>NC_052665.1:17602500-18852500 GCF_016802725.1 Solenopsis invicta
GTAATCTCCTTATTACGCAAATTTTAATAAAGATTAATACGTTCAGAATGTGTCTCAATTAGATTTAAAAGACGAATCAAATAAAATTGAATTTGCACTCTGAAAAATAGTTCCCTTCAATACATTTATTTATGTTATCTGTTAGAAGTCATTTCTCTTTCTTTCGCAACTAATTTTCGTTGATTCGAGATAGCTAGCAAGAATAGAGTTGCTGCGATTAAACTAGATTAATTGTTAAGTGGCATTGACGAATCAAAGGTTATCGCCGACGGCCATCAGACTAATCCCAGCAAAGCCACTCCAGATTTTTACTTAACATTTTTCACTCTCGCCTTTTCCTTTTAATGAAACAGAACAGAAATAATCGTCAAGATAACACTATGTCCTATTAATTCTTTCTTCAACCTTTAAGCATTGAATAATTTTGCACATTAAATCTTAACTAAAGAAATATTTTTCTCCAATGTATTGCATTTTCTTTCTTAATTAACACACAGTGCAGCATCTTATACATGTACATCTAGATGAAATATTAGTAGGAAAGATCTGTTACTTTCTAGAGAAAGTATTTGATTCATTAATAATGTTTAAGAAACTTACAAAAGTAATAATGTAATAATTATAATAATACATATTATTCTTCTCTATTTTATTTGATGAATGGAACATTCAAGAAAAAGTATAGATGGCAGTCGTATGCATTAATTTTTCTTTTATAAAACTTTTTCTAATTTACTTACTTAATCTATTTTATTTTGTACTGTGGCACCTTTTATTCTGGCAAAGTATGCACTTCCTACATTCTTCCATTTCCATCTGGTTTTCCATTTACTTTTACGCTATTCGGCCAGTTCACTAGTTCGCTCGCGCGCTCACAAGTATGTTCGTAGGCTCAGGTATAATAGAATTGTATCGAATCCCAATGAGACCCGTAGCATGTAGCGCTGCAATATTAAAATAATCGATTGTTTCGTTTTATCTCGTATATTGGCTGCGTACCAAAACGATACCCGTGAGTTACATCGGCCGATTTTCCATTTAATCCTAGAAGCTGATTTAACGGGTGTACATTTGTTACGGGCATTAGGCGCGCTCATTATTTATCGTGGACCGATAAATTTCGCCGCGGAAGCGGGTGTTTAATTTTACACGCGTCCGAGAGCAATAATTGGAGGATGAAAAAGCCCCTATAGACAATTATTCGCGCGTATTTATCGGAAACGGATAAGCCATCGAAAGATTCCAAAATATGAGTTTACAATGCTTTATTGATTAGGAATAATGCCATTATCGAGAAATTAATTTTCTTCTGCGAACGTGGCAATAGCAGAGTTGCAATTTTAATTGCATTTATGTGGGAGCGTTTTTCCATATAATCCACATAATCCATAATATCATCTCTATTTTAAGATATAGCTGCGGTGTTTTGTTTTCCTCTAAGAATAAATTCGTTTTAATTGAAATCGAATCGTAAGCATAAGTAATTGTCAATAAAGAAAAGTTCCGCATTTCATGAAATATGCCAAAATCATTGATAATTAAGTTTCCACAATGTTGGAATCGATCTAATCATGCTGTCAGTTCGAATATAATTTATGATCCTATGTTCAACATAAATTATGCTGCTGAAGTAGCTCGATTACCTCGATAATTAGAATGTAATGGTACCGTAATGTGTCGGAAACGTACTTCGCGATTAATTAATGCGTTATTAAATTGCAATGTCGAATAATTTACGACTGTGGCGCATTGCAATTGTGTAATTATATATATGCACTAGGCGTAAAAGTGTCATGCATATTAATAATTGCATTACCGATCTATATTATTATAATAGTCATTGAACTTGAAATTGCGTCCCAATAACGTGCTAATTTACCTTTGTAGAAGTACTGTTTTTAAATTAATGTTTTCTTGCTCATTTTTTGAAATTATTAATTAATTATTTTATTGCGCTTCTCTCACACAAACATCGAGCAAAAACTGTAGTTGTTTCATTGTTATAATTTCTTCTGTTTTATGTTTTTTATGTGAATAGTTTTTTTTAGTGAATACCGCGTAAAAATTGATAATTTATATCGATTTATAATCGTTATATTTATAACATAAACGCGTATCATGATGTTGGATAAGATCATCTTGCAGGAAACGATTTATGAATTTATCCTTTTGGAAACGATTTGGCTAGGGATTTCGCGGCTCAGAGTCTACACATTCATCGCTTTTAACCGGAACTTTCTATGACGTCCTTTTCCGAATTTCTACCTTTCCGCCGATGTACGGTAACGTCCGATTGGCGACACGCTGAGCGTTGCTTGCGCGCCGCAGGGATTTCCTTTGGAAATTGCAATGTGAATAATTTGTCGCAATATGCAACGTTCGCTGCGTCAACGCTCTGAAATATTTCTATTGGGATGCGTCTTGATTCGCGAGTCTTTTAAAGCATCTTCAAAGATTTTAACCCCTAAACATTAACTTTACATAAGTTACAATTATGAATAAAGCGATAAATAATCGTACTTCAGGAGAAAAAATTATTTCTATTTTATACAAGCTCCAATTATGTGTTAATTTATTACGTAATCTGAGAGTACACAAAATAGTTATGTGTTATGAAATATTTGTTAAATATGGAAAAGATAATATTATATTAATGTTTACAATAAAATATTATATTAACTTGAAGCTTTTAAAGCTTAATGTTAATTAATTTTACAAAAGATATATTTATGAGAGAGATTTTGCCTTTTAATTAATTTAAAATATAATAATTAAATTATGCACAATTATGAAAGGTGGTTTTATTAAGTAATATCCAAACGATGTCACGCAATTATTTATTAGGAAATATTCCAAAATTCGAACATTCGAGCTACGGTCAGCCGTGCGCTGAGTGGCGGAAAAATACGTGAAAACTTGCCAAGTAGAAACAATTATCTTTCTGCGAACGCCAGAAAACCTACCCACTCGAGTATTACTCCTGTCTGAGTTAACTGATAAAACTTCTTTCTATTTTCTAGGCGTCAGCTATTTCTTGAGCAGCAATCTGTAAATAACGAGTTGAAAGCGCCATACGTTTCTTGTCGTCATTCGCGAAATAAACGATTGAAGTATCAGTATAATTCTATCTATGTAATCACGGCCAGAGAAGTGATGAAATCACCAAGGCATTTAGTGTGGAACAACAAAAAAGTTTTGGAAGGCAATGTTACTTATTTAAACTTTCACTTAAGAAAACGCGCCTTTTGAACGCGTCAAAGAACTCGTAGATTAGCGAAAAGTATACAGCTTGCTTATACAGTCCTTCTCAAATCGCTCGTTTCTCCTCGAGGGAACTGAAATTGCGCACCAGAGAAAACTTCTATTTCAACTTTCGTTAAAGCACGCCGAAACTTTCGTCTGGAAACATTGTCGGTGAAGGAGGTGCGATTCGCAAGACGATAGCGCTTAACTTTTCGCTGTGTGAAAAGTACTTTTGCATGCCGTATATGCGCGCTGATTGATGCGTGGCATGTGTGTATGTGTTTGAGTGTGTGCGCGCGTATGTGTGTGTTTGTGTGTGTGAGGTGCTTGGGAATGGAATACCGGAAGTGGAGCTGGACGCTGGTGTCCTACCGGAAATGTCGTCTTGCTCCTCTGTCCGGTCTACGACCGGAATCGAGCCTTGAATGTTAGCTTTCCTGCGCGAATTTATCATTCCGAATCCCTGAAGACCTGGGAGGATTTCCCGTCGTTCCCTTTCGACTTACGATAATACGAATTGCCGTGTAGCCTCTAGCGAATGGAATTAAGTTAGTTTGCACGATTCGATTTTTCATGTGAATCAAGGAAAAAATCGAAGAAGGATCGAAGACATATATCACGTGCGAATTATTTGAAGAAATAAGGAGAAATAATACAATTTTACTGTAAATTGAAATGAGTCCATTGAAATAATATAATGCGCGCACAAACTATATTTACTACCAAGAAATAATTATAACAGTAAATCTGCATTGTTGTTGCACGCTGACTATTTAATATTAGAGACTTGCCATGTTCATCAAGTATCATATTGGACATATTCAGAGTTCTTAACTAATCTTAATTATAATTAATTGTGCAAAATATGATAAAAACCATAAAAAACTTAAAAGGGACTATTCAAGCATGCATGCAAGACATTAATATTTCCCATTAAGAAAAGAAAAATTTTTGAAGACAGCCTAGTAACACGTACACTAATATATATAAAAAAAAAACTAAGAGTGCTTTGGATAACGCATTATTTAATGGACTGGAAATCGGAAATCCGTGGATAAACTCTAACGCGAGTGGCTTCGATCTTCTCCACGGCAGGTTTCGTCTCTTCTTCGATCGATTTCGGCGGAAGACTTCGGAAAAGTGTCTGCAGATCCTCCGCGAGGGAGGGTGGTTTCCAGGGAACGCACGGATCCGTCATGACGACGGTACGACACACCTTCCTTCCTTTCCGTGCCGAAAGGATTCTCCTCGTCGTGCTTGTGATCTCCTTGGCAAGTTCCTCCTCACCCCTTCTCGATCCTCTCGAAATGTCTCGAGATTTTTCCGCAGTCCTGTATGGAATATCGTGACTAAATTATCGGTAGCCGGGTCTCGGACGGAATGCGGCGAAAAATTCAGTTTTCCCGTTTGCGAATTTTTGAAATGATGGAAGTGCTCGACGAAGTGTTCTAGCCTTACGCAAATGTATTAAATATTGTCGCTAAACTATGATTCAATGTTATTTGTCTAATATTAATAGCAAATATTACTTGGAATAAATCGATTAAACGGAATAAAAAGTATGCATTTAGATAAAGAAAAAGATATGAAAAAGATGAAAAGAAATCCTTGTGATATACTTAATTAAAAAAAAAAAAATGAAAATGAAAATCTTTTGAAATTATTTTAAAGATCTAAAGATAAATTCACATAGTCCACAAGTTCAATTCTAAAAAAATCTAGAATCGGAACTAACCTGCTTTTCAAAGCTTTCTTAGTGAGCTTCCTTGCTTTTGTCCTTGCCATGTTGGCTTCTTGGATCTCTTTTTTAGCTTTTCTCACGTCTTCCGTCATAATGGCGAATTCCTCAGGCGGTTCCATCATCTTCTGCAGGAAACGAATTTTTTCTTCCCCACTGTACCTTCTAGTTAATTCTCTGCACTTACGAACGCGCAGGAGCTTTGTCCAGTATTCCCTCTTCTTCTGTTTCATTTTGTCCTTGATCGACGTTCTCACTCTGATGTCATCCTTCGATCTCATTCTCTCGTCGACCTCGTCCCATTTCTCACGATCTTTGACTTTTCGATCTTTAGACCTAATGCTAGCAATTCAATATACTTTTCTTGCGGATTTTAGAATCAAAAGAGAGAAACAGAAAGAGGAAGAAATACGATTGGTTTGAAATTTAAGTGAGCATTATTCCAGTTCTAATGATATTAGGAAATCTCAAAAGACACTAAGAGTCTATCAATTTTAACAGTATTGAGCTTCTTAAGTTTTTCTCCATCCGAGATATTAACTTTAATAACAAATTAATATATCGGATAAAGAAGCCGTAATACGTAATGGAAATGTAATATGGTGAAAAAAAATAACTTGTGTGTGATATTACAAACTGTAAAATTAATGTAAAACTAATAAAAGAAATTTATATATACAATCTGTGTTGTATATATAAAATTAATATCTTTATTAATTATGAAATATTAATCAATTATAGATTAATTAAAAATCATAACGTATATACAAATTAAGAGAGAAAAATTAAAATCTTTTTAAATACATATAAATATGATATATGAATATATAATATTTTCATATTTGTAAAAAGATCTTTATATCGTGCTAAGATTAAATCTGTGGATATCATACCTAATTAATTTTCTAGGCGCAATCTTGCGGCAGCAAATATTAGGTTTGCAAACAACAAGTTTACACGGTCTCGCCAATCTAAAAATACGGGGCAGCAGTCGCTTCTTCCGCGCCTTCTTTCTGCGCTTTCTCTTGCTAATTTCCTGCAGAGGAGATTTTACAATCGCTTCCAACGGAGGCAAGGGCTCTTCCTTCAACAAAGGCAAGGGCTCTTCCGCCATTGCCTTCCCCTGTTCAACGTCTGGCGCTATTTCCTCGGAAATTTCGACGATCTCGGCTTTCTTTGGATGTTTTTCTCGCTCTTCTTTGAATATTTTCTTGGGTGATATTTTCGTCTCCAGTCCTGTTGCTTCATCTGTCAGTAAATGTGAATCCTTTTCGATTTTTCGACTGGGAAGTTTTTTCACCATACGACGTATTGAAGGTGAGATATCTAAATCCTCGATCTCTTCGTATTTATATTTTTCCTATAAGTCGCAGAAATATCATTAAATCAATATTAATAAAGCAATAAATAAAATAAGTAATTTATAATGAAATTGTTTTATTATCTGTG
Source organism: Solenopsis invicta (assembly GCF_016802725.1). Classification (NCBI taxonomy): domain Eukaryota; kingdom Metazoa; phylum Arthropoda; class Insecta; order Hymenoptera; family Formicidae; genus Solenopsis; species Solenopsis invicta. The sequence continues at coordinate 17,608,931 of NC_052665.1, forward strand.
TGCTTTTAAGTATCTTAATTGTATTAAATGCAGCTGCACAGGATGTTTCGTAACACGTATAATTAAAATTTTAATGTGTGTTATATATTGTAATGATTACAAGTAAACTTTTATAAAAATGCTTTCATGAGGTTTAAATCTAAAATAATTAAAGTTAAAAAGATGAACACAGTAATAAGCTATAAGTGATTATTTGAATATCTTTTAAAATTTTTGATTGTATTTTAATTCAAAGTGAGAAATAAGAAAAAATGTTTTTAAAATAATGATTAATGTAACAAATATTAAATTAATCATTTCCAATTTGATATGAAATTATTGATGGTTACGTGTAATTTACATATATTACGAATTTACATTTCTAACAGCTATATTAAATCTCGTCGAGTGTAATTATTATTTAGTGACATTTCGCGCGACAGTGAGCGATAAATCACACCAAAGAGTAAAAGGTCGCAGTCGAATGAAAGATAGATGAAATATTACAAAAGTTCTCTAATATATAGCGGTTAGCTGACCGCGAGTGATATATTAAAAATTTTATTAAGCCATAAAGCGGTGAAAGAAAGAAAAATGAAGTGAAAAGTTAAATACATATATTCAAATAATACGTAATTTTTTGTACAAATTTGAGATTGATAATATAAAATATTTTTATATAATTTTGATTAAACAGTATTTTTTATTTTTATTTAACCCTTAAACACGTAAGTGGGTCTGAGAGACCCCATATGAAGTTTTGAACGCTTGCTATGTGAAGACGGAATGAGATAGGAGGTTCGGACCAAGACGTAAAAAAAGTTTGAAATCTCCTCTTTCGATTGATATGGTTGATCAAATTTTTTGGTCACTTAGAATTCGAACGGCACGGCACCAAAGTTTTGTTAGGGCCAATGCGACCCATATAGTGTGAAAGTGAAACTTTTTTGTGAGTATTTTACATAAAAAAGCTGGACAAAATACGTTCGAACAGGTCGGTTTGCGGATGTTACTCGCATATACTCTGTCTAAAGTTGGAATACTATAAAATGCTGTAGAAAAGGGAGTTTTTCCGAAATATATCATGAAACACATCAATTTTTAATTTTAGACACGATTTAATCAAAAATACCTCATATTCGCCTTGTTATATAAGTACATTTTTTAATAGAAATAACATTGATATAATTTTTTTTTGAAAGTATGAATCTTTAGCTTTAAAACGCTGTATTGTAAAGTTTTTCACAGTTTTTTGTTGCAAAAAAATGATTTTTTTTTAAGTGAATTTTTAGATGGCCAAAAATATCTCATATTCTCCATGTTACATAATTATACTTTTTAAAAGGAATGACTTTGCCAAATTTTATTTTGAAAGTGTGAATCTTTAGCTTTAAAACGCTTTATTTGAAAGTCCTTAAAAGTTTTTTGTTGCGAAAATATGATTTTTTGAAGGAAAAGTGGATTTTTTACCAATTTCTCATTTTTGCTTAATGGTTTTTCTTTTATAGCTTCACAATAAATTATTTTTCGGCAATGCCGATTGTGCAGTCACACTCCTAAGATTTTGAACTTTCGTTTAAAAAAAAAATTCTAAAAAAATATTGATTGTAATCAAAGTTATAGCTTCTCAAAGTTGAAAAAGTCTCCCAGATCCAAAAATGTGTTTCCGTATTTTACAGGATCGGTGTGTTTAAGGGTTAAGAGTTATTAGCCGTATTTCTGATTGATTAGAAATTTTAATTTGGAAAATTTTGCGATTAGAATGATACTTGATATATTGATTGAGAATTATCGAATTATTATTTTATTATTACCTTTTTCACAATCTCAAAGAATTTGTCTTCCACTTCTTGTAGTTCGGGAAACTCATCTTTAGGCTTTCTTCTGGATAGGCTAGTCTTCTCTCGTGACTCTTTTAGCTTTTCTTTTTCGATTTTTCGTTTATTACGATTGTTTATTAATCGTTTATCCTTCTTTTTATCTTTTGGATCTATTAACCAGACCTCTGATTGTTCCTCTACAGTTTTTGTTAATTTTATTTCTTTTATCCGCGTTTCTATTGTCTTCACGAAACGTGAACATCTTTCCAGGTACTGGTATTATATTTAGAATTTTAAATAATTATATATAAAACAAAAATTAATTTGGATCATATTTTAAATGAAAAATGTTAGCATCCAAATTTGTTATATTTTATAATATCAACAGCTATTTATCGATATTTAATTGTTGCGCGCTGTTTGTAAATTTTTCATAGATCACACAATACAAATTTATTAGAAGACGAACTACTGAATTGATACTCACCAACGTGAAATCGTTTCTATCATTTTTATCAAACGAATAAAGCGACTCCGTCAATTCAACGAGGTAAACATTGCCGGCAGAATTTCCGACGCCCACTAAAGAACCCATCTCGTGTGACGCGACCGCAGTTAATTTTTGCTCACATAGTTTCACTGCCAAGATTGGTTCTTGCAGGCCCATCAGAAGATCCCATACCGTCAGCACACCGACACGCGTCGCTACGTAAAATATAGAATGTCTTGTTTTATTCCAGCAACCGCAGATTGCATCCTCTATTATAAATCTGAAAATTAATGATTATGTGTTAAAAAGTTTAGATTCCATTATGTTCAGTTTTGTTCTGTACATTTCACTAATTGACAAGTTAATAATTGACATATTACCAATGAAAAATTAATTGATACTTATTTGTAATTATTTTATTAAATATTATTTGATTTAATATTGATGTTTAATATTGAATATCCGATATTAAGTGACCCAGATGTGATATCTGTGTCAACAACTATTTACATTACAACGAACGACTTGTATTTTGCTACTGAAATGCATTTATCGCAATGACAAATAATAAATTATCATGGTGGTCTCGATCAAGTCGCGCGGTTTTAGTTAAACACAGTCATTTTCAATTCATTATTATATCTACGAAGATACAATATTGAGTTATCAAATGAAAATACACATATCTTTCGATTGCAAGCGTCTTTATGAAATTATTTGTATTAGATACAGCCTTTACCGTTCTTTTAATTATTTCTTCGAATGTTTCGTTTTGAAAAAAGAAAAAAAAATACCTTGTACTCACGAGACAGCCATCCTTAGTGTCTTCTGCCCAGACGCGAGCCGTGCAGTCGCCGACGGTCAAAAAGATCTTCGGATTGAAGCCACTGCGATCGACGGAAAGAACCGGGCCGAAATGAGCGTTGAATCTCAAGGCCATTTTCTCGGCCGGCGTTCTCGCTTTTCTCGAACCACTGATCACAATGCCATTCTCGAGACCGAACATGAACTTCGTGCCTACATTGGCCTCGTAGTCACCCGATGCGATTCCGATCGCCCGATCTATCTTCTGCTCGTTTGGCGTTTGAAGATCGAACACGAGAATTTCGGTTGGTTTTCGCAACTTTCTGGTGTCCCACCACATGGCACGGCCGTCCGAAGAACCCGAGAAAAACTCCGTATTACTTTTTGTGGCGATCCACTTCACCACCGTCGCGCAATCCCTTGGAAAATGCAGGATTTTTATAAAGTATGCAGGTGGATTTAAAAAGGAATTTAATAGTATGTCTTTTTTATTAATTTAATTATATTTTTCATATAATATATTGCATAGTTCAAGAATGAAAGAAATATTTTTCTTTCGCACATACTGTTTTTCACATGAGATAAAATGAAATAAAGATAATTGAATCGCTATTGCGAGCGCGTTGATATGAAAAGAAAAATCACGCGCTACGCGACGAACATGGTGTGAAAAATAGAATGAAATTTAATTGAAGACGGAAACGCGACAGGGACAACATTTTAATCATTCATCACCGTGCCGCGTGAGCACGAAACGCTCTTTCGACCGACCAAGAACGGGGTACTCTGGTACTCTGGTACTGAATTATGAAATTCAAAGTTCCAACGTCGCGCCCAAGCATGTTCACGTCGAGATTACCTATGACTGAATTGACGATGAGACATTTGAACCGGAGTGGTGCCAGTCCTGACGTCCCAGCTGCAAACTTGGCCTGACACCAAGCCGCTGGCAAGTATGGAAGGATCCCGGGGATTAAACTCGCTGACCACCGTGGCAGACGGGGCCTCCAGTGCTATCCACGGCTTATTAGGATTGTCTGTCGTATGTTTTTCGAATATTCAGGACCAGTCTCACGACGTTACGGTCGTCGACCGTGCAAACAAGGGGGAAAAAACAGCGTGTTATTTTTGAAAGATTAAAATGTTGCGTTTGTGAAATCCGATTTCAAGCCATTAGAGGCGTACCGTTAAAAAATACATGCATCGAATAAGGTATATAGGTACATTCCATTTCCGATACGCGAGAAATGCAATATCGTTGAGCTTTCGTACCCGATTTATTCGTGTGCATTGTTTTACTAGTGTTTTGTTCGTTATACAAGTAAGATGATTGTAATTGTTGATGTAGAATGTTGTATTCCTTTTTTTTTTGTTTAATTGATAACAATACAATTGTTGCTTGATCGATCGACATTTTATCGAGTGTCGAATAGACGGTTACGCAGAGGGAATTTGTATTCCATATTCCATCTAAAAGCTAAAATTGAATTTCACGTAGGACTTTTTAATCTAACTTTATTAAAACGAGAAGGGAATGTGTGTTTCTCTCATAAAAAAGCTTCGATGTACCTAGCGACTTCTATTGTAATATTTAATAATATTATCATCCAACTTAATTATAAGATTTCTTTAACATTATTTATAGCGCCATAAAAATTGTAGATGTTTCAAAACTTGAAATGTTTTATTACAAGCAATTAAACGATTGTAGAAGAGAAGCGCTTTTGACGAAAAAAAAACCGCGTATTTTCTTGAAACGAGATTGTTATTTATCGAAGCGATTTGCATACCGCATAAAAAAATTGTCGTGAGTAAAAACGTTAATGCGGGTTAAAGGCGGAAACTTATTGCGGACGTTGTGCAACCGTAATCAAGTGTACCGTCTAAATGCAGTCAAGGCTCTTGCACGCTTTTTCCACCTACCAATCTGCCAGATGTATGCAATGTTGCTGTAATCTGGCTCGATTCCAAAGAAGCAGTACGAGACTGCCATTTTACTGCCAGAGTCTGGCGACCAAGAAATATTGTTCACCGATCTCGCCGGCGTTTGAGGATCCTCGTAGACGTTCACTGTCCTGAAATTGAATTTTAGACTGCTACTGACTTTGATACAGTGAAAGAAATATCGTATTTTTCTTTTTTTACGTGGTATTAATACCATTAAAATATCCATGCATGTCCGACGTGAAAACATAATATTTTTATATTTTAAAAAATAATACGAATTTCGCGTCCTGCAAGTTGTGCGTAATGATGAACTTCGTAATATATAAATCCTCTTAATAAATTAATATATAGTATTTGATAAATGTATTACATTGCGGTGACCTAGTTTACATTGTGAAAATTAATTCTATTATTTATATCCTTGTTTTTATTGCACGCTTCAATTTCCATCAATTAACTTTATATTAAGTTCAGCAATGTTACATTATTTTACTTTACGTTTAAATCAACTTTATAAAATGTACTTTACATAAAAAAAAAGAAATTATTATATTTGTGTTACTTATTTTCAATGTAATTAAATTACTAAATAGTTCAAAGTTGCCTGTAGCAGAAAATCGTTAGTTTAAAACAGAGAAAAGCAAATTTAGCGGTAGGATGCATAATTCATTCGCGTCCACTACGACTTCGGAATCCCGACATATGTTCAGATACCTTCGGGCTCGGCCCGGGTTTAAATTTTAAATCTTTTGATGGTCGAAACCAACGTAGTCGTTCTTGTCCTCCGCGAATATATACATTTTAAAATTGTCCATCTGAAATCACACGAAGTGCCGCGTGCGCGGTATCGATACATTATGTGATAATGGATGGAAATTTTGACCGATTTAAATCCTTTAAGCTGACTTATTGTTTCACATTACAATTATTATTATTACGACCACATTTGTTAAATCTTTGCATCCGTTAAATATTTCACTTCCTTGTACTACGTTATTTTGCTTCACGCTAACAATATTAATACACGTTCAAGATATACATGATACAAATCTCACTTGCTACAAATAAAATATTGATGAAGTACAACAAAATTAAATTTTCACCTGAGATTGCGGGGTTTCACCAATTCTGTGGGAATCATATCGTCGAAATAATGTTCGTATATGTTAAGTGCACCGTTCTGGAGAATATTGTGCTCCATTTGCTAAGAAGGAAAATGAAATAACTTTTATATTTGCTCGAATAAAATGCGAGCATCCTGGTATCAAATCTAGAATCAAGCAATCAATCAAAAAATTAATCAATTTCTTGAGCTTGATATTAAGTGTTTTCCAGGATTCTGATTAAGTAAGTTTCAATAACATAGAAATTCTTGATAATCTATTTAATATACTTGAAATAAGTTGCGCAATTTTGACGCCCAATCCTCGTCCTTCTCGGTTCGCCTGCGAAATCTTGCTGTAGCTTCCTCGTCTTTCGGATTGATTTCCTTCGGCCAACCACCTTCGAAGTGAAACATTCCGCTGCTCTTCGACTGTTTGCCGACAGTTTGAACCTGGAATTCCATACTAGTGATTGCTAGAACGATAATGTGAAATTCTACAGGGTGTTGACTATCGAATCGTAATAAACAAATCTATTTCCATTTGTTCCTCGTTTCTTAATAAATTAATATATCATTAATAGTAAAGTAGTGCTTTTTCCTGATTATTTGAAATAATTTTTGTAGATCGTATATATTTTATCGTTGGTTACTTTCTTCTAAGCAGAGCTTCTTGAATTATTCCACACAGAAATGCGACATTAAAATTACGAGTTGTGAAATTGTTGTTCTTAAAGTGATGTCGAATGTCTGCCTTGAGTTGCCTCATTAAAAAAATAAAACGTGATGGTCGTGTAAAATTCGTGTGAACTACACGTCTTTCCACGTTGTAGTTTCGCAGAAAGTTGCACATTTGTGGCATCAGGTAGTGAACTCCGCGAGATGCGGATGTTGCGCCGTCAGACGCGCCAGTCTGACGCCAATTTTACCGCAAGTTGCGTCTAGTTCCGTTAAAGTAAAGCGCAGCTGATTTTTGAATATATTACTAGAGTTTTTGAACTAGGGTTAGGGAGATTGCCGTAAAGTGTAGTTCGTTACTTGTTATATCGGATCCGACATTGTAATGCTAAAGATATTATTACACCGGAAATCTTGAACATACAATATTGTAAGTTAAACGAATAATCAACCTTCTCAAAAAACACATTTTTCCCGCACGTTTGATGAATTTTAATCACATCACATAGTTAATGTCGAATGTAATAAGTTCCCGAGAAAAAATTTTTATATATAATTATTATTCCGGATTATTAGTAACCTCGTGCAAGGCCAACTGTTTGGTGTGCTGCATGCCGACGTTGCAGTAAGACTTTCTAATATAATGGGCCATAGCGCTAGGATCCGGCTTGATATCCTCGTCCAAGTGCGGACCGCATGTGTCGAAGATGCATTGCTTGCCAAAATCGGCACGTGTTTTCAGAAAAACTTGCTTGATCTCCATTATATCGTATTCAACGTCACTGAACTGATCCAACGATTCTAACTCGTACGTGAGAAACTTTCGAATATTAAAAATGTGTAGGATGGGCGAATTTTTTGGAAATGTCACACGTGCATTTCCACATGTAGTTTCCTACATGAAATTGCGCACGATCGGTTTTTTTTTTTTTTTTTTTTGATCGATTAATACTTGTTTATCTTTCTGATGTTGAATTAAAATAAGACTTTCCTCTTCCCGGAATAACAATCTTGTTTAATTTTGAAATTAGGGAAAATTTAATTAAAATTTTAATTATGGTAATGCTAAACGAAATATTGTCTGCTAATTGTAATTTTACGTATTTTATTTTTGCAATTCTGTTTACTGAAAATAATTTTTTTTTTTTGAATTATGATATTTTTCTTCTTAAAATACGATACGATTTTATAAAAATAATTTTTTTAGCAGCATTCTCTGATATATAATTAAATGTATTCTATTTAAATTAAAATCAAAAGAGAAGTTAAAGAAATTATTTTTGAAATAGAACACGAATATGAAAACGAAAACCTTAGTAGGGAGTTTTCAATTCAATCAGTCTTATATCCTATTGAACTATAGAACTTATTTAATTTAATTTATACGAATTTCTCGTTTTTTTTCGATCAAACTGATTGAACGGATGTAAGAGCGAATGCACTGGTAGATTGGCGAAGGTTGCAATCAAGATTTCTGTTCTTCTTGTATTAATACTTAGTTCATCGAGAATCGCTGATGTAACTATTCCATCTTAATGATCGCTCCGTTCTCATTGTTGTGCGTCCAACATTATGCTTGTCACGTCTTTTACGTGAAAGATTACTCGCGTGCGATAAAAAATTTAATAAATTAAAAATACCATTGTTTTGAAGCTAAATATTCTGGAATTTTTTAAAATTAGCTTTAAATTTAATAAGACTTTTTATTAAATATAATTAAAATTTTGTACATATATTGTTTAAATGAAAAGAATTTTATCTTTCTTTATCCAATTGAATATCCCGTTTGTACTTGGCATTTCAATTTAACGTTTTTGCCGTAATTTCTTTGATTCAATGTTTAGAAGTGTTTATTTTGTTTAATCTATTAAGTTTGTTTAATCTACAAAATTGTTATATAAAATTATTATATAAAAATAAAGCCACAATTCTCTCTAAAGCGACCTCTAAGCGATCGATGAAACTGTAACTTCATATTGCGCAATCATATTGATCATGTCCATATTGATATCAATATTATATCTACACGATACCAGTGTTATTTACACGATGTTCCATCAATAATATTGATGGTATATAGACGCAGCTTTAATAGTTTACAAGCTTCGACGAAATGATACACTTCATATATATATAAATGCACGAGCATCCGGAATTGGGCGTTGATCGGTTCGCTGAACAATTTTACAAGTTAAAATAAAAAACCATAAAGCATTTTCTGCCGTATGATTTTATAATATGAAGCTGATATTTTTATTAGCCAACGAAAATATGGTGATTTATGTACATGTACTCATACATGTTTCATCATGCGGTGCTGCATAACGAAATTGCTATCACGATGCTTAATATTAATTGTATAAATTAGAAAATTAAAAATTTAGCGGAAAATAAATAAAGGTGAAAATTAATGTAATTGTGAGATTGCTCAGCAGCAAAATTTTTTCTTTGCTTACTCAAAATGGAAATAAATTTTCCGAATTAATTTTACGTGTTGACTGAGTAAGATGTTAAAAGTCTTGGATCCTTCGTCCAATTTCATCAAAATTACGAAAAAATATTATGAATATATAATTAACTCTTGAGATTCGACCATTGACTTATACTATATCTCAAAAAACATGTTTAACTGAGAGCTGAGTTGACTATAAATATGCAACATAAAGTCACTCTATCACGGTAGATCGTTTAGCATTTGAAAGGATCTGTTGTTTTCCCGATAGACTTGACGTTCCTCTCCAACAAGCTTTTTTCCTCACACATTGTAATTTCCTATCTCTAGAGCTTGATGAATTCGATACTCTCATCAACTAATGGCATCCGTTAGAATTCACCGGCCACGTTCCATTAACAATCATCAACGAATGCAAAGATTCGTATTGTTTTTGAATTTATACACGTTGCTGCAATCCGTGAACTAACGTAGGTATATGGTCTATTGTTGGATAGTTGTATATCTTTCGATCTTTTCGAGGTAATGAAATTACATTGAGATCACGCATATACATACAACATTGAGAAAAATACACAAATTATTTTTTGCCATATTAATATTTATTAAAAACATCGAAAAATGTGAGGATAAATTATTTTATCAATACAAATGTATAAAAATATGTACTTAAACGTTTGTAAATTATACAAAAGTGTATATATTTTAGCTACGTACATTTCTCACAATTTCCACAGTTGTTTTACTATTGTTACGTTTTACAACAACAATTTTGCAAATCGAGTATAGATTCAACAGGAATTATCCCGAAATAGAGTGGCGAGTTGCAACACGAAAGACTCGATAGTTACGGTACGTTTCTCGAGTGTCTATCGATTTGCTAATCCGCGCTACACCTGTAGTTTTCCAGCAGGATTTACTGAGCAAATAAAGAACCTAAACGAGACCCGGCTAACCGATCGCGAAACTGGGGCATTTGTAGAACTCTTTGTTATCAGCACTTTTTATCTCTTAAAGTCTGCGCATGCATATGAGCCGTGGTTTATTGTCAGGCGCCAGTTTCTTATCAACCGGAAGCAAAGGCGTTCAACGGCGATATATAAAAAAAAGAAAAACGGTAAAAATACATACTGTACAGTGCATGAAAAATTAGAAATCTTTTTTCGCTAGAGACTATATGCAATCTTAATCCCGGACAAGATTTTTTTTTTGGTTACAGATAAAATTTGATAAATGTATTTATTGATTTCCTATATCCGCAAAAGTATATTGTCGTTATCAAATCTTTGTCCCGTTGAGCGTGTTTCTCTGCGGGACTTTAACTGAACTACTCCGCGCGAACTCTTTCAATCAGGTCTTGCAGCTTTTCCATACGAGAACGCAAGTTTTCCGTAAGACACGAGTGGCAGAGGGAATCGTCTCATGACTCTTCCATGAGCGCGGTACGCCATCCATTTGCTTCGGCTCCGCTCAACTTTCCGTCCTTAACTCTTCACTTCGAACTTTCCTCCCTTGTGTCGGGCAAAGAGCCGAACCCTGCGATTCGCCAATTTCGCACGAAATGCATATTCGAGATTTCACTCGGCCTCCATGTGCTTAAACCTCTCCTACCTTTCACGATTTTGGCATTGGTTAATTGATCTTCTGGCAATTCTTCCTGGAACGTTTTATGGAATGTCTGCCAACGAAATATTTTGATATCGCTCTTTAATATATGTTCATGACGTACAATTTCTTCTTATTTAGCATCACAACGGAATAGCATTTAATTGCAATTAATTTTTTTTTAATTGTAACTTTTTGATTTAATTCTTTATATTTTTGGAAGATTATTGAATTAATTTATTCAATGTTATTTACATGACATTTCGAAAAAGATAAAAGTACGCATTTTCTAAATAAATATATGATTAATGAAAATTTAATCGTTTGGAAAACTCCGCTAAGGAAATGGAGATTAGGAAATATTCGTTTTTGTCCTCTCAAGAACTTGTATCGCGAAGTGAAGATTCGACTTTTGCAGTCAGCGCGTCAAAACGATTTCCATAATTTAATTTCTATTGGCTCTCTTAATCCGCCGGGCGTTTCCGATGGGCTACAAACTTTACGCGGATTAAGCGACGAACGTATCCGCTTGAATCTTTAAATTTCATTCGTCTGTTTTAGAAAACTTTTTTTCCACGAGAGCGTTAGTCTTATTTCCAATTGGGTGAAATTCATCTTGAAAGTTTTCGCGGATCACACATCAGTGGCTATGATACCGTATTCCGCACATCTGCGCTTTCTGTTCTAGCACTTCTAGAGACGCCACCACGCGATCGATTAATCGGGCGGAAACTTTAATGGCAGGGCCCTTTGATCCTCTCGGTAATTTCGGCAATTTACCGTCTTAAGTTTCGGCTTCCCTGAGCCTCATCGGCTACCACTTCAACTACAGAACCGCTCGAACAGAATTTCGCGGAAAGCTCGTCGCGTAATATTCACCGTTTGCGACCGTATAGAATCATTAACGTGTCATGATGTAATGCTCGACTTTTTCATTTGTAATTTTTCTTTATTTACAAAATTTCCAACTCTCATTTGAATCTGCTCTTTCAATGTTTTACACGCATGTGTACGTGAGCATATTTTGCATCGCTTGTCTGTTCTATTTGTTCCGTTTCTCTCTAACAAAGCACTACGTTGAAAGTCCTACAATTTTATTCAAATATGAAGTGCCCTCCGCCAACTTCTTTTTCAGGAACTTTTTGAAGATCACTCTCCGCCTTTTCATACCTGTAGTCCCGATAAAATGAGCAACTTCGTAATTTCTCTTATTCAAGATTCTTAAGATATCTCAGGAAGCACTTAAATTGAATAATTGCTTTACAAATATATTTTGAATACAATTCTCAGGATTTTTATGGCATTTCAAGATTTGTATCAATCAGTTTATTAATGCAGGTTTCTCATTGTGAAATAATTACAATTAAAATTGTGCAGTCGCATTGAGTTAATTAATTAATTAATTAATTAATTAGGCTTTTGTTACGTTTATAAAATTTTTCGGCCATTAATTCTTTCGCATCGCATTTTCGTCTTTGTTTTCACAGTCGAAAATTTTTATATTATTGACCGATAAATTTTACCAACCGGCGCGATCGCCGAAATATCATGAATGTTAAATTATTGATAGCTGTCTCGCCTTGCGTCATTGTTATCGTTTCCATTGATTCATTAGTACGTGTTAATAACGTTGAATGCGCACCTTCCTCCTGGACGCACTTTTCGAGATGCGAGTCAAACTTCCTCGTGTCTCTTTGTCCGCGCGCACGCAAAATCTTGTTCCCAATCGCGGACTTCCATTTCGAACTCGTATCTGCGAGCTGCCGAAAATCCGATGTTCCCTCCTCCACGCCTCGCGCAGGCGACTCGACGTCGCCGTTCCCGACTTCCTCCTTTTTTCCTTCTGGTTTCTCGTGTACAACCTCTGTCGTTCGGGGCCGCCAGGAATCACGTTTGCCCAACGCGATTCTCTTCTGCCAAGCACGTATTTCCCTTCTGGCTTCCTTGACTTCGTCCGCGAGTACGTTCGCCAGCGATTCGTTCTCCGCCAACAGGATCTTTCTCTTCCCGACTGACGAATATTCCGGCAACTTCTGTTCAAGATCGAATAACTTACGTTGCCGTTGGGTGATAACCCACGTAGATTTCTCCGCTTCCGGAGCGACTCGGGTCTGTAATTCAGTCTTCCGCTTTTCTGAAATATAAAAATCGAACGTTGAATAAAAATGACAACTTTGGTACTCGCGAGAATTTTATTTTCTTTTATTTTATTTTATAAATTAACTCAATTATTTTATTGCGAAAATCACATTCTTCATAAAATTAATTAATATTCCCCACATTAATTTTATATTTAATTTTCAAGATTTCTACGCTTTATTAATAATTACAATACAAATGAATACAATGTAATAGGTATGCTACGAAAATAATTAAGAAGTTTAGAAAGAAACGAGATTTCGAAGTTATTTTATTTTATATTAGTTTATTTTATTTCTTGAATAAGAATTGCTAAAACAACGGCACGTTTTATTTCCTTCCGCGAGATGAAACGTTATAGAATTACGATATTCCCCGCGAGACCAATTATGCTGGACACTTCGATGCACCCTCGATGTGTCTAAAACGCCCAGTGGAAAGACGAGGAATGGTATCCGCTTTACTGCTTTAATCTAACGCCAGGGTGATTTCGTCCTGTCCAATTTTGTTCTATCGCTGCCGTTCATCTTTCCCTTATCTCATTTATTTAACATCCCATCTAAGCTTAACCCTTTAGACCCTTCCGATGTAAATCCTCGCAATAATACTTTAATAGTCGTTGTCAAGTCGAAACTCGTTTCTATATGAAAAATCATATCTACTCTTTATTATATTACCATTGTCTATTTGTACATCGAAGATTTCTGCTTTATGAAAAAAATAATACGGATTTCTAAACATTAACATTTAATCTAAATTATTAGCCGAACAAGATTCTAAGTCGATAATATTAATCCTGGAATTTATAACTATATAAACAAAAATTAAATATATGTTATATCGATATCATATTGTTTAAAAATATCGACAAAATCTATTCAGGCATACATGTACATTCAAAATAAATATGCTCTTAACGATACATTTCTTTTATGACGAATATTGGTACTCAGCAGTGGAGCATTTTAAGAATAAAGAAAAAAAAATTTCCGAAGTAGTCAGTAAGATATTGCGCGTCATAGTTGTTGGCAAGACGACAGAACTGTAATGCATCTTTGATGGTATGTAACAAATGATAGTTTAATGGCGCAAGTTTGGTCCTGCGGTTGTGCGGCGTGCGCATATCTGGTTTAAGAAATCATTGAATTATAATGGCGCAAGAATACGACAGATGTACATGAAGTGTCGTTTAATAAAATCTTTCTGTCACCAGTCTTTACATAGAAAAGGATTTCAAGAGAAATCGAGGAGAAAATATTATCAACGTGGAGTTTCTTTGTTTCATCCGTCATGCTTTTCCTCGTGCTTGCCAACGAATAAAGCGAAATAGGACAGCTAATAAATTCTCATTGGACAGATTCATGCGCGGATGTTTGTTGTACGTCCTTCATTAAGAAACGGCGTTGAAAACGCTTCGCCCTCGCCGTCTCCAATTACGCCGGCGCATCTACAACGACCAAAGAGAAACAACAATGGCGCGGATCCCCGAGTTTAGCGCATTAATCCAACTGCATGAGGGGGACGCAGTTTGGATAGACGCATACGGCACGCTTTGAAACCGACCACAATCGCGACAACGACGTTCTTAATTAAGCCGTTCGATTGTGTTGCGCCATAGTGACGTCTTCCGTGCCGGATCAGCGAAATGTTGTGTCGATGGGAGAGACAGGCGAGAACACGAATGAATCGGAACAATGAACGTTTATCACTGTTTCCAGCCGACGTGGCGCTTTTGCGAGATTTTATCGCGGTTTTTCATTGAAAACATTTTTATGAAATTATCTCCTCTCCCCGCGTTTTTCCGCTTTGCGGCGCTATCTGTCCGCCGTGATATTTCTTGTACCACGTTGTTGCTGCCGGTGCTCAAATGTGAAAGAAAATTACATAATGCCGCCATTGCAGCTTCAAATAAAGCCGCGCAGCCGAGGAAGCGCGGTATTATCGGATCACCCTGGGCTTCCAGCGGATATCTCGTTATCTTGTCCGTCTACGATGTCCCGAGCGACGCATGGAAAGCGAAAAAATAGATCGCCTTACCCCGGCCCGGCGAAACGACGTTTGCAATGTCGTTGGAGACGGTAGCTTACCTTTCAGGTCTGCGCAACAGATTTCCGGCTTGCAGACCTCGACGCAGACTTTGCTTAAAATCTTCTCTGCGAGACGTTTCTTCACAGTCTTTCTTGGTTTTAAGAAAGGAGCTTCGATTATTGTAACCACTTTTTCCTCAGCTTTCTCCTTATCAACTTTCATGCCTTCTATCGAGGCTTCCATTGGAATTTCGGGCTTCACCACTTTTAAGCTTTCTGCCCTGATAGATTTGCGTTGTTTTTGCGCAATCTTGATCTCATTTGGTTCGTACAAAATCTTTTTCTTGTTCGGTGTTTTCTGTATGAGCGTGATTATGTGTTCGCTTTCAGGATCCAGCTTTGGGTAACTCGCAAGTTCCTAAAAAGACGTTAAGCGCAAATTTCTTGTAAGAATTTATATGACCTAGTGAATTACAGATATAATTGTTTATTAGTTTTTCTCCAAACATTGTTATTTATTATCTACATGAGATGGATAAGTAATAATCAGTTAAACTTGTGTTTCAGTCTTCCAATAAAATATTAACGTCTTAAAGTAAACAAATGACGCATTATTCTTCTACCATCATGAACGGAAGCACTAGTCTATAGCAATGATATTAATGTTTCAAGAGACGCGAAAGTGCGCGTTCTAAACAGCATAAGAAAAAATCTTGTGCCGTGGAAAGCTCATCTTTTTCTTCTTCTTGGCTACTCAAGTTTCTCTTACCTTCTTTACCGTTTGAAAAAATGTTGCTTGTGATTCTGCCAGTTTCTCGAAGAACGTGTTATCCTTTTCTAGCTTTCTTACCCCTTTTTTCTTGTAGTAGTCATTCTTTTTTTTTAACATGCATATTTCTAGTTTTCTCCTTATTGTTTCCTTTCTTAAGTCTAGTCTTTGATTCCAATGGCGAGTAGTCCGTTATGGAATCCTTGTAAACGCTGACTTGCGCCAAGTGCATTTCCTTCAATCGTGTGTCGACGGTCTTCTCGAAACGACTGCATCTCTCGAGATACTGAAGCAAAAGACACACTTTGCTTTTCTTATATCAGCATGAAATAACGTAAAATCAAAGTTGGAATATACGAATTTGAAAAGAGTAAAATCCAAGTTTCTATACCGAGTATTACAGTATAAACTAGTGGCAAAATCTTTACGTTTGCACTTTAGAACAATGCAAAAATTTAAGTAAAAATTAAATAAAAAATTTATCCATAAAATTTCAGTCATCCATTTTCTGATCTAGTTGTTGCTTTTTTTCAATACTACTTTTGAAAACACAGCAACGAAATTCGCCTTGTCGGTTTTGGTGTTAATTATGTGCCCTTCGGAGTATTTCACCAGATATATATTGCCGTCGTGACTACCGACTGCCAGAAGTTGACCGTTCTCGTGCGATGACCATAGACTGTCGTTGCAAACGCGAACCGTGGTCACCGGTGAATCTACGCCGTTCAAAATGTCGTATACCTCCAACATATCCGTTGCATTTATAGTGAAGAACTCCGAGTACCTGGATCTGCTCCAGCAACCTCCGCGGAAATCAGCATTCTGTTCGCTGTGTGCACAAGATTTCATCTTGTACTTCCTCAGTCTTTACCGAGCGTCTGCTCGGCAACATGATAACAACATTAACTTCGAAACTACGCCGGCAAAAATGACAATGGAAAGCTTCGACACTGATAAACAAGACATTAGTCGAATGGAGAAACCGCGAGATATATCATCCTGTTTACATGAATAGCTGCTTCGCTTTGTTTCTTGCTAAGTATTCATAACTCTATTCTACTCTTTGTGCGTTGACTAATTTACAGTCTGATATACGGGCACAATGGTGTTGATAATAAAGCGTACTCTGGCGTATATATAATCTTCATATACATAACAAGTTTATGTTAGAGCGAAAATTAATTAAAAGTATGAAATTCTACAATAAAACTTTCTAGTTCGAGTGATTTCAAATTAGAAACACTTGTAATCGATTTAAGTCAATTAAATTTAACGGATCTAATCGAATAGCAAGCAAGTTACTCTCTCTCTCTCTCTCTCTCTCTCTCTGATATCTTCCGTCCAGATCTTAACGGTCCAATCGCCCACAGTGAGAAAATTCTTTATGGCGAAAGGGTTTCGATCAATGGCGATGACAGGGCCGACGTAACAGTTGAATCTCATTGCCGATTTATTGGCCGGACTCGCGACTTTCCGTTTTACGTTGATTACCGTACCGTTTACCATACCTGCCAGAAATCTGTCTCCTTTGCTCGGCTCGCAATGCAATCTCGTAACTCCGATTGCGCGAACGATGTCCGCCCGGAACGGAGCATCCAGATCCATCACTAGCTCCACGATCGGTAGCCTCATCTTCCTGATATCCCACCACTTAATCGCGCCGTCAGTGGACGCCGAGAAGAACTCCGTATGAGTTTTGGATCGGATCCAGAGCGTCTGGTTTGCCGGATTTCTTTCGCGCGTCGTCGTCGGAGAGAGCGAGAGAAGAAACGGGAGTGACGGAGATTACAATTTGGCAGCGAAACGGCAAGCTCTTTGGAAACATTTTGCCACGACGACAGCAGAAATTGCGACCGCGTTTACGAAACGTATGAATTGCAACGATTCGTATAACTCTCATCGACGTGAGCCACTTTATAAACACTGTTCCTTCATGGTGTCTGCACCGTTTAATTGGCGTGTTTTGATTAATTAACGCAGAGGTGAAATCCTGAGAGATACGGTCGCAGCTTCTTATCGCAGCTTTATTTCTTTTTGCTACTTCTTATTTTATCCCCTTCTCTACAGCAAGAAATAGAGTTAATGAGAACAATTAGTAGTATCGAAGAATTTTCCGACGGTTTAACGTGATGCAAAATTATTGAGAAAGTTGCGTCTATTTGTTTATTAATAAAATGTGTGCATCTCGATACCGTTTGAAACGGAAATAAATGAAAAAATTATTAAAATTATTTGAAAATATATACATAATTATCCAAGCGTTGACGTAAAACTCTACGTAACTCGAACAAAATTACGTAACAAAATTACGTAACTTCTGGCTTATATTTCGAGCGGAAGTGTTCATGTGCTTCTAATCGCTGTTAACACGTTCTCGTTGATACATGTCATATCTGGCAAGGACTGTATTAATCCAGGTATCAGAAACTACCGTTTGCACGGCTTTGCGGCGTTTCTCTCGGAGGATATTTGCGATTCCGCAGGCCATACATCAAAGTCAACCACGTCCAAGTTCTGGCCAATAATCTCGGCGGATAGGTGCAAGTCCCGAGGAACTTCCCATTCGCAGATAGATAGATACCTGTGGCTAAACTGACGATGGGACATTTGCACTGGCCCATCCCCAATTCGGATGTCCCAGTTACACACTTGGCCAGACATCAGTCCGCTAATCAGCATCGACGGATCGCGCGGATTAAACTCGACGATTATTAACGGCGACGATGATCTCAGGCATATTACAGGTGCATTGGGATTCTTTGCGATACAAAAATTATATGTATTGAATAACTTTTCTGAAAATTTAATGCTGTTAACTAAATAGGTAATCAATGCTCGTTAAAATAGCTTTTCTTTCTCTTTTTTTTAAATTTATTTAAACGTATAAAAAAAAAGTTTTATTTCCTTATTTTTCTTTGAAATCGATAAAATTTATTTAACGTTGTCAAAAACTGGCAAACAATCAAAAATATTTTTTTTTCATCGTTTTAATATCTTTAATAACAATAAAATTTGATTTTTCGCAACTGAAGGAATATATTGTTATGAAAGGACAAACGCACAAATATTATACTTTTAATATGAAACTCTCAAAAAATATCTGTTGCTAGTCATCAATAATTCTATTTTTAATTGCTTTTTATATTTTTTGGTGAGATTTTCATTTGAAATTTGTGCCACCTATGGAAAAAAATTGTACGCTTCGCCATATTATTCAACCAGAAATCGTGTTACTGGAAATACGGCTTTATAGGCGGTTGTTTTTGTCATGTGATATGTTTCTGTCAATAACAAAACGCTTCGCATAAACAACACGCATGCGTACCGAAGTCTGGCGTAGATATAAAGATTCATGTCAGTGAGACGCATTTCAAATATTATGAAGGACTTTGAAACGGCCAATCGATTTCCGCGACCGGAACCAGGACGAGCGTGTGACAGGTCGCGTTTGACGACGACATGATGAAACATGCTTTCCGATACGTTGTAAAACGTGTCAGATTCGACATTCTAAAAAAAATCTCTGCACGGGATATTGCATTAGTGTAGGAAAATTCAATAAAACTCAGAAACACTGAACAAGGCTATCGATCACGCGGATTATAGAAAAATGTATAAAAATAATATTAAAATTAATATTGAAATAGTAATAAAAAATGCGTTCCTTAGATTATAAAGATGAATTCGCGATTCCAATTTCTATCAATACTTATTAAATTTTTGTATATTGAGCATTGTAATAACGTAAATAAATAAATGTTTTCTTTAAAAATAAGCTGGATTTTTATAGGTAAATTTTTATTGCAAAATATCACGAAAGGTTCGTGTTTTCTCCGATAATGTTTTTATTTGCTGTTGTGCAATAGCATAAGGACAACATTTTTATACCGATGTCCCATATGTAAGAGGAGGGATTCACATTAGGTAGTTTCGTCTCAAACTCCATAAAAGTGTAGACGGCGGCCAATCGATTCTGTGCATTGGGCGACCACGACAGGTGATTGATTGGTCTTACGATAGGTTGTGGATCGGCGTACATGTTTGAGATTCTGGAAAAAAGAAAATTAAAGCTGCCGTAAAAATCCGCGCAAAATCGCATCCGTGGAAATTCGTTTTCCTCCTTTTATATCTTTTTTTCCCCATCCCTCCCAAGCACGTAAATCATCCGCTCGACGACGCGATAACGCCGCGTTGCTTTTACACTTTGCAGACGCCATTCTTTTTGTTTTGTTTGCTAGGTAATACCCCTTTTGCGAAGCGATTAATTGTAACGACAGCCGTAGATTCTTCGTTGGGCTGCGCGGAAACGTATGCATGCTATCAACGTTTGAAGTAAAGCAACTTCCTATTACTTGGCTTTGAGCTGTTTCTGTCGCCAAAATAGCCTGCAGCACTTTATTCCAAGAATTTAGCAGATGATTAAAAAACGAAATAATATTGTTTTTGTGATAACACTACAAAAAATAGAACAGGGCTTCCGTTTGTATTTTGCTGTGCAAAAATTGTTAAAACGTAAATTCGGAAATTTTTATTTCTTTTTGTTTCTTTTATGGTTGCTTCCTGGCTCCCGAAAGAGAAAAAAAAATTTTTTTTCTTTTTTTCAGAAACTTTTATTCCGCAGAAAGCTTTTTATTTAGCTTTCTGTCGCTTTTCTAAAAAGTCTTCAAATTTTTTTAAGACAAAATTTTTTTCGCGGAGGTAAAGGTGCATCAATAACTCGAATGCTCGTGTCGGAAACGGCGATATTTAGTACCTCACCGAGTACATACACACACGGAAGAAAAGCGGATCAATTCGCGCGTAAGAATCACGTGAGGCATCTGAGATGCGCAACACGTGTTTGGACACGTGAGGAAAAAGACGGAGAAAAATTGCAACTTGTGTTAAACAAGCATCGAGAGACGAAAAGCCGACGAGATAAGAGAGCTTTCCCGCGAGCTTCTCAATGACAGCATCGTCGTCTAGCGAGACGTCCCATCGATTTATGGATTTCCCGTCCTATAAATAAGTTACCGGGTTTCATACAAAATACGCGACATTGCAGAATAGTGCGACAAGTTTGTAGATGAATTTTAGATCTGAAAAGATTACAAATGTATTAATCGTAGAAACTCCCTCGTATATTATTCCTCAGCATTTTTCTATGTTTTAATACGCGAAACTTGTCTCTGGATTTACGAGGCCCTATCCTTTACGTCTGTACAAGAACGTGTCGCACTAGCGGCACGGCGAAGATATGCGTCGTATGATAATTCCGTACGTGACCGCGATTTGCGGAGAGAGATTTAACTTGTCCGTGGAAGCTTGCGTGGAGCACGTTGAAGCGAGACTTTGAATATTCCGAGGATATCGGCGATAGCTGGATTTGCAGTTTAATACATGCCAATCGGTGAGAGAAAAAAAAACAAGTGATCTAGTATTTTATAGATTTCTTAAACTTTGGCATAAAGAAATAAGAAACTGAAAAAAAGGATTAGTATTCTTATTGGTTTTCAAAAAAATAGAGTTCTTTTCTTTTTCTATTATTAAGTTTTCTAAAATTGCGAGAGTTACTGCTTTTTTTTTCTAACGACGAAAATTGAATATTCCTTATTCCACGAGAAAGAACGAGTGTAGTCGGTTCTATATCGTCAAAGTAGTTCTCGTAGATGTTGATCGCATTATTCTGTTGTAGACAGCGTTCCATCGACTAAGCGAATAAGTTAATAAAACGATAATAGAATTACTAATCCTCTTATTTTACACTCGATTTTTATTGCATTAAAAATTCTTTAACGAAAATGTATTTATCTTAATTAAGATTACATATTTTATACAAGTATGTACATATTTTAAATTGTTTCAAATTATTTGTTTTAACTTTAACTAATAGTGTCCCTAAAACTCTACTGTAGAATACAAAAATTAAATACGTTTTACCAGAAGTTGAGTATTAAATATTGATATTTTATTTTAATTTTTGAAATATATTGTTCTTCAAATAATCGAAAGTGTATTTAAAATGTATTTAGCTTACGACAGTGAGATTCTTTATCTTCGGTGCCCAAGATTGCTTCAACACACGCCAACAAAATCTCAGCACGGCTTCGTCGTCCTTCACGTTTATCTCCTTAGGCCAACCGCCCTCCAAGTGTAACGTCCCAGTCTGTTTTGTTACTTTGAAAGCGGTCTGCATCTGACATAAAATAAAAAATAAAAAGGGATATCACAAGCTGGGCGCAACGACGACGTTATAAAAGCAATCTTTCCTCTCCATTTCTAACCGTCTTTTTATTGCAAATGTAAAACCTAACGCCCCCCATACTTAACACTCGAACACCCTTGAGAAACGGCATCACGGCGGCGCGGCGTTAAAGCGGTTTACTTAAAGAGAAAATACGAAATCTCCGACATCCCCTTTTGTCCTGTATTTTGCACTATCAATCCGTATTTTATTTCTTCTGTAGACGCAAATCCTTATTCCTGATATGGAATTGATCGCATAAATATTTATAAGATTTTAACACAAATTTACGATTATATGATACGTGTCATTCTCATAAATATTGATTATTTATGTTTTTGTGAAATTTAATAAATTTAATTTTTTCATTGTGAAAAAATCCGTGGTTTACGATTTAAACTGATGCGAAATGCACCGTGAAATAATATTGTGTTTGAATTAAACTTTCCACGAGTTTTATTTCGTGCATTCCCCGGATTGAAAAACCTAGATTTTCATCATAAATTTTACATATTTTTTAGAGAATTGTAGACAATATTTAATTTAAACTGACGCAACACTGATTCTCTGAAATGTAAAAATATTAGGGAGGCATATTTACATGTCCGATGCACTTATTAATTCTTGGAAATTAAATGTGGAAAACGCGAACGTTAAACTTGCTGCAGAATTAGTTCGACGATGATTCAGCAGAGCTATTTTCATAAACCCCCGGCTTTCCCTTAAATCCTATGATATATTAAGTCGCAAACATAGAAATTATTAGCGTTTAGCCAGTGTTTAACTTACGGATAATCAGTTTATGCGGTTGACGATACATTTTGAAGGCATGTACCACCATGCAAACATAGTAATAGAACAACTCGTATTTAAAATCTACTTGTTAAAAACTTTAGTGTACTCATCCAACATTTTATTTGCGATAAGTTCTAATTTCATTTTCTTTTAGGAGTTTTTATTTTCTTTATTATATAATTAGTTTACATTCCTTTGATTGGAAAGAAAATTACGTAAAGACTATAATTATAGAGACAAATAATTATATAGGAATAAAGAGTAATTATGACTAACAATTAATTTGAATAATAAGTAATAATCATAATGAATTTTAATAAACAAAACTTAACTTGTGAAATTTTTATGCTATCTTTTTCGGATATATAATAATTTTCTCACCTCGTGAAGAGCGTATTGCTCGTACTTTTGTACGCCACGGTGACAGCGTTTCTTGCGGATGTAGTCTCGCATGAGTTTCGAATTCGGTAGGATATTCTGCTGAACGGCAGTCTTGCTCTTTTCGAAGAAGCATTGCTTACCGAACTGCGACCTTGGCTTGATGTATGCGTACGGAATCAGCATTATCGGAAACCGTTTCCCAGGTTGTGAGACGTAAAACGAGGAAACGATGAGACACTCACGTAAACAGAGACAAGGTACCTCCGTTAAATTACTTAGAAGGTGGGCAAAGGAAATCAGCGAACGGTGCAGGTTGCACGTTTATCTAACCGCTGATACTTTTCACGCACGAGCGCCTGACGTCGATCGTGATACGCGATACGCTCGATATAGCGTGAAGGGCCATTAAAGTGATGTTCAGCTTGTGAAACGCGACACGCGAACAAACCATGGCGTAATGCAGTTTTTTGATCGAAAAGACCAGTGTCTCAGATTCTTTATTAATGATAAATGTAAAATTATTAATTACAAAAATTATGAAAATTGCAAAAAAACATTTTTATAAAAATAAATAGGGAAGCTCAAATTTAATTTAAAATCCGACTTCATAATCTTATTTTCATAATTAGAGCAATTTGTTTTTCCACAGTAAAAATTGAAAGGTTTTCGGAAATTACGTAAACACGGACGTAATAAGTCTCTATCCCGTGTATAGAAAATTTTTCTTTTTTTTTTATTAAATAGAAATTGGGTCTCGAATTCGAAAAAATTATTTAATATAAACTTTAAAATGGACATATGCAATAGCGATAATGTAGTAGAACTTGTGAGAAAAATCTCTGTAGCGTAATCTTCTACACGGCGCTGTTACCGCGGTGCATCCTCTTTGTGCATCGGCGATTTGATTGCACGTCAATTCGCCGCGCTGGATGCACTCTATGGAATTACGGTAGCGGGCGCGCATTCTCGTGCCGCCGGGCCATCGCGATGACATTATCCCTTCGCCGAGAGCACTCACAATTTCTGCGGTTCGCAATCCGGCGTCCGCCAATCAACGCTTTCGCGCCGTCCGATAAATCGGATGAGCCCGTCGCCGGGTGCTGCACCTAATGAATCAGATTCGATGCGAAGCCACCGGCATTGTGTGATCGATTATCCTGCACACGCGGCGACTCGAATCTAGAACTTGGCGATACCCCAATAACAGATTCAATTTGCGAATTCCTAATGGCTACGCGGGATCGGGTCGTCGAAGTTTTAAGGAATTGCTGCTACGCATCCATTAGCGCTTAATACTTGTAACAGAATGGATAATCGAAAGCGGTTTCCAAAATAGAATTTCTATCTGCATAGCTTATTATTAGTTTATTAATTTTATACAATTTATATAAGTCTACTCAATTTCTGTTTCCGGAAGGAATTATTTTGTTTTCACTCTAATTATAATTTTCATCTCAATTTGCATAAAAAGAGCATAATATAATCTGCCATCCAGTTGTGAACAATTATTAGTTCCTTATTTATAAATATTTTCAGAATGTGAAAATTCACAGAATATTTTTTTATTTAAAATTTAACCAGCGGTTTTATTTTCTTCTATAAAACATCTGCCCAATACATACGTATACACAGTTTAATTAAAAATTATAAACAGTTCGAATGAATATTATGTGTAATAGCATAACGAAATTCCAAATACGAACCAAAGACACACAAAACCGCAATTTAATTTTATACGTCTTCGGTTTGTATATGAAACTTTGTTATACTATTATACACGTATGCTATAGTATCCATTCCAACTGTTTATAATTTTGAATTTTAATTAAACCGTACATACCCATGTGCGTACATATCTGTTGGACAGGCTTTTTTATATGAAAATTATAATATAAAGAGGTTGAAAATGTAGCGTCCACAGTTTGTATGGACGTAAACTAATGACAACGTTATTCCACGAGTTCTCAAACGGAATTCTCCAATCAATATCCACGTACGAGTTTTCAAATCAGATAATCCCGGAGACTGAACTACTCGTAATGAATCTGATCGATCGAACTGGGCCGTCGCGTATGTGCGACGACATATATCGAAGATGAACCCCGAAGCGCGCCGCTAAAGCAATTTAGCCGCGGATTCTAAACCACGGTAGCGGCGTCGCGAATGGAAAGTTTGGAATGGAATTCACACGACCTTTCCTACGATTCTAGGGTTCTCCGAATTTGGGTGGCAATTAGGACCTATGTTCAATGGACGATCTCCGGCCGACGGATGGCGCGACGAAGTTACGAGAGGGACTGGAAATTAGTTTCGGGCGTTGATGCGAAATGATAGGAGCGATGAATTGTGACATTTATATTGTAATTCTGTAAATTGGTTATACATTTATTTACAGCGGACACACCTTGTAACTTTGATATGTATGAACGTTGCAGTATCGATCAAATTCGTCTCAACGTGTACATACTTCAATTCGTTCAACTTTTTACTCAGCAAACCGCGCACGTTTCGGCATACGTGTTGCGTCAAAATTTTCGGCAACCACAATAGTTTTTGAAATTCTAAAGTATCCAAATGTATCCTCTTCGGATCGCGAGTGTGTATATGTCATTTCTTACACGACTTCTTTATTAACTTTATATAAGTTATTGACGCAATCACAGCTACATTGTACCTAATAATATTTCGACATTTCAAAAATTTTACTTCGACCTTAATAAGCGAGAAAAGCGACGATAGAAAGGCATTGGGGAAAGTAACAAGATCAAAGTCCAACTACAAGAATTCTATCCCGAAGCTTCTAGCGAAAGATGGGAGCTTTCTGGCGTAAGGTAAAGTCATGTTGGAAAGTCTCAACTTGCACCGAGCAAAATGTGTGTTAAAAGAACCGTAAAGATTTAACTCGCACATTTTATACGAAGATAGTGCTCTGCATTGAACCGTCTTACAGTTATTAAGAAGTCGAGCTTGTTTACTGGCGAGTGAGCTCTCAGTGAGAGTAAATTCAAATATTGCAGGCGTTTCAAAGATTTTATATTTCTTGCGTAAATAATACGTTTTCTCATCCAGGTGTCTCCACAAAGACGATCTCAGAGCCGCACTCATTTATGAAACCAAGAATACTGTCAAAGAATTTGATCAAAGAGGAATCTCATTCGTCCCAACAAAGAGCAAGATTTGCGAGATGAATATTTTGCCTAGAATCTTGACAGCTTTGTCGCATGAGAAATCGCGAGTGACACACGTGTTAAATGAGTCCCTGAAGATTCCACGGAGATCACTGGTGTTTCATACTTTTCCAAATCGCATGCTTTCGTATGGAAATTTTAGTACGCGAGGAACTGATTCTGTAACAGCTGATGATTTGTCACTTCTACAACGTAATATTAATAAAGGTGTGATTAGACGATTGAAACGAAGGAAGAGTTCGCAGTCGAGCTGCGAAACGGATGAATCAAAACGAGGACAAGGATGCATCGAGGATCATCGGCAATCCGCGGAATCCTGCGAAAAGCCACACGAATGGCGCAGCGATGGTTATCAGATGCCGACAGAAAGTTATCAAAAGACTTGCGACGATTTATCGAGTCGATCGATCGAATTCAGTTCTCCAATCTGCTTGGATAAACCTGTACCATATAACAATCGGCAGGAGTGCGAGTCACCGAAAAACGAGTCTTGTGAATCAAACCAAGCGACTCGAATAACATCCGAGAAATGGTTGTATGGAAAACCAGCAACAGAAAGAAAGGTTTGTTATAAATGCAAGCCGAAATTGTGCACCTATCTGAAAAAAGAAGAAGAGACATGTTTGTCATCGAATAAATCACGAGATTATTGCGAAGATAAGATGACGACAGACAAGTCGAGGCAAATTGAATCTTGTCCTAACTCACAGCCTTCTTTTTCTCAAAAAGTTATATCGACTGAGAGAGAAATTTCTTCCGAGAAATGTGAAATACCAATGGACGATCTTCCGAGAGATACGTTCGAGTACAACGTGAAGCCCGATCCTCCACCACCTAGGTATCCACACTGGAGTGAAAATCTACGGTCTTGCTTGAAGAAGATGACTTGTTCATCCACTGTTAAAGCCTCACCAATGACCCTCATTCTTGAGAAAGGACCGCGGAAATTTCGGGCGAAAGACACCGCGTCATCTGCACAGAATATTCATGAGGATTGCAGCAGGAATCCAAATGAAAATGAGTGCGGTAAAACAGATGTCGAGGGGTCGTACTTGCAGAAGAGTGCATCAAAAAAGTGTACACGTCGTTGCGTGATTTCTTTCGAGGACAAATGTGCCGCTTCTTTGACAGTTCCTACGCCTGTCGACAGAACGACGGAATCTACAATTCAACAATTTCCCGCGCTAACGAGGGACGGTCGTTATCGCACGGAGAAAGCTGAAAAGAAATCTGTCACCCCGGACGATTGCAGTCCTAACATGGCGAGTTTCAAGCATCGATTGAGTAAGTGCCCTGGCATTAAGAAAATGTGGGGTATCGACATCAAACACGAGCCACCTGTTGACATTAGTGTCCAGCAAAAGCAAGAAGCACTTTTGCCCCACCTTAAAAAGACGAAGAAATTAGAATTGTCGCCAGAAACCACAAGAAGAAAGAGAAAGAGGTTCACGTCGCGGGTATCTGGCAACCGTTGGTCGCAACAGAGATACAAGATTCGTCTGAAGATTTTCCAAGAGGAAAACGGACGTCTCGATCCTTGCCTGCCGCGAATCACCGAAGTAATACAACCGCGCGGCGAAAGAATGCAACCGAAGTTATTAAAGTCTGCCACGGACAAAGGCGAATTTTCTTCGCAATCGAGACGCTCGTGCCCGCATTATTCTCCATCCAAGATACCGATTGTCGAGACGAAGAGTTATCCGACGAAAATCAACGAGAGCAGGGTGATTCGCGATCAATACCTGAGAAAACAGCCTTGCAAAAAACGTCGCTGAGCTTTTGGAAACTACTTTGCGATGTGGAATATTTGAAAATCACGTTGAGTCAACATTTATTTTAAGAATATTTAAAATTCGCATTGTTCTTTCATACTTTTGGTACAAATATAAACTTTAATGCGAAAAGGACATGAATAAAATATAATAAATGCGAGAAATAAAGGTTTAAAAAAATGGCACATCAGTGGTATTATTTTATTAAATATTGTAGGTACAGCTTATAATTCACTAATAAATGTGAATTATATTATCAAAAAGCAATGCTTGTTCATTTGCTGCATTATAGTTATCTTGAAATAATTGTTTAATTCTACCGATGGCATATAAAATTTCTACGGCAAAAAATTTTCTAATTATTTATATAATTTATATTGCTCTTCATTTACATTAATAGGAAGTGGCATAACAGCTTTTTAAGTGAAATATATGTGCGAAACATGCAAAGGTGACATTACAAAGGCGTAGGAAGGGAGGCGCGGAAATGAAAAAAATTCAGCTCGCGTGGCTCGAGACGGCTGCAAAAGAAGTCTGTTCGCAGCAGCTGGCCTCCAACTTTTCACGTTTATCATTATCTCACCCTCTCGGCGTACACCCTTATTTTTGCACTCGGTGGAACAAACTTGCGCATCAAACGCCGTTGTTTTATGGCCGATATACATTTTCATTTCTGTCAAGAAATGATATATCTAGTAGTCCTAATAAACGCGACTCGGGATTTAGTGAGCATTTATCTTGTCTACATTGTCGGAAATAATGGGAAAAATAAAAACGTGCGAGTTTGCGTTAATCCAATTCCAATAATTAATGCGCAGTCATAGTAGGTTTTTGCATCTCGCAATTTATGTTTTTTCGATGTAGGTTCTCTCGATGTAGTTTTGCAGAATATTAAAACTGTCAAGCTGTAAAACTATAGTTAACTATTTGTTATTTAATTTTCATTATAATATAAAATTTTTGATAAACAATTAAGAGAGGGAGAAAATAAATTGTGACATGCGTCCAAAATGCATCTTTAAGATATAAAAATTTACATTTTGGCACAATTATCTTACAGATGTACGTGATGTACACTTCTTTCAAATTTAATGCTCGATTTATACATCTAGCATCCTTTCTTTTTACATTTGTTTAATGAGTTCATAATACATACAAGCGACGGACGTATTACCATCGCTCCAGTGGCTTCAAAATTGCTACTCATTTATAAGTACGTTAACCTGCACTCGTTTTTTCCTCTTCATTGAGATCGTATGCGATTAAGGCGGCATTCCGAAAGGAGTACGGTAAAACAGCGGAAGAACGATTGCTGGTCGTAACGTTCACGATTGTTAACTTCTAATTGAACACCGATGAATAACCGATTCCCGGATCGGTCGTTTTCTCTAACGGACTCGAAATAACCACGAAAATCATGGTGACATTCTACGATACTCATACGGTACGATTCGCATTGTTGCAGATAAATGATGATTGGTTTCACATGGAGCATCGATCCGTGGCGAAGAGGTCGGCGGAACCGCATCTCGAAGTGCACCAAAGGCTAATGAATGACTCCAGAGTACGTCGAGCGGAGCAGCAGCGAGCAAAATCGCGCATCAAAAGGGATCTTATAATCAAACGTCCGTCCAATATACTAACCATGCTAAACGATGAGAGGTGGCCTCAGATGTGGTACCTGGTAAGCAATTTTAATCAAGAGCATGTTAACCTGTCCGCGACAAGATTATTACGCTGTACCGATAAATAAACATGTTTTTATTTAAATAAAGTATCGAGGTATATTACAAATAGAATGTTTGAATAAAAAATTTGGTATACAACGTGTGCCTTTTAATGTTAAAAAAGATACAATTATATTATTATTTATTGAAAACATATTGCAAACAATATTTTGGGATTAAACCAAAGTTTACATTCAATTTAGCAAAAGTTGCACATTTTCGATATTATTGATAAACATAAAAAAAACAGTAGAACATAATATGATACTATTTTAAAAAGTTAAATTGTGATTGAAATAAACAATGCAAATAAAATAAATAAAATATTTAAAAAAATATTTGAAACATGTGGAAACGAGTTCAATATCGGCACCAACGTTTATATCGTTAAATTAAGACCCATGAAAGTAGATGTCGAAAGTATTGGATAATTTTTTAGAACAGGGGAAAGGGGTTGGACATGAACGTGCAGGGTGCTTGGGCTGAGGGAATTACTGGAAACGGCATTGTAGTCACGATACTCGATGATGGATTGGAGAAAGATCACCCTGATCTTTACAAAAATTATGTGAGTACTTCAGTATATCTTTTTTTTTTTTTAAGTTTATCGACTTTCTGATTTCTATAAAATTTTTTTTGTGTGATAATTGCGATACAAATAACAAACACATTTCTAACATTAAAGCAATGACTGCATTTAACTTTTATAAAATATTGCCAACTAAAATATTGCGAATTTCAATTATATTTAAGTAAATTGTGCTTTGTAACTTTTCATGGCAGATCTGACTAATTTTGTAAAGTAGCTTTCTATTTGATTACATTTACGTGAATAAGTAAAATCGCAGGTTCTTAATATCTGCGTAATATCACTCGATGAACGAGTATCCGATACGTAAATGCATTCGCTGACACAAAAAAAAAGAGAGGAAAGAGATAAAAAGCGTCGAAGCACACAATCGAATACGGCGGATGAAGGCGTATCGCGGATGCACTGGGAATATCGGTTGTTGAGCGCAAATCGGTAGGGGTTATCCAATGCATATATATACTGAATACCTATTGATTCACGGATAGTTACATCGAATGAGGTATATGCGCGTGCAGTAGAAAGTGAATCGCATTAATCAGCCAGTAGACTAGACACACGCTGCGATGGTGCCCCTTAGTGCATTGCTCTGATTATGCGAGCTTATATCCCTTCGCATGTATTTCTCATTATGCAGATGATGCATAAATGAATAGGTATTAAGAAGATATCCGGATGTGCGTGATCGAGGATTAAAATAGTACTTCATCACTCTAGTAACAATAAAGTTCTTATTATCATAAACCCTCTGTTACAGATTATCCATTCAAAAGATCTTTCTCAAATGAAGAAACAAAAATTTATTTTGCTTACAAAACTTTTCCAACATACTTAATTTTTCATTTTAAAAATGTGCTAAAACTTCTCTTGAAGTTTCGTAATGTACGCTAGATATAGTTTCACTCATTGTACTTGTACAATTGTTGCAAATGCACGCGTTTTATTTTTAATATTTTTATCAAATAAATACTACTTGTATGTATGCACATTGCAAATTATACAAATCTTCATTCCTTATGATGTGACAAAAGCGAGAGAAACAAGATTCATCGCGAGACGTGTGAATTTTAATTAATGCCATTCTCGATTTCTGTTGTAGGATCCTCAGGCGAGTTACGACGTCAACAGTCACGATGAAGATCCCATGCCGAGGTACGATTTGGTAGATAGCAATCGACACGGCACCAGGTGTGCCGGAGAAGTCGCAGCCACTGCCAACAATTCTCTTTGCGCCGTAGGTGTTGCTTTTGGTGCTGGCGTAGGTGGTGAGTGTTCTATGAAATGAATTATTTAACACTTTGATGCACTTTAAAAATGAAAAAGACTTTACGTATACTTTTAGAACTTTTTTACGTATACACAATAAGAGTTCTGATTTAAGAGCTATAAAAGATTTTTATTTTAATCCGTGTCTTATCTTGAATCGCATGAGCGCGAATAATGTAAAATTTTAATTGCTTCTTTAATAAAAGCTCATTGCGCAGAAGTTCGAGATAAAAATGAGATATTAAAAAACTTTTAAAAAGAGGAAGGTCGGATATTTAAATATTAAATCGTCGGAAATGACAGTTCAATTCGGAGCAATCGCTTAAATCTATTTGCAGTTCTGTTTCCAATTAACAGCAGCAAAGTCAGTGTCGGAACTCGCGTTACTGCGAACGACACGTGTTTGTAATAAGCAGAATTGATATCGTGAGGGCGCATCATTTTCAAATTAGAATCTGGATTGGCAATAGCCTGTTACGTGCATTACATTCGGAACTGATCCAAATCGGTGCGCAATGCCCAATTTCGACCTTGTAAATTGAGATTCTCTATTTCACATGGCAATTGTGTAGCTTAATTAAATCAGACGGGAAATGTATGCTGTTTAATAGTTTAGAAATTTTTAATATAAATATGTATATCTCTGAATATTCTCTGAAAATTAGCATTAAAAGTATTGAAACTTGCATACATAAAAAAAAACATCAATTATTTGTAATTATACGTTATACAATGCTAATTATTAATTTTTCATAATGCTATTTGTGCGTAGGTGTTCGAATGCTAGACGGCGACGTGACAGATGCCGTCGAAGCGAGATCCTTGAGCCTTAATCCCCAACACATCGATATTTATAGCGCCTCATGGGGACCGGATGACGATGGCAAGACTGTAGACGGTCCTGGTGAATTGGCCACCAGAGCTTTCATCGAAGGAATTACCAAAGTAAGTGTTTGCCATTAGAATTGTTTTGCTTGTACTTTGTATATAACTCGTAAATCATTAAAGATTCTAAAGTTTCTCAAGTCCATTAAATTTTAATACATTTATACTTACTGTCCGCATTTTCTTAACTCTTGAAATAAAAATACAAGAGTCGAGCAAAGACAAAATAAATTACGTTTATTCATTTTTAACTTAGTTTTAGTATAGCTGACAGTGAGACAACGCTTCTTGCTAGAAAAATAATTTTATCCAGAAAATTGGTTTAAGATCAGAGTATTCCGTAAAACTTTCTAATAAATATAGCTTCGTAAATATTGTATAAACGCTTCTTGCCTAATTGAGTGATTATTTATCAAGGATACTCATAATAATCTTAATTGTCGTATCTTTTTCATTATTATGTTTAACAAGTTGAAAGAAAGTATGCCGCGTGTCTTAAAGCTTCGACGTAGCAGCGTAATCCACTTAGGACTACAATTTTCTTCGCTATAATTTCCCGCGCTATGACAAGATAAATGCAATTAGCTGCAAGGTACCTCCGACATGGAAGCTTCTAGTTTGCTTTAAGACACTTCCTTGCTCTCAAACGTCAAGCAGGGGATTTTAAAGCTTCGCATTACAACGCTTATGCTTTGTTAATACGTTGCATTAACTATAGAATTCAAAATAAAATAACCAAAAAGAATCTTCTGCAGAGAAACTTTTAGTTCAAATAATTGATAATTTTTAATTGGAAACTAATTGAGAATTTTAATTAAAGATCTTCTATGGAGACCTATAGAAAATTCTTAGAAAAGTAATGCACTTGCGCGAGAATAACAAAAGTCGATCGATAAACTATTTAATACGACACTGCAGTACTGAAATACCGATGCAAGCTGTTCTCGCATTAAATCGGAGATCGTTTTACTCTTTCGGATTTTCCATTATTTTTCTACGGATCGAGATTTCTTTGCAATTACTCCCATCAGCTATTTCAATTTTTATTTGAGAATAAAACGGGAATTTAACAGCTGTCCTGATTAAAGTTGACGAACTCCAAGTTCAATTATCGCCTTCCTGATTTCTTACATCTTACACCAAAGTAATACATTTAACTCAGTAATGCTTTTCTTTGTGGAACTAAATAGAAGAAAGAAGAAGTTGCTTTAAGTGCCGTAACTATTACAGATTTCTCACTCAATAAGAACGGAGAAAATTTAGACCTTTATTATTTGAGTAAGATGGTAATACGTACAAGTCGAATAATTTTAGCATTGTATTGTAATTTCACTATTTTAATTTTATAATT
This sequence comes from Solenopsis invicta, assembly GCF_016802725.1. Taxonomy (NCBI): domain Eukaryota; kingdom Metazoa; phylum Arthropoda; class Insecta; order Hymenoptera; family Formicidae; genus Solenopsis; species Solenopsis invicta. The sequence goes on from NC_052665.1 coordinate 17,642,920, forward strand.
ATTTTATATTATACTTTTATAATTGTTGTATTTTATTTAGTAATGTGCACATTTTACTAATATTTTCTACCGATCTTTTTTGTTAAAGAATTATTATCAGTTATGTGCAATCTGTTTTCATAATAGGGAGATACCAATGTTCAATTTTCTAATTTTCAAGATTGATTGTATTATAAAAAATTTTGTGCGTATGAAAGAACATACAATGTCTCATCGCATCTCGGCGAATCTGATTCTCTTCGAAAACGAAATTCGCCAGTTTCTAACGCATTCGTTATTAACGCGTTCGTACGCTTATGTCCGAACAACGTCGCGGGATGAAATGAAATTTGCACAAATGTATCACGCAGAAGCATTCCCTGAAATCTTCCAAGTTTCAGCAGCGACAATGGCCATTGTCGTCGCGATGTATACGCCTCGGCTCTTCGATCGCGTTCGCAACGTTCCTTTATCATGATGGCGAACTTTAGCATTGAGAGGGCCCCTACTTCAAGTAACGATCATTAAAGCGCAGATACCCTGCATTAAAACGGAGCCATCAGATGCTGTCGAGAAATTCCAGTAAAGATTCTCCACGTACAGCTTATTCCTATTATCTACTTGATTTACCCAATCCTGTGTGCCATTTTACGGTAATCAGTAATAAAATATTAAATTTTTTCGTTAGTCTTTTCATAATTGAAATTATTATCTGTAAAACTCATTTAAAATAAGTACACACGATAACTTTTTTAAATATCATTAATGACAAAATTTATACAAATTGCATTGATAATTAATGACTTATTAACTTTGGCAACATTAAAATAACTGGAAGTCACAAAGTACTGGAAAAGTATAATAATGTGTTAATAATGTTTCTCAAATTGTCATACTATGTTGACCACTTCCATGTCCGTAGTCAACGATTGATTTCCTTCGACATCGCAGACGACATCGTCGACGGAACGATGACAGATGTAATTCGATTAGCGGAAACGACGAAGAACTCCTCCAGTTAGACCCGGTTTAATAGACTTGCTCGAGAGGTCAACCCCTCAGAAAGTTCCTAATTGGGTGCTTTTAAGCGACTGGCCAGCTTGAGCTGCAGTAACACGTATTACCATTTTAAACTTACTGCCAACGACGTAACTATAAATCATATGCAAATGTCAGTATGGTTAAACTAAGACCGTTGAAATATTTGGTAACTATCGAATGAAATATGTCAAAGAAATTGGTCACAGGTGCATTTTCGCCGAAATATCTAGATAATAAAAAAAATTACTCTGTATATATAAATGTTCATTTATATGTGTATTATAAAATATATTATGATAAAAATTATTAAAAATAATCAAAAGAGTAAACGATTAAACAAAAAGTTAAGCAAATAAAGAATTATATAATTATTTTACTTAAAAATAATAATTAAATCAATTTTTGAAACTTTCTGATATAAAATGCACATTTTTCACAAATTTGAAATAAAATTATTAAATTATCGCGCTAATTGCAGTTTCTCATTAATTTAAAATTACCTGAAAATGTTCTCGTGTATTGTAAAAATTACTTATATTCGGTGAACATTCATAAATAGAATCAACAAGTAGTGAAATGAGTAGCGTTTAAATCACTTTCCGGCAGCAATGTTAAATGGCATTCTGTCGAGATTGCTTTCATCTCGCGAAATCGTTAAAGATATTCTCACGCGATAGAAGTCTATATTTTCCAAAACCAATCTTTATTAATTATGCGCCAACGGAACATTTTACACCAGAAATACGATCAGATGTGTAGGAAAAAATATTAATAAAAAGATTTTCTTTAGTTGGTTTCTAGAATTTTTTTTTGCGTTTTTTTTCTTTAATCTTAATTTAATCAAATTAGTAATTTGTTTTTAAATACAAATGCTAAAACACAACATTACTAGAAATTATATATTTCTTAATTATCTATTTTTAAAATTATAAATTTGTTTTTAGAAACTCGAGTATTGTCATATAATATTTTAATATTATATGTTAATAATTAAAAAAAATATTAACAAAATTACAAAATGTGACGCTTCTAATTTGATATAATACTATCAATACAATATATCCGTATTATTAAGGAATAATCTATTTTAAATATTCTATTTTAAAAGACGCGTGAGCTTATATTATCAATATTTGCACAATCGAAATAGACATAGTATCTATTAAGCCATTGCATCGTTCAATGGCTTTGACTTTGCACATCGTTATACATAACAACCTATTGAACGGTAATTCCCTTTGTATCACATTATATTCTTATCCGTCAAAAGCAAATACGTGAACTGGTTCGGAATTCTCTTTGGGATCTGTTATCAGGTTCGATAATCTCCCTTTAATCGACAGAATCATAATTTACTATAGAATTTGTACATATCCAATAGAATTACGTGCATATTACGAGTTATTATCAATTGTGTTAACCTCTCTCTCTCTCTCTCTCTATATATATATATATATATATATATATATATATATATATATATATATATATGTTTCTTTCTCATAGTATTTGCAACTTGATGTTGCTATAATCATTTTGAATCGGTTAAAATAATATATTATTCTCTCTTTGATTTAGCCACTCTTAAAATAAATTTTGTTTTAAAGCGGTTATATTAAACAAAGAATGATATATTTTTATAATACTAATTTATTTTATCAATTAATTTTCCGCTTGCGTTTAAAAGAATAAATTGGAAAGATATCAAGTTAAATTAATGTATAAAATGTATTAAATAATAATAATTTCAACATAGTCAGTTAACAATTGTTATACAGATCGAATTTAACTGTCTGATACAGTCAAGCGGATACCTTATCACTTTACGATCAAATAGCTTTACTGATCAAAGGCTTGAACACTATATTACTGAATTAGTTAACGTCGAGCCTCAAAGAGAGTTCAGAGTTCGCGGTCACGCCTAGTGTACCTTAGTATCGGGCGGCTGGTCTTATTACGAAATAGCTGGACCTTCAGGGTGCACCTGTAAAACTGTAATCAATATATACAATTGTATACGATAATAAATTGGGTCTTAGATTGATATTGTGAATAACACAAGAAATAAGAAGTGCTTTTCGATCGAAATGGATTTTGGTGCTTATTTCATATCAAATTATTAAATATATTTTTCAGTTCTATAAATTGCGTGCCGATATGGTTGCCGGATTTAAAACGCAACTGTAAACTAGCTAAGAAGTTAAAAATATTTCAAATTAATTTGATTGTTAGATTTAATAACGATACTACAATAAGTCTTTTAAAATTAAATTGCTGGAACCTTCCTTTTAATCTTTAAATGAAAACACGGACAAAATGTAGGAGTGTCTCCCGTTACGAGCTTAAGTCATGCAATTCAGTCTTATACGGAAACCATTAACGCTAAACACTCAGCTTCATCGACTTCCCAACAATGGTTTCGTTCCGAATCATCTACTATTGTGTGTCAACGGGCGCGCAGAAAGCGGCTTTAACATGCAAAGTGTCTCAAACTTCTAAAGCGCCTTAAGCGTTTCGAGCATCTTAAAGCTAAGTACTAGTGAAAAAAGTCAACCACGTCCAGAGTATTATCCGAAGCGGTAAACTCTAGATTCATTTTAATTTGAAGCACCGAATATACCTGTTAAATCTCGCCTCTTCAATTCTGCAACCTGCATTTGCTTGAGTGCGTTACGATAGTCTTCTAAATAAATATTTATATGCATAAAAATTGTCTTAAATAATTTGAGAGATCGATTTTTGTTACATAGACCAATATACATATAATATAGTAAATTTTATAAAATAAATTAATAAACTTTAAAATACTATTAGGGTCGCAACGGTAAGGGTTCGATCTTCGTGTGGGCGTCCGGGAACGGCGGCCGGGACCACGACAACTGCAATTGTGACGGCTATACCAATAGTATCTGGACGCTGTCGATCAGTAGCGCGACGGAGAACGGCCTTGTGCCCTGGTACAGCGAGGCGTGCTCGTCCACTCTCGCCACCACGTACAGTTCGGGTTCTACCGGCGAGAAACAGGTCGTCACTACGGATTTGCATCATCACTGTACCAGCAGCCACACCGGCACCTCCGCATCGGCGCCGTTGGCGGCCGGCATTTGCGCCCTCGCTTTGGAAGCGAACAGAGATCTTACCTGGCGGGATATGCAGCACATCGTAGTCAGGACCGCCAAGCCTGCGAACCTGCAGGCACCCGATTGGGTTGTTAACGGCGTCGGTAGAAACGGTGAGTACCAAAGTTCTTGATAGAGAGAAAGGATTTCGCAAAGATTAAATGCACGTGATCTTCATAAAAAAAGTTATAACGATAAAAAGTTAGATCGTAAAAATTTCAATCTTTCACTCAAGGAGGATGTAACAATTATCATATAATATAATTACATATATCGTTTATTTTTTCTACAAGAATATTTTAATTAATCCACAGATTTAATCAATCGCAGATTTACATAATAAATAAATATAGAATTCTGATCTAGATAATAAAAATTTATTAGTAAGAGAGATTCATTAAAAAGAGATTCATTAATAGAGAAAATTCATTAATAACAAAAATCCATTGATAAAAGAGATTCATTAAAAATTAGATAACGATCGTTTCAATTTTGCGATCCAATTTTTGTTTAACAGTGAGCCACAGCTTCGGTTATGGGCTGATGGACGCCACTGCTATGGTACGCTTAGCGAGAAGATGGAGAACCGTCCCGGAGCAGCACAGATGCGAAGTATCGGCGCCGCATACGGGCAGGTAAGTGCTCACAAGTTATTAGGTGATGCACACTGTTAGATACATAATAGGAATTTTAAAATTCTTTTTTTATTCAAAATCGATACGCGACGAAAAATTGTACAAGAAATCATCGTCTCGAGAAAAATGCTTGAAGACAAGGGAAATCGGGATTTGATTTGACCGTACAGATTTCTATCTGCCTCTTGGGGAAACGTACATGTCTCTCGCAGATTACAGATTCGTTCGAGCATGTCGGTTACCGTCAAGCGAGTTTTACTCATCTGAAATTGCACTGGAAATCACGTGTAATGCACCGTTTACATTGTCAAGGATTATAACGAATGAAAGCAGATCGCACGTGTTGCGTTGAACGAATGTTTACACACATAAATACTTACAACGTAATCATTTTGGAGTTGTACTCCTCTAAAGCCGTAGTAAGAATTCTATGTACACAAAGAAAGATTGAAAAGATTCGTGCTACTAATAAACAAGTAACTGAAAATTATTAAGGCGATTTAATATTTATTATTTTGTTATAGCTTTAAAAGAATATCCTTTGCTTAAAGCAGATATTACACTTGTGTCTTCTATAATCTTAGTCTTCGGAAAAATTATTATCGGTGTTGTATTTAACTTATATTATATATTATTATACTAACATTAAAAAGGCACTATTTTTGTAAAAACTGTGTAAAATAAAATAACTTTGTTAAAATAAAATAAATATTGTAAAAATAACTTTGTTAAAATAAAATAAATATTGAGTTATATCTTTCTATAGAAAAATATCAAGTTGTTGCTAAAAGCGCATTCGAGAAGTGGCACAGTTTGAGGAGTATAAAAGTACTTAACAATTTAATGTGCAATTGACCGAATTGTTCGAGCGATGATTTAAACGACAAAAGGGTATATCCACTTAAAAATACCTACAAAAAGTTCTATGCTCAAGTTCGATACTTGACCGAAATTTCATCCACTTTCTAGGACAATACCGCCAAAGAGCCAATTGGTCCTCGATTTACATGTCAAGGAGTGCAGCGGCGTAAATTTCCTCGAGCATGTTCAGGTAAGTTGAGCATGTCATTCACAAGTGACATTGCTAATTAGTGGATTTTGTGCCGGCTACGAGAAGCACAAACTCGGACTACATTTCGAGGATGAAATGTTTCGCCGGCTGGCGCTGAAGTAGAATTTTATTTACTTTTCGTTTGAGTAAACTAATTTATTTGTCATCGTTTTACACTGTCTATGGTAAACTAAGGCAAACTGTAACTCATGCTAAATAGTTATTTAATTCTCGCCAAATTAACTTAAAGTATATTAATGACTGCATTTGCCGGCGAAACGTAATTACTAGATCCGGTTCAGATCTCGTGTTAAAGAAACTAAACGAATTAAGTTAATTACTCTTATGAAATTATTAGTTACTCAGCGCGAAATTACCTCGTAAAATCTACATCTGATTTATTCTCTTTTTTTTTAGACTACCTAACTAACAGAATTAGGTGTATACATGAAATCATTAATTAAATATTATGACATAGATTTAAAAATTTATCAAATTTTGATTTAGTTGCCTAAAGATGATAATGCAAATCGTAAATATTGATAAAGAAAGATATACGTGATCAACGATAATGACAAAATAATACGCTTGTCGCAGGCGAAGGTATCGCTGATGGCAGCGAGACGAGGGGATCTTCAGATACATCTTACATCTCCTCAAGGTACAAAAAGCACTCTTCTCGCTAAAAGGCCGCACGATATCTCAAAGGCCGGTTTCAGCCAATGGCCATTCATGTCAGTGCACACGTGGGGAGAGAGGCCGCACGGCACCTGGAAATTAGAAATTCACAATGAGGGTCGATATCTTGGTAAGTCAATCGCATTTTCTTACATTTCGCGTTAATTTTACTGCATAATCGTTGAAGAATACTTAATTAATACAATAAACGTTTTAATACGCTCAATAATTGAGATCAACTACGTCTTTAATACGTGATAACTTTCATCGTTAATAATTAACTGCTAGTTAAATCAAACTAATTGAAATTACTTTACTAAATTATTTATCTCGAAACTAATTCGTTTAATTGTCAAAGAATTATTTAGCTTCAAGTAATTTTTATTAAAACAACAATCTTATATGTATATTAAAATTCCTTTTAGCTTTAAGTAAACTGTCTTCACTATTCTGACATAGTTTGTTTCACAAACATTTCAGTGTTCTCAATGATATAAAATTCTTATTGATCCTAATGATATAAAAGTCTTGTTTTAATAAGATCTGTTTGAATCGTTGTTTGAAACATATGGAATATAATCAACCTCATTTGTACAAAGACTATTATACGAAATCTTAGATTCGAATGTCAAAGACAAAGCTCTTTGAAGATTATGTCGGCATTAGCTCTCGCATTCGGAAATACCCTTCGGTTGATTTAAATTTCAAATAGAATTCTATCTTGTTCGCTGTAACAATAGTTTCCAAGCGCCTTAGTAGCGCCTTCATAAGGTCACGGTTACCAAGTTTCCTGTCAGTTGCATCTTACAGTCGAAAATGATCGTAAAAAAATTTTGATATTAACGTCCACTTCTCTGACTTACATAAAAAAAATATTATATAAAAAATCTATTTCAAAGCACTACAATGATAGTCTCGCAATCTTTATTGTTCCTCGAACAATTGCAAACCGTATATGACAAAGGATTAATCAATTCATACGCGTGATATCTGAGCGGAATGGCTTAGACATGTCTAGCATTGCATGCGCATCCTGCGATCCGATGCCGAGTTGGTGTTCAGCTCCGCTGAGATCCTTCGGGATCCACCGCATTCTCGTAGCCTCCCTGGGACGGAGCCGAGAGAGCTCTTACATAAGACCCATTCGCGCGCGATCACCTAAGAAGCTGCATTATCCCTAGAGGCGGATAATTGCCGGATTCGAGCAGCAGAGTCCTCCCGCAAACCCTCCTACTTATCCTTAACGGCAAATAGCAGCGAGGTATTTCGCCCATAGAGTAACAAACGCGCGGCCGATTCCCAAGTAAGGTGCAAGCGTTAAAGCCACTTCGAACTGCTTCCGCGTCGGCTCATCAAGGCCGATGGCTATGTAAACTTCCTTATGCGCTTATGCATCGCCGACCTATATCGCTACAGAGCGCATTCACATCCATTGTCGTGGATTGCGTTCCGGAGGCGGGAGATTCGTGGGGATATTCGTGACACTTCTAAGCCATCCCAGTGTTTACATTGCCACAAGCATTCTGTGGACGTAGCTGGCAGTCCCTGAACGCGACGTGCTTACGTGTCATCGAATAGGAACCTCTCCGCAAGAAGGATGTCCTTGTTAATTCCTAGGCGTTCTCGTTAAATTCCTTTAAAACGCCCGCTGAGGATAACGCGCATTACAGCTTTATCGAATCATTGACATTTGATGAACAAACTTCGCACCGATGTTTAATCGTGTAACCGTGAATAATTTTCGATGTACTGCATTATTACTTATCATGTCGTTCAACACGTCAGTAAGCATCGCATTGTATTTCTGTCTCTCTCATTAACCATGACATCCGCTTTCTTTCCTGCTGCATTCACGGACGCATACCGGATCAGGACGCGCTACTCTGCACGAGTGGGCGCTGATTTTCTACGGCACTGCGACGCTGCCCGACCGAACCGAGTACGCTCTTTACAATCCGGCTGGCATGAGTATACCCAGACGACCGTTCGTCAAGCCGCGGGAAAGCATCCCGAAGAACCAGAATACTCTGGCGAAGGGCAAGCAGACGCAGCATAAGTCTGACAAGTCTGGCAATTTGAGCCCGCCCTATGTGATGAACGCTCAAATTCAGCCTCAGAGGAAAGGCAAGGCCCGCGGACAGCACAAGAACGGCAAGTCGGCTAATCGACCGAATCCTAAGCCCACCGCTCAAACCCTTCGGGGTCTAACCAACATCAACAAAGGACCCAGCAATGTGGCCGGTGACGTGCGTTTAATCACATCGAGACCACGTGGTAGAAGTACACCCAGTCCTATTACCAGCACCGTGACCCAGACTGTTGCGACGACGAAGACGCAGACCACGACAACAAGCAAACAAATTATAACACAGAAGATCATCGACGTGGTTACCGCCTCGCCCCTTCAAAGGGGGCTGATCTTGTTAGAACCACCGGCAAAGGCGGCTACTAACAAGGTCCCGGAGGTATTTCAACAATATCCCAAGATCCAACAGCTCTATCCGGTTTACGGTGGAGCTCGCGGCGTCGGTCAGCACGCTACAAGAGCCAAAGGACTTGACCTGCTGCAGGACGAACAATTTGACCCAAGTAATCTAGACAAGGGTACCTAAACATCTTCGAATAAGAAACGGCGAGATGCGCCGCTTGTTTAATGGCAACGATTGGAAGCTATTATACATTTCCATAAGAGTATCGCGAGTATCGTCGCGATTACTCTAAATTAAATTCTATCTTAACTGAATTAAATTAAATATTGAAATAAAATGTAATTGCGAGTACATAAGTTTGAAATATTTCTCACGACTGTTTCTTTATTATCAATAGATTTTTATCATTCTAAAATAACAAATTCTCACTTTTACACATAATCCGATAATTGAATTTAAGAGGAAAAAAATATCAATATTTAATCACAATATAATACACCGGTTGATTAAACATGTCTGCAAAAAAGTGTAGTGTCGCGCGCACAGATAATCGAGGTGACTAATAACGTCAATCTATCTGTGCTATTGTTTCCGAACGATATTTTATGATACGTCGGGACAACAAAGAAGGTCGTTTCGCAGCTTCCAATCGTTTCCCATTCACTTCCACGCATCCGCCCGCGTACCCACGCTTCGGCGTGGAAAGTAGAGATGCATCGCGCGTAAAGCCCCGAAGATTAAATGGATCCGCTGGAATTTGGTTTTCGTATTCTCTCTTTTGTGTTAGCTGTTTCGCTGATTGTGACCACACTGTAATCACCGTTACTTTCGTCTGTACGTGGACAATTTATTCCTGGCTATTAATATGCAGCACTGTAGACAACCTTATTTCGCATTGTTTGTGTCATTTATTTTGTTACTTGAGTTCGGAATGTTTCACATGGAGTGATCCTTATACATCGTCCGTTAAGTATGATGGAACGTTTTTTCGCGTATCTCTTTCTCCTCTCTAAGAGAAAATGAGAGTTTTCGATGTCTTCTGCAGAATTTTATTTTGTCTGTGACATTATTTATCGAGTCACTTTACATAAAATATCTCGCTTACATATTTCGTACAAAGCACTCGTATTTTTAGCTCTTGTAGTTTATTAGATGGATAAGCTGTAAGTGAAATTTTGTTGAGTAAATGATATATTTGCATGATTAATGTGCACGAATAGAAATATACACATTTTTTTTATTCTAAACAAATTTTGCCTGTATCACTGTACTTAAAGGCTTTCACGAGCAGATAAAAGAACTGCCAGAACCAGTTTGCTGTGTAGCTACTGTAAATTATTTAAGAAGACTGTTCGATACACCCAATACATTTACATAAGTTTATAGAACTTCTTTAACTGCTAACTATTCGCCATCGTGCTCGTATCCGCTAAACTTCCGGAAAGTTCTCTTTTAAGTATAAGTAGCGTACACTTAAATATTTTACATAGTTTTGTGTCGCTCTTTGTGTCAAGTGTCGTCGGGTTTTTCGTCATGTTGACGCTTCCTGCGTCGCGTTCTTCCTCTCGTTACAATCGAAGCCTCTTGCGTGAACGGCAGGTCGATAATAGGAAAACTTATCGAGGCCGGTAACGCGCGCTATGGCCTTCAATCAAAACTTTCAATGACTTGGTTATCGATGAGTTTCCTACATAGCCACAAGAGCGCATCTGTATACGTCGGCTATCTAATGTATTGCCGACATGTATCACCATGTATCCTATTATCCTCGTACATGGTACGCAGATCATTGTCCTTTGCACGAGAAAATTGTGGGTTCCGCAACTCATCTCTCGAAAAGTACATATAATAATAAAAAAGAACTGTGAGAGTTCTAAATTATTTTATTCTCAGATATTCTATATTTTTGTGTCTCTCGAGTTATTAAAAAATTCGTTAGAAAGGTACGGTGAAATATTTATAGTACGACAAATGTTTATTTAGGAAAATATATATGCATTATTTTTTTATGTACAAATAAAATTTTATTTTCTTTATTTTATAATATTTATTTTATAGCATAACAGTAACATTATATATATATATATATATATATATATATATATATTGATTTGAACAATACCATGTGATACTTTAATGATTTAAAAATTATTTTCTTCAAAGCAGCAACGCTCTGATGCAAATCCATAACTCGTAAATTGCGTTCACGATTACGCATTGCGCTTGTTATCTCCTTTCCGAATTCTCGAATTCTAGATCACCGCGTAACCGCAAATCGCTCAAAATTCTGTGAAACGCGACGACGCGAACGGCGCTGAAAACCACTAATGCGTGCCGTGAAATGGAAAAGCCGACGAGAGCGAAACGAACTCCATCATGGTGGAGAGATCGGAGCGGCTTCTCTCGTCCATCATCGCTGCTAAATAATTTCCGCCATGATTGGAAATTTTTTCACTCGCTTACCCCGCAAAATGGTTCTCGCTCTTAAGGCATTATTATCGAGGCTCGCGCTCCTCCAATAGTGCCCGCTAACGACCCATCGAGCACAATGCCCTTACATTCCCATTGTCTTACTGAATAGTCCGCCACGTTGTCTCGATTGACTTTTCACATTTTTGTTCCTGCCTCCCTTCTTGCGTCATTCTCTCCCGCTCATTTCCCCTCAACCCTCGATCGCAAGTTATTTTCTCGATACTTCTCATAAAAGCGAGAAGCTGTCTGAGCATCGCGACGCTTGTCACTTTACACTCTTTACAGCCACTCGTTACAGCAGCGACATTTTAACGGTGACTTTATTATAGCTGGCAACCAGTAGTTTACGGATGCCGACCGAAAAAGCACACACGAGAGTAGTTCCGTCACGACAAATTGGATCCGCTTTTCCACCGCTTTGATTTCTGGTGTCCTGTCACTACTCTCTGCCTGTGAAATTTAGCTTTTCCCACGGGACTGATTTCATCTGAAGCTATGTGTACATTTTAACTTTTCCACGTTACTCTATGTAAACGAGAGAATAAATTGATATTAATGCCTGAAGAAAAGTTAGTTTATTTCTTAAAGAATGAGTACTTCATCATAAAGTGCAGGAAATAATGAAATACTTTTCGAGCAACATTAAAATTAAAAATTTATTACTAATAAACGTAATGTTTTTATTTTTTCAATCTATTCTTTGAATGCATTTCTTGATTAATATACAAAGCTTGATCACTGTAGCATGATTCGAACCAATGATTGAGTATTAAATAATTGTCTGAGCTCTTAATGGCTGGCTGAGAAGATGTTGTATTTAAAATTAGCTTCCATTCCGTTAGCTTTTGTTTAGGTAGCTTTCCCGTCTTGCCCGCAATGCAAGGGAAACTTGCAGATGTATCTTACACCCGAGGCAAAAACGATAATCGTTCACGAGTTTTTACTATTCTCTCGTTGCAAAGCACTTTGCATTTAATCCCAGCGTACACATTTCGCTGAGTAAATGTGCGCAGAGAGTCGTCGCTGATTACTCGGTTATTTTTAACTCTAATTTAATCAAGACTCTTCTACCCCCTTCCCTCCCCCTCCCTCTGCTCGCGAGCTCCCCTTCCGTCGCGGACATTGTTCCCGCGAGCGAGCTTAGGACGAAATTTTCCCCACGGCATCGCGACGCTTTATTAATTTCCCGGACGGCGCCGTCGACGTCTCCGCCACCCCTTTCCGCTGTCTCGCTCGCGTCTCGTCTACCTCGTGAAAATCTTCCATTTTATCGCCCTCACCTCTCTACGAAATATAATATCTTACGTTATATTTGCAGGCAAGGTCGCGGAATAATTTGCGAGAAAGTGAAAAGCACGTTCAGTAAGACAGATGACGAAAAATCAATAATAAACACGTTCAATAAATTACGATTTTGCTGCTCTGTGATTTATTAAATTTGAATGTTTCATAAGGCCTGCGTCTTAAAAAAAATGCACACTTTGATATTATTATACGTCCGATGTTATTTTAAGATTTTTATATTATAAGAGAAAATTTAAATTCCACTGCATGAAAACCTCGCCCATGAAAATGGCGCTGCGAGGTCTGCGAGTTTACATTTCAATTCTGAGGAACCCACGGTACGTATATCATGTAAAATCTACTAGAGTTGATTGCAATCGTGTCTGCATGTGTGTATTTAATGTAAAAATCACAGTAGTAATCAGGTAGTTATTATTGCGTAATAATTGCTGCAGGACAAATATTTTATTTTCGGTCCATCCCTCGCTTAAAGAGCAAAGATAAAATTTTGGTACGCTTGCATTTTTTATATATTTTATCTTATAATACCGCATATATTAAACTTTCGTTAAAGATTGTAATTATTCAAAGAGTACTAGAAAAGAAACGGAAGAATTTCTTGATATTAAATGGAAGAAGGAATGTTACAGAGAAATATTTTCAACATTGCAACATTTTGTCGACAATCATTTCAATTTTCTTTTTATTCTTCTTTTTTTTACAGATTCTTACATTCCTTCTTGCAACTTTTGTTCTATTTCCAATGCTTTTAAGATCTACGTGGGTAACTTTTCGCAAAGTATTTCGCACAATCACTCGATATGAAAGCCATCAGCTATTACTCGAATCGCGTTAATGTAGCTGACGATGTTGTTTTTAGACACGTTGGAAGAATGGAAGCTTGTATTCTACGGCACGGATACCTCAGTGGAAGTGGACGACGAGCTAGACAAGGACAAGCCGCTGCCGCCGGTGGTCCAGGAGGAAGTAAACAACGCTCCTTCGGACGTGCGGCATAACGCAGTGGACACCGAGGGCGATCCGTGGACAGGTAGCCGGCAGATGAATCGGGTGTCACACCCGGAGGTGCAGAGGCCAACGACGGAGAACCAGACGAGTGGCTGTGCCGCCTTCGAAGCCGGAGGCAACGGGTGCCTAGGTGGGTGCCTCATACTACTCCTTCTAGCCTACCTGACCAGTGTGCCCGGCTGGCGGGAGTTGATCATCAGCTGGCCTGCCTCGAACAGTCGGAGCGAATTGGGTGCGGAGGCGGATCGGCTGCTGATCGCGGTAACGAACGTCGTTCCGACGACGACGGCGACGTCGTGGATCAGCGACGCGACGACGCAACGCGTCCCGGCGGTACAGCGCGCGCCGGAAGCGTGCAGGTGTTCATGATGACAGCGAGTCGCGTTTGATCCCGCAACGGCTCGCGATCCGATCCTATGACTCCGGGTCATTGGGATTTTGTCGACGCGGGTGGCCGCGCGGATCTTCATGACGTGTGCCTGACGCGCTCTTGTGATCCGTGAAATTCTAATACACTTGTGATGCGCGAGGGGAAGGTGGTGTCGCGCGTAAAAAGAGGGAAAGGGAACGAAGAGGAGGACACTTGTGTACCTCCTTTCCCGGTGCTAATTGTCTCTTGAGAAGAGATCTAAAGGACTGCCGATGCTGGATTATCTGTCTGTCCTTCTTCCTGGGATGATGTGTGTTGGATAATGGACACATCGAGTCTGAGGACTTTGTGGCTCCGTTAGAGCGTTCCTCGTGATCAGGGAAATGCGATTTTCTCGCTAACACGCGCCATTAGGGTTGGCCTAATTCATTTGTGTCGTACAAGGAAGCGAGTCTCTCATTCGACACGAAACGTCCGGACGCTTGCGCCGTGACAATACTCCGTTCGTAATTCGTAATGGAGTATCGATGGGGGCTTCGACTGATCGAAGTTTGTTACGACGAGGATCAGATGGGAACTAGACGGTTACGAGGCAAAGGTGCATGACTCTGTTAGTGATTGCACGATAAACTCTCGATTTCCTGTTGAAAGCATTTATTGCTGAAGGAGTTCGATATGAAACGTCTATATTTGGGTTATTAATAAAATCATGTCTTTTTTTATTACCATTTCTTTTTTACATTTCAAAAAGGAGTATATAAGTTGTATCCTATAAGAAACTTTAACGGAACTGTGTATCAGGCAGCAAAAGTTTGAGAGAAGCTTCATGTAATAGTTTTACGAAATTGTTGACACAAAATCCCAAGGGAAATTCAACATTGCAAATTTCTTGACAGACATGAGGAAACGTTATTTTTTTTTACACGTTGCACAACCTGTTAGCGTCGTTTCTCACACGATTTTTCGCCGCGAATTTCTCTCTAAAGTAATGCAAAGTAAATTTTTCTGATAATAAAACAAATAAAATGAAAAGTAAATGCATTATACACAACTAATGAATAAAGAATATAAAATTTTTAAAATTTAATATTGTAAAGCGGAAATCGAAAATTTGTCAATTTTCCAAATTTTTTTTATCTTCATAAAAATGATGCGCTTATTACAGCCGTAATTCTACGGGGAACGTGCTTGTAAATATATGCAAAGCATATTTATTATATCTCAAAGTTACGTACGATCTTAGGAGTTTCAAGAGTAATGGTGGTGCGATCCCGTGGCATCCTCTTCCGCCACGTTGAACGAAGCAGAAATAGGTAAACAACCAATGTTTTGACAAATACATTCTGGACAAATAACTCATACTTAACTTTTGCTCGACAGCAGTCGCCAGACCATCATAATGAACCTTAAATCCACATTCGCTATTTTTATCTGACATTTAGCGTTAGCAAAGATGAGAAATCATATTTAACATGTCCATGAATTAAATAGCACGTTGCCCACGTTAAAAATATAAACAGGATTTGGCTACTCTATATATTTTCAATTCTACGATGATTCATATGTCGTGCAACTGCATCAATTAAATTTTTTTCCAGAAATCAAATCTATAATCTCTTCTCGAGTTTTCTTTCTTCAAATTCGAAAAAAAAAATGGAAGAAAAATTTGAACGATCGAATGTAACACATTTATCTTGTGCTTTAATTCTGCACAACGAATTCAGTCGAGGCCCGCCATACATGACAGCGTCCTTTATTCACATGTGTAATTTTCCACGTGAACTTTTTGTACGAGACAAAAATATAACAGGGAGCCAACTGCCATTAGCGAGACCCGATTCGCCCCGGTCTCGCGCCCTGTCTCTCCTGGAAAAATTACCTCGCGTAACTTATAGTACATCCGATGGAGCTGCAGTTTACTTCGGAGACTCACCACGTCGTCGATTTTGATCGACGGTTTTTGGCTCCAACATGTTCCAGGGGGGAAGGGAGGGAACAGTTTTTCTCTCGCCTTCTTCTATTTCTTCTCCTTTGCCCTAGCTCTGTCTCTTTTTTTCTCTCTCTCTCCCTTTTTTCTTCTTTCTTTCTCTCTTTCTCTCGCTCGCTCGCTTAAGTGCATGAAAACACACGATCTTTCTCTTTCTCTCTTTCTTTGTCTTCTCGTCTGTCTTTTGGTTTGTAACATCCTCAACATCCTCCTGTCTGCCAACTTCCTCTTACATTCTGTTTCTGAACCTTCCTCCACGCTTCATAAGCACTCTGCGTCCCTCCAAGGAGGTAGGATATTCGGTGAGCTATCAGCACTGCCGAAACTAGGTGCTATAGGGAGGTTCTCCGGCTGCCTATGTAAACAGTTGGGGATAGGGTACAGAGGCTGCGTGTGGATTTTGGATGCATATTGAGCCTCGGGCTTTATTAAGATCACCGACAATGACCGTGTACTTAGAAATTCACTCTGAAGAACAATATCGTTCCTTCTTGTTACTGAGATAATATATACATTATACATATATTATTTCATTAACTACAATTGCTAATAGTTTCTATTATCCTTAATATAAAATGTTATTTACGACATACGTAATTTCGCAAAAATGATTTCGATAGCGATCAATGAAGAAATATATTCTAGTTTATTACTAGTTACTGTGTTGAAAGATATTCTAAATAAACATATGCATATTACATACTACACAAACTTTATTTTACTTTATATTATTTTTAATACTTTGTTGAAAGAAAAAGAATCGTGTATGCGTGCAATCGAGTGTCATTCGTATATCCATAATTCACATTCAGCCTCGTAAGTATATCAAATTTTCGAGACGAAACTTGCTCAAAACGTTGTTAACTATGATAATTAAAAACCGCGTAATATACAAGCGTTTGTAAGTAACAAAACGCCCTCAACGCTTAGCCGAGTCGATGGCGATAAGAGTGCCGCGCAACGTTAAACGACCCGATATTTTCTGACCAATTTTTAGACATCATCGTTTTGCTTGGAATATCGATAAAAACTGTCGGATACATTCTATTGCGAGCTTAGAGGTGATCGCACGTGCTTTGTAAAAATTTCGATTGCGGGGATAAGCGGTGAACTCAACGAGAAAACTGGAGCTTCGCGGCGAGTTGACTGGGCGATTTTTCTTTATCGGGAAACAATCGTCAACGAGTTATCGAGTCGGAAGGAAGTTTTCACCATCGAGAGTCCGCCATTGTGGAAATTTGTTTCTAGGATTTACGATTTATATCAACGCACAAAATCCAATCATGCTGTGTCGAAAGTTGTAGGCCACAAATCAGAAGTTAACTGCGTACGACAAGCCAGAAATCGAATTACAATCGATGTATTATTATTTCTGCTTGAATAATACATGCCGATTATAAATGAAACGCGAACAGTTTTGAAAGTTATGAAAAGTCATTGATTAAGTAACTAATATCTACAGATTTTGTCATATTGTAACGCCTCAATCACATGAAGAGATACATATTACAGTTTAATCAAATTATTTAGTAAATTATCATTAACGGTTTTTTTATTACCTATAAAACTCTTAAGATATGAACACGATGATTTTAACATTTTATGAAAATTGAAAAAGGTTATTAAATTGACGGAAAAGGCTTTGTACTTTCATCAATACTCTAGAAACCTGATGCATCACTGAAAGGCTGAACAATACGTACGAAAAAGAGAATACTGAAATGGCTGCGAAATTAAATTGGCGTTACTGTCGCGATGCCGAACGTCTCTTTCCAAGTGGCGTCCTGCGAATGAAACGTTTGTCATTTTTCGAGATGCACTGATGCTCTAATGGATGGCTATTGAATGCAATTGCGAAGAAAAAAATATGCTTGAACATATTAATCCCTGGATCCGATGATACTATTTCAAGAGACGCAAAACTCGGTCAAGTGCTTCTGTATGGAATACATTCAGTTCCGAAATTAATATTTATCGTATGCATGATATTAATCTGAACAAAAAATAAAATAGTAATTTATTATTTTATCTATATAAAAATTATATATAACGATTGTACATAAATTAGAATATGGCATTCTCAATCTTAAAAAAGTAAATTTTATTATATTTTATACTTTATAGCATAATAGAAGATAAAATTAATACATGATTTTTCGCGTTTTTTATATTTAAAAAATTGTATATTATCATGCATCTCACATATATTGAAATATTAAAATTATTTTTATTTTCAATGCTCGAATTGAATATATTGAAATTTGTTTTGTCAAACGTCATTGTCAGTAACGGAAAAGTGAAACGAAACTAAATCACGTTATTAAAAGTTGCGACTCGAAAACCGCGGATGAGATAAAAAAAAATATCGGAGTGATTTGAAATCGGGTTACATTAGCAACTAAATTCTCATGCCTTACAAAATGGAACAGGTGAACGCGAATTCTGGTACAATATCGCCATAGATGAATAGAACAGATATTTAATATTCCAATCTATCGACATTGAGAAAAATAGAATCAATTTTCTGGTTTCTTTTTAGTCTTTTATGTGGTATCCATTTGTAACGCGGATCAATGATTTTTTTACTAGTGATTGATATAAGAAAAGAAATCTAAATTTTATAGTGCGAGAACTCGTATTCACTGTCAATGCAATTTCTGGTCCTTCTTCCCCTTTTTATATCTTACGCAATTTCTTTCCACTTTTTATATGCTCGTGGATGTAAAAGAAAAGTTGTAAAATTAAAAAATCAGAAATATACATATTTTTATTATTTTTCCGTATCGGTTTTTTACTATGACTGTTCTTGTTCATACATGATATTAAAACGTTGAACAAAACTAAAATTCAGTTTAATATGATAGACAAATTTTTTTTACTCTCAATACTATTACCTTTTTATCTCCAAAAAATATTAACTTGTGTTTCCTCTTTAAAGCGATCGATTCGACAACAAACTGATTCTATCAGGTCTTCAGTATTCTGCCGGTTCTCTTTAATCAAAAATTCGTTTCTCACGCTATAAAACGGAAGAAAAACGTCATATCGCGAGGTACATTGAGAGGAAAAGAGCAATTCTGATATCGTTTGAAGCAGCGGAAGTGGGTTGGGGGCGGGATGGAAATTCAAAGGCGAGTTGATTTACAGACGAAGATTCCCTGAATTTCATCTCTGATCAAAAGGGTAGCTTGGTCAGCATTTTGTGAAACGGCCCGCTCGCGGGCAAATAATTTTAATGGCCCGCGTACGAGCAAAATCCGATGAGAGAAATATCTGCACAATAATCCGTATCGTGTTCGCAGATTAATGGCGAAACGTAGCAGGATAAAACTATAAGATTAAATCAATTCTACCATTGAAAACACGTTCATAATCGTCAAAAATTAATTTCTCTGTCGCAGCCTTGAGCGACAAATAAGAATTCTTTTAATCCTACGTTAAATTACATTTTCTCATTAAATTTTAAATTGAATTTTTTTATAAATGTCGAATACGTCTTTTTATTTAAAAATAGCATATTCATGCAAAACACGTGATTTGAGTTAAATATTGTAATAAAAGAAATAATTTTTTTCTTTATTATTTATTTTGGGAGACGCATATTTGCTCTTTTTATATGATCCTTTGGAAACTATTTATTCGTATTTGTAATAAAAAAACCGATAATGAAATAGATTTCTCGATAGAGAATACTTGTCTTTTATAAATTGTACATATATACATGCATGAGATTGTAATTCGATTTTTAAATATCCTGTAAGTCGTATACCACCGTATATGTTCATTCATCACGTCTCTTTCCCTACACTATCTTTTACTTTCTTTCTCAAAAATAGGCTATAACTTCTACGCTAATATCTGCTTCTTATTTCCTTTCTTATTGCTTCCGTTTCTATATATTTTCTATTTGTTGTAATTAATATTGTAAATATGTAGAGCGATATGTGATAAGTAATGAACTTCCTCTACTTTACTCTGTTCTCCTGCATTATTCTTTTTCTTCAATTGTTTCCCATCTGAACATCTTTAATTTCGGAAAAATATTCGGCATTGAGAATTTGTAGAAATACTTTCTTTTATATTGTTTTCATACTAATATATGGAAACAATTCTTTTACATTTTTATTTTGTTGATGTATAGTTATAGATTTTCTTACAAGAATAATGATATAATTCTACTAAAATGTCATAAAAACAGAAAATTTAATATTTTTCCATGTGATATTTCTGTTTTTTTTTTATTTTATTATTTGAAAAATATGGTTCCTCTACATAAGCATAAGACTCGACTCTTGATCCCTTCGTTAGCCATGATATATATTTTTAGACAATAGGCAGTCAAAAGAGCGAGTTCGAATGCATATTGAATAACGAAAGAATTTTTATTACTATCGTTCGTATCGATAATATGTATAGCAGCTATATTAGTTTATTACTTATTGTGATTATATTATTACATTTCATATCAATATAAGGTGCGTATTAGTCGCTGGTGCCGTAATTATTATCGTCCTTGAATACATGTCGGACTGTTCATGCACATATCATTTCAATCAAATCGCAAATAGGTGCTGTTCTCAAAAATTAGTGTACGCTTACAGATTTCGTTTTTCTTAATTATTAGATATCCCGCGATTCAATAACTTACAAAACGTTAATGCAGAATGGTCTATGAGAAAATTATTTTTTATTTTTAGATAAAATAATGAGAATTCTTTTCTGTGTTTTTTTCTGAGTTACAATTTTATTGAAACCAGCTTTGACTACTAGCATAAGTAAGAAAAGAAATGTTACTCCTAGAAAATTTTTATAAAATAAAATAACGACATAACGTTATGTACATATAATTAAATGACTCAGAAAAAAATAAAAATAGTTGTAAATTATTGTGTTTTAAAATACAAATTAATAAATTTTTCATCGACCATTCTGTAGCTCTACAAACTATCAAAAGAGAAGATGATAAAAGAAACACAATTATCATTGGGATATCTCATATTTAATAAAACTTTTAATTAGCAAATTTAAAGTGCAAATAATTAGTCGATATTTATACTTATAAACGTACTTAGATGAGTAAAACTTCGTTTCTCAAGTGAGAGAATAAGTAAAAATTTTTTCGAGCTAGTTAGCTGTTGAGATGATTATTATAATATAAATTGATTTATTCCAAGTAGTAATTACGTAATGATTTTCAAAATATAACGTTATAATTAATTCTCATTACACACGACGATGCAAAATTCACATAGCACTTATCGACATTTGTGAAAAAGTTTTCGATAGTCCTTTGTTATTGTAAACTGTACTTATGTGTCCCAATAGATCAAACGAAGCTATATATAATTAAGAAAGAATACGCTTCCACAATTCATAGATTTTTTGCGCTGTGTTAGTTGGTATCATTTATTCATTTATATCTGAACCAAAGCGAGTTAATACATAGTTCGCTCATTTTGTACGATTTAATCAGATTGATTGTTATTAATTTGTAACGTTATCGCCGTTTTCTTTCATTCTTCACTTCGTTTATCAAGTTCTTCAAGTATATGAGGATGCTCGTAGTACTGCCTATCGGAAAACATGAGCTTAAGAGCTATAGATAGGTTCTCATAAATAAAAACTTAACACAGAAATACGAGTAAAATGAAAGAAAATAAAATGTGGCGATATTACGGATCGAAATTGTGGGTTAAATATAAAAAAATGTACATCGTAAATTCTCGTTGATAAATCATTGCAGTGACAAGAAAACCGAGATATCGCGCAATGATTTAAATCTGTCAGTTAATCATTTGTCATCCAATTTCTGTGACTAATAGTGAAAAGATTATAAAACGTTGGTACTAAAGAAGAATAGAATATAAACATGAAATATGTATATACATATATACATATCTAAAATTTCACAATAAATAATCTCCTGTCTTGAAAAAAGTTATAGCAAATTTTTATTTATAGAAAATCGATTCTTCGCGCTTCAATAAAAAAAAATATAAATGTTCGATAAGCGATGACTATGAAAAAAATGTCAAAAGAAGAAAATTTTGGAAAGTTTAATTTTGAAACATCAATTATGACCGTAACATATTAGGAATTATGCCTTTTATATTCTTACCATATGTTTAACACTAAATTTGGATTTTGTCTTGTGAGGGTCGGGTATGATGTTTGTATTAATAAAATTTTGCTATCGGACGATTGAATTTAGCTTCTAAATGCGGGAGAAAAGGATAAGAATATAGGTTCAATGCATCGATTCTTCGAGGATCTTATTAAGTTTCGCAATTCTTCGTAAGCGGGGATTTGTGGAACGCAGCATGATTTTTCCCGCGGGAAAACGCCGCGACTTGAGGAAAGGTGCATTAACCGCGATTCTTCAATTAATCCCCGAATCCCCAATTTTGGGAAATGACATTCGTTAGGGAGACATTGGATGGCATAACGAAAGTGTCCCGTAGTTGGATTTAGAAGGATCAAAACGGAAACTTTCCGAGCGAATCAATTAAAGGGACCGGCGGCTTTTCACTAGTTTTATGACGAACCTTCTTCGGCCCGCGGAATCTTGTTTCGATATCATTCAAAGAATAAAGGCGAAAGTTGTACCAAGAGTCGGCGAGCTCGTTCTAGATCACGAGAGAAAAATAGAAAAAAAAGAGAGAGATAATTTTATTACATACTCTAGAATGAGATCCTCTGAGAGAGCAAAAAAGAAATACAAAGTCGAGAAGGTGCAAGAAAAAAAATAAAAAAGTGTGTGTGCGCGTGTTTGTGTGTATGTGTGTGTATGCATGCTTGAAGGCGAACGAGATGCAGCAAATGAGAATGCGAGAGAAAAAAATAAACGGAAAAACGAAAGTACAGACCGATTATCTATATGTATAGCGAATTTCAGTTCTAAGAATAAGAGTCAATTATATTAATCAGTGTGGAGGAGTGTTGGTTTTTGAGAAAACAAAAAAAACTGATATAAACGTGGACGCTACAAGTAGTACAAGGAACTTTGGATGTATTTTGATTCGTTCAGATGTGACGTATCTTCCGAAATGTACAATACCAGCGACATCGCGTCGGGACAATCTGACTTCCGGTAACAGGAGCGGAGAATTTTCCTTGTAACAATTTTATTTTTAACTTTTGACAAAATTTATTTCGCAAGTAACGATAACACTCATTTATCTGCATTTAACAGATCGTATAAAAAAAAAAATGGACAAAGAGGAACTACATATTTCCTATATATTATCTTTGTCGCAATAATTTCGATTTAACACGTATATCTTTATATACGTGTAGGCAGAATCAATTTTATTAAACGTGAGAGGCGATATTAAGGTTATTTCTGTTCTTTTACTCTTTCTGTCAACGCGAATTTCGCATGAACACGTTTCGTACTTAATTTATCTCAAATGTGATTGGCCGAGTTGGAAATTCACATTGCGAGAAATTCGATTTTTCCAAATTAAATTCGGTCAAATTATCCAGATGAGCAATTTAGGGGCGAGTCGGCGTTTAACATTCGATAGGTACTGTGTACCACTGATCACACGTGGTTCAATCGCGACAATAATTCACATTGCACGACACAGCGTGCATCCCTCACAAAATCGTTATGTGAACATCGACTCGAAAACGTCCAAATCAAATTGTCACGATTGGAAAAATCTGTAGAACTCTCAGCGAATCTAGCGCGAATATTTGCATATTTCGCTCGAGTTACATTTTATATGAAATATCACACATCGAATCTTCTCAAAGGCGCGATCAACTTTACAATCTTATTCTCTTTTCTTTACAGCTCCATAATATTATTTTATAAAATTTTGTTCCATTTTAAAACGAAGATATAATTCATCTCTTTTGTAAGTCATAATCAGAAACATCAAAGGTCTCTTCAGTTCCACTTTCTCCTATAAATATGAACGCTCTTACGACTTTACAGTTTTGTCCTCAATGAAAGTTGATTAATTTATAAATGCAGATAATATATTTAAGGATACGCGCGAATTACGAATGCTTTCTTCGAAAAATTGCACTTCATCCAAAGTTTTATATGACATATCTTTTTCTCAATACGTTAATATTTTTACAAGAATTCCTATGCAATAGAGTATGCAAATATTGCACAATTATTTTGTAGATATCGACAGGTATAATGATTATTCAGATTATTACTATTGAATTCGAAATCTGTTTAATCTGTTTAATCAGATGTAAAATATGCAGCCGAACCGGATGCCTGCTGCTGTCCCGCCACGATAGTCTGCCATATTGTTAATGTATCTATTGTAAATGTTTGTATATGTATTGTAAAATGTATCTTGCTTGGAGAGGCGACATATCTTAAGTTATAACGTTTCCGAGGAGGTGAGAAGAAGAGCGTGAGATGCGATTCCGCAACTCGCGCCCACGTTGCACGCTCGCGCGCTCGTCCCCTTCGTTCCTTTCCTACTTTCTTTGGCTTAACTTTTCTCTTTGCTACGATTCGCCATTGAAAGATATCATCGAGAAGATTTCATCAGGCCCAATCACTCTCCGAATCTAATAAGGAACGGACGCGGGAGGAGGCGCGATTCGTGCGGGGCGCGAATGTCTGCTACACACATTTATGTACACATATACATAATATATTGTATAAGCAATGGCAGAACTACTACGAGTCATTATATGCGACATTGGAATTTGTATATCATGAACGAATTAAAAGAGGAGAATCTCCTGAATAATTATCTGGATATTATTAATACGCTCCGACGATTTCGTAGGACGGATCATTTGGATCGAAGGGTCGATCGTATTCGTATTAAATTCTTGCGCTCAACGGCAAATGTGAACATTGAATACAATAATAATTTTGAAATACAATCGCGCGGGGATCAATCTATTACACGCATGAATTTAATCATGACATAATATCATAATATATGATCGACAATGACAATTTATTTAGCGTCAATTCAATTAATTAGTATGAATGTGACTCGACTCCTTCATCCGCTTATCCTTTTTACTTAAGATACAATTCATACTCCAATCCTACCCGTTCGCCATTAGTTTACTAATATGCAACTTGCGAGCCAATTAACGCTTCTAATACTGCTCGATGTTCTAATCCCGATTACATGAGGATGTATGCAGGTATGTGCCAATTAAAGCATGCCTCGGTTCGTAAATAAAGCCATGTAATGAATAGAGATCCCACTGCATGGGTTCCCCATAATTCCCCTATAACGATTATTCATCATCCGATTAAATCTTTTGTGCTTATAATTCTTACAACTTCTGCAAATCTATATAATTTTGAGAAATTACAAAAGAAAAAATGTATGATGAAATAGATCATTTTTTAATCATTTTTTAATCATTTTTTAAGCATTAAAATATCAATTCTCTTCGTTTTTTTTAATTTTATGTTACAATTTGTATATTACTGATTGGATTGCTTTCAATTCCAATATTGCGATCATATGAAATAATAGATTAAAAGTTACAAGAGGATTATTGTAGATAATTATTTTGAATAAAAATCTATAATTAAACAGGGTGCACTTATATCATCAGTATCAAAACTTTCCGTGCAATAGATTATTTCTTTAATAAATTTTTTTTAAAGATATTGCAACATGAAAAATTTAATAAATATTTTAATCAAAGATATTAAATACTGTAAATTATATTTGTAAAAAAAGCAAACTGTTGAAAAAAGTTATTGGAAAATGCTGATTAAAAAGACATTTATTTCTCATTAAGGCCAAGTAACTAAGCAGTGTTTGATCACTAAATATATTCAGGCAAATATTCCATTTCTTAAAGATAATGCATGACGAATGAATACCTTTGAATGTGCATTAACTTTAATCATACCTTTTGAAATGAATGTAACCATCATGCCTCACAACTCATAAATAGCATGTTCTTTTATAAAAAAAAGTATTAAGAGATAAAGAAAAAATCTTGAAAAAATGAATGAATGAAAAATGTCACCACACGAATAAACAAAAAAGTTAACATGTTATTATAAAATTTAATTTAACTTCACTGCGTATGAAAGTGCTTCTCATGAATAATTCAATAAATCTCTACCAAATAAACAATCTAGTACGATATCTTTGTAAGATGAGTTCCTTTAATTAAGTAATAAATGTTTTAATTATGTATGGAACAGACAATACTCTCTAAATCTGAATCAGTGAAATCTTTACCGATTTACAGTGCTATACTTATAACTGTAATCATCAGTAATTATTCATTGTCTTTCAGTATTCCCGCTGATCGGAATTAGTGTGTTATCACTGAAATATATATCACTGATATAATTATAATACTGAAATCAGTCTTACTATTCACAGTCTTTCAGTGAATAATACATTAAATAACATTATTTCGATTTAGAGAGTACCTTCGAAAGATGCTGATAACACTTGTACATAATAATGTTAATAATAATTGTGCATGAAATTTTACGTATTAATATTAACTAAATATTAAAGTAATTATTTTAAGATATTCGATTTCAAATGCTCGTTAAACACCAGGTACTGCAGTTCTAACTTATTCTATTCTCGAAATAAATAGCTTTCGAAACAGCACGATGTTGCTTATGTAATATGCATGCATTGGTGCAACGTGTTTGAACTGCACCTACTAGACATTTCGGTGTCTTCTAATTTACTCCTTTTCCAAATTCAAATATATGTGCATCACATAATGGAAATTTAATAAAATATATAGACACTCTCTATCCTTTGCTTCTCTTTGAAATTCATAATATGGAAATAATTTACGGCCACTGAGGTTTTCTCGTCATGACATTTTTTCCTATCCATTGAATCGTGTTTCAATATTTATACGTTAAAAAGATATAAAAAATATTAAAGCAATTTTCGTTCTCATATTTTAACCAAGATTTTGCATTATTTCTTTTAATCGGAATTATTTCAGTCTACAATTTTTATGGCAGAGAGATTATTTTCTGAAAACGTAATTCAATCTGGCAGTTATATTAATGATGCACTTTTTATTCTTGTTTTTATTCCCATCTGTTCATTCTATCTGGATCAAAACGGATGTGGAGAATGTTAGAAGACGACACATTAGAGCCATGTGAGCTGGTGGCAGCGTGGACCTAGTACAATTATCCGTTATCGCGATCCCGCCAGGACAGGGACGATTAATTCACCGTGCGGTAGTAACTCTTAGGGATTTGATGATTAACTAGTGCGAACACATCCCAACCAGACAATCCGACTTCCAGTATATTATCGACAACTCATCAGCCAATTTAATTGAGCCATTCAAGTTATAAGTCAGAGACCTCTATCTATTTCAATACTTTCTTACGTATTACTAAGAATTATACTTAAATTTATAATTCGATTAGTATAAGTCAAACGTGTTAAATTTTGCTTCTATAAGCTCCGATTTTCTCTTTCTCTCTATCAATAAAATACAATTATAGATCTTTGATATCAATTCCAATTTAGTGAAGATTTAGAGCTATTATAAATTAATTTTCTCAACTGTAACTCGAAACAAAATTTTGTATATTATGTATATTATTTCGTTTTTCTCTTAATTTTGCTTTTAATCAAAGAAAAATATCCACGTTAATGCACGAAGTGAATTTTTAAATCGCTTCCTAATAATTTTGGTTTTCGAATATATGTGAACAATGCAATCTAAAGTAAGAAGTTTCCTCGGCGTTATAGACATTGAATTGTTTGTGAAATATGAACCGTTTCGAAGTTGTCACGCGTACGTCGCCTTTTATCCCTTTATCCTATAGCAGGTTCAGAAAACGTATTTAGGTACTTGGACTCTCCGTGGGGACGAGTGCCGGACGCGGACTTTCTCAGACCAGCCACCAACTACTACCAATCATCACCATCACCAACCACATCCACACATCCACAACCGCACATAAAAACAAAAATACAAAAACAGCCCTATCCCTGATCGCTTCACCAGCACGGTGAGTCTTACTTCTTCTTCTTTCTATATAATATCCTATTTTAATCCTCTATTGTGTGATTTATCACTCTCAAAAGTACTTAAATGCCTAGAAGGATTGAGTTTCGTTTCTTTAATTGCTCTAATTTAACATTCGTGCCTTGTATAAAGTTTCTTCAAAAAGATTTACGTTTTTTGACTTATTTTCGTGTCTTTTTTAGTAAATCTTTAATCCCAGATATTATTGATAAATTATTATCGTGTTATTAATGAATTATTTAAGTGCGAGCTAAAAAAACTACGCTACAACACATGTCATTAAAATTTAATAATTGGTTATTGAAATTTTGATTAAGTTTTACTTCATAAAAAAGTTTGAAAATTAATTAGAAAACCAGTTAACAACAAAAATACAATTAATTCTTCCTTGATAATATCGGATTTGTAGTAACTGTATTACTTTTTAGAAACGTTGCATATTGTTTGCACAGTTACATTTCATCTTTTTCATTATGTAAATGATCAATAATTCATAATCTTCATACGTAATACGATATAAAAATTTTTAACATGAATTTAATTAGTCAAACTTTACTATTGTTATATTGACAGCTAATTATCGCTAATTCAAGAGAAGCTCCATATATTTCGAAATTCATCGTAACACTTTTGAGAAATAAATGTATAAATTCTTTTGGGTTTCATGTACTTTGACGAGAGCTAGCTTCTATTTTCTCATTTCTGTACTAACGGCTTTTGTGTTTGCATGTGTTTTTTTGTTGCTTACATTTCTCATGCAAAGAATCTTCACACTTATTAATTTGCTACTAAAACCAATTTTACTATAATTAATATTGCGCTAGTTCAATGATTATCGTCAAACAATAGATAATTATATGATAATTAATCATCAGAATTAATATAATATACCAAACATATAACAAATATTATGTTACAATAATATTAATAGTGTGTGAGGATACTTATATATTATACATTTCATTTCCATCTTATAAATGTAAATTAATGGAGTATGATTGAATCGTCAGTGGCAGAAATTATAAATATTTGTCAAATGTGAATATGTATATCTTGCTATTTTATTTTTTACCTTACATAAAATTATATTATATTCTCAAAAGAATATCGCAAAAGAAAACAATATATATTTTCTTAAATATTTAATATCTTTTTTATCTGCAATTAATATATAAAAGAGAGCACAAAGATTTATAAAAAAGAAGTATAAAAAAATATTTGATGAATGGTGTTCTTCTTTTCTATATCTAATTAATTTATTTTTATTATACAAACTGTACAAAAACCGATGAAATTATATTAAAACTGTAAAAAAATTTCAATAATGTAATGTCAATTTGTAATCAATGTTTTTACCTTTGTATTTTATTTTGTAAAAGCTAATAAGTGTTATAAGTGTTATATAAGTATTGTATGTAAAATAATATGTTCATCATGAAATCGTATACATAATGCATGAAGGAGGATTAAAATAATGCATTTTTATTATCTCTGTTAATAGTTTTATTATGTTTTGCTATTGAGTAAAGTTGACTTATTCGCTATATTATTTGTTATATCACCTACAGATTAAATCTTTTTAACTAACATCCGTTAATTTATTGCTCGTTCTTGGCCAACCTTGACAAATCGAGTAGTTTTTATTAAAAATGATGTATTATAATTTATTTGTAGAACAAATAAATTGGTAAATTCCACAAACTTGTTAAGGTATTACATTAAATATAAATACAGCACACAATATAAATACAAAACATAATATCTACTATGTATACATTTTGTTCTTTAAGTATTGAATTTCAATGAATGTAATTTGTTTCATAAAATTTATAAGTGAAATTGTACATGCTTATGTATAAGCTTTCGCATGTTTTGCAAATTTTGAGAATTGCTGTGTTACAAGCTTTACCATTTTATCCATTTGTTTATTTATTTCAAAGATTGTTTTCTTAAATTTGTTTAGTATAGAAAATATTTTTTAGGTAGTAATATATTTTAATTAGTATGTTTTTTATAATAATTGCGAACGACATTTTGGGCCTAAGCAAATCGACACCGCAAATTGATCATTCAAAATAATTTGTGTTTATCAATAAACATGTCTACTAATTTGATCAATCGATTATTTAAAAAATCCAAAGACTATATTTGATAAATTTGTATAACTAATTGAATATTTTACATGTACATTAAAGCATTATACGTAAAATCAATTCTACGTATAAAATATGTACATAGTACTATAGTCAATTTGTATATTTTTCTTGTCAATGAATTTATATTAAAATGATTTTATAATTAAATTGATATAAATTGAATTAAATATAATTCCAAATTAATTATGAAGACTTTCAATAAATGTTAAATATTAGTTTCCTAGAATATGATGATCCGAGCATTTGCTAAAGCCTAAGCCATGTATTACAGAAATAATTTGAAATTGCGGCATCACTTATCTTAACATGTTTTAGTACATAGACATTTAGTTTTTTAATAATCAATTGAATATTGCATTATACGTTGTATGATTGATTAACCGTCCATCCAAATGATTGAATAGCGTTACAAATGAATTTCTTTAATACTATTTTGATATGCCAAATTATTACAATTAATTATCATTATTTCTATTAATTATTTTTTTCTAAGAAAAATTCATTTCTCTAAATTTTTATCTCTATTCGGATTCTCTCTATTTTAATTTGAATTTTTTGTTTGCAACGCCAGTCACATCGATAATCGATTGCAACAATATGTCACACTGCAATAACAGCAATAGCGACAGCAACAACACATTACAAGTTCACACTACAGCTTCGACTAAATGAAAATGGAGAACGTCAATGGTGTATCTAATTTTTCAGTGTGCAAACCGGATTGGTATCACAGCAACGGCAGCTGCTTGCAGCAGTGTCCATCTGGAACTTATGCGATCCGAGATGACGATTCCGGTGCTTTCTGCACCGCATGCCATTACTCGTGCCTATCTTGCAAAGGATCTAGCGACTCGGACTGCATCACCTGTCACGCGGATTCAACGTTTATATGGAACAACGGAAGGGCACTGTGCGTACTGAGTAGCATTTCCTGGAAAACGCAATCCACAATGTGGTTCCGCAGGTTGACCGTAGCGTTTTTGATCAATTTAGGCCTAGTGATCGCTGTCATCATTTACTTTGTGTCCACCTGGTACATCCGTAAACGCAAATCCGTCCATAAATACAGCAAAGTATCTTATTCCGGTAACGGCGAAGTTCATGCGGATACGGAATTAGGAAACGCTTATATCTCTGAAAGCGAATGAGTCTATCGATAATGACGAAGAATATTCTTAAAAGAAAACTGTGATGTTATTGAAAGCATTTTGAGAGAATCTGGTATTCCATATCTTTTAAAAATGTTCTTTATTAAGATACTGGATATAACACAAAGACTTTTTTGGAAAATATTTTTATGAAAAATATATATTCTCTTTCCTTCCCTTTCTCTTTCTCTTATTTTCATAGAAAGTATTTCATCTTATTTCAAAATAATTTTATCTTGTAAAAAAAGGAGAGAATATTCAGATATTAAGTAATCGTATCGTGAGAATATTTTTTATTAAAATGATTTGATTCTAATTTTTTAGATAAAAACTGAATGAATATGTTTAAAAGTAATTTAATGACAAATGCAAAAATATCATTTTCAGAATATTCTTTAAAAATAAAAATGTTTTGAAAATCCTGTTTGCAAAGGCATCTAATAGTTTCATAAGACGCAAAATGAGAGATGTAGGAATTCTGGCTATGTGCAGATGCAATACGTATTATTATAATGAAATGTATTGCATATAACAATATATACATTATGTACAATGTATATTATACAATATATTGATTATATATAATATTATGTCATATATGTAATAATATCATATGTATTATATGCTGCAAAAATATAATAGAATATATTTTATAATATATATTGCTACATGCAAACTTAATAAATATAATCGAATTAAACTCTTTTTCTAAACGGACAGAAATCAAAATGCAGGAATGAAGAAAATATTCAGAGAAAATTTTCTGAGAAAAATTTTGTAAGTACTTTGATTTCAATAAATGTTCTACAATTTTATTTGATTTACGCGAATTCAGCACCATCCCACCGCCAAGTTTAGGAGCAATACTGCACTTTTGTGAGAGTAGAAATGTTCCTTTGTAGAAGCGGCTTGTGAGATGTCTCAAACGTAAAGCGTTAATGGTACCGATAGTTTCCTTTGAGATGAAGCAATCGCTTCGTTGCGTCGCCAGTATTGTAGCAATAGTTTTGTAACGATGAAGCGTTTATCAATCGCCGGTGAATTAACGCGTAATGTCTTTTGAAGTGCCGGAAAATGATTTTATGCGATCCAATAAATCTTAGATACTTGTATGATCATCCGGACTTCTATTGTGCGATTAAGAGTGAGAGTGATGAGTGTTAGTTTGGACTGTAATCTGACTAACACGATCACAAATAACTTATAAACATTCGCAGATATATTACTGGTAACTATTACCTATGAGATCTGAACCAGTTTAATATGTAATATATTGTAGACTAATGTGAAAAAAAGACTTTAAGATAGATTTAAAAAGTATACGTATTAAACAATAGATTAAAGAAAGCTATACAACATTCCTACATATTTACAAAAACAAAGCAATATTTTATTTAGTACCTATCCAATTTTACAACAAGTCAAATTTCTACGATCTTTGATAAGCTATGCAATCTAATTACCACATCGTATTACGTATGCATAGCTTGCATACGTACATTGATCCGAAGCAGTGATAAGATTTATTGCGATTAAAAACCGAAAATAACGTAATAATTTCATTATTTAAACGAAATTTACAGTAAAGCATATTTTTGTAAGAGCAATTTACCTCAGTAATGTGATACACCTGTTA
This sequence comes from Solenopsis invicta, assembly GCF_016802725.1. Taxonomy (NCBI): domain Eukaryota; kingdom Metazoa; phylum Arthropoda; class Insecta; order Hymenoptera; family Formicidae; genus Solenopsis; species Solenopsis invicta. The sequence goes on from NC_052665.1 coordinate 17,675,922, forward strand.
GTGTAAATTATAGATTATAAATCTCATCGCCTATTGTAATTATCCATAATTGTTACCAATAATCATTGAATTACGATGTACATTGTTCTTGTTAACGTTATAAATTTAATAAAATAATGAAAAATGATAGCGAAAACATCGCTATTTTCATTATTCATCCCATAACCAATTATTAAAATCCTTACGAAATATTTTACAACGCTTTATTTCATAAATCGCAAAAGTAAACAAATTTATTTTTATTTTATTTATTTTTATTTTTGTGTTAAAAAATATTTTTTCTAGTCCTGATATTTTTTTTAAATATAATATTTAAAGGTTTTATATTAATACAATTGTTTTTATTCTAATTTACAGTTCAACGCTGAGCTGTCTTCGAGCATCAACGAAGCCAATACCCAATGCTGAAATATAGAAATTAGAGGTGACGGGACAAATATAATCGTAATGAAAAACATGGAGATATATATGTAAAAATAAATCAGCAAACAGATTAAATAATTTAATTTCTTTTGGAATTTAATTACAACCGCACGACAAATTTACGTAATGCACGCATTGCGAAGTACACAAAGACAGCATTATTATTGCAGGTTAAGTTGCGTAAGTAATTAATCTGCAGTTATTCGCTATTAAAAATCGCTACTAACGAGAGGTTTCTCGTCATAATCAGCGATTGGTTGCTAAATTCTAATCATTGAATTCATCTGATACAATCGACAGTGGGGCTTACCACTTATACACTGACGAAACAACTTGCTAATTGTTGCCAATTAACATTCCCCAGTTTGGGCTTATGCCCTTGTTGTTGAATTCTGAAATGGAGATTCATTTCCATGGTAAGTATAATATATGTGTATGTGTGTATGAGGAAGAGATGCTGTAATGCGAACATAGAATTAAAATCAAGCCAAAGTAGAACAGTATTTTCTCTAAAGAATTATTAAATACTTCCTATTTATTTTTTATTATGAGCGATTTATGCGGAACGTATTTGCGAATATCGTAGTGTGATATAATCGAAATGTGAAACTACATATACGTAAAATATATATACGAAATATTGAATCGAGTGTATCGGTAATCCTTTCATAAAGATCAAATGAAAACACAGCAATGACATATTTTCTGAAAAAAAAAAAACAAGATATTTACGTATTAACTACCTGCGAAAAGCTCCCATCAATATTCGATAGCACAATGAATATCGGGTTTCGTACTGGGGTTTGTTATTGCAGCATGTCAAACGTACGTGGTTTTAATACGAAGTATACAAGTTAATGTTACAGATAAAGGATACGTGTATCGAGCATAAATTGCACAATGCGCTGTGCAATCGCTTCATAATGCTCAGTTACAGGTTCAATTGCACGTAATTCATTGGTGAAACGCGACGCACGTACATAATTAAAAAAAAATTTTATTCGTCTTCTACGTTGCATAATCTCTGTAATTTGAAAATAAAATTCAATTAAAAAATATTTTTGTAGCAATTTTTTCCTTTCTTCAAAACTTTATTATTATTAGTCATGGAAATTTAATTGTTACTTTTAACACTGATTATTCAAACTGTTGAATATTTTGAGATTATATTATCGATAAAAAATTATTCTAAACCGAATAATGTGTCACTAAGTATGCGTTTCAGAAAGAATTGGTAATAAAGAGACAGCGCGCTGTACGCTATGCTACGATAATTCTACTTTTTTTAATGTTTTAGACAATTTCCTTCGCGCGGAAGTTACCGGAAATTTCTCGCATAAATCCTTAATTTGTCAATGATTAAAATTCATTGAGCGCGGCGATCGTAAAAACGGCAGCGTTATTTTTATGGTTCTCCACCAGCTCGTATACTCGCTATAATTCATGAATCATAATTTTGCGTGTACTCAAATGACGCATTTACACCAACATCACGGCCGCTGCTCTTGCGAATAATAAAATTTTTTGCTATGCTACCTTCCTACCGTAAAGCAAAGTACGCAAAGAGCAAAATGCTGTTGCGTCTAGACGAACAACGCTATCCTTACCGGTACGGAACGAGAGCATAAAACAACCGGATTTATACGACGCAACGTCAAAATCCGTTACTATGGGAGCGCGAATATCCAGTATCCGCAACTTCTTTTTCCGATGTGCTGCGCCACGCGATGCACTTTATAACATTTAACAAAAAACACATGATCGCAGCGAACAACACTGTCGAATAAAGCCTAGAACAACCATTGTCTATTATTCAATCATCGTATGTTGCACAAAACACATTGACTCATTGAAGATGTTTTTTATTTGATATAAAGCATTTCATTTCACCTCAATTAAATATGAATCAATAAAATCCGGATATGTTTTATTAACTTAATAAAAAAATATTTCAATTGTGGTTATTTATATCTATTTTTATAATAACTATAAATTAGCTATTTTTATTTTATTCTAATTTTTAAAGCCTGTCCATTTTCATTTATTGATAATTTGATTTTATATTGTTCGAAAAAAACTTTATTTCTTAAAATCGTACAAAATTTTACTAATAGTCAGATTTCATCAGAAACAATTATTCCACTTTTCAGAATCAGCTGAGTACACTTTCAATTAATCTAAAAACGCGATTATGATTCATTTATATTTTAAAATATAAATTTAATTTTAAATATCTTACATGATATTTTTGGTATAAAAAACGTGTAACGATTAAATAAAAATGGCTCAAAGATTATTTTTAAATTACTAAATGATAAGAATTTCGACACACATATTATTAGACTTGGGTTTATTCTGATTCATCTTATATAGAAAGAGAGAGAGATATCACATGTAAAGTGATAACCCCCAGGCGGATAAAATGCTTCCAAGCAATTGGAACCGTCACATAACGATGTGACGTAACTTACTTCTCTTTTCTTCTATTCGCGAAAAGATTCACCGCCGATAATTCCTTTTCTTCGCTCGCGCCTCGACGTAAAATAAGAAGGAAGTAATCGTTTCTCTTTCTATAAGAATACAGGGGCGTTTGGCATCAAACCAAATCTTTGCTATCGTCCATTTTAAAAGAATATCCGCTGGCACATCTCATATATATTTATTAATATAATTTATTCGCAAAAGTTAAATCTTTAAAAGATTAATGAAAACTTTTATAACTTTTATAACGTAGAAAGATAAAAAATAAGAGAAGAAAGATGAAACATAAAGCAACGTAAAGAAAAATTTAATAATTTATATAATATTAAAACAATACACGTAATATACGTTTGTAAAATTAATTTTAACAATTTTCTAATAACAGTTTTGCAAAAATTTAATATGTCCAGCGTTTTCTGTTCAACGTTCGCAGATCATAATTTATAATAAAAAAACTTCTTACATACGAATATCTTTATTAACGCGTTGTAGCACAAACACTTACACGTTATATGTCCAAAAGGGAACTACTCTAACTGTCGATTGAACATTAATCATTGATAAGATTTCTTAAATGTCGCTGCCGGTAATAAATGTCGTACCGTTTATCTACTTTCCTTCCTTTCATACAGTCTGGTCCATAAAACTTGTCGGTTATGGTTAACAGCATCGTATTTCACCTTTGATACATGCAAACACAGACAGTTTCATGCAAAGGACCGCGCGATAAATTGCGAAATTATTTATGACACGTAAACGGAAATTTGAACGCGAACGAATCTCCTAAACCAAGCCGGATTGAGATATTGTTAAGAATATATACTATAATATAATAAATACTATAATATAATAAAAGCATGGATGTCAGGAATGTAATATTGGAATCAGTAAATATATGAATATTATTACGAGCAATACAAACACTACGTAATACATATTAATTTACACAATTTAAAATTGTAACGAATATAATCAGTTTGTAGTTGTAGGCGACGTTAAAGGCTTGATATGATATTATAGACACTTAGATATTATTTTTATACATTTATATAAAATTGGTAAATTAATTATGAGATTTTATCTGTTGTAAAAGTTATTTAAGCTATTATCGTTAAATTAATAATTGTTGGAACATTTGCCGTAAATTGTGTCAATGAAGATTGATAATGTAATAGTTTCTATAATAAACAACACTTCAGTGTTTCATTTATGAAATAATCGCCATTAGTATAAATCTTAATTAAATTTTAAACATTACGATAATACTAAAATTATTTTATTATACTATTTTTTCCTTTTAGAAAGAAGTGAATTTCCATGTTTATTATTAAAATTAAATTTTTAATTTGCTGGTACAGAAAAATTTCAAAAAATGACAATGGACCATATCAAACTGAATCGCGCATCTCTTCTGAAAATTGCCTGCGTAATTTTAATTCATACATTTAATTAATACATTCGCAATATATGACGAGATTGAAGTTATAAAATAAAACTGTAATGCAAAAAAATGGTTTAAAATTGTATATATTTTATAAAGATAGAATAACTTTTCTTCATTAAAAATTTCATGAAACAGATGTAGAATACTGACAATGAGTTTTATACATGTAAATTTAATATTAATAAAACATTAATATGTCTATAATTTGAAAAAAATATATATATGTATGTACATATACATAGTAGTATGACCAATAATTAATATATAAAATTTTAACTTGCTTTAATAACAAAGAGAAGAAGAAAAGCTTTAAGAACAAGACAAAGTTGTTACTTGCAGATGAATATTCTGAAAAATAAAAAACGAAAAAAAAAACAGTTCTGTTTGTAACATCGTGACGTATATTATTTTATAAACATTTTATAAACATGCACATCATGATAAAATAGTTTTACTTAAGAAATAATAATGGTCCGTTTCTAACGGAAACTAGATGTTAAAGATTAGCGGAAACGGCGTACGACAAGCGGGGCGAACTTGTAAGACATTAGCGCTCGACAAAAGTAGAAATAAAGATCCTATTCGTTTCTCTCTGGCGCACGTACACCGACGAGAGGACAAATGTCCTCGCCGAATATACACCCGCCGATCGATATTTTCGCGTACAATCTGCTGTCCGCTGGGATGTTACAAAATCCGCTCACAATTTTCAGGGATAACTTTAGAAGAAAGAAATACTGATTTCTCTCTGTCCGTTCATTTATAAGAGGAAAATAATTCTAGATCGCATACATAATTTTAATATATTAAACGTATAAATTTCCAATTGACTATTTATTTTTCATTAGCTAAAAACTTTTTAGTATTTGTAATAAAAATACGAGTATGAGAGATAACGTAAAAATACAGAATTTTCGGTTACTTTGTATTGAGGAAGATATAGGATACGATGTGTAGGATTAATTATAATATTATAAATTATAAATTTTATTTAGAGCACTTGTACCATTGACAGCGAATTTAAAATGACTTATTCGCGTTGAAAGCGAATTCCATCCAGTCGGTCGCCAATGGAAATTTTTAATTTAATAACAGCAGGTCAAATTGAATTACGGCAGGAATTATTCTTTATAATGGAAACTCATCGCGTGAAAGTGAGCGTGATCGAATTCGAGTATTATTATATAACACGATCATTGTGCTTTGTGCACTTTTAATGTCATCACTCGTCTCGATTTACGGTTATAAATGCTGTTGGGTTGTGTAATAACACTTCGTACAAAAGGAAACAAAAAAACATTCTAATGCGATACGTGACAAATTGAATAATGATTGCATTAATTTGTAACTTGTCAATATTTGGTACATTTTGTTCTGTTATCGTCAGTTAATGCATATCTATTTGCACACACAACGTAACTAAATTACTTTATGATCTCGCTCGATTTCATCAATTTACTTACAATTACACATCACTCAGCGCAACGCATTGCCCTATATATTAAAATTAATTATTGTGATTATAATTTGTACTGATATTTGATTTTCCAGCTACGAATATTTATATAATAAACGTAAAATATTCTGTATCTATAACATTTTCATCATATTAAGCTGTGTATTTTAATATCTCGTTTAATATTAGCTAACTCATTATACGTCGTATCGCCAAGTAAATAGTAAATTAAAATTAATATACGTTAAATAGCGTTAAAGTAATATTAATATGTTTGTCAATTTAAATATTTATTGCATACGTAATATTTATGCTTAAATAAAACCTCTCTGTTACGTTCTGCATTACGTCATGTACAACACATGTCACGATCTTCCCTTTTTCAATACATCATTAATTATTCCGTATTGCAAGTATCTCGCATGAGACAACTTGGCACGAACGCAACTCACGATTATTTATTTATTTATAACGTGAAACGACGGCATCAGCCCGCGCAACATCATAAAATTTTCTAACAGTTTCACAGAAACATTTAAAAGCGTAAGAAATTTGATAAAATTTTTATACAGACGTAGCACATTCTTAAAAAAAAAAAAAAAATCTTTGATCAAATTTAGATTAGAGTCCGCTTGAGATAAACTTTAATTATCTCATACAAAAAAATTATATCACGTTAGTGTATCTTCTTGTGTTCTATTGACGATTCACAACTATGAATTCACGAATAATGCAGTCAGACGAATATAATAAATTTGTGTCCATCGCCAAAGGTAATGGAACGCTTTTGTGATATTTACTCGGCGAGCTCGTAAGCGGCGAGCAAACTACGCTCGTTCAACATTCTGTTGCACGAAAGAGCAATTTGGTATCAGACATGAGATCAAAGAGTACAGGAATGTCCATAACGCGGCATTATAAACGCGAAGTCTATCAAATCCATTTTATAGACATTTGAAACTCGGATTGAAATTATTTGGAAAAAAGAGAATCCAATGCAAATACGTAAAGTTTCTTGGATAAATCGCAATTTCTTAAACATTATTGAAGCTAAGACTATGCCTAAGATATTTAATAACATAATTAAATAACAAGAAAAACAAGAAAACATTGTTTTCTCCCTTTTTAAAAATTTACATGTTATATGTTTTTATTTTATTCGATCATTCTTTTTATTTGTGCGTATCTGTTGATCCCGTCAGAGGAAGTAATATAATAGCTATTATATTTTACATTAGCTGAAAGATCTCTTAAAAGATTTCACAAATTAATTTTCGAACACAGATTTCAATGTGTATCCAATGGGTAAATACAACGCGCGCGCCTCTTTCAATTAGTAAGTCATAAAGCCAAGTTGAGTTGGTTCTGCGGAAGTTAGTCGTGAGGAATTTAGATATCACCAGTGACTAATAGAAGTTGAGTTTCGAGAATGGACAAGCGTTAATGGAACAATGGATGTCTCGTGAGCACGTAGAATGAGCTGTTCGGACATTTGCATTTGAGGTATTCCTCGCACATCGAACAAAACCAAATGGCCATATTTCACACGTGAGGAAACACTCAACAGTATATTTCTACTACATTGTCTTCTATAGTAACGCACAAGAAATTTTATTATTAAACAATTCGCAGTAAAAATATCATGCAATTTAAATTTCTACATCGTTTCAATAGTAAAATAAAACTAAATACAAAGGCATTATAAATAGAAAAGTTAATGAGTAAAGATAAAAATTGATAAATATAGAGAAGCAATTAATATTGATATTTAAATCCGAAAAAATTAACTTTTAGTAATAAAATTATAACATCTATAAAATATTGTTCTATCGATTATGTTTTTTTAAACATCTTTTTTAAAGGGATCTAACAAACACTATAACTCCATATTTGAACAATTCTATTTCTATACATATAGTATGTGCTACGTATGTACGTGTGTACGTACGCAACATATGTAGAAACATAATTCCAGCAAAAGCTGAGTGAGAACTAATACTTCATCCTTGTCGGTGTACCATGGCCATGGTGGACGTTTTCCATCGATCTGGCACGTTTTCCCCAATATTCTCGAAACAGCGAGGGGTGAGAGTCATGGGGGATGTCGGAGCGGACGGGAATCCGACGAATGGTAACGCTGAGTTATTCAATAGGACCTAGCCCATTTCGGGACAGTTCCCGCGGGACTCGTATCGTTTCATCTCGATCCCGTGGGCACGTCCGCTATATGCCATTGTGACCCTGGAACGTAGTTTGCGAGTTTCATGCGTACGTACGTACGTACTTGACGAAAGTCCGAGTGATCCCTGTCATTACGTTGCCAAGGGAAAAATGGAGCTCATATTTTTCGTCTGTGCAAAAATCCTCTCTCCCTCGTAACGAAAAAAAAAGAACTCGAAAAAATATTCAGGCATCTGAATAACAAAACTTGACCGTTATGTTTTATTGGATCTACGTGATTCATTCCATTAGAGAAGAATTCCGTGATATAAATTTTTGCAATAAAATAATTGAGGATTGTTACAAGCGCAGAAACAAAATTAATTTCTTAAAAACCAAAATACGAGCTATTTTTGGAAAAATAAATCATTCCAAGAAGTACGTGTATTTATAATTTAGTTGAAAAAAAAATAGATAAATGGATATCTGCAAAATTAAATTAGAATAGCTATGAATACTGTAGAATAAAAATTAATATTCTTTAATTAACAACATAGCAATGCTCTTAATTCGATGAAATCAATATGATTATTTTAGATTGACTCGGTTTTATCGATTTTATATAAACATGTGACAATTATATAGTTAATGTTAATTCATTACAGCAATGACGAAAGACGAAGGCAATCGGTATCAATGCGAAGTATCGATCAACACAAATAACTTTGGAAACATTAATCAATCATTCGAGTTCTCGCGTTACAAGGAAATTCTCTCCGCCCTTCGCTTAACTCTCGGTTGCAACCCCAATGAGGAATGGGGAAATTTGTGCCACCACAACGATCACTCAGAGTGTACAGGAACAACAGACCAACGTTTCTTGTTTCACGGCAAAGATTTTTTTCCACGGATACTGCGTGCATCCAGATAATACATTTCTCTTAAAATTCTTATATAAAAAAAAGGCGCGACCGAAAAAAGTTATAAAACTCAGATGCAAAGCATTAATGTTAGCGACAGCGTCGCGGTTCAAGGGTAGAAATCTTTTACTTATTTATGCGAGGTTGGTTAACTGGGAAGGATTCTTTTGACTGCATTTCGCTCCGCTTCCGGCCCTCGATTCAACTTTCGCGACGGCGAACAAGCATTCCACGCGAATGCCGACGTTGTATTTTCGCGGCGCGACGCGGCGGCGGAATCTCTTCCCGCTCAATGACCGTTTCTTTTAGAAGCTTGAAGATAGCGATTTTGTCGAGGGAATAACGGGAAAACGGCGGCCACTGCGGAAATCCACCGCTTTCTTAAGCCGAAATCTCGATCGCGCACAATGGCGAATAAGAATATAAGAGAGCGCTCCACAAAATTCGCTCGTTATTCGCCGTATACGATTATTATCAAAGATAACCATCAGATAATCTCTTTTTCTTCCTAATATGGAAAATGCGAGAAGTCCGGAAAAAATTTAGGGTCGTCCTTCTCTTTATTTTCATTCATTCGCATTTTTATTTTCTTATTCTGCTTTACGACACCTCCAAGATTACAAGATGCAATTTCTTTAACATTAATGGCACAGGCTCCGCAAATTACTTTAATTTCTTTCGACTTTGATGTTAAATAAATTTTCAGAGAGAAAGAAGACAGAGAGAGAGAGAGTTGTTAAAGTAAAAAGTTCTAATCATGGTTCATGTTGCTAGAAAAAAAGGAATCTTAAATGAAACTTAATGTTTCTAAGATGTTCTTTCAGTTGAAATTACGAAAGAATAACGATTTGGTAACGATGAGTTTTAAAAATTGATGTTAGGAAAGAAAACTATAAGCTCGCCTTAATCGGATAATCGGTTTGAAAACGGTTTCTGGCTCTAGCGATTTAATGGCGATTAAACTTTTATACAGTCATCCCCATGGAATACACGCGGCAAAATTAATCTGAATTACATCGCGGCAACTTTTGCTACTTTTGATAACACGTAAACGACAGACGACGACGTACCTCCGAGTTGTCCGTAATTGCGCCGATATTTCTCGGGTCGACGGCTCCGAAGATCGCACGTGGAAGGTAAACGACGGTACTTTTCCACGCCGTTCTTTTCCTCGGCTTTTCTCATTGCGGACACGATTAAATGCTTCGACTTTCTTCATAGTCGAGTCACCGTGCTAGCATTGTGCAAGACACTTTCGTTAAAGAAAAATACTTCTTCGTGTCGTACCTTTTATCGACTTGTCTGCTTTTGTCGCGATTTCTTATGTGATCAGAGAAAATTAAAAGAACATCATTGCCGGGCGGAGTTATTGCAATAAGTAGAGAAGAAGGTGATATTATGGCCCTTTTGGATACAATGAGCCACTCGTAATTACGTTATTACGAGGTGAATCCTAATAATTACTTATCATTTGTTTAGTAGTTAGTGGTTTCTTTTATAAATAATATTCTGAGTAATATTTATGTTTCATAACTTTGAATCTAAATTGAGCACAACACATTGGCGAATGTAATTGTTAAGTTTTCAATTTAAAATAAATTAATTATTAACAAAGCTATTGTACAAAATGGAAATGGAGCGACCGTAAAACCACTTTCTTCTCTATTATTGCTGTATTTACAGTCACGATTGGTAACAAATGCACAACGAGCATTTCACGTCGGCATGATTTATATGATTTCGTAATGGATTTCTCGGAGAATAATAGCGAATGGCGAGTGCTACAAATAGTGCGGACAGCTTCAGTTAACAAAAGTTTAAGCATTATGTACGACTTGATCGCGTTCGCGATATTTCGAGCGACGAGTGCAACGAGGATAAAGAACGTCCCGCTCATATATTCGCGGGAACATCGTTCGCGAGTTCTCTGGCAATTCGCACGAACTCGTCTGTCGTCACACGAGCCATTTGATAATTTTCCGCCTCGTTAGTTAACGTAACGGGTTAGTTATCGTTCTGTACTTGCTCGGACGTGAAATATGGTTCGCGCGCGTAGCAGTAGCCGCTGTCAGCGTATCGTACGCATTAATGAATTTAGGCTGTCGACCGGGCTGCGGACATTTTAATAATTCCAAAGCTTTTTTAAAGCGACCTTTGAGCAGAGAGCGACTTCGTTGCCAACCAGCAATTTCAGTAATGGCGACGCGGTCTGGAACGTCGCGCAAAAAATCGAAGTTGCCAGCCAGCCTGATATATCCGATGATGACTTATTTATGACGCGGATTTGCCAGAGCACAGGATGACTTTTTCGTTTTCTAGGACTCGAGCGAGGTATTTGCATCGAATCGCATAACTTTGTAAAATAATAAGTATCTTATCATAATGTTTAATTCAGTGTTGAGAAAAGGTATGAAATGCTTGAAACAAAGACAGAATATCTCTCAAATTAATATAAAACAAAAGATAGAGTAATCAATTTTTGCAAAACTTATACAAAAATTTACTTAAATTTATACAAACATTAAATATATAATTTATAAATTATGCTTCTATTTTGTTAATCTGCAAAATGTGTTTGTAAACACTTACTATTTGAAAGAAATATGTTTTCACTTCGTTAAGAGAATTCGTGTGTCTCAAAGAGATTCGAAGCATGTATTGTGTTCGCGTGTCTCGTCTTACATACTGTCTTTCACGTTCGCGTTTTGAATCCTGATAAGATCAAATTGTCCCTCCTACTAACCGCGTCGCCCGCTCCGAATAAATGTTATCTGCGGCTATAAAATTTAGTTGAATGGAATATAAAGCATAAAACGAAGTCGCGATAAGCCAATATCTCTCCTCACGGCTCGTTACGTTTACGAGTGTTTTACGAAGTTATCCGGCATTTCTTCCGCAAGAATTCCTAAACAAAATCCGCAAGTGACACGTGACTAGAATTACTCGCTCGCGATAATATTCGAGAATACGCGGTTACGTGTGCATTCATGTATATGCATCGATGTATATGGCTGCATTACTTCCGGACACATTATGTCTGTTCGTAGTAAAATTATTTTCAATCAGATATTGTTGCGACACAAAGGCATTTTTCCAAACGCGAATTATTCTTGTATGTGTCTGAACATCCATTTGACATTACTGTTGACCAGCCTTCGCATTTAAATTATATTTAATTACTCTTCCAGCCTTCGCATTTCAATTACATATTTAATCACTCTTCGAATATCTTTTTTAAACTACCTTTGTCATCAGAGAAACAGGAATTACCAAAATTTTCTTAATGTACACTGCGTTATAATGTACGCGCGTATCAATTATCTAAGTGGTAATAGTTGACTATTATAATCACCGGATAATTACTAAGTTTGCCGAGGTAAAGTCAGTGGCCCTCAATGTGTTACTTGTAACCTTGAATGTGCTGATTATAATCATAATTATTATAGTCCACTGAATATCCTATAAAGTTAATCGTGGTTGCAAAATTACGATCCTTATATTTCTTCTAAAAGGATATATAATTATGACAATAGCTACAAGTATATTATGTAAACTTATTAAAGAAACTAAATGGAATTATTCAATTAATATCAATTAAATAGAAGAATATTATCACGTTATCTATTACTTAAATTTTTTAAAATTGACAAATACAGCGAACATAAATACTAAATATATTTTTATACTTAATTTCAAATAAAATTTTTTAAGTATATTTTTATATTAAATTTATACTAAATATATATAAAAAAAAACACAATTGAAGATGCATTCATAAAGTTTGAAAGATAAAATTATTTGTCAGATCGATAAGATATTGACACATATACGTACATACGTTGATACGTTGCTTGTAAAATTCAACAGTAATTAAATAGTATCGCTAAAAATACGCTCGAGCTGTTGCATGTAATAAACGCGATCGCGTGAAGAAATACAGTTTGAATTTAAACGATTACTTGAGAAATGAAGTCAGAAAAGCTTTAACAACGTATGCGTTTGCCTGCTGTATGTGTGTGCATTTCTTAAAAGATCTTATTCATAGCTGATCTCGGTGTCTGTTACTTTATTATTTTCATTCGCACGCAGTGCCTTGCCCCGCTTTTAAACTCCATTAAATCTTACCACTCTGGCAATATCGTTTCGTTCGCGTCCGAGAGAAATATTTTTCAATAACTAGATACGCCGATACTTCAGCGAAACAGTACAAAACGTACGGCGCAAATTCATTCGCGAATCAATACCTGCATTTATATCGCGAAGGTAACAAAACGGCACTACGAACCATTTAATCTTTCATCGACGCTAAGGGGCTTACGGTGTTTTTAGATCTTCTTGCAAATCCTATACATATATCTTTAACAAATTTATTTAATCTTTTATAGAGATGTAAGTACACTTGTGTAAACTTTGCATGTGCATTCACTCAAGATCCGCCCCTTTACAATCACGTTATGATTTATTGCCACTTATATTTGGAATTGTGAATTCTACTGATTCTCTCCTGTAGTATTTTATTAATAATGCATTGATAAAAAATAGAAAGCGAGTAATAATTCAAATGTGCAAATCAAACAAAAGCGCCCCCCTCCCCTCACCCCTCTCTCTCTACACACACATACACACGCGCGCGCGCACGCACGCACACACACACACACACACACACACACACACACACACACACACACACACACACGCACGCACGCACGCACGCACGCACGCACGCACGCACAAATATCTACGAAACAAATTCAAAAACTTTATTGCTGCAAAAATTGGAACTTTAAATGTTGATATCTTTAAATGTCATTACGTGATAGTCATATAAACGATAAAATGTACCATTACAAAAAAACAGATTATCAATATTATATCTTAATAAATATAAAAAGTATTTATTTTATTATGCAAAGTTTTACGCAGATTTAATAAAATATGTCTCCGATGGAAAAGTATACACGGGAGAAATCAGCGTATTCTATCGCGTGTTTTAACGAGATAGCCCTTTCTTCGGTTATAGCGAGGTAAAGTTTGAAAATCTTCTCTGGCGATTTATTTCGAGCCCGCCGGAGATTGGCCGATTGATTTCCGGCGAGCGATTTACATCCGAGAGGAACTTAGGTCGGCCACGAGTGAAAAAGTCCGCGCAAACCTTTCAATTCGTCGAGTCGAGAAATCCTTCGGAAGGCAATCAGCGCCGCACAAACATTATCGCGCGACTCAAAGCGTTGGCGTAAGAGGAGATATTCCAGATGAATAAGACGGCCGGGTTGAGTCTCGCGGAAATTACTTTACCGTCTAAGAAAAAAAAAGAGAAAAAGTGAAAATTGCAGCAGAGCGGTAGCAGAGACTTTACGATGCCGAGAGATGTTATAATGAAATCTTCGAAAACGTATTAAGATGAATGAGTATGTCTGACGTTGAGAAAGCGTACGGATGTACCATGGTACAAACAATGACATATACGACACATTCGCAATTCGTCATATACTTATAAAATTAAATTATCATCACTAATCGAGTTAAAGAAAATATGGTATATTACACCGCAGGAAAGTGTCAAAGTATCACTGGAGCTGTGCAATTTAAATTACGCTGACAACATGATTTTTTTTCTTAAATAATCTTGTAAATCGCAAGGCAATATACAAGATTTTTAATTAAATTTTAATTAAATTTGATTATTTTTAAAATCGCAAATAAAACTCAAAATTGAACTCGTAATCCTATATAAATATTTATTCATTGAATGTTTATTTAGAACAATTGTGAAACAAAAATTATCTTTATCTCATGTGATTTAAATGTACTTGTAAATAAACATTTGATTTCAATTATAGAATTTCGTTTTTAACGCTAGATATGGTTTAATTAATCTGTTTAAAATTTCATTCTCTTTATAAATGTAGTATTTAATAGCGCAAAATAAAAAAAATTATATAAATTTAAAATTGTTATGAACGTGCACAAATTTTTTTTAAGCAATGTGGAAAAAATGTATATCATTTTTGTAAATAAGTATTTGTATATATTTATAAATGGTTTAATATTTACTTTCTCTAATTTAATTTAATTTAATTTCAAATATATTATATAAATTATTATAATTATTTAATATTTTGTATAGTAAATTATTTTATACATTTCATTTTATGTCATATAGATAGTTCGGTTAATACGCAAAAAAACCAATAATTTTCTATTTCGTAAAATTTATGTAATTTAAAATCGTTTGCGATATAAATAAAACGTAATTTAAAATTGCATTTAGTGCAGAATTATGTAATTTAAAATATATAAGATAAAAATCGCGCCATGTTATATGTATCACATTAACTATAATTCTTAAAAAACGTCGCAATCACGATGCATAATTTTTTGTATCGCACATCTCTAGATGTCATTTGTCTTCAAGAGATGTGCGATACGGTATGCACATTACTGTACATATGTTAGTATCAGAGCAGTAATTAGCATTGAAAATTTTGATATAAGAACAGAATCATCGGAATAGTTTTCGAATTAGAAAGTACTGCATAAATAAGATAAAAAATAATCTATCATTGATTTTCATTGCTTGGATGATCAATTTTTCTGTTTAGTTGATTTTAGATAAATCCAATTTTAGTTCACCGTAAATTATACCCGAAGACTCTTCACTTATACGTATTCGTAATACGTATTAATTAATTCGACACTCCAAATTGATATCAGACCCGGATCCTTTCAATAGATATGCCGCTGCGTATCCGCGTGGTTAACAGCTTGACACAACCGCGTGTATCCGTCTACCAGCATAAATCAGAGCGACTACCGAGCTAACACGTCTGGTAGTAACTAGATGTACACATTTAGGTAGGTAGGCACCTACATATTAGTCAGTAACCATCTTTGAAGTGAGTTAGGTACTGTTGAATCGATCCACGCGATGTGAAAACGGCGAGATAATATATCAACATTCGTAAACAAGAGGATGTTCGTTTGCAAAAACACAAAAAAAAAATAGAATCCGATAACGCTTTCATTTCCCTGCAGTGATTAAAACTCGGGTGTAGATACATTAATTTTCGTAATTAATCTCTGAAATTGCATTTCTTCACTTCTTAGTGAGAAATATAAATTTTCTGATTTTAATTTGAAATGGGATTTAATATCTGTATTTGAAGAACGATGGAAAAACCAATCGTTAAATATATTTACATTATTATAATCAGAAAGTACATGCACAAACTTCCTGCGCTGTAGAATTATAAAGGTTTTGGGAAATAAAAATTTAATTATGTAATTAAGTTAAATAAAATTCTACATCAAAATATGCATATACCGGTAGTTTCAAAACATGTTGCAGAAACGCAAAATTCGTTAATAGGGTAATTTTAAGCGACCCCATTAATTATTCATGCGATATTACATTGTGTCGATGAAACAACAACAATCCCAGCGCGCAACAAACCCGGGATCGCAATGGCTTGCCAATAGCAAACGCGAGTACAACGCGTCGATGCGTTAATGAAGTTGTTACTTCTGCCTGGCATAACCAGTTTGCTGCACGTTGTGATTCTGGCATAGCCAACTATCGAACATCGCAATTATAGCGAATCAATAATTTCAACCTGAGCGACGATTCGAGAATTACTCGTGTAACTTTGGCGTTCGACCGGAAACAGTACACCAAATCTGTAATGCTGGACAGTCCACACTGCGAGTCTTTCATTGATACTGAATTGAGCAAAATTCCAGATTTGCGATGTAATTCATTAATATGCGATAATTAATGCAATAATTAATACGTAATGTTTTCAAAAACACTTTTGGCGCAATTTCTGCCTACATTGATTTTTAAGAACTAGATGTCTCGATGTATTCAGCATGCATGCTATATCTTCGCAATATGCTCTCATAAACAGTGTTCCTTTTCTTAGTAAAAAAAGTCAAAGATCAAAATTTGATTGAACTAATTTTGTTTGAACTTTTTTTATTCTCGTATAAAAGCAGTATTGAATTTTCCCTTGATTTAATCGCACAAAAAGTTTTGCAATTATGGTATCATTTATGCAATGTTTGCACATATTCTAAAAATATTTGTTTTCACTGCTGCATTGAAACTTTGCAAAATAACGGTATGCTGGCGTAAGTAATATAATATTACTGTGATAATGTTTTGCTTTGATTATACGCATAGCTGGTATTAAATAAAAATCCTGTGAAATTTCATAAAAACACTTTCAGGAAATTCTACCAGAATCGAATATCACATACAATATATTCGGTAGTAACATTTTTGCAACGGTAGAATGTAAAAGTATCCTTTGTACATATACTCCTACCATAAATCTCGACCATTATTTATGCAAATTGTTCTCGAAACTTAATTGAACTTAATGTTTAATGTTCTAAGCAAATTTTTATTTAAAAATTTTTACAATTACAATCTAACGTAAATTAGACACTTATTGTAATTTTTCTTAAATATTTCTTGTAATTTATTGTCTATTTAATAAAACAGACATGTTCATTAATATAACCAAATGGATTGCAATTTTTCTTTAATAGAAAAAAATTAAGTAGAGACACACTAAAGAAGATAATACAAATTTACATTTTTTAAATTCAATTTAATATAATTCCATATGGTTTCACATACCTTTTTTGTATGTGTTTTTATCTTTATTCCTTTCATATAAATTTTATAGGCAATGTAAACAAGTAAAATTATAAATTTGTAATATTTACTATATTCAGTTATATTAAATTTGTAATATTTACTATATTCAGTTATATTTTCTTTATATTTTTATTTGTAGCAATTTTTAATTGAAACAACCACTCCAGAAACATATAGCCAGTTCACAAAACAATAAATTTTAAATTAAATGAATAAATGTGTGAATTTGCAACCGCCATCAGCAGCTTAAATATATTATCATATGAAAATTCTGCCAGCGAATGATTCGCTCGGAATTCCCACAAACGAGAGCGCAGAAAGGTCGGTATTAGCGACCGCAAAGTGGCGCAGAATATCACATGACTGACAAAATTGCTTTAATCTCGCCGCCTTTCCATCTCTATTTCTATGGACGCAATACCGACTTTTAGCTTCATGTAAGCTAAGCTTCCGTCTGGATAAAGAAATTTCTAAAAAACACACTAAAGAATAAGCCCCTAAGGCTGGAACTCAGTAAAAATGTAAAAAAAATTGCATAAAATAATAAAAAGTTAAATAAATAATATAATATGAAGATATTGTAGTGTAAAATCGCTTTCAAGTTAGATAAACTAAAATCTAGAAATTCAAATTTCTATCGTTTCAAATTTCTAATCTAATTCTTTTCTAATAAAAAGAGATTATTAATAAATTATATCTACTTGTATTTATTCACTTGTATTGAATATTTTTACATTATCGAATATTAAAGTGTGATTGAGCAAGAAGATTTAATATATTATTGTTAAAAATGACGGGGGAAGGAGGCTGATGCCATATGAATGAACATTCTACAACTTCATTGAGTTCTAAGGACGTTACTGAAATTCAACGCAGGATTCCAGAGAAGTTGGTAATTGTAGGTTTCCGAATTTCAGGGTAGATAGGTGCCAGAGTCCCAATTCGGTGGCTTCAAACTTCAGTTCGGAGTCATAAACTTAGAGTCGATTAGACCAAGTCGTTAGTTCCTTAGTATCAACGCATACTTATATCTCTAAATTCAATATTTTATTTGAAATATGTTTAGCTACTTGGTATGTTGCCATCAAAAATTATACTTGCAAAAATAAAAAGAATTATGAAACTACTTTGAAGCTATCAAACATGCAATAAACATTTGAAACCACTGCACATCATATAAAAACGTGCACATTTAATTAATAATAAATCATCATCTATTTAAATTCTAAAAACAAGTGTACAGTAAAATTAAAGATACAGTAGAGTTAAAAATCCAAAAAATTCAAACGATCCAGAATTCACTAAATTGCGAATTAACTTAATTAAATGGATAATTGAGTTATCTTAATCGTTCGTTCGTAAATACCGCCAAGAATCATAATTGGATGGAATATAACGATGTTCTATAATGAGCTGTAATTTTCATGTAAATAACTTTATCAGTAATTTAAATAGCTTTATTTTTTTTACATATTGCATGTATAATTTTCTCCTCTCGTAAAAATTTACATAATTTCATAATAATGTGTTTTTTTATACATGTTTCAGGTTAAACGTTCTCTCCAGCTTGCACTGTGGCGTCGTTGAACGCTTACAAGCTTTTATCTTTTAGCTTTTCTCTTTGGCTTCTAGCAGATTGCGGCAATATGGTGGGTACAGTTAAGAATTTCATTGAAGCGTGAGACCCTTGTTAGTCGATTGTACGAAGATCGGAAAGAATCATGTATAAGAGTGGTTCGGAATTTAATTTGTACGAAGCATTCTGTGAAAATCCGTTTCAGATTCCACATTATTGTGCTTTCTTGATACTTCTGTTCATTAAATACGACACGGAATTGCGCAAAAAAAGCCACAGTGTATGTCTTTCTCATTTATAAAATAAAATATTTATCTTTTCATTGATATTTTTTCTCGTTACCTGTTTCTCTAAATTTAAACACTTTTCTAACAAATAACGTAAATAAAAATAGTTTACTAAAACGTTTGAATAAAATTAGATAAATGTTTTTCATATATAAGAAATAAATATAAGAAAAGTTAGACATCATTAGTACATAAATATAAAATTAAAAACTAAGGAAAGGTTTATACTTCTATATAAGAACATTTTATAACCGCAATACAATATAAGTGCGTACATTCTGAAAATTAATTTAAAAAATTCTAGGAAATAAAAATGTCAAGATCTTACCGGCTCCCAAATTAGAAGTAATTAAAGTCAGTTTATATTTTTTATAATCATTTAATCTCATTCTTTTAATTTTTTTAAATTATATTAAATTCTTGATTAAACTCACAAAATTTTATTCCTCTTTCAGATTATCAAAATTGATAAAATACTAATAATAAATGATATTAATTTACACACATTTTTCTTTATTTAAAATAAAATATAATTTCAAAGAAAAAACACGATAGATGTAACAATTTTAAATTAGAAAATCAATCAATTTTTCAAATACAAAATTTTTATTTAAAAGAATAGTTAAATAATAAGTAAATTATTACAAAATTTGCTATTAATAATCACATATACACGTTTATGAGGACATTGCTGTAGAATTTGCGAAACATAGCGCAAAATGTGTGATTATAACCAGTTTGTCGAAATTAATACAACCAAGAATATAACATATTTGAATATGCATTTGTTTTTCATAGTCCATTAAATATTTTACGGCAACAAAATGGTTGATATACGACGCCGGACGATTGTTTTTGCGCAAACCCAGCAGAGTACACGATGCGCTGTGCTTACACAAGATCGCTTTATTCGCGCGGCGAAATTCGGGCGGGCAGCCAGCGACGCAAAACACGCCGCCGCCCGTACAACTCATTACTCCTCAGAACATCGCTGTAGTAAGTAACAGATATCTACCAAACGCGATCGTTGCTTGTGTAAAAAACAAGTAGTAATTATAAATCCGTGCAATTAACTCTCATTGATGATTCGTGAATGTCTTAAGACGATCGCTGTGTCGAAGCAAGACTTTTTTTCATAATATTGATTAAAGAGGTAAGGCGAATATAACGAATAACCGTTTCAGTATAATATATTTAGATCGTTAACCTTAGGAGTACTACTCATATTTTTCTGACATTAAAATTATTCTGGGTATAAATTCACCTCTATTCAATTAAGAATTTTTTGATATTATTAAGAATTTTTTTCAATTATTTTTTTATAGGTTGCAAGGTTTTAAAATAATACTGTTTTAATGTAAACTATCTTATTAAATGTTATTTCAAAATTTTAATAACAAGAACTTGAATTAGCACTCTGTGAAAATTCATCACAGTAGTATTCTGTAGTTAATATTGGATTCGCAAATCTTTGAACTTGCTCGAGATTCGTTGTAGTACGCACAATTCATTCTCCACTGATATATATTTATCCTTAATTTTATGTCGTATATTTATTAGATAATGAAGTATAAGATAGTGATTACCTTGAAATGCAAGATAATATAATTTATTATTCAAAGTACAGGAAGTGCGCGAAAGTGTTAGAAGCAACAGGTACAGTATTGCCGCAGCGAATACCGTGTAAAATAGCCGCATGATTTTCGAATTCTCTCACTCCATTGAAAATGGCGCAATTAATAAGATTTTCATAATATCAGGCGCGATTGTAATTTTACTTAATTGTTCCTTTTTCAGATTATTCTTTCATCGCAACGCAGTAAAATGTTATTAGTATTATACAACATATCGTAATCTTTGTATTTTGTGTAGTGACTAACATGTGTAATCACAATTAATCATTTGTGAATGAATGAATGTCATAAAGAAGTAACTATTGGAATCTAAAAAGAGGAGAAAAGTTTTTGGCGGTGAAGGAAGCAAACTTGGTACTTAATTTATTTAATTTATCGTTATGTGTCACATACAGTTGTACAGTATAACTCCATTGTTATGATTGAGTGCTAAATTATATTTTATTTTGAAATAAAAAATTATATTAAATGTATCAGATTTAATGTATATATTATATATCAAAACATCAAAAAGGAATTAAAAAATGAAAAGATTATTTCATGGCTTCGTTGCTTTAAAACGTGGAAAGGCTGCGTGAGTATATTTAATACAGTTCTTGTCATTAACATTTTGATAGTTTAAAATAATATTTGATAATAATTCTGGATTATGTATAATCAATACCTTATCAATATACTGCACGTACAAGAATAACAAACATAAAGTTCGTTAAATGCAGTTTATTATTATTGATACATCATTAGACAATGATGATTTACGGACACGTATTTTGTATGTATACTGAAATATTAATTACAAGATTCAAAAACCGTGTGAAATTTTAAACTGCAGGCAGAAAAAGGAAAATAAGAAATATTTCCCTCAAAGTAAATTTAGTAAAATTTAGTAATAAATAATAAGAGAATAGTTTTTATTATTTAAAAAATTATACTTAAATTTTGTTAAGATATTAGCTTTTTATACTCTTTGCGAAACACACGTAAGAAACAATTACAAATATTATAAAGAGACACGTGATATATCAATTTATTAAATATTTTAAAATATTTAATAAATTTTGTCTGATATATTTTTCAAGTTTTGTTATATATAGTTATATAAATGAAAATTGAGACAAAGAAAAAAAATTTAAAACAAAGTACCAATATTTCTAAAAACATTATTTTAAACTTTTCATCTAGTTGCTTTTTCATGATGTTCATATATCATCAATAAACATGATGCTACATATTTCATGTGAAATAAATTGATATTTATAAAACATGGTAGAAAAACATGATAGAAAAAAATTGTTCACATTTATTCGTGTTATTGTATTTTTCTCTATTTCTCTTTGTGAATATTTTAAAAATACAATTTGCGAGTGGCCTTTTAAAATTAAATATACAAACTATTGTAAAAACGCAATATTGATTATATAACATATTTTAATTTAAATTATTTAAAAACGCGTTAGTAATTATTAATTGTAATTATAGCACACCAACTTTTTCCTAATTTTTTCCCGCCTATCCATATTTATTCATAATTCAGCTTTACATCAATTAAAATTCAAATCAATATTACGCAAATATCATGTAAAACTGGGTAACGAATAACATTCGACATGAGGAATGCGTATACGAATAGTTGTGGAATTGAACGTGTGAACTTTATGCCATCGGCTGACTTTGATCACTTGTAACTCGTAAATTATTACGATTTTATTTAATTTCTTTTATAATCTTCAAAATACGCTCTTATAAAATGTAATAATTACAGGACGCTGGAGGCATTAAATTAATTCAATTGAATACTTGCATAAATTTGAAAATTAACGTAAGATATTCGGTCATTTATTTCAAGATAATTCTGTTCCTAATGATATTCACAGATAAATGGCCTCTTGTATGAAAGAGGATTACCTTTCAATAGCTCAACGACAGAATCGACGGAGCTCGGTCCTTATCTCGCTCTGGTAATTAAAGCTATGATGTAGGTCAGAGAGTCTAATGGCACTAGCTGCATCTGCATACATTTATAAGCACACACATGCATATAATTCTCACGTATAAATGCGTGGCAGCATGCATATAGAATGGAAAACAGTATTTCTATGCGCACATAAATCCACCTGAACTCTTTTGCGCGTACGTGGTAAGGGACACAGTATGCAAAAATATACGCTCGAGGTTTATCGCAAGCGTACTGGCGTAATCAACTCTCTTGCACCCTCAGCGGCTCGTATCCTTGTCGCCAAACACTTTCACATTGCGTTATTAAATAAGAAAAATTTTTAAATTTTTTTTTTAAACAGCATGACTTCTTTCCTCTTTTTTAAGAATATACAAAAAACATTTTTCAAGCAAATAAAACAAATTTACAGTGTTTTGTTCATATGCTTGAACTGCAAAATTAAAACTTTATTATATTAAAACTTGATTGAAGAAAAATTGAGTTTAAAAAAATTATGCTGTTTAATTATATTTTAAAGATTGAAGTATCGCAACTTCTAGCATTCGCGATAATCAAAATACAAACTATTATTTTATTACTAATTACTGAACATAGCTAAATATAACGCAATATTCAACGTTCATGTTTCCAAATTAAATTTAAATTAATCCAAATTAAGTTAAAGTAAAGACATTCTTAAAATAGTTAAAGTAACTCCGCTGATATATTATTGCTGATAAATGTAAATGTTCTTCGCAATAGCTAATATTTATTATTTATTTATTTTCATACGAATCATATTGCAATTAATTAAATAACGTCTGGATAATATACTAAATGAAACAACAACGGAAAATACATTATTAGAATCAGCGTCGTTATTAATTAGTTCACAGACCAATGAGAATGAAGGCGTTCCATTAATTGGAGGAATACAGCGAGGCAATGAATCGAGACTCTATCGAGCCTAACCTGATGAAACCGGGATAATTATCTGCCTCGATAATAGCAGACAGAGTATACGGCCAGCATTCACAGTGTGTAACAGTGTCGCGTCAAAAGGCTTTGTAATTCGACTTGAATAATGATGCTGCATGCCATTCTACGTTGCTTTGTCATGTGTAATTGCAACCGCTAATATTGATGATTATAATCGCACTCTACAAAT
This sequence comes from Solenopsis invicta, assembly GCF_016802725.1. Lineage (NCBI taxonomy): Eukaryota > Metazoa > Arthropoda > Insecta > Hymenoptera > Formicidae > Solenopsis > Solenopsis invicta. Next base: position 17,700,072 of record NC_052665.1, read on the forward strand.
CCCTATGTATGTAAAGCGTAATAGCATAAGAAACGTAAATTCACCTTATCATATATAAATCTATGTCGCGCTGTGTGCCTTAAGAAACTAATCTTTTTAATATTAAGAGAAGGAAAGCAAGAAAGGGAAGTAAAAAAGATGTATATTTGAAAAATGAACAATTTTTCTTATCTTTTCATAGTTTTTGAGGAGTTTAATACAAAGTACCAATACTAAAAAGCAGTTAAAGATTGGCTTGTAAAATTGATTTTTTCAAAAAATTACTCAAAGTAATGATAATATTTTTTTGTAATAATTCAATATGTGAACATGTGATTAAATTGATTAATTCACTTTCCTTCCTTATCACTTTTTTCAAATACTTGTATAAATAGAAAAATAGAAAACAATTATCGATAGTTCTAGTGTTAAATTTAGTATAAAATGTTGGACCTCCTTAATACACACATTAAATTTTTGAATAATGTTTGAAGATTTATTAGAATAATTATGAATTACTTTGTGCAAGAGAGGAAACAAAGAATATTTTTTTTTTTTTCAGTTTTCAGTATTTCTCATATTCTATCACTGATGCGACTATGCTGTTCTATTATACCATATGTAAAGTATTACGTCATCGGACCGTGATCGGTTCAAAGATTGCGGAAATGCGCATTTGCATTAGTACATTATCGATTTGATTTAGAGGAGTCAGTTTATTTTGGGGTTCATTGCATTGTCGTACTTCTCTCGCGGGAGGGATACGACCCTCTATGGAATATTGCGAAGTATGATCTCAGTAACAAATGGCGCTACATATCCAAAGGCCGCGTGCTGGTTATTGCAATTATTACCCCATGCGATCGTCTCCCGATTTGCGATACGCATTGTCAACGCCATTAAGAGTATTGTTCGAAGCACCGAGTGCCTTATGGCACGGATAAACGCGCGTTCATACATTGGCCAATTCATTGTCAGCAATTCCCTATCTAATCTAAAACATTATTGTTTCTCGAAAGTTCGAGTCCTCGCACATGCAGTCTTATTTAGCCAAAGAATTATATAGCCAAATACAAACTCAATACGATCTGTAACGACGATCGCAAGTGCCTAGCAACACGTTACACGACCGTCCGCATGATTCCCGTGGTGTCCCATCCACCAATCCCGATCATTAGATGCCGTCTTATCCGTGACGTTATAGTCGTTGGTGCCGCTGCGTCGACCAATATCTAGTATCACTTAAAAGTGACCTAAGACGAGACATCACATATCGCAACGCTGATTAATAGTCTGTACGCTGTGGAGAAAGCGTCTTTTTCGTAGCATCTCGCTCGCTAGTCGGTGTCTTTCAATTGGAAGTCTATCGCGCCTTCGTTTCACGTATTTTTTTGTATAGGTTACGATCCTGTTCGCAGCAACGCCACCGCCGCTCTAAATTCGTGAAACAAGTGTCCCGACTCCCGCGTCGTGTCAACAGTAACAAGTATCGTGAGTATAAATGGTCAATCATTTTTCATTCTCGTATATATTGAGAGAAAAGTGTAATATTTATGAATATAATTGCATAGTGTAATAATTATGATTAAGAGCTCTATTTTTATAGTTTTTACTGCTAAAATGTTAGTAATGACAACCTTGTATTTATTAATCCTATTAACTGTAAAAAAATTTTATTATAAATTATGATAATTTCAAATATAATAAAATATCAAGATACGAATGTCAGAAATAAAATAAACATTTCTATGTAGTAAATGCAATTTTAGTAAATATAACTATTTTCTTAATATTTGCTTTCGTAGTAATAATAATTAACAGCTCTAATTTGCATGATAGGAACTCGTACATAATAGTTGACACCAAAAATGATTGTGGATTACAGTTAAATTATGATAATCGCTACCATTTTTTTCTGTCTGTGTACTGCTGAAAACTTCCTCCATTAATGCTCGATGTATCCGACTCCCCCATATTGTCCCACGCGCCAATAAACCGACCCTCAATAAACCGACCCTCGCGTTTAAATTTAGGGGTTTGTCCCGGTAATAAATAAGGGTCGGTGCAACGTAACTAAAATTGATCTTTGTCCATGAACAATTGCGTTGCGAGGAGGATGTCCCATTATAACCATTACAATAAGCGACGCGGTAAATTGAGGACGCGTTAATACTTTTGACAGTGTGACAAGAATATATTCATATGCGAGTAACGGAAACTGTCAATGGAGTGGCCATATAGTCCCTGTAAAAATTATTATCAAAATATGTGCAAGCATTCGCGTAACGTATTTTGATTCATGAACTTATAGCAAACATCTCGATGAAGCTACGGCTGACAGGATATCCGGTTTGTACTAGGACTCGTTATATCCCATATACATAGCTTTGGTCGCAAATAACTTCACAACAACGTTTACAGACTAACTCCGCGTTCGCCAGCTACAATTTCCAGCAAATGTTCGGCAACCAATCACGCTTTATATTACTCTCGGTCTACCTACATAACGTCAGTACTTACTTCTCGTTTACAAGCCTTGAAATTTCCTCCGCAGTAGCTTTCGCGTCCTCCAGAGACTGCCGTGATACTCAGTGCAACCAAGTTGAATTAATACCTCTTACATACGCGTCGTTAATGAAAATTAAACACGGCTGCGATACATGGTCAACCGTTACCGAGCGTTATACTGATCGTGATTGAATCTTGTAAAAGTTATAATTTATCGGTAAATATAATATCACGGGGATAAAAAATGTATAAAAATACATTATCCAGATCCAGCAATGCATTCTAGCACAAAAAGAGAAATACTATTACAAATTTTCCTTCGGTTGCAATTACGATGCTATAATAAAGCCAATCTCTTTGTATAGAGCAACCTGAAGGCAACAAGAAAGAAACTGCAATGTTTTCTAGACAACTGAAGGACAATAGCGTACGGAACTTATTAATATAAAATTTTCAACAACTTGTTAAGTCATATATGTGGTATGAATTGCCGGCAATATCATAAGTAAAAGCGGAAGTCGCTTTCCTTAATAAAAAAAAAAACTCAGCAATGCATTTTGATCAAATTGATAGCAATATGCCGGAAATTTGCTATCTGGCTAACCGTACGCGTATCATTCAAATGCATTTAATTGATTTTTAAAAAATTTAATTTAGTATAATATACGCTTCAAAGAAAAAATAACTATACAGAAAAATTTTCCATAAAATTTCATTAATCGTAATTTAACTATTTACACATGCGAGTCTACGAATTGAGGTTATCGAAATGCATTTGTATTATATTACGCTATATAAAATAATTTCATTAATAATCATTATTGCATTTTTCGTAATTACGTGTATTGTTACGCTAAATAGTTTTAGTCTTAGACTTAAAAAATAAACGATATCGGTTACTACAGTTAACTTAAATAACTGGATTTTTTTAACATAAATTATATTTAAAGATATAAAGAAAATCTGTAAAACTGATTGAATAACGAAAAGTCTTGAGATTAAATCCGATCAAAAGTAAAGGGACCTCACAATGAGCCCATACGTGTTCAATGGCACGTAGGTACTATTCAGACAATCTTAGCCATTGAATGTTCGGCAGAATCGAATTATCGTTTAGTCGAAATCGAAACGTAGAAACAGAGAAGTAGAGAAGGGAGTCCGTGATGATAATTAATTCCACGTCGTTGACATATGGTGTTCGCGAGGACGCTATTTCGAATTACCATGCTATGCGAGCAGCTATATCGTTCGAAATGGCGTTTGGCTGCGACTTGTCGCCACCAGACAAGGCATTTAATTAACGGAGCTAATCTGGACTAAACAGTAATTAAAACTACAGGCCAACTCTTCCCTGTCCTCGTTATTGCGCGATTACTAAATCACTTCTTTGCTTTTATAATGGTTACTGAAATGTCTCCTCTTCACTTTTAATTGTAATAAGATGTAGCGGACGCTAGACGAATATTGATTAAAATTTCCTTGTCATGTAAATTATTATCCCAAATTATTATTTTCTAAAAGGAAATATCTCGGCAGAGAGAAATTTATCTCGATATTTTGCTTAAAAATAGCACAGCTGAAGGAACTGGCTCTGCACCAGTAATGCCTTTGATCAATTAGAAATTGTCATACGTTACAACTGTCTTGTGACAGAAAAAGAGACTAGTATTTCGATGCGGGTGTAGAAACGCACGTACATCAATAGTAGACAAAAATTATGCTATTTACTCACATGAGACTCCAAAGCATCTACATTATATATTAGATCCTATTTTATTTATATCCAATAAATTTGTAACTTGTTTGCAATGCTAAATACGCAATTGTATATTACATATACGATATTTAATGTCAATATGTGTTATATAATTTTTAATACAATGTTTAATACAAATTGAAAAATTTTATTTGCAATAATATGTGCAAATAATCTGCAAATAGGTCTAAAAAATATTGAAAAAATATTTTAAAAATAGATTAATAGAGAGAATAATCGTTCAGCAATACAGTTGATTTACGCAAAATTAATTCTCTAGTGGAAAGTAACAAGAGATAAACTCGAAACACACGATATAACATATGTATATGTATAACACATATAGATTTCGGTATCTTCAATTTGTAAACTATATGTACATAGTTATATTATGATCAAATGTTCAGAGAATTTATCATTTTCTGGACATTTAGTAATAATATGCAAATGGATTTAAAGAACATAAAATTACTTGAGAAACACATCAATATATAGAGAAATTTAATATTATAAATAATTTATGAATTTAATTTTTTACTGGAAAATAACAAAAAATAAACTATACGAAATGTAATATAATGTATGTAATATGATGCAGATTTCAATAGCTCCAAATTGTAAACTCATACGTGTAACCATTATATTACAATTAAATGTTCAGAAAAGGGAACTCAATTCCTAAATTAAAATCAAATACAAACGCATCGATGTTATGTGATCTGCATTATAAAACTTCTGCATGCTTTCACATGCAATAATATATTTTCGTAATGCGAATCGACAACTGATAAAAAATATTATTATTATCTTTTCAATTTTATTAACAGCAAAAATTTTTACAGATTTGTTGTTTTTTACTTTTTTCGTCAATTGTTTCATGTTGCAATGTGCACGTTGCGCAACGTTACCGCAGCTGCAAGAGTAATCGCTGGCATAACGAACCTTCTCTATACATCATCGCGAGAATTGTCAGTTTTTCGAAATCGCGTTTGCGTTCCATAAACGTCCGCGCCAATAAATCGAGGCGACCGAAACAACTGCCTAGATTTATCTGTGTACTCTCTTTTAACGACCTCGTACGAAACTCGTGAAGACGATCCGCGGTGATTTTTCCATTACAGTTGATGGAATCCTTATGCGATCATGTTAAAAACTCATTAAACCGCGACAGTCTTGTTAGCTTTCCATGCACGTGCTTTTTGAAGCAATAAAAAAAATATGTAAAATGCTTTTTCATTTTATTTCAATTTTTCATTTTATTATTATATTTATTAAATAGTTTTATTAATTTTATAATTTATTTTCAAATTCGTTTAAAGCGAGTATTTTTCTAACAGTTTAATCTGTTACTGCGTTAAATAAACTCAATTATATTGGGTTTTTTCGCAATGAATACTATTTATCAATAAAATAATAATTTATAGAATTATTCTTTTAGTCTTTTCATCTTTTATTCCAGTCGTGTCACGGATTATTTCTAAATGCAAATTGGATCAAAGTAAATGTTAAATCGAGATATTTCTTTATCGAATTAGCTAAACAATCAAAGACGCCCTCAAAGTCGCGAGAAACGATCGTGCCTTCGCGTTTAAAGGAATGCAATTTCGCCGTCACGTTCACCCACGATTGTTTCGCGAAAGAAACTTCGTGCTCGAAAGAGCGGATAATTGGCCTGAACTATAGTGGCAGACTGTGCGCGGTCGGAATTTCTTTGGGAAATCCATTCTCAGAGTCGAGCAGATGCTCATGTCAGTTATATAGACGCGATGGGCTCACCGTAGAGGGAATTTTAATCAAGCAAGGATCGTGCGTGCTAAATGTTCCGCTTATTTACATAAACGTTAGTCAATAAAAATTAAAAGCTTCCACCGTTGAACGTTTTTTAGTCTATTTTTTTTTAATTTAACATCTGTAACACAAAAAACTAATAAGAAAAAGAAAAGAAATAATTTACCATTTTTTAAATATAAGCTAATAATAAGATTCTTATTACAATAAATTTTGCAACGCACAGACGCACGTCTGTCAATATTGTATATTATGCTAGTCGTAACAATATTGTATGTTATTAAGGTAAAATATTGATTATTATTTTTCATATCGAGAAGCACTTCATTGAGAGTTGAAATAATTCATTGGATATATTGATGAGAAATATAACACCAATATCTTCCATACATCTATATATATTCAAATAAATGATAGAATTCCATGTAGGCATTTTAGTCGAAAATCGGATCGCACGTTTATACAAGCGGCGTAATCATCATGCTAACGATGTAAAAGCGAAATATCGTCGAAAGAAGCGTACTCGATGAAACAGGTCTCCAAGCCTCGATTAACGCTTGTGACCCACTCGTAAGTAACATGCGTTGATTACGGTCTCTATGCGCTAATTACGTTCACGCATTTACGATCATGCGTGTCCGCCGACTGCTAAAACTGCACGTTCGCTTGCATACAACAATGTGTATTATTCACGAATGCCCAATTTTGCACGTGTTCAAAATAAATTAGCCTCAATGAGCAGGTTTGTGCTATTTGACAACCAAATAAAATATCTCTTAATTATTGAATAATGTTTAAGTTGCTATTTTAGGAAAATTATGATAAATATACAACATAAAAATTGTCTTCTACATATTCGTAATTTGTCCACAAAGTTTGATGTTGTAGTTGATATAACAGACAAAACAGAAATTAAACAAATAATTTATAGGAATAATAATGATTATATCAAATATAATTATGTAATAATCATCGATGATTTTTTATTCATACAGGATTATAATTGACCCGTTTAATGCGTTAAAAAATATAAATAAAAGTTCAACAATAACTTTTAATACATATAATAAAAAAAGATTTAATAAAGATATGTCCAGTAATAACTATCTATCTCACTAGGCAAGTACATAATCTCTATTTTTATAATTTCTGCATATGTACGTGTATAAAGTGTCTGTAAGTTCCTACCTCTTATAATATTTTGAAAATGGATCAAAATTATGAATAACCGTGAAATACATATTCAATTATTTCGAGAGACTACTCTACCTTCCCAACCTCTTTAAAAGAGAAGCCCCTCGATAATTGAACATGTATTTCGCGGTTTTTCATAATTTTGAATCGTTGAAACATATAGAATGAGGGTAGATTTTATAGACATCTTGTACACTGAGAAAAAAAAGTTTGTTAAAAAACTAAAATATTGATCGTATTGTCCGATATGATCAATTAAACCTTGGGTTGATTCAATAGTTATTCAATAGTTACACAAAAGAAGATACAGTTCATTCATGTGAATCATTCAAATTTTTTAACCAAAGCTGAATTAAACCAACTCAATATTTAGTCGTATCATAACTAAATATATTTTTAACAAATTTTTTTGCTCAGTGTATAGAGTTATCTCTTTTACGGAAAAAGAAATAGCCCACATGCGTCTGCTTTAATATCGCTTACGATTTCTCGCGAAGGATTCAACTGAGGTTACACCTAGAAAAGCTTCTTGATTCGGAACGTGACAAGGAGTGTCGAAAGAGGAATCACCGTCTAGAAAGAGGGTGTGATGTGTGCAGAAGAATGGCGACGGAAAGGCGAAGCCGGCGAGAATGAGATCCAGAGATAAAAGAGAGCGAGAGACTGAAAACCGAGTGGGCGAAATTGGATGCAACTGCATATTAACCTCCCGATGGGAGAATTGTGATGAGGTCAGATTGCCTACCTCGACTTATTCCATTTGTCTTTGCGCGACGCAAGGGAAATTGCTTGAGACATCCATTAGATAGTCCTGAAATTCCATTTGCGGACGGCGAGCGTGTGCCGGATTTCGCGAGGATTAGACCGGGAGTATTGTTACGCTCCGCAAAATTATATCCTTAAACACACTCAGTGGTGAGACTTGACTCACCAACGCTAGCTCTTGCTTACAGATATACTAAGGAATATTAACAAAAGAATTTTTGTACGTGTATAAAATTATAAATGAGTTTAATATGTATACTTTAAATTTATATTTTAACCATTATTATCCTAATAATGCCGTTGAATACAACAGAATAAAAAGAAAGTAATATATAATAAATAATGTGACATAAAATCAGTAGCAAACATCATAATTAATGATTGTAGAGAAGTAAAAGAGGTATCAAAGAAAAGTTGCAATTGTATTTGCGGCATTTACTTTGCATAATGCATTATAATTAAAAACTTCCGAGCGATCTTCGCGCGAGCTTTCTGTGGCTCGAGAGCCAAGAGGAAAGCACACCTCCGGAGAACACGTGAATAACGGTATGGAGTTATGCACACCTCGCGCGATGCCGGGAGTTACACTTGCCGCGAAATTTCACGGGAAATCCGTACAGCATTAACAGCGGAAACGCGCAGTTTAAACTGCACCGCGCCGCGGGTGTAAAAGCGTGCAGTATCGCATTTGGGATTGTCTCCGGCTGACCGAGTACGTTTCTTCGTGGTCCAACATAGCACCGATTCAGTTATCCGCATAACGCTAAACGCATCAGCTTGCTTTTCCGCGAAATCCTCATTGTGGTTTAACATCGGCTCCCATATGTCGCCGCCAAAGAATGAGCATCTGGTGTCCTCACGAGAATATTATTATCTCGAATCAACGCTTTACAATCCTTTATCACCAAGCTTATGAAACTATCATCAAGATATTAGCAGGAAAATTTAGATATTCCTTTAAAGATTAACTTATTATTACAAATTTATTTTTATTTTTATTCGTCATAAAATTATAAAATTATGTATTATAATTTTTACACAAATTATTAAAAAAAAAATCCTACATTAAAAGGAATACATTTATAAAAGAAAAGTATATTTAAAAAAGTGTAATAAAAGCAACCTACTAAAAGAAGAGTAGTAAAAAAAAACCATTAGAAGTTTATATGCTTTACATCTCATATTATTTTTTACTCTTTTCACTGTTCTTATAATTGTCAATCTCACAACGTACATGCTGTTTTCTTCGCCTGAATTGGACGTTGCTGCTGTCGCGATTTGAAAGGACGTTCCGGACGTTGTGCCACCTTCACAAAATCTCCGTGCGGATATCGTTACGACGCAGCTTTCCGCGGCGCGAGTCCACGGATTTGCGGCTCGCGACAAATCCGATATTTTCTCCCGGTCGACTCCGCGCTCGTATATCATTCACCGCAAGCAAAAATCCTCGAGCTTTATAGAATAACGTTTCTCGGGCGGCGTGCAGTAGTCGCGCGATGCGAATTTATGCGGCGATAAATAAGCTCGAGCGTGCGCGCGCGATAGAGCCCTTTCCTCGCGCGACACTCTAATCGCGTGTACGACGCGCGCTGTACGTTCTTATCGTTGTACTGCAAAGTGCGGGAGAGACCGCTGGTCGTTGAATTGTGGAAGATGTTTCCGGCGACATCTGTAAACGCGCGTAATGTACGTGCGGCTGTTACGTGCTCGTTTAATTAATTAAGTGTTAATTCCAACGAGACAAACGACAAGCAACCGACCATTGCGCATAAACTCGATTCTATCGCATGATTCAATTATATTGCAAATAAATTGCAATTTAAGATAATGCAAAATATTGAGAAGGTAATATTAATGAAATGTTTGAAACGTGGATCTTTTACTTAATGAATACTGATTTGTTTAAGTCGTCATAATTTCTTGAAAAAAGAAACGCTCTGTATTTTCAGTTAATGATATAATAATAATAATAAGAGTTAATTGATTATCTTAGCCAAAAAATTGCAAACACATCCGTAAAAGTGCAAACAAGAACTATGGCGAACAGTTCAATCGAAGGGCCTTGAAATGAACGACTTGATCGTTCCGTAACTTTCATCCGTTTACGCTCTTTTTGTCGAACTCGCCGGACCAGATATTCTCTTCGATAGACGGTCTCATCGGCGTTACCGTTCAATCGTAGAACCGCTCTCTGAAAAAGCACTCGCCGCCGTTTGCTCATAAATCTTCGAGCACGAAGCAATTCAGCGACGAAGATATCGCGGCGAGACCGACGCTGGATCAAAATCGGATCGTTTTATGCGGAGTCCCACTGTACTGTAGGAATACATCACAACAGTAGGTACTTCGTTTCCGGAACGCGCAAAATCAATTTCCGATGCGTAAATAGGAACCGCGCCGTCTACCAATGAACCCCGTTGTAAAACGGACGCATACGAGTGCGTGCGGCTTTAATGCATGACTTTAGCGTCAATTCGAATCATTGAGTTCGTCGAGCAAATATTATTCCCATTGAAAATTTATAACAGCAACTGCTACACGCACAAGTCTAATTCATCACTTTGCCATCCATTTTATCTTACATATACAATGCGACTCGCAACGCATGCGAAACGTGAAAGTACCATAAAATATAGACTGTAGTTAATTACATAAAAAACGCTTAAAAATTCTGCAAACTGAAGAAGTCTAATAATTTATAGAATATGTTAGTTACAATCTGGGAATTAACATATCTAATTTTTAATGTACTAAAAATTATTAATGACTCCGTGCCTCGTTGCTGCTTTCAAGATTAAACAAATAGACCCGTTTTCATGCAGTAGATGAGAAGTAAGTTTCTTCTCAAGGGATGCAAGAAATCTCAAAGGGTTAGACAAGTAATTACGCCGTGTCAATATAAACCGTGTTAATAATTCGTTAAGCCCGAAATCTGTCGGATCGAACGACATCAAGAACGTGACTCTTTCCTAACGAAATGATAAATGATGTTAGCAGAAAGCAAGATAGTCGTGAGCATTTATCACTTCTAAGCCTGAAATTCAAACACTCGTTTATCATCGCTACTTGACGATCCGATATTTTTATATAAAATTCGCGTATGAACGGTATACATAATTATGCTTGTTATTTATCACAAGCATTTATTGCAAATAAATACTCTATGCCTGCAAAACTAAAGTAGCATTTCAGTATTTATTCACGCGATATTTTACAACGCTTTTGTATACGACGTATCCACGAACACACATCAATTAACAATGTAAACAGGTTAGTCGGTTAGTCAATAGAATCTGAAAGCTCTGCTATTATGTATTCGACAAACAGTGCTCCATTTTTAATACGTTCTTCGTTAACAATAATTGACAATCAACTGCTTTGAATTAGTAAGATTTAAATAAATTTAAAGTAATAAAGCATTTAATTGTAAATAGATCACACAACATGTACATTTGATTTTTTTGCAACTAATCAAATCGCTTGAAGAACAATTTGTCATGAACCTTTAAAATGGCATAAACCTATAAAATGGCTTAAAAAATCTTCACGCGTTTAACATTGTCTCGAATACGTTTTTTTCAAAATGTTAAGGTGGGAAACATATTAAAGTGGATAATTTTTTTCAAAAATATTTTCAACATTTGATAAAATAATTTATATTAACTTCCCAATATTAAATATCAAAATCTTCGAGGCTTCCGAAAGATTCATTATGTTTGATGTCGACTGATGATTTCCTTAATCAAATTACAAAAGCTCAGTCTTGCGTCGATCCCTGGGTACACTCTCACTACGTCGTACATTTCGCGTGACCAGAGATATGCAGCCTCACTGAATATATGGGCCGCAAAACCCGTTCTCTTTTTTGCCCATTTTGTTATCCGTCGTGAACGTGACAAAGGCACAATGTAACCAACTGACTACAAAGATTAGTTGTGGACCGTGTGCACTGCTTTCGCGATGGCATTTTGACGAGATCAAAGCCCAGCGTGAAAGCAAGGTCCTCGACATTTTCGGTTTGTCAAATCAAACCTGTATGCGAGAAAAGAGCATCGTGTGATGTTCGATATAAAATTTATAAAAAAAAAGTTCTGCCATTATCGGAATTTGCAGCTTTAATTGCGTGCGTAAAAATGAGCGATAAGCGTACGAAAATTAATTATTTATGAAACGTAAATATGCCATCGTTACATTCGATTTAATTCAAAAATCGACTGATCAATTCAGTACAATGAATCTAATGCCGAATTGAGGATCAAAAGAATATAAAGACGATGAATTGTAAAACTCGTTTATGCCCCTCCGGCAGATCTTGATTTATTCAATGCTCATTTGCCGGTATTACTCCGATCGATGCTCTTTTAGTCTGTTCAAAAATGGGTTTGGTTTTATTACTACTAAAAATAATGCAGTTGGCAAAAATAAAAATTATTGGCGTTGCACTTCGTTTTTTCCATTAGTAAAACCACCAGACAATCCCAAATGTCCGAAACGTCATAAAGATTTTCAGGTTTAAAATTGCGGACATTTCAACGTTACCGCAAGCTTGTAGTAACATTGAAATGTCAGCAATTTTTAACCTGAGAATAATTTTTCTGACGTTTTGGACCATTTGGGATCATATCGATCATCTATTGAATTCACTGGTGGAAGAAATAAAACGCCAGTAATTTTCACTTATGCCAATTATATTATTTTTACTGGCAGTAACCAACTTCATTTTCGAACAGAGGGATAATCGAATAATAATAGCGAACTGCTCTATTTAAACAAATTGCTCAATTTTACTCACTCAGTTGTTGCTACTGCTGTTACCGCTGCTGCTGCTGTATTTCTTTTCCTCTTAATTCTGAAAATATAATAAAAATAAATTATTCATAAATGTAAAGAATTTTCATAATAATTACGACATAACACATATAAATACTGTATATTTTATAAATTTTATCAAACTTATACAAATGCTTTTTATTATTTTTACTTAACTGTGAAAATACGATCGCAGGAAGCATATAGATACGTTAATAAAATAATACATTTACCCCCTCAAATTGCTCCGCCAATATCGTCTTTTCGCTGAAATGCTATTGACGTTTCGTTTTGCTATTCTCTTTGAACCGTACGATAAATGTAATACCGGTCTAAAACATTACAAACGAATAAATAAGATGCAAAACACATGCAAGAACTGACGAGAATTCAACTTGTCGCGATACAATAGAAACGAAACTTACAAATGTGATTGTTTCTACGCATTATGCTAAACGATTCGCGTGTTACGACAATCATCCGCTGCTAGTGACGCGCAGTAATACGCAAGTAGTGAATATAACTTTCGACAGCGCATACACGCGCTTGAAAAACGCGAAAAGTATGGCACGCCGAGAGCCATCCGAATGCATACGTAAATATGATGCGTAGAAACACTCATTCCTAATTGAAAATCTTGTATCTAACACGATCGCATGACGACTAGAGGCGTTTCATTTGGCATTCGCGACATTCCATTGTACAAATGAAGTATTCGAGAGAGCGAACACGCGCGTGCAAAATCATGACAAAGCCACACGACAATCACACAATGCCTGCGCTTCACAAACAAATACGATCACTTCTACGTACGACACTGTCTATCAGAGTAACCGTTCGTTGTTACATCGGCACTATTCGCAAACAATCAAAACTTGGGACGTACGAGAAACACGGAACCGATATGTCGTACATCAGCAATGTAGCGGCAGCGGAGAATGACAACAAGCGACCGAGCCGTCGCAGCCCCGGTTTACGAGAAGAGTGGGGAGGCGGCCCAGACGTCGTGCACGTGGCGGCCTCGGGTAATGACCGAGCAGTCAGCGGAGTGGGGAGGCCGAGACAGCGCGCACGTGTTTCGCGGGCCTCGCGTAAGGTGAATGACTAAGCGGCCAGCGGAGTGGGGAGACCGAGACGGCGCGCGGCGCGATGTTTATCTTGGGGACGTTGACCTTGCATGGTGGGACTTTAACCGACGTGCATGTGCGCCTCGGCTAATGCGGAGTCTCTCTAGCTACGCATTTACTACACAGACTTTATTGAAGTCTGTGCTAAATAATTACCAAAGTTAAATAATAAAATTAATAACTTTCAACTTAAGGAATGATAGAAAAAATAAATAAAAGGATATACAAAAAGAGTGATATAAATTTTTAATAACCACTGGATTAGGTGTAATATTTTGAAATTTTGATAAAGAAAAATAAAAATTTAAATTTTCTTTTCTGTCTTTCAATAAAAATCACATGTAACAGATAGATAGATATTATAAAACATTGGATATAAAAAAAAGAAATAAGACAATGAAAAAAAAGGAAGAAAAGAGTTTTAAAATACGGAAAAAGATAATGATGAAGAGAAGAAAGGAACAAAAAAGGGGAAAGAATTCAAAATAAAAAATGGAAAAAACAAAAAATAGTACGAGCATGAGCAGCAAATTGAAACAATTTTTTAACAATCATTGGATATTTTGTGATATTGCGATATTCTGATATCGAAATAAAAATTTATTTAATTAAACATTATTTTTTTTTTCACTTTCACTAAAGATTATACATAATATGCAATTGTATTGATACATGTCTATTGGTTTTATCGATGAAATTAACAAAACGCAATCCCAGTCATTTTCATTTCTGACAACTGCATTACTTTTACTGGCATTAACTATACTTTTTTTCGAACAGAGGGTTCGTCCGGCGTACATTTCGATAAAATTTACATTGCACCGTCGCTCATTTCCGCACTCACGTGCCACCGTACGTAATGAATTTTCTGCTTATCGAACGACGATCGTGAGTACGAAGCACTATTGTGCTTCATTGGCGCGACGTGCGACGCGAACAAAATTTCTATTTACCTGAACAAAATTAAAATATCAGCCTGCCCGATGTGGTTAAATTAAATCGTTAATCACGTGAAATGGGCGTGTGTAAGAGGGCAGCCGTTCATACCGCCGGTGCGTCGTTTTATGCGTGGCAAGGTTGGAGCTGTCTGACAATGATTGGCATCGTCGTAGCTCTGATATTATTCTGTTACAATTATGTAAACGTATGTAAATTGCAAAGTATTCATATATGCGTATTCGTATAAAATATATTCTTTTCTAAATTCTTCAGAACCCCCTAAGAGAGAGATAAATAACGAGTGACACAAATTGACATATTGGAGGTTATTACAATTATTTTTAACCATTTAAAATTTATTTTTTATTTTTAAATTAAATTTATTTATATTATCTTATCAATTTAAATTTCTTTAGATTACAATTTTAGATCATATTATATTTATATTAATGTTTGCAGTTTTATCTTGATTATAATTATCGTTGTATATACGCAATGTAAACATTGCAGTTTTATTTAAAAATAATTTTACGATTATATATTATATTGTGTTCTTAATGATGTTGCTATAGTTTAAACAAGTAATATGACATAATAAACTGCGATTAAATTAAAAGTAAAGTAATAAATTATTAAAATTTTTCAATTTTAATTTGTATTGAAAATTGTTTTAATTATTATTATAAAAGTAACCAATTAAAATGTTCGATTAAAATGTTTAATCAATTTGCGATAAGACAATCATGAAAGATAAATAATATTTTGAAAATATAGTGCTTTATATTTCTTTTCACTTTTCGTTTTTTACAAATACTTGATATTAATTTTTTCAATTATTTTGTTTTTACAAATGCTTCTATCCTTTAAAATAAACGATAGAAATTAAAATCACTTGTGGGATACAAAGTGACCACAATATAGTCACACGAAACTTTTCAGAAACCTTCGAGGTAACGGCATCGCGAAATTAAACCTATTCAAACTTACGAAGAAGTACGGAAGGACTAAGTAAATCAGAATTCCTAAATGAGCAATTACCATAATGAAGAAGTTATTCAAGAAAACCTTCAACTTCTCGTTAATGCAAGCAGTAACTGAACTATTACCAGCATCGAATTCTCCGACCTCCGTCTGTTACATTAAAAAAAGATTAACATATAATTTGAAATAATAAATGTATTAAAAATGTAAAACATAATTTGAACAAATTAAAAATGACTTATCTAAACCCAAAAAGAACAATTTATTTAATGTAAGTTTATTAAAACTTTTTTTAATCGCCTTGTTATATAAAAATTATATCAAATTATAAATAAATAATTACATCATTAATCAATTATTTAAACACAAAATTCCCTTACAGTAAGCTACATTAGAATTAATTATAATAATGACAAATTGTTCAAAAAACGGATTTAATTTTTTTTTAATTAATTTATATTAAATCGCAATATTAATTTTTCGCGGTAAAAAAACCATTACTATTATTATAATTATAAACATATATGATAATTTGTGATTTTAAGAGAAAAATAAAAACGCGTTTGGAAGTTTGTAATGTTAAAGCTTTCTGAAATCAGGGATTACTCTTTAGTAAACCAGCAAGCGCCAAAGCGCCAAAGCGCGTAGAGTAAATCCGAGCTTTGGATGCAGACGTGGCAACGGTTGACATAACTGCCGTGTAAACGGAACTTCAATTTGCGTTGGGATTAAACATTAACCGCTTAAGGCGGCAGGAAATCTTATGCTTTCATACTGTGCAACTCCTGAGAACGCTGCACCATTTCTCAGTGGCTTAGGACCGTCTCGGAGTCCGTTTCATGTATTTCGATCTCCCTGGATTTCCGGATATACACGAAGGACATATAAATCCGGATCATACTAACAATGGTCTCTACTTAACAATATAGATTATCGGAAATACATTTATTTGAAACTACACTCTGAAAGACACGCATATGTGTAATGAGTAATAAAGTGTATTAATTTTTACTTAAGAAAGAAGATATATTTATTTATAAAATTTCTCTAATAAATGTGTTGTACAAACATGTATTGCATTAATGATATTAATATCATAATATTATTATATAACACGCAATTAAAATAAATATGGATTTGAATACTATTTAATTACACAGTACATTAAAATACATAATTTAGTTTTAATTAAATACACGGAAAATATTAAGCGTAAAAATTATATTGTTATAAGAATTACAAAAATATTTTTTATTTACTATGTTATTTTACAAGTTAAAGAATGTGATAAAAAAGTTTAAATTGCTGCATTCCACAAAATGCCGCAAATCCAGTTAAATTTAGTTTTTTTGATTACAGTTGCTTAATTACATATCACATCCGAGCTTGTTAAAAGCAGTAATCTTTTAAATTTTATGTGTTTGTAATTATATGCGATAATTACCTTTTAATTATTTATTAATTCAGTTAATCATTTTTGCTATACTAATTATAATTATAATTAATATTAATTCAATATATGTATGCAAAGTTAAAATAAAATAATCCTTGTATTTTTAAACTATTATCAACATTTCTTTGAAACATGTTTAAAATTATTATTTTTAAAATATCTTTTTTTGAAATAATTACAGGCAAAAATTTTAAACCGTTTCACAATACTTTTGCCAAAGAAACATGTCAGCTTTATAAACCGATAATATAATTCAAAGAGTTGAAAAAAATAACTAAATCTTTCTTTTTTTCTTTCAAAAAAGATTTCTTTGACAAAATATAAACTGTACAAAAATATTTTCTTTAGAGCACCAAAAGATTCAAGAAAGATAGACAATAGAATTTATGCTCAAAGAACGATCACAAGCTTGCTAAAGAGTTTAAATTTAAAACAAATTAAACGATTACTTGTATTATATTTTTAGAAAAAAATGCATGTACTTCATATGTGCATACATTTAAAATCCAGAAACAATAGGAAAGCCGTTTCTCTATAAATCAATTTCCCTATCAAATAATAATTTGTAAAATTTTTTAATTAAACTTTTTAAAATTGTGAAAAAGATTTTTAAAAGATTTTCTTTTAAAAGACATCAATATTACTTGCAAAATCGTTTCAGTCGCTATACGCTGAAAATATCACGGTTAATCACAATTTTCACACTTACAATATTTCTACTAGCTAGAAATTCATTATGAGCGACCGCTGGATGATGGCGACCACGTACTTGATTACTGGGGGCGCGCATACATTTGCAGCAGCCGCGATTTACGGTTGCGTTTCCGGCGAGGCCGGAAACGGACGGCCGTGCCGGGGAACGCGCCTCTGGGCGATGTTGCGCAGTGTGGAACGGAGACGCGTAGCTTCCGACGAAAATGAATTATTCGGTTGCCGGGTATCTTTCGCGGCCGACGCGAAACAGATAGGTATATCTGAGAGAAAGAGGAGCCGAGCAGAGAATCGACGACAGTGGCAAAAGGGAGGACGAGATGAAGAACCGGAAGCAAACGCGTTCGCTCTCTCGCGCCATGTAACTCCCCTGCCGAGAATTTATGGTACATTGATTCTGCGCGCTACTGCTGATTCGTGCCGATTTTTTTCTAAGAATGATGGAGTCGCGAAAGCATCAAACGCTGTCTTTTGTTAGCGGTAGATAACACAACGCGCAAATTTTTATTTACTCTCTTTATATATAGAACAAAAATTTGAAAGTAATTTTAAAAACATGATTGTCACCAAATTCTATAAATAAAAATATAAAAAACATATGAAATAATATTTCTATAGAAATCAATAGTTTGCTTTATTTTTTTCGAAATAAATTTCGAACAGCTTAATTAATTAGCAATCCTATATTATTTAATATTTAAATTGTTTACAAATTTTTTTTTAATTAGTTATTTTGTCACTTTAATTTTAATACCTCTTCATTATGTCTTTAAATGTACAATTTCAACGTGATATCTTCCAAGTTGCGCAACGAAGACTCTTATCATTCGTTGTTAAATATTATCAAAAATGTAAAAATAATTTTAGTAAAGAATTCATATTTTGATATATGTTTATATAAGTAAAATGCTCAATATTATATAAACTCAGACCGTAAACAATAAATTTTTATTATGTTTATTAAGGTTATCAAATACTGATAAAATCTGCGTGAAACGGATCCTACAAACCGTTGGCTGATACGTGGACGATGCTAGGATTTTACCTTCCTCTTGTATTACCTTCCGTTGGAAAATTTTACGAAACAAAATTGAAACTTTCAGCAAATATATTTTAGATATTCTTTACTTAGTTGCAAAATTCTTAAATGATCGCGACGAGATATTACAATATTAAATATCATAAATTTTATCGAACAACAGCAATCAAATACATATCGATTTTCTAATTACCTCTGAACGAACCTCTACGAAGCTCGCTTTTCATAGAATAATATGTTATCTTAAACCATTAGGTGAATAAGAATTTCTTATATATACGTACTTATGCATGCACACAGGTATAAAAAAAAATTGTTATTTAACCGAAACTTATCAGCAATTAATCGTTGCAAGTCTTAAATATAGTATATCTTACTTCAGTATCTCGCATCATATTATTGATAGTGAATAAGTATGGAAGTATTTTATCGATTGCTAGTATGGGTATCAACAGTCAATATTAAAAACAAAAATGAATTAATTATTAATTGTTTTGCGTTATTAATACCTAACCGATATTATCTATTGGTGGAAACCTTATCCATAAAGATCATTGACTCACAGAGTCAAAGGCTTTTTACTGCAATCCATATAATTCATACTGAAAATATAAACTTATATTTATACAGCACATATACATTATATGCGCTTTTGTAAATAGTGCAATAAATAATTGAAGAAAAGTGAAATCAAAAATTAATTTATTTTTTAAAATAAAAGAGTAAATTTGAAATCTGTCTTTATAATAAATTCTTAGACAATTAATAAACAATTCAACATTCAAATATAATGGAATTATTATCTAGTTAATTCATCTAATGTTTACTCGTGAGAAACGTAAAAGCAATTTATTGGTATCTACAAAAAATTGTGTTTCATATCATTTCCACATTCTTATCGAAAAATTTTGTATTATTTTTTTAATTACTTTCAAATTTCTGTGTTTCAGGGGATAAATAAGAAAAACTTTAATAAGTTAGAGAAACATGGTAAAAACTTAAAGAAAAAATTAGATGAAAATCTGTAATCTGTGTTTGGGAAATTTTAATTTTAACTGAATTAGGAAACTTAAATATATATTATAAAAAGTTAAAATAATATATTTCTTTTTATGTATGAATGTGTACAAAAATTTTTCAGTAATTAGTGAAGACTAAAGTAAAGAATAAATAAATTAAGTAAAACTAAATAATTGAATATTTTACATCGGATGATGAATTATTATTTAAGTCAAAATTATTTTTTAATTTATAATATTTGATTACAAGCTTGTTATTAAAAAAAAGATTTATTCACTCTCTTCTTAAAAAAGAAAAAAACTCTTAATATTTTATCAATTGATATTATGTCGTCATATAGATATAAATTTCATATAAATATAATTTAACTAATTGTTTAAAGAGTAATGTATTAAAAAGATATGTTAAAAGTTTTAAAGAATGATACATTTAAAAAAAAAAGTTTCTAGGTCCAATAAAAAAAATATTATCCAATACAATATTAAGCGTATCAGTACTAGTGTTACTGAAAACGACAAAAAGATATCAAAGATTAATTTTGCTTTACAGTTTTATTTAAAGTCCCTATCGCTTTCAAGTCTTCTATTTTTCATCGGTTTAAGAGATTTAAAGCAACTTTGCACGAAGAGTTGAGATGACCATAAAAATCCCTCTATTGTATCAAAATCGTGAAGATATGGGTTAATCGATGAAATATTCATCCTTTTTCATAGGCTCTCAAATTTTTTTGTCGACATCACCGAAATCCGAAAGCGGCGCTAAGGTGCAGAACAATGCGTGACTTGCGCCTTGTAGGGACATCAGGGAGCGTTTTGATGAATGACAGGAAGTCGAAGAGAACCGGGGGAAATTCTATTCAGCGATTAATTGTTACGCCATTACAGCTTGAGCCATCAAGCGGTCTCTCGCGGCTCTCAATAAGTTAAATTGAGTGTGAATAATATTCGGAGCTGCGAGTCCCTCCCCGTTGAGAATTCGCGCCTTAATGTCTCTTTCCCTCGTTTAGACTGCCGCATTCTCTAACACACGGATATCCCAGGATCTCTGCTTTCTTCCCTGAGCACGGCTGATCTTTAATTGATCGTTAAAAGAGCCTTAATTCACTTTGCCGACGACTGTTTCGCGAATAAAGCCGATTCCTCTCAACTTTAGTTCCTCTCAATTTTACCCCGTTATCGAGAAGCATCGATAGATTTTAATGCACGAATTAATTCGACTGTAATAAATTTACGAAATTATGAATAAACATATTTGTCCGAATTTTCAAATGTGTGCCACTCTTAAAATTCTCCATTCAGAGAGCATTCGTTGACATTCTCGATTTTTTTTTTTTTTGTATTATTTAGAGTGCTTCAATTTTCCGATATATTCGGTTATGAATAGAAATTGGCTTGATACAGCGAACTAATCATAAAGAACTTCAGAAAATATATTACGAAACAATTGTAAAAATGTAGGATATTTTTTTTGCGTGTTAAATATTGCGACCGCAGCTATTATTTTTTCTGGATTAAAGTGCAATCTCCAGCATTCGCAAAAATTACGATGTTATGCCGTGGATTTTTAATGTACCGGCATACCAAGAATTCTGTATTCACTCCAAGCACGCTCACTTTAATTAATTGTTGAAGGAGGATTTTAATTTACTCGCGTGTTAAATATTTCGAGAATGAAATAACTCCTCGACTCCGATCTTACGTAAAACGTAGGGAAGTTATTCAAATTATTCTCACTCCCGAGAGATTATTACGATTTAATAAAGATACGTTTGTCGCGTTTGTTCGAGAATTGAATGAATTTTCTTCTCGTAATATAAAATAGGTGATAAGCGTTATTTGTAAGATTCGCTCGTTTCGTCTTGTAATTAGCATCGCTTAATGAAGGCTGCACGATGATGTTATTTTAATCGCGAGAGTGAAGTAGACAGGTGATAACAGTCCGTCTTTTCGATGGGAGTAATTAAGAAAATTGCATCAATTTCTCAACATTTCAAACGCGCAACTGTCTTTAGAGAACGACGTTCTTCTGTGCCTCGATGATATTTATTCGTCAAAAGCGAATCGCCATTTCCATCCATTTTCTTAGACTTGCTAATTAAATGATTGTTATCCTTAGTTTTTATGCATCGGGAAATACAGTTATTTGCTAATTTCATTGCTTACCGAGGAAATAAATTATCTCGTAACGTTTTCGCAGCAAATGTCCTGGATTATTAATTAATTAGTATAATGTAACAATTTCGATAACGTGCTATTTCGTGATAAGTTTTGAATCTCAAAAAAAAGGAAATTCAAAAAAGATGAAAAGTAATAATGTGTGTATATGTGTGTGTGTGTGTGTGCAGTACTGTGTATCGACATATATTCAGAACGAATGTAGCGCAATTCGTAAGATGTTCAACAATCCCTTACATCGGCGTTAATCTACAGTATAGGATTCGTCTTGGATTCCGGAAACAGCAAGCTTCCCACATTAATTAATTAATCCGCGTTCTAATCGAACTTCGTTGTTTAGTGAACCGCGACTTCCGACATCGTTCACGATTTCAGGGATCACGTTTTATCGTATCTTCCTCTCTCCTCTCAGCTTACGTAGAAGCAAGATAGGAACGGATTACCCAAGCGATTGTTAAAATATTTATTACAATGTTTATAGCGGCCATTCGGGTAACTATTTTCGCTAATCGATATTTCCCTGCAAACAATTTTCAAGCCGAGAGACTGAAAATTTGACGAAATCGAGTAACGTGGAAAAGACTGTGTAAAATCAATTATTTATCAAACGATATGTGTTTGCAACAACAAATTCATAGAATCGTCAATTTATACGACCAACGTGAATACTAATAGAACGAACAGTATTAACGTTTATTTTATTAAATTATGGCGCCTGTAATTTCCAACGCGATCAATTTAAACGTCAAAATTGTTTGTAACGTTACTTATTATTACACGCGCCGCTGCACTTTCTCGACCGTGAGATTTCTATCCCTTCATCCGGAAAGTCGCCTTTCGCTTCGCGACGGATATTATTCTTATATCCTCACGGTTTCAATGTTACTCCCGGGGAAAGCTATCTCTCTCGTGAGATATGCACGCTATATGCAAACCTATGTATTATTTCAGTATTCCATACTGCGCAATATTGTGTCAAAAACGAGTGAATCTTTAATACGCCGCGTCATAAATCTCACATTCCGTTTCGCCTACATCTCACATCCCGTGGCCGTTTACACGCCATACGTTATTTACGCCTATACAGCGCAGTGCTCTCTGCCCTTTCAATATTCCCTTAACAATGTTTCCTCTATAAATTCCATAACTTTATCGGCTTCTCGGTGCTGCTCATTGTCAAGTCAAAAAAATGTCGTTTTATTACTATCGTATTCTTATTATTAAATAAAATTGAGCAATATGAAATTAACAGCAATTTATTGTACGTCTTATTAATATTTTCATTGAATATTGCCAATATAAAATCTTTGGTCTCTGTTAACAAGATAAATCTAATATTTTAGTGTATTTACATAAAAATGACATATACATCGTAACTTTTAAAAAATATCAACTTGACAATTTTTACTTTAAAAAATAAAAAAATGTTCGTTACAATCATCGTGAATTCTTTATCCACTAGGTATTTTTGTTAGAAAAAGATTCGCTATCAAGATTTAAAACTTTCATACGGCAAATTTATCAACTATTGTACAATTCAAACTGGCTAAATTAGTTAGAGACATAGCGCTATGTATTGTAATTTATTTTGCAAGATAAAGCTATCTCAAAAACGATCTGCGATTCAAATTAAATCATACAAAATTAAATCACAATTTAAAAAAGGAGACAAAATTACAAAATTTTTATGACATTTTAAAGTACATAAAATTCCATTTAGCATGACTCGTACATCGTTTCCTATCAAATCAACTCTAGTCGCAATAACTCATGCATTATTTTCATGTATCCTCTTCCGTTTACTTGTTCTCTTTTTTTTCACAAATCTACATGCATACACAAGTATCATTCCAGTACGGACAGCTCATAAGTATCGCATCGAGAATGACTGAATCCCCGTTGGGGATTTGTTTTTCGCCGAGTAGCATGTAAAGGATATGGATGCATGAAAGCAGTAAATATCACAGTAGAGATATCCGCACACTAGTCCCATCCATCTGATCGAGATCCTGGAATCCTTTGATCCCATTTGGATTCGAAGTTCGTGGCCTAAGAGAGTGCTCGTGAGACAAGTTGGAGAAAGCATTGGATCTGTCGTCGGGATTTTCATCATTTCATCGATGCAATAAACAGTATCATGTACGTAGGAATATTTCATATTAAATTACACACCAATAAATATTTCCAAAATACATTAGACATTTTATCACTACAATGCAAAACTCACAACGGAGTTATAAAATAATATTAACATTCAGAAATTTAAATTGTTTAATATTAACACGTATTAACACACGTTGTAATAATACGATAACAAAGGAATTATTATCATTTGATTCTTTTTAATAATTTGTTTATATTTGAGTAATGATTTGTAACGGTATTATTTTTCACTTTTTAAATTCTTTGTTTGCCACTTGGTAACGCGTTGACTTCCAGTCGATGCTTCGTAGAACTTCGCCGGGACGTAAATATTAAAAATACGGCGACATTCATTTCTATTTTCGCGGATGCATAGACTCGTAGAATCTTGTCGAAACTTTCGTCGCAATCTCGAGAAGCGAGTACTATGGCCCGACAGCTACCACCTGCTACACCCACAATATTATTCTCGTAAAATTTTTATCAGAAGCACGTCGAACATCATGGCCCGCCACCATTTGAACGCACGTTGCACTTAAAACGTCTGAGACGTAATCGCAACATCTAAAATCTGTGATGCAGTATTAATCCTCTAGAACTTTCATGCGCGTTAATACATTGATATTAACATATAATAATTTCGTTAAAAATTCTGCAGAGTTGTGCGACACTCATTTCAGCCTTCTAATTTAAGGAGAAAAAACTTCATATCTTGAAAATAACGCAATTTTAATTACGCTAAAGATATTTGGAAAATTTTGTCACATATAAATTAACAATAAAAATCTATTACATATAATTATTCGTCTTTTATATTTATTTTAAATAACAAATCTCTTGCATCATTTCAAGTTGATATATAGAGTCAAAATTGAAATTCTCATATCCATAATCTAGTTTCGTTATATTTCCGCAATTTAGAAAAAGCAGATTGTTATATCAATTATAAAAGAAAGTTATTTCATTTTAAAACACATTATTGCAAATCCTGACGTTTACATAATATAATTTTTATAACAGAAAAAAAAGATTACGACATATATAATTGCATTAGATTGCAAGCGAATTAGTGGCGAATTTAAAACCAGATTTTTTTAACCGCGGGATTTGTTTCACCGCGTGCGCGCCACTTGGAAAATGTCGAATTCATATGATATAGGAATATACGAAACGAGACTCATACGAGAACTCCTCCGAAATATGCAAAATAGAATTTTCTAGCGCGACAGGTCGGAGAGACGCGAATATTTCTGCACGTACACAAGAGTTCAAATTATCCTAAAATTACACCAGCACTGCGTTCCCGTATATTTTGCATTGCTCTTCCTCTCACACGTCGCGTTGATTACATTTTATGCAGGTCTCTCACGATCATAATGCACGTTGCATTACGATGGCATTTAGTGTATCTCCAAAGATCGCGCAGTAATTATAAATGCAACTGCATTTTAAAACCTCTTTCATGAGACCCGCTTTATTAGACCTATTAGAGATTATATGTTACCAAATGGTACATTTTACTGTAGCACATAAAACGAACGTACGTAACGCACTGTCTCGCGAACAAAAAGTTTTAATAATACTTTGTCACAGACTTTGTAACGGGCTTTGTAACGTTATTAATAACGTTGTTAACAGACTGGCAAATTAATTGACAAATGTTAAAATAGTTTTCATCAGTTGTTGAAGTGGATGAAAAACGTACAGAAGGTATAGAAAGGACAAAGTAAACGTGTTTCGGTTTTTTCCGAATTTTTTCGCGATATAATTTATATCGTAAGTCAAAGAAAAATACATTATATATGAAATACGTGTAACATATCATTGTTTAATTATTTTACTGTCTAGTAATAAAATAATTCAAACAACAGGTAACAGGTTTCATAATGTCACTATGCATTGAAAAGTGAGGTATGCTACGAATAAAAAAGGGTCGCATGTTGTTATTAAGTTATATCGTCGTCATTGTATTAATTTTTTACGGCGTTAGTTAGTGCCAAAGCGTGTTAGCTTGTCCATAGAATAATATTAATGACCCTTCATAAGGATCGTGATAATGAATCATAGAGAGGAAGGTGGTTCGTCGACGTTCTACAAGAAGGAGGGAGGTGGCATAAGATTTTGAGAATAATTTACAATATTTTTTGTACGTTATTCAGAGTCACATCGATGTAAATTATCCACTTACCTCTTGCTTGACGTCAAATGATGACAGATTTAATAGAAATAATGAAGTAAAAGTTACGTCCACAAGTAAAAGAGTGAACGTCTCACGTAGCAAATACGCGTTTTTTGATGTAAAAACGTTGTCTTCTAAGTACGTTTTGTCCTTTCACGGACTGTCACAAGGAACGACATTAAAGCTTCTATTAGTGTCCTCGTAATTCCTCGCAAATATTTTTGAATCAACGATTTTCAGCTCCTATCCTGCGGATGGGTATGTGCTTATTCCCCCTTTGAATCCATCTGTCGTCCGCAGTTTCCCCCATTTTTAATTGAATTTTTTTCTCTCACGGGGGAAGTAATTTATCCTTTTTATCTCTGAGCAGAATCGCGGATTTCAATTGAAAGAAAGTTGAACTAGTGTCTTTCCCAGATGACTGGCCGGTCACCAGGGGTGCTCCGAAACACGATAAGGTTAATATTTCAAAATGATTATCGGATCCGATCATTTAATGTCGAAAAATGAGTATTCATATTTATTCGAAATACATCTAAATAAAATTTGCTGTTTCTCGTAATTTAAACTATCATATTCCTGTTAAATTTAATATTATAATATAATTAGCACGTAATGCATATGCGTCTGTGTGTTTGATGCAAATATAATTAACAGTAAAAAATAAATTTAATTTGACATTTATTGTCTATTTATCATCTTTCAAAAAATAAATTAGATTCTTGATTTTTTACTTAAAGTAAGATCAAAGAAATTTTTCGCTGTAATAATTTTAAACAAATATATTTATTTTTTATCAAAATCTCAGCTGTATTCACATTAAATAGCATCTCGAAGTATACTTATTCTACGTGTATATTATTCATTTTACCATTTTCGCAAATTTATATTCATCATTAAAATAAATTGCTCCCGGTTTATTCATCATTAGACAATTTTTTTCACATACATAAGAAATAAATTATTATTTTGTCTTTCAGAATATCTTCAGTTAAATTTCACATTCCATTCTAGATTTGATATTGTAATTTTTTTAGTGCATCGATTATTTATTCCAAAAATATGGCTATCTTAGAATGGGACAGTTTCATAACTGAAGTGTCTGGATAACTTTTTGGAATTCGAGATGGGCACGAGTTTGCGGCAGTTCGGTTACTGAAAATGAAAAAGGAACCGCGAATGGACTCGCGCACCGGATGAAAAATGAGCCGCGGAACAATACGAAATCGGCGAAATGAATTAAACGCGCGCGAAAGAGTCTTTTTTCCCGGACAATGGCCATTTCCGCGATGCTCGCGAGGAATTAGGGCAAAAAAAAAGGTAAAAAGTAGCTATGGCGATGGTTATCTGCTAATAAACCACGCGTTGTGTCATTATTGCGAATGATTTGGTTTAACCATGGTGATCTTGACAAATCTCTCATTTGAGATTATACTGAACGTAGTGTGTAAAAAAAGTCAGATGTAAAAGGAAACGCAAAATATTTTAGATATGCTTGCGTAAAATTATTCGCATCTATCTTTGTTACTTTTATCTCATTTTTCAATTAATTTGTTTAATCGGAACGCATATACTTAAATCTTCCGAGATACGATATACTTGACTTAAGCCATTTAAGTCCTAAGCCCGTCGTATGCAAGTAAGACACGCAGAGAATGAAAATCCATCGCGGCGCGCGAGTTGCGGTGTGTATCGAGGAGATTGAGGGAGTTGAGAAGGTACAATGAAGAGACCGCGTGTGAGAAGATACAAAGTGGAAAAAGCTAGCGAGGAAATAATAATAGAGAGTGGGGCGCGGAGACGAGGCGCAATAAAGCGGTAAAACAAAAAAAGAGAGAAAAAGGTGCTCTCCAAAGAGAGAAGCAGGAAATAAAAACGAAAGAATGAGAACTAGATTGACATAGAGAAGAGAGAAAGAGAGGGAAGGAATGAATGTGATTGTAGAGAGGCAACACCGGTGCGAGATGAGAGGCCAAAATGAAACTCGACGGCGAATAAGAGAAATAGCGGTATATAACAAAGCTAAGGCGCGCGAGAGCGGGTAGGAATTAAGAAATATCATATTCACAAGAGGATGGCGAGAGGCGATAAGGGGATAAAACGAGAAAAATGAGTAGCGTGAATAAACGTATGCCGGTGCATATGCACGCAGGTGTCTCTACAAAGGATAACAAAAGAGCCGGGACGTAATGAGAGAGAAGACAACGCGACAACGGCACGCTACGGGATACCCATAAGAGCAACAACGACGGAAAGTAGAAAGGAAATCGGTAAAATTACGCGCATAGAGATCGAGAGGAAAATGATAAGGCTGGAGCAAAGTTTGTGAAAGTAGAAGCGACAAAAGGCGAAGGTATGGAGAAATTGTTTAGTTTTAGGCGGAAAGAAAAGACAATGTTGAGCGACTAAAAAAAGCTATAAAGTATGAGACAAAGTCGACGACTTTTATCTTCGAAGATAATGGTAGAGTATTTTAATCTTATAATCATAATCAATACTTTGCCATATTTTATACAAAATGTGGAATTGATCTTATCACGATTATTGTATATTTGTCCGCTATAATATATCCGCTAATAATATAAATACACCTTCACATGGTTAAATATGTAATGGAGCGGAACAACACATATTGCACTATGATGTACAAAATTGAAAGCATTAATTATAGTATGCCTTGGGTACATCCCGTTAGCCACATGATTAACTAGTCATGGATGGTGCATAATACTCATTTTAGCTACAATAAAGAGAAAGAAAGGTTAATTTAATTAAGGTTAATGATGACGTCCACCAATTTTTAGCTGACAGCGGTTTGTACGTTACATAAAATAATTTTATATTAAAAGAGAAATATATTATACATAAATAATTTAAAACACATGTAAAACAATCACACATATGTTTAGATATTTAAAGTAAGTTTGTCTAGATATTGAAAATTAATTTTCATCAGCCTCATTATTTATGTACTTATTTAAGTGCATCAATAAGCAAACAGTTGATTCGAGTCCTAGTCCCATTTATTAAAGTCGTTTCTTATTTTAAGCAATATAGAAGTCGCGTGCTTCTTTTGTTAAAATATAGGCATAAAAACTAAATACGCAAACTCTCACAACAGTTTTCTCCCTTGATTTAAAAATGGCGACTATACTAATAGTATGCTCCCCTAAGTAATGATATAGTAAGATCACGAGGGAGATCATGCCATTACGCGAACATGCTTGTGAAGTCCTCAATAGAGACGTTCCGTGCAATAGAGGGGGTAGCAACTGAGTTCCGAGGAGTCCTTGTAAAGATATTAGGTGGCAAGATTCGGGCAAGCACGGAAACCCCATCAACTCGGTGCTCGTAAATTTTCTCAGGGAGCTACGGAAATTCCACTCGGTAGGCCTACATAAGAATATACTGTGGCCCGAGTTGTGCCTTCAATCTGCTGCAAGACTTTCTTCCGTTGACTGCTCGATCCCTCTCGTGCCCTCTAGGCCTGTCTTTTTGCAAATAGAAAAGTAAAGCAAATGATACCCTCTCCCAGAATAAAAATGTCAGTGATTTTAACGGTACATTACTTAACTATTATTTCTTTCAAAAATATGGTATATTGTAATTTACTAAAAATAATCAGCTAACTCTTTCCTATTACCTGATAGAATATAATCCGATAAAAAATAATTTAAGAAGTAAAGAATAAAGTAAAATTCTCAATAAGATAATTTATCTATAAAACAATACATGTATAATAAATTGTATAATAAATTGTGTAGAAAAGTAAGAAATTAATGTGACCATAAAGATTTTTTGATGAAAAAAATATAAAACATTTTTTATATACTTCATCGAAGACGTTTTGCTACTCTTCTCAGTATCGTTCCAAATAAATTGAGTTGCCCGTTCCCGCGTTTTACCTTCTCGCTATCGCTAACATTTGCTTGATGAGAAGAAACGCGTATGTAGCCAATACTGAATATTGCTCGTACAGTTTGAAAATTCTTAATAACTGCATAGTACAAGGTAGGTGTAAGAGCGCTTTCAAGAAACCTTTTGAACAAATTTAAAAAAATCCTGATTTAGACCGATTCATAGTCGATTCTTACAAGAACCATTGTGTATAATTACATACACACATACATGCACGCATGAGCACAAACTTGTAAACACACAAAATTTTTTCATTTCACGTTATGCTTACTTTCAATTTTTCCAATGAATTCTGCATTAAAAAGGCATAAAGGTCTCTATGACAGAGATATCCAGTGCGATATAACTGCTCGATATTGACAGACATATACTTTCTGAGTACGTAAAAATTATACTTCCACGAAGTTTCGTGTTAACGTGCCGCTCATATAGAAACGTTTCTTATAATCCGCGGCTATGCTCAATAAGTCTTCCTTTTTGGTCTGGTAATTTTTTTCTAGTATACAGAATGGCCAAAGTTTGCATCTCTTTTCATAATTATAGATCGATTAAACTCGAAAAAGACATTTTTCTTTAATAAAAATTTTATTGGATTATATTTTCTTGATTATATTTACAATAATACACAATAATACACGTACAACAAAACTATTAAAAGTCAATAATAGTATTCCACTAAACAACGTGTAGTTAAAATAAATTAAAGAACAAAATTTTATTCAATTTTGAGATTTAAAACATTTTTTTATTTGAAATTCCTCACAATTCAGAAAACGTTGCAGCTTCAAGATAGAGTTAATCAAAGAAAATGCAATAAGAACTTGGGCTACTCTAGATAAACACATGAGTGAACGTACGCACATTTAGTTACCTTTAAGAATTTTTTCATGGAAAAAGTTAGCGAGTCGTTGTGGATAGACGCAAAAAGATCGCCGCAAATTCACGCTCTTTTTAGCGTGAAAATATTGGCTACGTAAGCGTTGAAACATTCACGCGAAATATATAGTAGACATCATATCCCCCATTCGCATTTTCTCGTCTATAAATTACCACATTAAATCCATGCGAGCAGACTCCTCTTAAAGAATCGTTATTCATATTGCTTTGCTTTTGCATATCAAAAATATAAATATAATATAAAATTAGTATTTACCGACGTAATAAATTAATTGCTATAAATTAAATAAATTAACTTATAATTAATTTTATTAATTAAATCTATCTTTGATTTCAATTATTGTAAGAATATGAAAATACAAAACTAAAACAATATAAATTACTCTGCTTGATAATTTAAGCGTTAACATAATAATATACGTTATTTTAATTACATTAATAATTCACAAATAATTTCATTATTATATTATATATCTCTAAAATGTACAATTTGTTGAATAAGATACGTGATACATCTCTTTAAATTAGTAGCCCGCCATGCGGCGTATCACTTTATGGGTAATTATGTTTTGTCAATATTGTCAATCAGTCACTGGCTTTGACTGCCGCCAATTTGTTCATGTATGTCATTATCAATACCAAGTTCTAACGTTACGATAATATTAGCTAGACATAGCTAACATATTCAAACCCGTTCATTTGCGACATTAGACACCCATACATCAATATTAATGTACTGTTGAATAAACATTATAAGCAATGCAACCTTTCGACTGCTGTCCGATGTCAAACTGTATCGACGGAAATGGAAACATTTTGATTTAAATATAATTGGTCCTACACAATAATGCAAGACACGATATATTATCGCGTATAAACGTAATTTAAATTGTACTCATTAAATGATTTTAATATCAAATTTAATATAACAAAATGAGAAGTACATGATATCTTCTTCGATTCATACTCCGTAGGAAGAGTTGCGTATCTTAGCGTAGCATAAAAATGAACCTTCAGAATCAAGAAATTATTGTTGTTACGCTACTTCCATTTAAACTACAATGCAGAAGCGAAAGAAGAGGGAGCTACAAGAACAAATTCAAAGTCGATATCGAGTTCCTCCTGTCTTCCAGCCTGAATAACATGCATTAGCCTTTCGCGAGATTAGAGAGGAGTTCGAGAGCGCAGATAGTAGAAGGACAAGAGACGGTAAGGGATGAAAGAAGAAGTAAAAGAAAAGAAGAAGAGACGGATACCAGCGGCGGGAGAAAAAGAATCCGAAAGAAAGAGGCGGAAGAACAGGCGGAGCGACGCGGGGGATGGAAGGACAGTACGGATTAGCATATTATTTACGCGCGACATCCCTCAGTCACAGGGGCGAGGATCTGAGAACAGAATCGGCTAAACTTTAAATCTCCTGCCCGAATAATACCTCGTGCTCTGGCCACTCGGCGCGTCTCACCTCATTAAAGCGCGAGATGTCTGGGAATTCCCCGGTCGTTCGAACGCGCCACCCACACCCGTTACTCTCAAGGGGCACGGTAGGACACGTACACGAGATCCCCGTCACGGCACGCTGCAAGAAAGTCGCGCGTTCATTTCGAGTCTAATTTACCGTGCGGAAATCGTGGTGAATGTCATTATATAGTGTAGTGATATATACATGCGACAGTCACGATGTTACGTGGTCAGCAGATGAGTGAAGGGGTTGAAATGGTGACGCGGAGAACCGGAGAGCGCGATCGAACGGGAGAATACGGACTGAGGAATTAACGTTTCGCCTGTGCCTAACGAGGTAAATAGGATTATATCGTGCGATATCGATTGCTCGATAGTTACACCACGGACGCTGTGTGCAACAGGATGCGTGATCTGTGGAAACGGCGAGATGGACAAACGTCGCAGTAGCGCAAAGGACTGTAATAACGAGCGTTAGTTGTCTATTGGAAATGACTCCCTCTCAAGAATAACTCTTTCTTTCTCTAACACCTTTAATTAATGTAAAGTCAACTTCTTTTAGTGCGATGAATTGATTAATTAAGTATTGGCTCGAAGCATTCAGCTATGAATAAATAACAAAAAGAAAATAATATCTAAATATATTTTAAACTCTCATTTTAAACTATCTATAATTCACGCCAGAATTCAGACTAGATTATAACTTTGTGTGCTATGCAGCACGGAAAAAGTACAATATTTGAAAACCCAGAATATCTACTACTACATACATATATAATTCGTATTCAAATATGTATATACAAGTACATTAAAATACACAGCATATAAAATTATAAATGGAATCCAATTTTGAAATCTGACACGAATCACGGATCGTCTGAGGTAAGCTTTAGATCATTTTTGCTTTAAAACTTTCATTTATATGATTAGACATAATGTCAAAGTTGCGATGCGCAGTTTCACATCCACTGTAAATACACGCGCACACAGTCACTATCACTTTACTTAATTTAATTAAATTGAATTTAATTGAATTGAATTGAATTTAATTTGCCTCTGAGTAATTTCGAACAAAATAGAATGTTCTGATTCCTTATATTATTATAAAACTGCTGATTTAATTTTGAGCAAACAAAAATTAAAGGAAAGTGTGTAGTACGTATGGTAGCATTGTTACGTAATGCAACCATGTAAAGCTCATTAAGACAAAGTGACACATGAATAATTTCAAATAGTTTGTTCTCCTGCTTCGTCTTCGTTACACGATGCACGTCAAGTTGCATTAACGCGGCGCTTTATTTAGTATCTTAATGACGGACAATTACCACGTAACGATCTCGGCAAAGCACAAATGATATCCCCAGCACCGCGCTGTAAAGCATCATGCTGTAGTTATAACGATCGTGTAAGCGTAAAAGGTTTACAGCGCATTAATTGAAAATAGCCACAGCATCTAATACTTTTCACTACGTTAAAATATCACTTGACAAAAGAACACAAAAGCTATTAGAGTTAAGAGAAAGCGTAAACTGGAAAAAAAAAGTGTAAGAACACTTAATCTGAAGAGAAGGCGACTGTATATACATATATACGACGTACTCGAAAGGACAGTTTATCGCCGCTCTGGTGCTTCTTGCCAACGCAATAGATGTTAACGAAAAAGCAGTATGATGTGAGCTTAACATCCGCATTAAGCGCCACCGCGTCAAGAGTACACGTGCGCTCCTAATTAATCCAGAACAGGTCACCCAACGAGTTGCAATCATATTAATCGACATCGTCCTCCACCCCGAAACCTGAGCATCGCGACGCACTTTATATTTAGCCGCCAAATTACGGTAAACAATTACGATCTAGTACAAGTGGCGATCGAGCAATTATTATAAAAGCCGGGTCGCTATCAATCACCACCACGGCTGATAACGCCCGATAACTAACGTACCCGTTTCGAAAGGTCGAGCCACGCCTATTATTTATGGTCGGATCGCCCATTATTTACCTTGTTAAAAAGAAATTATTTAGTTATCGTAAGTCGGACGAACGATAAGCAGCCGATATATTTTCGGACGTGACGAACGGACTACGAAATTAGAGCTGTAATAGCCTTGCATTCGACGCATTTCTGAACGTATTGGAATCTCATAATTACGAGTGACTTACCGCATCGTGAGATTAATTAAATTACTTTGCAAGTTTTTGTGGCGCGAATAGTATTTTTAATAGAACTCTCCAATTCTGAATATTCGTTAATTCATGTTAAATGCAAACTAGAGAAACTAGATTTGAAATATATTTTTACTTTTCTACCTGTTTACAAAATGTTGCTATTTGAAAAATATTATTAATACGCATACGATGTATTGTACTTAACGGAATGTTCAACGTATTGCATAGTTACAGGAAAATAGATTAAAGGCATACATTTGAGTAAGTATGCGAGGATCGTTTCGTAAGAATGCAAAGTAAACGGCAAATGTAAGGCAAACAAATACGATGCAGTTATTGTATTGCCGTACGTTTCAAGTCTCCTGAAATATTCCGAACGTTGACGTTTTTCAAGATTTCGAGAGTCTGGCAGATTTGAAATTCGGAAGGCTTTTAAAGTTGCATTGTAAATATCATGAAATAAACGATGTTATAAATATTCGAAAGAGATTTTTGGATCCGCAGGAATTCGCGAGAGCTACCATGTGTTGGCGATTTTTCGAATTTACGTCGTGGTCAAATTAAATATGTTAGCCGACCAATGTGCATCGATATTTCACATTTCACACTTCCGCATCGCCGCGTCAAGTTTTTGCGGTTTTGTGTTACGCGAGAAAAATCGGAATTATTAAAAGCATGGCATCGATCACGAGACCTGTTGATAGGTAGCCTATACGTATGCAGTGCACTCGTGTATATTGAGTGTCTCTGATAAATTGCGTCAACTTCTACGTATTCTAGACGAACAAATAGCCTCCAGTGATATAGAAATAAAAAAATGTAGATTAAATGATTAAACATTTTAAAATATTTTAGAAATAGAAATAAAAATTTGTTTTTTAGATTTTCATATTATACTTCTAACTTATTCTAATTTACACCTATGTGTCTTTTTAAATTGTGCAAAGTTCTGAACGTAAAGGAAAAATTCTGATCGTACGCATAAAATGCTACAAAAGTTTTCTAAGAAATTTCGTTATCTCGAATGTTAAAAACGAGATCAATACGTGTTTCACAGAAATTTTGCAAAATCGAGAACGTAAAGGCGAATGAAAAGAGACAAAGAGTAGAACTGGCGCGAATGTGCCGGACTTTCATCTTCGTTGCGACGACAGAGTCACATATTGCTCGCTATTGTTTCATTACTGAATGCACCGTTGCCCATCACAACGCGATTGCTTCGCTTTAATATCGCGGCTTAATATTCAAAGCTTGCGCCACGCTCGACTCGCGCGGGCCATCCTCTCGCAGCCAAGCAAGTCGAAATGGTATTTATGTCCTCGTGCTCTCCGCGTCGCGACGATATTTCCAGCTCCTTCACGTTCCATGTTGCCCCATTGGGTAATGGAACATATTCCGAGGCGCGACGTTTCGCGGATGATTCCAGGTGGAAACGCTGAACCGAGCGCTTTTTTCGAAGCGTAGTTTCATCTACGCCATTTTTATGCTGTTTTGGAGGCAGCGTTATGCCGCGCATCTCAATGCACCAGTTCCATCTTATTCGAAACGTCTTATTCCGTCTTATTTCCTGCAGCCGCAAGTCGATTATCCCAAGATATATGGTATTTCCATTTCGCAGCACTTCTATTATTTGCAATAACGCCTTTTTCTATTGTGTTTGTGAATTACGATCGGTAAAATTAGTTTTAAATATGTTCATGTCATACAATTTTATCACCGCCATATTTCACGGATATATGTGCTTATATTCTTACAGCAATGCAATGGAAAGAGTTGATAAAAATATGCTTTAAAAAAGATGTGTAAAGAACTAGATCTAATTTTAAAAAACTGTTTTAAGTAACCTTTTCATGATTCACCTAACTCGAAGAAAATTAAATAAATAATAAAATTACCATAATGCAGCAAGTGTCTGAGATTCTCAGATCAATAGTTAATAGTAATATTTTATATCCCAAATTAAATGATTTATTCATTCTATGCAAATAAGCAAAACAGAAATTTCATCTTTCGAAAATGTTTGGCACCGATTTATTGTTAATCTCAAAGCTATTTAACTTTTTACTTTTATATTGAACGAAATTCAAAATCCGGTTTCGAGGATTCGTCGAAAAGTTTTGGAAAGTAGACGAATTTTCCCGAAATCCCGAGCGCGTGAGTGGCCAGTTTAAGCGGCAACCGTGCGCAATACAAACGCATGTATATTCGAGCAGGATTCAGGAACGATTCGATTCGACTTTATACAGTCGACATATCGCTGTTGCATGAAAATTTTAACTGGAAGCCGCGCACGACGACAATGAATTTTCGACGCGTCATGTCGGACGGAACGCGGTGTCAAAGTGAATCGGTTTATCGTTTTAACATTTCTAAAAGCAAGATCCTGAACGTGGATACCCCCCGCGTTAAGAATATCTCCGTGATTTATGGTACGATCGGTGCGCGCAGTTCAGCGTATTGGGATAATAAACAGAAAAGTACCAGAGATGGGAAGACCCAAAGGGAAAACACTCTCCAGATAGGAGAGCCATTTCAGACGAGAGTTACAAACTGAGTTTGGTTCGGCGACTGAATATTAATATGTACACTATACATACCGCAGGAGTCTATTCTTATTCATCTATCGGATACTCTTTAGAAATATTTCAAAATATAATTTTTATTTCTAGATATAAGTAAAGTTTTTAATTTCCTTGTAAAATATTTCGTGATAATGTACATTGTTAAAAAAAAATTCAATTTATAAGTTAAACATTCAATTTAATATATCTATAACTAAAAAGTATGAGAATAAAATTTAGTGCATTTTTGACGTTAAATGTTTTTTAATGTATCTGTTTGAAATTTACTTCTGTTACATTACATTAAATTCTACTACTAATTTTTAACAGTGATATAAAAAGCTCAGGACAAAAATAGTTCAGTGTATTAAAATTAAAATGATTTAATTTTAATTCTTAGAGATTTAATTTAAATCTTTTAATTTATATAACTCTTTCGTAATGTTCACTAGGAAAAGAAAATTTAGCGCCTTCAACAAAAGTTGTTTAGTCGAGGCATTTTTTAACTACGACCAAATATTTTGTTTTGTATAACAAAACATTTGGTTGCTTCTACAAAATACATGTAAATAAAAAAATATTTGTTTATGTTAACCAAAAAATTTTGTTTGGCATATTTTAACCAAAATTATTTCTTGTTCCAACAAAAAATTTTTCCTAGTGTACAAGTATACACATATCATTGAAGTAATTATATATTTTTATTTAGTTAATTAAATCTGCAAAATACTTAGATATTCTTGAAAATCTGTCCCTGTTACAAAACAATGAACAGTAAATTTATACAGCTTAATAATTCCTAGTTTAAATCAAAATATATCTAAAATCATTAAAACGTTATTATAATTCATAAGAAATCTAAAGACGGTGAAGAGAGGAATATTACAATCAATACAGTGACGACCAATAATAAAGCAGACCTCATTTTATCTTATTTTATATCATAATCTGTAGAATAAACCAAAGTCTTTTTTACATGGAAAGAACAATTTTGCTAAAGTCTAAAAATAATTTTAGTGGACCACAAAATAAATGTTATGGATATTCAAACAACGCTTCTAAAAGTTGCGACATTATAGCTATTAGCTTAAAACTCCTATGTACATAATTATTTTGATGGTCTAAAATAATCTTCAGATCTCTAAATTTATAAATATTTCAGCAAAATCTTTCCGTGTAGCTTTTTGTTACGCAGATATAAAACAGAACGCATCTTTCGTTCGGTCATGCCTTTAATACACGATATCATTCGATCGAAGTGAAACTTTGTGGCCGTTATCGGCCAACATTGAATCACCCTGCGGCTAGCGAAGCCGAATCGCGATAATTCGTCGCGGGTAACCACGGTGGATCGAGTCGCAAGGATAGAGACAGTGGAAACGTCATCGCTGCGTCGTAAGGACGGAGGTGGATGGAGAATATGGCTCACTCCACTTTGGTCTACTCTAGGAGAGCTCGTAGAGATAAGCCACCGCCCTGGTACCTACGTCGAACATGATGGCGGACATACACAAGCATACATCCTCGCACACGTACAGACGGATAACGTGCACTCAAGGATACGTGCACGCACGAAAGGGACACAAGTCCTCGTCAACCCTTCCAGTGCTCCTTTGGGATTCTCTAGAGAAGACGCGCAAGTCGCATTCTTAACTGACATGGTAGTACAAGCTGTCTCGAATTAACGGTCAGTTTGCGCGTGTCATTTTAACAAAATATGCTACATAATTAGGAAAATACATTCGGAATATAGTATATGTTTAATTACTTGTACTGTTGAATCAAACATTGATTTCTTCAAATTTTATTTCTCATCTCATATTGCATTTAAATACAATTTTTCTCGCATTGCGCATAAATTAACGTTAATAACGAAATGCAAGTTAGAAATATATATTTAATGTGCATATCAGAATTTTTTAGGATCAAAATCTTAATTCGAAAAATCTTAATTAAAGTTACTTTTTTATGAATTTAACAAAAAGCGTACTCGATTTTGTATTAATGCATTAGCTTCTCGTGAGAAATATATGTTTTGATAGCCGCGACTGTCTAGTAAATATTTTACAGATTAAAAGATCCCTTAAAATATTTATTTATTTTAGAATTAACATTAAAATTTAAGATTCTTTAAACGGAGAGTTTATATTGCATAATACATATGCCATAATTCTCATATGCGATTCGGAATTCACTATAAACTGTGGATACTAAGGCAATGACTGTAGCACTCCCGTGTGATTCGGCGAATGCAGAATGCACCTTACATTGTATGCTTTGAACCGATGACTGTAGCGATCCAAGATACAAATACAACACAACACGTATCATCTCAGAGCGCTCAGAGACGTAGATATGTTGCGACGCGATGTCGATATGATATTCATGCATAGTGTAAAGAGCAAAGAGCCCCTTACCATTTTTCTTCTATTTTTGATGAAATCGTCTGAACAAAATTTCACAACGTCATTTAAACTCAACAACTTGCATCATCTGTCTATAAAAATTTACATTTTGCTACAGAATTTAACAAAAAGGCAAATTTATTTTCTATTTTAAAAAATGCAGATATTTTTAGATCTTTAAAATGATTGATTTGACAGCATCAATTTTATATAATACATCTGTTAATATAAAAAAGAAAAATATCATGTAAAAAAGATTATACATCTCCCCCTCAAAATTCGATTTATTATATCACTTCAAATATTAATATATAAAAGTTGTTTTCCTTTTTTATGTCAGGGCACGGACGTGCTTTGGATATTTATTTATTTAAGACTTCTTGACCAAACAACTAAATATGATAATGCGGAAGAACAACTCCCACGGTGTAAGACGAACGAACAGCAGGAAAAGAACATCTGCACTTTCACATGCATGTACGAAACCCACGAAATTTAATTCTTATTTATTTTTTCTTGAAATTGGAATTTATACTTATCGCGTATCAGATTTTCGTGTTTACTTATTTATTTAAGAAAGAAGTGAATTTCCATCTCGGAAAAGGGGGACGATAAACAAACTATGTATGTTTCATGTAGAATATATACTGTTCGCCTTCAAATGCGCGTATATACCTTAGTTTGAGTTACTTTTATTTCTGCGGAGGAATCCGTGCAAACCAGTCTCACGCCCCGCACGGATCTGTCTACATTTAATATTTTAAATCCCAAGTGACGCGAAGCGCTTCGGGATACAATCCTAGTTTCGGTAGAATAATAAAAAAAGGTCCTATATTTGATGTTTGACAATATTTAGGTTTCGGTCAGAATACATTATTTTATATGTATATATGTATATATAATTTTTCAGGCAGGCACTTTTTCCCTTTCTCTTTCACGTATTCGTTTTCTTCAAATTATTCCAGCAACTCTTTCCGGCTATCTTTTAAAAAAATCCCTCTTAGAGACCTTTACATAACACGGAAATAGACAGCTTGATACGCTATCACATTGGCGACATATATCCGTCGGGATCTCGAAGGTTATCTCTATACGCGAGCGTGTGATAAATAAATCTGCTTATTGACTTCTCCCGCGATACTCGCTGATCTTCTTCCTCCGCGTACCTCACACCTTCTTTGCAATCTCTAACTTTGAGACGGTTGTACATTTTGTAAGATGTGATAAGATTACGCCGACATCATCTCTTTAGACGTTGTAAGCTCCAAATTCATACATCTAGCGTCAAATACGACCGTTTGATTTTCTTTTCACTCTTAATTCGTATAAAAATTGCTTGCGATAAATCATTGATTTATAAACGTAGAAAAGGTATGAAAAAAATATTCAAAAATGATCAAATTGTAATACACATTTCATACATGAAGTTATTTTCTTCTGTAAAAAATTAATAATTAAACTCGGGTTAAAATAATTGACTGTTTTCATAATACTTAGGCCGCTTAAATTGATGATTATTACAAACAAGAATAAATCTTGACATAGTAACGCGTCAAAGTTAGATTTTGTCAGACCTTTGGGTATCTGAGCTGACGCCGTGTAGTACATTTCATGAATAATTTTATTTGTCAAGCTTCTTAAAAGATTCGCTGCGCACGTCAGTTCCGAGCCTAGTTTACGAAAGTTTTACGACAATAATTCAGAGACTGTAATGTTTTCGATATATCAAAGATACTTAGAATATTTTAAATTTATAAAATTGAAAGTGGTGACACTTTACACTTCCTTATCGATTACTTCTTCGAGATACATCCTCATAATTGCAAACTAAACAATTCTGCGAATGCGCATGAAATATTCGATGTTTTAAGAAACGAAATTACAGATAATGCACTTTATTAACTATTAGCTTCTTGTGTATAATTGAAATAAAATTTAAAAAGAATCATATAAAATAAGAAATTTTCCTTTGAACATATGTATATAAAATATAATTTTCTTATAGATATGTAAAATCCTTAGTTGCTCCAACTGGATAGAAATAATTAAAATCAGCACTATGTCATTTTGTAGATCACGATATATTTTTGGCGTTTCACATCCTCGATTAATTAATATTTTTATCGATTCTAAATAATTTTAAGTATTTCAAAATTATAATAGTCTTCTCTCTCCGTCGCGATTGATTCGATCCATCAAGTTTTCTAATTGAGTTCATTTCCTAATCAATCGTGCTAAAATTTGCATTAGGGACTAAGCTTCGAAGTCAAATTTAACTCTTTAATTCCATCCACTTACGTTTCCTTCAAACCACGATGAAAGTCGGAAGCGTCTTCAAACCAGCTCGCTTTTACTTCCCCGCGGCATCGTCGCGGTCGAAGTATCGAGCATACGAAAGTCGAGCATACGAAAGCATCTGTAGGCCAGCCTTTCTGTAGGTTTTCAAGGCAGCACCGGATATAACCATACGCGGTTTCACGATCCTCGTATAACTGTTACGAGTCGTACGCGCTCCTTGGAAATGTGTTTCTGCTTTCTTCTCTTTAGTCGACATAAGTTTTAGTTGAGAACAAAATTGCCGTATTGTTAAATACGCTTTCTCAGTATAAAAATTAAAATCACAACTTTTATTTAAAAAAAATTTAATCAATCAAAATGGACTCGTTATCAAATAATTAAATGTAAAAAATTAATTTGCTCTTAATAAATTTGTAGAAAAAGAAGATCACTGATAATATATGTAAACTAATTATTTTTTCAACAATAATTATTATAATTATTTTCAATTCAACAATTATTTTCAGCAATCCTACATATATAGAAAATTATAACAAAATAAGAAACTAATGAAGATCAAAACTGTGTCACATACATCCATTTAAAGTTATAATGAATAAGCGCTCGCTGATTACATTAGGTAATTGCATCGGCTAAATCAACGAATATGTCAGTAGTAGGTACTACATCTCACAGTGCACACATGAAGAAAATGCGCTTCTCGCAGATTTCTCATTCGCACGTTATGTCGTTGTGAAATTCTTCTTGTCGCTCCGCCCGTCGAGCGTTAACAGTGACATGCTGTTTTAGCGTGAATTGGACTTTAACGTCCGATTCCTAACGTCTGTTTCGGTCCGTGCCGTCACCTTCTTTTAAACTTCTCCCGTGTTCTGCGGAAAATGCGGAAAACTCGTCGCGTCCCAAAAGGTTACTACGCCCAACGAATTTACTCAGAGAAAGAGAATACCTTCGAATAGAAATCTCCAAGTCAAGAGATAATAACATAATCTACTTAAGACTGTGTCATTATTAAATCTATGTTATACTTAAATGAAAGTTTAACACTGTAAACTACATTTATTTCCTAGTTAAGAAAATTTTGATTCGTAGTTAATTAAAAATCTATAGCAAAAATGTAAAAAGTACAAGGCCAAGAACAAGAACTAAAAAATGTAAATTAAAAGATTATAAACTTTTACTTTACATATATAATTATCTTTTACTTCATTATCTTTTATATCTTTTATTATTATGAAATTATAGAACAGAAAATAGTTTTGACAATCTTTCTCAAAACAAAATTATTAAGTAAACATAAATTTATCAAGTTATTTCATGTTCACGTAGTAATTGTATTGGACGAAAGAAGACTTTTGAAAGAGACTGTTTTCTATTCTAGTTCATCATCTTTTAATTTATACCTCTTAGCGTTCGTTCTTGATTTTTTATTTCTTACATTAGTGTTTTGCAAAGTACAAACCGCAAAAATTCTTAAAAACTTATAAATAAAAGAAAGAATGAGTATTATTTCTTGATTTGAGGCTAATTAAAAATGTATAGATAAAAAGAAGAATGTAAATCCGGAGATCCTGGATACCCTATGCATTTTATTTACATTTCGTTAAATTGTTAGCTTAAAATCCTTCATTCATTTACAACGTTGCAACATGTTTTTTATACTAAGAGAATTTTATCTGCAGCACGATAAATTTCTCTCTTTCCCTCTGTCTCTCTTTCTCTGTTTCTCCGCTTTTTCGTCGGACCATCGTTACGAAA
This sequence comes from Solenopsis invicta, assembly GCF_016802725.1. Taxonomy (NCBI): domain Eukaryota; kingdom Metazoa; phylum Arthropoda; class Insecta; order Hymenoptera; family Formicidae; genus Solenopsis; species Solenopsis invicta. The sequence continues at coordinate 17,744,094 of NC_052665.1, forward strand.
CGTGGAAGACCGCGTTTATCTTCCACGTCGGCGGCGACCGCGTTAAACTCGCGTCCCTGAGAGCTTATACAAACATGCGAGGGGGACAAGATATCAAGCAGGATATACGTCGCGCTTTTCCCACCCACGTTGGATAGGAGTCAACGAGTAAACTTCAAACGTATCGCCGGCTGTTAGCAACGGATGAAATTGTCTTGTGCGGTCGTGGGCCGATTAGGTTCCCGCCTTCTCGCGATGGCAAATGTTATCTATTTAATTTCCTTTTCTGGTGCCTGAGACAAGCTCCCCCATCTCGGGGGTTTGTTCAACCTCCCAGAAGGGTCGACGAGTATTTTCGCTTCCGTTCTACCGCCGTCTTCCGCGAAGAGAAGATTGGACGCCTAGGGCGTATCTTGTCGAAAATTTGCAAGTGCACAGCTGTTTTAACTGCTCAATGATGTCATGACCGGGTACAACACGCCGCGGTAATGCTATTCTTTTTATTCGAAATAAACGCTGGCTTTTCCCAAAAAGGATTTTGTCACAGATAATTATTCAATGTTTGCCTTCTGTAGAGATGATGGCGTTTGCTGTAGTTAATAAAGACTAACAGCTTTTCCGATATTTGCTTATGAAAACGTATGGTGAAATCGATTTAATCGGTTGGTTGATATTCCGCGAGCATATGCGCGCTCATCGATGTGCACACGTATAGTTTCCGATATTCATTTTGCAAAGATGCAGATCAGGCGCTATTGGCTCTGGCGAAACATTCAATTTTTGCGAGAAAGTCGACGAGCGGTCTCTTTTCTCTCTTGAATATTCGTTCTTTACGTGGATAAAAATCCAGATCTTCCACACACGTTCAACGCAATTTGTTTGAGACACGTATGGCTTTGCTACTCTTGTTTTAGTAAGTTCTTGCCGCAAATACAAAATTTTCAACCAAACATTTAATTTTCACACTCAACACTCTCATTACGCATATTTATTCATTTATTTAGCATCCATTAAAACACCAAATATTTACAGCTCTATTATATTTTTCATTTATCATGTTTTCGTATCTCGTTGTAGTAGACGATATTTTAATACAGTTGAATTGTCAAGAATAGTATTGAGTCTCGCATTTTTACATCTTTTCTCGATTCAGCATATTAAAAATGCAAAATGATTTGGTAAAACAGCGCTTTTTCCAGTTAAAACTGGTACAAAAAAATTACGTATAATCTTTCTCTCTGAAAAAAAGGTTTCGCATATCAAGTGGCATCGAAGTTTAGCATTTTTAAATAAAACAATCGAATAAAGTACCTACATCAAGTTTTATAATTTAATAATGCAACGTTATGTTCATCGAATATTCATACAAATGTGATACCGCACGGTTAATCGAAAAAATAAATCCTTTTTTTCCTGCACGTACGCTAGATAATTTATTTGTCTAAAAACGAAAGAAAATTCAAACAAATTTATTCTATTGAAATTAAAATAGCCAAATTTAATAGCAATTTTATAAATGAGGAAAATTAAATTGCATAATTATCTCCCACTATAAATATGCTGAAAGAAAATATCAAAATTAAAAATTGGAATTTTAAAATATATTTCATAATACTTTTTGTCTGATCAATATAATTCAACTTTTCGTTTCGCACAAACGCATCGCACGTGGCAGCATATCACGCGAAGTGTTCGCGTAAAGAAGCACGCGGAAAAGCGTGATTTACTTTACAACCGGGAAATGATACCGGGCGGAATGTAATACGATGTCCGAGTCACTATTGTGATAAGTTAATCACGAGTCGGAGAGTGCGGAATTCCAAGGGTAAATTTTCCAGCAGGTATGAAAGTGCAGCCGGATGCGAGCACGGGCGTGTTTACCCTCGGAGTTTGCGACTTGATAATACGCCATTGGCTTGTTATAACGGCGAGCCGACGTGCATCACGACGGCCCCGAGAAACGTCCCGTTGCAATAAGATAGCTTCAACTCCACGGTCTACGGATTTGCGAAGCTATTCTTAGCTGCAAACAAAGCCGGCGAAATTTGGTAAAAGCTGAGAGAAAAATATCTTCTATAATTTAATTAGATAAGATAGCGCAATCGTGCTGCCGATGTAATATAGCACAGTGGATGTCAAAATTGAAGATTACACTGAAAGGAAAAGAAATTGTTACAAGGAACATTAATACCGCTAATATTTTACGTTTCATCACTGAATGATATGTAAAAAATTAAGAAAAGATAAAAACACTATCTCCAATGATATTTGTTGAAAAAATGAATTAAATTTCTCACGGAAGATCGTGGTTATCAGAAATTCTTTAAATGCAGGTGGATAATAAAGTTTTGGCGGCGCGAGTGACAGGTGTTTTTCGTAATAATACTAAAGAGTTATACTAAAGAGTTATAATGTTACCGTTAAGTTCAATTGATTGTTCTTTGACGTTCCCGAGAAGATCGCTAAGCTGAGCTATCTTTCGGAATTAGTTTCCTCTTCCGCGAGTTTCAACGTAATCGCGGATATTATTTTCCCCGGCAGTTCGGAATATTATTTAAATTGGAATTACTTTTCTCATTATAACCCAGCCAAGGGGAAAATCCCCTTTCCCGCCGACTTTACTTTTGCCATTCTCGCCGTGGGAGAAAAATTTTATCCGCGACAAGTGACAACGCGATGGCGGACCTTCCGCTCTTTGGCGTGTCTCACGATTTTTGTTTTATTCACCATCGATAAGCTTTGTTCGATCGCCATTTGCCAACAGCTCATCGCTTGTTGTAATTCGAACACACTCAACTAAGTTGTAATTCATATCCCCCTCATAATCGCATTTTTATTGAAGAATTTAATTGAAACTAATCTTAAAATATAATACGATTTAATAAACCATTTTTATGCTTGTTGAATTTTATATTTGTATTTTTATTAATATTTTTTCAATGTTAATCAAAAGTGTTAGATACTCGTGTAAAGAATAAACACAAAATTAATTAGTAGTTTAAATAGACGTTATTGCAAATTTTTTAATTAATTAATTTAATTAATATAATAGCCCCTTCGCGACGCATTTGTGTTCCGTGAATCATACAAAAGCGCGTAAAAGCATTGCCCTGAATTACCGGCAATGATTAGCCAGCAGTAAAAGTATTTCTTCTTCGTGTCGACCTCTAACTATACGTGTAGCTAAATATTGTCTGCAACAAAAGAGTTAAATCTGGCTAGAAAATAAAGATTACTTAAATAAGATAGGCTAATGCCCAATAACGTGATACACAAAGTAAATTTATATCTTTGCGCACGTACACGGAACCGGAGAATAGAAAACGGTAAAATATTATTTGAAATTAAATCTATCATAAATGAAAGTTTCAATTAAAATCCCAAATACATTTCCCTAATCTCGCGTGATCGCGGTTGTAACTGCAGATTAGTTTACAATCTAGAGATTCGATCTCAAATTAAAATCAATCAATTTTATGGCATTTTATGTAAAAATATTTTAAATCAAAACAGTATGAAAGCTAAATATTAAATCAATCGTCGAATTTTATTTAGTTTCTTGCATATAAAATTTAATGTAAGCATTTTGGACAATGTAAATACATTCAACAAAATGACTGCATAATTACAGACTTTGCATTATCAGTTATAGAAATTAAGAGCTGCAAAATAGTATATCTTGATTTTGATTAATTTGAAAGTATTCGCGAGTTTCAAATTCGTGTTAGATATTCGTGTAATTATTTCTTAAATTATGTTTTGCATTAGGTTTGTTAAAATCTATGAAAAAAACATCACATCGTTTTCACGTTTTTGAATACGATCGTTGACCCGGACTAAATGGGCCTTATCTTCCCCGTTCGTGTCAGGTGAACGTTAACGAAAGCGTCCGTACTAGTAAAGAGTCATAACGATCTTCATTGCAGAGAATTGTTTCTCGTCGATTCGGTGCCGGTTGAAAATTAAAGATTCCTATTGCACAAAGTCGAAATTAAACCCGAATTTTCTTGAATTAAAACGGGATTCCCAAAAGCAATTGTTTTAATAAAAAGTAAGCAACGATGTCTATATAATTTTTAAAGTCAAATAATAAAGTAATTAGTATAAGAGAGAATTTTCTTCTTAATATATGTTATCCTATTAATCTTACAATTAGTATTAGTTTGTTTTTTCAGCAGTAATAGTAAAATAAATATGGATACAATTGTTTATTAAATAAAAAATTTTAATATAAAAAAGCAAAAAATAGAACAGAATAAAAGTAAAGATTTTAAATTAATTTAGATTAAGAATTAGAAAGAAGTAGATATCATTCTTAAATTTTTATTTCTCTTCTAAAGTTCAATTTCTAAATATTCTGAATCATGAACATTATAATTATTAAATTATTTAAAAAATACATATTTGCAGTTATTTTTGCTATAAATTATTTTATTTGTGTTCTTATTTTTTTCTTCTCTTTAATAAAAAAAATGTATTTTAATAATAGAAAAATATATAAATATTAAAAATATACAAATCAATGTATTATGCAATGTATTATATTATTATAATATGCAATGATATAAAAACAGAAATTGTCATTAATTTTGACTGTTGAATTACCGGAGTCAATTTAGAAAATCTAAAATTCGTTCCTTTGTACATTGAGCAACCCTTGGATTTGAAGGGTTGCTTAACTATCCATCACAAATTGATCTTATAAAAGCCCGACAGAAGTCGAGACATTCAACTTATTTTCCATTGTAAGGATCGTTCTTTTCAACGTTAGTAACTTACGGACGTGCCACCGGAAAAGGAATTGATCTGACAAAATTGTTGATCCAGTTATCCTTCATTAAACAAAACATCCCTATTAAGCTAGCCCTTCCCCCACCAGCGCACAATTAATTGTAAAATATTTTAAAATTTAGTGCTAATTAAGTTCTTCGAGAAATAATAAAAATAAATCGAAAATATATATATCAGTCGTCGAATTAGGTGCTCGTTTCATTTGGCTAGTACTCAAACTTAAACATGAGTCTCGCGGTTGACTGTCAAGAGAGAAGTCAACTTTAAAATCGAGTTTTCCTTTTCCATTTTATGCATATATCCAATAAACTTTTACGAATTCATTATTTTAAAATTAAAGAAATTTTATAACTCACCGAACCGATGCGTAGCAGGAATTGTAATACAGCTACATAAATCTGTAATGTGCACATAAATCCAAATTATAATAGCGTCCAAAATAATGAATACTATAAATTTTATTTGCGTATTTTTTGTTTTAATTATTTACACGATTGAGTATTTTTACTATAACTAAATTAAATAAAAAGTTAATTTAAAAAAGCATTAATTATATTAATTTAAAGAAAGTCGTCATTTTTTAAAAATAAATTATTCAATGCAATTATATAATTAATATAAATTATCAAATAAATGTAATATTTTATTTGTAAATTAAATTTATGAAATAAGAAAGAAATATTTTTTATGGAAATATATTTTTTTCTTTTAATTGTTTTCTTTTTTTGCATAGATGATTTTTGAACTTAGGAAAAAGTATAATAAATTAAGTTTATGTGTTTTAAAAATAACTAGTTAAAAAAATATATAATATCATAAAAATTAATAACTTTTTAACTTTATTATTTAACTTTTAACTTTTCATCTAGTTAAAATTACTCAACTCTGATTATTTAAAATATGTAAGATACTGAGATACAAGTAACATCTTAAAATAAATACTTCGAAGGCATTATATTACAATGCAAGGTTGAGTAGTTGAAATTAGTTAGAAAGTTATAGGTTAAGTAAATAAATTAAAGTGGAAAATTATTAACTTTTAACTTAACTAGGTTAATTTTAAATAATTTTATTTTTTTAATTTCAACTAGTTATTTTCGAAACATATAAACTTTAATTTATTACTTTTTTTCTTAAGTTAAAAATTTATCTACGTAAAAAAAATTATAAAAGAAAAAATACAATCGCACATAAACAATATTCCTTTGTTGTTTCATATAAGCCTAATTTATAAATAAAATATTAAATTTGTTTGATGATCCATAATATAAATGTTTTAAGTAACTAAGTTAAGAAAATCTGCTTAACTTTAAAAAATTACAAATTTCTAATTTAATATGAATGACGTTCTTCAAAATTAACTTTTAATTTAACTTAATTTAATTTTAACGTAACTAAAAATTAAATAAGTTATTAATTTTTGAACTTTAAACTTAAAAACCTGATGTGTACAAAATGTTTTACATTTTACATTATTTATGTGCATTTTAATTTATTTTATTGCATAATATTAATTAGTCAAAATAACAATTATAAATATAAAATAAGAAACCAATATGACAGAGTAATGGTATAGTTCAAAAACTCGCTTTTTATAAATATTTTTATTCAATATTTATGATAAATTTTTATAATCTGTTCAATTTAAGATCACAAAAATATTTTAGAAATATTTTAGTGAATATTTACAAAATATTCAATTATCATAAATATTATATTTTGTAAATCTTATAAATATTGTAGGCTGTCTGGATCATTCTAATCCTGTTACGATGGCGTATAGATTTACCATAGTGATAAACTGATGATAAACTTGTGAGTAAATAACAAATTCAGACAGGTAGGAAATAACAAATGAAATAAATCATAAATAAATTTCTCACCTAAGTTATTCTGCTGTCACCCAATACCACCATCTCCTCCTCTTCTCTCGTTCTTCTGCTGTTGCACGTCCGTGACAATTCATTCACAAAACACTCGCGAATATTTATAACGTAATTACCTATAAGTAATATAGTAACAAATTGATACTCAATTCAAGTTCAGCTCGTGTCGATATCGCTCTTTGACGAGCCACGAAATATACTTACGTTACGCGATGCAACGTGTTGGTTAGGTTAGGTCGGGAAAGACGCGCTAATTGCGACGCGCCGGGTGATTGCGATTACCGCGATACGATTAACGCGATCGCCCGTCGTCGAATTCGACACTCGATGCTCACCTGTGATGGCTGTAATACTGATTTGTGGAAATCATTCGGAACGAAGCAAACAAGCTAGAACGCAAGATCGCGACGCTACGGGGGGCGAGAGCGGATACGCGCCGACAACATGAACTGAGCTGCTAATTCACGCGGCGCGAGGCTCACTCGCTCACGCTGCTCAGTTCATATTGTTACGTAGCCGCTCGCGCCTTCGTAGCACCGCGACCGTGCGTTCTAGATTTTGCGCTTTCTTCCGAGCGATTTCCGCGAACCAGTATTGGAAGTGCGTGTTTAATGTCGAATTCGACGACGGGCGATCACGTTAAACGTGTCGCGGTAATCGTAATCACGCCCAGCGCGTCGCGATTAACGCATCATTCTCGATCTAACCAATACGTCGCGTCACGTAGACACATTTCGTGGCTCGTTAATAAGCGATATCGAAACGAACTGAACTTGAGCGCCGATTTGTTGCTATATCACGTCGAAGGTAATTACGTCACAAATAAAGCGTTCTCACTAACGTTTCGGGATGCCGCGAAAGAATTTTCTCGAATAGCGTGAAGTTAGGCGAGTCAGCAACGCGCCGCGCGAATCAGCTGCTCAGTTCACATTGTCGTCGCATATAGCCGCTTCGCGCCATTTCGCACTTCCATGGCGTCCGTCACGACCGTGCATTCTAGCTATTTCGTATCGTTCCGAAAGAATTGCGCAAGTGAAAGAGGTGCCGGAGGTGGGCGTCTAGTGTCAAATTCGGCGACGGGCGATCGCGTTGACGTGTCGCAGTAATCGTAATCATCCGGCGCGTCGCAATTAGTCCGTCCTTCTCGATCTAACCAATACGTTGCATCGCGTCACATAGGTACATTTCATCAAAGAGCGATATCGAAACCAGCTGAACTTGAAGCGCGGTATCACATCGTAATACGCAATAAGTAATTACGTCATAAATACTCGCGAGTGTTTTGCGAATGAATTGTCACGGATGTGCAATCGCGAGGGACGAGACGGGAGAAGGAGATAGCCCAGGATGGCATTAGACGACGGCGGAGCAACTCTTGGGTGAGATACTTATAACTTATTTTATTTATTAATGAAAAGTGATTACATGTGTGCCGAAAACAATATTGGAAACAGAATCCAAAAGATAAAATGTCAAAGTAATTTAAAATTACATAAGGCTTGTAATCTAATTTCTCAGATATCTGGGGTTTGGATTTAATTTTATATGCTAACACACATTTTACGAGCGTGAATTATTTTCGCTTCTACTTCTTATCTGATTGTGAGTAAAATATTAATTGATCTCTCTTTAAATAATAACTATTAAAATCATCTATGTTCCAAGATAAAAAATTTAGCTCTGAATATTTTTCAACACACTTTTAAAACGAAATTTGAATAACGAATAAAAGTAGAAATCTATGATATTAATAACAAATAAAAATATACAAACATGTCAATCGACGATATTTTAAACCAGTGTACGCAGTCTCAAAATAAAAATGAAAAATATCGACATTTCTTTTAATATCTTAAAGTCGTATGTACAAAAAAACAATTATAAAGATGCACAACCGATTTTAAGAGTATATGATCTTATCGAATCGAAAAATGGGCTATTTTTCAACACTTTGTAAAAACAAAAACATATCATTTATTTATCTGTTTGAATAAAAGTTTTACAGTATTGAAAAAGTTTAGTGTTGAAAAATATCCTATTTTTCGGTTCGTTAAGATCCTATAATCCATTAATGAAAAGAAGAGTATTGACACTATTCCGTAGTATCCAATTGTATTTAAAGTGTGCTCAATGATGGTTAAATATCGATCTAAACTCTATTTTTTGTTTTCCTTTTAAATCTTCAAACGAAACGATCAAAGCTTAATCTACTTTAATAAAAATATCGTAATGAATTCTACTTTATTTTCATTCAGCATAAAAATATCAATGTGCAATAAAATTATCTTGACAAATAAAATGTAGCGCGTCTAAATATACATAATTAAATTAAAAAATATTAAATTAAATATATAATTTTTTAATAATAAAAGTCTATAAGTTGGAATAAGTTTAAAAAATTCTGGTCATATCAAATCCTTAATTATATGTAATGTCGCTGTTATTCTCATTGTCAACTATTTTAAAACAACATTTATGTTATTCCAATCCATCTTAGAAATATAAATAAAATAATACAGTAATAACTGAATTTCAACATGACGTTTGATATTTTCACATGCGATTCAGAGAGAGAAGCTCAGCCGACAATAGTGTATAATGCATGAGCCACTAAATAATCAAAAGCGTACAAAGGATAGGGAGAAATAGGAAATAGAATTGCATATAGTAAACATCAAAAGCAATTAGAATTGACGATTGATGAGTATTTACGTTATTGTCACTGATATCTTGGCTGCGGATCTCCGCTGGTGATATGCATTATTTACTCGGTACGTCGATGCGATGTGAGTTACGTCGCGACGTGAATATTGTTTTGCGGCTTTTCTTGACCAGCTCATGTTTTTGTTGCACGTTGATTTATGAAGTGATGTCAGCAACCAAAACCAAGGCGCCGCTCATTACAAACACGCATGCATTGACGCATTAATGCGAACAGGTACCTTAATGTGCCATGGTGCAACATAGTGAATTGCGTTTCTTGAATGCGACTATACTCGATCTGGGAGAACACGAGAAATGCAATAAATTAATTCTTGAAAGATAAAATCATTTCCCTTTGTTGATAAATAATATTATTCTATTATTTAGTAAAATTAGATAAATTACAAAATATATTATAGATAAAAATACATATATCTCTTATAACCATGCAATGCACAAAAAATTGAGAAAAATAAAAAATAAAATCGTATATAGTATAATATTATATCGGAAGCAGTTAAAGATATACACGTATTAATTTATTTGTTATTTTAAAATTTCGAGAAGATTATTTTTTCTTATTTCCGTTTTTACATTTAAATTTATAGATTTTGTAAAATCGTATTGAAGTTACATTCTTTCGGCAATTTCATCTATACCTGTAATTTTCGTAGTAATTCTGTTCTCTATTGATGAATGCAACGTCGGTCACGCATGTGCGGGGATGATCATTATAATTCCGTTAAACGACGATAAATGACGATCGTGTTAAGTGACGCTGACTCTGTTTTAATAATTGTCACGTGTATGGTGTATCGGATACTGAATGCTATTATCTCCGTTTGTCAGATAAAATGCTAAAATGCATGGCTATATATTTCAGAAAAAGCAATTGTTTAATAATCATAAATAAATCACTTTTGGAAACACAAAAGAGTTATTTTTGTTTCTTTTTTTTAGAATATCGTTTTCTTCATTTTGTATCTATTTAAAAAAAAAATTAGTGTTCTTAATTATAACGAGAATTAATGTTATTATGAGATTAATTAAATTTTTAACTGACTCAACCAATAGATAGATTCAAATATTTTTTTTTAAAGAAAGCTTAAATTAATTAAATTTATAACTGACTCAACTAATAGATTAAAATATTTTTTTTAAGAAAAGCTTAAATTAATTAAATTTTTAACTGACTCAATAGATAAATTCAAATATTTTTTTTAAAGAGAGTTTAAATTCTTATACCGATTTCTTTTTCTTTCTTTATATTTTTTTCAAAAAGGATAAATATAAGCTTCCACGTTTTCTTCTTGATTTCGCTCTCATACATTCAATTTAGATTAAAATCTATATATGTGAAATTTTTATACTGTATAAATTTAATTAGCGATATATTTCAATTTCGGATGATTATGGTTGCGAGACTTTCGGTTTAATTAATATTGTGATTAATTAAACATAGCGAACAGCGCCGAGGCAAAGTAGAGAGTTAATCACGGATAACAAGGTCGACCTAAGACGATAGAAGAAAGAAATAAGCCGGATAATACTGCCGATCCGAAGATGGCAGTTTCTTAATTATTGAATTTACGTATATATATCGAAGTATATATGTCACAAATTTCGTAAAATTCTTATTAGAACTATTCTGCGGACATTTAAAGTTACAGGTTTCATATTTATCTAAAAATATACAAAGGTAAAATCATGTCTTTTTATTTAGTTAAATGTTTCTTATACGTCCTTAGATTTTTATTTTCAGTATAAAATATTATTTATATATAATAATATTTTAAATTTAATTGACTATAGAAATTAGAGACACTATAATTTTTTATTTAGAATAAAAAGGGAAAGAAAAGAGAGACAACGATTATCTTTGATGTCACAAAAATATGTAGCCCTCATATCCTAAAACGAAAGCAGTTTCCGTTTTGAAATGGCGCGTGTCGTTCACGGTTTTATGACACTGTGAGGAATTGGGTTAACGTCTGACACAATGCTCTCAGTGTTCCAAAAGGATTTGTTTCGCATCGGGATCGTCAAGCAAGCGACAAAAGTCATTGCGATTTAGAAAAAATGTCCTAGTCGGACAAGACTCAGCAGATTTTCGATAAATATTTCTCGTAGCTGTGATTATTCAGTAAAGAATAGAAAAAGACTTTAGAAAGATATTAGGAAGATAAAAGAGAATGTGTGAAATATCCTCCCTATAAATTTTTGGTTACGTCATATTCATGTTCTTTAGGGAATCGCTGATCTGTTTATTACCACATTATCGCGAGCTTCCCTGAAAAATAGAATATATTTAAAGCGCTACGAGCCGGGTGGCGGCGATTACTTAAATTCTCCCAAGTAAAACGAAAAGTTTCGTAACGAGGCAGGTCTTGAAAATTTTTAACTATTACTGTAATGAAGTTACTACAGCGAAGCCGCGGGGTCGAGTGTATCGGATAGCTTACATGCTTCCAATAACAAGGAACTTTCGTTTCTGTGAGGCGTGGTAAAGCAGAAGTAATGGGCCCCGGAGGACTTCTTAAGGTAGCTTAAGGTTTATCACAGTCAAGTGAATATTTAACAACTTCCCGGGGAAAAAGCTTTTCAAAGTGCATGGCGCGTAAGTTGCAACGAAAAGATTCCGATTTGCTGCCGTTACATTTACCTGATGCATTTTTTAGTGCATCGAATTACATTACATCCATAAAACGTATTTTCCATGAATAATTTCATGTAACGTATATTCCTTGACGGATCTTTTATATACAATATGTCAGAAATATTACATATGGAAATAATGGTACATAATAAATCAACTTTAAAATTAATGCAAATAACGACAAAAATGCAAATTTATTTCGATATTTAATTGTCTCACACCTCCTAGTACTATCTTCCGATTAATGTACATTTTTCGTAATAATAATGCTACCAATATTAACGCGATCATTACATAGCGTAATCTGATCTGTAACGTACATTGCTGACTATGTGGTTAAAATCGACTACATGTAACGTGAGCACGGGAGGCAACCGTGGCGGTTTATCCGCAATCGTAAGAGAGACATCGCGGTGGAAACACGACGTGGAGTCGCGCTCGAGCGAGAAATAACGGCGAGAGCCGGAATCAGTTCTTCCTCCCGAGCGGAGCCGAACCCGCCCCGATAACCGGTAATGTTTCCCCTAATTTTTTGAACGCAACCGAAGAACGGTCCGGAGATAACGCCGCGGTCGGTCGGTCGAAATGACATACGCGACACGTCCTGCGGCTTGCACTAGCGGCAGCCGCCTCCCCGGTATAAGAACTCGCAAGATAGTTGGCCTCGCTCGCTCGCTCGGCCGCGAGCGCCGGCTCAATGTACCAGAGGAAATCGCTGACTTATGGCTGCGCTGGGGAGTCATACCTTTTTTCATAAACCCCCAGTCAACCCCAACCTCGCGACTCTTTTACATTGTACCCAGATTTCAGCGATTAATTTTCCCCATTGTGTCGTGGCGCGTCTCTCGCCAGCCAGCCAGCCAGCTTTCCTCCGCCTTCTTCTGCTTCTGCTTCCTCACCCTCCATTTCGTCCTCCTGCTACCCTCCTCAACCTTCCTCGCCTGACTTTCCTCTATAACCCTCCTGCGACCACGGTCCCGCGTTCCATCCCTCACCGACACATCCCGCTGCCTCTTCACAGTCGCTCCCAGACTGCGGTTCGCATTGTCATTGGCAAACAGATCTCAATAGCGGTATTAAAAGTATCCGCTCTAATGGAACTCGGCATATTCAGTCCAACGAAAAATTCCGCGCTAAAGGAGAAGTCGATCATTGCACACCGCGAATGTAGAACGCCGCGATTTCTGCCTATGCAAAAGTAATTGAACGTCACTGTGCAAAGCAGCTATTTTCCAAGGACTAAAAGCGAATGTAAAATATTTGGCGTCCCACTTTGCCGTAGTGATTATTACAAAAGGGAAGTAAACTTCCGCCAGTCGTACCAAGAATATTGTATTATTTCGTGGAAAAAAGTGTAACTTGCTCATTGATAATCCACCGTTACATTTTCGACATTTCTCGCTCATTCCAGACGAGGAAGGAATGCAAGCCCTCTTCTCCTCAGGATTCTTTTCTCTCTATAGTGCTCAACTTTTTCGAAGCATTAAAGCGATCTGAACGTAAAACTGAACGAGAACAACTTCTCTCTCTCTCCCCCCTCCCTTTCTCTCTCTCTTTCCCGTTCTCGTTCGCCTTCTTTCTCGTTGTTAAAAAAGGCGGACAGTTTGAAAAGTGTGTCGTGTCGACACTGCGATACTCGGTCGTATCTCAACGGTAAACATTTACAGCGTCGCCAAGTATTATTTCGATGTGCACGACTGGTTGTACCACGCGACTAGTGGACTGCATGTGCACTGTTTATATTTTATATAAAACGCTTTTTATACGTCCACACGGATGTAAAAACGCGCGCGCACGTGTACATATATGTACACGTGCGCGTTTTTACATACATATATATGTATATGTGTATGTATGCATGTATGTATGTATGTATGTCTACACACACACACGCGCGCGCGCACGCACACACACACACACACACATATATAATATTATATAACATTATATACACGCGAATGGACACGAGCGATTATGGTGGCTTATCGCAGCGGGACGCAATACCAAAGTGTTCCCCATGACCGTATACACATATATATGTATATATAACCATTGTTTCCACCCTCTTCGCTCTGGAGAACGTCGGGGCTATTGTTTAGATTTTTTCGCAGTGATCGCGATGACCGCAATACGCGACGAGGACCCCCTCGACATGGTTTGTGATGCGCGACGAATAAAAAGTGAGAACCTAGCCATCCCGTTTCTATTATATGGTATGAGACAAGATCAAAAGTCTCCACATACGTTTTTCAACAGCGAACAGTTTTCTAAGCGATTCAGACTATCCTTCTGCTTTTTTTCAAGATATCTATTATTCTAAATTACATTTTTTGCATATATTATTATAATTATAATTTTTTTACACAATATTGAAGAGAATAGCATAGAATCTTTATATATTGACTAAAATATTAAAAATATCTAGACGCAATTAAATTTAAAGTAATTATATTCTTTTTTAAGAATTGTAAATTTTCTATGCCTTGATTTCAGACATGGGATAAAAATAATGAAACGGATAATTATATTTATTTAATTATATTTTAAATTAAAAATAAAAATCTTTATCATTATTTAAAATATATCGTATATTTATTATAGTGACACTGTAAATTGCGTATTATACATTTTGATATTTCTGTACATTTATTTTGTTCTTCTATAGTTTATGGTATATACATATATGTATAGAAACTTTGCTGAAGTGGGTAAGCAAAAATCCCACAGATAATCTTATGCATAAAATGTACTTTTTCGCGTGAGAGCGATATTATCTGCCAGTAAAACATTGTCATTGTGAAATTGTATGTAAAGAGAAACTATCAAGAAAATGATCTTTCAGTAAACTCTGTCGCTGTTCTTGTTTTTACGACCTTTATTTTTCTTCCATGTAAAAACAACTTCTTCATATCTAGGAATATATACTTATCTCTATTAGCCAAAATTAATATAATTTATTTGTGCAAAAATAATAAATACAGGACATTTTTGAAAGTCTCCAAAAAATGTTACAAATATTAAGCTTTGGATGTAATGCTTTGATAAAAAAAAAATAATGGTTCTGGTTTAAAAGTGATATGAATAATGCACTTTTATGTATACACACGCACACGCTGATACAAACACATACATGTATTATATATGTAATATTTTTATACAATATACTAAAATAAAATTTAAATTTTAAATTTACATTAAACTATACGTTATTCAAATTGTGATTCCTAATTAGGACGTACGGAAAAATTGACGCTCGCAATATTTTATCAGAAACTCTTTATTTAAGTATACATACCTGAAACTTGAACCGACACGTTAAAAATACGAAGGCAATTTTATGAAAAAAAAAACGAGCCATAGGGAACTGCGGTGAATAAATCATTAGTGAGAATGGAGAATTACGACGCCATTAATTGATTGACACGCAATACTCCAATTAAAAGCATCGGATGTCGATGGTTAACGAAACGTGGAACGCCAGCAATCCACGAGATACATACATAAATGGACAGTTTAAGTTTACTTCGGTGCGATGGCCATTCATTGTTAGCCACTCATTACAGATTTTGCAAAAAGTGCGGCAATTGTTGTCGATAATTTTTTATTCACTGATTTTCAATGATCACGACAATCGTTGCACACGAAAAGCAATGAATTGCCTTTGATTTTCTACGACTGCCATCTCATCTTATGTTGGCAATCCTATCCTGACACCCCAATTTATTTTCCGCTTTGCGTCTCTGGCAGATCCTAATTTAATTCTAGCTCAGAGTCGGCACGCGGAAAACAGTATTTTCGTTAAAAAAAAAGTCAAATTCGCGGGACTCCGTTTCCCGATTTCTCCAACATTGTATCGAAGATGATTGGAAGGACGATTAATTGGAGTTGGATTATGAGGCAATAATCGTGATGAAACAATAAATAGCATAATTGCACTCGGGATTCCGTGTATATCCTTCGTGCGCGCTATTACAATCGATATCCCGTCCGCGTGTGTGGATACGGGAGTAGCGTACCATAAAACCGGAAGATCTCGTCGAGATTGAGATCGTAATATTGCCGGCGCCGAGCTGTAGTCGGTAACGTGGGATTTACATACCCAGCGGTGAAGCGTGCTGCATGTAAACATTTGTCGTAACCTGATATTTTCGTTTGCCGTTAATCCGCGAATAAACCTCCTTAAGCAGTGCTCACGTCCGAATGTAAATCTCATTTAATAATTGAGCACTGCGCATTCACTAAAGAGAGCTATAATTGCCGAAATCTTAAGAACACGGAGAACGGAAATAACATTTTCCCCTTCAACTGTAACGATGTCAAACGTATTCTGTGCGTTGCAAAACCATTTTGAAATTTCAATGTTTTGTAGAAGGGATTTATTTCGCGGAGGACTTAATTCCGTCTTCTCTTGCAATATATGGTGAGAGGTATGTAGAATGATAATTCGCGTCGTCTTACAATCGACTCCCATCTATTGTACCTCGCCTCGCAATTCGTAGTAGTAACAAACTACGTAATACTCAATTCATATCATTCTTCGCGTCTACAGTCGCAGTGCATTAGAATCTAATGCGACGGTGTCGCGTGCACCGGCAGTTTGTTAATTAGGCGAAGCAGTCCTTTCTTACACATCGGTTCAAATCCTCGGAATCCCAGGGATGTCCCTTAACTTACCCCGACGCAGCCGGAGGCTCTTATGCAAACCGCAGAGTCCGAGCTGTTCCGCGAGTCAGCGGCGAGCTTATTATGGCCATTTGCCTCCCCGTTTAAGAGGGTGTACCGAAAATTGTCGTAAACCCCGAAACGATGGTGTCGCTACTCGAGAACGACGCGAGTCGCACGCCCGTATACAACGCGCCGCGTAATAAAACGAATCCCCGAAATTAAGCGCGCGAGACGACAAAGAGCCAGTTCTGGATCCTAACGAATTCCTCACGGCAGTAGTAATAGGCAAAACTGAACGGACGTAGAACGCGAGAGAGAAAGAAAAGAAAAGTGATATCTAGAGAGTGCCCAGCTATTAAAAAAAAAATGTTCTGTGTATTATGAGTAACGTATTGGAATATCAAAATAAACAATAAACGAAAAGATAAGCAGAAAAAGTATATTAGACGGTAGTACACGATAATATTAGATGATAAAGTGGATTAGTCGTTATATTTATGTTTTTTTTATTCTAAAAATTTTTTAGCAAAATGTATTTTTGTTTCTTTAAATATTCTATAGAACAGAAAGATCAATTTTTTTGAAGTAGAGTCCACTCTTCAATTTTTAATATTTCCATCCATAAAACAATAAATACGAAAGCGAAAAGCGGATCGTACGGTGTGTATTGTGTTGGCCAGTGAATAAATTTTCCAAAATTTCTAACACTATTTTCTGGAGGAAATGTTATATTGCAAGTAAATCATGAGAGCAGAAAAGGGGACTTTATTGCACAATCGGTCGCATCCGCCGTGTAATAAAGATAAAGTTTAAAGGGAAAAGTTGCGCTGGTGAAGAGAGGGGCGAGGCACGGATAAAGGAGGTGAAGTTTTTATATCGTCCTGGTTGTGTAATATCGGCCGTTATAATTACGCGTTGCCTCTTTCAAAGAAGCCGTTTAATTACTATCATTAGGTATTATTTCTTGAATGTTGTTGTGTATCTGTTCTAACAAGGAAAATAAAATACGAAACTTTACGAGCGTCGTGTGTTTCAAAAAATCTTTGATGAGCTGTCGAGACAATCAATATTTTTACCAATAGTTCTGATACATCGGGCAATAGTAAAGTCTGCTTTGACAACTCGAATATACTTGATTCGTGCATTACTACGAGCAAAATGTCGAGATATCTCAACTAAAAATGTTCGATGTTTATTTTTGAAATTTTTATAATATAAGAAAACAGAAAACGTAAAGCTTTTCATCACAGAAGATTTGCCGTTATACGAAAGCATAATGTACTTTAGAAAAATTTATACATGAAAGTTATGAAAATATATATCGAGTGTCTCGGACTCCTATTAAGTTTAATTAAATTTTAACAACAAAAGTTTGTTTACAAACGCTGTTTTTCATCATAATTTTTGTTAATTCTTTCGACGTATAATATATAAAGAATATAATATATAAACTCCAAGTTTTAAATTAAGTCTTTAATTAAAATACTATTAGATACTATTAAAGCAAATTTATTTACGATAATGTTTTTTTTACTTACATGTAATAATGTTTTGTGGCATTTATTTGTATTTTTAATTATGACATTTCAAGCAGACCATTCCATTAACATTCCAAGTTCAATGTAAATATGAAATTGAGTATATATAAAATAGACCGCGCATATTGAACTTTCTGACTATTCTTGTCCTGGATATTTCATATTTCAAAATATCACTTGTCGCATCAAAGTATCGATGCAATTCCAAACTTTTTCTGTGCAACAAAAATACAAAAAATTAAAAGGTTCAACAAATACGAGTATAACATATAACAAATGGAAAACGATTTTGATCTCTCCTTCCTTCTTTCTGTCTTAATATACTTTGAAAGAATTAAAATTTTATTGTTAAAAGAATTATATCTTCATCACAAATCATCTTTCCGTAAAATATATCACACAATTTTCAAATCGAAAATGAATCCACAATGACGATATTCCTATGCAGACGTGCGACCGGGGGAAAACAGACAGCGATTCAAAGAAATGCCAAAACGTGGCGTGCGAAGCAGGAGAGGGCTTTGATGTAAAATTTGCCGAAATAATATTTCGATGATATGCCGAACGGCGTCACAGCTGCGGCGCACGAGCAAAGGTGCCCAGTTGCTCGGCGTCATACAAGATTGTTAAAGCTCAGACCGGCCGGAGGTAGCGGCGACGGCGGTGGTGACCGAGAGCCGAGAACGGCGCGACGGCGGCGTCGCGAAGGAAGGTGCAGGGAGGACGGCTAGTAGTGAAACAGCTGGCACATACTGGCGACAGCCCGCCTGTCACTAACTCAACCTGGATACACACGCGCCACGTGCGCCAGATACAAACTTCATTGATGTTGGACGAAAAGAACGAGTGAGACTTCCGAGCTTATCGTAAGTCCCCTTTCCAAAAGGGAAGAGACCCTTTAATCCACGAACATAGTTAGACGAGCGATCACGATCGAATTGGCGGCACTGTCGCTGACGATGGTTAATCGATAACCGCGACTGAGTGAATCTCCTCCGTCTCTTTCTGTCGAAGTCTAATCAATGACAAGACTATCGCGGATGAGACTGCACCGTGAGTATTAAGGATGTTTTTTTATTCTTATCTCGCTAGGATTATACATGCGCATCAAAGAAAGTTTGGAGAACGCTTTATTATCCCTGCAACGAGGTGACGGCATCATTAATTATACCCGTTAATGAAGCATGTCTGACTAATAGCTGCCTAAGCAAGATTGACGTCGGTGAGAATCTTTACTACCTTTTCTCTTAATAGAATTGCAATTTCTTGTTTGAGAGCAGTTCTTGACGGAAAATCAAATAAGTTTGATAATCAACAATCGATGAGATATTACGAGTAACAGGAGAACTTGTCAATATTCTTATTTATGATAAAATATTGTAAATGAGAGGAAAAGTAACGATATTCATTGCATTATTATTACGATTCTTATCTCACTGGGATTCATCACGGTTGTCTGCGATTTAATCTATTTCATCATTATGTGCAATAGCGGGAAGAACGTAGCAATCGAACGAACACACGGATGCACTCGAAACTCGATTTCGCGGATCGCAACGAAACAAAGTGTTACCACTCCCGAACACGTCCATCACGCGAATCGTCCGCGAGTGGTAACACTTTTCCTTCGATTTCGCGCGTGTCTATCTCGTGATTTTTTTTTCCCTCCCCTGACGTTTTCCCGCCACCTCCGGGAGAAAGCGTTGACCAACGATTTTCGGACGCAACGGTGCAACGGTACGGCACGACACGGCACGGTACGGCGACGCAGCCGCGCCGAATTATCGTCATTTTTCGTCATTTGCCGCGTCCGCCCGTTTGCCCGTCCAAAAGTGTCGTAAAATACATTGAAAAAAACGTTCCTCCGTAAATACCGACGAGCGTCGCCACGTGGACCACGTGTCAGCTGCGCGCCCCATGAAATCGCCCGCGTCCTCGAAACGCGCGTCATTCGGCACAGCGTAACAAAACTCGTAATTCCGCATTGTGACATTTACTAATCAGGTCTGATCAAGATTTAATTCCATCGACAAAAGCAAAATTAACGAATACTGATATGCGACCTCCTCTTCGACGTAGAGAAATTTTCTTTCATGCTCATCTGGCAATCTCCCTCGTTTTAATAACATATTCGACGACGAGAATAATGAGACGCATATTATACATATTTTCGTGCCATAATTTAATATCTACATTTTTGTCATTTTTTTATTTTCATAGATACTGCTCGCTTATTAAGATAATGTAATTTCACACGCAACATGAGAATTATTGTTGCACGCGTATTTTATAATATAATAATGCATTATATTAATTATGTAGAATATTTTATTTCAAATTTTGAAACCATATCTTTAAAAATTTTAACAGAGCTATCACATTACAGAAAAAAATTCTTTTTAGTAACAGCAAATTTTATGTAATATTTTAAAACGTTGCTGTAATTAAAAGTTTGTATATCAACGCTAAATTCTACAATTTTTTAGAAAGTGTGTTATGTTTCTTTGTGCATAAATAAAAAAAGCTTAATTATCTGTCTCGAGAATCCACATTTACTCGCGACAATTTAATATCCCATTGTTATATAAACTAATTAAAATCTTGTCACGTTAAGGAAGGAGCATGCGCGAAGTAGTGGTATTAATTTTCTCAGTTTGTAGCTACGCTTTTGTAGCGAAATTATATAAAAGTCAAACGCGAGACGTAACTTCGTAATATTATGCAAGAATAAATTCAAAGGCCAGAGATTAATTCGATACTCTGAAACGCCAGAACAACCAATATCCTACGAGATAAAAGGAAGAATTTCTTACATGATAAGCTCATGAAGGTTAAATCAACTTTTACACCGAAAATTCACTCAGCATATTTTCAGTATGAAACTTGATTCATCCCTCACGTGAACTTTATCCCAGAACAATACATTCTTCCAATTGCGAAGAATTATTTCAACATCTAATCGCTATACTTTCTTCGGATTGCACAAATTCGTAGCTTTCCAATTTATCCGTCAATCTCATCTGTCTTCGCTACAATGTTTTTTTCTCCTGGCTACGGACTCACACAGAACGGCAATGGTTGTTCTTGTTCCACGGTATTGAATTCGCATCAAGAATCGAGAGACCAAATGCGTTGTAGAACAAGCGAGACAAGTCTCTTCGTTCCCGATCTCGTCGATGCATTTTTCTTAGGGGCTTTCCCCATTTGCCTCTCGCGGTCGTGCTTTGCGAATTTCCTTGGGCGCGCGGACAGCGTATATCCACCCCCTCGCAAATCCGAATCCATACGCGCACATAGGACAGACATGCATGTACATGCACACAGAAGTTACTCGGGGGTAACATCAAAGAAACTTTACAGCGAGGTCGGTGTCGCTTAACTCGCTGCGACGAGGCCGCATAGACGCGCTCTCGTTGCCAGTAATTGCTATAGTCCGCAGTTTTGAAGCATTGTACTACATACGTATCACTACGCGCGGAACTCGAATGGGAACAAATGGAGTTTCGTCTCGAGGCGTGTCAAATCGACCGCACTGCGCGCGGTTTCTACGGCTTCCATTCTATTTTTTTTTCACACCGTTTACCGACGATTAATTCATTCGCAACGCACTCCGTGCCGAACAATGCCGCGACGAGACGATGGACGAAAAATATTAACGAATCCATCCACGGACAATCCACTATTTTCAAGCGATATTGTTCTTCTACAACTAATCCTATTTTCTTCCTTTTTTCTATCTGTGTATTATAATTTGTTCTTCGTCGCTGTTCCGTGTCAAATATATAAATTTTATTTAAACAAATATTCCTTGTAATTCGGTGTATTATCAGAATAATTTTTAATTGGATCGAAAGTTTTATCTTGCGGATAATTTTATACATTTTCTGAATTTACCTCTCGCTTGCGCAAATTCGATTAAACGCCAACTTTGAAGATTAAATACCTTGGTAACTAAACCTCGAATTCAAGTACTGATACAGTAAAGTTCACTTGACAGTAAATGATGAAACTAATTTATGTAGATTTAACGGGTATGTAAATGTAGCAATAAATAATATACGTCCGAACAAAATGTAAATTGCTGGTAAAATATTTCTGACGCAAAGAAGAAGCATATGGAGAATTTCGTCGCGTATTTTCCGATATCACGCGGTACGTTTTGCATAATCACATAATCCAGTGCCGCGATCGTAGCTTCGTAATTTATCCGTGGCCATTATTATCTACAGCGACCCAGTATCAGGAGGATGATAATTTAATTTACTGCCAATTCTCTGTTTCATACCTCCGCGTCGTTCGAAATCGAAAGACAAAATATCGACGTCATGTGAAAAGCGACGTTTACATTTGTGGATTGTTAATCGCATTTGTATATTGATTAATATAATTTACGCGTTAATCGTTATGGTCTTCAATTTAAAAATCACATCGTCAGGTCAGATATGAATATAATTAGAAGAAAGCTTCAAGAACAAAAAAAAGATTATATTCTATACAAATTTTAATCATTTTTCGTGCTCTCTTTTCTGAAATAATATAATGTTTCTGACAAACCAAAAAAAAAGGAAAAAAATGTGATATATTAATTATACTTATGTAAATATGGATCAAAATATATTTGCATAAATCAACAGATAAAGAAAATGAATTGGCTATCAATGCGATCGTTGGATGATATTTTGTTCTTGCAACTTGCCCTTTAACGATATTCCAAAATTAATTCGCGATCCAGTGATACATAGAACAAGCGCTGCACATTTGGATAATTACACACACGAAACAATAGCGGCGAACGAAACATGCCACGGTATCGAGACAAGTTAATTAGATTGCCGCCGGTATCTAACTCGTCTAATGACATGCAAACCATTATTCTCATCATCCATCAAAAAGTAATTCTCACTGTCACTCTCTCTGTAAGATCCACTGCACAAGAATCTCTCTTATCGTATAACGATTTTCTGTAGGTATTCTGAAAGAAAGCTACACTTCAACTGGACGATAACATTGCATATATTTATATGCCTATAATATGTTTATTTATTAATTATACCTTTGTTAATTCTTTTTTATGTTTTATAAGCTAAGAGTTGTGAAAAAGGACAATACACCAGAGTATTCTAAATAAGTGTCCAAGATTCAGTATATTCTAACAGTGTAGTGTCCTAAAATGCTTGGATAAACTTTGGGACAAAGGATTTCCGCGAATTAAACTTCAGCAAAATTTTATCCCGCATTTAATTTTATGCAAACTTCAACGGAATCTCAATTCACGACTCTCTCTCTTTCTCACACACAAAAATATTCAATATAAAAAAATTAAAGAGTAAAAATTAAAACTAAAAAATTTGAAAAAATTGAGAAAGTCAAATCAATTTTTCTTTTTTAGAGAAAAGTTAACTTAATAAAAAAATATTTTTGCTATTTTTTGTTATTTTCTCTTCTATATATCTCTTTAAATATTTAAAATTTTACTAAAACACTATATGTAAAAATATATATATAAATATTATATTTAACACTATATTTAAAAATATATTAAATCCTGATTTATAAATTAATTAAATTAATTTAAAAATGTTTATTTAAATATTTTTTATACAAGAGTTGAAATACTATTTTTGCAGCGTCTATAAATTGATTTAGTGATGGAGGTCATCAAGTATTGTGTGTGATAAATTAAACGTTCATTAGATAACAAAAACCGAAATTAATTAACTTCTTTCTAAGCAAAAATATTTTATAGCCTTTGGAAATACAGCTTCCAGGAATCCGTATAATGTTAATTAATACAGGGTTAAAGCGCGTAAAAGGTTTTAGTCGACAATATAGTAGTATATCCATTATATGCATAATCACATTCTATTACATGATAATAATACAGACCTAACGATAGTGCACAATAATACAATGTGCACCGTCGCAACTGTAGCGAGTAACAAATTAGAGAATAATTATTGATTTTTTTCTTTGAACACTTGTTACTGACTAAAATAATAATTTTTAATAGTCTTTATTTAAATAATTCATTTCTTGCACGTTCCGTTGTTTGGAGCTTAATATATTTTATTTCTTCTATCTCCTTGCAGTCTATTGCTACGTATATAATAAAGAATTCCAGAGCATCAGAAAATGTCAGGCATCGCACGTAATAACTTAAATCGTTCGCATAGATACGATAATACGCGAAAGCATATTTTGTATTAATAGTATATACACCAATAGCGATTTGCAAAGAGAGAGAAACGTCGTTCCCCGTAATAGATGAAATGTACGACTATAAACAGCTATTATTTAATTACAAAATACCAAAATAATCGACCGATTTGACCATCATCGTACTCGAGAGAGATTGTTAATACCAAATTCGTATGGTTTATTAGAAATTTACGGCTGTGATGCAGTCATAATTCGCCGCTATTTCGTAATTAGTACCGCAAAGTTATAATTTTCAGAAGTCTCCGGCGAAATATTACCAAGTAAAATTGAAAGCTATTTAATCGTTTCCAATGACGCATGCATTTGTGTATTCCTCTGAGAATAAAAGCGATTTAACGTACAAGCAAACGAGTCTTAAAGATAACAAGTTGCATTCTATCAAAATTTAAATATCCAATATTGAAACGCAAAGAGTTGATAGTATAAAATAAAACAAAAAAAAGTAGTATTTTTGGCGTAGCGAATTTATTGCATCAGTGTAATGAATAAATGGATTAACGCTTATTTTCTTCGAATAAAAAGTTCTTCGCGTTTTAAGGATAACCATTAAGGAAAATCAAGTTGTCCTAGTAGCAACTTTTCCCGGTTTTCGTAAGCTCGTGATAATTATGGAGCTCTCCATGAACGTAGTTACTTCTTTATAAAATATATCTTTAAGGAGTAGATCCGCCTCTTCTACTCTTCTTACTTTCGAAGAAAATACATCCTTGAAAGCGCAATTATCTATTAATTCTCAAACACCAACGACACGGTCCTTAGCTGCACGTTAACGAAATTACGATTTTTTGAATAATCAGAGTTTCTCAAGATAAGAATATGGAGATGGTGTTTTTAAACAAACAAAACTTATTCCAGAATTCGCTTGAATCAGGCGAAGACGCCGTTAAGGCGCATGGCTCTTTGAGACGAGCCCTCTTCTTGTTTCTTTGCACGCCCGTGAATTTTCGGGACGAGCCAATTTGGCTTTGTTTCATTTTTCATTTAGTCTCTCTTCCTCCTTTTATCCCCTTGCCATGAACTCATTTTTCACTTAACCCGTCGCCCGATCTATACTCGATCCACGAACCAAGGTAAAGCGATTTTCATCAGCAAACGCGAGTTTGCGCTTCTTTTTTTTTTATAGATCACGTAAGTTAACCTGTCGAACGCCCTTAAATAATAGTGGAGTTAATTTTGATCTCACAGAAAGGAATGTCGAGCAGGTATGTATATAGATCTTTTTACCGATATTACAGGATTTTTAATCAGGTTTCTCAGCATCCTCCGCGTTCATGATACTCTCGTATTACATCCGTAATGAGCGAAGGTCTCCAGTACAATAATTGAATCGATAAACTTTTATCTTGTATACAAATGTAATACGAGAGTACCATGAATCGTGGAGGAATACAATTAAAATTGTAATGATATCTTGTTACATCATTTGATCTTCTTTCAATGTAACACTTGACACGCATATACTCGACTTTTTCACGAACTCTTTGTGGAACAATACTCGTATATTTTCACGTGTCTCTAAGTATTAAAATACGTTATCTTGTTCATCAGCCATGATTCAAATGAAATCAGTGAATAGCGATTTTCCGTCAGAGTCGGCGGTACTCTATGGGGCTTGTCGTAAAGTAGTCATAAATTCAACGAGCATCGCGAATGTGCGTGCAATACTCAGGAGGAAATGTAACGCCGTTGTCGTCGCATCCTCGAGGATGCCTTTGATACCTTTGCTCTACCGTGACGGTAATCATGGAAACGCACCAAATCTCACTATCCAATAGAAGATACCGGAGAACAATGCTCTCAGCATCACAGCGATAAAGGTCGATTCAATTATCGTACTGGAGACCTTCGCTCGTTGCACTCCGCATCTACTTTTGTTCCTCGCGATCCAGTTTATTTCTTAGATTGGTCATGGGCTATTGTCTTGATCAAATAAACGGAGAATGTGTGCGTTGACGGGCGGTGTCACTATCGATTAGATGTTGAAATTACTTGAATGCTAAAATCGATAAGTATAAAATCACGAATACGTTTCGTATCAATAATTAATAAAATATTACAATTAATAAAATATTAGAATTAATATACTAGAATTAAATGTCCTCAAAATAACAGTTTGTCATATTGGACTGCTATTTTATACCACGAAGCTTCTTATACAAAATTTTCTGCCACTTTTGTTACTTGAATTAATTATAATAAATCTAGATTCTTTGAATCGATTCATCAATGTCTCATTAAATTTTAATCAAAGATCATGAAACAAAATTTAGAAAATATTATGTACGTATATGTATATGTATATTTATATATTTGTACTTGTATATGTGAGTGTATGCTACTTAAAACTCGATATTACATGGATAATAAAAACTCGTTAAATTTACCAATTACCTTGATAGAAATAAAAAATTTGAAGTATGAAATTGAGATTTCAAGCATTTAAATTTTAACTAGATGTATAATAATAATATCTTGATATTATAATCTGTTCATAATAATGAATTATTATTGGAAAATTAACCAAACATTGTCTCATATAATAAATATATTATTTTTGCACATTTTACATGAAAAAATAATAAATGTATTTAAAGAAAAGTCTGCAAGCTCTAAATGAGTTATTGCATACACAAATTCATGCTACAAGAGTAATAGATAATTGCTATAAAATTAAAACATGCTTGCAAAAACATCGAGTGGCAAAACAGCGCACTAAAGTAATTTCTCAATTGTTACAAGCCGAAGAGCTTCCAAAACTTTTCTCTCCTTAACTGGAAAAGATTTCTTTTGTCTCTTAATCTTTAAACAACAAATCCTTAAATCAGTAAAAAATTTAAAATTAAATTATTATTAAAATAAACGCTTTTACCATCTAATTTTAAATAACACTATATATTCAAACAACACAAGACATGTATGAAAAATATTTTAATTTTTCGAACTTTTTAAATATCTATTCCAAATACTTCTGACAATTATATTTTGCTATTTAGTATTTATTTTTAGATTTTATGTTATTAGAATATTTATTTTTGGCCTTTGTAGTCGGCCGGGATATTTTCATTGTTGCATTCACCGTGGCATCATTACTCATTTTATCTTTTATTCACCTTTCAACGAACTGTACGAGAGAACAGCGATATCAATCGAACAAAAATTAAAAAGTTCCTCGTGAAGTTAATATCAACGCCGCGTCTTTTGCCTCCGAATATAAAAGCCGCGCTCATCGATCAACAAAACGACGTACAAACTTTTTCGGAACCTCAAAAGATCTCGATAACAGCGCCGTGGCACGAACGGCCAAGGGCGAAGTACAAAGTCGATAATGCGTTCTGATCCAAAAGCCACGGTTTAAAATGTTAACGATACCCCAATAATATAGAATCATCTTTTTTTCAGTAGGAAATATGACATTGTAACATTTTAATGCGAATATTAACATTCTATCAAATTATATCAATTGATTGATATTAAGTGTCAATGATTAAATATCAATGTTTTGATATATGATTTTAAGATTAAGACTCTCAATTAGTGAGCTAGTATAGATATAAATTTTGACACGTTTCGTTAAAAATTAATTTTGTAATCTCGCTAAATGTAATATAGATTTCTATTTTAAATTGGACAAATTTGGATTAAAATTTAAGTTTGTCATAAATATAAGATATTAAATTATTATAAAAATGATACTTTAAATTATTATATATTGTTTCAGTAGCGAAGCTTTTTTGGTCCAATGTTTCTAAGAACATTTGTTCTTTCTTTTTAATCCGGAAACACGCTCACAAAATTTCAAAACTACTTGTGATTCCCACGCTCTCTCTCTATATATATTTTTATTTATTTTATTATTTATATACATAAAATGGATAAAAAAACTGCTATTATTAGATATACCGGCATTAACACGAGGCTTCATCGACTGTCTATCAACATTGCGCATTGGCATTCGTGTAAGCATTTTTAGGCTGTCTTATAGAAACGCGGATTGCCTTCTTCGTTCGTCCTGGCTTACGGACCGGTGCAAATTACCAGAGCTTTTTATCCTTTGAAGCGACGCACCCCCGCGTCGTAGTGTCCTGCTGCCTTTGCGATTAAATCAGACTCGGCCTTCTCTGGCTTCTTCCCTCTCGCTTTCCCCAAACTTGCTTTCCCGCGGTCTCTCGCTCGCGCTCGCGCTCGCGGCGAGCTTGCGCGCCTCATCCTGCACCCGGAGGTCTCCTCCGCAGAGGAGGACCATCAGGATCCCGATCAGTTTACCGGCGTCCCTCAGTCCGTGCGGTCGCGTTCGGTACTCGCATTCGATCCGCTGAATCACGTGCGTCCTCGGCAAAGGGTGAGAGAGAATAAAGCAGGCGATGTCGACATTAATGCTCCTCGAACGCGTCACTGCAGCATCATCGAATCGCCCTCGAGATGTGTGAAACTCCTCCAGGATTACCGCTACAGGTTTGCGAATATTTTCATTCAGATCGATCGCGCCGAAATTCATCGGCATCGTGAGAAAATATTAATTTCGGGACGCTTCGGGTTTTTCAAAAATTAACACAATAGCTCCGCAAAACATGTACAGATTGATTTCTTCATTGTAATGAGAAATTACAAAGGAATATTTTTTTAAATACGGATAGTTTGAAACTCTTTGTAAATTTTGCAAGATCTGTTCATCGATCTTTTATGATTACGAATACATTTTATACACTTTTATCTTTTGATATTTCATTACAAGAAATATATTTTTTTCATTATTATATAAAATAATAAATTTAACGTACGGTTCTTCCATTTTAATTATCAGTGACTTGAATTTTACATTTTCTGGTGTTGAATAATTCTTCAGAATTAGTGTTCCAAATACGAAAAGTTTTAATTCCATTTATTATATATCTTGTGCATATGTAAAGAAGTTTACATTTTTAAGCAGATCTTCGATTTATTTGCTCTGCAGATAAGTAAATTTTAATTCAGTCGTAATTGTAATAACATTTACTTTCTTGTAAGAAAAATAAATTTGCCTTCGCACTTCGAGGATTTTCACGTTTTTGAACAGTCCATGAAAACGTACGGAAGTTTTAAAAGGTTAGAATCTTGACTCTTCGTGAATTTTCATTCAGATCGGCTACAGTGATATTTGATCTCATCCCGTGAGAAAGGCACTTTTCATGCGAAGGGCGTGAAGAATTTCGCTTCGCGGTGCAGCCCTTTGGGATCCGCGCGTTGTGGGTTAGCGAATTTTAATTCCGGTCAGTTACACCGAGGTTTACCCTTGCAACAAAAAGAAGTTACTTTTGAAGTGAACACATGTCGAGGTAAATTTGCATATTCGTGTTAAAATTCTTCGAGATTGTTATAACGAATGCAAAAATTTTATTTGAGATCGGTAACACCGATAAACGTTCCTGTTTAAAAGTTTGCTTTTTACTAGTGGAATCTATAGATTTGCAAAAGTTTTTTAAGATATGTCCATTTCTGATTTATGAATATAATTGGCATCGCTCGTGATGCCGTTTGTTCTTATTGTCAAGAAAGATTCCGTTTTCTTTACGAATGAAAGGTCTTGCATCCACGAACTTGAAAGTGCAAAGCTTTGCTGGAAGATTAATGTAATAAGTTTGCATATTTTAAATTACATCGATTGTAGCAACGTTTGTTTCTAAGAGAATGGCAGGAGTTATTCTAGAATTATAACGAACTTCTGACCGAAGCTCTCGATATATTCGACAAAAACACATTCACCGTGGTTGGTAACGCGTTCGCCTTATCCGATATACTTAATTTATGGCCGGAAACGTATATTACCTCGCAATGATTAATGCAAATCAAATGCGGTTATCGATTCGTCGATATGAGAGATCTGCAAGCGCTTTTTATTAATCGGCGTCTCGCAACTGTGGAATGACTTCGGTTCGCGCCAGTTTCCATAATATCGCTCTCGCATTGCGGCAAGAAACAAATTAATTTCGCGAGCGCGATACCCGTCGCTGGTTCCTGTAACTTTTTAATGAAAGCTTCGATTTTCGGGGCTGAGCATCATCGAAAAGTTTCTGCGCGGAATCGAAATACGACAACTTTGTAAACATACGTATATTTGTTATCTTTTATTTCTCCCCCAATAGCCCGCAAGCCTCAGATCTCGTGATATCTTCTGCAATGTGAGATCGATTTAAAACGTCGACTTCTTGTCTGTGATAGCCGTCATTTGTAACGTTCGAATTGCATCGCTATTCTTCAGAAATCAGCTCGCGGAGAAAGCCACGTGTTTCCGCTCAGTCACCAAAATAAATGATGAAATGTGGGAATAATTGTATTGTCACTTAAATAAAACGTTTATTGTCACTTTTTTTTTAATTGAGACATCGACGGCACGTGCACCGCGAGTGACTCGTCCAGTGTGTGTGTGTGTGTGTGTGTGTGTGTGTGTGTGTGTATATATATATATATATATATATATACTTTTTTTTATGCACAAGTCATTTCGACCGTGCACTCGACCACGTGCGCTTGCAGCGGAAAAAAGGTGAAAAAAGAACAATTTATTTTGGCCTCTGTCGAGTGCATCGTGAATTTCGTTAATAACAAATTGCAGCCGATCTGTCTTCTCGTTTCTCGCGTTGTCGAACCGACAATCGTATCCGATTTGCATAAATTGCCGCGGCTACAAAGGGTGGGTGTATGTCGTAGAGGGAACGGTAAGTTCGTCACGATGGCTTTCCTCGTATTAGCGACATTTAATCGCCGATGTCGCTGGGAAAAGCAAGCCGGGGCAATTACCGGCGATCTTTGTACCGACATGCGAGCAGCGAAGCGATATTCTCGAATGAATATTCCACAAGTGTTCCGAGTGTTCCGCAATTGATTTCGAATAGCTCGGATTATTGGAGGGTCGGCGACCGATAAGTTGTAGAAATCACAGCTAAAAGTAACGGTGAGTGCGGAAAGCGAAATTATTTACGCGTTCTTGCCGCGACTAAAGAGAAATCCAGGAAATTAAATTTAAACCATCAAAACTCGATATTACGTGTCGTCGCGATTGTATTTTCAAAAAATAATTAATCGAGACAATCATCAATCTATTAAACACCCACCGATGCTTATGAATACTCACATATTCTTGTGAACCATCGTTTTCTTTGACGGCGAGAAATCAATTTTCAGTCGCTCGCGTTCGTGCCGCTTGACATTTAATGGGCTGCATATTCGCGGATCGATCCACGAGAGATTAACTCGTCACCGGAAGTGCGTACATTAGCGATGAGTTTGATCGCGGCTTTTCACACGCGCGCGCGCGTATGCACACATATAGGCGCTAATACGTACGTACGCGAAAAATCGCAAATCGACGATAAAACCAACGAACGCGAATTACGCGTCGCGCGAATAATCTCCGATTTATCTCATCGTAATTTTCCATCCTCTTTCTTATAGCTTAGCACGCCTGCTTGATGCTTTATAGCCCATTAAATAGACATAGATTATTGGTGGATATATTTGGAACACGCGATATTATCAACTGTAAATTATCATCAGGCGCACATGGAAAACGCAACGATTTACGGTCAATTTCACTGTACCTTCCGCCCGACGTTGAGAATCCGACGAAACGATTTATCACTTATGCAGTTTATTTACGAAAGACTGGCGGAAATAGCGAGGCATGAAAATCACGTGCCTCACGGTTATCATATTTGCGTGAGGCTGTTGTTGTAATTGCTGTAAAATGCGGCGGCACGGCATGCTTTAACGGATATTCTTTATCGCGGCCGGGATGATCGCGTCGGAACTGAAATGCGCAAATATTTGGACAGGCAGAAACTAAGTTCTTCTGCACCTATTCCACCCGGCTACTTCATGTAACGCGCATAATGGTGTTTCTTCAGTATACATTGTTATCAGCTGACTACGAACTTTGTTGAAAAAATCTACGGTCAAGTTAACCGGGTCAATCAACCCTGCTACGCTTAGATTTGTGTAACTGCTAATTCTAAGTACCATCAATATTTGCGCGATTCTCTCCGCTCTTCTCAAATTGGAAAAGATATTTGCCATGGCAAGGCGACGGCGGCAGCGGCGGCAGCGGCGGCCAACGGGCTTAATTGATCCCGTAGAGTAGATGAAAGTGGCCGCCCGCGGTAGTGCCAGGACGCTTTCCGGTTATATAATCTGCGAGAACAACACTCCACCATTTCCGGGATTACGGTAATGGATAGTATTTATTTTCTTACCGCGCAACTTCATTTTTAATCATATCTAAAACCGCTGGACGAAAATGCTCCACGTACGCGGTCGTTTTCTTCATATTTCTACCGAGCGACCCCGTGCGCGGGGTGTTTGTAAGAAATTGTTTCTGGGAAAGACCCTGTTTCTTTCGTACGACGAAACCGTCAAGAGAGTAACGTACTTCCGCGACGCGCTGCGGCAGCACTCCGCTCCTCCCTTCCCCTGGCAGACTCGAGTAATGGCAGTAATAGAGCGCCCGATCCGCCGTAAAAAGATACACGTTTCAATGATGCAAACGGCAGAAAGATTGCTCAAAGTGATCATTAGCGTTCATGTATTCATGCTGTATTACGAAGTTGTTGCTAATAATTACGCGCCCGCGTTAAAAGACGAGAAAACTTTCGCGTCTCGCAGGACGAGAATTGATTACTCTCGTCGGTACGAGCATTTCCGGTTCATCGTGTCGCTACGTTTCCGTGCATAAGCGCTTGGTTGAAATTAGCCTTATTTTTTCCCGAGAGCTTCGAGAGCCGTCCTCGCTTCGCCGTGGACATCGTCTCGCGGAAGATACGTTTCATTTGAAAATTCTTTCTCGTGCGCCGCCACTCATCGTGGAAATTGTTTCTCCGGGCAACGACGAATCGCGTCTTTTTTCCACCTCAACGTTCGTTTTCAGAGATTCAAGATGCAATCCTCCGTCCTTATTGTTTTTTCTTTTATAGCCAGCAACCAGAGATGTGTCAAACGCGATCCACTTTTTCGAGACGTTGTCCCAGTTTTCGAATCACCTGGAAAGCGCTGAAAATGCACAACCTTAATAGTACTACTAATTTAAATAATCAAATCCAAA
The DNA here is from genome assembly GCF_016802725.1 of Solenopsis invicta. Taxonomy (NCBI): domain Eukaryota; kingdom Metazoa; phylum Arthropoda; class Insecta; order Hymenoptera; family Formicidae; genus Solenopsis; species Solenopsis invicta. The sequence goes on from NC_052665.1 coordinate 17,777,601, forward strand.
GACTTCGAATCACCGAGAGATCTGTGAAAGGGATGTCTAAATTATAGAGGAAAAACTTGAACGCTCCAATAACAGCAAATTTTATCTTTATTCTTGATACAAGCGTGTATAAATTGCATTTATTGTAAAACGGAAATCCTAATTGCATGGAGAAAGACAGGCGTCGTAAAATAAAATTTATATTTAATCTTTATCGATGCATACACAAGTCACATAATTTGAATCAGCTGTTACGAAAACAACATTTGCTTTTTGGGAAATTTTTTTTTTATATATCCTGATTTGATTATACGAGTATTATTTCAATGCACATTCATTTGGCATCTAAAACATGATCATTTTTTAATACAAAATCTATTTTTTGACACCTTTTAACAATCTTTTTTTTACCGTTTGTAAGATTCATCCTTTCATACACATTTTATAGCAATTTTTTGTTAGGAGAAGAAATTAGATTTCTTTAACAAATAATAGCGATTGATACTCGTGTGTATTTAAAGACGTGGGACGCTTATTTATCTTCGTCAAAATAGTACTCTTTTTGTAACAATTAATTCAAACGTACGCTATCTTAAATTATCTCGTCATAAAACATAAAAATTCTTATAATTATATCAACAAAAGTCTTCATAGAAAATATTTTGAGATTTATCGAATTTTGTCTCTCAGCAAAGACGCTCGCGATTAGAAGCAAAAAATTATTTAAAAAGAAATCGGGGTGATTTTTACACATTTTATATTTACAGCGAGTCGATAATCGCAAATTATATATCCGTGCACATTTTCGTATCGATTCTCGCTGCGCGACAACACACAACGATAAATTTTTATACTCGCATAGACCATTTATCCCATTGAACGTTTGCGTGCCCGACGCTAACATGTTCGACATGTTCGTATTTATCGCAGACGCGAAATGTGGAATCGCGTAATTAAGAGAACTCGCGGTGTCGCCTAATTGGCTTACCCGGCCGAGATGGTTGTTAATTTATCATGATATAAAATTATGCCCTCCGTTCTTTGTTGACAACGTTATCTTGTTTGAGGAAGGCGAAAGTTAATTAATAACATTTAATAAGCAAGCTGTAATTATTAAGATGATTACTCGTTGACACTTTAACAGTAAAATGACCGAACTTTCCGTATTATGTAGAACGCTTCGTAGACAAATTACTTTTGTGAATATTCGCAAGCTAAATGTAATTTATTATCATTGCAGTCATTTTCTTGATACATGAATTTCATTTTCCGATTATCTCTTTTAAAATGTAAAACGAACGAAATTGTATATGCGCAGTTGCAAATTACAAATGCAATAAAATGCAATATCTGTGCTGTATTGTATGATTGCTCAATAGATATTTTAACCATTTTTTTTTAACTATAATATTAGTTTGTGACAAGAATGCATTTACTATCGACCGGACAATAAAAGTCTGATTCACGTTATGTTACATCCAACTAGATCAAAGAAATGTAAAATGTAAAAAAAAGTCGCAAAGATTCAACGAAAAGTAGTATCGATTGCGTGCACACGTGTACACAGTTTTTTCATCATTTGTTCTCGATCCGGCAAATAAGTAGTTAATTTATTCGTTTTTGCCTGCGCGACCTGTCGCCTCCAACCAAGTTAGATTGCATTGCGGTTTCAAGTTTTCTCGGGAACAGGCATCGATAATGCATAGGCAAAAATAGGATGCGGTCAGACCGGAAGTGTAGTGGCAAAACCTTTTCTATTGTAAATGATATATTGTATATTCATATATGATATTTATGATATATATGCGTAATATATGTATATTTAATATATGAATAGCGGAAGTGACCAATCTATATACAATACATGCATTTAAATATTACTAGCTATGGGCTCAATAGTAAATTCCCTTTTAGGAATTAAATTCGTGTATTTTTGTCAGCGCTCCTTCGGATAATACGTGACGAGATGAAGGAATGACCAACGGTATGCGAAGCGCGCATTCGTATGCTGAATAATGTATCTCGTTACCGATATCGATAGCGTTGGAACAGATCGTCTCCATGTGGCACGCAGATGCATCTTCTCGCGTAATAACGCGCCAATAAAGCCGTTCGATGGTATACTTACTTCGCTCCGTTTACAATGTTACTTAGCATCAGCTTCGCAAAATCTTTTCCCTAATATTTGCATGTAATAACTAAAACTGATTGTACCTTGCTATTATTGTAGTATTATTTAAAACTAGTATTTGGAAGTTTGATGATAATAATTAATCGAAACATTAACGGTGTTCGCTCAGTTGTAAAAATTCCAACTCTAAAAAAAAAATAATTTAAATTATAAAAAAGTAATTAAAAATTCTCCAGTAATATCTTAATTTAACAGTGATTTAGTAAGCGGAATTTTGTAGAATTTAAGTATGAAATAATATGGCAAAAATATAACATTTAATACTTAATTATAATGTTTAATAAAGACTGATTGCGCGAACACAAATGCGTTATGAATTTTACAATTTTATAAAATAAATAAATACGCTGAAAATTACACGATAAACGGCATACATTATTGACATTACTTCTGTTGGCTCAGTAAATGAAACAGGAAAGATTAAAGTAGAGAAAAAATAACTTTTCTAAAATATACGTCACGTAGGTATTCTATGTCAAACGATTGTATGTACGTTTACTCTTCAAACTTTTTTGAAAATCTGTCCAGGCGTTTTTACGGCATGACACGGTAACAAATAAACAAATAAACAAGTAGAAACTTATTTTTATTTTGATAAATAAATACCGAAAAATATTACCTCGAAATAACGATACAAACAACTCTGACACATCGATAATATTTCGTAAATTCGCAACAATTTCGGGAGTTTTTACAGTCACTGCGAACATGCCGAAAGATGTTATTTCGTTTTTCAACGCCGGAGCGGATATATAGGACCGCGGCAACTTCCGCGGCCCAAAAAACTTCGGGATTTATTCATTACACCTGCGTTGTTACCATCATACTCGCGTCACATTCGTTTCCGTGAGATACGAACGCGCCTTGCCTCGCGCTCAAGCACTCCCAACCATAGCATTTTTCTACTACATTAAAAGGTAGGAATGCGTCCTGTACGAGGGTCCACCGATGTTTCCCCATTCCATTATACGTTTGGAAAAAAAGTCAACTTCATTTCTGTTCTTTTCATTATGTAATAAAGTCTTTTAACTTGTGTTTTCTCGAAAAATTCCGATATTACATTGATAAATTTTATTTTTTAATATCTACGTACGTGTTAATAATAACTCTAAGGAGTTATGAATAGTTCTAAAAAAAATAAAGATTGCAAAGTCTAATTGTCTGTTTATATTGTAAACACAATCATTTACAACTATTGAAATAGCGAGTGAATTGTATAAATGTTTCCGTACAATAGTCATAAGAGCGACAACAACAAACTGCACTTTGTATATAATTTATTGCGATCGAGTTTAATTACAAATAGATTTTCGTCTGAGTGGCGGACCGAGAGAGATCTTCCCGTGGAAATCTCGCGCTGCATTATAATATAAGTATTGTTTCAAAGGGCAAAATATTCTCGTCCGTCGCCGAATATGTTAAATATTTCTTTGAGACGGCACGGCGGGGATAGAGAAAGATATTCGCAGCTTCAAATGCAGCAAGTTATACGTAAATGAAACGCATATCTCAGAACAAAGATTTTCCGCGGTCGCTTTTGTAATATAGATATTTGTTCCTTGATACTGTAGTCCGGTAAGCCTCTAGTATGCTGTATATCGGAAATGCAAATGCAAGAAACGCGAGTATCAGATTTCTCGACCGCGTAACGCAATTTAAAAAGATCATACAAAAGAAAATTTTTGTCCGAATTCAGTATAAGCTCGAAATTATCGTTTATCCTTCAAAATTATTATCGCGTACTCTATTTTACTTTATACAACAAATTGTCCAATGTACAATGCGTGTGCGGTAAGTTTGAAATAAAAATGAGTAAGGTACCTTTATTTATATAAAAAATGATGTTTTTAATTATTGAGTACACGTCCGAATATCGTTACACCAAATTACACAAGATATGCATAGAATTTTTGTTGATTAATTAATATACAATTTTGTCATAAATATCGTAGAGAATACAAATGCATGCGTTACGCCGGTAAGAAATTTCGCCACTAACGTAATATACTCGATATAATACCGGGGACGGCAATAACTTGCAAAAATATACGTTCTGCATCTGTACCAGGTAAGATGAAAATTAAAAGAGGCGACGTGCGCGGCGTGACGAGTACGGTAGCTGCTGCGCCTAAGAGCGTCGTTGCCATCTTCGCCCCTAGCTTCGGGAGAATTGATAACATAAATATCACGGCGGACAGTGGCCACAATTTATGGGCATTGTAATGACCCTTAATGCGCATGAGTAGTTTGGCTACAAAGCCCTCATAACTCTTACGCGGAGCAAACGTTGCTAATTTTCTTGCGCCCGCCGCTTAGGCTGTCTTGTGCTAACTCAACCTCGCTCTCACCCACTCATACCGCCGTCCACCTCCCCTCTCTCCCTCACGTTCCGACTTCCGTAAAAACGTAAATTACAGCCCCGACTAGGCGAGATCATCGTTTCCATTCTTATCTCAGACTCCGACTGTCCCGCGAGATGATTCATGTGCGTTTTCCAAAGTCTGATCTCCGTGATTTTAATCCCTCCGTATATTTCCACCGGTGTCACGACCGATGTTCCAAGTCACGGAAAACGGCGATCCGTTTAGATAATTAAATCGATATTCGGCTAATTCTTCTTAGTAATCTTAGTAATAATTCTTAGTAATCTTCGACTAACTCAATAAACTTAGTGGTTTAAAATTTTAAAAAGAGACGTACCTATTTTACAATGAGAGAAATAACGGTTAAATCGTTAATAAAATATATGTTTTATGAAGAAATTTGTAATCTTATTTAAAATTAACTGCGCAAACAAGAAAGTAAGAGCTTAAATGAGAAACATATAAATATTGTTTGTTACTAAATACTGTGCCGAAAGTTCAGCTCAAAAATTGTGTCATCGTATTAAAATCTAACACTAACATCAATATATCAACTGCAGTCAGGAATAAGTTTTAAATTAAGTTTATAATTATACGTATTAGGACATATGAATTATTACTTTTATCTCATATCTGATTAGTCAAGAATATATAATTGATAATAGATGAATTAATCATATAGCGATTTTACAATGAATAAATTCAATTACCTTCCAATTACCTTTATTCATTTCATTGATCGTGCATAACCATCTTTTGGAATTATTCGTTTACAGTACACATTCATTATCTCATCTAAGGTTTTCATGTTTCAACGTCATTCTTAATATTTTCTAGAGCTTTTTGTGATGCTGCATATAAATCAGTTACGCTTTTCTGATTATCTAGGACTCTAGTTAGATCTACAAGTAAGAACCACTGGGTGAGCTGGCCAAGTTTCGAAAAAAAAATCGGAAAAAATATATTGCAATTTTTAGTAACCGACTGTACATCTAAAAGTACTTCGAGATAAAATATTTTAACTTACAGACGCGCGACTTAATAATCAGATTAAACGTCATCATTTAACTAGATATTCTGTACTGTCTCGTCATTATTCATAGAAATGCATTTTTAAAGATATCAGTGTGCTTTTTTTGTCAGTTTATGTTTATTTCATGATTAACGAATAATGAAAAAGCGCGCTAATATCTTTGTATTCCACTTTCAACATTTTTTTCCAGAAAATTTTGATTACATGTGAACTGAAAAGCGATTAAATCTTCTGATCTTCCAAAATAAAAATTTATCTCTTTTACAAAATTCGTCCTCGTGTAAATAAACAGCAATAATTGACATACTAATTTAATCATTTCCAAATCATTTTTATTTATGGTAATATAGATACTCCATATTATTCTTTAGATCGGAATCGGAAATTTTATGATGGTTTCAATACCATACTTATAATTATCGATTAGTGATAAGTAAAGTATACTGATTCCTATCAATGAAAGTACCCTCCCTCTCCTTCCTTCTCGACAATGATAAAAAAATATGTCGATAGTTATTAATGATCATAATTATAACACTGCAAATCAGTGAATAATGTACTGATTTCATAAATTAGAAAGTACATTTATATCGAAATTATATCCTTTTATCATGAAATGTGACAAAAATTACTTATTAATTTTAATCTTAATTCAATTTACTCTTTATCCTTTTTTCCTCCAATTTTTAGAACTAAAGAAAGATAAAAAATAAGTTAAATTGACATTAAAGTTAATCTGCGTTGATAGAAATAGGCAAAAGACAATTTACATTAAACAATGCTAATCTAATAATATGCCAGAATTATCATTCAATATTCGATATTCGATTCAGATGAGCAAAAATGTTACGAGCATCTCATGATCGACAATTTTATTTTATTATTTAATTATTGAGTACTATTTAATAATTTAATTGAATTTATAATCCAAATAATCATCGTAATGGAATTATTCTTTTCGGCTCCGTAACTTTACAACATTTAACTCTGTAATTAAATTGTTCATAATCATTTTAAGTTGCTCCAAAAGTTTATTTTTATCTATGATATCGAAATATGCATTATTTCTAACGAATCTGATCAATTGTCAGTTACCGAAAGCCGCGAGAAAGCACCGAGAGTAATAAAACTAACCCAAGAACTGTTTTTTTCGTGCGATTGTCTGCCTAATCCAGAATTAAATAACGGAGCGTTGAATTAGTCTGATCCTTTTAAAGTCAGATTGATGAAAGACACGAGCAGAATTAAATAGCCTCTCGCTCAAGTGCACTTGAAACATATGGCGGGAATAAAATACTGTGGATCCGCGAATTGAATGTTCAATGTTCTCCATCCCACTCAGTCTTTCATTTCCAAGAATATGCTTACATTTTAACGTTTGCGTTAGTGATACATATTTCTCCACACTCTTTTTAAAAACATCTGTCTTATTTAAAAGAGAGAGACGCTTCTTCTTTAATAAACAATATTTTTTATATACAGTACGTACCTGTGTACTATCCAAATAAGTAATATCAAAAAGCAATCTCAATAAATAAATAATCGTTTTTTATGACTGCAATTGCATCTGTTTTAGCTTTAATTCCTCCGTATTCGAGATATTACAATCTCAACATTTTGGCATTCATGTTTAATCAATCGAATAATTCCATTAGTAGAAATCTAGTAATAACGAAGCATCTCGAAATTATATCGACTATTCCTATTCTTAGCTTATACTTAATTTTAACTTTAGTCTATTCGATTGTTCGTCATTATCTATCGCGCAGAATTGCATATAACGAAAATTACGCTCAATTCCCGCACATAATTTTGACAAAGCAGATTTTCACCCTTATAACTAAATAAAAATATTATACGTAAAACAAATAGTAAAAATCATAGCGCCATAAACACGAAACTCTACTCGAGGATATCGGTCGGATACTCTAGTACCCAGAAGTGTTATTTGGTCCGCTATAACTCTTGGGATGCGCGCGGGATGCCACGAGGGCTTTTTTTCTGCAGGTCGTCTACGATTATAAAGTCGTCGAAAAGCCGGACATAAAAGTCAATTTCGTTTAACGTTGTTTCGACGTTCCTAAATTGTACGTTATATAACAAAGTTATATGAGTCACTGCCATTTAAAGAGATCCTAAAGTTTTACTGATTAATAATTTTGTAATAACTTTTCGTATGCATTACTTTTTATATATTTAGAAATCCTGTGAATTAAAATATATGTACTAATACATATTTACAGTATGGATTTTATGTCAAAAACAAAAAAAAAATTTTTTATAATTCAGATCTTTTTACATTTCCTAAACCAACATAACGTCTAGAGTTGTCAAATCGTGACAGTATTTGCTTTTTATAAAAACTGCAATCTGTAGTTACAAAATTAGAGTCTTTAGATTACATAAAATAGAAATCAAGTTCTTAAAATTAAACTTAGACACCCTAATTCGATACAAAAAGCTTATTAAAATTTATCGTATGCATGCGTACGAAATTAATGTAATATGTAATGCTGTATTAATATTTCGTAAATCGTACGCATATGTATAGTAAATCGTATGTAAGACAAATCGCTGTTCGACAAAATTAACGATTTTAGTATCCTTTTAACAAACATTTCAGAAACGATTTTTACCTAACAAGAAATCTATCATACCTATTAAAAAATATCACGTGGTAATTAAAAAAGAACTTGCGCCTCTTACGGAGTCTTCTCTTTATAGGTCCTCTTCAAATTACGTGTTACCTAAACCGCTGGTTACTAGTTAGCTTCATGACCGTAGTATACTCGAAAAGCGAAATACAAAATATAATAATATAATAAACAGCATCGTTTCTAAACCGCTCGCGAACTTTGCGAGAAAAAGTTGAGAGACCTTAAGGCTCTTATCGGGCGTTAAGAAATATCAAGCTTTTTCCTAAACTTTCCCTCGCTTTTATCGCAACTTATAAACTTTCTCTCGAGAGAAGGCGACACTGTAACGGAATCATTTCGTTTCTGTGTGTAATGGATTGCTATAAATGTCTTGAGGAAATCTTGCATACTGAGAAGTAAAATTATACTTTTTTTCCGTTAACGCGCAAGCTGACGACAAACGCCGAATTTTAATTCCTCTTTGCATGATTTTTGATAAGTAATTTGTTTGCCAATTCGAGCGAGAAGGAAACAAAAAGCGTCGTAAAAATGTCCATTCAGAAGCTTGGCGCAATACAGAATACGTTAGTGAGTTCATAAATATGTAATGATTGTAATTAGTATAATTAGTTTTCACTAATCCAAATATACACGTATTTAAAAAAATGCTTATTGTGCTTCTTGACGCTTGCAAAATCAAATAAAACGCAATCGCAAAGTTTACGGCCGATAATCGAGTTTTGCGGGAATCTTTCGATTCTCATCTTTACCTGGCGTAATGATGAACGATGATGAGTATTATAAAAGTAGAGGAAGGAGATATTACCGTCGGACGTTACGATCCCTATTTATCTCTGCAAGTAATTTCAGAGAATCTCCACGTAGCACAAGGCGTGCATTTTCAGTTTACGTCGAAGTCGGTAAAATATAACTTCCAGCCTTTATAAAGCGTTCGCCATAAATCTTTGAGAAATTTTTCACCACCTGCAATACTGCGTAATGTTACGTACAGTTTATTTGAACTGTAACAATACGCGCAGGTATAATTCGCACATAAAAATTAGAAAGAAGATATTTAAAAAAAATGGATATAAAAATGCTAACACACATCAATGAAAAGTCATGCAATATCAATTATTAACAATAGTCGGCGCGCGCACTCAATATATTTTTATGATTATTTAGAAAAAAAAATGTTTTTAGTTTTTCTCGGTGTTTTAATAGCGTATATTTATTATTAAAGCAAGTATACAAAAATGCTGCTTATATTAAAGCTGTCTAAACTGTAGATTTATTTACATCCTTTTAGTTATTTTATTTTATATTCGAAAGTATTTTTCTCTAATTTAATTAAATATTAAAGATCGCAAATTTTTAGTTTAGAACTTTATTTTAATTCAGAAAAACGATCATATTAAAAATCTCAATTTTACTGTAATCAATAACAAATAAATTTGCAATGAGTATTATGCAATAGAAAGTATCGGAAAACTATTAGCTTGAAAAATTAACCGCGCGATGGATAATTCCACATTTTTCGCCTGTTTGAAACTTTCTACGTTTCCTTATTCAAGATTTAAGATTTCTTATCGACGATACACTAAGAATAGAAAGTAAAGAGGTCCCGTTATCTTTTTATGTCGTCATTGTTATACGATGCATGGCCATAGAGGCGCAGGCAAGATCGAGTGCGTCGCATGATGAAAAATTGTTAAATTCCACATAGTTTATAGTCGCCAAGACTGTATTTGCATAATCTCTATAACCGCAAAACGATTGTTGGGGCCACAATTCACGCCATTTTATGGTGAGAAATGGTCGTAATATATTTTTCTCCAGGGATAGTCCCACAGACACGGTTGCAGCTTCGAGACTTGTTTTTACAAGTTTCTGAAAACGTGCGCACTTACTACCTGTCGCTCAAAGATGATAAGTGAAATTTAACGGTTCAGTTGTGCGGAAAAATTATATACAGGAAAATTTCAAGGTAATTTATCAATTGCGCATTCATAAAAATGTAACATAAAATTGTTACACGCATAAGCATAACAAATATAATAAATGTAGAACATAACGCAAAACATTTTATTTAAAAGAATATTTATATAATAAATTTGTAATTTAATTGAAAAGCTTTGTAAGAGAGCAACGATTTATAATTCATATAATAATTTAAATGAAAATAATAAATTAAAGATGATTAAGGTACCAATAGCGGAGAATTAAAAATGCGAAAATACGCAAAATACGAAAACTTAAAGTGTTAAATAAACATGATTTATATTACTATTTTACACAACATTGCACGCATACGGGCTGTTATCTGAACAGTATAACATTTATTTCAGCTATAACAGAATTTACACGAAAATTCTTGAAATAATTTTTCCAGAATTTCTTTCAATTATCAGGCTCATGTTATCACAGTGACATGATTGGAAGACGCTTAACTTTCGCGTTTGCTCCGCGAGCGAAACGGGAATGTCGGGTCATGCGTATCGTTGCCGTAGGTAAGGAATTCTTCAGAGATTTATGGAGAGAGACGCATGGCGCCGAAGTCTCTTTCTCTTTCACTTTCTTTCTTTCTTTCCTTCTCCGTGCGCTCTGACTTCGACGTGGGCCAAATCTATAGAGGCGCGTCGGCGTCGGCGTCGGCGACGGTACGGGGGCAACGAGAACTTAAGGAAGGGAATATACCCGACGTGCCGGAATATATCGTCGGCTAGATCTCTCACCCTGTACTCTGATTTATTTTACGCCGGCAAGAGCGGCAGCGCCCGCCTACAATTTCGAAAAGTCAGCAGAGTACCGCGTGTCGTGTGTACACCGCGTGTACGGGATTTCGGAAATTTAAGAGAGTCTTCAGGCTTGTCTGCTCGCCCCAGTTCCGCGACCACCATCCGGTCATCTTCTCCCGCACCGACTTTCTCAGAAAGGAACCCCTAAGTCACTTTTTATTAATTTTTGACAGAACCTTAATCAATTAACTACTTGCGGTGAAATCAGGTCATGTATTTACAGCTTCTCCTCATATATAGTATTAAACTATAATCAATAATCGGTATTTCTTCATCTAAAATCTTATTGAAAAGTTAAATATAAATCCACGTAAAAGATATACTCCACAGAGATGTATAAACTAAATTTTGAGACAGAACAAACATTATATTTTTTTCTATAATAGTATTTTTCGTTTCATTTATAAATTATAATTTCTTATGTTACTTCAAAGAGAGACTTTAAATCAAGCAATTTATTTTATAATTATCTTTAAAAGGATCAATATTTATTTATTGGTCAATTCTTTTAATGCAATTGTAACAGTAATTTATATTTTTATTGAAGACTTGAAGAAATACAGCGCAATATCTTGTTTCTCCTATTTCCTGAAAATTACTTATAATTGTCTTTGACTTCTCTGTAGAAACAAACGTCTTTTAATATCAACAGATATCATTTCGAATAGAAGAACTGCATTGTTTTCTTACAATTATAACTATTTATTTTTTAAATGATATAAAAATTCAGTTTTAGAATATTACAAATTTTAACGAGATATGATTATCTTCACATTTTTAGCTCAAATACAGTGGCAGAGGAAATATTAAAATGAAAGCCACTTTAAATTCAAAAGTTAATTAAAACTGAAACCGTTATTGTATTACAATACAAAATTTAGAAAAAAAATCATGTATTTTAGAGAGAAAGTGCAATATAATGTTCTGAACGTGTGTGTATGTGTAAGCACGTATAGAAGTTTTCTTCCTATATATTTGCTGTGGACGTTAGAAGTTCTTTTTATCGGATATTTCTAAATTTGCTATAACACCGCGTAAAGATTCAAAGTGCTACAGCTTTATTTTTCCGAAACGACGAACGCCGCTCGTTCTCGAGCTTCCGCGAACGTGAAGCTTTTATTTCAGCCGGAGGCGACAACCTCCTGTTGCCGCCATTCGTGTTATCGTTCTTCTGCACCAGGAAACACACAGCCAGGGAGCAATTAAAACATTGCAATGTGAATATTTTTAGTGACATATTCTTTCTCATCTGTTGCGTATGAATTATTTACAAAATGAGAACGATTACATTGGAGAGCCTGACGGAAATTCGAACAGAATTTTCACTTGCATGTACTTTGCGTTTGAATCGAAAGTCTTACTAGTTTTTGTTAAGTGTCAGTTTAATTATGTAATAATTTTGCTTTTTACGTTGTACATATTTTTTATATATTATATTTTCATATATATATAATGCAAAGCATTTATATATGTCAAAACAAAAGAATCCGCATCTTTCGTCTATAAAGATACAACTTAATATTTTACATCATAAAAATAACGTATAATACATTAATTTGTTTTACATACATAATTAATTAATAAATGCATCCTTCCTAAAATAATGAAAATGAGCAACTGTAGATCTTTCACAAAAGAATCGTACACATAGTGCAAGTGGTAAATCTGCGCGAAAGCAAAATTCACAATATAAAAACTGAAATTTAATAACACGAGCTTTCGCTTATGATTGTCTCGCCTGTAATTGTGGTCCACTTAGTGAGTGAATTTTTTATTACCCGTCGCGTCTGAGTTTTAATACGCAGTGTAGAACCTTCGTTAAACAACATCGAGATTTAATTAGGTTTCAACAGCGAGGTTCTCTCCAATGTTGGCGCGTCAAAAAAGAAAAAATATTATCACCCAGGCCATTCGCGCACTGCAATTATAATTTCTTACGAGCTTTTTCCATGACGTTGCAAAAGCGAAACTAGATCAGATTCGTCGGTTAAAATATAACGTGGGTTTAAATTTAAAAATAGGATGATTTGAAGGCGGCCAATCGGCGTAACGAGACTCACGTCTCGTCAAGAGCGGCTCCCGTCGTTCGCGCCTCAACGAGAATCAATGATCCTCGAGGTTAAACACGGTCCGTTTTAAACGCGAAGCTTAATTCGTGCTAATTTTCTGCTTGGTGAAATATTTCAACGACACTGCCGAGAGCCAACAGAACCTGAATTTTTAGTTATTTCGCGTTCCAGCTGCCAATATTTACAATGAAGTTTGAGTTGAAGTTTAGCATTTATTATACTGATATATACTTTTTAATATGATTACCGTATAAAAAATTCATTGTATTGACGCAGTTTTTATTTTGAAATATGATTCCGCATCAAGAGATTTTAATCCATTATTTCAACTTTTATTTACTTTTTTTTGGAAAAATTTTCTTTTTTTTTTATTAATAACTCGTCAATGTATTTATAATCCATCTCTGTACCTCGTATCATTTATTTTTAAATTTAAGCAATATCGCTCGAAAGTTTCGACACATTGTTCAAGAAATGAGAAAGGAAACAAGAAAAGGAAAGGCGAGGACGCAATAGGATGCAAGTACCGATGGCAACGATATATTTCTTGAATTATAAGGGCACGGTGGTGAAAGCGTGAAGAAGGTGGCGAGTCTACCACGAACGAACGGGCGCGTGTGTGAAAGAGGAGGGCGGAAAGTCCTGAAAACTTTCTGAGATCGAACACGACTTCTTCGAGAAGCGAAGCCTTGCTCCATTATGAGACTACGAGCACCCTCTCTCCCGTTTGTTTTTGCGATATATCCGTCTTGAGTTACGTTTTCCCTTCCTCGCACTACCGACCCTAAGATTTTACTGAGAAAAAAAAATCGTCTCGGGGGTTTAGCGGGGGGAAAATCTGTAATCGCGTCACGTGATGTTTTTTTAGCTAGTTTGCGTGCTGTTTTAGGCTAGGTTCCCATTCAATCTATCAAAACGAGAATCAATTACGAGTTTTTCTCGAGCGAACGCTTAAACAGGAAGTCTGACCGGTTTCTGTAATTTTGTGTGCCGTATTAATCAATCAATCATTATACTTGGAATATAATAATATTCCGAGTTCTCGAGGCGGGAGAGAGAGGAAACGAAAAGGGGGCCGAGGATCATTAGTCAGAAACGTCAAAGACAAGGCGACGGTTTCGCGGATAGGACGCGGCGCGGCCCTTTGTACGATTTATTTTCAGCAGCAGTTATTACTCCGCGAGCATTAAAGCCGCGTTTTCCAACCACGCAAGTTTTTACGCTTTCAAACGGCAAAATTCGAGCGGCGAATGTATTACAAAAGAGTAAGCAGAGATTAAATCTGCAAATCTGGAAAATGCTGTATTGATAAACTCTACATATCACAAACATTTTATATTTATTTATTATTACACTAAGAGTGTTTGTCAGAATCTGTTACATTTTAATGCCTGAACTACCTGATAATTACTTTTACTACTTTTCCGTAACTAAAATGTTAAAAAGAGCAAATAGTCATCGAATAAATAACTGAAAGTAGAAATATTTACAATTGCTCATTAATGTCTCTTCATCGTTGTTGACTTACCAATCGGAAATAATTCAAGAGTGGTTGTAGGGTGGTTATGAATCTTTTAGAACCTTACATGAATTCGTCATGTTAATGAGAGAAGAACCTTATGGCAGGACGCTGTCGAGCACATTCGCATTTGCATAGTACAATCGATAAGGTCCTTTTTCTTACCGCGGATGCAAGTGCGCGATAGTAATTCAGGGGTCTAAATGCAAAGTGATGAATCCCCGGTAAAACACGCGTATGAACTGGGATATAAACATATTTAAATTAAATTAAATTCCTTCACATTGGGGAGTGACTTTGCATATTATTTAACCGCATAATTATGCATTCCCGATGCGCAGATCGTGTTGCAAAATGCCGGTTCTTCTCTCCGCACGCGAAATTTTACGTATTTCCGTATCGTTCGTAGTTTCAATAAATGCGAATTCGAGAATGGAAGTTCCGACAAACATAAGAGGTCACGTACAGACGTCGTACAAAGTAATATCTGTTGCTATCAGGATATCGAAGATTGCCAATATCAGGATAAGCGATATCGTATGGATTTAGACGGAACCTCGCTAGTCGTATTTTCTTGACGTTTCTTTTGCTCGGCGTTTTATGACTTTTTGCACTTTCGCGACGCACTAACCCCGGTGATGCCATTAAGAGGGATGACCGTGTTTTACCACGCTAAAATCGTAACGCGGTACAGCTGATCTATATACACGAATTCTATTCCTGTGGCCGAGAGAATATTTATCCGTCCTCTTACCTTTATCTGTGTATTCATGTATCTTGAGGAGAGAGAAATACGACGCGATTACAGAAATCCATTTTCTAAATTCCTTCTTTTAAAAATATACCCGTTTACAAATGTGTTTTTTTTTCATAAACTATGTACATATGGAAGTTGGCCTGTAATTTTACAATGCGTTTACAAAGATAGCGCTTTTTCATTATTCTATCTTTATCAGTCGGAGGTAATAATAAAAAAGTGAACTAACATCTTTATAAACGTTATTAACGTTTCTAACATTCTATTTTTATTAAACAATATATTTTTATAATTTACTTTATTTCTTATTATTCTTTATTATTATAGTACTAACATATGAAAAATAATGAATCAATCTAAAAATCTGAATTTTTTGTATAAGTGCTTTAAGTATTTAAGAGAAAGTTCATTGCGATTCTGAGCTTTGTTCATCAATTAATTTATTTATAGAATAACTAATCTCTACATCGCAGCATACATCTTCAAAATTCGAAGTACTTATAGAAAGATTCAGATTTTTGTCATTACTTCATATATTTCTATTAGAGCACATTTCTACTTCTTATTAAAACAATTTTTTTATTGAGAAAATCGTCAATTTTTTATATTGCTTTCAAATGCAATACAAAACGATCTATAATTTTTTCATCTTTGATTGTTTTGAAAATAGATGTAATACATCCAAATAATTTCTTTCTTAGTAAACAATCGAATATCGTAAACGGTTTTCCGTTTTCGTCTAAAATAAATTAAATGATGAACAGTAGAACACATGACTTTATATGAATACTTTATATGAAATCAACTGCTGTCTCTCTTGGATGCATGAATTATATGAATACATGTAAAAATACTGAGCTTGAAGTGAAAAAAGAAAAGTTTATATTTATATATAATTTTTTAAATATTGATAATCAAGACCATCGAACGTCCCATCATACATCAAATGCCATTATACAGGCACAAGGGAAAGAGAAATAGCCATTGAGTTCTCTCGTTGTTTATCTTGGCTTTCTCACTTAAGCGATTGTTGGCATGGTTAGCTCTCGGTCCATTTATGTCTATAATCATATCTGACTTGGCTCGAAGAGCTAATCTTCAGTTACGAGCGAGCGCGATTATCCGCGACAAGAGTTATCGCAACCCCACTGTCGGTCGTTGTCGTTGAGGGGAACGCGGGGAAAGATAAAAAAAAAAGACGGAGTTTTAGGGATCGCGTGCGGAATCTACGAGTTTGTGCGTACCGCCAAATGCCTGAAACTGTTTTCTAGCGAATACTAAAGACGCGAAGTGCGGGGAGACGAAGGTAGGCAGAAAACATTGAGACCCATCGTCGGCCGGCGAACCCGAAGACACGAGAGGATTATACTCCTCCCATCTTTTATCAGCGCCAAGAGCGTCTGTTGCCACGATACTAGTCCTTTCGCAATATCACGAGCGATAGTCGTTGCTCTTTTTATCGTAGCAGCGGGGCCAAAACGAGTCGCGCGCTCCCCTCCTTTTCTTGAAAGCAGTAACTGATAATAGAAACGAAAAGAGGGAAGGTCTCCCTCCCGTCGCGTTCGTTACCCGAATCTTCATTCATCTTTCTCCGCACAGAAAAGGGACACGCGTCGACGACTTCATGACCCAACGGGGAAAGATAACATTTAATTCCCCACCAAGATAAGGAGAATAATGTCTATTGTATAGAACTTAATACGAAGGTTTTCCGAAATATGCACAAAAAATATTTGTACATTTTTAAGATGAATACTTACAAATTATATTAATCATTACTAGCAGATCTTTGTAATAACAAATGCCAATTTAAAATAATCGTACGAATCAAATTGTAAGATAGTTAGTAAACAGATAAGAAATGTTTACTTCAAATATTCTATTTTCTTTAATTATTCTCAGATGAACTTTATTACCGTATACAAATTATGTTAACACGTATATGTATTTATTTATAAAATTTATGTTTTTTCTTTGTAAAATTTTTTTTCTTATCAGCGAGACAATTTATAAATTTTCAAGAACAGTATCTCGCACAAAGGGAGATTAATAACGGTTCTAAATAAAACAGCTGTAAGTTCTGCCAGATTGATTCTCTCTCAGCGCACAAACAAGTTAATTAATTACTTTTGACGAAGCTGAGTTTGATCGCTGTTTATTCGCGGCCTGTCAAGTTGAATAAGGGTTCGCATGGCCGTTACTTGCCTCCCCTTTTCCTGTGAAAGAATCGAATTAAAAAATACTTTTGCTCCATTGCAATTCTCCATTGCAATTCTCCGCGTTGCGTATTGAATGAAGGAGGTGGAAGGGGGAGGGGGAGGGATGCGCAGAAAATGAGAGTTCTTCCCGGGCGGACTTCGTTAAAACAGATGCAGTCAGTCGGCGGGCTCCTTTCTTCATTAGAAAAAGAAACTTTTCGTCGGGCGAACGAGCAACGGGAACGGTTTCTTTACGACGGCGATGAAAGCTTACGGACAAATTGCGATCACAGAGCTCTTCTCGTCAGCACGACACGCCGGCGAAATGACGATCAAATTAGCCATCGCTTGGGTTACTTAATCGCCCAACGAAGTGCGGCCAGAGCTTACAAAACTCGGATTAATCCTTTGCCGCGTGGCAGATTGGAGTGTCTTGTATTCACACTTCGACTACGCACTCGAACTCTCCTTTATTATACTTTCTGCTGCTATGATTTTAAAAGTAATCGTATATTTTCCATTGATCTGTAATTAAATCAATTAAAATAATCGTCGAAATGAAAGCGGAGCGTTTTAACTTGTTTCAAGAAGCAAATGAATTTTATGTAAATTGATCCATTTATTTATGTGCTTTCAATTTAAATTAAAATTTTCAACTACCTTTATTTTTCACGGTAAATACGATACGTCACATATTGGATACTATTCTTTTATTTTTTTCGTTCGTTTCTCAATTTAATTTGATACACGTGAAATTACGGAGCACTAGAAACCTCAGAAAGCCACGGCGAGCAAGTACTTATACGTGTTCCAACACGTATAAACGCTTTAATACGTTTCGGTGGTCAGTTGGCGGTTACTAATACTAAACGCCCGCTCAAATTGACATTTTCCGGTAGTTACCATCGGCAACCACATCAGCCGCAAAAAGTTGAGAGAGTGAAAAAGGAAAATCGGTGCTCCTTCCCTCTTAAGGGAAGGAACATCCTGAAACAAGGTCAACGACGAGAAGTTAAACCGCTCGAATCTGATTCAGTGATTCTCGTATCCCATCCCGTATTTCCCCTAGAGCCAATCGTATTTATGAGTAGACGCGTAAATGGATACTGCGCGCGTAACAAAGCGAAACGGCACTGAACCCTAAACGTATACAGGCTTCCTTAAATTAATGTACGCCCTCGACGTGCGTCGCGCAACAACGCTGGAGCACGCTGGAAATTTCATTTCACATTCGACAAGAATGAAATTTTGAATGCAGATTAGTTTCTTGTGCGAGTGTGTCGCCGTTGCCGCTCCCGCTCCCCTGCGCCGCGACTCACGGGGAAACCGCAAGAATTACAACCGCCGTACAATGCCCGCATTGTAAAAACCATTTGCTCGTATTCGCACGCGCTTATGCGTCTACATGACGTTGCTTTACCTACCTACCGTAGATCGCATTAAGGCGACGCGATACGCGCCAGTAATTTTTTTTCTATCACGATTCTTGGTAGCGCCACCGCGCCGGCACTTGCGTCGAGAATAATTCAATTTCTGTGTAACAAGGTTTTCGCGCAAAGCCGTTTCACGTTGTTGGCATCAACTGGTCTTACGAGACGCTGGATAACTTGTTGAAAAGATAATCAAACAGAGCCGGGGAATTCATCATGACAAGTGTTCTTTACCTTGAATTGCAACGGAGATGCATTCGGATTATGGACACATTTATCACGTGACTGCGGCATGGTTTAATTTCCAGCTATGTGCATCTAAAAGTTTTGCCATTAGGAAGATTTGAATTTTATGCGTTTAAATGAACTCATTAGAAAGGAAACTTTGCGGAAACCGGAAAATTTTAGATTAAATTTGAAGTAGTTATATCATAAAATATTCATAGTATATAATAATCTTATGCAATTTCCAGTGGCTTTCGTTTGTTTCTGAGACCAGTCGCGAACATAATTTAAATAAGTATTTTAGCTATAAGAATATAAGTATAAAAATACAAAGTTATTAAGAATGTTTCAATTGCTATGTTATTAAAATGTTATCTTAAATCCGCTTTATGCGCTAACGGGTATACGAAATATACAATTAGAATACGTCATAATTTTTTTAAATCGTGCGGTGTAGACCTTTCTTTTTTCAAATGCTCTTATCTTCAATTACGAATGTGGTAATAATCGCTCGAAAGTATCGTGTACCGAAATGTTACAATAGCTCGGCTATAAATTACCGAACTCAGGTGTACACGACTTGGGCTTAGCTCAGCGCGTCTGACTAATCACGGACTGTAACCACTGCGAGGTTACTCTAATACTTCAGAGATCCCCAATAATTTGCGACTGGTCGAAGGACGTCGTCCCTTTACACAATCTGCTATTCTCAGCGCATTTCCGTTATTTACGTTCATGTATAATAAACGAGTCTCTCGGAGTGGTGAATCCCATTTATTATAAAATCTCTTAATTGTAGTACGAAGCCACATGAATAAAGAAAAATATCAATTTTACTGCTAACAAAATTATTTAATTTACTTTTTTCTTTTAATAAATAATAGTTGTGTTTAACAAAGAATATTTTCTTGATAATTAAAATATACTTATCACAAATTTTAGAAGAAATCATTATCATACATTTAAAAAAAAATTTACATTCTTTCGAAGAATATTGCCAAAGAAAAGTCAGAATAATAAGCAAATCAAATTTTGGTTTTAACTTAATATTCTTGATTGAAGTATTAAATTACTAGAATTCAGATTCTGAATTTGATGCTTACAAACTATGGTTTGTGGATATGTAAAATATTTGAAATTAGTAATGTTTATTATTAATAATATTTAAATTTAAGTAATTAAAAATATGTATTTTTTTGTAAGTATAGAAATTTATTTGAAATAAATATTATTTCAATGTAATGAGGGTGTTTTAAGACTATTACTGAGAAAATGTTCTTCGTAAAGATAACCGTTACTTAAATAAATAAAAAGAAAAGTCAAGTAATGTGTTTCTTAACACGAGAATGATATTTTTTTGTGAACGCTTGCTTTATAATTTCTCTCTGTCTCATCAATATTTTATACGTTCTCTGTTTTATGAAATTGATCAGTTTAGCTTGTGAAAAGTTCATAAAAATTATGATATATGAGAAGCATTTAAAGAAAATATTATTTTTGAGCGCAATATGTAACTTTTATCCGCATCGTTTCTCACGTTTAGAATTTAAATAGATGTAAATAATAACGCGAGCATTTTGCTCCCACAAAACCAACGGAGCTGAACGAAAATGGGCGAACAGGCGGCCGACAAAAGAGTTTCAACTGAAAATTTGTACAGAATGCACAAAGGCGCAACATAAGACAAAGAGGCGCATCTTCGTTCTTGGTTTCAAATTGTCGTCCTAAACCCGTGTAAAATAATATGGCTCGTCTACCATGACGCGCAGCTCTCTATTCGTCGGGGAAGAATTGTCTTGTATACGTCTAATTACTCGATGGCATTGTTTACGCGGGGCTCGTCGTTCGCCGGCCGCCTTTTCGTGCCGGTCTCTTGTTAGTCGAAATCCAAACTCGATATTACTCCGGCCTGTGTATCGAGTAAACGACGGAATCCGCTTTGAATAAAGTCACGTCGCCCGTGGTATATGAGCATGGCGCAGCTCCTCGCTTCACGGACGAGCGTACTGTAACCGGTATAAAATAGGGTAAGCCGCGGTTGTTTCTATCGTCCGTATCGTAAGGACGACACCGACAAGGATATTTCAATGTAGATTATTATTCTGTAAAAGTGCTCCAGTTACTTTTGCGCACACATATATTACGATTTACAATCTTTTTCCGAGAACGCTTTGCATTATACAAAATTCCGCGTCTATGTCATTTTACTGGAACATGCTGAGAATTATCATTATCGTCACGATTATTTGTGCTGCGAGAGCAGTGAGGCACTTGCATGTATTCCCAACATGCTCGTGAGAGTTGCAAATTTTGCGAGAGAGAGAGAGAGAGAGAGAGAGAGAGAGAGAGAGAGAGAGAAAGAGACGGTGGGCAAGAGAAGAAGAGTGCTTTCGGCAACTTTGCACCGTGCCAGTGTCAAGTTTTATCGCCCCTCGCCTTTTCGCTCATCACATTCGAAACTTGTTGGGTAAGGCCGCGCCGTTATTGCTCATTGCACTCGAGCGGAAAAGCTTGCCGAGTCTCGAACTTGATTCCGCTTCTTGTCGCACGGGCACGCGCCCACATGATGGATACACTTTGCTCGTATTGCGTGCATCCGGCCGGGGGGAACGATAAATGTACCTAACTTCCACCGTTTTCCGTCGCGGAGTTGTCGTGGACAAACTTTCGCGCGACGACAACGACGACTCCTCTTTCGAGCGCAACAGCATGGGATACTCGACTTCGTGTCGGGATCTTTGCCTCCCGGAGGGACAATCAAGCGCTTACGTGTAATGTGCTTTAAGCCTCGCATTCTCAAGCAGAGAGGATAAATTAAATATTACACGGATTTCGACATACTGCTTATATTATTACAATTGGCAGCACAGATTAGTTAAATTGCTGAATGGACTTGGAATAAGTATCAGATAAAATTCTTTATCCGTGGAATCGTTTGAAGACATATCGTTTATGAAATACTTAACAATGAAAATGACTTGTGGCAACGTCATTATACAAATAGTCATTATTTGATACTACTGTATTTGTATCTATTACTTCGACAACGAAATACTTTTAACTTAATATTCATAGCCAGTTATTCTTCCTTTTTTTTAAAAATACGCTCACGTAATTTTAAAACAACTTATGACTCACTTTATACTTGTTAAAAATAATGCGATAAGTATAATGTGTCGCAGTATAAAAATAGTCGCAATCTCATAAGGGCAATTATATGAGAACTGCTTAAATAATGTCACACACCTACGTTATTTTACATGCGCGTTTTTACGCGTCAAATTTGGGTTCATATTTGGCTCACACATTACTCATTTCGTCTTGAAAATGAAAGGAGATAAATGAGCATTATCGTCGTCATTATATAACTGCAATAAGGTCGATATGAGTGACACATCAATTTAATATTATGATTCGAAGTGTCTAACAAGTCAGGTAGCTGCGTTGCGCCTCGTAATGGAGTTATCAGTGTGCTGCTGCACAAGAGAAACTTGCCTGATTGGCGTTTAACGCTTGCAACGCGCCAACCAGGTCGCCAAAGGCGATGTTATTGCCGTGATAAATTTTTATAAGCACGCGCGCACACACATACATCCTAATTTTCAGTTTTTCCTTCACTGCAAGATACAACTAATTTTACTAGCGATTCCAATTACATGCTATTAAACTTATTGTAAATTATTATTATATGCAAATATTACTGTAAAGATATAAAAAATATTTCGCTATGATGGTATCAAATCAAAGTCAATTGACATTCGAAGAAAACCTAAGGATTAAAAACTAAGAAAATTGCATTTATCTGACAATCGATTTCCATATCAAAGAGGGATTTTTATATACCAGTAAGTTCGAAGGGAAAACAATAAATTATGACGTTGTCAAAGATTAATTTCACTTCGTGTGTTTGCAATGTATGTATATGTACCGAAAAATTCCTTGCTTTCGTAGTTTGTATATTCGTCTCTTCATCTTTAATATAATATCGCGTAAACAAACGAGTCATCCCCAATCTAACTAGAGGAATGAGAGATACGTTTTGATCTGTACGCAAAGCCTAGATGAAAGGATAAGGAATATCCCCGTGGAATATCATCGCAGATGCTGACACGACTTTAACGTTCCCGCCAGTAATATATTCTCCCACCCTTCACGTCTACTTTATTATTTTTATTTTCGATCCAGTCGTGCGCGCGCGCGTGCAAACGTCCAAGCCAATAAAGTAAGAGACCCCTGGTACGCGATTCGAGAAGATTAGTGCTCAGAATCTATCAATTATCTGCATGTTGACGTTCGAATCGTTTTAGCCGTTATTCTTAATACATGATTCGAGTAAAGTCGATCGGTAATAAACGACAGTTAAATATTTTCGTAAATGCAATTATATGATCGTATTTAATTTATAATTTTTGGTCCTCCTTTGTACATTTGATTTCTAGTTGTTAAATACAAAGATGTGATAGATTCATTTAATTATATTCATCAATAATTTATACATAAACCATCAAAAGGATACGCGGGATAAATTGTACCTATAATTAACTGACATGACGTGTTTAATTACTCGCGATTCTCGTTAAATATCATTTTTGTTCATGTGCATTATGCAACATAATCATTTTATTAATTAATAATGCAATAATGAGAGAAATGTACGTATCAAAGATGGCAATCTTTTTATAAATTACAATTTCAATAATCAAAAAACTCCTATCATTATTTAAACAGAGAACATGCATACATTAAAACATGTGAAAAAAGATTTATTGAAATTGAAGTTGAATATTACATTATATTAAAAAATTATTCGTTTCGGGACATACTTATTAGGCGCCGAGACACGGCCGCGCCTTTTAATATAACATAATATTTTATGTTCCAGCTGGATCCATGATTGTGGCAAAATGGTGGATTGGCAAAAGGCACTTCTAATGGTGTTATTGGCGTTCCTGATCTATCCAAACGATATTTTTGGTAAGTACCAAATCTTCATCATCGCAGATTATTCAGGTATATCAGAGAGGTTTTGGTTGATTCGTATCAATTGTAAGATATCTCCTTGAGATGGTAATAGAGGGTAATGGAGAGGGCGGATTGAAGTGATTTCGAAAAAAACAACAAGATTAATTTAGCGAAATCCCTTGGCGGATTTCCAGTTGATCCCGGTGATATTAGAATAAGAGTAGATACCCATCGTGTCACGCGAACGTGCGCGTTTGCAGATTTCGAGGGCCGCCGAACCCGATGAATACGAGAACCATGAGATATATATCGCGCTATGTACGGGCAATTTTGCAACTAAGCCGCCGCCCGACTGTGCACGACCACCTGTAAATACAATACCGGAACTAATCCGCTTTTGAAACGCACACTTGCACGGCACGACATACGGCGATATTGGCCTTACGACCTTCCACTCCAGTGAGATATTACTTTTTCTGAATGCCAACGCATGCACCGGCCAAAGCGGACCATTCGCAGTTCCGTTAAAACACGCATATTATCACTCATTCCGCTTTACGCGCGCGTATAAATAAGATATAAATAATATCTTTCATGCAATATTCAAAGTAAAAATATATACCTATACGTAATGTATCCAGATATAATAAAAATTTTTATGTATGAAATGGATCGATTTTCTCATAGCGTAGGTTTTAAAAGAGCTCTAATTACGGCAATATTTAATGCTAGAAGCTAAAAGGTTTCGCAGATTAAGCGTAACGATGTAAATAGGTTCTCAGTTCATTTCAAGTGAAATTTATTTCAGAAACAGAAATAAAATAATTTTAATGGAAATACATCAGAGCACAGATTTGAATGCTTACATGTTCGAATATCGATAATAGTAGCTAATTAATAAACCAGTAAATCGGGATTATTTCAAATATCATATTAATCATCTATTAATTTCTTCATTATTACATATTAATTATTTATTTTATATACATATATATATGAATACATACACACGCATACACATATATGTCTACACACATGCATATACACCGCCACAGACATTAATATATTTTGAATCACAAATGACTAAAAAAGAAAAAAAATTTTAACAAGTTGCAATAAGATAAAAAGACGAGAATGAGGAAAATAAAATTAGTACAAAAGTGAAAATGAATATTTAGCAGCCCTTGTCGATGCATAAAGTCGAATATAATTTATCTTTTGTCTCGAATAACTATATCTAGCAAAAAGCTAAATAGACCATTCAAACATACAAGCGAATGTCCGCGAGAGGAAATAAAAGATTACGATTTTAATAAAGACTGCAGATACCGTAAGAGACGAGCGACGACGGAAAGAGAAAAGAAGGGCGGTGCTGAGCGGCAGCCGTGAAGAAAGATAGGTAGATATTATAGTTTGACGTAGACAAGAAAATTTCGCAAACTATCAAGGTTTTATCGCTTCCTCCAGTCGCGCATTCGCATGATAATTTCCACCGAGGCGAAACGTCTTCATAACGGGTGAATGGCATTTGATTACTGACGTCACTCAATTTCAGTCGACCTCGCCCAGCGTTCTCGGCGAGTAAATAAGATTTTCTAGAGGAAAACTAGCGCGCGCCAGGATATTCTTTGCGGATCCATTTCTCGCAAACAGGCAAGCGCCCTGACACCTGTACCCGATACGCATTCCCTTAACGACTGGCATTCTTCCATTTTACCGTAAATTGCCCAATTTGCATCGTGATCTCGACGAATTGTCGCGGGAATTTACTTTAATCCATCAGATTCGGTTTAACTTTTTTCAAGTTCTTTCACGTAAAAATTCATACTTTCACATCCTTATATTGGCCTTAGCGCTTAAAATATATATGTATATAAGGAAAAAAATGTAGATATTCTTTATTTCATTTTCAAAAGTTACAATCTATTTTGTAAAGTTCAGAAGATTATTCAAATATATAAATTAAAAAACTTTCTCTCATATATTTTTATAAAGTAGAATTAATAATAATTTGAAAGAAAGTAATCATTTATTTCATGACTTTATTTTAGATATAAAATAACACTAAACATTTCTAAAATTTATTAGACGTTTATTAATCTTATTTATTTAGTGCGTATTGGAAGAAGAAGCACATATTGGAAATGGATCCTGTTCTACATAATGTGAAAAATCAATAAATAAGTCACGATTTATAAATATCTCTAACGTAGCAATGAATGAAAAACTAATTCTAGTAATACTGCAACTATAAATATCTAACGTTTCAACAGTTATAAATAATTCACAGTAATCGCGGTTTTCTCAGGATCTGTCAAGCTTTCGTTTGCAATAAGTTAAAAATGTATTTTTCAGAATGTCTAAATAAAAAAGAAAATATGTAATATATTCTCTATATTCTCTTAAAACTTAAGCTTATTATCAAACCCAAATAATTCTTGATGGCTGCTATATTTATTATATTGCAAAATGAGACAATTTATCACTTACACGTAAATTAATATCTCTTCTAACATGTTACAATGATTTATAATAAGGACATTCTTAAATAAAGACGTTCTTTATTTCATTTTGTTATTTATTTCATCATTTATAGCTTTATCATTTTTTTTAAGTTTGTGACATTTTTTTTATTTAAAAATTTTTGTTTATCTTTAAAAATATGTATTATAATGTGATTATTTTATTCGTTTTTTTAAATACGTATATTATCCGCGAAATACATAAATGTTCTTCATATGACATGCACAATACGTTCTCGCGACACAAATGCATCGAATAGTTGCGAAACAAATCCAAAACAGATCTGGAGCAACTTTGTAGACACTGCCAGCTTCCAGATAGCAGATAGTTGAAGTAGATTCGTGGACAAGCATCCGCAAAGCAATAATTATAAGCGCGATGCGAAGGACCCATCGGGAAGGTGCCGATGTTTCATTGTGCATCTAATATCGAGCGGTAAAGCGGTACACAGAAAGGAATAAATAAGGACCAGAACGTGCGGACTATAGAAAGACAGCATCCGGCCAATCGGGAATTTTCACTTATCGGCCGCTTAACGAAGGGTGAATGAAAAGGGATGGCCATTCAGAGGCGGGCAAACGAAAGAATAAATTGAGTTAAATTAAACGAGACCCTTCTTTCCGCTTTTCTCGAGGAGAACGACGTCATCGATGAAGTGATACCGCAATGCAAATTCTCGATCTTATTTAGAAATTTTTCATTTAATCTGAGACTGCTTTCACCGTAAATGCAGCGTATCTTCCTTCATCTTTCCAAATCTCTCTCCGTTTTCCTTTGAAAGAGACTTCGCTTAAGAAGATTGCATTAAATAAATGTAATTAATTTTATAATTCTACACAAGATAACAAATATATATTTTTATGAGTAATTAATCTGAAACCTTACGAGCGTAAGATACCCGATAATTTTTGATGAAATATTTTACAAGTCAATGTTCGTCTGGAAATGACTACCGCCGCAACGATTTCCGAAAGCGACAGATGGGAGGACCCTTGCATCCCATCCTACAATGCATTTCATCCCCTCAACTCTCGCATTTATGCGTCTCGATGAATTTAACGTTGCGCCTGTCGGTATATAGCCAAGCTCTTCCGCTTATGTTTTGCATTACCGGTACCGCCGTCGAATCGCGACAAAACTCGCCTCAAACGTCTCGTTACGATAGGCAAAGCCGCTTTTGCGAGACAATCGGAAAAATGAGACTGAGAGAAAACGATGGAAAAAGAAAAATATAAAAAGATGAAAAAAAAAGAAAAATAGAGGGAAAGAAGGAAATTCAACAATAATACTAGAAAAATAATAGTCTTGGAAATAAATTGTAGCTTATAACAAATGTGTAAAATTACAGAGTTAAAAAATGATTAAATAATAGTAAAAAGAAAATTGAAATAATAATAAATATTTTATAAAATTCATATATCAAAGTTTAAATGTTTATATCTTGAAAAATTTAAAAAAACATTTTTCATTAAAAAAATTAGTAATAAAAGATTCTATTTCATTCTTCAATGTTAAGTGAGTACCAATGTGCTGAGTATTGATAAATAAAATTTTGTTATATCTATAAAAAAAAGGAAAAATCATAATCTCAAAACGTCTAATGTTAATATTAGATACGTTTCTTATTATCAATCAAATTTTTGTTAATAATGATCAATCTCCTAAGATATCTAAAATAAAATCAATTAGTATAAGCAAATAAAATTAACTATAGATAAGTATGCTGTAGTTGCAATAGAACATGAATAGTCAAAGGAAAAGGAAAGAGATTGAATGAAACGGAGTCAAAAAGAGACGGAGAGAGAGAGAGAGAAAGAAAAAAAGGAATCAAGGGATAGAAAACGAGAAAAATAAAACGTTGAAACTCGGGAACGACTTTCCGTCGAGAGTCGCCTTTGCGAATATTTCTTTAGCTGGGCAGAGTTACGTGCGGGTGGTGGCTGTTGGGTGACGAGATTTGTAGAGTGTCTGTTTGCTTGTTTGGCCGTTTACTTTGGCCACTCGCGAAGGAGAAAAGTGCGTTTACAGGCGCGCAAGCGGTGCCAGGGCCAAGGGGATACGATCTTTCTCCTCAATGTAAGGTATTAAACGTGTTGTTCGTAAAACATATACAATCACATATTATGTTGATTTACTCAAGTATCTAATACTCTATCGAGTATTTCGAAATACCTTTACGTTTTCTTTATAAATGTTTTATTTGCTGTTTTGAGCGATTTGGTTTTACTCTTCACAACAATCTCACTCACTATAAATAAACTCAAACAGTATACTCTATACAGTCCGCTATTGATGTATTTCTAGCAAACAAAAAAATGCAAAATCGTTATTGATATTTTTATTTAGTATCTTCATTTTTGACTATCAATACACGATATAACGCATATGTAAATGAGGCTGTCATTATCAACATACTGAGTGAGCGCGTGCAAAGTGCATTTTAGCGCGACGAGTTAAACATGTAGTTATTACCTCAATTGATACATTGCAGCAGTAGTTTAGTCGTCGCTTCGGATGCACGATTATACGCGCGATATGCGTGGATCGTGCAATACAAAGTTCATTTGCCACTTCGGTGAATATCCGGCGCATTAAAAATCTCGGAAAAAAATCGGGAAAAATATAGAATTATTCTATTACACATATTTGCAACACAATTCTATAAAAGATTAAGATTCTATTTAATAATTAATTACATAAACGTGTTATAAAATTAAAAAGAGTTTCACTGTGAATTTTGCTAATTAAACCAATAATTAAAAATTTTATTTGATTCGAAAATCTTATTTTTAATTAATATTTTAAAAGCTTTATAGAAAATTTAATATTATAATACTAGGCATAAATGCATGAAATATTGCAATAAAAATTGGAAGAACGAATCTTAATGATGCAACACGCATTCGGTAAAATTGAAATGAAATGAATGTAATAAAAGAAACAACAATAAATTCTACATGGAAATTAGAAACAATTTATCCAAATATTGCTTGATATGCATGAACTAATAATCATTGATAAATGAATATTCTTCCAGATGATTATTAGTATTGCGTGAATTTCATCAAATACGCTTTTGCATCGCTCAATGTGCGCGTGCACGAAATGATGCGCAAAATTATTGTCAAATAACGCTTGACCAATAGGGAGTAAATAATTGCGCGGTGCGATGCTATTTATGAGATAAATTGCTCAAATCACCGCGGTAATCGATAGTTTATTTTTCCTTCTCTCGCCATCAGCTTATTTTCCACCGCTTCGACCTGCATCTCTACTCGCGTATGCATTTCATAGCAAACATGTTACACACGTTAAAAACGTTTGCCGTTTATTTTATTTAACTAACAAATATTTATTAATGTACTGACACAAAAGAACGTATTTTGGCTTCTCCTGAAATATTGATATAATAATATTTCATCGAATTAAAATAATTTAATTAAGCAATTCTTCTTTTTAATATAAAAAATAGAAATTTAATTTCCAAGAGAGAGAGAGAGAGAGAGAGAGAGAGAGAGAGAGAGTAAAAAGTGAATAAAAGCCTCGCGATTTTCCAGAGTGAGCTATCACTGTAACGGTATTAACGCGAAAAACGGCTTTCGAAGAATGGGAATCCCCAGCGCGAAAATTACCCGAATTATCTCGAAATAGCGACAGAGAGTTCACGGCGCCAAGATTAATAAGACTGCTTGTTACGGGGAAAAGATCGTATGTCGAAAAGCGAAAACTACTAATTCGGCCACGGGCTATACATTCCTTCGCGACGAAGAATGTTGCGATATTTAATATCCATAACAACTTATTTTCCTCCGACAGAAGTTCGATAATAAGCTACTCGCAATTTTCAACAAAGTTTCCGGATGGAAAACCGTGGCTTCTCGTGTACTTTCCGCTGCAATGTTGACGAGTACGTCGCGCGGTAAGTAATTTATGCCACTGGAACTTTTTAATATTAATAAAATGCGGATAGGTTATTGACAACTTTCTGGCTTTTCCGGTAAAACATCTTAAAACAATTTACGATTTACGCCCAATTAATTAAAAATCTAAATAAACATTGATATATGAAATAAAAAAGTTATATGTATTTGAATTCTTAAAACTTTCGGATATTTTTTTCTTTATATCTCTACAATTTCTGATTTAGATCTCTAATTTTCATCCTAAATTATCTAATCATGCGCCGTACCGTAAAAATAAAATCCGTAATGAAATTTAATTGCAATACTCCCCGTTACAATGTTTTGCAAGAAAATTTCTTTTCTTGAAAATAATTAAAACTATGTATATTGCACTATGTAGCGCTTTAATTACAAACATTACTTCCATGAAACAAACGAATGCGACTCGGTTTATGTATTCCGGAATAATATTTTAGCTTTTAACATATAATGTTATATCATACCACTGATAATATAATATTAGGTAAGTCGCGGTAACATCGTTGCAATCCTTCTTATTATTACTAATTGTTTCTATTATTTTATTGTAAAATAAGTAAATTAAACATATCCCTTTTTCCTGAACATTCAACTGTTTTAGAAAATGGGACAATCAAAAATTATTATAACAATGCTATGTTTAAAAGTTACAAATCCGATTGTTTCGATTTCTCGCAGTCGACGCATCTTTTTTTACCGGATATACATATAATTTGCAAACATATAAGAAAAATTAGATTTGAAAAATTTGTAAAAGTTCTGAAAAAAATATATCTATATACACACGCACATTAATTTTTACAATGCATTAAATGCTTATTTGTCTCTGATATAGATAGCGTTTTGTTAACTTTTAATTAAATTTTCCATTAGTTTCTTTATTACTTGTCGTAATTTAAATTCTCTTTGTTTAGATTTCCTAATTCTGGAATTTTGTTTCATCTGCTTACATAACGACTCGCGTATTAGCCTCCTTTCTTTTCACTATTTTTTACGTAACTTTTCGCAACTACTCCATTCTATAATTCGTTTATAATTGTTTATTGTTTTGATTGCGTTGGCTAGAAACAATTGTAATATTTAGAACAAAAAAACATTACGAAAGTCATAATTTACTTCAGAAGATAATTATTAATCAAAATTATTTCATATCAAACTGCATTTTCGTTTATTTTGCGTAGTCATTTTCGATACGTCACTTTTTAATGGGTTTTGAATGTCAATGTAATTAAAGATCTTTTATTACAGTATAATAAGTTTCATTCAAACATATCGTTATATGCACAGGATAATGAGAAATCAGATAATCGAAAATTAATAGTTCGAATTACAACGGAATTGTTTCAGTTCATACATTTGTCGCATTCTAATTAATTTCATATAACTCGTTGTCCACATAGATATGGCAACTTGGCTAACTACGGCAAACAATTTCAAAAATACTCATTTTGAAAGATTTAATTTTGAAAATTTTCTTCTATATAATTCCACCAAATAATTACGCGTGATTTGGTTCACTTAAAACGAAGGAGATTATAATAAAGGGTAATAATAAAATTAATTACTATAACTCAATATCGCAAATTTCCTTGACGTTAAACTAATAATACACCACATTTCTTATTGCCAGCAAAGATGCAACAATTATATACCAGTAAGAAATATGTGATTTACCTCGAAGAAAATTGTAATTCGCGTATTTTATTTCTTTAAAATAAAGGCAATTAAAATCAGGAAAAATTCAGTTTCAATAAATAAACGCAATGCCTGTTAGCGTATCGAGTGTTTCTTTTAATTTAACAGGTGAATGTTGCATTTCTATGACATCAAAGCTATCCGGGCAAACCTCGTGTATTGCAGACTATAAAAAAAAACTCTAAATCGAGTAGCTTATGCAGCAGCTGGGACGAAATTTCTACAGAAGTATCATTGTCCTGTTTACCCCGTTGTATGCTGCTGCCGGATACTTTTAGCAAAAATTCATACGAAAATGTTATCGGGCGCGCGTGCATCTCGTTGGAAGCCCATTTGATACGGTATATTTTCTATATGTACCTATATATACGATATATATATATATATATATACATACATATATATACATATATATATAATGTTTATAGACACACAGAATTCAAGTATCAAAACAGCCTGTTACGAGGATCGTGAAATATAAAAACAATAGTATTGTAAAGTCAGTTCTTCTTATTTGCTCTTTGTAGAATCTATTTGCGCTAGAAAATGCATTCGAGAGAGAGAGAGAGAGAGAGAGAGAGAGAGAGAGAGAGAAAGAAAGAGAGAGAGAGCCTTTCTCTTCCCCTCCCTCCACCCTGTCCCACGTGTCGACTCGTCTCTCTTCGTAGTGATCGATTCAATCAACATTTACGTCATCATTCTGTAAACTACCGGATAACCATCTCGACGCGATACTCGGCTGCCGATTACAAGATTAATTCAATTCGCTAGACGACTCGCGTTTAGTTTATTGACGAGATATAAAAATCATTTGACGTACGTTATGCTTAAATTTACATTTAGGCGGAATTATTCCACGTGAGTGTAGATTGTTCAGGGCGGATGCGCCTCGTGGAAGGAAGGGTAACGCGGAATTTGACGGACAAACTTTTAACACGGAGCAGAGTACATCTTCTCCATTCTTCGCGCATTCCGCATCCTCGATCTCTATCTCGCCGGCGAAACAATTTATACGTTACGCATCGTGTTTCGCCTTATTTTACACAGCTGCAGTGTCATATCGAACGCTATCGCGTCTCTGTAGCGCTATCATTCACAGTACAGCTGCAAAATAATCCGGAAATATTTGAAAAATATGTGAGAAAGTAAAAAAGGATGTATTCTGTACGTATAGAACGGCGCGTTAGCTATAATCGCGCGTGATGCGATATTTATGGCAGCTGCGTGTGCTGCACGCATAATTTCACATTAGGAAGATAATGGATAATGGAAACGGTATATACGTTTCCACTGCACGAATTACGTTGTTACGAAATAAATTGATTTGAAATAATCGTGCATGTATTAAAATTGTTCTCTTTAAATTTTAATTCGCAATATGTTTACTTTAAATATCACATAAAAATAATATGAAATGATATCGATTAAATTATATTGTATTTAATATTTTCATATAATTTTTGAGGTAAACACTCACATTGCGAATGAAGAGATAAAAAGAAGTGTAATGTAATACAAAATGACATTTTCGTCAATCTACTTCAGATACAACGGAATTTACGAAAATTATTTTTATTACAATAATACAAATCAATAATGGAACTCTTGATAATTGCGTTAAATCCGTTTTCGATGATAACGTGCATTAGCATGGATAATCGTAGATAACAGATGCTTTTCTTAAAATTTTTGTAATTTTTAACTATCAAAGAGCAGACAAACACGCACATACACACACATATATAAAAGATATCAGTTATCGTCGATCAATGTTGCTCGTGAATATGGAAGTTTGCTTAAGTGGTGCATATGCGACAGCGATTCTCGCTAATTCGACGTCACGTCTACGCGTTTAATTTGCAGTCGCGAGACGCATCTCCGCGTCTCGCCGCGTCGCGTAGCAATTCAGCCTTCTGACGTTTATTCGCTTTCGCATAAAGTGCATTCTGCACGACGGCGAATTGACGTCGCTGTCGAAAAATTGCCGGCGGTGCGCGGTATGCAAATGGCGTATGTATTTTTCACGAACGTCGTACGTATTTTATCGTTTCAGGCGGCGCTTTTCAACCCGAATTCTCCGGCCCTATCACCAATCTAACCGTGCCACTCGGGAGGGACGCCACTTTCACGTGTCTGGTGAAACATCTAGGAGGTTACAGGGTACGTTGCATGAAAAGCGACAGCGTGTCTGTGATGTCGTAACGCTCGCTTAACTTCGCGAGTCTCACTTAACTTCTGAAAGGAGATGCGCCTTTAAAAAGTCATATCTCCCGCCAGGTTAAACTTTTGCGGTACACGTCGCGAACATTTATTCGAGGTGTGTGCTTGCGTTGTAATGGTTGACACGGGCCGATAACTACCACAAAAATCTGGCAAGGAGCAGATACGAAACAAGCGAGACGAAAGGCAGCAAAATCGCATTGTTAGAAACGCTCAACATTAACGGACACTTATCCGCATCACGATACTCGCGATATAAAAAGGAATTGATATCTCTAGTCCGGAAATTAGTTTTTACTTTCTCTGAAGTGAGAGTAGATGAGAAGAGAATTCTCGACAAGAGTACATGGGAAAGACATTTAGCGCTTTGAATAATCTATCTGTACGCGATTTTCACAGACGCAAAAGTCAATTCTGATCTGTAAAATTCTCACTTAAAATCGGAAAGTAGTCGGAGAGGAATTTTTCCGCTCACTTTGACCTGACTTTTCTTCCTTCAAAGAAAGGAAAGGTTGGAGAGAACTTTTATCGATACACGTGACTACAAGATTACACGTGCGGCCCGACATTTACCCTTCGACACATTAACAAAATTTCTTTCTCGCAAAGCTGATTTTATATTACGGATTGCGCGCGCTATCGATCGCGAGCGCGATTTACGGAGAAATAGCTTGACTCGCATAGCGCTCTTAAATTCAGCCGCAAATTCGCGTTTTTACGGCGTCGGAATTTAATAATAATTTCATGCGCACGGTGGGATTATCTTTTTCACACATTATCGTTTCTCTTTGCGCTTTTGCAAATTGCATTACGCTATATAGCCAGAGCCGGTATAACCAGCAACTGCATTATGGTATAACCAGTTGCTTCTAGTCGACGTGCTATTTGCTCGTAGTCGGTCAGATACGCTCGGAGTTGCAGACCAGGGTTCGCTATCCATATCTGACGTCCGACGAAATTGTAAACTGTAGAATGGAATACACGATTACGTTTCACATCGACCCGAATCTCTGCCGGTAGTTCGACGAAGTAGATGCCAAATATCAACATATCTGAGCGCGTAATGTATATTCTATGCTCGAATTCATTCGACCGTGTTACTGTGTTTCGATCTTCATTGCGTATTACAGATTGCGCAATTATTATTACCGTTAATTTAATCGCGCGGTACAATGAGGACATCGATTACGTGCAAATAAACGTCAACGCTTCGTATCGGTCAAATTAAAACGGTTCCCGAAGCGGAGAATCATAATAATTAAATTTATGATTGCACAGTCGTAAAGCACGTGACAAGCTAGAAATGGTTGCCGGACATAGCCGAGAAGACGATCTCTCCATTTATAATTCACTTCCCGCGGGAATCTGAAAGTCAAATCCGAAGAGTGATTGACTCGCAAGCGACCCGTTTTATCGATGTTTCTTTAAATCAGGATTCTAAATCAAGCAACCGAGATATCTGCCGAGCAATCTTTGATAAATGTAATTAAAATCGACGAATCTCTCATGAAAGAAAATGTGAATCTTTTATCGCGCGCGTCATTTCTCCTGCTCCAAAGATCTGACAATCACCATCCTTCTCACGGGCGATGAACGTGCAACAATATCCTCGCGGTCGCACTATCGCGCGATATTTCGCGTACATACACACACGACAAAGTAACTGCGCGCGGTCGGGCTGTGCCTTCTTTGCATCTTGCTTCTTTTATTACTAGTTGAAGTGGGCGTACGTACAGCATAATTGCAAATGTGGGGCGCATGTGCGTACACTCGCATCGCCCGTTCGCGTGAAAACGCGCGCACAGCTCCTCGCTTCAGGATTCCGAATATTCTAAGGAAAATGCAAATACCAGCTGGAAGTTTGGCCAAGGGGAATCACGCGTGTCAATCCATGTGTGTGCGCGCGCGCGCGCGTCCGTGTGTGTGTATGCGTGTGTATGTGTGTACGCGTGCATGCACGTGTGCATGCATGCACACTTCGGGACAGGCATCCCCCGCATCTGTTTGTATTCCGCAGTCGGATGCCTGTGAGGAAATTGCGGCGTCTTCGGCGAAATCCGCGACGCCGTCACCGCGATTTCCGGCACCGACTCCGCCTCCGCTCTCCGTCCTCCGTCTCCCTCACCTATTAAGGTTTCGATCCGGCGATTGATGTTCCAGGTCGGTTGGGTAAAGGCGGACACGAAGGCGATTCAGGCGATACACGACCACGTGATCACGCACAACCAGAGGGTCTCCGTGTCCCATAGCGACCACTCTATATGGAACCTGCATATCAAGGGCGTCCAGAAAGAGGACGGTGGCCTCTATATGTGTCAAATCAATACGGATCCCATGAAGAGTCAGGTATATACCGCACTAAACTCCTTTAAATTGATACCGCTCGATACATGCGGCGTGATCATCAATTCGCGCGTATATTTAGACGAAACTTTGACCAATTCGAGCCCATGTAGCACAAAAGATTGCAGCAGCATTGCAGAAACATTTCATAGCAAAATTGCAATATTGCAAAACGTTGCAAAATGTTGCTCCAACGTTGCAACAATAATAAAATGTTCGCTTTTAAAAACATTGCAATGCAACATTACATTATGTTACAATATACATGTTTTGATATATGCCTGATAATATTTTAGATTATATTAATCATTTCATCACATGTAACTTCCAAGAACCCTTCGTGTGTGACCCTCCCTAAATTAATTTTTATATAAAAAAAAACGAAAATTTTGCTGTCAAAATACATCTCATTTGCTTTCGTCATCGAACTCAGTTTTAAGAGTTCGTCCCTTTATGGAATCGTTTCGTTAAAATGTACGTGAATAATTTCATAATGTTCTGCCTTCTCTTCTCTCTTGGGTTTTTTAATTACAAAAAGTAAAACTCCGTTGCGTCCATCTGGTGTGGCACTTACTGCTCGCAGGTAAAGCATGGGACATTATTGTTCACAATATTTTTGAAACATTGCTAATATTACAAAAGAAAAAAAAATAAATCTTCTCCAAGTCTCTGTAACATCGCACTGCAAGCTTCTGTGCTACAGAGAGCTGGGAAAACTCGATGCTTTTCTCATCCCCCGAACAATGCCTTCCACTGAATCGTTTATTTATTGTATCCTGTAAATATGATTGAAAACGCTCGTTTTTTAAGATTGTATGACACGTACCTATTGATTTATGCTATTGATTTATTTCGCGAGTTACTGACTGCCGACGTGTTGCATGAATTAACCGATTTCAACGAAAGTTTTTTCAACGCTGTGCAATTCAATTACAAACTTTCCGCCATTCGTTCGAATTGGGAGCGACGTCCATTTCGAGCGTTTCCTGTCGCGCTTTACGCGGTATCGCGGTGTTAATACCGACCAACGGGGGTAAATCTAACGAGGCACAAGTTTCGCGAGCGATCGCGGGCATGCGAGAGCGACGACATCGCGGCAACGGCGGTGGAGAAGTATCGTTAGGAACTTCCCGAGAGAACGGTTCTAATAGCAGTTCGGCGCTGTTTTAGAAACGCGCGAAGCCGCGGAAGGAACGCGCGGAATTTACTTAGGCGCGGAAACGGCGGTCTATTCGCCGCTCCGAGCATTTTCGGTAGTTACGCTCCTCCTTCGCTCATCTAACTAAAATGGCTCGACCAGCTTCTTTGGGAATTCTCTGAAAGAACCGATTAGATTCACTAAACACACCTATCAGCAATCGCGAAGGATTTAAATTATAATAAACAAAATTCGTCGTATATTTTTATCCTTCTGATAATCCTTCAGAGGCATTCTAAAACTAATGGCGATAAAAACTTAATTGAATATAAAGTTACTTATAGCCTTTCACATTTACACCTATGTTTTCTATTAATACTGATTTTGATACTTTGCCTCGATGTTGTAAACTTGGATGCATATAATCCTTGTTTGAAATTAGCCGTGGTAAACCAACAAACTCGGTGAAATAACTAATTGGGACGACCCTATCGACTGTATTCAGGTCGATAAAACATGGGGACCGGTTTGTCAGCGAGTGAAAGGTCATACGATTCCGATGAGGCAAATTCGTCTCTCATACATTATGTATAGATTTTATTAAATATTTTATCTGATAATGTATACACATACGTTACATAAATACATTACGAAAATTTCATTTAGCACGTTTGAGCATAGTATATCATTGAGCATAGATAGACTAAACCTCCAGTAATTCTATTATTGCATTAAGTTTCAATTACAAATATTAGATTTATTTTAATTTTAGTACAAAAAATACGCGTACAATTCGACAAAAATGTGATCCGATGAGAGTTTGATCAATTTTTATTTGATAACGACGAAGTATAAAACAAGTCTCGATGAAATAACATATCGCAGTAATAATACTGTGACGCGCACATTACTTATAAAATATGTTCTATAAAACGACGGTAATGTGCGTAAATAAATATTCTACACTGTTCCACGACAATCGATTTTAAGGAGTCACGACTTTTCGTGTTCTTGCTTGAACTTAACTTCGCGAAGGATAACCGTTTTCCAATAAAGATTTAGTTCATAAAATAACCAGCAAATGTGTGTGTGTATATAAATCGTATCTTTAGCGCATTCTATTTTCAAAATAATCTGAAAGAAAAATCATTCCGTGCGTAATATAGATCGCAATCTCTTAATCAATAAAACAAAAAAACAAATTAAAATCTTTTTCTAAGAATTAGAAAATCTGCCAAAAATATGCAGAACATTTGTTTATTGCAAAATATTATTTTTATTTACATATACTTTGATGATTCGAAATCGGTTTTTTAACTCTCTTGGGAATAGCCACCTGGAATGTTTTTACACCCTGGCAGCGAGAAAATGAAGCTCGTTACAGTAGTTTTCGTTACTCTGTGTGTGTGTGTGTGTATGTATGTGTGATAGAGAATCCAAATCTATTTTTTTCATTTCCTTTTACTTAAAAAAAAATATTGAGTATACATTTATGTAAATAGTAATCTCTCGAATAAAACAGGTAATAATCATTTGAACAAACTAAATAAATATTCTCTTAATATCCATTCCCCATCAACAGACAATGTTTTTTAAATGTTTTTTTAAATATTTATTCTTCATTGTAACATTTTTTTAAATATTTAAAAAACATTTAAAGAAATATTGTTTCCTGATAGGGTTATAATGAATGTAACATTCTCGCAAGTGTTGAACCTTAAATATTTTTGTAACCGAGATCGATAAGGCAGAATTTGTATTTGTGTCGAATGTAGCGCCAATATCCCCCGCCAATCGCCTTTTTTACATCTCCCGATGAACGCCGCGAAAATCGGTGGCGATAAGTTGCCGAACTGCGAGTGAAACAATTAATCGAGCGACCCGCTGCCGGTGATGCCCGCATCGATAAAGTGCCAAGATGCGCTCGAGTTAATCGATAGTTGCTCAGTTACAATCGGACCGCGTCCCACTTGGCTCACGCAATTAATCATCCCGATCTCAGTTCGCTAACTATCATTAACATAATCCATTGGTGTAATACGCGCGATCGTATTCACATTAGAACATAGGAAATCAGGAATATCTTTCAGGAGCTACGCCGCCTCATTAAACCTTCATTCGTAACGCGAAGAAAGTCTCTCTTCCACTAAAATTTATTGCCTTTCGATACGTACCGAAATGCGCTTCTTAGAAGGATCTCTAAAATTCAGAAGGAGAATTTAAGCGTTTCGGTCGACTAGATGAGTTTCGAAATCACATAATCCACCGCAAACGTAACACAATAGCTAGTCGATAAATGTAATCTTGGTTTAATAACCAAGTTTACTGGTTTATTGATTTATTCACGATAAACATCGCGTATCATTATAGTATTCGTGTTTCCGATGAAAGCTACGAGCGGGAGTTTGTCGGGATAGAGAGAGAGAGAGAGAGAGAGAGAGAGAGAGAGAGAGAAACGGAAACGGAGCAGAGAAGAGAAATCCAAAGCGCTCAAACGGAGGCAGCGACACAATTTGCTACAGCCTCGTTTACACATCCCGATATTTTCAGCCGCCTGTAATCGTCGTCGGTGACGCGCGATAGCAAACCGCAGGGGTATTAACCGCTTGCCGTCGGGCTGCCTTCGAGTATTAGCTGCTGCCGACATAACAATCTGTACAAGTATCGAAGGCATTTCGCCCTCCGCGCAGCTGGCAGACCGGCGGCATACTTAACGAGCCCGGAAACTTAACGAGCCGTCCTCGTCAGTTCGGGATACACCCGTTTATGAACACCACCTCAAGTGGCGCTTAAATCCTCCTCACCCCCAACTACCGACCTGTTTCGAGTTACGGCTGCGTATATAGTCTTATCAGAAAAGGATTGGAATATTCAGTCGCGTTTAACGACTAATATACGCGACCGACATAGTAATCGCCGATAAGGAAGCAAAGTCCGTTCTTCTTGCTCCATCGCGAGTTGACTTTTAAGAGGTGCGATTGTTGGAAAATCGCAAAAGGTTAATGACTGAAGCGAGGCTTTCTATATTTTTCCTGATAACACGCAAACAACGCGACCCAAGTTTTCAAAATTCGCACGCTTCCCTTAAAATTCACGACAGTGCGCACAGTTAGACGGCAATTAGTCGCGCAAAAATTACGAGCTTTACGAGCGCAGAGCCGCAGAGATTTTTCTTCCGGTGCGAAAGACGCTTAACGAGCCACTTTAGTTAACGCGCGCCAGTCCTCGCTCGTTCCCTCGGATAACATTTACGTTGTCTTACGAGAGACCGGAGTCGACCGCGGTTGTCTGGTTGCTTTAAAGTAACACCTCATCCGCCTCTTGCCGGCAAAGTGATACGGCACGAGACGCCGTTGGAAGTCGAGATCTAATTTTCCGACATTTCGGATTGAATTCGCGCGAGCCCCGCCCCTGCCAGCCGGAGTTTCTCTCTTTTCGCGAGGAAGAAGGCTGTAATCTTAAATAGTGCGCGGAGCGTAACATAGCGATAGCTGCTGGTGAGACGGCGGCAGGTGCCTGCTCTCTCCGATCTCTCTTGTCGTTCTTCCTTTACGAGGCACTAAGCTAAATAACGAACGCTCTGCGAGCAACACCGTTGAATGCGCCCCGGCCAATCGTTCGAGGATTTTTCACTAAAAGAATGAATGTAAAATAAAAATAAGCCGTGGCAAAAGGAGAAGCAAAAATATGCGAAAGATATAAAATTTATCTCCCGGAAATATATAGATTCTTAAGGCAACGCGGAATCATCTTGAGATGCCGCACATCTTCTCTTCCACAATCGACTCTACCCTCTAGTTTGATTGAATTCTGTGATTATTATCTTATTGTCTATCTCAGTGATATCTCTCTCGTTTATCTTCTCTCCCTCATTCTCATATTGCGTCGTGTTTTTGTCTGTTTCACGTTACTCTTTGCTTTCTGAAACGAACATGGCTCGCCGCGAGCGGTGAGACTGCAGTGATTTTACCGAGGAATTCTTCGACAAATCCGACTAGAAATAAAGTCGACATGCGAATTTTATAAATGAATAAAATGTGTGAAAAATAACCTCGTACAGTGCATTATAATAATTATATTATTTCTGAAAGTATAATTACAGAATGGTAAATTATTCAGTATTCAACAATTCAACC
This sequence comes from Solenopsis invicta, assembly GCF_016802725.1. Classification (NCBI taxonomy): domain Eukaryota; kingdom Metazoa; phylum Arthropoda; class Insecta; order Hymenoptera; family Formicidae; genus Solenopsis; species Solenopsis invicta. The sequence continues at coordinate 17,819,757 of NC_052665.1, forward strand.
ATTTTCCTCTATCACTTTTTTTTCTATTTTGTGTGTGTGATTTATAAAATAGCTAATTCAAACCAGTTATCAGAATCTCCCTGTCATTATATTTTATTATATTTGTTACACATTAGACATTTCCATTATTATTACTCTTACAATGTAAACGTTTGATATGTATATATAAATTTAGAGCGACAATGTCCTTTAAACGCTTTGAAAACTAATGTTGAAACTTTCTCTCATATATTCATCAGATCGTTAAAGCTTACCCAATGATCGGCAAAAAATAAATTGTCCTCTAAGTAGAAGACAAATGTTTCCTCCATAAGAGCTTTTCCTTTATTTCAGATCGCCGTTCCGCTCCTCTTTCTTCCTCGCGAGCATATATATCAACAGTTAAAACACGCCGTCGTCTTCCGCAAAGGATGCCGTCTCGCCTCTCGTAACTATATTTCCTCGCTCGTTGCCGAATACGGTGGCACCCTTCGCACGTCGCTTATAATTCCGACTGCGTGTCTGATAAAATTTACGTGTACGTAGAGGAGAGGCTTGCGCGTCGGCATGTGCGTCGTCTTTCTTGAAATTTCGCGTCACTTCTTCAAAGCCATCTACATAATTCCAACGCGACGGAAACGTACTGATTTAGTCGGGTAATTGAATCGAACCTCACGAAAATACTACATGTCCCTCATGAATGTTTTATTGCCCTTGCGCAACAATTCCGAATAAATCATGAATTCTGTCCGTTTAATATTTATTTCGCTTTAGTTAAATTAATCATGATTAAATTAACTAATGTCTCGCTCCTCAGTTACAACCATACACTGCTGTGCTATAATTTTTTTCAATAAAGTATATTATCGTATTATCGCACTGCAAGTGCTTAATTAAAATCGTTAATAATTTTCGTTCGTAATTTTCATCGCCGACTTTTATTACGCATGATATGCCTATGAATTTAACGTCGCATTGAATGATGTTGATTCAAATTAAAACGCGGCGAAAATTTTTTTTCTTAACGCTTTCCAGCACAGCGCACTTAATAAATCCCAAGAAAAACGTAATTGCTCGTTTTGATCGCTTATATTACTAACTATTACTGAATAATGTGTGGCTTCTCAATTATACCATATGCCTGATTATGTTGAATGGAACTGTGCGCATACATATGGGTTAATAATGATCCTGCGGTTCGAATCTGGCTAACGAGCGATAATGAGTTTCCACGAACGTGTTCTTTGCGAATGCATTTACTCTATGATGAATTTTGTTAATCGAAATAATTCTAACACATTACTCATGATTTTTATATCAATTCAACACATAAATTTTCCCTGTCTTTTATTTTATTTCTACGTTTACAATTTTCAACATTGCATAAATAATATTCCCATTCTAGTTACGAATCAATTATGATTGTCGCAAGTACAAAAATTATTTATTTATTTTTGCAAACCTGTTTTCTGTGCATGGGACATTTTTTCGAAGGGGGAAAAGATCGCGGAAAATATACTGTATAGGCTTTATCACAGATAAAGTCGCAGTTATTGCATTGGCTCTGGAAGCAGGAGGCTGACCGACTCAACGAGACGTGAATTCATTCACGAAATTGCGAGACGGACTAATACAGTCATTCGCAGTCGCATAATAATTAATTTACAACGCGCGGATGTGCGAAGGAAAGGAGTTTCATAATTCAGTGGCGACACGTACGAGTTTACGCGCTCGGGCACGTGTCTTGCCGCACGCTCGTCATCGTCGTCGTCGTCACGTTAGGTGGTAGGTACGCAGTTTGCATTCGTCGGGACTGTTTCTCGAGCGGCACGGTGCAGCAGCAGCAGCAGCAGCAGCAGCAGCAGCAGCAGCAGCAGCAGCAGCAGCAGCAGCAGCAGCAGCGGCGACGACGGTGGCGGCGGCGGCTTGCCAGACAACTCGGTTATAACGATTGAAGTTTCGTCGTGGCGTGGATTACATCCTCGTAATTGCGCGCACACCTCGCGCCTCGCGCCTTCGCGTCTTACGCGAGGACGGGGAAAGCGGCGTCGTGTGAGAGGGACTTCCTTTAAATCGAGGGAGTGAAACGAGAATTGAGGGGAAGTACGACGGGAAGGATATGGGAGGGTGGGGTGGGATGGGGAGCAGAGGAGACGGGGAGGAGGTCTTTGCACTCGTACTGACGTCTCGTGGCTTGACGTACGACCACCGACAAAAGTCCCCGACACAGACATTCGAGGTTGATCCACCTCCCCGATTTTGCCGTGCCGCTCCGCTGTCTCTTCTCTCGCTCAGGGGAATTATAACGCGATAGCGCCTCCGCCTGCGATAAGCGTCAAATGTGTTAGTTAGTACTGCGAAGTGCTTTGTCGCGAAGGATTATTTTCCACCCTGCGAGAAAATGGGCCATCCGGTATTTTGATGGCATCAGGTGTTAACCTGGTTACCTTTGAGCACTGAGTAGTGGAGATTGTGTTTACACATAGCGATTGTTGACACGTAACTTGAACTTAAATTCCAGCAGCTTAAAAAGTCAGGAGGCACCATCGAAATTATCAATAAACTCTTGTTTGATAATTTAAGAAATTTTATTATTATATTGTATTATTATAAAAAATAATAAGAAAGCATTTTTAATTCTATCTTCCTATATTTTCACATTAATAACAGAAATGTAAAGAGACATTGATCGATATATAAAATATAATTTTGAATGCTATCCGATATATTAAAAAAAATGTTCTTTCTATAATTAATATAAATTAAACGAAAATGGATTGAGCAGGTGCGATTTTTGAACATGTGACTCATTGTGTAACTGTAGCTCATGTGGATGATTGTTAGGCTTCGCGGTGAGCAATAATGATCGCGCCGACTGTTAGTTATGATGTTTGGCGCTACTGTGCCGTTAATTAACGAATAACCCACGACACCGGCATCCGTACTGGCAACGGTAGCAGGTTGCACGGCCATAATATGTTACCGGCGTCGAGTTAAAGTATATAGAGCAAGATGCTTGTGAGATTTAGGAACGCTTGCGTTATTTGGCTGCCTTATGGCTCTGTACTTTATAGTTTACTTTAATTTACGAAAAGGAGGAAAAAGTCGACGACTAAACTACCTCTGCAAATTGCTTGTTACATTCAGAATCGTATTTAATAAATCGTGACACTTTTCCCAGGTGCGATTATTGAATTAATTTCAGCCCGATTGACATAAATCCGTTTGTTCTCATTAATTCTGAAATTTTATTTCATATCTATCTGCCAATAAATACTGATCATCTCAAATACTATCTTCATAGGAGCACCGCGACAAGGGAAATAAAGCGAGACTCATATCATTGTTCCGATTCGCCTGTTGTTATCAACGAATATCAGATAAATATCAGATGAATCCCATTCGCGACGTCGTGTATTGTATTAATGGAAAAAAATATGCTGTTTGCGACGAAGCGCGTATTATACAGATTTTTGTAGAAAATAATTGATGTTAGAAATATAATTACAGCCTCGACTATATGCGCGCGTGTTTTCTCTCGTGTCGTCATCGCAAATTTTGCATAATACCTTAATTAAAATGAGCATGGTCAGTGGTAAAAAACTTACCGTAGACGAATCGCGTAAAGCAATATTCAGACTTGGATGGTTTCATTTGTATTATTCGGAATTGTGAACACTCCGTAATAAAAAAAAAAAAAAAAAAAAAAAAAATTGTTATGTATTCATATAAAGTATAATCTGAATGCGAATTTTTTAGACAAAATGGTTGAATGAAATAAATGAAAGAGGAATAGAGTTACAGTTACGTTTCAATTACAGTGAAACGAAATAGTGCTATGAATAACGAAATTTTCGACAGCTATTATTCGCTCAGTTTAAATCGCGCACTTGTGTGCGTACTAACGCTAATCTATTTTCTTCAGACAGGTATGCTGTCTATCGTTGTGCCACCTGATTTCGATCCGGAAGCTACGTCGAGCGATATGATGGTGGGCGAAGGCGGCCAGGTAAATATACTTTTTTTTCTAAATTTTACGTTACTTTATAATCATAATTCTCAGCTGTCAAGAGAGAGAAAAAAGACTTTTTTAATTATTAAGAACTACAATTCTTCTAGCAATAAAGAACAATCTTTTTTTTTTGTAGAATACAACAAATTAAATATTCCTTTCGACCAAAATTAATTTTCATCTCAATTCCGAAGATTCCATCTGTATGCGGAAATAAATTTGCGAATAAATATGCCAGAGGAAAGGATGCGCTATGGCGCAGCTAGGCCGGGGGTCGTTAAATAATTTACTCTACACAGAAGCCGTCATGAATAAACGACGGTTTATTGCTTACAAATGTGCTGATTTACGTGTGTAGTAAATTATCAGGCCAACGTTATATTCCGCGTGATTCATGTCGGAGAAATCTATATCGGAAAACGGCAGTACGCCACGAGTGTGCAACGGCTCGCGTCTGAATACAAATAACCTGCAACCTTCGTCGTTATTAATAACGCCTTAATTACAGAATTAATAGTAAATTGCTTGAATCGCTAAGAAGTTTATAACTGAGATATTGATATCAGATTAAAAGTACTAATTTGAATTCGCATGTACATACTTTCCATTTGTACTGCTGATTTGAAACTGATTGTATATTTAGAAACATTTCAATTATACCTCTAATTAATATTTATAAAAAAAGCCCGATTGTAATGCTGTAGCGCACTTTATAATGTCATAGAGATTTCGTAACTGCAACTTGCAACACCTGTTGCGAGTGCTATTTCAACATCACGCTCATAAAACCAACCCGTAATTATTATTAAATGTCTTTCCATTATTAATATCTTTAATTGGAGTTTTATAATCTCACTCAGTTTAGAGCTACAAAAGGCACGCTATCTCGACGATTAAAATCTATTAATCCTTGAAGAGAAAAAGTGTAACTGTGCGTTTTACACATACGGTTCATAATAGATTCTCAGTCTAATCGCTTGTAAGTAATTCATTTAATCCAACAATTTTTCACGCGTAATTGTGAGAACGTAATCTAGTACATGCGTGTTACGGCCGGTCTTGGCGTTCGCGCCGGATGCTGTAAGTAAGCCATCAGTGAAAATAAGTGACCTGTTGCTCACAATTCATATTCCGTGGCAGTCGCGCAATTTGTGCGAATACCTCATCTCATCCTCGCGTTTTTCCGCCGCGCGCATAGCCGACGGTGTCGCTCGGGTAAAGAATATTGCGCTTCCCTCGGAATGTCTGACAGGACGCTTTTACGAAGACGCGACAGTTCCGCGGAGCTACCATCATGGACCATTTTAAACTTTGAAATTATACCAGTGCGCATAGCGGGTCCCTCTATTATAAGCTACCGCAGTTGGTATACTGAAAATTGTACAACTGTCAGTTTGATAAGTTACTTTCTATCTCTTTTGACGAGTTTGTCGGGACACATGTCTAAGTATTACGTACTATTTTGATTACAACAGAATTGTGTGTTTGATGAATATATAATTTATATATATACATGTACGTGCGGTACATAAATATCTATCCATCTGAAATTAGCTGAATTTCGAGAGAATGCGTTGCATGAAGCATAGAATGCAACGCAGCTAATTTGATGAATAAATATGTATTTATGTCTTTGTGTGTATTTGGAAAGTTGCACAATCACAAGTTTGGACTTTTCCAATATTACGAACATTTAATACTTTGCAAAAATGTTTCTGCAAAATATTTGTTTAGAGATATAAACCACAACAGTGATTATTTTGTATTTACTAAAATGCTTTTCTATGCAACGTATCTTAAGATCTCCAAATGTACTTTTCACGACATATTCTTTGAGCCAATTTGAGATCAATTTTTTTCTTAATGAAAATGTCGAGACGTCCAAATTATAAGGAAATGAAAAAGAACTTTTCGCGTATTAAACTTCAAGTCAAACAGATAACAAAACTACATTCTTCAGTTTAACTTCGAGTGGAGTTTACTTTAAGAGAATTTTAATTCGAGCTGTAGCCACAAAAATAAATGATTTAAGAGATTGAAAAGTTGTAATAAACGAAATCTTCCTTGACATTTTTGCTAAGAAAAAATCATAAATTTACTAAAAAATTATGTTATTAAGGATTATAACACTTTAATTAACAAATTTGACCACAATCATGAAATATTTTTTAGGTAATAAGTCGATCGCTCGTATTTTCAAATAATAGAAAAAGTCAAAAGTCAAAAGCAAGCAAAAAGAAAGTGTATGTTTTTAATCAACGTTTAAATTTATTTCCGTATAATCATTAAATGAACTGTACATTTGACTTAGTCTTTCTCAACAGTATTGATATTTTATAACATTATAAACTGGGACGCGTACATCAAATAAGTACAAATATACAAATAGATAGATATAACGATTGCGTCAAAGTCAGAAAAAAGAAGTTACATCAAAACTTAGCATGTCAGTAGAAAAGATTATAAAAATCCATAATCTGCATAATTCGAGATAAAAGTTGAATTGTTAACGTGTAGAACAGGAAGCATGACTTTATTCTTGTTGTCCACGAGAATAGTTTGAGTTCGTTAATAAAAAAATGTCAATAACTTGTTAAATGTGATTAAGTAATAATGTATAATAACTGTCTGTGTGATCTCAATAAATAATAATTGACGTGTGTTCAAGTACATTAACAGGTGTTGCAACATGTTACATGGTTGAATCGTTAAATCAATAGTTTGAGTAATTTTTAGTTTTTCAAATACAATAGAATAACTTTTTAAATTATTTAGAAGAATTTTTAGTTTTTTAAATCATCCGCCACATTCATCCCTAATATGATAAGGACCATGGCACACAAAAAAAACTTAAGCAGTAAGACGTGAGTAGTAAAGAAATCAACAGATTAAATTTGCTACCACCTACATTATGCCCTAAATTCTTGATTGTGATCAGCTAATTCGCTTACTGCCCAAGTTTTACTGCCCAAGTTTTACTGCAAGTTTTTTGGCTTTAACTTTAATAAATACGACATCTGACAGTAGATCCAAAACACGGCTGTTAGTCGTCATGACGTAGGTAAAAAAAAATGGAACTTCCGTTGATCTAACGCGTTAGATAAAGTTGATAAAAAATTAAAACTTCAATCGGAATTCCAGTTTGTGTCCATTCGTTTTCTGACGGTGGAAACCGAATCCATCGAGATAAATAAATAATTTTGATGGAACATAACTGTTATTATTAACGCGTCTTTCTTCGCCAAAACGTCATAAAAAAGTAAAAAAGAATCTAAAAAGATCTACATTCGCAAAGATTTTTCGCGAGAAAAAACGTATCGCATTTCGTCCTATGAAGCAACGCATTTTCACGTACGTAAACAAATTGTAATATAAAGGAAATTTTAATTTTTAAATTCATTTTCTTCTAGCAATAAAAGTTATTACATTTAGGATATCTATCTTCAGCCTAATTGCGGTCTTGATTTAAAATTAATAGGATTCTTGGAAAAACGTGGAATTCTCTCTTCGCGTAAGCCTCTCGAAACTCTCTTGTTGCAATGTTTCCCAAAAAATGTTTAATGTTCCGCTGAAATTGTATGTCGCGAATCATAAATTACAAGTATATGGTTTTCTGTATTGGAGGATATTTCCAATCAGTGTATTCATTTATTTCTCGAAAATATGATATATGGCATATGACGAAAAATATGTTTGAAATCAATATATCGTATTAATTTATATCCATGTCTCGGTAAAATTAGTAATATTTGAAACTTTATCAGATACAGATATCATTAATAACACAATATTAAACAAACGTGTTAATAACATAATCATAAAGTTTTGTTCATATTTTATATTGTCTGTTATTTTTTCCATTTTCTGGAAATATTTTCGCTAAATCGTATTGTTATAGGATTCGAAATTGACAACTCGTCAATATTTAGTTATTACATAAAAATTTCAAGCGTCTGTACAGTTTAAACGCTGAGAAAGCTGTTTGAAGAAGCTGAGAGGGTCGCGTCTTATTTTATACCTTTTTAAGGTAGTTACGCAAAATACACGACATGCAATAACTTACGTTGCACCTCGGGGATCGCGCTAACACGATGTTCATCCAAAAATGTCACAGATATTGCAAGCTAGCAGGCGGCATGTCAGTAGAATGCAAGCCAACAAACAGAGCGCAGTATGCTGCGACACGTGTCGTGTCGTTAATTGTCAACATGCCGTTTATATTTTCCATTGTAGAGCACACAGATATTCATTTCGCGTACGTGTTCCGCAACTCGTAACCCCGTCGTCGCTGCCGTTCGTTTTCGAGTATCCGTAACATTGTAACTGATGAAAATCAGGCCGATATTCATAATTGATGGCTGTGAACACAGGTACACGTTTAGAGCGACAAATTATGAAAATCGACTTGATTTAATCGCGTCTGACCTCGTTTGGCCAAAAATAGCCCCGGATCGCTTGGATTATTAAAGCCGCCCAGAAGCGAAAATATCGCTAAATTGAACCTCCGTTAACGAGAATTGGAGGAGGTTCGATAAAATCGACCGTGCGAGCGCGACGGGGCAAGTAACCGTTAAAAATCGCACGGTATCCTGGTCGTCGCCGGATATTTCATGCCCCTCGCGGCCGTAGATTCGTTTTCCGCCCGAGTAACCGCGCGAGCCACCATTGTTCCGGACAAGCGTCCTCGCGCGCGTACGTGTTTTACATAGAGACGGAAACCACCCCCCGCGCGCGCGCCTCTCTCTTTCTCTTAGCTCTCTCTGTTTCTCCCCTTTATTCCTCCAAATATATTTGGATGAAGCACGGCATTAGTGGAGTGCAATAACGAACTCGCTTCTCTTTATAATTCCGGTTTCATAACACGTACAGGTGAAGTTAACGTGCCGAGCGAGAGGCGTACCCGAGCCGCGCGTATCCTGGCGCCGGGAAGACGGCAGGAACATTATAATTCGGGAGCCATTTGCAGGAAGCGCCCCGAACCAGAAGTCTCAAGGTAAGATTTAATATAGATGGTACGCCCGCGCGCCGCCGCGCCGCGCCGCGCCGTTCCGCCGATATAACGCAGAATATACAATTATGTTTTCCTTAGGTGCGCATGCCACCCTCCGCGCGCGATCCCGTTAGTATTCAAATTCCCTCATTACGAATCGCGGTTCCGGACTTTAAGATGAATTTTGCCCGGAAACCGATTCCGCTGATGTTACGAGATGATGCCATCACTCGCGATTTCCACCGAACGGCCGGCCGCCGTCGTTCCGCGGATCGTTAAACGTAATGTCGAATTCTCCCGCGATTAATGTTGAGCCAGTTATGGAACACGCACGCGTGTTACCTTCTTTGGGATTCTCTTGTAATTTATGTTCGTATTAAAACAGGAGAATCGTTCAATTCAATTTGATTCATGGAAAATGGCAATTTGTCGAGAGTTGTTCTTAACCGTAGTTTGAAGATCTTACGATCAATTTTTCCTCTTGATTACTAATGTAAGATGTGTCCTAATAATTAATAATCAAATTTCTTTTTTTTTCCGATAAAGTCAAACTTAATTGATATTAATCAGAGTAATTGGGAAATAACGTATTACTTGTTTGTAACGGTAAAAGTAATTACATTGTCATTACATTTTTACAGTAATGCTAATAAATTTTATCGTTTTATTTTATAAATATACAATACATTGTAGATCAAAATTAATAACAATCACTAAGATAAATGTATCTTATCGGATTACTGACCCAAATGACGCCACCGTAATTTGTTTTACGCCCGTAATAAAACACAGCTGATTAAAAGTGTCTTATCGGAAAGCGGTTGTCAAAGTTTATCAAATGTTCGTCAAAGTAAGTAAATATATATAATTTGATTTCACGTGAAAAGTGATTCTCAAAATACCATGTCGAGAATCTGTCACTTTAAACTGTCCGTGGCTAAACTTATTCTTAAATTTACTACAACAGCTCAGCAGCTGTAGAATGATCAAATCTAATAATTTTGAATTGTAATAACGTGTTTTAATTTTGCACGGTTAATATGTTTAAAAAATAATAAAATAATAAAGGATATCATATAACTATATGGATTTTATAAAATATAATAGAGATGGTCAACACACAGATACGGTGGCGTCATTTGGTACACATTAATGATGTAAATCGGAATAACTTAAAATTTCGATGATGTGATTCAGGACATTTGCAGCTCACACTTAATTTTTTTTTGTACGTGGAAATATTTTTGTTTATTTTCAACTTTTATATAAGTTTTCAATATTACAATATTAACTTTAGATCAAATTCGTAGTCTTACCTAACATCACTTTATTATTATTTTTTTTTTTTTATCAAACAACACCTATCAAAAATTAGTTCTTATTTAAAATGGCGTAATTTTGTACATTTACCTTATAGATTTCGTATGTATGCCACTCTAAAAAACTTTTGTGAAAAGGTAACAAAAAAAAGTAATGGTAACGGTAACGATAACGGTAACGCGTTTCTTTTATACAGTAACGTTCCCAGCTCCGATATTAATTTTCTATGTTTGCTGCTACTTTTAAAACACGGATATTAAATAAATCTTATAGATTGTACGTGTCCGTTGAGAAAATCGGACCGAAACGCTCGGCAATATGAAATTATTGCATGTTCCTTGACGAAAACGCTCGAGAGATGGTGGTCGTAAAATGGACGTCGGTAGGGAAACACTACTCGCGAACCGAGCAAAGCGTCCCGCCTCGCCCTCGACCGTCGCGTCGGTCTCGGCTAAACGACGTATTTAGTATTCACTTCAGCGTGGTGATACTAATAGCAGGCAAATTTCGCCGTACTGTCGACGTGGTCCACAGCAAGGATGCACACCGCGCAGCAACCGGTGCAACATATGCCGAGCGCGAACCCGCACCTCCGGACGACCCGGCTCAGGCGGCTTATTGTCGACACTACAATCGTAGTGATTATCGTGGAGCCATGTCGGAAAAGTTTGTCTTAGTCTCTCGCGATCACCACAAGATTTAATTAACGTTGGGCGAACATTTTGCGCCAACGTCGGACGCGAAAAACAATTGGACGGAAAGAGGAAAGAACGACAATAATGTAATCATTCTTAAGTTCGTTCTGTAGATTATGTTGTGAAATTCGTAAAAAAAAATTCGTCACTACATGGAAGGAATGGTTTTACTAAAAAAATATATATATAAAAATTTAGATACAGATCTGAAAATAACTCTGTTAATTCATCAAAATAATTATGTGAGATACTCAGTTGGTTGCTAGAATGTCAAAATTTTTTGCAGCACTGCTCATCACGCTTGAACTTCCTTTATAATTATTTGGATGGTCCATATAATTATTTTCAAGTCCGTATCTACCTAAACTTTTAGATATTTTAACAAAATCGTTTCTCTCGTGTATAAATTTCCTATAACTTAAGTATTCAAATACGACTGTTCATCAAATAAAACGTTTTTTAATCTCGAGATACACTTCGTCCTTTTAATTTCCTCAACATGATCTCGAGAGATCGTTTTCGCTTTTTTTTTTATTCTCATTTTTCGCTCCAAAATGTTATTCTCAGAAAACTAATTTCCGCGCGCGGAAAGAATAAACTATTACTTCTACGATTTGAATGGGGGAACGCGCGGAGTCGTGTCGTTCGTCGGGACTTCGATTAAGTTCGGAACGCAGCGTAGAGTGCAAAGCAAAACGCGGACGTTTATACCGTTTCCGCGTAATTAATTCGCGGAGCGGAAAACACACGGGGTGTGTCTCCAGGACCTTTGAGAAAATCGATGTTTTTGCGAGCTGAGCTGCAATGTAGCGTAACGAGGCCGCAGGTGAGGAGGGGTTTCGTGCGTTTGCTTACGATATTCCGCGGTAAGGAACAGGTGCATGCGCAACAAATTGCGCTCATCTTATCTGCGTGCGCCAATCCGTTGTTTGCACCTGAATGCACTCACGAGCTTATTCAGAATGAATATGTAGAGGATGTCGCTTAACATAAACGTTTCTTTTGATTAATTTACACCGATGTCGGAGCATGTGCGCCTTAAGGATAAAACTATTGGATCGGATTTTACAAATTATATTGGAACTTTTAAAATCGTCATGAAACGCAGAGTGAATAAATTCGCAAATAGTGACTAAGAATTGTTGAAAAAAAAAGCAGACAAAATGTAACATGCAAAAATCCAACGTGTGTTACATATTCCGTAATAAAATATTGGAGAAGCATAATTAGCGCGAATATAATATTATTAAGCGCGTTTGTCGTTTTATTGATTATCGACCACCGCTTTTGTAATAGGTCGTTCGCTTCACGTTCTTTTTCCGTCCGTCTATATATAGTGCTCTTCGTTAAATAACAATAGCCAGAGACAATCGGCTGTCAGTTGAAGTTTCTATTAATTAATTATATATTAGAATATATAATTAAGTTGGCATAAACTCCAGAAAAAAATGACTTTCATAAAACAAGAAAGCGCATTTATTATTAATTTTGTGCACATTGTTATTTCTGTTCAACGAAACTGGAAATAATTCTAATAAAATTTTTATATTTATTAATTAATAAGTAGTTGGTTTGCTTTCTATATCGGATACAATTGTTCGCTTAAAAGTAGAACGATCGCTTTTAAAATAAATTCGTATACGATTTGCAGAAATGTAGTTAATGGTTAATCTTATATTCACGCTAGTAAAAATAAATTATAATAAAATGAGTTAGTGAATCAGATTGACCAAATTTCGATATTTAAAAAAAAATCAATTTTACATTAAAATAAAAAAATCTAACATTGTGGACGCGAATTTTGGGATACGTTAGAGATCTATGTATCAAGAGCTGTCAGTTTTGTTTGACCTTAACGTTCACTATTCTCAGCAAATCACGTAACCGAATATCTCGGCGAAGAGCTGAAGCTGACGAAGATCTCGAGGAACGAGATGGGAGTTTATCTGTGCATCGCCAGTAACGGAGTTCCGCCCGCAGTCAGCAAACGTATTTATATCAACGTTCATTGTGAGTAATAGTGATTACGGTCCGTTGGATCGGATGTACCGAGTACCTCGTGCAGAAGCGAAGCCGTGCTGAGGCTGGAAATGCAACAATATCTTCCGATTTTCGATTTACAGTTCCGCCAGTGATTCACGTACCCAATCAGCTAGTTGGCGCGCCCTTGGGGACCGACGTGGTCCTGGAATGCTTCGTCGAGGCGTCCCCCATGTCTATTAACTATTGGGTCAAGGATCCAAAGGGTGAGATGACACGTGACATGATGACATTTTAGCATAATATTTTGATCAAGTGTTTAATTATCATATTTTTTCAGTCCGTAACACTTGCTAAATTGATGATATTCGTTGGTTGCATTCTTATTTATTGGAAATTTGTGCAATTTGGAATTTTGTGTAATTTGTTACATTTATCAGTTTGTCAATGATTAATCGTATACATTAACTTCAGTATAAATTATATTTCACTTGTTATTAGTTCAATATGTTACTATTCAATGTACCGAATAATTCTAGATGGTTACAAAATAGACAAAAAAATTATAGATTAATTAACAATTACATTATAATTATTAATTAAATTTATAAATTAAATGATATCATTACGTGAGATTTTATTATAAAATTTTTTGTGCCACTTTAAATAATGAAGTTGACAAACCTTTTGAAGGTATTCTTCAAACTATATAAATATTTTATTCATAAATAATTCAGATTTCGCACAGCTTTAAAGTCTGTAATTTAAATTACATTTCTCTGTAATACATTTTAACTTTTAATCTTGAAAGATATAACATGCACATGTTACTAATATGCATTTTGAATATAATATAATTCAATTCTCACTTATTTCCTATCAATGAAGTGTATAATTTTAGTAATAATAATCGTATATTAATAATACAGTTTTCACGCGAAATGAAATTATGATTTAATGCAATAGGAATAATTTACAGAATATCTTTCCATTGATGTGTATATATGAATGCAATACCAACATCTGTGTGAAATAGTTGTAGTTTGCCCTGCGTACTGTTTACCACAAGTAGCATAGTCCGTTATAGCGATTGGTTTGTTAACTAATTACCGACTGTAACTAGCGGAGAAATGCTCAAACGTTAATTACTCTCGCAAGACAAATCCGATTATGGACCGTACTTTAGCACAGGCGATTCCGATACCGGGCGAATCGTTGTATTGTCAGTTCCAAGGAACTTATTCGTATTATTAGAAACACGATTTAAACTTATTCAAATAAACAACGATGCGAAAAAGAGTATTAAATAATGCAAATTATCTTTTTATCTTATGCAAAGTAGAATAATAAAATTCAAAAAGTTAAATTTCTCAATGCACATCACAGTCAACATTTTTTTTTTAATTTTGGCTTTTTTTATAGTAAGTATATCAGTAAAAAGTGAACCGTTTTGGTATCATAAATCGTACCAAATGACAACGAGAACCAGCAACATATCGCAACAACGTGTAATAACTTGGCTCAGAATCCCTCAAGAAAACTTTAGATAGATATAAGAGAGAATACTACTTATCCAGACTCGCGGAAATACCCTCGCAGTGGATTTCGCCTCGCAAGAGCCAGACGTTCTCCCAGTTTAACACACGCTCAGCTATCCGGAGTTCCTCGCTCCAATGCATTCGTATGCAATTTCGTCTCGCGTGGAAGATACCTTTCACTTGTTTCCCATTATACGCAACTGTTTCAACGTGTAATAAGAAAGCATAGCAGGAAACGGGCGAGATATCTTATTTATGGTAAAAGACGTGGCTTCTTAGCACACAAACGCATGGCGTGAGCATATCTAATAGTTTAATTGAAATAATATTCAAACAAATGCATTTAATTAACACAATACCTGTGGCGCATTTTAATTATATTCATTTATTTTATTAGCAAAATAATTGTAAAGTCAAAATAATATTAAAACCGAAAAACGTGTATATTCGAATGCAGAAATTCTCGGTTCTAATGTCAAAAAATATAAAACATAATTGGAATTTGTATTTGTCATTTATATAAATTTGTATAAATTTTTAATTTTAATTTGTATGTTGTTTTAAATTCTGTTTTCTTAAAACACACACACACACATACACACACACACACTTAAAACACTCTGTGTAATTTCACAATAAATAGTTTTTTTTATTGCTGCCGCATATCAATCGATAAAAATGCTGAATACGCAAACATGAGAAAAAACAACATGCGGTTTTCTATCTGAATAGAACTGGAATAATCGAGCATGCTCTTCGCTTTGTTCTCCAGGTGCAATGATAATATCCAGCGTCAGGCACGACGTCCAGGCGATGCCGAAGTCACCGTTCGAGGTCCGGATGATCCTCACGATCCGGAACTTGCAGAAAAACGACGTGGGAACGTACAAGTGCGCGGCCAAAAATTCCCTCGGCGAGGTCGAGAGTAGTATTCGATTATACGGTGAGTACACAGCGCGTTTTCGACCGTTATCAAACGAAGTTTCCCGCGGAGCCCATAGTTTCCCGCGGAGCCCATAAAGAATACCTAATTCGATTACTCGATGAAATGCAGTCAAAACGGGGAGAGAATTGTGTTATCCGCGCCGCATTTCGTTTCAATGCACATGTACATTTGCAGATAATCGTGATTCTTCCTTCTTTCCTTCCTTTTTCCTCTCCGTTTTATTCTTTTAGATAGTAACACCAGGGATTAAGATTTCGTTCCGTAAAATAAAACCTATAAATAGACCAGCAGATAATTGCGCGAGAGAGGTCAACGGTGAAAAGTTTGCTTTGCAAATTGTGAATAAGTTATTGTACTTATAAGCATCGTGCCGGGATTAATTTTCTGCTTGTTACAGCTGATAATGTCTATTTCGTTGATAACATTGTTTTGCAACATGTAATCGTATCAAGCAAACACTCTACCTAAACTTTAAATTTGCCATAGAGATCTAATAACAAATAGTAGGAAAGAATCACGCAAGATTTGATTTAATTTTAAATTTTTGACTATTGGTAGAATATAACAACTAGCCGCAAATCAGAAAAAAAATCTATACAGTGTTAAATAAAAAAAAATGATAAAAAGTTCTGTCTAATTTTTTTATTCTATAAAATTTGATTTGATTCTATAAAATTTCATCATATTCTTCAATTTTCAACGTTAAATAATCTATGTTGATGATGGTTCGTTTTATTGAAAGAAAGAAATTTGAGG
This sequence comes from Solenopsis invicta, assembly GCF_016802725.1. Classification (NCBI taxonomy): domain Eukaryota; kingdom Metazoa; phylum Arthropoda; class Insecta; order Hymenoptera; family Formicidae; genus Solenopsis; species Solenopsis invicta. The sequence continues at coordinate 17,835,973 of NC_052665.1, forward strand.
CCGAGATCCATCAAGAAATGCGCTTTTGCGGTATTAGGGTAGAGTCGCTGAATGCGCCTCGGTCGCTTAAATCATACCTCATCAATATTTTATACTTTTATTTATGCCACGTTCTGAAATTCACCAGTACTGAAAATTTATGTACATACACGCGTTTATGTATACGTAGCTATAGATTTTTAATACTGACAGTGTATATTTACAACGTAATGTTAATACAAGCATTTTAGCAAAAATAAATAATAAGTGAGAAATAAATAATATAAATAAAAATTTAACAAATCTTGTTTTGTACGTGCTAACAATACTTAAAAAAATTAGGTACTGATATTAATTTTTGATCAATTTAAATAACTGATGATAGTAAAAAAAAACGAAAAATTATGAATGAAATGTCAATCGTAAAAATAAACTCACGCAAACCGAGTTTTGATATTCTTAATATTTCATTAGTTTAATTTATTAATTCTTAATATTTCATCCTTTTTTAATTAATTATTAATAAAATAAGTATCAGTTAACATTCAGTTTTGTATATTTTTAGCTATTCTAATACGATTTAGAAGAGTCGATTTAGATAATTGGTTGCCTAAATTTTACATTCAAAAAGACTTTTATTTATTTGTTATTTGTTATCGATGAAATGTTAAATTGTAATAATAAGTACCTGAACCATGAAGCTTTTTAACGCTTATTTGCGTACAAGTCACTACTAATAGTAGGAAATATGATAAAAAAAATAATGTAACTGATATACATTCGACAACTTTCCCCTACATCATTCAAGTCGCCCTACAAATCTATACGTGGCTGATGAGCGAAGCGATCTTGAACGTATTTAGGTAACAAGACTCTCGACTAGTCATAGAACGAATTACGACATGAAAATGTCACATAGCTTTTTGCCGCGCGTTGCAACTCGGTTACACCGGTATCTCGGCAACTATTGCGAGGGCGAAGGGAGGAGCGGAATTTGCTCTCGCGCATGACCTGTTATTTCTACATTAATGTGGCGGGTAGTGAGGTTAACGAGTCCTCCGTACTCAGCGTGGAAATTGTTGTGTTCGGGTCTCGTTCCCGCCGCCAGTAAACGGACGTTCCACGCCTATCTCCGCCGTAACTGATCGCGGGTTGATAGGAATAAGAGAGAGTTTCCTTCTTACGGCAAACACACCCTGCGTTTACAAGCATCGTCACTTTGCGGACGGAAATCTTCGAGGAGTTGCCTCTCTATATCAGCGGCAGATGCCCTTCGGTCAATCCTCATCTTTTCGCGCGCGCGCACGCGGGACGTTGAATTTCTCAGCTAGTTTACGGCCCTCCTCTCAGGATGAGGTACGAGAACGGAAGGGTGAGAAGGATAGAGAGTGCGGTATACCCTTCGCGTACGTAAATCGTCGCGTGTTATCGACCCATCGATTTCGAGAACGAGGGATCTTCATCCGGTGTGGTGGACGTAAGGATGACATATTTGCGTTCGTAAATTTAAAGATGACGATACAAGGGACGGTCCCGCCTGCATTCGCGTTTCTTACTCTCGCTAGTGTTAACGGTGTGATCGGAAATTTTTAACTCGCTAAAGAAGATAACGCGATCGATTTTTCCGAGGGGGGACAATCTTCTCAAAACTCACCGCGGAATATTTCCCCAAAGTCCGATAGAGAAACTTCAGAAAGCATGCTATACGTATGGATACACGCACGTGTCCACCCTCATCTAGTATTAAACTCCGTACATGAGAACAGCACGCATGTGAGTCGAGCTATCTCGTCTACTACAACAAGCAACCCGGCTTGACCTTTATTCCTTTATTCAAGAGATTCCCGATAGAGAAAGTTTGTAGCATAAGCGTCAAAACTCTCAGATAAGCGCCGATAAATTCACGACGTTACTACTTTTTGAAACAATACACTGGATAGGGTTTTCCACTTGCATCGTAGCGTCACGGAACCACCAGAAGCGACACCGCTTGTAAGTCGCTTATTAAATATGCGTGTCGATTATTACACTAGCACAATCGTGCCACGAATAATCACGTCTGTCCTAAATTACAAATTGCTTTCTTTAGGTCTCGTTAGGTCCGTATCCAAAAACGCGTATCTTCTCCTGTCCTGTTTCAGAAATTTCGGGACCGGCAAAGACGCAGACACCACCGTGGCCGCCGCTCTACGACGAAGAAGACGAGGCGATGTTCGGTTCGGCGGAGATGGACAAGACGGAGAACAAGCCACTGGCGGTGGATAACACGGTCCACGGACACGTGGGTTATCCATCGCTCGTCACGCCGTCCTCCACGATCCGCGTCGGCAAGAAACGACCGATAAACGCCAGTTCGGGCACTGATCCTTATCCACAACGGCTCTACGTCCTAGTAACGTCGCTGTTGTCGCTTCTAATCGTTCGCCGAAGATGGTGATGGTGATGAGAAACGGAAAAGAGCCGAGGAATTCTGAAAAACTTGGTCGAGGCACTCGTCGTCAGTGCTCGCGATCGCACACGTTGCGATTCTCGTAATGCGATCTCTCGCAACGGCATAATTCACTTTCGGAGAAGAAGCGTTGTTACATATGATCCATGACCATAGACTCGAAGTTGTTTGTATAGAAAACTGCCGCGGAAAAAAGAAAATAGAATAGATATTTGAGAAAATTCGGTGCTGTGTTCTCCAAACGTACTATATTTTAATTTTGACTAATCAGTGCGAAGAAGCCGCTGCTACGCCCGGTAGTCAAGTCTCCGCGCGAGGTAAAAGCCCGCAAGCTTTAATCTTCATTGGCTATTCAGCAGCTTGCTCGGCTCTGTACAGCAAAAACAACTTCGAATGGGCTTAAGTCGCCGCCGCCGACGACGACGTATCGTCTTCCCTGAGTGGCTTATTCGTAATTCGTAGACCTAATCAATGCATCGGAAGCTCGCGGAAGGGATGAACCAAGTGGGACTGTAGACGGGAACGTGCATTGCAGGGTATATTGATCGTGATACTTGGATCGGAAAATCGATCGGTGGAGTGCTAAGTTAATTAAATTCAGGGATCGAATACAATTTAGTACAATTTAACTCGGTTCTGCTTTCGATATTGTCACAGTATTACAATAGTGCCCTAGAATTTTACTCCAACGTACGTGATCTTACACGCAGGCTATCACCGTTTCATCTAATCTCAGCAGTGATTTATTAAAATGGATCCTCAATATTAATTAAGAGCTAAATGATTTTTGTGTAAAATATCAACTACTCTACGTGGAGGCATACGCGATATCAAATCAAATTGCGGGTTCTCGATTAGATCGAAACGTTATCAGAAAGAGAGAGAAATAACGGATGTAAAAGGTAAGGGAGAAGGCGAGGAAGCGATAGAGGCTGAAATTGAACAGACAGGCAAAGTCAACGATAAGGAGAAGAACATAGCTCGAAATGAAGATAAATCTTGGAATAATATTCGCGCGGATCGAAGAGTCAGATGCGTAAACTTCTCAGTTTCGGCGGCAATAAATCTGCGTGATATGTACATATTTACGTGTATTATATACAGGCACGCTCGCACGTGTATATGTGTGCATACGTCAGGGTAAATTAAACACATTCGTGCCACTTTTTTCCCCCAGCTCCCCGCTGCGCTCTCCGATCGCGTGCGAGCGGCGAGGCGTTCCGTAGATAGCCCTTTACGATTACGCCTGTGTAATAGGATATGTATCGCGAGTTTAAACGAGTATTGAAAGCTTTAAAGGAGTTCGAGCCGGAAGTAGCAAGACGCCGTGTCTCGCGCGCCCGTCTTGGCGGACGTCCTCGATCTCTTGCGAATCGATCGCGGACGAGCGGCCGCCCCCTGCACCCTCCCACTCGCCCCCAAGTTGTTCGCCACACACGCCTCGATCACGGACGTGCGATCATACCCGTCCCCTTTCGCAAACTTTCTTTTCTTTTCCACAAGGTTACCGTTCACTCGGGGGAGTTTTTTTACAGCGCTCTCGGTTAGCAGCTCTCGACAGCGAAACTCTTCAGTCAACACGGAATTAAGTATGTCTTTGGAGAAACATTTAGTGCTCTACTTTTTGAATGCGATTCTCTGTACCAAAATGCTCCCCGATAACAGTGGAGAGTCGTTTTCAATGATTGTTCACTCGAGGGTTTTGCTTTTGAGTACTCTCGATATTAGAACTTTCTTTCGGTTAAAATAAAATTGGATGATATCCATCGGGTATTTACTTGAAAACTTTAACAGCAACTGTCGATCGCGAATTTAACACAAACTTGAAAGCGATGCTGAACAAAGCTCGATTCTTGAAAGTTACATTTTCTAAAAGTGGAAACTAAAAAAAAAAAATAATAATAAAAATTTAAAAAGCACATTTTTTTATAAAAGAAAGAAATGCTGACGATTTTGACAAGTAACCCGATTGAATAATACATTTCCGGATACTGTTTAAATAAATAAAATCAGCATCGGTCAAGCACAGTTATTTTTGATTCTCTTGATCGATTTAACGACGAGACAGTGAACTCGTATTTTGCATTCGACAAATTAATATAACAAATAATAATTTTATATAATGCATTTGACATTTTTATGATCCTTTATAAGTCTAATTCCTTTATAAAATCTTTTCAAAAAGGATATAAATCTAAAACGATGTTAAACTAATTTTAATTTTTTATAATCAATGTAAAATTTGTTAAACTAATTTTATTTGTATAATCGATGTAAAATAAAATTGTCCTTAAAAGGATGTAAAATTACGAACTAATGTCTAAAATTAGCATTTTTAATTAGAGTTAAAATATGTAAAAGAGATATTTAAAACGATAAAAATGCTTCACAAAAAACCTATGTGCATAAATCACGAGCTGTAATGAGACTTATAGGAGCAATTCAATCAAAATGTGATAAGCCAATAAAAATTTTTGCTGATCGCGCGTCCAATGGTCAGGAAGTGATATCTGATTAGTTTCTGGTGTGAGCTAAACAACTTATAAGTGTTCGATAGATCAATGACGATCGTTTCCTGGCGCGAATCGCTTCGAGCGAATATGCAGAATGTGCGAAAGAGTGTGAGAAACAGACTAAAGAAAAAAAAAAGAGTGAGTGAGAGAGAGAACGATACTAATTATATTTTTATATTTCCACCGTAACGTGCTTACGTTCCGTATCGATAGACTTTTAATTACCGTCAAAGTTTTGTTCAGCTATTTCAACCGTTGCTATCGTGACATTCGGTTTCCGCGGTAATTTCTTTAATTATATTTGACGTTATAAACAACAAACGTCGTGACGTAATGGCGCGTCCAGATTGGCCGATTCCGCTTTCGGATCTCCATACTGTTTTCAGATGAAAATTCACAAAGTGGATCTAATACAATCGTGGAAAGATAACAAAATCGATCGCATCGATTCCCACGCACCGCTCTCGCTACGACAGTTTTGTATTCACTAAATAAATCGGGCGTCCCCGTGGGTGCTTGGTTTTGAAGTTTTATGGCAACTGAAATTGCATCTCGTTACGCTTCGCGGTTCGTTTTCGGTACTCGCCGACAGCTCTCTCGCAGGAGCGTCATACGTGCCCAATTTCCATTAAAATCCATTTTCATGTATGTCTCAATCGATTTGCCCTTCATGATTGGTTCGCCCACGCCTAATTCCTTTTAAATACAGATCAAACTTTTTTTCACGTAGTACACGATGGGAGTTAATCCTTTTACTATCATACTTAAATTCAAAAGGTAAAGACCGTAATGAAGTTTTTATATTGCGGATAGTTTGCAGTTTCAAAGTAATATTGACGTTAAAAAAAAGAGAGAGAGAAGTTTTAATGGTGAAATGGTTATAAAGCGTTCGCTGGCGTTGTTGCAAAATGCATGACAAAATGGAGATACGTTAAATGATATTTTAGAAGAACCGTTACTTTATATTCTCGGTATCGTGTATTGTACATTCACGTATTGCTCCGCTGAAACATCGCGTCTGATAAATTTGTCTCTTGCAACGTTTTTCTCGGGAGCCCTTCAATTAACCAATGGCCCATTTCGCGTTCGATATAATATGCGACGTGCCACATTCGTCACTGCAATCTACGTCGAAATGGCCGGTCGCAAAAAAAAACCCGGTTAGCGAAGCGTCCTCAAGCGTCCTCACGAGAGCCAATGAATGGTCGCTCTCCCGGTGACCGAAAAAAAAACCCTCGAGAAAAAAAATCGCGACGCTTTTTCCCCCGACGGGCCAAATCGCACTCGTTTGCGACACGCAGCCGTAACCTGTGAGGCCGCGGATGAGCGTGTTCCCTCTTATTTCGTCGGAGGGAATCCTCGTTCCAGAACGATTATCGTCCCTCTCTCTCTCTCTCTCTCTCTCTCTCTATCTCTCTCTCTTTTATTCTTCGGCGGCGCGGGAAACGACGGAAAGACGGGCCGCCTCTCTCGGTCACTGTGAGAAATTATAAGGGTGAATTCGCCTTTAAGGACTAGAGGAAGAAGATCTTAGTTCCTCCATAAATAAACACAACTGCCCGCGCAGCTGGCGCGGACGTAATTCATCGTGAATTAATTTAAGGGCCACCTCTCTCTCCTTCGCAGCCTCCTCCCGCCGTTCCACGTTTTCATTAGAAGGCCCGCCGCCGCGCCGCGCCGTACCGAGGCCGCCATTTGGCGGCTCTCGCTTTTATGCTGATTTTATTTCTCTTCTTTCGCGAACTCGGGCATCCACGGAGCAATTGTGCGGTATTATTATCCACCGCGAGTGTCGGGGTGGCACGAACGACCATGTGACATACGGCCCATCGAACCATCGGGCGAGAGCCAAAATAAAGAAGACTTCAAGGTTCTGCCTTTCCTTCGTCCTCGTCTTCTTATCACCATCTCCGTTCTCATCGTTGATATCGTCATGGTGCCTGAAGATGTCAACGACTTCATATGACTTCCAAACGAGCTTACCGTTCCGTTTGGACTACATTGCGTAGTCGTCTTTATAAAGTTACAGTTGCAATTGCATCACCTCGCACTGGCCCCCCCAAGCCGTTTCTCTCTTTCTCTCTCTCTCTCTCTCTGGCTGTGGCTGCTCGTAGATTTCTGCTCCTCTCCCCCTCGGCCGTTCGCTTAATCTCCGTCGGTTACGCTTATTAAAGTCCCGAGAGGTACGACGTGTAAGCCCGTCGAGGCGATATACACGGGGGACGCAGATAGTTACGTATGCGCGCTGGTTGCACGACTGTTGGTTTATCGCGCGCTCGCAGTCGGTGCTTTTCCCCCGTTTCGACGTGCCAGACGAAGGATATAGTTTGAGAAGTGAACACTTCAACACGTCGCAACGAGAACGATCAATGTAATTCCGCGACTCGTCGCAAAGGGACAAATGCGTTATTTACGCGTAAACGCGTAGCGTTTCCTCCGTTTTTGTCTGATTTGTGAAATGACATCGTTTGTAACCACGGTAGCCATAGTAAGGCCATGGTGCAAAAATAATTACCTCTAAATTACATCGCGCGCACGTTGATTAATTATTTTTGATTCAAAATTAACGAATAAATGATTCATGAATCGATATTCGTCAATTGTCGCGTCTTTCTACAATTCCAGTATCTATAATGATTTTAAACGTCAGTTCTTCTTCACCTTGAGACGTTTCAACGTTGATATATTTTGGCACTTTAACTGCCAGACGATTTGGGATTTTTCTACGACACGATCGAACAGCTTCGAGAAGTTTGTTTTATGAGTCTTAAGTGGGTCGATTGAACTGGTATAAAGTTTTAAGAGTTTTGGAGAAGGAGAATTAGCCAACTTCCTTTTATCTGCGTGAATTATCGCCTCCGTGGATCGTCCCTTTTGGCATTTACGTTGACATTGTGTGAAATAATGCTATGCTTTTTATCCTTCCGTTCTTACGACATTGTACGATATGAATATTTCGCGACGCAAATTTCATCTATTGTACTTTTCTTTATTTCAATTATGCGATACTATCGAACGAACGAATTTTTTTCGTACAAAATGTCGATGTACTATACGATTCCTGAACTTTCTTCGTCTCTTTTTTTTGTCACGGTATACCCATGCTTATCTTTTTCATGGCTTCTCTTTTATTTACTTTAGTTTTCGCAACGTGGCTTGTTGTAGTCGTTAGTTTTTCTTTGCGCTTATTGAGTCGTAAATAACATATCTTCCTTATCGAACGAAAACACCGTTGCAAAAAAAAACCTATCCAAATACCTGTTCTAGAATTTTTCGCTCTTCGTGCAGTAGTTTTCACAATCGAGTTTCGAGGCTGTGTTAACTTATACTCACATATATACGCTCATACACACACACACACATAAAACATAACTAGGTTCAAAATATTTTCAGTTCATATCATTGACATATACCATAATATCTAACAAAAAACAAAATAGCAAGAATTAGATGTTATCAATTTATGATAAAAATATGATTTTTTGCAACAGGGAAAATTTTCTTTCGCATAAATTGGCAAATGCGGATTCAAAAATAAAGTAATCTTGAGAAAATAAAGATCGAATAAGGCAACTGTATTGAAGTGCAATGATCACTTTTAAAATGTATATCTATTCTTTCAATCTTCGATCGTACGGATAATCGGATTCTCATTAGTATTGGGATACAATTCTCTCGAGAAAAAAAATCCATAAAATGTATTATGGATGTAGCATGGAAAAAACGTTCTCGCGCGAGAGCTGCCGATGAATTTTCTGCGTAGCGGGATACAGTGCCGCGAAATCCCTAATGTCGCGTCCGCCGTGGAGACGATCACTGGCGGTTATCTACGTGTCACTCGGCGAGTCCTACGGCGGCTCATTCCTCCTTTCGCGCTTCCAAATACTCCTTCAGACTGCAATATCAGACAATACAAGAAAACGAAACTTCGAATACTTGGAAAACTGTTAGCGGTGTGCATGATGCGAAGGATGATTTCACAACTCTTTAAGGAATATCTAAACTCTCCCCTCCCCACCCCTTCTCTTCCAACGCCGCTGAGCTTTAGATCGTAAAGCCATATTTTATTAACATCAGAAGAGTCGAGATAAAGTAATATTTTTTTTATTTGATTCAATAGACTGTCTTCGATTATCGATCTATTACATATCTTCAGAGTACAGACATATCCTCGATCATATTAAAACACAAAATGGAAAAATGTTATCTTAAGGTAAGTAATTAACTTAGACTATCAAAGGGGCCTTGATCCGGCAATCAATCACGTATACTATCAATGTTTTATTTATCTACAAACTTGAATCTTGTAGTCGTTTAAAAGCTTTATATTTCTACCTTTTTAAATAAAAATTTTCCTTCAATTATGCTTTCCTCTTTCTTTAATAAAGAGTTTCGAGAAGTGTTCTCTTAGAAATGAAAATTTATTAAATCTAAAAAGAAAAAAAAAATTGTAGTAAACAAGGCGTGTCTTTTTCAATCTACGGTCGTAGATACAGAAGTCTCGATTCTTCTGATGTTAATCACGAGGTAACAATCCTGTTGCGTTTTAATCGATATGATGTATTATATACTTTTTGTAAGATAATAAAAAATCGAATACACGGTTAAAAAGCGTTCCTTGGTTAGATTTATGTAAGTCCCAGTAAGTCGAGATGCGTCCCGGAATCTTCTTGTTCCTGACGGAGAATATCTCGCGAGACGGAAATGTGCTTTAAGAATTCTTCGGAACACGAAACGTGCTTACACGCTTGTCGATGAGTGTTCAAGAAGCTAATTAAACGAATTGCATTGTCTTCGTTTACGAGCGCAATCGATTCGATTTGTACATTAAGAGAAGAGGTTGCAACCCCTGCGTTGTCAAATGGGACAATCGTTCCGTATCCGAACGAGCTCGGATGTATTATGCGAGTATTATCTCGAGATAATGAGATGCTGCTTGTGTAAAGGTAAGTTCGACCGTCGATGATGTATACCAAACCTAAATGCTATCTTCCTGTATAAATAATAATCGCGAAGTCGCAGTAGTGTTCGATGATATTTCGACGACGTCGCTCTCCGACGCGCGATGCATAGTATTCGCGTAAATTTTGTACGTACGTGCAATCGATCACTTTGATGAGTGGAGACTAATTAAAAATGTGGACGACGAGCGGAAATGGATTGTATAAATATAGTCGTGTGAGAAGGTAGTGGAGAATAATTCTGTAAATAATTGTGAACAAAAAAAAATACTGTAACCAAGTATCACGGCGGAATAAAGATGGAGCTTCGTGTCGCATATGAAGCTATCGATAAGATTTTATCTTGCATATGTCATTGTTTGAATCCATTGTTTTTATTAGTAATGATACAATGTTACGTCCAAAGTTTTCTTACAAAATCGTGCAATTATATTCACATGAATAATAATTGAAAACTTATACTCTATTAAATTATTGATGTTCCGCACGTAAAATAACTTTGAAATCTTTAGTTTTTTGCTACGATAATCCTGCACGAAGGAGCAGATTCAAGCGTGAAGGTAAGTTTCACATAGAATGTTTAACGAGTAAATATATCGAAAATTTTTTATATCTTTCTATTAAAATTCTGCCAATATTGTAAATCGACTTGAAAATGTCACTTAAGGAAACTAAAAAATAATGATATTTTTTTTAGCGATTATAAATCGGGTAACTAAAATTCATATCATTTTTGTCGTTGTCTGACACAAATCGCAGATTTATAGTTAAAGTTAAGTGAGAAAAAATTACTTTTAATGAGATATTTGATGTTGCACTGCATTTTATCTCGAGGATGCACGCGTTGATAGTCCAATATACTTCAGGAATTTAATATTGAGTACATACACCCGCGCGTAAAGTCAAGCGCAAAAAATCTCGGGATCTTTGCAAATCAATAAAGAGCTCTGAGCACAAATTCTTTCTAAATAAAATATGAAAAGATTTTTTCCATAATTTTATTTGTTTATCTATTAGATGCGATCTCATATCGAAATATATAATATTACGATACTCTTCTCTACAAATAGTAGAATTTCACGTTAAAAGAAAATATTGAACGATCAATTTAGTATCAACGCTTTTCTCATTAAAAATGATTAAAAAGATATTAAATATTTAGTATTTAAATTAATACTTATTACCATTTTCATAAAATATATTTCTAGATGTAACATTCAATATCCTATCTTGATTATTTATTGTGTAATAAAGGATGGATATCAAACATCATGTCTAAAAATATTCTGCCATAAATATCGGTATTGTATAATGATGACTTTTGCGCCATATAGTTTAAATTATATAATGACTTTTTTAAATGTTTAAAATATGGTAAACATGCGGATGAAAAAAATATTTTTCAAGCAAATTGTTTTCATGCATATATTATATTTGTATGAGTATATATGTATATATTTGTGCATTATTTATTTGTCATTTATATTAAATTGAACTTTGAATTTTTCATATTGAAGCCGTAGCTTTTAGCTCATATAATAGGGACAATTTTCCTATAATATGAATATTTATTATAAATATTTTATGTCAATTACTTTACTTTTTGTTACAGATAAATATCAAAATGATATTTTTGATGATATACAGAATCTTACTATTTTTAAATGTTATGAATTCTGCAAAAAATTTATATACTACATACGATGCACACTCATTCAGACATTCTGTTATAAATTATTTTCGCACAATGAATAACATCATTTAGACAAAGAATCCAAAAAAAGTCCAAAGAATGTGTCTTTCTAATCATAGTTTCTTTAACCAATTTGGATATAAATATTTTAAATCATTATTATTCGGAAACACTAGCTGTTTTTGTTAGAAAAAAAAACTCTGAATCGACAGAAAAATTTTTAATAGAAAAATTTGTTTAAAAAATTACAAGAAATGTCTCAATGATCCCGTTACAATGCGATCGCGAGATGCAATTATAATTGCTAGAAATACATCTAACGAACGTTTTAAACAGTCGTTTAAACTTCGCATCTCGAAAAAAGAAACACGATGTTACCGTCAAATATTCGCATCAAATACAGATCTCCTCGAATGCACTTTAAAAATATGTCTAGCGAGTGGACGAAGGCACACATGCATTGCGGTTGGTTATTTGGATTTCGACGCGACGGTGGATGGCAGTGGGTGATGGGACGAGAAGGGGTTACGGATCGAATGGAAAAATTCGCTCGATATTATTTCAAACTTCTTTGAAACACGGGGTAGATATGCCAGACTCGCCGGTCTCTCACGCACGTGCGGCGTAGGGTAACAGTCAAACACTTGGCACCAGCCGGCGCCGGGTATGTGACATGAATATTTGTTTCTAATAAGATATGCTGCTTCGCCAGCGCCATTTGACGCACCTCTCGCCGTGCTTACGTTACAACTATCGCTCAAGAGACGACGCGATCCAGTTCTGCGATCGATTTTTCTATCAGACAGATAAAACGAACGTAATTGAATATCGAAGTTATGTTTGGACGACTTTAATTTGCCGTTTAGTCAGCACAAAGCCGCGACACATCGCAAAAAATTCGCTGCGCTGCGCAAATTTACAATCCGAATTACATCCCTTGTCCACTTGCCAATATGTTGACGATTTTGCTGTCAGATAACATTGGAAGCAATTTCATCAATAGTCTCTAACCTAAATACAATAAAACTTTTAAAAAACTAATCTCTAAAAGTTTAAAAGATATTAAGTTATTTGGCTATCTTTAGAAATCGCAAATATAAACTTTTATAACGTAAAGATAAGATGTTACCATAAAAATGTAACTGTAAAAATGATATAAAATAAAAGAAATTAAATAAAGCAAAAAGAATATACAAAATAAAAATAATAAAACATGTGATTTTATAAAAAAAGACTTGTGAAGAGAGGAAAATATTATAGTGATAAAAATGCTTAAAAATATCTCTTTGATATTTAGTACAACTATTATCGTTATTTAGAAACAATTTTTTACTACACAATCATATTATCAATATACTGTTATATGTACCAATTTTTATCTAATATATTACTTATTGCAACACAATTTCAATTTCTTATTATGTTTAACAAACATTTGGCATATATAACTGTAAGATGAAGCAATTCTGGGAATAAATCATATCAATTTTAACACGTTTACATCAATTAGGAAATAGGAATGCAGTTTCCTTATCGGATTTCGATTACGCAATTATAACAGTAAAGTTCATCTTGCAACATTAATTGCATCAATCCAAACTTCTTCGACTCGTTCTTTCCATTGCGTAGACTACTACATTTCAATACAATTCTTATTCTTTTTGATTAAGGTAATGCGTTTTTCAATGTACAATTCACATTTTGCACTATATGTATGTAAATTTTATGAAGGGATATCAATGCTCATACGAAAGAAACGGAAGTTTTTGAAAACTTAGTCATAATATAAGTAGCACCGAGTAATAATGTTGTTTCATGTGCATCGATTCTTCGGGGCAACTCATAAGATTATCCTGTAAACCGGAAATTCGCGAAATTCTACGCACATAGTTTCCCTTATAGCGTACACTCCGTGGAATTTCCCTTCCAGGCATCGACCGGAAATGCTAACAATTGGCGTGCTAGCAACAACGAGAACTAATAATTTCGATCAAATCAACTGACATCCGGAATGTTTAATTAAGATTTATGAATAAATCAATACATATTGCAAGAATTTCTACGGCGATAGATAGAGCGTCAACTCGCATTCGTTCATAAAATCAAGTTTCATTCAAGATAAATTACGCAGCTTAAAAACTTTTGACATTTTATTATACATCATGTAATAAGTGCAAATCATAATTATATATACAAACATAAAAAATAAATTTGTTACTGAATTTTAAGGAGTTGACTTCTTTCAAATTTGTGTCGAATTTTATCGAGTTTAATTATTGATATTATTTTGTATATTATCCGACAGGAAAATCCGACAGGTATGTCGGTAAGTGGATAAGACATGTAATTCAGCTTGTAAATTCACGCAGCATTTATTTGCGACATCGTGGCTTTGCGACATCGTCGAACCTCCTTCACATCGGATTAGCCAGACGCTCTGCTCAGGTGGCGAAAGGAGAGATCACGAGCCTTTTATGGGGACGCTTCGCGTCGCATTAACGACGAGATGGATCACGTCCCTCCACGCTCGTAAAGTAATGCGCGCCGGACTTTGTTTAGATCCTTCTCCGTAAAAGTGCACGTAAGCCGTTCCGTATCTCTGCCTCTCTATTTTTCACTCCCACCTCACTCGTTCTCTCTCGTTCTCTCCGTTTCAGCTTCGGTCAACCCTCCTCAAGCGGTTTTCCACGTTTCTCTTTCTACTTTTTTTTCATTTTATTTATACGTCTCCCTTTATGGGAGAACACTCCTCGTGCGTCCGACTATCGTCGTTCGGCACGGTCGTCACGGTCGACGGCAGCAAATTGCATCGAGACCCTTTTTCTTTTTTCAGTATTACGCATGCGATAGCTTCTACGGCCCTCAAGCGACACGTACGCGAATCCTCGTCTCATTTTCCCCGATTTGATTAACTCGCACAAATCCGCACATATAACGAAGAACATTGAATAGTAATTGTTAATAAAGAATATACAACAATAAATATTGTAAAACATTTTGCAAAGTTAAAGTTTATACGTAAAGTTTATACGAAGTAAATTTGCGATTTAATTAACAATTAATAATTGAAGATAATGTTAAATTGATATCTCCGTGTGTTTGTAAACTTTAATTTATTAAATAATTTTTTGAAATAATAAAAATTTTATGAATTTTGTAATTCATTGAAAAATTACAAAATTTGATTAATTATTTTATAACTTCGCGGTAGAATGTAACCTCGTTGAAATAATTAAAAGATACACTATTTACAAAACAGTAAAAATATTCAAAGAAAAGTGGCCATTTTTAATATAATATATTAAAAATAAAAAGATTTTTCTAGCTCAATATAAACTTATTTTATCATCATAAAGAACATAATAAGAGATATTTGCCGATATCATTTTCTTGTAAACATCATTCACAATTAATGAGGCAACAATTAAGAGGTAATAAAATAAAATAAGAATATTCCCCTCCCAATATTATTAAAACATATAAATACTCTATTTCATTCATAAAACATCTAAATATTATTTTATAAAATAAAGCTAATAACTAAACTAGACACAGTTATCAATAAAAAATTTGAATGGCAAAATAGCGACGCTTGGAAATCAATAGTAATTTAACCTATCTTACAATAAATAGGTCTCAATATATTTTTATATTTGTATCCCGTTGCTTAAATTATTTAATTTAATTTCTGTAACAAATACTATTATATTTCTCATATATAACTTTAACCATTATATTTCTTTTATCGATAAATCAATATTATTTCTTTTTTTTCTTGTCCCAGTTTTCTCAATCTGACAAGAAGACGTAAAAGAATAAAATAATAATTATTAAGTAGCAAACTGGGCTGGAAAAAAAATCGTTTTCTTTCTCTTATTAAATGACATTAAACAATCCGTCGCACTTCTGTAAATATGAAATATCAATGTTATATTTACTAGTATTTTTTTATTTCTCGTTGTGTCTGATTTATTTTGTTCTTTGTTATCGGATCGATGCGTGCGACGAATCTCTTCCTCTTCTCTCGATCTCGTTTCGCCCACCTGGGATACGCCAAGAGCACAAGTCAATCTGGTTGGTAATTACCGAGAGAGTATCTCTCAATTCGAACCAATGTTTTCTCCCAGTTTGTCTCATTCTGATGCGTAAATAAATAACAAAACCTTATTTTCTGTTTAAATAAAGAAAATTTTAGCTTGCTGGAATTTTAATTTAAAACTCACAGTTGTCAAACTACATCAAACTTCGAAAATAGAACTGAATAATTAATATTTTGTACTTGTACATATGTCTCACTTTTTTCGAAAAATCATAACCGTAAAAGTTCCGGCTTTATAAGATTCAAAATTTTAAAAAATAAACTGTGCATCGCTATAAATTAATAAGCAATATCCATTTTTCTCTATTTTAAAGAAACGAGAGTTTATTCACAGAAAAACTTTCAACTAGCATTTGACTATTTTCATTACGATCGATTTTATTCTGCGCGTATTTATGTAGCATCAACGATGATTCATTTTGATATTGTTTTTCATTATCAATTCATTTCAATTAATAATAAATAAAAATAAAATAATAATTTTTTATTATCTTATAAATTGTTGATATAAAGATCATGGAAATACAAAATGTAATGTTTCTTTCAATATTAAATTTTGGCACTCAATTATTCGCGATCGTAAATTCTCTTCTTACTCTTGAAATTGGATTAACTGTGACAAATAGATTGAAACACCAGCGATTATTGCAAGAGACTAACTCATACGCTAGCAAAGACCTTTTTTCAAAAAAGCTATGTTTTCAATTTTTTATTAAAAATTTTTATAGTTTAACAGCAATTCATAACATAAATTTCTTATATTTTCCATTCTCTCTCTCTTTCTTTCTGTCTGACATCTCTTCTTTTACTTTTTATTAAGTTTTTAGTATTTATATTAATAATTAATATTGTTAATAACTATTATTATTTTGATATTAATATAAATAATTAATATTAATATAAAATCACGATTATAATACCGCAAATAAAAAATTTATTGTTAACGATTATTTATTGAACATGTTACGTTTCAAGATTGACTCTAATATGAATTTCTCGGTAGAAACGTGACTATAAATACAAGCTTAAGATATTTAGAAGAAGAAGAACGCGTCGTAAAATACAATCCACTTCTACGCGTTGACGTGATAATAATCGACTGTCGATTAGCTGTCACGATTGACACGATAAATTGCATCTCGACCTTCTTTTCTTTTCGATTGGTATGCTGACCGCTTGTGATATGTCCACTTCTCTATTGGATGTGACTTCTCGTATCTGCACATAGCATTTTAATTAATAAAATCGATCGTAATGAATAATCCAGCTGTCGATAACGACGTCTAACATTTGCTAAAAAAGAATAGAGTTCAAGAAAAGAACTCACAAGGATTATAAATGCATAGATGATTTATATAAATGTTTATCTATCGGTATACACATACATATACATATATAAACTTTTATCATGCGTTCTTGTTCTAAAATTCTCATATTTTTAGTTACACGTTTATATTTATAGTCACGTTTCAACCGAGAAATTCAAACTAAAATCAATATTAAAACAATTTAATAGATAAATCTTAAGAATAAATTTTGATATTTGCAGTTTTATATTTATCATCACAATTTAATATTACTATTAATCTGATTAAAGAGATATCTGATTAAAGAGAGAGAAATAGAAATGTAAGATATATATAAATTTAACATATTGTTATAAAATTTTTATAATCTCTAAATAGTTAGAAATACTATTTTAAGATCCAGTTCTTGACCGACAAAGTGACGTAAATTCGACCGCATGTGTGTGTGCGAGTTTCAACGTTTTTCTTACTAGTAAAAGTGAACCAGCGCTTGGTGATAAGACGATTTCGTTTGTACGCAGAGGAAAGTAATCCTAAGTTATGCGATCCTCGCTTGCCATCCTCCAAATACTTCTTGAGGACGACTTATTTCGATACAGTTAGTGAAAAATGATACGCCGATTATGGAAACCACTTTATAACCAGTGAATAAAACTTTATTCTTTAATATCAAAAATTATTTTAACAGTAAAAAGAGAAAAAGAGAAAATATAAAATAGCCTTAAAATCATAAAAATAGTAAACTAAAAAATTCGTCACTATAAATATAATTTTTATATAAAAATATTTTCTTTATTTTTTATATAAATATATTTTTCAATTATTAAAGCTCAAAATTGTGCTCAAATTCGTTTGCGTTTTAAAGCTAAAATAGCGCGTTCCTTTATATTATTTTAATAAATCTCATCAATTAATAAATCTCATCTAAACTAAAAATTTATTTTATTGTGCGTTGAGTTAATTCTATCGGGTTTCTATTTGCTGCAGATAAGTTCTGAGACAGTTTTACAATTTATGGAAAGCTAGCGTCATAACTTATTAAGTTATGCATTTGTGATGCAAAGAACGTAAAAAGTTATTGTAGATAAATTTGGAGGAGAAGAAAACACGATGATATATATTTTTCAAACGAGATAACTAAAAATAAATGTGAAAATCATCTTAATAATTGTTTTTATCTCATAATTTTTTAAATATAAAAATAAAAATAATGACGTATAATATTCTACATACAAAGTTCTTGTGTGGAGGAACGTATGAAAACACGTAAAAGAAATTTCTGGATTCGCCCGTGTTAAATACTTCTTGTCAACTTTAGAAAGAATTCGTTTGCGTTTTAAAGATAAATAAAATTCTTGATAGCTGCACGTCGAGAGAATCATCGGCATAATAACGACGAAGGAGGAGGAACGGCATTTAGGAAGAAAATGAAAAAGGAATAGGAAAGGGAAGAAGATACGCAGCGCTGTCATTATTATGAATGAGATTTACACTGGCTGACAGACGGCCGAATATTTCAGTAGGTAAACCAATATATCCTCGCCTGTGCGCACGCCCCCTCGCACATGCAAATAGAGCAGGTTGGCCAGTACGTGGCAAATATTTGTTTAGACTTTTCGTCGACGTGCCGGCTCAGGATTGCATCGACGGTAAAGACGGAGCTTTCCGACGCCCATCCGAAATTCGCGCCAGTTTTAATATCATCTTGGATTTACATAATATTTACTATAATACAAAGATTTGCGCAAACGGTGCAGCACCGCGACAAGGAGCTTTCGGTTGAAGAAGAATCGATTTTAATCACGCAATCCAAAATGTCATCCTGTAAAAGTGTAAATAATACCGAAGTAAAATATAACAATAGAAATGTAGCAAAGCTTAAAATGAGATTGTCACAAATTAGTCTTAATATTATACCGCGATCAAAACTTTATTTACTCGTATTTAAATCGTTCAATGTCTAAAATTTTCATCTTGAATAAACACGCTTAAATAATCTGCTAGATTATGAATTTAGTTAATTTCCGTCAATTTCTATTAACACATAATTAATTAGAGTTACATTTACATCGCAACTGCTTTCAACACTGGCTACCAAAAATACATTATCGCTATTAAATTGCTTTAGGACAATTATTTTTAGCTACAATAGTAGAAATTAAACTGTACTATTATAGCTGTCGTGAATAATATCTCTCATTACGTTTTGTACCGCACATGTGTGTAAAAAAAACTTGACTGGCAGATGCAAAGTAAAAATGCACCAAGTTTTCAAAATTATTGCAAAAATAATGTTTTTCTGGTCGGTGGAATAAAAATAGAGAAATTATATACACATTAAGTACATAATTACTTAAATAGTATTTCAATTCTATAAGAGTCTTGATATCATTTATGTCAAGAAATAATACTTCACTTTTATATTATTCTACAATTTATTTTATTTGCGATTTCTTCGCGATGAGAGATGAAACTCGTGTAGTCGCTTTTATTTCTCTTGCCTACTCGTTATCTTGTGATGCATCGAGTTGCCAGTGTCTTTTTATTTCGCACCAATCATGCGGAGAGAACGAACAATTACTGAACTCACGGCGGGACAAGAGTCACTTCATGCTCAGCAATTTCCATGTGTCGCGTACTTTTATCACGTTGAAGATTATCGACACAAGCGTGTACATGCTTGTTAAATTTTAGCTGATATATGCTCGAAATGTTGTCAATATTGCTCAGCTCATGAGCATTACAAATTACAACGTCAATTACGATTGCAAGAACAAGAAATTAAAAAAAAATAAGAAGATATAGATAAATAGTAGAGAATGATATTTCAAGCATTATAATATTATTTAAAAAAGGATTATGCAACTAACTGTTAATTATTGTACACTTCAAAGCATAGTAAGTATCAATATACACATTTTTCTATAAATGTTGTGATTTGAAGTTATTTGTGAATTATTGTCTGTATTAATTCTATTACAAGAAAACTTTGTTTAATCTTGGTAACGATATATACTATATTCGTAATAAAATTACGCAAATTGTAATTATTATGTTAAGTTTCATTACCTTAAATATTATTACTTATATTAATCAATAATAAATAAAAAGCGCTTATATTCAAATTTGTATAATTAGTATTTTATTTAAAAAATATGTAAGTTACAAAATATAAAAGTATATTTTAGTAAACTTGAACAAAACTGTTTGCTGCTTTTAATTTATTAATTACGAATAAGTGAGGAAATAACAGAAGAAGATATATTTCCCTGCCTCTCTTTCCATATTGAAGAATAATCGGACGTTATCGATTGACACGACGAAATCGGAATATCCAGAAGACGAATGTACAGTTGAAATTGAGAGTCCGGTGAACAAAATGAGAATGACAAGCGCAAAGCCAAAGAAGAGGACTCACTGGAGGAGTGAAAGAAAATGATCGAAGAGAACTCATTGATGCTGCAGCACAATGGCCGGGGTTCACTTTCTTCGACGAGCCTCGTTAATCAGTATCGCGTACCGATTTCGCGAGAGAGAGAGAAGAATCGCATTCTCTTATATTATCCCTCAACACGTTTAGTAATTGCCAATTTACAAAGCAACAGTACTTTGGCATAATACCTCTAATCAATTTCGATAATATGCATCTCGAAAATTGTTGTAAAAGTCTTCTTTTTTACCGTCTGATAAACTCTTTTCAATAGCCACGAGAAAAATATTTAAACTTGAAATAATTTAATTATATATTACGTATGAAAAACGTATGTAATAATAGTGAAAAATGTAATTGTGTTCTATTTCCATGTATATTTAATTGTATCAACTGCGCAACTTTCTTCAAGTCAAGATTTTTTACCAACAATTTCGTGAAAGCCATTTGTCGCAGCTTTTTCATTATCCACAGATTTTCACGAGCAGTCACCTTGCTACAATCAATATTCCAGCATCGCACTTTTAAACCTATACATGGATTTTTCGAGACATAGGATCGATGCGAGCATTACCAGGGCATAAACGCGTTTCAAAATTGATCGACAGAACCGCGAGCGAGTGAAGGCCGGAATCGGAAAAAGATTGATGATTTCACGGTAAAGGTAAAAAAAGGGCCACGAGGCAACCCCTCTCCCCCCCCCCCTTTTGTCCCGAGCCTAGGAAATTTTCCAAGTTGTATCATTAATTATATCGCGATGCACTTGATTTACATCGGCGGCGCAGAATGGTCGATTGTTTCGCGACGTCGATGTCGGCTTATAGTAATGATTCACTGCTCGTTTAGCGAGCGAGCGGCGCGCGAAATTATTTAAAAATCACCTCCTCACTCGTGTCGCGCTCTTATTTAAGTCGCGTACACTCCGGAGAGACTTGTCCGGACGTGGCCCCAGGTGGATTGCAGTATTCTCCTGTCAGGCCGCGGCCTATTAATTTTGTCGCGCTAATCTCCAATCTGCGTCTCCTTACTTTACAAAGTATTACGAGGGATCCGTGACTCCAGCCGCGACAAGCAATACTCGTTATAATAAATCGTTTTGCGTCCTAATCCCCGGCCGCGAGATTTCCTAAACGCGACTTGCGTTCCGTCAGATCTCGAGACGTACTCCGGATCTCCCACGCAAATTTTGATAAATGTATCGTTTGACATCTCTTTCTTCGATTCTAAATCACGTACGAGAGATTCTTGAGTGATAGCAAACTAAAGTCGTCATTTTGACGTCAACATGTTGTCAAAGATGTCATTTTAATATGTACGTGATGACAAATAATGTCAGCTATGCTATCTGGGTTTGTCTTCAACTTTAACCTTTCAAAGAATCATTTGTTAGAAAGGAATTAAATGACCTAGCAATGATTATAAATTCAGTTCGAATAAAATTACAAATTAAAAGCTACAGCAAAGCTACAATCGAATATAAGATATAATGCAAGGAATATATAAAACGTTTTGTGAAATAAATATAATTGTATCTTGTATTCAGATAGTTTTCCGTGCCTTTCTCTTATGTCAATTATTTTCTTGTTACTGAAATAACGCGAGAAACGTCAGTTACAAGTTTTATTTTATTACGTATCAATAAATGGAACGGAAGTACGTAATAGAAACTGTAATTGCAGTTATTCGAAACAAAAAAGTAGTGCCACAATTCTCGCACGAAGTGTAAGAGAAACGCTTTATATAGCACACAATAATGTTAAAAATTGATTTAACATTTAAAGACGCCGAGTCTCTTCTCCTTTAAAGCTTTTTCCGTATCGGTCGTTGACGAAACTGTGTCAGTTACCTCTTGCTACGTTTATAGAACGACGTATGATATTCTCGAACGCGATGCATAGTCGTCAACAAAGACAATTGGTCATACGTTACGAACGTATATTTTTTCGAACAAATAAACAATAAAATAAAAAAAAGCTTCCAATACACACCGGTCACTGTGAATACAGTTAAGGCCAATTTTGACGAACTCGTATTTCATTTAGAATGTGTTCCAATCTGAGTTGGAAAAGTGGAGGTGTGCCAATTAACAATAACCTGAAAGTTAAATATGACATAGGAGATTCAAAGTTTCAATTTTTAAAATTTGCTTTTTACATTAATAAAAAGAATGTAATTAAAAATAACATACACTGACTATATTGTACTTGGACCAATTTGAATAAAAAACGCTGAGCGGAAATAAAATAGAAATATCAGCTGAAATACTAGAACGTGCAGATTTACTTTTTACATCTATTTGAATGGAAACGCTGCAACGCACGATATCACGCGGTTGGTGATATTAAAGACGATATATTTCCTCGCCTATTCGTCGTTTTAATTACGCAAACTTTTTCACACGAAGAAAATGGAATATCTTGTTCATGTGATATACATGATGAAATGTTCTTTAGATACGTCATACATTTGACGGACATGGTGGCTCCGTTGCAATTAAACGAGCGTTGAGATGGTTGGAAAATTTACAAGGTGCAAGGTACGCTCGCAAATCCCATCGAGACATTCGCAGTCGTGTATGTAGAGTATTGTAGAGAATAAAACGAATAATTGTAGAAATGATATTTATATATGAATTTTTAGACTTTTTGGCATGCTCTTGATATTTTTTTTCTTAAGATTATTTTAAAAATTTGACGATATATATCGCCGAGTGAATCTCGCGAAAGTATTATAATAAAATTCTGCTATCTATTCACGTCATGGGAAATTATTTCATAAAAGCTTGAGTCGTTTATAATTTCCAAGTTACCATGCCACGTCAACGTTAGACTTGTTAAAGAAACATCAAGTCTAAATTGGTCGAAGAATCTACCAGATGAAATTTGCAGAAGCTATTCATTTGCAATCCGTGTACACTATACCGGACCGGAACTGCGACTTTATTCATAGCGATCTAATTATTTTGTTGGCACGACGAAAGTGTCTTGACTGGTCGTCGACTGGTGCACGGCTCGTCCCGCGAACAGCCGCGGTACAATTTATGATTGGTTTCGCGGCGCGCCGTGAGATGGAAAAAGAACGAGGATAGAACGAAACAAATTATTTCATTGAATATTCAACAGTTGCCAGAAACAGATCCGTTATTCAGTGGTTACACACCGGCCGTGTGCCGATGGTGGCGGGCGCGGCCGCGCGACCGCTCGGCCGCCGCCACTCGAAATATGTATTTTCCGAAGGTCCGTTTGTAGGGAAAAATAAATAATGTTTGTCGGCGACGCGCAATTCTGCCGCGCGATTGCGCGCCACGGCGGCCGCGAAATATTTATCGGGAAATATTGGCCGGAAAATATCTATATACGCGCAGCAACGGAGGTGTAATTATTGGCGGATAAACGCGCGATTTACTCGCGCGCGACACGCTTTGAGCGGCCGAATCGCCCGAGCCAGCGCGATGCGCGCAAATTGTATTTTTGTCGAGTGATCGGCGCGACGCGGCGTCCGCGCGTGTCACTTATCGAGTGTATTATATATTTTGAAATATCTGCGCCGATAGGCGCACCTGCTTTTCGAGTGCGCGGCAAAGTGCATCAAGAGCAGCGTGCTGCCCTGCTGCATCGTATCGGATGTCCCAAATGTATGTAATAGTTTCGGTTACATATATACTGCGCAAAACACGTTTGTTTCAACATACAATGTACGCTATGCATTTATCTATTGGCAGAGCTATTTAACATTGAGTTTAAAATTAGTTTCAGTTTCGGATCTCATCCGCAACAGCGAGCAGTTAAACGATTGCCGTAAAGGGAAAAACTTTACAATAGAAACAGATCAATCGATATTAATTTATCTTATACTCAAGTAACTTTATTTTATATCAAATCACGCCCTCTTCTTCCTCCTGCCATCCCGTCGCTCTCTCTCTCTCTCTCTCTCTTTATACTAATGATTATCTATTTAAAACAAGTAATCAATTTTGCATACTTAGAGCAGACCTAGATAGAACGTGTGGTAATTCAACGATTTTATCTGATCGAGAAGATCGCGGCTTTCCCGTTGGAGCCCGCAAATCGGAGGCAGCGAACGAAGTCGGACGCATCAAACGGAACATCTCCCGCGTCGCTTTTTGCCCCTAAACCGTGAAATTTTCGCTTTACAAACTCTCCGCGGCAGTTTATTGAATTATTCACCAGATAACGAGCCCGTCCCGGGCCGCCTAAGAGGGAAGACAATTACCAGGAAACAGCTCGAGATAACAACAACAACAACAACGACCGACATCCCCGACAGTCAGCCGGTGTCGCGGGACTTTGTCGGATACGGCGCCGCGACACTGCGCGACGCCAACGCTGACGACGACCACGACGACGACGATGATGACGGCGACGACGAGAACGGGGTTGCGACGCCCACCCTGCAGCCATTTACCGGAGAACACCCGACGCGCGCCGTTATCTTTATAGTTCGACGGCGGTATCGCGATCGGCCGCGACTGTTAATTAACGCGGCTTCTTCCGCGGAAGATTGAAGCTCACTCGCGAGGGAACGGAGAATCGCGCACGCACCACTTCGGATGCTTTCTTCGCATGCGGGTGAGTGCGTTTGCACGTACATACGTAGGTATACCCGCGCCCCGCCTGTGATATGGACCGCAGCTGGTGCCGGCTGGAGATCGGAGAACTTCGGATTGGTATCGACGGCCGCCGTCTTCCGGAGTGCGAAACTGCGTTATTCGCCACGCGAGATGAATCGCGAAACGTATTCCTGCCTCCCGCTTGTACATTCGTACATTTCTCATCGAAATTAGAATTGAATGTACATCACTTTATCGCGCAGTATATTAATGTCGATTTAACATTGATCAGCATAGAAATGAATCGATTCTTTCTCGCAATTTTTAGCGCAAAACCTATTTCTAACTGAAATAAAAACGCTCGCTGATGTTAATCCTTTGCCTCTAAGATTTTCCAAGTACTATATACGTGTGTATCCGTTCCCATGATCCCCATTCTTATACAATCTTCTATCTCTCATTGCCTTTTTAATCGTCTCTTTTTTAATTGCACAACTACGTGTGCTACTGGCACAGCACTTCCGGCAACAGAAACGTCATTCCACCGAAACTTCGCGCAAAGTCGCGTAATACTTTGAGGTCTGATTAAGCCTTCTGTACGGTTGGCGCTTAGACCCTGGAGTGATGCTAATTAGTTTCGCTAGAGAAGACGGGCCAGTGTATATCACAAAATTTGCAAGAGACCACGTGCGCTCGGCAAAAACAGAGAGAGAGAGAGAAGAGAGAAAGAGTAACAAGACGAGCGAGTTAGTTTCGCGCTTCGCGGAGGGGTATTATTATTTTTGACGAGGATTCTCTTAATTCCATCTCTCACGCCGCGCCGGAACCTCAGGCGGGACCAAAATCGGCACCGGGACCAAAATGCCATCTGTATGATATGCGTTTCCAGAATTGGCTGGACGCGGAACACGGGGCCGCCATCACGTCGTCCGTTGAAAATTACGAGCGACAGGGAAACGAGAATTGTGCAACTATCGTCGCGGTGAGAGGCGAGGCAGCGAAACTTGTAGCACAATGAACCTCTACAATTCTCCGTTTATCGCGGCTTTTATGTTTGCGGTCTTTACGAAACTTTACGGTATTCATTGCACACGGTTATCGGAAGTGCGTAAATAACGGTGTCTATGCGGCTCGTCCGTAACGTTGTCTGAATTATGGTCAAAGCGATTCGCTTGGACATCGATGTCCGATGCAACTTGCCGGCGTGTACGCAAATCGGCGAACTGATACGCATGCATTTTATTGTAGCACTATTCCGTATCTGCATATTTGATTTCATAGTAACATTTGACGCTCGATGGAGCGTTGGCGAAGCTATAAAAAAATAAATGAGTGACAACACACGATAAAGAGACAATGCATAAAGTTTAAGAGCGCCGAACGCGACAATAATCGATGTTCCCGGCAAATATTTCCGCCAATGCATGGAAACGCGATGCCGCAAGAAAGATCTTAACCGCACATGCATCTTGAAATGCATTTACATGAGGGACCAGATTTTTTGTTCGCAAACGTCGCTCGCAGCGCGGTTCGATATCACAAGGATCCAAATGCGGAAAGCTCCGCATGCGTCATTCTATTGCAGGAACTGCGGATCCAGAAAGCGGTTGACGTTAGGTGTCCTGGATAATCGTGCTGTTCCGGCTGCAGAAACTGTTGCTGCTGCAGCAACCCGACCGTAACAGTAGCACGCAGATGTCATCGATGCACTTCGTGTTTCGAGCAAATGGGATTAACGTCGCAACGACGGCTCTGCATCCGATATTACTATTTGTATTTACCGATTATTATACCTCGAGAATATGGAGAACTGTTACTCCGGCTCTAAACCCATACGTCTTATATATATTGTCAGATCTTGCAACACGTAATTAAAAGGATCCCTTTGTAAAACCTTCATAAGAACGTGTTATGATATGTGCATAAATTTATTGGCTAATCTAATGATCAATAAGTGATTTACTAGATAGCGTTAGACAAGAGACCTATTTTTTTAGCTGAATTTCTTGCACAGTTTATCTTTTCTCTTTTTTCTCTAACGGAAAAAAAATAGCAAGATAAATAAAATTTAGAAGGAACTAAGAAACACAAAGTGCAGCAAATAAGTAATAAACAGAGTAGACTCATAATTATATCTAATCGACGTAACATAATTGCGAATCTTTCTCTTATCTCTCAGAAACATACAATTATAGACGCAGCGGATAACAATCGGTCGTCGATTGACCAAGAAAACGTATCCCACGTAAATCCGGTTTAATGCACGCCGCGAGAAATAGATTTTTCGAATCCCTCCCGTCGGCGGATCCTCGAGAAGTGCGTGGACTTCTAAAGCCCGACGGAGACTCGGGGCAAATTAGAAAACGTTATCAACGCGGTGGCGCGATGGGTGGCGAATGGAAATTCTTCTCATTACACAGTTCTTCCCAGCTGCGCTACCTTCGCGATGGTACGCCTGTATACGCGTGTCGAATATACCGCGCCGGAAAGTTTCGTCCGTACGTTATAATTTCTCCGGACTGTCGGATGCCGTGCGCCGTTCCGTTTTCCTTGTCCCCCTAGGGGTCTTCTTCATCCGTGTGTTCTAGTCCTCGATGATCCTCGGACTCTCTTCTCGGTCTATTTTCTCTGCTTTTCTTCCTCGTGGTTTTCGTTCTCCTGTGTAGCCTCCCCCCTCCCTCCCGTTATCCCACAAATTATTATTTATCAAAATACAGTGCAGAATTCTGTTACGTATGTAAGTAGCTAACGAGATTGGCTGTCTAACATGACACAAACATGTACGAGAGACGTCTAACGTCTCTAAAGACTTTCTTATCAAGCCAAAGTCAACATGCGCAACACATACTTCTAATCAATCTTTTTGCCACACACATTGTTACCTTGGGAGGTTATTTTATCCATAATTTACGAACAAGCGTATTTACAAGAAATACGAATATCTAGAGAATATCTAGCGCATAGTACATATTAATAGCATCAACTCTCTGCACGGTACGTGTTCGCGTTTTCTTTCCGCTCAGCATGGAATACTGAGCGTGCGAAAACACGATCCGTTCGTATTCTTGGTTCCACTCCCGTTTCACCCTTTCGCCGTTTTGTCCCATTCCCCTCGCTTCCTTTAGCTTTCCACAGATCGCCGTCCCGCGCGTTTCCATGTTACGCCGCTAGGACTCGGCGCCGCTTCGCTTGCTCGGTATCCGCACTTTCAGTCCTCACACCACCATCCCTCTTTATCCTCGACACCACCCGGTGAATATCGCAACGTGTTTGGCCGGTGTGGTCCGCGCGACCGAATCCTTTCGACGCGAGTCCGTCAAAGTGAACACGGAGCGCCGCGGGCTCCTGTGATTAAAGAAAATTACGTGCGGCAGATAATTACAGGGGATGAGTGCACGGACAGAGCTGAGTGAAAGAGGGCGCGTGGCAGGCAGGCAGCAGCCCCGTTCCGCGCCCGCCACGTCTAGCTAGTACGGTCGCGAAATTCTCGCCACTCGTGGCGAGCCGCAGCATCCTGAGCATCCCCCGACACTGTACCAAAGAAGCAAGGACATTGGACACTATTCGTGGTATAGTCGGTGCCGCGCATACGGCGCTCTCGCTTTTCCGGCAGCTTCCTCCCTCGCTCATCCGTGCTAAATCGAATTTCGTGGCTAAACAGCCGCGATATCGCATACAGCTTCGAACGGATGCGACCTACGTCACGCCGCCGTCGCAATCGTTCACCGAGAAAATCATTAACGGTAATTTTAGCGAGTAATAATTGAAAGCGTAATCGATTCTGGAAAATTACAAGTCCGAGTTTCATTATGCCACCACACACTTACGCGAGGGCAAAATGAAAAGATACACAGTGACGTTTATATTGTTCAATATACATCTAATTTCATTTTTAATGTTTTTATTGAGAGAATATTTGATTTATTTAATGAAAATGTATGTAAAATCTGTTAAAATATAGGCTTCGTAAATCTCGTTATGTTGAAAATTTTCAATCTGTACGAAAGGACGAAAACAAATGTAATAAAAATCATGATGATAAAAATGTGTGACAGTCAAATATGGATTATTGTAGAAAGGATATATATAGCTGTACGCCCACCATTTATTTCCATTAATAGTACGGATTCCACATGGAACCTCTGTTCGGAGGATTATGAAGGCTAAAACTGAAAAACAGGATGCTTTGGTATCCGCTCATATCCTGCATAGTGGACGACCACAAATTCTCTTGCTTCTTGGTTAGCCGCAACATCATCTTGTCATCTATGAGAGAAAGGGTGAAAGAGGAGCCGTTTTTCTCTCGGATAATATAGCATCTTTAATCTCGTACGTCCGTACCTTTCTTTGATGAGTAATAAAATTTTCAAGTTGTCCCAAACTGCTCCAACTAATCAAACCATTACCAATAGTAATGGTTACTCGAAAGTATTTTAAATAAAACAGGTAACATCTCGGATAATGAAAATATATGTAAAACAATTCATTATAATAGAATGAAATAGAAATGAAAAGTATTTCGATCAACAATAACATTGACTAAAAGCGATACGATATGTTTTTTGTATGTTATATAAATTATTTATTGCTGTCGCGCATCTGATTTGTCCCCCACTCCTCTATTGCGAACCATTACATTGTTTTGTTTTGTGACTGGAAGTGTCGAAGAAAGGAATTTGATATACGGTGTGGGCGTATATAGAATAATAACCTTTCAGCGTTCATTTTCTATCGAATTTGCCTGTGCGCCATAGTAAATCGAATTTCACGGCTAAATGGCCCTTTTTGACGCCGAAATAATAACCCAGATTTAACCGGTACGCTCATGGAGCGCAAAAATAGTTAATACGCTCTCACGAAAAATCTGCGCGCCCTCGTGCGATATCGATACTCGAAATTTGCATTGGTAATGCGGCAGGAAGCGGAAGATAATTACCAGTTTTCAATTCGCGCAATTGTATCGCAAACCTAAAAACACATTTGTCAAAGGCAATTACCGCATAAAACAGTTTTAATGTAGCCAACTTAGATTTTCACGATTTACCCTACGTCTACAATCCATCATTATTGTGCGTATAGACAGAATAAATGCCTGCGACTTGAAAATGAAAATATTCTTTTTAAGAAAATAAAGTTTTTTAATATCCCTTAAAAAGTAGCGTGTCCTCGTCTACATATATGGAGTCATGCCATTCAAATTTTGTCGAAGGAGGAAACCTGCTCCGTACGGTATGGGCATTAAAAAATTGTACAAATTCTGGAGATTCTTATATTGCATCGAGTTCTATGGCGCGGCCGGTCGACATTCTGGGTGTCGGGAAAGTGCATTACATATCCGGATTGAAGAGATTGAAAAATTCCCTTCGATGTTACTCGAAAACGTCGCGCGAGGTGGCGATTTTTCAAAACTTTTCAAATGTAAAAATGTGCCAAGCGGTAATTGAAGTGAAATTTTTCGAGCTTTAATTCGCTTCTTACCTTTCGTAATTCGCAACCTTCGTACAAAGCTACGGAATATATTGAAAGACAAAAATACAAAAGCATATATTTTACCGCGGGATACGTTCTTTCTATCCTGCAAAATTTGATTTTAGAAACTCTTCTTCTGGTAGCTTTTATACGCGGTTTCGACCATAATTTTAACGCTTCCGCTAATTAAAGGATACATGTTGGCGCGATACGTGAAGAAAAATGCGACATCATGGCTTAGGTGACGTGACTGAAAGTCAACCGATGACATATTTGTTAAATAATTGGGCCGCGACGCGTGACCAGCGTGCGGACAAAAATTTCCCACGTTGCCTTCCATTATCGCCACGTTCTTTAATCACCGGCCGGTAACGCGAATTTTTCAGATTTACGGTGCCCGGAGAGCCCGAGCATTATGGAATTACCCCTGCCGGGACACGTATCACGAAATTATCCCGGTAAATCGGGCACTGACAGTAATTATGTCAGCGCGTCCCCCTCGTGTCTGTCTCAATTATCCGGTTACATTTCCAAATTTTCGTCCGGTATAACAGCGCACGTTCAAATCTCTCTCACTAGCCGGTGCTTGAATAACGTCGAGAAGATTGAGCTTTCGACTTTCTCGATTTATCGTGTCCGTTTAACGATTTTTTTTTTCTTTCAACGGATGGTTCGCGAGAAATTAAATTGAATTAAACTGAACAGCCAAGGTCCCTATATATCCGCGCTTGTACAACTTTCTACGTGCTTTCTTTTCGAGAACGTTGACCCAAATTAAGGCAAGTCAATGTTTGTATTTCGGATGAATTATGAAAGTAAGATGAAGCATGTTAATGGATTTCTGAGGGAAATGCTTTCAACAAAAGTACAGCGTATTTCGCCTCGCGTGGATGAATGGACCGAAACTTTCTGATTACACGCAGAAACATAGTTAAGTTATTATATAAATTGATCTCGTAAGTAATCGTGCATAAATTTTTTTACTTTGGACATTTCTCCAAGAAGTATCGCGTGTTCGCGATAGAGAGATCTATTTCATTTCATTCGATAGTACGTTTAAAACAAAACCGGTGAGTCTTTCGCCTTTAACTATCCGCCCCGTGCGCGACTCTCTTTTGGAACAGTGTCGACGTCGACACTGTCAGTTAATTCGTCTGTCAATCTATCAGCGCCGCTATAAAAATTCAAATGCGCTGGCCAGCAAAACGTGAAAAAAACCTTCTGGCCGAAAGGGTGAAAACGCGCCGACCATCCCTTCGGTCATCCTTTGTGCAACGATTTAACATTTAATTCGCCCTGATACTTCGGGATGTGACGTCCAATCGCCGCCTAAATTTGATTTAACGTATCTGAACGTAGTTTTATCTCCGCAAATATGATTGACGGCGTGAGGACAGAATACTTAGTGGAATACGACAAGTTCGAATAGAATTTGATAGATTGAGAGCAAAAGTAAAAACAAAGTCTACGATATTTAAGCTCCACTTTACACATAAAGCTATTTCAAATATAGGACCGTATCTGAAATATACTTCGTGAATTAGACACATGACCCACAAAGGTTCTGAATCCTTCATTTATTATTTAATAGATTCTGTCAATAAAGATCATTGGTGATCTCTGATCACATTTTAATATACAAATAGACAAATGTATAGATAGATGGACGGATGTTTCAAGCTATTTGGAGATAAATGTTTAAAAATATATTAGTACTGGTCTACAAGAAGGGTAATGACTCGAAAAAAATAACTGATGAAGTGTTTCAATAAACCGATTCTGTTAATTGATGAAATATCATCAGTTTTTTATATAATAATTAGTTTATTAAAACACTTTTTCTTAAGGAAAGTCTCGAGCGTTAAGAAATTGCTCGCAGTCGAATGTAAGAAGAATAATGGACATAAACATGTACTTTTCGGAATATGTAAGAAACTAGATTTATACTTTTTCAAATAATTGCCTCGTAATTTAAACGACTCACCGTGTTAAACAAATAAACATATAAAAAACAAATAATTAAATATTACAATAATATTTACAACAATTGCAATAAATCTCCTAATTTTAGTTGCGCTCTTCATATCAATATCGCCATTTTTTAATTATTATGTAAGATATTATTGACTTCCACTTCGGAGAACAAAATTGTAATATATTGTAATAATTATAATATTTTATATAAATTAATTGATACGTGATATATACAGATTTTTTAAATTCTTCCAGCAATACAAATCTACCGATGTCCAATAAACAATAAATAAATTGGAGCAACGGGTCAATAGAAATGGTCGACTAATGCCAAACGTAACTCCGCAGTTTCATATCGAGAGCTGTGTACCATGCTAACTGCACCGTGGAGGACGCTCGCAATTTACAACACAGCGTGTAACGTCCGTCACTCGTTGCTGACATGGGATGCGATACGTGGCGAAGGATGTTTTGCACGATTTACTTTACTGCCATCATGTCTGACCGCGCATAGCGGACGAATACGATAATTTCTTCGCTACGGATAAAGAAAGCCGCATTCATCAATATGCGGGACAAATTTTCAAAAAAAATAATTTATAAAATAATTTATAAAATTTATAAAATAATAGTTTTTAATTTTAATAAAATGACACAAAATCAAAGCACTTGATTTTTGTTTTAATAATAATAAGTAGCACGGAAAATAATGAGGTCATTACGACTACCATAAAGTAACGCGCACACACATATTTTACCGACTATAAAATTAGTCACAGAAAGATTTTCATTGTCATTTTGTCCATTTTTAAATAACTTTTTTTCATTTATGATAAACGCAAAATAATTTTAAGGTGTATAAATTGTGTCAATCTTTTACTTTCCTAGCGAAAACAAAAAAAGAGGACAAGCTTAATACATGTGTGTATATCGCATTTTTTACAAGTTTTACAAAATGATGGGCACCACAGCAGGTACTACGCCCTACAAGAGAATACGTGAAATTCGTGGGGCTGCACCAGAACTTTGTGAATGTCCCCTTAAGCCAGAGAATCGCACTACTTTGTCCATAATTTAGTTAAGAGCGTCATGCGTGTGACGTGCACGATATAGAATAGATCGGAACAACCGAAGCGCGAATAGAAAGACAGAGAGAGAGGCAGAGAGAGAGAAAGAGAGAGAGAGAACTGGCGTGCGGCCAACCCCCTGGTCCAGGATTCGTGTAAGTGACTTATTATCCGCCATTTATATGTGAGCCCTCTATTAGGACGTACCATATATATACGTAGGCTCGCCCTGCAGAAACGCACGCCTAATTCTTCCTCGTAATGACGCTAATCATTAAAGGCTACGTGTAATTATGTGTGCATTCGTGATTCTCTATAATATGTATTTGTCGCTCTCTTGTCTACATCTGTCTCTCTGTTGCTTTTATTGAATCCCGAGACGATCGCACATACATCATTTAGTTAATTATTTTAAATTAACTTTGAGATACTTTGAGAAAATTAGAAATAAAAAC
Source organism: Solenopsis invicta (assembly GCF_016802725.1). Lineage (NCBI taxonomy): Eukaryota > Metazoa > Arthropoda > Insecta > Hymenoptera > Formicidae > Solenopsis > Solenopsis invicta. The sequence goes on from NC_052665.1 coordinate 17,869,939, forward strand.
TATGCAAAAAAGTACATTTTTCAAAAAAATTAATATGAATCGATAAATATCGTTCCACTATCACGTTTCGTTCAGTATATACGTATTTATAGAAATCGCATTGTAATAAATATTATATTCATTACATTTATATTAGACATTATATTTAAAAAGAATCGGAAAAGAACTGAAAGGATTTTAAAAATCTATACGACATTCAAAATAAAATTTCAATATAATTATAAACACGAAGCAAAAATACTGGTAAGTGGCATTGACATTATTATAATACTCTTTTCTAAAGTAGAGTATTTGAATTATTATCTTTGTCATTATTTCTGCGTTTGTTATCCCAAATAATAATTTATCCATGCAAATCAAACTATTACGGTTTTCAACTTCTTTTACGTTCTTCATTATCATTAGTCGTATTTGAGTAGTACTATACGTGTTGGCTTTAAGAATTTTATTCCGGAGAATATTAAGCGTTGCCCTTTTTCTGTCATTCTCTCTGCTTTCTTTCCTCTTTTGCCTTTCTCTCTCCTTCTATTTATATTTCTCCTCCTTCGGTCTTGCTCGAAAGTAATTACGACGCAGTCACGCAAAATCAAATTGAAGAAATGTGCGAAGCAAGTTTAATGTTCAGTCGGGCTCCCAAAACTGGCGCGAGTAGACGTTTATCTCGCGTGTAAAATTAGGAGTGTAAGGAAGCATTTAAATGCATCTTCGTTACCGTGTTACGCGTAATGCACGCTCGTTTAATTGCCTCGTTGTAATCGTCGAATTATGTGCTTAAACATTAAAATTATAATCCGCATTACAATCGATTCTTAACTTATCTTTAAACACTTTTTAAAGGCACATTTCGTTCAATACAATATTCGAATATTATATCAAATTATTTTGCTTTCGCCAAATTGTGATAGTGGAAATATATATGTATGTATGAATGCATGATATTAAATAAATTCATTTTAATTAGCTAGATTATAATGCCAAAGGTTTCAATCACAGACGATTAACGTAGTGATCGAATATAATTCTAAAGTATTTGTAGAATGTAATGCTGCGAACATGCATGGAATTTATCAATTTGATTGAACTAATAGTTGGGTGGACATATTTTGTGAAATATATATTATATATGAAGTTTTCCGTTAGTAAACGAAATCAATAATTAATAATTATTATTTAATCCATTTGATTCAACGCGTTGATTCAACGATATTTGCGAAATGGAAATATAGGAAACATTAGTATCCAAAAAACAAAACGTATCTTTCCTATCGCATTTCACTTTCCGTCGCGTTTACGCGCGTGCACGCTCTTTCGGCTTTTCGAAATCGCGAATATCTGTCATCGCGCCGCCCCGGCGAGAATGCGAAAAACGCATCTCGCCGCGAAGAACGCGCAGAAAAATACGGCACGTCCGGGAACCTTAATCCTTGTTTATAACGACTTCCCAGGTAGAAGACACTCCCGCGTAAAAAGGGATTCGGCAGCAGGAAAGGGGGAAAGATTCGTCCCGCGAACGAATGGCAAGTAGGTGAGTTGAAACTTTTCCAGGCTGCGTATACGATATAGCGTTAAAAGTTCGCCGCGGGACTCTCTCGGCGAAGTTTCCTCAACCAGCCAACGAAAATCTTCTGACGCGCCGTACCTGATGCAATGCCACCCTAGGTAACTGAGCTCCTCTTTTCACTCTCGGGACACGAGTGATACGTAAAGCGAGATTTATTAAATTTTGAACGCTATACAGACGTCGGAATAATTACACTAAATATTTTTAACAGATACTTGGTTCGTTAGTTAACGCAAGTGTAATGTCAGCAAATTATTCAAAAAAATTTATCTTTCATTTAAAAAAAAAAGAATCGCACAAATAAGAGAGAGAGAAAGAAAGAAAGAAAAATATTTAAGTGCACAGTCAAAAAATATGGGGTGCGTACGCCGAAAACGAAGAGTTAATCAAAATGCCGTGCAAATTGATTAAAGAGATAACCACGGAGAATGGCCGCAAAATTTCACGGAATCCACAATCTTCCGAGAATACGGGCATCGCCGTCCGACTATCTGTCTCCCGAATACTCGTCTGCGATCTTCGTCGACATTTATCCTGGGAATATCGCGGCCAAGTTGAAGTATCGGCCGTCACATTTCTCGCATTGAACATCAATCGAACAAAGAAATCGCAAGAACTCCCAGCACGTTCCTCGCCGAGGAGAAGGCCCCTCCCCACCTATCCTGCCAAAAAATTGTTCGTCGAATAAAAATACCGTGCGGATCACGGCACTAAAATCGATCTCAAAACATGATTTATTAGCTTTTAATTCTTTCCAAGAAAATAAGAACGTATCATATATCTTCAATAGGAGATTTAAATAATCAATAAGTTTTAAGAAACGAATTCATAAAATTATTGATTATATCTCTGTCATATCAATATCAATTCCAATAAGTTCTATGTCTCTTTAAAAAGTTTATATTTAAGGAAAGAGATCGGGAATAATTTACTTCTTAGTGTCAATGATTTTGATAATGTCATACATTAGTCTATCAATTTTAAATTTAGAAAAGTGAAGAATTAAAAGATAAAAAATATTAATAATATATATATGTCGATAATGCGCAAAAAAGGTTAATTGATGTGAACTAAATTTTGCTTATTACCGATCCACAGTCGGATCCTATTTAAATGTTGGGAAAATTGCCAGCTCTTCGTACACACGTCTGGCATTTTCACGCGCGTGCATATGCAGGGATATTTATTCGCGGCAATACAGTGAAACGACCGCACGCACGATTATACGCATAATTCATTCGGTGTGAGGTAATAAAGAATTCGCTTCACAAAGCGTCCATGTAATTAGCAGCGTCCTAAATAAAGGAAATATTTCATAGACAGTACATTTGTCTCATATATACGCAACAATCCTCTGTATTTCTATAAAGACCATTCTAATCCTGCCTTTTTCTAAATTGATTTAACAGTTGCATACACAAAAATATTTACAGCTCATAAAGCTTTTCTTACCTAGCAGCTAGTGAATGTACGCATTTAACGATTCATTAGTTTCCATTCATCGATGAAAAGTGCACGTGTCTTCGTACTTCATTAATCTGTTTCATTCTATTGTGCCATTCGTATTTTTTTTCACAACTGTAGAAAAAATTCACTAAAAAAAATTTCTAACTTCGCTAAGGGACTTTTACGTACGTCCCTTCGACTCTCGGGGATGAATCTCGTTCTACGAAGCGTTTAACAGAATAATGGGCGACTTAGTCTCTCCCGGGTAGCTGTAATAATTTACAAACCAGACGTTGGCAAATGATTTTGCTGTCTGCCGCCCGGGCTGGCACATCACTCGCTCTGGCTTCGTTCGCAAGGCGAACACACGCCTCCGGTTTATCTGTACACCGACCACCTTCGCGTTTCTCTTCTCGCTTGCAGCAAAGTTCGACGCAACGAAGGCAGAGCGGATCGTCGTACTGCAAATTCACGGCGAGCTCGTGAGGGACGACGACAGCTCGCGCTTCGTTAAAACGCCTTGCGCGGACGGCGCGGGTACGTATTCGCCATGAAATTTTCACCGCCCGAAAATTACGCGAGATTCTCCGCTCCGGTTGGTAATTATGCGCTCAGCCGACAGGCTAACTCTATAACCGTAAGTGCTTGATATTGTTGAATCGTGTCAGCAGTCGACGATACGAATCTAGATGATACGGCTAAGTTAATGCGATTGCTCCTCCGAAGTACGCGTCGCGTTAAGAGATACGTTCCGAATTATCAAGAGATATAATCCCCGGATGGCTCTCGGTATCCACGTGTTGCGATTTATCGTCCAGCTTACTCGCGCAATTTTAAATAATTTTACAACAAAGAGTTGTCAATCAAAGATTTCGCCGATTTCATTTAACATTATTTTGCATTGCAGTTTCGTATTTCTGGATTCCGCTGTACATCGATTTTCAACTTACTTTTCCTTTCAACCGTCCAAAAGTTGCTCGCTAAATAATATGTAACAATTGCTACTAGAACTCAGCAACAAGTTCAACGGGGCACTATTATAAAAGGAAAGGCGGGCGAGCACGGGCTTGCAGCGCATAAATATTGAGCGAGCGTATCCCTCACCGCCCGACCGGCCCCACGGTCTTGTACACTTCTTTACGTCCAAAAACTTTCTTAGACGCCAGTTTTGCATAAAAGGGGAGAAAGTTTCTTTATTTAGACATCGACGGCGGCGCGGATTAAAAATTTACCGGAACACGGTCTATTTTTCTTACAGTCGCAAGAAATCGATACTGGTGGGACCACCACTGTAAGAATGAACGAACTGGCCAAAAGAGAACACAGACGCAGGGAATTATTTATTAAACGAGCGCCATGCTGCACCTCGGTCGGCTACGCTTATGGAACGGCATGTAAAGGATCGACGTAACGTCCCATAACGCGCGCGAACGACGGAACTAATCTATCGAGAAATTCTCTTATAACAATTCAACGTAAGGGCATTATCCATAAAATTTTTGCTTATAACTTTTTATCCTTATTCACAAAATATTTTTATAAAGACAGAAATATCGACAACGTACATAGTAGAATTTAGTATGTAAAATTTTATTCATGTAAAGCGAAAAACCACCTTTTCCATTTTAAAAACAATAATAAAATAAAATAAAATAAAATGGTAGAAAATAATAAACTTAAACGAGATGCTTGAGCATAACTCGATATATCTATTTCGCCGCGAGCGAAATCATCTAATCTCATTTTCAAGATGTTACTTACACGGTTCAGTAGCTGTGTAAAAGGAAGATACCTTTACATGCGGAATTTCATAAGGCTACTTTTATTATAACCGTGTTAATACGGGCACCTATTACGTTTCCGCACTAAATTATAACATAATTAAATGTTTTCGTCATAACAATTATCATAACAATATTAAGCGACGAGGAGAATCGAAATATGTTTGACGTCTCCCGAATATGAAAGAGACATCGTATTCGATTATACAATTTGCATATATTTATTCAGCAAATTATATCTATATTACGAAACGCGGAAAGCATTCGTGACGGCAAGGATATGAAAAGCGGCTGTTACAAGCCGTAACATGTTAACCTAATACAGAATTGTTAGCTTCTGTACAAAACCAATAGTTCAAATAATAACGTGTCGTAAGCAACATTTTCCTTTATCACACAGAAATTTTCGAAACGTTAGTAAAACTCAAAAAATATACTGAACACATTCTGACTGACAATAAGAAAAGACGTAAACGTAATTTAAAATCATTTAAAACATTTCTAAAGAGTATTATAACGTCCTGAAGTTATTTTACATGTTATAAAATTTCAAAGATATTTTATAAAATTATTAGAAGAATATTTATTTTTAAATAATGTCTTTCATGCTATTTATATTTTTCTTATATGAACATTACATCTAGGTAAAAATTAACATAGTCAAGAATTCTTTTTCTACACTTTTAAGATTTCTTTTTAGATATTTTTTCCACTTTACTGCAAGATGTGTTAAAATAATTCAACTAATATTATTTTAATATAAAAAATCTTATTAAATATTATTTTAAAATATCAAAATTTTGATAGCAAAAACAGTATTAAAATTAAAGAATTATCATATGGATGAAAATTCTCACATACTATGGTTAATATATCTTATGATCTTATTTATGATATTTTTGTTTTAAGAGTCTTATTTATTTTCAAAAGTTTTATTTAAGATTATTTTGTAATTATAATTTTGATTGGTAAAACTAGATATAAAACGATATAATTTTGAGAAGCTTTGCTAAACACTGAGAAACAGAGCATCGTTTATAAGTGGAAACTCGATGCAATTCCCATAAAAATGAATGGGCGGAGAGAAGTGTATAGAAACTCCGGCAAGTAGCGGCTGTAAAAAATATTATCCTCGCAAAAACAGTTTGATGTTCATGTTTTTCAAAAAAGTGGAGTGCGTGAAGTGAATCCTTGGCTTCCTTCTTCGTCGAATTACAAGACTCCACTGCCGGATTTTCATAACGATCACACGCAGGACTTGAGCTTTATATTCGCGTAAACGGAGGAGGCAGAAAGATGCACCCGCGGAACTCGGTAGAAACTATGTAGCCGCGACGGAGCTCAGCGAAGAAACAACCGCGCGTAAAGTTAATAATGCAACAATCGCTGTCGACTACACGCTCTCGTGTCTTGCGCGTAGAATCATTCCTTCATATAATTTAATTAACCTCATATGCGCACTATGTGGGTTGTTAAAAAAAATATCAAGCTTAGAGGAAACGTGTTAGCGTGTTATTGAAAAAAGATTTTAGCCACAATATGTTTTTTTAAAAAACAAACGTTATTTCGTAATTCAACAATTTGATCGATTTATATGCTCTTGTATAGATAATTTTCGTTTTATCTGTTTTAATATAAATAAAAAAATATTTTGGTTAATATTAAAAAGACATTTATATTAGGAATATTAACGCGAAATTTGAGTTAGTGACTATGAGAAAGATTCTCTGATTTTTTTCAAAATTTTTCTCCGCGCACGTTGGCGGGTGTTACATGTATACCGTCACGGCCGAACGGGACGCGATATATTTCGACGTCAAAGTCAGCTTTGTCGAAAGCTGTAAAAATATGAAGGAAGATAAAAAAAAAGAGAGGAAAAGAGAAAAATATGTACAATAAGGAAGAAAACGCAGATCACATTAATAATCACACGCAAATTACTGTCTTTCTCATCACATAAATGTGTGCAATGTAATGTACGTATTTACTTTAAACTTTTCTACGCGATAACGCGTGTACGTCAATTTTATACCTAAAAGAAAAATCGGATTTCTACGGCTTTATACATTTTTTTCTAATCTCGCTCGATGTTGCGGCGCGGCGCGGCGCGGCGTACCTGCTCGATCGCCGATTCCTCCTCGGCGTGATATCCGACCGGATATATTTCGCCAGCGTGCGCCAAGCGCACGAATTCCATCAGGACGGTGGGATGATCGGGAATATTCGCATAGTTTTGCACGGGAACTCCGATAGCCGAATAACGTGGTTAAGGAGAGGAGAACGGAGTGGTAGCTATCCGCAACATGTCTCTGCTTTCAAGCAGCAAGACCGTTTCTGAACTTTTCGGGGGTGCACGGGTAATGATCGCGCGTAACACATAATGATTTCGCCCGATGCGAAGCGACGAATCGAGCAAGATTGATGGCGGTGGAATATCCGATGTCGCAAAGATGAGAGATCGTTGCTTTAATATGGGAGAGTTGAGAAAAATAAATAAATAAATAAAGCAAAGAGTAAACAAGAGATTCTTAATATATATTTTCATTCGTTAATCGTACAAACGTTAACAAATGTAAATCAGGCAAATTGCATTCGTATAATTATGTCGTTCGTGTGTTTATTACAGTGACAAATTTATCTAAGGAAACATATTCCTGAATATTAATCGCGCAAACGTGAAAGTTTAATTATGTGTACTCTCTTTGAAATTTCTCACAAGTTTGTTACGCGTTTGGCCGCTATTTCTTTTTCGCATTTATTATAATATCCACATGCGATGCCGTTATTATTCCTCCTTTAAGAAACAAGTTTCCTCTCTGCGTGCGAATCGGAAGCGGAAGCCCGACTGCGACGCTGGGAACGAGACATTGTCACGACGCCGGATAATCGAGAATATTCGTACAGTTTTGCAGCGAGGTGGCAGCGATAGGTGAATAAGGTGGGTTAAGCGAAGAGAGAAACGGCGAGGAGAGCTGTCCGCAACACGTCTCTGCTCTCAAGCAGCGAGGTCGCCTCGAGGCATCCAAGTTTACTCGCAACTTCACCGCCAACTTCTCAATATTCATCCCAATTATATACCGAAGCTCATGCACAATTGCCACGAAATCTACGCTGGCACCTTCATATACACCCGAGAGCGAATGCGAATTCCGTTACATTCGCGTCCAGCGAAACAGCCAGCTGACTTACTTTAAAGAGAATGTGAGCTTTTCCAAAGCTTACTTTTTAAAGCTATACACCATCTTAGTAACTGACCCTCCAAGATAAAACTTTGACAAATAACTTTACGTGAAATTAACTGAAGCATAAAATTCTAATACCTTTTTGCATTCAAAAACTTAAAAAAACTGTTATCCTTTAAATGTATGTCATTATTATTAAAATTTCAATATCTTTATAAAATTGGTATACCTCTCAATAAAAGACTACAGTATATTAACAAAGATATTAAGACTTTCGCGGAAATAATAATTCAATTTCTACTTAATATAAATTCTTAAGTTTAACTAATTTTATCATAGCGTTCTATATCCCGCTGCATAAAAGTGCATCTGAAGTGGACGCGAGACAGTAAATCGACAGGCGATAAGTGACAGTAACTGTCACGAAGATCTTATCTTTTCCACAGATTTTTATCTCACAAAACTTAATTTAAGTGAATGTGATTCTTTCGCTATCTCATGTATTTTAGAAAAAAATTACTAGATTGGAGGAATTTAAGATTGGAATAAAATATTCTCAATGGTTTATTAAAAACAAAATATCTTAAGCCACTTAGCATTCGAATTTACTATAATTGTTTATAGTTACTTACTAGCTATAATATTCAAAATTAAGATAAATATACTAAAACTTATGAAGCGTGCTTAATCGCACGCGGTAAGTCCTAAATAATGATGTAGTTCGTGATAATATTAATCCAGCGTTTGACGAGTAATTATGTTTAAACCCTTAATATTCGCCTTAATTCTGTATAATTTAGTTGCATCAACTCGTAAAATATCTTATAACATACATCTCTGTTTGTTTTTTTGTAGATTATAAAAATTATCCAATTCTGGTGTTAAAATACTTTGGTTTTCTTGAAAACGTGTATATTTTTCTACATATACAATGTACACACAATCAGATTTACATTAATAATTTAATAATATTATTGATATAGTTAATTTCACTTCTCTATGCAAAACAATTTATTTATCTAATTTTTTGAAGTAAATTTACTTCTCAAGTTAAAAATTAGCTGTCTTTTTTTAATAAATACATAATCGCATTAAAAAATTTGTTAGTAAATAGTAATGTCACTTCTAGCAACTAAAAATTAATTAGGTGATCGCTATTAGAAGAAAAAGGTATAACATCTTATCTCTTGTACAAAAACATTCTTGAAAGAAAACTGTTGAAACCTCGTGAGACCTCATGAAACGATGCAACACTGATACTATAATGTAAAAAGCAATACATGTTGAGAGACAACAAATATCGACGTCACATGTGTGACAAGAGTAACACTCCGCTGGTTGTGTTATATCGACAAAATTAATTGCATCGCGCGATAAAACTGTGCACGTCGGATAAAGTTTCACGCAGAACCGTAGCGCGCTATATTGACACGTGTGTATATCGCGATGTTCCCCAGAGGACTGTATACAATCCGGATGTGTGTATTACTTTTTTATTTATTCGTAATATGACTTTGATAGTGTTCCGTACAGATTATCGTGTCACACGGCAGATATCGCTACGCGCGTGGCGTTAATTATTGACGCAACTGCATGCCAGGCAAAATATATGGAAGACTTATATAGTCAAAGGAAAAAAAAAGATAACGGCAAAAGCTATAAATTTACCTTGTTCGTTCACTTTAAAATACGGCAAAATATTTCTCCCCTATGCATAAAATGACGTCGATTCTACGCGTTTTTTAATTATCTTTATACATCTATATATCTTTGTATATCTTTATATAATATGCCGTACTTCAACTAATCCGATTTCGCAGAGGCAAATTACAGCTTTTGAGTTGTACAGCGACTTTCCTCGTTCCCTAAATAAATTTTACAATTTTTGCATCTTCTTTCCCACGACTAGGACTGAACCCGGCCGCTCTAACGACACATTAGAATAATAAGACTCTCAAGTGCATTAAGGTCCAGCCAAGAATCTCTCTCATCTCCTGTTGCGCCGACGCGCCTCTCGGTTCGTACATACATTTTAATTATGTCCCTGCCTTTCTCGGTGTCTCTGCATTTTCTCTCGCAGGAACCATAGCCCCTGTGTCCCATCGAGAGGAGGAGGACAACGAAGTTTTCTTTACGCGCCCCTTATTACGCGTGGACGAGTAAGAATGCCACGCGTGCACCAGAAACCGTGTACTTGTTCCTCTCGCGGCCGGTAAAGCCACATTGATAATATAAAAGATCGCTTGAGAAGCCGCTCACGTCTCGCGTAATGTATGCGGGGAAACCGAGTAAAACAAAACAGTCCCGCTGAAATTGAATACAAATTTCTGGCTCGTTCTCTTCCTCTCTATCTCCCTTTTTCTTTCTCGCTCCTTCTTTAGCCGCCGCCACGCTCGACACCAGAAATACGGAGGCGCCTTACTGCTTCCGTCGTGGATATACGAAAAATTATGTTCGCCGTAATGACGATAAAAACGAGTGCGGTAGCATGAGTCCCATTTCAAGCGGACCACCGAGGTTGCTGTATCGAGACGAAGTACCGATACCTGATATCGACATCGGAGTCAACAAAAACTATCGATGATATACTTGATATTGGAAAGAATGTATCGCGGTACCTGTAGATATCGCTGTCCTCCCCTTGTATTTCAAAATTAATAATTTTATCGAAAAATTTTCTTAAATTTTCATTTTCATAGCTTCAACTTTTTCACCCTTGATAGATTTAATATCTCAGAAGATCTTTAATAATTCGGATATTAACAATTAGAGCTTCTACAATTAAAAGTAGAAAAACTTATAATTTTGAAAAGAATTACAGAGAAAACGTGGTATTTTGAGTCCTGCCCCTTTTTCATGAAAACGGTAAAAGACTACGGCAGGATGAGATACAATACGATAATAAAATATAAAAAGAAAGGGCATTAACCAAAGAAATTTTCTTGATCAAGCTAGCGTGAATTCTAGTTTAAAAAAATAATATAATTTTCTGACGCTGCTACACGGATAAAAAAATTTTGCTGAAATACGGATCTGAAAATAATTATGTTGAATCATTTAAAAAATTGTATCGGATGTATAACTTGCTTGCTGGAATGTCAAAACTGTTTGCAGCAACGTTGTCACACTTGGACGTCCTACATAATCATTTTAATGGCTCAATGTAAAATTATTTTCTGATATGTGTCTAGTTAAAGTTTTAGACGCTGTAGTAAAAGTGTAACACTTTCAATTTATAATTGCGAGATATGTATAAAATACGGTGCAATAAATCAAAATTGAATAAAAATGGAATTAAATAAACTTGTTTTTTTTCTACGTTTTTATATATACATGTTCTAACAACAAACAGTGCAAAAATAAAATAAACTTCCCAAAAACTTTGGTTGGAATTATTCCCTTAATATTTTTTGAAATAATGGCTATTACTGTTATTGTAAAAAATGCAATATTGAGCTTTCACAAAAGCTCTCGTGTACAGCCATTTTATTGCAAACACAAGAATAATCTATTCATTTTTTAATTGTTCGTAAGTATTACATTGATTCTCATATGTTATATCATATTTAAAATTAAATTTCTCTACATGCTTATTGTTAAAAATCAATTATTTCTTATTCACATAGGATGTTTTATTTTGATTTGATCCTCGCACCATTATCTTACATGTCAAGATGTACGTAAGACATTTCAAATCAGTGCACGTAAAACAAAATGAGCAATTGTCATTTCGATTTATAACCCGGGTACTTTGTTCGAGGTAATTGAGTAAATTGCCATCAAGTGCGCGATGAATGTCTTTGAAAGGAATCGTATCGCGTTCGATCGAAGATCACAAAACTAAATAGTAATGACGGTATCGATTCCAGCGAGTTATCACTTTCGAAGTCGGAATGAAGCGCGCGCGCGGCCGCGTTCCCAACTTTATTCTATCTTCGAAATTAGTTCAGCCGTCTTGGCACGTCTTTGTCGAGCTGTTGGTGATAAAGTTTAGTATGCTAATTCGCGGAACAGCTGTGCGGCTCCGCCAGCCCGAGCAAAATACCAAAATTATTGAATTTAAATTGCCGTAATTAAAACGTCTTACAGGCGCCGACGAATTTCCAGATTTCGAATGATCCCGGACTTCGCATTAATGTCGGGCGCCTGCCACACTACACGCATTGCATGCGCATGCATTGCGCATATGGAATTTATTATTATGTTTCAAAGCTTTTAAAATTTAATAAAACCCAAAAAGCCTCTTTTGGCGAGAGAGAAAGAGAGAAAGGAGGAACGATTATATGAATAAATCACAACATCGACGAAATTTATGTTATTCGCTCAAATAAATGAATCTAAATGCAAAGCTATAAGTAAAACAAACCTAAAGATTAAAAACTATTTAAAAAATAATTCCAATTATTTCTTTAAATTATATAACAATGAATTATATACGTTTAAAGTTCGTATTAGCAAACATTTGTGACTAATCTCTCTAATACGATCTTCATAATATAATTGTCAATTATGAGCAGCGTTTTAACGCTTTCGCAAATTCTCATTGTCAGCATCTAATTACTTAACTATAGGCGAAACTGTGCGCGGTAAATCGGTTTTCATCCCATTAATTAATATTCGCAGTGCGGCAACAGAGCGGCTTTATCGCAAATCACGATTAAATTTCCGAGTATTCCATCACACTCAGGCTATTGAATCGTTTAGTCTCGCCATCGAGAGACTTCCGGATCATATTTAGGACACAATCGCGAGAAAACGCGTCGTGTCGCATTTAGCGGGCATTTCTCACGCGTGCGCGTTCGCACGCGTGAAATCGGAACGCATTAGCGACACCGGGGCGGTTCAGATTCGGTTTAATCGTTTCCCATGCACTTCGCCGTGCCCATTGTCGGCCGTGGCTCTATAATAATTTAATGCCAGATATAATAAGTTACTTGCTGTCTGGCTGGCTGCCAGACTTGCCCTATTCATTTCCTCTGTGAAAGCCGAAAAGCGACCGAACAGATGGAGCGTTAACTTATGGACTGTCTCTTGGTGCCGCCATCGCCGCGGCGGACGCGCCCGAGTGAATTTAAATGTCGTCTGATCTTAATTGGTCAGCCCCTAATTGAGAGGCTCGTTAAAGGCCATTATAATGCGCTACAAGCCGGCGAGATCCTTGCCTCCTTTTTCTCTGGCGCGAACAATATGAGGATATGAAATCTTCAAGAACTTAATATCTTAAAGGGACTCGGTAAGCTCCAAAATCACGGGGATAAACTCATTAGACTTTAGATACACTACTTTTCCCTCTCATTTCACTTGATATGATTTGATCTCTTCTTTTCCAATTGTATTCAGTTTTAATCATTTTTGCCTTTATATTCTATCTTCGTGTCTTCTATTTAAATTTCACACATCAGAAATCTTTTGGACATTACTGACATTATAAAATTGGTTTTCATCAAATTAAAACGATTAAATTATAAAAATTCAATTTCTGCATAAAAAAAATAACAAAAAATTCCGACGAAAGGTTGATTGATTTCAAAGATATTTGTAAAGCTAAAAAAACGTGATTTTACAGGAGAGTGACTCAAAGAGCTAGAGATCTATACACGCGGTATTAGTCATCTATACGGCGAGCTTTGAAAATATCAAAATGTTCCAAAATTCATTTGATCTACCAGAATGCTCTTTTTAATTTTGCCAAACGCTTCTTTTATTTAAACAATTTTTTTTTAATAAAAATTAAAAAAATTATCTTTTATTTTTATATAATAGGTTTATTCTTTTAAGAAAAATGACGAGCGATTGAATTTTGTGAATATAATCACGATCATACGTCTTTAAATTTCTTAAAATTAAAAACTATGGAAATAAAAAGAATAGTCGTAATTCCTAAAGGTTTTCTATTATTATAGAAACTATTCATACCTCGATATTTGGGAGAGATTTATTCTCTCTTAGAAAAGACGTGAAAAAAATAAAAACAAAAAAACTGAAACATATATGTCGATGCTCAGTTTTTCGCTAAAAGTTCTGGTCTCATTTGAAAATTGAACACAATGAAGATTTTTATTACATCAAGGCGAAACTCCATCAACTTTCGGTGAGGGCGAGCAATCGCACTAGACATTTAATTTCAATTAACGTCGCTGTCGAAATTATGCCGGGCGCAATTCAGCATCATAGTAGAGCGCGACTCAAGCAAGTGTCTGCCGGAATTAATCGCTGGTTAAAATGCGCTCGGCCGATGCAACGCGACAAATTAATTCCCAGGGCACTCTGTAAATACGGCGTATTATTGTACCACCACCTGCGATCTATCCACTATTAGCGTTAGCTTGGGGATAGATTTAATCAAAGGTGATAACCACACTGGCGTCGCAGCAATATCGATTCTCGGTTGCGATCGATGAAATTCTAAAAGTCTATATCGAAACAGTATAACGTATTCGCTACGTAATTGAGTACGATCCATTTATAGCGCATAGATTACACCGTGAAAAGTTTTATACGAATTATTGTACAGACTAAACTGACAGCGAAACGCAGTTCTCTAAAACAGTTAAATTGCTTTTTCGATACATGAATCGATTTATACCGATAAATATACCGTTTTATTTCATTTTAATGTCACAATAATATAGTACCGTCATTACTTAAATATTTTTCAAAAATTAAATGTTTAAAAATTTCTTATTTAAAAAAATTTTTTAACATTTAATTAAAAAAAAAACTTGCTAAATTGCAATACTTTCAATTAACTCTTTTTCTATTTTATAAACTAACGAATTTATCAATGAATAAATTTCAAATGTATAACATACATATTGAATATTTTTTTAAATATTAGACTTATTAATAGTATATCTTATAACACTTGCACATTTTTATTTACTGAAAAAAAATATACATAGGTCAATAAGTTATTACATATTATATTATAATAGGAAAGCCATGGCAAATATTAAATCTTGCATATGTCTAGCTTTACCACGAAAACTTTTTCGAAAACTGGTTTAATCGATATTGGAAGTTTTATTAATAGGAACGGCCAGAAAATGGAATTAAGCTCTCGCAAACAAGCATTTAGATTGGTTTACCCCGAAGCGATAATATAAAATATGGTGGTGAAGTTTGTATGCTGGTTGAAATTCTTGCGGAGTTTGAAAATTATATATTCCCCAAGATTAAATATAATTTTTATCTACCAAAATTGCATAGACATACTGATAACACCGTTACCAAGCCTTTAATTATGATATAAGAAAACAAAACTCTTAAATAATATTGTAATGTGTAATATACATGTATATTATGTAGTAACAAATGTAACAATATTAAAAATTGAAAACTAAATAAAGTCAACATACGTCTCAAAGTACACGCAATACTTTTGAAATAAATACAATTTTAAATGATAATAACATTTTGTTGTAATAGTTTCTCAATCCGCTTCACTTTTAATCTATTTAACAATTTAGTAATTTTGTGAAATATAATTATCTATTTTTAATTATGTTTTTTACTTAAGCTCGTTAAGTATGTAAACGATTTTACAAAATAAAAAAACCTTTTGTTTTAATTCAGAGAGAAATGAAATTTTCATTCTAGGTACAATTATTATGTTATCCAATGTAGAAATAATAGTTACCCTTGGATGTTTCCCGTTATCATTCCTTGGTTTGTACTATTTACAGAGAGTATATCAAATGCGGGAAATGTACCGACATTCGATATATATGTATTCAATTAAAAGAAATTTTCATCAATTTATAGTTTAAAATAAATTTTAAAAATAATATCTTTTATGTTTATAATATATAAATAATATATATAATAATTATACATTGAAAAATAAAGTTTAATTCAAGATGCCATAACGATAAAATAGAATCTCATCGACCGAATAAATCAATATTATATCATTATTGTAAACGAATAAAATATCACATAATAAATCTAATATTGCAAAATTCTAATATTGCAATGGCTTATATTTCAAAAAAATAAATGTATTTATTAGAAATAAATTACAATTAAATGCACTTTAATCTCTCTCTCTCTCTCTCTCTCTCTCTCTCTCTCTCTCTCTCTCTTTCTCTCTCTATCTCTCTTGCTTTCTTTCTCTCTCTTAAAATAAAATATTTTTGCAATTTTTAAATACAGTTGGAAATATAGTTCAAATTCCTAGCGACACCAGTATGTGTCAGAGGAAAGCAATGAGCCAAAGGCTATCGGCAAGGATGGAATTTCTCACAAGATAAAATGAAGCAGAAATGTAGAATCATAAAATTCATAGTGGCTGTTGTTAACAATAATGACAGGTTAACTAAAGTTGGTAAATATAACGGATATACAATAAAATATCAACTGACGATAAGTATTTAAAATTCTATTTTTCCAACAGTTCATCTCTCTAAATATTTAATAATGCACATTAATTAAATTAGTTTAGTGAAATAAAAACATTAAACTAATTATATTAAAAAATATTCTTTTTAATATATTGTATATGTCAAATTCTTGCAACTAACATATTTCTTTAATACACACATTTAGTTTACAGAAATTAAAATTTAAAAATTTACTTGATACAGTTCTGAAAAAATAAGCATAACCTTTTGATAAAAAAAAAATTTAGAACAATTCTTAATTATGTGACAAACATTTTAAAAATATCTTTATATCTTTCAGATGCCTATAAGTATCTTGTAGAAATTATATTATATATTTACAAAGTTACTTGCGATAAAATCTTTTAAACATCTAAAAATATATTGAAGATATCTTTAATAATATATCTTTTAGATATTCATGAGAGATGTTTTCTAAAAAAAAAATATAAAGAAATATTACAAGTCTTTTGTATTTCGGCCTCTTAAATAATACACATAAATTACACTATTCGCCTAGTATCTTTAATTAAGCTCCTAAATGATCTACATTTAATAACAATATACTATTCACAAATTTTGAAGTTTATATAGATTTCTTGATTGCATACAACGAGTGCAATTAATTCCTATACTTAACCGTCGCTAAACATATTATCATATGAATGGAGAGTGCCATTCACATATTATACTCCAGTATTTGAGACCACGAGCCGGCGCGAGCCAACGATTACGCCGGCATTGTTCCGAAAATCCTTGTCATTCCGCTTCGCAACAGAGCCATGGGATATCCAACATTAAGACGTTGATCCCACAATTTCTTCGAACCAGCATGAAAAAGCGGCAGCCGTCTTAGAGCGAACCGCCGCTTACAGTTATATATCGGATTTTATAGTGGCGCGGCGTGAGTTTTTCAGATTTGATTCGGACCAAAGTACCGGCTAAGAGTACACTTCTCCCCCTGTCTCCCTGGGGAGAGAGTGGGCAGGGGATTCGACTTTCGTTGATCAATGTTCGCGAAGTTTGCGATCTCGGAATCCCATATTGCCGCTCGCGGGTATGATGAGAGCCACGGAGAAAGTTCAACCACACGTACGTAATTTGAATAAGGGTGCGATGAGGTGATATACATGCAGATTTCCCGTTCACGCGACTGCCATGAGTGACTTGGTCCTCCTCAATGTAGTCGTCATCTGTGCGGGGACTTATAGCCAGCAGAAAGTTTAATTCGATGAAACTTCAATCTGTGTGCGTGACGGTATCGGACGCTGTCTCTAAATTGCGCTCGGCTTATCTCCGCGCGACGCGTGAAGAATTGAACCCGCAGATTCTATTCGTGCAACGCCGTGCTGACAAACATTTTCGGAATTCGTCCGGCTGCGCGAGGTTTTGAATGAAACGATTTTTATCGCCCCGGCCTTTTGTTCGACCCGAAAACGGCCCGTAGTTTCCATGGGGAGATTTATTTCCGTTGCGAGAGAAAAATAGAAGAAGGTTGCAGTATGCGGTAGAATTACTTTCTCCGGAGGATATCGCTCCCGTTACATCCCTCCCATGCAGGGGAAGGAGAAGATATTACTTGCCGTTTCATTCTCAAGATGATGACCAGGTAATTGTATTATGTATTATTTAACTCGTAAATGTGCGCGATGAGTACCTTACTCTTTCCCATGGTTATAAAAACGAGAGAATGTAGACAGAAGCAAAGAGAAACAAAATAATCCTTATATGTATTAATTAATGAAATGCATACTACATTACTTATAATTACATTCAAAACATTAAACGTCTGTGGTCACGTTACCTCATCCTTATGGTGAGAAATGAGAACATCTATGGCATTTACAGTTCAGTACGAGGCTTGGTTCATTGTCCAAAATACATTTATCTCGCCGCAAAGCGCTTACGAAAGCCTCTTGCGGCGGTAAGATAAGACAGATTCTCTCGTTTTTGCGAAGCACCGGCAACTTTTCGGGCCGTTCACCCGCGCGAAGTTTCGACTAGAATTAGCGACACGGTTGGCCTGGAACGACGAGGCCGTAACTCACCGGCTTCCACCATCGCCGCACGATTGTATTGCAAGTTTGGGGCCGAATCGTGGCGCACGCCGAGAACGAGGAATATTACGTGTCTGATTTAAAACGGGCGCAACTACTGCGAATTCATTACGCCCCGCTTGTTCAACGCGTCGGATGCGATTCCGCTTGTCACTCCCTATTTTCAGCGATATTTAACAGTGAAACTGTCGAACTTTCTTCGAACGTATCTGTTATCAAAATGGAACACCCCGCGAGTTAATGTAAAAAGAAAAAAAATCATTACGTTTTGAAACAAATCATATCATTGTCGATTTGCAAATATGAAATCAGAATTATTCGATTAAAATGCAATAACATAATTTGTTACAATGCTGAGCAAGTACATGTACTCTTTTAAGAATATTATATTTAATCATTTATTAAAACTGTTATTTTCTAAAGAACGCTAATAAACTCAATAATTTTACTACAAAGATTTTAATTAATAGCTTTTAACTTTCAATTAAATAGCTTTAATCTAGTGCTCCTTTGGTACATTATTGGCATTATTTATTTCATAATATTTCCATCATAACTAACATTTTTCTGAATTATGACGTAACGTGTCTCACATTAATGAAATATTTTAATATTAAGTAATAATAAAATAAAATTAAAACATAAAATTACGAAAAAAAATTAAACGTATGTCCCATACATTAAAGGTGAAAGCTTTGATCACTCTTCATCAGCATGAGATACCCAAGCAAAAAGTAATAATGAAAGTTAGCTGTGCATAAATTATGTTTTAATTACTATTCGTTGACTCTGACTTTTATTAAAACTTTTTGTAATAAAAAAAGCATCACACGTGTTTTTTTTTTCTTTTAACTTAACGTCATAAAGTAATCTGAAAAAATTAAATATAACTAAATCAATGACATTCCGCGGTTCCTGAGAAATTAAAAATGAAAGAAAATTCCATAAATTATTATTACAAATATTTATTGCCTTTCAAAAGGCGAAAATTATTATTCGAAAAAAATCAATGATTATTTTTAATAAACAGAAATAAACTTTTTAATGATATAAATAGAAATACTTTAAACAACAAAGTTCGCAATAAAATATAAATAATAAATCTCATTCTGGTGACTTAATTTCTGTAATATACTTATATTATCGAATAATGGATGTTAGGTTGCGTCATGTAATTGGAGGGGAAAGAACTTCAAAGCGATCTTACTCCGAGCTTATGCGTCTTTAGTTATTGTGCGTTCGGCTTTTACATACACTGTTGCAGATAGCTTTTACGCTTTCAGCCCGTTCGGCCATGACGCGAACGACATCAAAGCGGCTGAACGTGTAAGTCAACAACGCAACGACGAGCTTTGGACCCATAATTATGCAGCAGCTGCGTGTACCTTCTGCTAAAATATACGCTACGCCGATATTACTCAGTTTAATGTAAATGTACACTTAATCACGTCACTTTTGTAAGTATAACATTTATGAACCTCTTTCCAAGTGAAAATGTTTCGCCGAGTACTATAATTGGAAAGTATATTTATCAGTTTAATCATATTGCCAAATCAAGTAGCATATGATCAATTAAAAGCAGCCTTCGATGCTAATGCATTAGTTCTATTTATAAAACGAAAATCAAACAACCGCATCGAGAAACGTGAAAGAACGAGACTCATTTTCACTTGGTAATGCTAAACTGTGACAGATTTTCGGTTAAATATATAATACAGTTTGCGCCCCATTGATTTCTGATCTCCAATCCATTATCGCGAAAATGACATCTACGTTTGAGCGCGAGCAGCCACCGCAGAATTTATCGAACTACTTTACATCATTGCCGAAAGCATAAACGATCTCCCTTTCTCCTTCCCCCTTTCGAGTCGCGGTCGTACATCAGTTTTTAAGAGTGATCGATCAAACTTTTCAATACACTTACACGAGGGGGCGGAGAAGTCCTTCCCGATTTAATATACCATTAAGCTTAAATGTGCTGCATCCGGAAGGGAGAGAGGGGGCACTTCGTTCTACGGCCTCCCCGCCTGGACTACTTCGTGCTTCTGCATTGAAAACTTAAATTGTGCGCATTCACTTCGTCCTGAATTTTTGCTTTCCAAGTCGTGGCGAATTAATCTTATTTCAATATTGATAAAGTCGGTCGTAAGTCATAGCTCCGATCGTGGTTCCAATGTGCTCCGATAAATCACTTCACGACTGTCGACTAGTTGAAAGTTGCTCCATAAACTCACAGCACTTTGACACCTTATTCCTGCGAGTGCATCTCATTAGAGATAACATTCATGGAAAAGGACCGCACACAATCGGAGGACCCTATGCAAAAGGGATATCTGAAGAGAGATAATCTCTTCAACGAGCAATGTTAATTTTTCGTTGTCAAAAGTAGCTGTTATATCTATACCGACGTAATTAGGTCAAAATCGTTTCTCTTTTTGATAAGAGAAGGATAGGCATTATATACATAGATATATGTATATAAAATTGTTGAAAAAATTAAACAACCACCAAGAATCCTGTCAGCCATCATTACGAAGGAAGTAGCGGCGCAGGTTAAGGAAGACATGCTAAAGGTAATGGCCCGTTTATACCGCGGAAACGGCCTGTCAAGAAAATCGATATCACTCACAGCATTGAACCCGTGGAATGCGGTGGGAACCCGCGGGCTGGTTCTTAAACCGCGATTTCTTAGCTGGTAGTAAAATGGCGGTGTTTAGCATGAGAAGGCGTCTCACAAAGGGCAGCTCGTTATGACATTAAATCAACTGCCGTAAAAACTTGGAAAAATTCTGATAAGAATGAAATGAGATGGGTCAACGGGAAGAATACCCTCTAGCCTTGAACCCGTAGATTCGTTGCATTTTTAAATACACCAAGAGCAAAGCGACAAGGCGAAAATGGCATCAACGCTAAGAATGTTGGAATAACGATGAGTATAATTCCCAAGGCAATTTACAAAAAAGCGTAAGAAAGGAAAAAGATAGCGGCGTAATTACATCAAATGGCACATACATTTCATCCTTTGAGAAAAATTCTTATAATTCATTATAAATGCCAAATCTGAAAATTTAGATCAACGTCGCTATAAGCACGAAACATAGAATTGAACACTATGTCACCTAATATTAACGTGAATTTCCCGATAAACGTGATCAAACAACGTTAATCTTCAACTAAGTGTTTCGCTCGATCGTTCGAAACTCGATAACCGGCATGAAATTACGTGCGTATACATTTGCCTGTGTGAGAGATATCTGCGAGTTGTGAGTTTTTTACGTAGACGTCGGGATTAACCTTCTTGTAAAATTCATCGCGTAAAATATCGAAAATGCATTATCGTCGTGCGTAATTCCATTGCGCGCGTGCAATCTATCTTACATTTTTCGTAAGAGATACCTAGTACGTAAGAGATAATAGTTATTAACGCGTTTTGAATCGGGCAGGACGAAACAACTGTTTGTTCGCCAAGTAATTGCGACGGTCCAATTTAAATAATGCTAAAATCAGACTTAATACCACGCCTTCCTTCATGATAAAACTCTGCGAGCATGTAATTTTCCGACGATTATCGAAATAAAAGCCGAATTTATGCTCATGGGGCAGGCGATTCGAGCGAGTATTACTAAAGCGATGCATTCTCGGTCTGGGTTTGCGTAAATATGGTCGGCGAGTTATTGCGCTATTCATGTCGATATAATCTCACGGTATTATAACAATGTTGTAATATTGGTCAAATAAAAAATCAAAACATTGCGGATGAAAAACAAATTGTATTTTAAATAAATGTGTAGTTTGTTGTAACAAAATGGAAAATAATTCAAACGAATAGAAAAAAGATTTAACATGTCGCTCAGGGCTACAACCATCGCTCATATACTAAAGAGCAATTTATTTTTCATATATTTTTTTATGCAAATGTATTTTTTACAAAGTTTTATTATGACAAATATTTATTGATAAAAAATTTTGCTATATAACACGTTTCAAGAAATAGATGTCAAACTTCGTGATAATTTACCAGAAAGTATAAACTAACATTTCAAATAAAATTGCATCGTGTTTTAACAAAGGCTTTGTAATTGCCTCTATTTTATGGCAGTGAATCAATAATCATTAATAATTATAAAATCAATAACAGGATTCCTGTAGTTCTATAGCAATTGTGTAGATTGTAGAAACTATTTGATCACGACAAACTCCACTGAAACATTCAGCATTCGTATTATACGGATCTGATTGACCATTGTGAAAATGCAAACGTTACAAAAGTGAACGTATCGCGAAAGTCATCGTGAAGATTGATCCGTCTTAATCAAAGCTACGGGAATTCCAGGAAATCGAGGCTAATGATCTGAAATTGCGCGGAAACATGCTGGACCTCCGATGTTCACGCCACGCGATTAACGCTAAACGCGACTGTACGGTTTTGAGTACTGCCGATATAACCGGTTGCTTACGTGCACGATACCAGTGAGGGATTAGACCAAGGCAGCCTATATTCTGCGCATGTTGGGAATTCGACTCTTGCGGTTGCGGGATAGATCTTTGAGTATTATGCAAGCAGATGCATGTCGACTAAATATTTAGTCGAAATGTTACCAAAGTTATACTATATGCGAAATGTCACCAGCTCGCAATTTTGGCCTCATGGCCGAATAAATACACATAATTTCACGAAGTGTGCTTTTACAATAAATATCGATAAACAAACAAAATGAAGAATACCTTGCATGTATGCGCAATAATGTCACAGAAAACTTGAATTTTATAACATTTAATTTTGGAATATTTGCCACATTTTAATTTGGTTTTACTTTGTTTTATCAACAATTATCAAAAAATTATCTGTAAGTAAAATAGATTACAAGTTTAATTTATTTAGCTGTTCTTTATGTGTATTAAAGGAATTCAGTTTTACTTTTTTCAACTGAGTGATATTCAACATATAATCCCAGAACTTCCATAAACATTTCGTACGTCTATTCATGAAAATTTATCAATAAAAATAAATGGACTTTTAGTTAAAAAAATTATTTAAAAAAACCAAATAATCTTATAAGATTAAATAAAAAAAAAACTAAATACGAGATAATACGAAAGTATGATAATTATTTTAAAAACTCATTACTTTATTATTATTATTCATTATATTGGTAATTATAGGTATTAATAATATATTAATAATAATCAAAAATTTGCTTTAACTTGATTAGTAATCATTAAAGCGCATTTACATAACGCGCGAAGAAAACTGAACAATACACGTCAGAATTTCCATCCCGACCACGATGTATGTTGCTGCATACCGCAGAACGTATTGATGTAGCGACTGATTAATGTAGCAATGTTCGATTCACATCAGGACCATAACTCAATAGATCCCTGATATATTATTCCGCTCGTAAGATCAACTTACGCAGGATTCTCGTTAACGTGGAGCGTTCGGTGTACCAACTGCGGGTTTGAACAAATACCACTCAACAACGAAACTGCACCATGGGCATTGCCGTGTGCCGCACGGTCGCGTATAGACGTGTAACAGGCGGAACATTTTGCTCTAGATCCGTCCGATCAATCCCGTCCCATCTGAAAGCACGCGCTGGCACGTATCCTTTTAGAATCACTAAAGCCCGCCTACACGTTTCGATGGAGCTCGTGAAGCCGTCCGGCAAAGCCCGTTCTATGATCTAAACAGAATGGCGATCCGCCTAAAAGAAAGTCAAAACCCCGTTTGAGCGGATCCAACATTACATTGAAATAGTTTCGTCAACATCAAGCCTCCGATACGAAACTTCACCGAGCTATCGAAATTGAAAAATACTCGCACGATCAATAAACGGTTATCTCAGAAGATTAAAAAATAAATCTGTCCAATAATATAATTAATTCTCGCTCGATGATCAAGAGGCTGGTAGTATTACCAATTGCAATAAATTACTCGGAAAATTTAAGAGAAATTGAGAACAGAAATTGTTAATGCACAATTGTGATACATTCAGAACGAGAATACGAATTAGTATTACTATAATACAAATTTGCTCTCGTAGATGAATTATTAATACGTGTACACCGTGAAATAAATTGCAAATTCGAATCAAATGGAACTCTTTTCCTTGGCTATACGAAAAAGCTTGAGTTTATAATTTCACGCATATGTTATTTCGAAAACACTTTCAACAGATAAACTATTAGTCCGTGATTCCGTAAATTCATGAGGCTTTTGGATAAAGCGCTCATAGATCTCAGCTTCTCTGTAAGCCCCTTGCGCCGATATAGCGTTCGCAATTGAGAGTTTCTACCTCGTGCACTAACATTAACAGCAGTTATTGTCGATAGGAGCAAGCCTGCGGTGCATACTTGGCAACGGTATTCACGTCGATAACTTTCTGTAAACAGGAACACGTTACGCGTCGCTACCAATGTGCTGCAGCTTGGCAATACTTGCTAGGTCTTGCCAGAGTTCAATGGTTCGTAGTTCAAGCACGCAAAATTATCAACTTTGAATAAAAAAGAGGAAGAAGAGGGGGGGGGGGAAGAAAGTTAAAACGCGCAGCGTGCGAGAAAAGCATTTATCTTCATTTTAATTTATTACTTTCTAAATCTCTGAAATGTCACTTTAAAATAGTAAATCTCGAGCTTGTACAATATATTACGAGTTGCCACTCTAACAATCAAAATACACTGTTATAAAGTGGCAATTAATTGAGTTTATGCAATTTATGAGTGATTTTTTCACTCTATTAGATTTACTGATGAGAATATTAACTGCTAACTTAAATGTACTAAATTAGATTCATCAAGAGAAACAAGGTTATTTTAAATGAGCTATTCAATACATACCTTAAATGCTTAGAATAGAACACATACATACATATGTTCGCAATGTATCTGTGATCACAGAATATTCTAGATTCAGATTATTCTACACGGTATTTTAAAAAAGTGAAAATGAAACTTGTTCAATTATTCGAATAATTTGCCATTCCGTGAGAATTAAAATTCAATCCTGTATGGCTGAATAGTTTAGGAGTGATTTTTTACTCTTACTAAAATGGCAAATTATTCAAATAATTAAACTTCAATTTGTACTTTACAAAATTTAAAGAATAGCATCTATCGATCTCGTCTGCTGAAAAAAAAATGCCAACTTTCGCGCGATTGCATTATGTAATCGGTCTGCGCACTTGGAACGGAGACGATTCATACTGTACAAGAAGAATTACAAGAGCCGCTAATAACCGACGTCTAATACGGACAAAGTTCGCCGATCTGTCAGAAGCGACAACATCATAACTCTCGCGAAGACGGCGCGCGGCGGCGCGGCGCGGCGGAGGCAGCAGCGGGGTCGACAACAAGACGGACCCCTCGGCGCACGTTGGGCGTGTGTGTGCTCAGTGCACCCCTGATCTCGCAGCGGTCATCCCCCGGTGGCCGCGGCGCCGCGCCGCACGGGGCGAGATAGACGAGGAGAGATAGAAGAGAAAGGCAGAGAGAAGGGAAGAGAAGCGGTCTGCGCGTAACCGGTCCGCGCTTTATCCGCGGCGAACGCAGCAAAGTCATCGCGCAAGCGCGCCGTGGCAAAGTGTCCCCCGCAGGATCATTTCGCGCCGCGACGCCGAGCGGCAGGCCTCATCCGCGCCGGCGGCTGGTCCATGCGGGTTCAACGTCGTCGCGCGGGAGGACGACGACGACGACGACGGCGACGACGATCGCAGATGCGTACGATGACGCTCGTTCGGCAGAGTCTTAACGCGAGTTAATCGGAAATAAAACGTGACTCGGATCAACTCGATTGCCGATCGAATGCGGCCGACGCGCGCGTTCCGGCCAGAGGATGCTGCGCCTGAGACAGGGCACTCGCGGATCGCGCGTCGCGACGCTCGTCCAGGCGGAAGCTCCACGTGAGCGCGGCTGTCATCGGGGACGCGTGCAGGTGCACCACGGCCGCGCGAGAGCGGCCGCGGGACCATCGTCTGTGAGCATTTAGACCTTGTTGCCGTGGATTACCGTCGAGGATTTACGATCGATACGCGCGTACTCTCTGACAATACCGCTGATATATTGCGGCATCCGCGTCCTACGCTCGAGCAGCTCTCACGAAGCTCTCATGCATTCAGAGTTGATGGTTCTAACGAAATCATGCCATTGCAGTGGTGAATGATTAATATCCCCTTCGGGTGTTAATCGTGGTGTAATTTCTCTCTATCGAAACGTATATGTTTATGCAAAAGTTAAAAGTGAAGTACGGAACACGTGTATGGTTTTTGGGGTGAAAGCCCAAGTGTCTATGCTGTTTTCGAGAAGACACTATACTCGATTTGGCAAAGAGAAGGAAAGCAACTTCGTTTTCATTGTGGGAGATACGTCGCACAGTGGACGCAGCGATAGACGTAATAAAAGATCGATGACCACACATTGTGCATCGCGATAGCGAGTACTGGTAATAAGCCAAGGATTGGTAGTGCAGCGAGCGCGGTTAAAAATGCTGTGTCGCTGGCTCGCCGTGCTGGTACTCGCTGGTATTCTCCTGATTATCGAGGCGATCGCGGTCAGCCAAGGTACGTTGCAATCTCGTCCGAAATTCTCAGAACGTTAACGAACGACTAACCCGTCCGGCGAGAGCCTGACCTCCGCCGTGAAAACTTATCGCGTTCCTGCGGGAATGTCCGAGATAACGTGCCCCTACGAGACTAATCTATGTAATAGAATGTCGGTGAGATGAGAACTGATACAGTCCTCTCATTTTCGCGCTCATTTCGCTAACTTATCGCGCCGTTAAAATTAAGCACACAATCTTTGCAATCAAGTACCACCGATAAAGTTCCGTTGCCCTCTCGCAGTTAGTTCTCGCGATTATACACTTACGATAACATTCACGTTCGCGTAGAGAAAAACATAATCGCTGGCAAAATAGGTGTTCCATAAAATCAAACGCGTGGGGTCGCAAGAAATCTCTGCTTCATTACGCTGTATCGGAGCTTTAAGAACCTACGCAAAGCAAGTTGAGCTTTTTCGCAATCGTTTAATCAACGCGCGCGGTCTTGCATTACTAATCGTGAATTAATGAGAAACACATGTTGCTGAAAAACTCTCAAACGCTAATTGGGCTATCAATATGTGCTTAAGATTTAAATTCATGCGTAACGTCTCGAATTAAAAAAAAAAAATAATTTACATTTTATCTCGATTACAAGAAAAAATGCGTTTCCAATATAATAATTGCACTATCGAAATTGGAACAGTAAAAAGAATTAAGTAAAAAAAACGAGATGCTCACATTCCACATCTCACTTCTCATCTATCAAATTAATTATTTAAACACGAGAATTACATCAAGTAATATTTAGTGGAGTTAAGTAATATGAATAGAATTATATATGTGTAGAATTCGATCCGCGCGCATTTCAATAACGAAAGAGCAAATCGTACTGGAGATATCTCTTCCTCATAGTCTCTCGAATGCCAGTAGCATCGGAATTTTCGCGCTGGCGTGAAATTGTATGAAGTTACGTAACGTTTGCTCACTCGCGCAGCACCGGTTGTCGCTCATAGCGATCCAAAGTAATTACGCGGGCGAAGATTATGTCAGTTCGACCGAACCGCACCAGCGTCCCACTTTCAACTTGCGGAAATACCTGCGCGGCGAGTTCGCGGATGCCGAGTTTGGAAACATCGCGGTTGCATTCAGTCTCGCACTGCTAATTGTCGGTTCATAGTCAGTGATCCAGGATAATTGCGCGGGTGGTGGCTGCTCAAGTGCGAATGCACCGCTCGGGACCCACGTACCGGGAGATGGCATACGTGCTAATGCGCGGAAACACGTGCGAGGATTTACCCCGTACACGCTTTAACAGTATCACGACGACGACGACGCCAGCGACGACAACCGCGGCGACTATGAGATTGCGTAGCCATCACCAGTGGCGTTCCAGCACGCAATATTACTTGATGTTACTCGAATAATTAAAAGTCGGCAAATTTGATCGGTATTCGCTGAATGGTGCGCTAGCATCGATCGAAGAGAATCGGAAACTAACGTACATACAATCGTCGGGTCTCGTGATTACAGATACGATGAAAACCTTACAATCAGAGCGTGGCAGAATGTGGCGCGTATTAGAGACGCGCGTACACAGAGACACGCAGACGGAACAAAAGCCCTCGTCTCGCTTCGCATCGCCCGCGCATATTGGCTCGAGAACGTAATTGAGTGCGACGTGCAAACACTCGCGGCGATTGTTTCGCCGTTTGTCAAGGGAGACATGATTTCGCCACTTTGAAACTAGCTTGAATGCGATATTCCGCGAAAGATAACGCACGTTATCCATCTTTCGCAGGATGCGAAAGAAAAAAATTGGGCAAAAGAAAAAGAGTAAACAGAGTCTCGGGAAAAATAAATTAATAAGGTTGAAAAATAAAACGTAATCAAATATTCAAGTATAAATGCTTAAAGGATGAAGACGTAACAAAAAAGTGCGGTTTGGACATTAATTGTACTAATTTGTTAATACACAAAAGAAAAAATTACAAAAATTTCTGATTTTTTAGTTATGCACTGTCTAAATTAGAAAAATTAGAAATAAATAAATCTTGCAAAATGTGCACGTGTAAAAATTATTTCTTGTGCGCATCAGTTTCATTATTATTATTATTATCTGATTGAATCTATTTATTTTTTGATCCTTCGAAAAAATTGTATTCTCAAAATAAGAGGATTATATGTTCTTCAGTAAGCCTCCTTAGCATATATTTTTAAATTCTTTTTCTCCAGCATATTCTTTAAAACTAAGAATACATCCCGTTTTCAAACAAATTTCTAAACAATGATAACTATGTTTCATTTTTTATATTTGCAATAACTATATCGTTATAATTTAATATAGACAATTTAAAATGTAATATAGTCTATGTTTGGTGCTCAAAATCTTATCGTGATACTTAAATGAATAAAATGATAATAAAAAGTGGCTCAAAGAGCTAATCAAAACTTCTCAGGCAGATTCATGTTTTAAAGATCAGTATTTATAATTTTTATTAGTTTGTTTTCAACCTTCTTAATCGACAGTGCGTGTTCCTATAAAATTTAATATTTCAAAAAATTACATTTTCTTTCATATTTGAAAAAAATCAATCCTAGAGTAAACTCTAATCTCTCTTACTTATATACATTCTTATAAAAATTAAGAATATTTGCTACTAATCTGTCCCTTAAAAGAATTCTCTCTAAAGTTGAGAAAATTCTTTTAGTGCCTATTTTAGAAAAACTGTAACATTATTACTATTATAAAAATGAGAGGAAAATTCTCAAGTTGACGATACAATTTTTTAGATGTCAGGTCCATTATCTTCCCATCACGTATCGATCTGACATATTTGCGCATGAATTTTATTGCTCTCGCCTAATTAATTGTTAACGGTCACGGAAATACTTGCATGATCGGCGATAATGCACAGATACAGCCGCGTACTCGCGTGACGCGTATGCGTTTAACGCTAATGTGAGTTCAACGCCAACTTGATTGACGTATATGCGAATGAGTCGCGAGCATGTGGTTCCCTCATGAGAGTGTAATCGGTGAACGACGATTTGGAGACGCGTTAGAAGCTATTGGTAACGTCAAATTTAACGAGCATTTTCGATTAAGGCTAATATTTTCGCGCGAGATATTGAATACATGATGTGCTATCTATCAACCTCATTTTAAAAACTTTCTGTTCCGTGACGTAAACGCCTCGCTACCAATTTTTACATAGCAAAATATAAATCTGTTAAAAATTTCGTGAAAGGAGCAAGCAACGAAACGACATTATGCTAGTTGACGTCGAAAAGGCACTAGCGATTCGGCTAGAAATTATCGCAGATCGCGTGCTATTGCAGCTCAGCATGAAGAACGCGAACTCGATGGTGCGGCTGAAATCAATCTAATCCACGATAACGGCTCAAACGTGAAATAATTAACACACGATTCGCGCCGCTCTTTGACGCACGCATTTTTTAATATAATCCGCTTTCGGACGCAGCGCGTCGCGTGCAGCGCGTAATTGCGATCGCGCAATTAACTGGGATCGCGATATAGTCATGAGAGCTTTTAATTAGTCTAAAAATCGCGTCTTAAACTGGAAGAAACAAAGACGGTGATCCGCTTTACTTATTAAATGCATCCCCTTTGAGCGGTTTGTTATTCAGGTTGTTCGTTATTTTTTTGTCGTCGTTTATGAGCTCGCTTTTGAAAGCGAACATTACACATTCCCTCGGGATCAAATGACCGGAAGGAAATATCAAGCTTTTAATAAAGAAGAACGGACTTCAAAAAGTTTCCTCCTTAAACCACTCTCTTCTCTGGTACCCATGCCAAACAGATCTTCGGTGGGCATTATTGTCAATCGACCAGACGTAAGCAAGAAGAATGCAATTTTTTCATAAGATATTAAAACTCGGAAATCATTAAGACGTGCGAAACGTCATCGCGAAATATACGCGGTATGGTCGGTAAAAAGTACTCCGTTTCAACGGAAACTCGTTAAGACCGTCCTCTAATTGCAGAAAATCAATCTTGCGAAGTTGCACGAACGGGAACATCGCTTTTCACCGGCACGCACAAAATCGCGTCGTTAGTCTCAGTAATTATAGAGAGACAGTCTAGGCGGAGTAGAGGAAGGGAGCTCGTTTCGACTCGATCCAATGCACAATTTTATACAAGTTGCTCGAAAATGCGAGGCTACGTCAATAGAATCTTTGATCAATTCGTAATTGATTCATCTCTAACGAAAATTCGATTGCGTATTTTGCATCTTTCCAGCGCGTCTTTTTAACTTGCGAATATATTGACGCCTAAGATCGGGACAATCCAGATTATAATTTTGTTACAATAAAGCTGACGTTAAATTACGGATAGAGAGATTGCGTCATACATATTGCATGATTCACGAAAAACACACGAAATATTGAAAAAATCTATGAAATATTCATGATTTAATATATTCTAATATTTTCATATTTTCTTCGTGAAGAGGTATCGGATCCAAAATCATCTGATACACAAATGCGATTTGTAGCACGTTACACCAACTTTGATCGGCATCTCGATGGACGACACGTAAACTTGATAATTGTGACGTAATCCAAAAGATAAGAATAAGCGGTTTAAAACGTTGAGGATTTTCCTTCATATCTAAAATAAAATCAAAAAGAAGCATTGACATCGAGAGGTTTGAAAACGCTCATTTTCTCTTCCGCGTTTCTTCAAGTGCCAATCCGTTTAGTGAGACGTAATCGATAGCTTTGCTCTTGAATTCACACTGAAACAGGTTTCGTAACACGCTGCGGAGAGCGTGTAATTGAAAGTAGCTGACAAGCGGTCAAATTCAGCAGTAACAGTTCAAACAGCGGTTACACGTAATTTTCGCTACCGACACGGCTACACAAGATTCCGTTGTTACGAATCCGCAATGTACGTAAATACGTTTAACGCACGTGTACGTTTCTCATTTTAATTTGTACGCGTAACTTACGTGTCGCGCGACGAAAGTGGTTCGACAGAAAAAAAATTTCATGGGCTACGCGAACAGTTTCGGCATGGACTGAATATAATAATCGTATGACAAGAAAATCAATACGTCTATTCTACGTATTTGTAAAAAATCTGTTTTACGTTTTACTTGTATCCACGTAATTTTCACCATTTTAAATTTGTGAAATAACCTAAGCCTGTTTAGAAATAATAACAGACTACATGATGATTGTCGTTCAATTTGATGCGCAACGCATGAATTGTGTATTCTATTTTGCGCACATGCATCAACGTCTGTTTCAACGAAGTTTAATTAACCATAACGAAATTGCCAGGCGTACGGTTTGCCTAGAAATTACAAACTAACATCTCACGGTCTTTATTCCCTGCGATTCTAATTAATTCAATTATATTGCAGGAGTTTAATTACAATTCAGTCTGCTAAATCCAACCGTACTGAAAACTAACAATATCTCAATGGCAAAAGATGTCGCGGAAAATAGAATTAAAATCAACCCATTTTAATCTAATCGTCACGCATAAAACCATTTCCTTTAGACTGAAATGATAAACTATTTGTTCCTTTCTGAAAAAAAAATCTTTTTCTATTTCATCATTAAATACTAAAATAAAGATATTAGACAAATCATTAATACAGCAGTGTTTTCCCTTGCGCGAGAATAAAGTGCTTAGTCAGAGGCATGCATTCGTCGTAATTAATCAGAGGGCAAGTAATCACGCCATGAATCATCGGGCACTTAACGCTTAATAAGAATACGCTGCCGTTTATAAAAATCGCCGAGGGAATCAATATCCTCCTCGTAATGCGGCCAACTATTCGGTAGATAAATACACGCACGTCCCGATGAGAAAATCTCCATAATCATGCACGTTCATCGTCATAAATCACCCCGGGTACGGGCGGCTTCCACGGCGGGGGTGCCTTGACGCGCACGATTTCTGGCTTCATATCGCGAACTCGTATCCTGCTTTATGTATTACATAAGCTGGACCCAGCCAGCGGCTATAAGTCGATGACACGTTTTGCTGCCGCTTACGTGCGCGCAATGATTCCGCGAGAAAGCCACCAGAGGATACATCCTGTCTTCCTTCCTGTCTTGTAAACGCTAACGTGGAATAGTACTATTCGTGTTCAAGAGAAAACTCGCAGGTGACATTTTTCGTATTTTTATAAATGACGATCTCTGGCAGTTGCAGACATAGAAAAATAGAACTGTATGCTGCGCATACATAGTCTGTCGTTAAAATTATAACTCTATTGATTTTCGCGTTATATTTCTAATTTAAAAAAAATATTTCCTTAAGTCCAACAGAATTTTAAATATTAATAAATGTAGAACTTAAAATGTTTCACACGCTGTCATCTTTGATTCAAATTTTTCTCTTCAATCCCTTAAATTAAGATATATCAACTGTATACGATTTCAACAATAACATTTAATCTACTTAAATGTATTTAGTTGGAAAACTGTTTCAATTGTGAAGCTGTTTACAATGGATTTTTGTACTTCACGGATATAATAGCAGGATGAAATTTTTAGCTCGAAATCGCTCATTCCGTTCACAATTTATACATATAGCAATAAAATTAAAACAATTAGTAGAAAAATTATTGCTGAAGATGACAAAAAAATAAACGTGCTTTATACCGCATTCCTCACACACAGTATAACTGCAATACTAACAAGAACAAATTGTATTCATTATCCGAAATATCATATATGTCTAACGTTCAAGTTGACATAATTATTTAATAGTGCACTCATATTCGTTAAACTGCAGTACAGACGACTATTTTGCGTCACTTCAGATACTTGGTAGAAACTTCCAAATACCCAGACACGTATGCATTAAGCTATATCCTTAGTTTACAACATTACGTCACTCTAGTAAAACATCAAGTTTCTCTCAAATGTCACTAGAATCACATGTCGCTATTATCACAAAGATAAACATAATTCGATCACAAACTAATTGTGCGTAACGGAGATGAGAATTTGTTTGATTCTCATGTGAGTTCCTTTAATTACACGTCTTGTAAATTGCAACTTACGGGCAAAAGATACTATCCAATAAATACGTATTAGCGTTATCGTCAGGCGGAAGCGCTCGTCCTGGAAAAATTAAATGACCCAGGTCCATTAAATTTAAACACGGTATTAAAACACTCGGGATAAAGCGAGATTAAATTAGCGCGAGGGATCGCTTCGCTCTCGCTTATCTGCGGCACCCGCGAAATCCCTGGCTATTATTTACGAGCAGCTTAGCGCGTAGCATACATACATTTCCCGCTGGAATACGCCCCCGTCTTGCATTTTTATTATCAGCCGAGCTACCAAAGGATGGACGTACTCGCGCCGCGTTTCGTAACGGAGAAGAAGACCGCGCCACGGTCCCGCGTGTGCATTTACGACGCTCGTATGTGATCGTAAATCGCCATTTACAACCCTATCCATGCGCTTTTTATCCCTTCTTTCCCCGAAGTGCAGCTGCTAATAGGTTTCCGCGCGAGCGTTTCGATACATTACCGCTGGGCGTACTCTCTTTCAAAACGAAAAAATATCCTGGTACACGATACGAGTGTTTCGTATCTTGTAATTCACTTCGTCGCGCGAAAACCGCAAGAAGTATAGAGCGTTTTATTTCACCATCAAATTCGCGACCTGAATAATCGTGACACGTATGCGCTTTTTGGACGAGAGCTTCCTCTATACTTCATAGGTAAATGAACGCTTTTAAGCTCGTGAATATCAAACATGGTAGTTAGATCTTCATCTTGTAAAGTCTGTACTCTAAAGCATTATGTTCATCTGCAACTAATTGTAAGTCCATCTGGAAATTCAATTCAAAGATA
Organism: Solenopsis invicta; assembly: GCF_016802725.1. NCBI lineage: Eukaryota > Metazoa > Arthropoda > Insecta > Hymenoptera > Formicidae > Solenopsis > Solenopsis invicta. Next base: position 17,904,733 of record NC_052665.1, read on the forward strand.
ACTATGTGAAGCGACAACTGTTCAACATGATATCCATCAAAATATAACTTGAGGTGTAAAATAATATTGAAGCTAAAATGGCATTGTGAAATTAAAGGAAAGACAAAATCATTTCAAACGTAACATCTCACTGGAGAAAATAGAACTATTATATTTCTTAAGGAATATTATCAACTTAAAACTCTGTCTTTACCGCTTGATCTCAATACAATGTTCTCAATTTAATTAGCAAAGTATCAGCAGAGTTCCGATGCGAAATTATTGTCAAGGAAATTATTTTCGATGTTCATTTCGTGTTCAGTTGCATGTAACGTTCAATTTTATTTCCGATACTATCGACAAGATATTTTGGAATCTGAAAATTCATTACAACCTTGATGAGATTCGTTACGTAGACGAATGAAAAAAAAATATAAGCGAGACACACCCGATTGAGAAACACCTGACTCGACACATTTCGATACATAATAATATAACTGATTCCAATCGCGAATACCGCAAGCAGAAACCTGCTAATTGAAACGTAATAACGAAGTATTCAGCTAACTACCGCGGCGACGGACGTAATCATCGGTAATTTAGCAGCGGGGAGAAAAATACAAGAGTCATCGTACGTATTGCAGTGGATTATCCGGATTGGAGGGCAGAGCGCGAGGGAGACAGTTCTTTGTGTCGTTCATTAAAACACATGAAAAAAGCGTATTGCCATGCATACGCATTTCATCACACGTGACGTCCCCCGTTAAAGACTGCAAGTAAACGTGATAAATTTTCCGCGCTAAATTGAAAACGTTACAAAAGTTATTCGTAATACGTAAATAAAATTAAAGGACGTTTTTATTATGATAAAACAAATAAAATTCGCACTGCAACGTTATCTCTTGATTATTTAACAGTCTATGCAGAAGCTATTAGTAATGCTACCCATGTACCCATCTGTTACCGATAACGAATTTCAAGTTGTTTAATTAATTTCTGCTGCCGAGCTTACGAATTCGCGTAATAAGGATCGGACGTACCACTAAATTGCCTACCGTAATTAGTAGTTAACGAGGAGACGTTACACTTACTCGCAGCACAAAGCCGGCTAAAGGTTACCTGCAGAGGATTCTCTCGCAAGAGAATCGATGTTACCTTACGTAACTATATAATGACATTGTATATAGTTGATCATAGTTACCATGTCTGTGGCTGCTCGGAATCTTGCTTGGGAACTGTAATGATGTCACGTGTAAAATTTTTAGTCGCGATGAGCGATTCGAGCGAGTGATAAATTACATTAGTGTTTAAAGTACATTGGCATTATACGGAATTAATACGCGTGATGAAATAATTAATACTTTAATATTATATTCAGCAATATTAATGCGAGAAATTATTTCAAATTAGTTAATTCAGATGATGTGATTTGAGGTCTCTATATTAGTCGCGTTGTTCATTCTTATATGATTTCATTGACCTAAAGATCCTATTATTTTTACATTTAATATTTTTAGTTTTAAATTTATTAAAAAGACAAAAGAGAATTTTCAGTTTTTTTCAGATCTTGATCCAATCTCAATTTAGCTATTATAAATAAACATTTGATCTTTATTTATATTTGCAACAGAATTTAACAAATCTTTTTGTGACATTATTTATATTTTTCAACTAAAAAGCCGTCTATATAATAAATGCTAAAGGAAACGCTTTCGTACATAAATACAATCAAACAGCTATGTTTTTCAATCGTAACAATAAGCAACCTTTGTTGTCTACATGTCCGGTGCGACGAATATCAATGTTGCCGAGCAAACAAATAAATCCGTATTACGAATCAGCGGATTAAAAAGCGTATATCGATGAAAAATTTACGCAATCGATTCGTACCGTAATGTAACTATAATCGTTCTGGCAAAAACGTTATTGAAAAAGATTATTAATCGAGGCGTGGCATAAAATGTTCATACTACGAGGTCGGTCGACGATGCAAAAAGGATCCGGCCCGTATTTAAACTCCGGTATGGCCGCTGTTACCGTTCCGTATAATCCGCTTAAATTCGTTTCACCCAACCAGAATGTCCAGAATTTGTATTATTACAGTCATTACTCTGGCCCTCGTACGTGCTTAATGGGCAGGTCTACAATTGCAGAGGTTGCGTGTAAATAAATCGAGAGTTGCTTAAAAGATACTGAGCGAATAAACTTTTTTACCATAGTGTTATTCGAACCGTTCAAAAAATTGAAATACATACGTAAAGCAAACCATTAAATAATCTAAAGTTGGAGAACGTACAATTATATCAACATAGAAACATAATGCAGCTTTCGCAATAATTACATAACACAGAATGAGTACAACACGTAATTTTAATTAAAATGATATTATAATTTTAGACGCCCAAGAAACGTTGAAAACAAGATCTCAAAAATTATTTATATTCACAAATAGAAAGAAAAGTTAAACTTACAAAAAGATATTGACTTGGTTAACCATTTATATATCAATTTGTTTATAAAATCTTTGATGCTTTATTCTCAAATACTACAATTTACTCTCATAAGATTATTGTCTTTCGACTAGACATCTCATTCTGAACATATGGCATAAGATGAAACTATTTGAATTTGATAAATTATTAAAAAGGTGCATTAGACATAACTTTTTTTTAGCACTAACTACACTTGCATTTTATCTTCTAGTTTAGTGTTGATTTTTCTACTCTATTATAACCTTTTCGAAATTTCATAAAGACACATTGTCTCAACTAAACATCTCCCTTTGGTCATTCGATTTGTTCAGTAAAAATTTTATAATTTGTTTAAAAGATTTGCGTACGTATTTATAATTTAATGTAAATTTATGTTATACTGAAAAAAACAATCCAAAATTGGATTGAAACGTTATGTGTAAAAACTTAATATTATAATAAATTAATGTATTTTAGTTTAAACATTGAGATATAACGTAAACTTATTTCCCGTCTTTTAAAGTATTTTAGAATTAATTATAATGGTAATACTGTGTGTTTGTATGTAATAAATTTATAAGTGTTAGATTATTTTTTATAATTTTGTTAATATTAAAGCCACTAATCACATCTTATATTAACATATATTACGTATAAATTTAGATTGTAATGTTTCTGAAAACAAAATATAATTTCAAAAATAAATATTTTATAAATATATGCAATTACTAGACATTATAATATGTAAGTTCATATAATACGTTATATTAATATATATAATGTTAAAACAATTTAATTAAGATTGAATTAATCATGATGAAAATATTCATACCATTATATTTTGATATTAGAAAATCGATACACAGTTTGTAAAATTGAGTGATAACTTTTAAACTTTTAATTGCTTCAGAAAATTAGACAATCCAGATTATTGTGAGATTGCAACACCACACATTTAAAGCTTAAAAGTTTCATAGAGTATTTTGGCTTGTCGCAACCGTTCCTAAATTTTCTTCTTTTAATATATATATATATAATTTACAGGAAGTACATTTATAAAACTTTTTCATATAATTATGAAAAATATAGTTGTATAAGTTTTTGATGAAAAAAAGTGGAACAATTTTTACTTTACCGAAGACGTATTACTACTTCTTCTCATTGTCATTATCATTCCAAGATACTTGTTCTTCGTCATTTAAGCTCTAATTTTTCTCTACTTCTCGCTTCGCTAAACCACGTCACTTACTGAGAAGAGCTATTTATGAGCCAATAACACCCGTCGTATTACTCGTTTTGAAGTGACGGATTGTATATATAGTACAAGACAGGTGCTTTTGAGAAAACTACCGAAAACTCCAACTAGTGGCCGACAGACAATTTACTAAACAATACTAGACGTATGAAAGAGTGTTCTGTTAATTTACACGCATTTCACAATGTATGCAAGAACGGTATCCATCCGCTTTAACGCGCGGCACCAACAATCTCGGCCGTGACTGCAAACTTCTTCAACTTTTATCTCGCGCGCGGATGATGCCTGTGCCATGCACGTATCCGAGTGTCGAGGAAATTGTCGAAGTACAGGAACTTTTGCCCACTGCTGCCTTTGAGTCTGAAATTTTCCACCGCCACGTCTACCCTCTCGTCTACATCGTGTCGCGATCCAGCCGCATAGAGACGAGCTTTTTCCCTCACGACGCTCGTGCTTGCAATTTTCTCGAAAGCCTTTCGAATTTCGAGCCATTCGCCGATGTCTGTGAACCGCACCGACCGCTTCGCTGAAGTTCGATAAATGAATAAAGCGATTCCGATGCCATGTTCATACATGAATCGTATGCTTTTAATCGCTAATGATTCATATGAAACACTTGTTAATAAAATAATCATACAAAAGTCACTCAATTTTTAATTCGTGCAATTTGCAAAAATATTTGAACTATAAAAATATTTGAAAATTGAAAAACGCGCTAAAATATCTTTTTCCACGTATTCCCTGCCGATTAGTACAGTATATATTTTTTGCAAAATACATTTTATACTGCGCATTATAAGCGGCTTCTGCTAAATCCCGTAATTTCATAGCGCTGCTTGTTACACCTAATTTTGTGTCAAGATACGTCATGCTGTATAAATTATGCCGCAACTTTGAACACAAGTTTAGGGTAAAATTTGCGAACATCGTTGTTATAAGTCAACAACAACATTAGCGGTTTCAGTGAAGCTCTTGTTGCCAGAAAGTACGATGTTCTGGCTCTTATCATATTCAACACTAAAATGTAACTCTCTATATATAATCCTGACGTTTATTTATGTATATCCTGAAATTTAATATTGACATAAGTCGTGTGCAAGCTGACGCATTTGCGACTAATAGCACTGACAGTTTGTTTTTAGAAAGCGAGAAACATTTATACAAAAGTGTTTTTTTAAAACGTTTATCGTCCTGCTAGTCAATAAAATGTTAATGTCAACAAGAAAAAAAAACTACATTAAGTGTTAAATACACGCTGAAAATATATGTAGATATAAATACTGACGAATTTTTGCAAACCTTTTTCAAACAATTACGTAATGTAACCATTTATAACTCGCGACCTTAAGAGATCTGTGACGGAAAGACTTTTTATCAGAAAACCTATGCAATTTGCAAATGAGAGGTTTCCTTTTACGTTCAATTTCCGGGCGGTGCCATATATTTTTTTTTTTCCCTAGGTAGATCTTTCCCTATACAGAGGGATGTAATGAGTGTTTGCATCTCGTACATCATGAATATAAGCCCGATCACATTTCAACGTCACGGAGTGGCCGCGTGGACTCTGAGAAATCGACTGCTCTCGTGTATCTCTTTCTCTTGACGTACCGCAATATCTTTACCCACAAATAAATGGTTTATAAGCACGGATCGAATGTACAGGGCGTGTCTTCACGGGCTTCGCTTTTTAACCACGGTCTCTCTTGTGCTCGCTCGTCACTACGAGCTAACGTATGGCTTCTTCAGAACGATCGCGGTAATTACTTTGCGAGAAAAAGAGATCAAACGTGGAAATGAATTTTATGGAGAGAAAACTGTCGCTCCTTTTAAAAGAAGATCTTAAATGACGTCTGGAAGACATACAAGCCTGTCATTGTTTAATGGGTAGCGAATTGTGTAACAAGATAGAACGTGACAGATCCAATTACCCAATCACCTGGCTACCTCCTCAATTGTGTAATGCTCCAATCTAACCAGAGACAAGACTTAATCGTGAGTTTCGATTAAGAGTCTCATACATGGTAACTTGACGCACATATTATCCTTTCATCTAATACTTTGATTGTTATGCGATTAATAATGTATCTTAGATTATTCGAGATAGATTTATAGAGATCTCAAATTTTTTCTGAAAAAAAATTACTTTATTCTACTTAAAAAAACAAAATTATAAAAAAATTTCCTGCAAAAGTTTCCTCCAAGTTATCAAATAATATCTGGCTGCCGTGAAATAACAATATTGCTTTCGCTCCGAGACGCAATTGCATCAACTCTGTGGATAGTTAACGAGACAGTCTTAACGATTGATTATATTTTTATTCGCGTTCGTAGTATCGACTGGCGTAAAACAAGGCGGCGGCGCGTTCTCGAATCCCCGGTCGTGTCGTCCATAACGTGCACTATCGTGAGACGTTATAAATAAAAGAACGTCGTAATCTCGGTGGTCGGTCGTGTCTTACGTATGTATGAAGGGGTAAACCGTGCCCCTCCAAACATGCGCCGCGCACGGACGGCGCGAGGGGTACGAACGGCAGGCGGCGTAGGAGTTAGGCTGTCCTGGAAGTTGATATAGAGCCTCGAGAGACGGCTCCTGCCGGCCTCCGACATTGAATTATAGCTACAGCTCTTGGCGAAACCGGGAACTTGTTATCCGAGGTTATGACAGTATAAAAATACTCGTCGTTAAGAGCCCCGAAGTTCGGAAGTATCGGCAAACGCGCGTCGCGATAGTTGGCGACTTCTCGCTGAGTTAAGAACGTGTCAACGCAGTGGTACCGCAGTGGTCCTCAAACCTTCAGCAACCTACACGTTTTTATAGAATAGGCGACTTTTATGGGCAGCTTGTTATGGAATCTTACTAAATAACAATATTCCTGGAATCTGTTCCTCTAATTGGCGCGATGACAAACATTCTGATAAATATATATATCCAGAAATGTCTTTTTCTACTTAAACAATTTTTAGTAGAAAAAGCCATCAGATAAAGTACGCATAATTAATTACAATTTGATAAATCAAAATTAAAAGTTCGCTTTATTTAAAAATCTGTATATCTGTTTATATTTTTATTGCACAATGCAATATTAAAAGAATAAAAAAATAGGATTTTAAAAGCCAAATGTCAGTTGGATTTTTCTTATTAAATATAACTTCGATCAATATATTTACCATATCCATATTCAATTTTCCTGGTTACTCTATATACTTTATATTGTATACTTTATTTATCAGTCAATATATTCTATAATATATCGACTTTTAAGCAAAAAGAATCTTTAACAGAAGTGTTTCTTAACACAAGTGATCGATGATTCAAGTGATGTATCGTTAGTGAGGTAGTTTCAAAGTAAGAAACATGTTGTTCCAAGGTTTCAAGAATTAATTGATCGCGTGAACCTCGCTCGTATTTTTCTGTACTGTTATAGATTTTTTTAAAAAGTGTAAATCTTACAAATATTTCCCTCCTTTATTTTTCTTCTTTATTGTATAATATAACAGTCAAAGTCTTTAAATTTTTTGTTAATAAAAATTCATTGGCTAAATGAATAACAAGTATTTGATACAGATTTTAAGATCAATAAAATAAAAATGTTTTCTGAGATAACTTTAATAAATATTAATATTTTTAACAAATTTATAGAAAAAAATCTACACATTAATTGAAGACTAAATCAACTAAGTAAAGAAGTATGAAGGAAAGATTAAAAAACAAACTTAATTGAGATTAAGACAAAAAATTTTTTTTATTGATACATTTACTCAAGATAAGTGCAATAAAACTAATGATGACTGAGGAAAGTCAAAATATAACGCAATCATCTTCAGTAAACATATAAATAAAAAAATTATTCTTTAACTTACATTTCAAACTCGTTTTTTTACCTTTTTTTCATACTCTTTTGATTACCAAACATACATATTTAATGCATAAACTTAAATGTGTAAACTAGCGGTACAGATTTATTAAATCCACTCTGAGAAAAGCATTCTAGCGAGTCCGACGGAGAGTCATAAAACGCATTGAACCATTGCAATGAATTCTCCACATTGGCGTGGATTACGCTCTCGAAAACATTCATGAATATAAAATTCGTGATTGTCGAGAGCATAATTCGATTGAAGAGAGGATTCTTTTCTACTTAAATTTTAAGTTCACTCCGACTGAATTCGTATAATTAGTTATATGAGTTTCTACATTATTATAATAACAAACATTTTTAAATTGATATCACTCGCATGCTTACTTTTATTTTTTTTCTTTGTATTTATCATTCTATTGCGCATTAATTAATATCATTTTACGCGTTAATAAATTAATAAATAAGCAACAAAATACATCAGTATATAAATTCATTGTGTAATTTTTTGTTTTATACATATCGTTATATAAAAATATAGGTGCAATGTATACATGTGAAACCAAGAACTTTCGTAATCAACGATGTTTCTCTCGCAAGTTAAACGTAAGTGCAATCAGACGTTTGTCGACTCGTCTCATGCTCGCTAGATGCCAAAGAGGAAAAGAGAGTAAAAAAAATACAGAAAAAATTTAGTCTACCAGACGAGGGACGTGAATTTATTTCAGAGACTCCGTTTGATTTCCCAGGGCGAAATCCTTTTGAAGAATCGCGCTGCCCTTCCAGCACCGCCCCAGTCGGTGCCGCTCGCTTACGCGTAAGCATGAATGGGTTTTGACACCGCGACTGAATCTGCCGCGTGTAAAATCGACATCTGAAATTCCATATTTCCTGCGCCCGTTCTATCAGGCGCATAAATGGGGCGACGCGTTCCGGTAGGACGCGAAACTCCGAGTGCGAGTGCCGATGACGAAGTGTCACGCGGGAAGAGGCGTTTAACTGGCGCACGAATTAATCGCGTTAATTGACTTGTGAGTTGATGATTAACTGGTGAATGTCAAATGCGAACGCGTACAGATCAAGCAGACAAACGTTCCAATGTCATCGACACAAAGGATAATATCGTTTGCAACATATGCGGTGTATCCCGTTGATTATATTGAGTTGAAACGAACGAGTTCATACTGCTTTTAACTAAAATTCACAGATATTTGTTTAGATATTTATGCATAGGTTTATCCAACCACGTATGTGCCGCGTTATAAACTTTCGGCCCAATACTTTTAGCTTATTTTTTTAACTCAAAGCAATTTAACTTTGTTCAATTATTACGAATTAATATTGGTATTACATTAAAATATAATTAATAAATTATAAATTATATAATTAATAATGATAAGTTACTTAATTATTATATAGAGAGAAATGTTGAAAAATTGTGCATTGTACGTGCATAGGTATTAAAATGCAGTTTTTTACTTCGCGTGTAAATCATATGTGTGTGAAATGGTTAATATCAATTTCTAATTGTTCCTACGTATAAATCCTTTTTTCATTGAACGCTGACATACATTACAAATTACATTGAATAATTTTTCATTGTTCTCAATTAATATCCTATTAGTTCATGCTTTTCATAAGGTGAGATGCAAAAAAATTTATTTGGTTCATTAAATTTGTTAATAGTAATTTAATTGGCTTGTCACACTCTGTACTAATGCATCGCACAAGCGTGCCGAGTCGCAAAAATGCAATAGTCCATATTAAAAAAAAAAACTCGCTCAAAAAAAAGAGAAAAACAAATACGACGTGAGAATTGACCGAGAAAATTGGATAGCTGCATCGAATTAGCCTGGAAAACATCTGCACTCTGCTGCAGAGAGCAACCAGAAGAAGAACGGCGACTGATCCGAGGACCAATAATTGCGCAGCTTACCATACATTACGTCATAAACTAGTGCAGCATTAGCGAAATGGAGCCGTGCGGATGTAAAATGATTATACGCGCCTCTAGACTGCTACGAACATTGAGCAGAGTACGGCGTCCGTACTCGCCTAAGCTTTGTGTAAACCTTTGATTTAAGGACCGAATCGATCGAAAGCTTTAGTCCTTGCTTAAGCAAAGTAATGATCGCAGGATAAATTTATGTAAATTTCTCGAGAAAAAACTGAATATGATAAATCCATACTCAATTTTTTTTAATGTGACAAAAAATTGTCCAATAAGCAAAAATAGTTTATATTGAAAAAGAGATATATTTTAATACATATTCATTATTTCCTCAGCAATAATTACATCTGTACTGTTTCAGTAAAACATCTTTTAATTAAATTATATTATAAATTATTATTCGCAAGTATTCAGAATAAAAACCCAGCGATTTCGTTATATTGAAGGTAATGAAAAAAAGTATTATTTTTTAAATAATTAATTTTTTTTTCTTTCCTCTTCTTTCTCTCTCGAGGATATAGAGCAAAAAAATTTCAAATAAATCATACAATTATAATAATAAAATAATATTTTATATTTTTAATCATCTATTGAATTTTACATCTAAAAAATATGTAAAATTCAATAACGATAGAAACAAATGAAAAAGAATCTCTTGTTACCGTATAGGTGTAAATCAGTCTTTTTGAGTAAAATATAAAATCGTGGTCAGGAACTCGCATCTACATTTCTATTTCTCGCATGTAGGAGCTTTTAAAAAGCACTGTTCAGCAATTACGTGCATAAATGAGAAATGACGTTATTAAGTAAATTTTTGCGGTTTTAATTTATGTTCGTCTGTTTAGCCCGGGAGTTTCGTTGCAAAACGCATCGCACGGGTCGAGAGTATCTCTCAGAACGATGCGTACGCTGTCTGGAACAACAACTCTATTACGGACCGCTTGTTCCAGTCAAAAGAAACCGGAGGAATTTCCCTTCATAGTCAGCGTCGAAATGCTCCGCGAGACCCGTGCAGTGCTATGTGTACGTGAGGCCGATTCATCCGCTGCCGCTTCTCCGGCATGGAGATACGCCAAAGAATTCCCTCTCCATTTCTCTACAGTGTACCAACCGTTGAGAACTCTACTACCCTCTCTTGCCTTTCCCTCTTTATTTATCTTACGCGTCACATTACCATCGTGCCGTTGTGCAGACTACGCGAATTTTCGCTGGCTTTAAGCCCAGTGCGCGAACAAAAACGCGAGAATTGTTCCTGCTTAAAAATTGAAAAACTGCAAGAAAAACAACAAAAACACGATCCGACTAACCAAAACCATAAAGCAATAATCGTTTAATTATTCACAAATGCACTAAAAGGTATAATGATTATTGTTTATTAAAATGAAATCTTTGTACTTATTTCAATCGATTGTAAAAGTCAAACAACCAGATGTGAAATACGGTGGGATCTTCCTTCAACCGCGGTGGATCATGCAGCTATTCGTCAGAACATGCGAAATGTTAAACATGACCCCAGTATGTTATTCCGCGTTTGCGCCCTATTTCATAACCGACCACAAGATTCGATTTGTGCTTCGTGAAACGCGTTTCTCATGATACTTTATCGATGGTGTGCTCGTAAGGCTTCCGAGGCCACGCTTTAAGCTCGCGCGTGTACTGTAAAGCGTATCCAATTTTCGAGACGATGCAAATAGACCTGCAGTCCGTGTACCTGTGGGAGATGCGCGCCCACCCGTCTACACATACGCACACACGTATACACGCGTAGGTGGCAGCTACCATGTTTCCTTTAACTCGAGGCAGCGGTTGCATTCAATCACGACTAAAATGTAGGTTTCTTATCGCATGAAAACTTGTATGCACGGCGCATCGTGGCCGCCACATATCCTGCTGCACGCCGGGCTATATCGCCGTTGCATTACTTCATCCTTCACAGCTGCCGCATCGTTGCACATTCATGCTGTATGCATACATCCGTTTGCTCCTATTTCCACCAAGTTCGTAGGTGAGAACGGCATTGAACGTATAACGATGGCCGAAACAACAAATATTTGTTGATATTATAAATGTGCGCTAATGAAATCCATACAGATTTACACACGACAAAAGTATGACGGAAATTGCAGGATAAAAGTAAAATTCCTAACTAAAAGCAAGCAAACGTGAATACATGCATGAATGAACAATTCTCACGGTATTAATAATACCGTTCATACTCTTGAACTAAGTTGTTTGTTCGTATTTGTTTGCGCTCACTTACTTGATCCGATGTCATATGGATTGATATCCCAGGAATTTAATTTAAATTTTATGTTCTATATTTTCCAACTAAAATTAAAGTTAAATTAAAAACGACACGCATTTTTACCAGAAATTATATTGTTAATATTTGCGTTTCTGTTTAACTGCTTATTAACATTTCAATATTGTTTGTATGATTAAAATAATTGTATATTTCTTTTAAAAAAATACTAAATTATAAAATATTAATAAACGTTTCTCTTTTTTTCTTTACTCTGTTTATCCCTCTCGTAGCATTATGTCTCAAGTTCAACGCGATAAGTTGGCGGGGGGAAGAAAAAAAAAAGAAAAATAGAGGAAACATGAGCGGGCGATATATTAAATTTAATGGCCGTATCTCCCGTGGTGTGTATAAAAAGATATCCGGGGCAATAATATCGTGACCTACATTGCCGAGCTATATTATCTCTTTAAAAAGTTCCGAAACTTTTTCCTCATGATTCATCCTAAATCCGTTTGCAGCTCGCACGTCATTTACGTCTTTTTCATTGCAATCCGATAAAGCTTCGTAGACGCAGTTGCGTTTTTAATGCAGCGCGCCGTGTGAAAATTATTTCATTGCGTCCACGCCGTATTGTTTCTCAACTAACGCTATCGGATAACGCCAACCAACCCTCGTATTTCGTTGCCGGAAGTATGTTTTTCCGATCGGTTGTATCGGTGCAGGCACGATTTTCCAGCGCATTATCCGCGTTCCGCTATCGCGGGACAGAATATGCCGCCCGATGCGTTTCAGTCCTTTCCTTCCGGACATGCGAGAGAATATCAGTGTGGAGTATAAGTCGCCATTTCAATAAAGTTGTTGAGTTCTGAATAAATTTGTATAATGCAGCATAAGCAGTTAAAAAAATTACAATCTTAAAAATAATCGGTTTTTCAAAATGCATTATATATATATAATTATAATTTTTATGTTTTCAAAACGTTATCAAAATTATAGATTACTAAAAACGATTAACTTAAAACAATTCGATAGTAATCTAATAATTTATTTCATTCAAGATTGGAAAGAGTTGTTTCAGTAGTATAAGCGCGACATTTATTCCTATAGCTACAACATTAGAATATACATATATTAAATATGTTATAATTCAAATTAAGTTTTCCAATACAATTGAACACGATAAAATAACGAAAGCATTTATTAGTGGAATATAATGTTTAAAAAAATATATTTATCATGGAAGAAGAAAAAAGATAAATGTGTCATTAAAACGATTAAGAAAAAGAGATCATTCGTAAATTGTTAAATCTGCATAAATTAAAATGACGTATAAAATAAATGATTTTTTTCTGCTATAGTTTACCTAGTTTTAAAATTTTTCTGCTTGAGTTATCACAATTTTTCGGGTGAATCGATTCTCAACTAAAGTATGCTCGAAATTGGACAGAGGTCACGATCGTGGGACATGCGGTGCATCGTCGCGATAAGAAATGCCATTCTCCATTCTAGAGGAAAAAGGAGCGTGCAAGGAAAATGGACCGTCGCTTCGCTAACGGCGTGCATAAAACCGTCGAAGGGGATATGTAGTATCATGGCAAGCCCGACGTATCGGACGGCCTTCCGAGTATAATCGTGATATACAGCCAATATTACGGGACGCGTGGATACTGCAACGACGCCCTCGGACGCGACGGGGTGCATCGGAGAACCTACGTATTCTAGAAAGCGCGACGGGGCGCAGAGAAAAGTAGGATTAAGCTCGGCAGGACGTATCGTAGAGTTCCGTAGCACACGCCATGGCCTGCGGCCCGTTCTCGCAATGTTGGAAATTGCAAAGTTTCTTAAGAGGAAGCTGCATGTACGGATTGTGTAAACTTGGCCTACCACGCTCGGCCGATTATGGAACTGTCGGCTGGAAATTAGCGCGTGGTTCGGTAGACCTTATCACCTTTAGAACAGCTACATGTCGCACGATTTGTTTTCGTGAGAACGAAAACTATCGCATGTACATTAAAATGCACAAAGAAAATTACAGAGTTCTTAAGCCTAGCTAGACACACACAAAGAACTAATAGCTGCGATAAAAGTAAAAATATCTGTTACAGAACTATTTGTACAGAATTTTCTGTATGTGTAAATTAAAATACAAAAATATAAATAAAAATCGAACATCAACAATCTCTAACATTGAGACAGATATTTGTTCAAAATTGCTGTATCTTGAATTTTGTATTCCACTCGTGGTAGAAAGAGCACAAATCACAACATCTTCAGGACATTCTATGCGTCTTTGCATATGCACGTCCATACTATCGTTTATAGTTGTATATGCGATGGTCCGAAACGGCGAAAATTTATCGTAAGGCGCTTTATGCTGCTGGCGACATTCGAAAGCGAGACATCCGCGTATGACTTTATGAAATGTATAACGTCACGTCTTTTTCATAGATCTGCATTTCGTATCTGCGCCCTTCGAAGTAAATACATAATACATGATACTACCAGTTCATTTGCATCGAATGTAAATCATGCTACTTCATTTATAATATACTATTGCGAGTCATTTCGTGTGAATCAGTGTTATCTTGAATTCATTGAATTTTCTTTCATACTTTATCGCATAATAATAAATGGCTACGTCGAAAACTTTTAACATTTGTATTAAATTTCTAAAATAATCAATAAATATTTTCTCATATTTTATGTACTGTAATATAATTATTGTTATTTATTTTATACATTGTCATATACAATAACAAATAATTAATATTTATATATTGAATATTTCTGATTTATTGCATCATTTTATAAAGAATTGAATATATTAATTGAAATATACAAGAAATGTTCAATTAATAAAATTTTTTTAATTATTACAATTTATAGAATTTTTGATATATTTCTAAAATATTTTTAATGCAAATGCAATGCACAGAATGTGGAACATTTACAATAAAATAATTATTAATTATTACGTATTCAGTGAATATAATACTATTATAATACCGTATAAAAATTCATAAAGAGGATTGAACTAAAGATCTTGAAATGAAATACAAGATCACAGAAAATCCGTTTTCCATATAAACCGCCTATTGTTTTTAATCATTTTAATCTGCTCAATTAATTGAAAACATGAATCAACCGACTGAAAAAAATTTCTAACTAATTAAAAATTTGTTTATCTCAAACGTGCTTATTCATTCCAATTTTGTATTCTTTCTTTTTATTATGTAGTATTATTTTTTATCTAGTAAGGCTCCAATACGTTACACATACATATATTTATTTGATTAATATTAGTATAGTATAATATTAGTATTTTATATTATAGTTTCATTAATATCAAGTTACAAACAATAATTTTTAAATCAATCTAAATAATATCTTATGAGATTTTATATTTAAGTTTAAATCAAAAACAAAATGTGTTATTGCTTATAACTTTTTGGATTGCCTAATCCATTTATATCATAATACACGTAACACACAACAATAAAATTTCCTGCCACCCATCAGATATTTACATATCTCGTGAGACGAAAACTCACAAGTACGGTTAAATAAAAATATAGCTCTCAAATCAACGATATCGAATAAAAAGAAAATAAAATAATAATAAAATGCAATCTAACGTAACATGAACTTGGTCATCTAAAAGGATTTAATGACACAAAAGGCCTATAATTAATTCATTCACGGTTTAAAATATGTCTAACGTTTGCGTTCCGAGAATGTAGCGCGGCCACATTAACGCATTCGACGATTGTCGAGATCATCATTCGACATATGGACTACAGTGGCTTGTCCGATAATTCAATTACGGAGGCGAGCGCGCACACGCGCGAACGTGTTTGCCATACTTGTACGATCTGCGTTTGACGCGCCGCCCGATTCATCCGACCGTGTTAACAGCGGCGCGGACTTTCCGGCAGGTTAATGGCGGTCCGAAAATCGCTGACAGAACATTGTAATCGGTCGGCAATGTCATCAGGATAGCACAATGGTTCGTTGGACTTTCAATACGTTTCGCGAGTCCTGTCGAGCATAATCGAACATCGGAATAATCCGCGGCCAAAAGAGGCGAGTTGTACCGCGTCACGTTGTCATACCCAATCGTCGTGTTATATTCATAACGCTGAAGTTAATTGTTTTCATGCCTCATTTAAATTATTAAATAAAAGTGGAGAGAATAACCTCTCTCTAGGCGAATTTGCGGAATTGCAATTAATTTATTCTTTCATTATATTTAAAGTTGGACATCTTTCATTCCTCGATTCTTACAAGATCTATTGCAATTTTTAAATATAAAGATTCGTAGTATATAACTAAAATTTATGGCTCCGTTCCGAAATTCACTGCCCGTACTAAATGCAGCTTATATAATCAAGTGCTAATGTCTTGAAATCTTTGGGACTTAAAGATTTAATCTCTGTCTTCCTACATGTTAGACAATTAGTGACAAATTTAACTTTCAATACTGGAACTATCTGTACACTGTGTGCTTTCATAAATTTAAAAAAATATATACAAATAAAATTATTTCCATTTGGAAAATTGATATAAAATTTTTATATACAAGTATTTATTTAAATGTTTGATAATTTATACAAATATTTATGAAAAAATTGTAGCACAGAGAATTGTGCGTCTGCTCTCTGGGTCGAGGAAAGAAATTCCCATCAGAGATATCGGACTTTATTCGATCGTTATCTCTCGTGGAAAGCAGGGGCAAACCACCGAGAATATTTCCATGAAAACTTCTTTAAATAAACCGTTTGAAACCGACGTTAAAACTGTAAATAGTCGTTAGAAATCTGTGCAAATAAAAAAAGCACGCCACTGAAATACGCTAAAGGGTAACACAGAAAAAACCAAAAATTTGGAAGAAGATATTTATTTACCTTTATTTCACGAGCGATGAACAAGTTCTGTTTCAGTATTTGTAATATCATAATCATCGGTTATAGCAGCAACACAATCATATTTATGTCATCGCTATTTTCTGTTTACCATGTAATTCAGGTTTTATAATAATTATAATCATTCTACGGGTAATTGTGTTGGCCCTGTGACGCTGTGACTCTGATACGTGATGATATTACAAATACTGAAGCAGTGCTCGTTCACTCAAGAAATGAAGAATAAATATATTTTTTATATTGCAATATATGTATAATTTTTTACGTGTATTGACAAAATCGTTTTACGAAGTTCAAATTCATAAAATTAATCTGATTTGAGTGAAGAGTTAAATAGTACTACCTATTTATAATATCTCGTTAGCACTTAGTTTCTTACAGTCCAATTTTTAATAAATTCCAATATATTGAAGATGATACGCGCATGCAGTCGCTATTTATATCTAACGTTGATTAACGTATATATTATAAAATCTAGGAGATTATGTTAGTTTTAACGCGTCCGCGAATTAATATGAGAATATATGCGGCATCAAACTTTGTGGCATCATCACTGAGAACTCTTCAACAGTAACAAAGAATGTTTCAAGGAAGTTTCCCTCGCGCATGCGTTTGCGCTCGTTAGAATGGCGAATGATCCTCTATCGTATTCTCTGTGGAATTTTGCCATCATTGGTTCTCCTTTGGCGTAATGTTGGCGTTTATTCACATCCGCGTGGGATCATTATGAAAGTTAAATGCTGTCGTAGGAGTAAATCTCTCAGGAAAATAACTCTCAGCATAAGATTTAGATACAATTAGTCTTGATGTTGTCACTTCTTGATAGTATAAAATTTGTAATAAATCATGTAAGCTATTTACATCATATGTAACTGAGAAATTTTTAACAGAAAAATATCTAATTTTTAACAATGTAGTAAATGGCAAAAATTAAAAAAATAATAAAATGGGAAAAGATTAATTTTAACTTCGATAAAGTAGTGTAAGTAATAATAATAAAATAAAAACGAACGCTAGATATGCATGAGTATAAGCTATACTATAATGTAATATGCTATGAAAACGAGTTCGGAAGCGAGTTGAAAACTCGTTTCACAGACACGGCACACCTACGATAGACCATTGTATCTGAAAGTACCATTCTTACGGTTCGTGCCCCGGATTATAATGGACGAAATGTATTCGTTAAGATTGGCGGACCGTTTTCATGAAAAATTGGCTTAAACGGGCGATATTCGGCTGCACGAAAATTTCGGTAAGTTCCCACCAAACTCATAAACGTCATCAGAATTTATTGTTTTATGCACGTATCCTTTAAAATCTTCTTGATCTTCCTGAACATTTTTAATGTGTGAGGTTTTATTCGCGTTTCATTTAAAAATAAATGCGAGTATTCATAATAAAAAAAAAACTAATAAATATTGTGAAACGTACATATTATTTTTATGATGTACGACAAAAATGTTATTAACAGCAGAAATATTGTTTTATTTTAAATCTAGGTGTTTGCTTTAAATTTGTAAATCCATTTCATGAAAATTTCAGGAAATGGATTTACAAATTTTCCAAGAATTTTTATCAAAAAGTTCTAGGTAAGAGAATTTTTTGAAAGTAGCTTTGAAATTTATTTTATTACATACGCGTGTATCGACTGATATGTTTATCGCGCTTTCCATCATCAAATAAAAATGTAAGAAATAATTATGTCAAAAAGACATAAAATTTAAAGAATCCTGCGCAGACATTGCACAGTATTTATAATATAATATGAAAATTGATTTTTGACTCACCGATCCGATGCGCAACGAGCGGAGTTGCTGAACTACGAAGCTGCCGTGATACTGTAACATACAAACAAAAGATTTAAAAATTAAAATGAGCTCAAAATAATCAATATTTCAAAAATTAATTTTTCTATACTCAATAAGAGGTTTCTGTCAAAAAATATTTGCTTGATATATTTAAAGAAATTTGTGCACTGCTACACTATTAACAATAAATATAAAAAATGTAAAAGAAATAATTTTGTCAGAAAGATATAAAATTTAAATTTAGAAATTAAATTTTAAAAATTTCCAGGACTAGCAATAAAATTTCCAAGACAATCCTTGATTCCAAAGCGCACAGTCTCAAATCCCTGACTTTCCAAGTTTCTCCAGGTGTAGACACCCTATAAATGTACAAGCATGAGTTTCAAAATTGATTACTTTGTAGTTCTTAAACAGTGCATCTGTGCCACAACATTTAAGTGCTGTTACTTTGTTATATCTTATAATTTTTCGTTAATTATAAAAATTACACATACACAATATTAACTTTAATTGTATAATTTTTAAAGCACATATTCTATGAAAGATGCATTATTAAAATATATTTAATTTAAAAATTTTTCTCTATACAGCTTTTTTTATATTTTTAATGTATAAAATATGTTCACTTCAAAGTTAATTAGTAAAATTCAGACATTCTTTATATGATAACATTATGATATAAAGTAGTTCAGGTTGTACGTATTATGTCCATATCTTTTTGTGTTATTTTTTTCATTCATATATATTAAATAGCACATAGTAAAAAGTTTCATCTCGCAATTATCAGTACATATAAAAAAAAATATTTTACGAAAAAAATGATCATTTTGCTCGTTTGCGAAAAATTCATGCAATCTGTTTTTATTCATGTTCAAATAATTTTAATAAATTTATATTAAAAATTAACTGCGACAGGTAAGTCATGTTATTAATGAAAATGACTTCGATTTCCATATGACAAAATCACAAAAAGTAAATTATCGGATTTCGATATCTTCTTATTTAATTTTGACAAAAAAATATTTATTAAAATTACAGATCATATTTTCTGCCTTTTTATAATCAGAATTAATATTCACTAACTACAATTTCACTTTTTTGTTAAACTTTCTCACGGTTTCTATGAATTTCATCAAAAGAGCTTAGTTACTTCAAACATCGTTATCTATTATAAGTTTCAAAACATTTCTTAAACACTAATTTTAAGGATCCTATTCATTTAAACGTCATTTTGTGCCAAACAAAAGATTGGTTTCTAAAGAAAAACCGAATAGCCAGATATATATAATATATATATATATATATATATATATATATAGGCACGCTTCTTCCTCTTGTTTTGTGAAGAGAAACGTTCGAGATTTTTCTCTGAAGTAAAGGCATGGAAGAGTTGCGTCAAAAGAATTCGTGCTCTGCACGGGTTTCATGATCGTTAATGGCAAGCAACCGATCGAGAACATTGTCGTACTCGTCAGAAGAACAAAAGCGAGATCAACGCAGGTCATCGTTGGTACCAAGCTGCGGCAACAACAACGTTGTTTATGAGAATCGACCTAGATCGATGTCAGAGGGAGGGGGGGAGGGCGTAATCTGAGACAGCTCGATCATCCGGGAGCCCCGCAAGTTCTGATAAGATCCGGGGTCGATGTGTACTTTACCGGCGAAGCCTTATTAGCAGAATCACGAGCTCAGTTCTGCCACTCCTCTCTTCCACTCTTTCATCCTTCCTCCCCTCTCAACCCTCTTCTTCATCCCTCTCTCTCTCTCTCTTTCTCTGTCTCTCTCGTTGCTCGACGACAGGCTCTTTAATTTCCGGCATCGAGGCGACCCTTTGTCGCCGGGCACGGATGACTCGAGATAATGGGTTCGTGAAACGGCGTGTCCTTGCCTCTCGCTCGTTTCGAGAGTTAATCGCGCGCGTGGTGTATCGCATAGATTCTAACTCGAATTGGAACAACCTCCGCACAGCTTTCCCTTGTTGTCTCGCGAAAACTCCATTTTCTCGCTCCGTGTTCGATGCTTGTTTTACTAAACATGAAAAAAATAAACTACACATCCGCACGTTGTTCATATTTTTGAAATTACTCACATAAATCCGTGCAAAAATTTCAGTGAAGGAATTGCAACTTTTTATTATCTTTTTATTATCTTTTAATTTTTTTATAAAATTTACTGTTCAATTTAGAGATTATTTCATATTATATATATATTGTATATTTCCCTGCAATATTTTATCTTTCATGACATCTTGGTGCACTTTTTAGACTAACAAGATTTTATTTAATACACATATTTGATAGATAATTTCATAAAATCTGTTACATCACAATGCAAGTAGTATCGCATCATTATTTTGAACACAACCGAATTTTCACGTGCTTCAAGATATTATGCTTTGTATAGTATCATATGAACAGAAGCTCGGTAAGGAGGATAGCGGAAGAGAGGATTAAATTCTTTCGTTCTCATGCTGCTCGTGGTCCACTCTTTGACTTTCGCTTATCCTTTGTTGCGCGTCGCACAGAGGCAAATAAAAAAAAACTCGGATATCGGGAAAATATATTCTTATTTTCATAATGCCATTGTAAATGGAATATCGAAGAGTCTATAATCCAGTGTAGCTTTAGGTACTTGCGCAGCACTAAACTTTTGAAACATTTCAAGCATAATGAATATTTGAAGTTCAATAAAATAAAGTTTTAATACACTAATGATGTAGAATAAAAAAACATTTTTCCTTTATAAGAAGCAAATTTAAAACTTTTGAAAAAAATCGTCTTTTCATAAGATATTAATCTTGAGAAAAATTGTATACATGTACATCCTTCAATAGAAACACGTAAAATATATTATATTGTAATATGAAAAGTAGCATCGAATACATATGTATAATAAAATACAATTAAAAGATTGATAGCTCGAAAAATGTTGAAAAAAGCATGGAGAAGTTATAACTTTCATAACTTTCTCGAAAGGAAATAACTTTGCAATTGAAAAATTTTCTCTGGAAGAATTTGACTCAAATAAAACTAAACTAATTTTTTTTTAAATATTTTCTCGTAACATTTATAAAATTGAACCACAAAAGTGCGTTTTACTTAATAATTTTTTTTAAAACAAATAATACATATAAAAATTAATGTGCATGAAAATAATGAAGATCTTTCGTTCGCGGTACAGTAAAACAAAAGCTGATGACAGAGAACGAGATGTGAATGCTTAAGTCTAATGAAGTCGTGGCGTAGGATAAGCTACAGAAAAACGTAATGTAACGTAGACGTGAAAGACTGTTGTATTGTCTGCCTTTACTCTACGTTACAATATATCAGATGTAAACGCTCACGTCACATTTTCAGCCAAAGCGAGGTAGACAGCGACATTTTCGTCTAGTAGTATTGTTTTATCACCTATTAGACGTCAGGATTCTTTTGAAATCCAGTTCAATAGTTTTCTGAAAAATATTGTTATATCTATACTATGTATACAGTCATCAAGAACCTTCGAACTGGGCCAGCACAATAAAGTGTGTATTACCTATGAGCACACATAGAAGCACGTACAATTCGCCAAGCTATACTTCAATATCTATATTGAGACGATACTGAGAAGAGTAGCAAAACTGCTTAAGTACGTTTCGCTGAAGTAAAAATCGTTCCACATTTTTTATCAAAAACTTTATGAAACTTGGGGAAATATTGTTCCTTCAGAGAATCTCACCCTGTTTTTAAATATCAATAATATTTTTAATTAAAAATTATTACGTGGCAACAATTATACGACAGCTGAATAAAAGAATCGTATCGCAAAAATAATGAGGACAAACGTATTAATTTTATCGAAATATTTTCGAGGTCTACTAGTTCTATTAATTTCGCACTCGTACAAGGGTTTAAGTTTCCGCGTGAAAAACTGAATGATTGGATCAAGAAGACAAAGTTTAAAGCACAGTGTTCTCTTTTGCAGTCACGTAAAAGCATAAGTTTTACGTGTTGCCGCACCATGTTCCATACCAGATGAAATGCCTGCGTTGGCAGGCTTCTACCAGATGTAGATAAATCTTGCAAAGCGCCACTCTACGAAATTTCAGCAGCGCCAACGCACGTAGGGAGATTTTTCGATGCCCTTTGTGCGCACGACGTTACACACGTCGCCGGTATGTTTTCATATCGACAGCAAATATGGAGTGAAATACGGTTCTCGTTCTTTCTCCCTTCCGCCCTTGGTATTCTTTCCATGTCATCGATTCGCAGAGAAACTGTTCCGCGACGACATCGCGATCTCGTATATTAATATTGTCCCAGCTACCTTACGAAAAAGAACGCGAAGTCGATGGAGTGCGAAGTAAAAATCTTCCGCTCCGCGAAAATATTTCATTGTTATTTCGTTGCTTCGTGAACATTATCGATCTGGTATAATAACTCTTTTCTTCTATAAAAGTACCGTTGGCTTTCTTTACTTTTCCATCGCTCGACATGTGTTATATCCGAAATAGACAATTAAAAGTAACTCCCTTTTAAAATTCTAGATCGAGAAGTGCTCGGTAAACGTGCCAATCTGATTTTCTCTACGGACTCGGGGACAAATGCGAGTGAACTCGTTTTACGCCTTGAAGGAAACTAAACGTGATTTATGATCCTCTTGATGCGTAATCGAGACTCCGCTGTTTACAGCCCGTGGAGACGGTTCCGCTGCGTGAAAAAGTCGTAAAATCGCGGCGTAAATTACGAAACAATAGCGCCGGCCTGATACACTATGCCGAGAACTATTGTATCACCACCATGGGCCAGGTAACAATGGACCAACGCGAACAATATAATACGACAGAGAGGGATGTAATTATCTTCGAGGTATGAGATATTCCGCATTGTCAAACATCAGTGCGAATGTCTCCCCATTCTCCATTGGAGAACTCCACTTTATGGGCAGAGAAAGAGATAGATAGATAGATAGATAGATAGATAGAGAGAGAGAGGGGGGGGGAGGGAGAAAGGAAGGAGGAAGATTCGTCAAACGACGAAAGATCCTCGGCCAGGCAAAGTTGTTCACCAGAAACCGCTGTACGCTTCACGGACCCGTTGTCGCGAGATCAACGTTGAACTACCGGGTGACCGATATTAATCACGCTGCCTTGTCCCCGTGACGCTGCATCCGCATGATTCTACCGACTATTAATTACGATAAGCGCGACGTAACACGTCACTTTATTATATCTTCTCGAGAACAGAGCAATTTTTTGCGAAGCACGGTACTGTCTGCAAGCTCCCGATGATTGAGCATGATTCAGCAAAGTAGCACAGCTTCAACTTTTTCTGAGAGATTGCTTCGCACCGTGTTATATTCCTACACTTTCCTAAGCGTGTAATATAAATAAAGAATTCACTGACAATTATCTTCTCAATTTTTTTCAACATAGAATGGATTACGAACACGAGGATAAACACAAAAGTAAATTTTCCATAAAAGGATAATCTTAAAACAACTTATGATACTGTACGAAATAGAGTCAATTGCTATCTAAATCTCGTACTCTCTCTTTACATCCAAATTTTATATTAAAATTCTTTTAAAATAAAAAACAAAGGAAATAAACATTCTAAAGTAGTAAAGCCGACGTGTGCAGGCGATTAACTATATCCGGAAAAGCTTAACGCGCACCTCGTCAGCGTCTGTAGTTCTCCTTGAGCCTTTCATTAAGTCGAATCGGTTCCGATTTCTCGTGGTCGAATGTAACCACCGACCAACCAGATTCGCTCCATTCGCTGTGACTCCAGTTAAAAGCGTGCTCACGCTTCCCACCTCATTCCTTTTCTCATCCTTTTTTATTGACGAAATTAACGAGTGAACAACTAATCACGACCTCTCGCTAGAGATTTATACGTCTAGCATTTTATTTTACTTCGATTGCTGTGTCTGTGAATTTCTTAATTTAATCCTAATATTTGAGTTCAAGTTTAGGCGCATAATACATTTTATTAAAATATTATCATTTATCAAAATAGTGAATTAAGATTTTCATAAAAAATTTTTATATCAAATATATAAAAATTATATTAATTTATTATATATTATATATTTATAAACAATACTTTAATTTCGTTAATTTTTGTTGTTAAACATCCTCCAAATGAATTATACATGGATTACACATTTGATCGATTATATTCGTTTGATTGACATTCCTTTGATAAACGGCTTTCTTATTACCAAAAACATTACCCCAACATATTTATCACTGATATACAGTGTAATAGGAGCTACTATCGTCGTGCTCTTGCATCAAAACACGCTCATAATGTGCCCAGTCACGTAGTCAATACTTGCGCTAGGATTCGATGCATCATAGGATGTACCAAGGCGAGTCCTTCGTAATGTACGTGAGCCACGTAAGCAGATTTTTCAAAATATTCCATTCAATAAAAAAACTTTAATATTTCTAAAAATTCTTTCACATTCAACAAATTAGTTTTCTATTCTACTAATCAATTCCGTAACTATCGATAATTAAAAATAGGTAACTCTGTATTAATCTTATGAAACGCTACTTATAAATTTCGTGCAATTCTGTGTAAGGTTGCCTGGCATGGAACTTGGATAAGTACTCGCTTGTCGTAAGCTATCTATAGTAAAATGTTCTTCAAAGTCTGTCCGATATATTCTGCTGACTCGGCGATTTTAATTATCAACCACAGTATCTCGTTTATTCGTTGTCTTGTATTGGAAAATGGTGATATAAAATCACGGCAGAATCAAAAGAAAACAGCGTATTCAGCAGTATTCATCTTTGATAAAATCGTGATCATCTCTTTGTATAACATTCAAAAGATAAATGTTGAATAAAACGTATTATAAATTTAGTATTAACAATTTAAAACATCTAACTATTCTTGTACATAAAAATGTAAACCTAAATCTCTAAATATTAAATATCTCTTTAATTTACATTAAAAATATATGCTTTATTTAAACTTTTACGTTAAATAAATCTTTCTTGTGAAATCTCTATAAAATTTTTAGAGACTGCAAATTTCTTAAGCTTTGAAGCTAAGAAAAAGCTTTTAAAAATATCATTTTCAAGAACGGATTATTTTTCCCGAATTCCTTGGCAATTTTTCCGGCGAAATTCTTTATTTCCAAGTTATTCTACCGTGCATCATTTTGCATTTCATCTTCTTCGTCATTTCTCTGCTCGATATTCGACATAGTAAAATCGTTTCCTCGAGACTTGCTTCGCGTTTTGCTGATTTTCCGTCTTCTTGTAGCAATTCGTACAAATAGTTTCGCATGCGTATACACGCTTTACGAACTTGTTGCTGCAGTTATTCGTATTCCCACTTTTGCATAAACGCGAAACGGGAGTATTCTCTCGAGAGAAACAACCGTGTGTCGAACTTGCAAAGCAGATCAATTAGACCAAGAATACCGGCACGTCTCCGCGGTCGCGAATGTGTCCGCTCAGAATTTCACGAAGAACTGCAACAAAAGCTTTCCATTTAAGTACAGTTTATTACATTTAAAGAAAGTCATTATATAAATTTAAGATTGTTATCTTACAAATCTAGATGATGACTTTCTTTAAATGTAACAAACGTACGATTTCTTTAAACAGAAAGCCATTATATATCTAGATTATGGCACAACTTTCCAAATTGAAGAAAATTATCGGTTTACCTACTCGAAGTATATAACGAAATCATATAAAACGAATTTGACTGTATGCATCAATAGCATGATATTTGCATGAAATCAATGAAATATATTTTCGTATATTTCGTATAAACGTTATATATTTTACAGAAGAAAATGTTGACTCACATATATGAATTTCTTATTCACGGAGAATCTTATATGTGCTTTCATTGCAATGTAATATATAGTAGCGTTTAAAATGCACCAATACAGTCAAAAAATTCGATGATAAATTTTTTTGCCAGATTTTTAGAAATAAATCTTTTTACACATAACAATTTCTATGTTTTTCCACTGTAACTTCTTATCTTCGGTTTGGGCTCTTCACTTATTTTTCTCCCCGTGTCGGCGCGTAAAATGCGCAATGTACGTGATCGCTGCACTCGCGTCAGACCTCGGTCGCGGTGCTTGTCGTTGTCTTTACGAACTTGTCGCAGCACTTAACTGCGATGTGTTACGCACACCGCTGCACCGTGAACTTTTGTCCCCGCGGGGTTACGTGCTCGCTAGACGATTCAATTAGGGTCGTTCCCCTGCTTTTGACACTTTGCTCGGCGAAGGAAAAGCGCGGCGCCATGCGCTCACCGCGTCTCCGCGAAACGTCACGCGACAGGTCGTCGTTGCACGCGAACGACATGTTGCCATCGTAATCACGAGTCTGCATACACAGAGAAAAGTTTTGCGCCACATGGGGCTCCAGTTAATCTCCGTATCTCGAATCGCCGACTACGATATATGACGAAGGACGTGCTTGTGACGAGAGAAAATTTTAAACGAGTATCTTAAAAATGTTTAACGATGAAAATCTTTAAATATCTCAAATCGTAAATTTTATATAATTCTTTGCTTACTTTATAACTATATTATTTTTAAAAAAAAGTAATATTATCTAACAATATTTTAACGAACAATTTTTACCAGATTACAAATAAATACGGATTTTACCTAACGCATTTAATAAAATATAGCTTTCCGCAACGAAAAGCAATTTAATTTCGATTTGTCGTCAGTGATATAGTTTACTCAAAAATGCCTGATAGATGTATGTTGCAGTAATTCACATTAAACCGAAGGAAAATGATAATACAAAATTTTCCTATATGAAAATATCAGAAAAGATAAATGTCGAATAATTTAAAGTGAAGTGCATCTGCATCAAGTGTCAGCGATTCGCCATAGAAAGTTGCAATTGGATGTTATTAAATTGCATGTTCTATCCACTGAACGAGTGTTAATATTAGCATTTCCTGGATGCTTGGGTGAAGCTGTGTCTATATAGAGTGTAGTCTATGTGCCGACGTCGCGTCGTCCGCCGGAGAAAATTGATAGTACATACGTTGAATATACTGTGCCTTGAATAACTGCTTGATACGTCTTCTACATAAAATTGCTCTTAATACATTATAATACTAAATTATTTTGAAGTCTTTTATTTTGACGACTGCTATTAAATAGATTAAAAGACACAGTCCCAAAGCGAAGTTAGATTTGTCAAAATATTGATGGGAGGGACCCGTGATTAGCAATGCGCGAAGAGAACTCAAGTTGCAAATTTACATGGACGGGAGATTTGAGAAAAATGACCGCAAAAAAGTCAGCAGATTCCTGTCAAGTAACTTATCAAACTGTCAAAGATCGAGAGCGTACAAGATGTATCGACAATATAGTATCGTTATCGCACTTCCATCCACGCTCGGCAGTTCTCATGTTTCCAAATCCGATCGAATCTTCTATCGCGCGCACTCTCGAATTTTCGATCGAGAGGATAGAGCGTGTTGGTCGAACACAAAAGGCGACTCTATGCGCAAACGCTTTTACATGCGTTGAACTCCGAAAATACCGTCGCCATCGCCGTCGCCGACGTCGCCATCACGCGCTTTCTCCTGATGCGTTTTACGCACGGTGACGGGAATGCGATCTTCTTCTTTTTTTTTTTTTTTTTGAAAATTGAATCGACCGCGATGTGGCGGCACATTTTTCGGGCCGTGAACTTCGTCGAAAATACGCGCGCCGCGATTTGCGGTGGTAAAACATGGCCGCGTCGACGCGCACAGCTCGGCCTTTTTTCGCCGGACGCGCGCGATACGCCTGTCAAACGAAAATGTCGAACGACGGCGGCGGTGTGCCGCGGCTTGAAAAACTGGCGCCGATAATAACGGGGACGCAACGCAGTCGAGATAAAGCGGGCGGTCGACCCGGCTGCGCGCATTCCCGGCGCCGCATCGATTTTTGGCCCTTTTCCTCCGAACCATTTTCGGGCCATCATCAATCCCGAAACAAATGATTCGATCTCGGGCGCGAGCGTATGAATCGGAAGAAGCGGAAATTTTTACCTCCCGAGCGTTTCTCTGCGACGGATAAATTTTCTTTCCCAAAATCCAGTTTCGTAGTCCCATTGAAAAAGTTTCACAAAGCTGTCCTTTGTCGAAATAACGAGACTAAAAGGTTCTTTCAATGACGCGTACGTCCTCCTGAAACAGAAGAGATTCTCATGACGTACTTTTGATAAAATTGTGCTCCACGAATACTCTATACCAAAGACTTTATATTTCTTAATGATATAACTTTACATTGAACTAAATTCATTATATCGTTCGAGTTATATTATAAATAATTATTTATTAAGTTTTAAAGTTAAGCAAAATAAAAATAGTTTCTAAGCTCTCAGTTGAAATTTGATAGCTAAAGTGGAAGGGCAATAGGATTGTTGCTTTCATTTTATACAAGTTATCGAGTTTCAAGAAAATTATATGTAAGGAAAAATATATACTTGAAAGGGTCAAATGCAAATTCTGGCGTTTCAGTATTAGTTCATAATATTGCGGCGGTAAATTCTCACAAATGATGTGCGTGATTGTATCCCGCACGAAAAACGTCACGATACAATACCGGTAACGATAACGTATCTTTGCATTCGTACTTTGAATCGCGGCGCGATCACGAAATCGTGTTGATTCGGAGCGAGTGATTGCCTGCACTACTTCTTTCCCTTTCCCACTCGATCCTTTGAAAATCGCATTGTCCCTCCGCGATTGCACGCAATCCTTCGATCTCTATACGTGTATAAACTCGGGAGCAGAGTGTATATTGCAGTGGCAGAGTGGCGGCAGTCAAGAGACATTTATACACCGACTGCTATTCGAAGGTAGTGAGCTATTCTAACGGCGCAACGGTGATCAATAGACAATCTGACGCAGCACGTATCGAAATCAGAGTAATTATACGGTTGCGATATATAGCGAAGCATTAATCCTACGCCTTGGTGCATCGCAATGCTGCTGGAAGGTACAATTAATAGTTAATTAAAGTACATAAGATATGGTTATGAGAAGCATCGCCTGAAGATCTACATAATGAATTGCAAATTGCAAATGGTTTACTTAATATAGAGTAGCGAAAAAAATGAGTTATTTTTGTTTTGCTTTTTTTTCGTTTATTATCTCTGTTACTGCTTTCTTAAATTATTTACGTTTATTCACTATATTTACTTTTTTTCCTTTACCGTTTCAAACACTAAAATATATTCATTGAATTTTCAATGTGGCATTTATTTCTCGATTGTTATAGTAAAGTGATTTTGATTCCATGTGCAAGAAATAAAGAATTGGAAAAAATGTCTCTTATTATTCTTTTCTCACTGCTTTTTTTATAATCATGTGCGTGATCATTTTTTTTATGCGGATAAATAATAAAAATAGATTATTATTTAATTTAAATTACTAAATTAATTATTAGACGCTTATGTATTTATCAAACTCATTGATTTTACTCTATAGTAATCAATTTATTCATATTTAATCCTACATAGGAAAATGTATTCATACTATATTCCCATATTGATGTATTTATCAAAGCTTAAATGTAATTTGAAATTAATCTCTAACATGTCTAGAGAACGAACATCAAAGTATCCTTAACCAGCCATTTTAACGGCGATGATAGACGTCGCGAGAAATTCATATAGCAAAGGCGGAAGCAGTGAGATCGTAATCTGCTTTACTTGCAACGGCGCAGAAGAGCCCGAGGAAAGATTCGATACGAATGACTGATCGGGAAACAATTTCCATACGTGCGACGTTACATGCGCGTCCGCACTCCGCAGTGATGGTTGCATCGCGTCGCGCATTTACCCCAAAATAGCCACTTAAGACGAGCTGACGCCACACGGGAGTAACTCTCGTGTGGTAGTCTTTTTCCGCATCCCTTTACGTGGTCACCTGTGACGTAATCGGCTTACGCTATCTCTCGTTTGAAATACAGAATGATTCAAAAGGAACCATCGTTGTTTCGTAGAATAATATTATCAATCAATTGAAATTGATCCTGATTAAAAGAAAAAAAAAAACTTGTTTTCTATTCTTGCAAAAATTTAAAATTGTCGCATCTTTAAATTCCTTGTATTTTACATTTAAGTGACAGAATATTTTGTGAAGAGGAACTAAAACTTTATTATATCCCGTAATTAAATTACTGACATCGCGAAGGCATTTTCAATTTTATAGCTTCTTCTTTCTTTTCCATTTTATTCAACTTTTCATTATTATACAAAAAATAAATAAACGATATTAGCTCGCATTTTCAATGATATCCACATAAAGGAATGTCAAGATAAACTTAAACAAGTCCTAAACGAATTACAAAGTGTATCAATATTTTCTCCTATTAATCTCTTATTATAAATTAATCCCTCATTTGTAAATTAAAAAAATCTAGTATCTTATGCAATTCAAAGTTTTGCTAAAACATTTATCTATTTGTTAGAAATCGTAATTAATGTATTTCTTTATTAATAGTTTTTTTTCGCAATAATTGATAATATCATGCGTTTATATATAAAGCATTTTATCTTCTTGGCTTTCTTTTCCGTATGCAAAATTGAGATATGTATTAATATAAATTTTATTTCTCATGATATCTGACACATCCTCTTTCCAAAACATCGAATTTTTCTTCTGAATCATCCTATATACGTCGCACGTCAACTTAATGCATTTCAAAGTCGATTCTGTGTGGCGAGGAGGCTTAAAGCGTGCACGCGATGACGTCTATTCGCGTAGCAGGCTTCGTCTCGACCGGTTTTAACATGTGATATTTGAGTACGACAAAAGCTTTGTTTAATTAAGCCCGTTTAAAATGCAGAAGCAGTATAATCAGGTCATATCTCACTATGCCACATTTATCATTAAAAGAGACATGCATCGTGATAATTATTAAAAATTTCACGTATTTCATCATAATAAAAAAAGGAAAAGAATTAGACATGTAGTTTAAAGTAGTTTTGTACTTGCAATTTTAGAAAAAGGATTTATGTAATGCACTTTACCGAAAGATGAGACGTACAAATTTATTACATCACATCCAATTTTTATATAACTTCAATCAGTATAACGTCAGATATTATCTATCAAACGCCACGCACACGTTAAAGCATCGACAGCGGAACGTATATAAATCTAGAATCATCCGCAGCTGGAAACTTTCGTTCGATAAACGTTATCATGAATAATAGACGTAGGAAACTTATCCAAACTGCATTACCACAGAATGCTATTAGACAAAGTTTGATAGTTACTTCTTCTTGCTAGATTGCCGATTATTAGAGTCATTAGAAGCACGAATCCGCAGAAACAGAAAAATCGTTTATCACGGAAAAACAGAGGTACAGACCTGGAATTACCAACAAAAATATAATCTTGTTAAATATTTGCGTGTAAACTAGTAAGCTGTAACGTGTTTTGTAACATAATGTCTTACAGCGCATAAATAAGTTGTCCCTTTTAATCATCCGCTCTTGTCATGTTTCGTTACGCAGCGGAACCGCGCGTGACTTTATAGTCAGATTTGCGTCGGCATGGCAGCGCGAACATCGCTAAGGAGTCATCACGACCGTTCTCCAACCAGCTTAACGAGCAAATACACGACATGGCGGAAACGACCCGCATCCTTGTCGCACCCACGGAAATCTTGACAGATCCTTTTACGGGCCTGTATATCACGTATCCCAGTGGGGGCGTGCAGCAGTGGTAACGGTAGCACCAGCAGCACCAGCAGCACCACCACCAGCAGCGGTAGCAGCAGTAGCAGGCTGCTGAGACCCGGTCTGTCGCGCGTGCCATAAAATACGGCATTCGATCGTACGTGTTGCCGCACACGGCGATACGTGACCAGGTCTGCACATCGATTCCGGTTGCGGGGAATCGATTCCGTCACGGCCGACGATCTCTCTCGCCGCGCAGAGATAGAACACGGTGTCAAAATTTGGCAAACGGCTTAATAATTTCGCGGACAGTGCAATCGTCACAGTATCGTCTCATCATCGTGATGCACTCGGCCATTCGAATGTCACATGATAATCTAAGCACGCGCCTAAACAAGGACGCACCTGGTGCGTACCTAAGAGACAATCACCAAGGAAGCGTAACGTAATCGCACATGAATCCCAAGACAGATCCCTTGGGCCTGTAAGCTAATAATTGCGAGTCGCGCCGTGTGATCAATATTGGTACTAGAAATACTGACGGTATCTCCGGTAGTGACAGTATCGATTGCGCACAGATAAGACGTGCCTTGTCATTAAAGTAAAATGATGTGCTTTCTGAAAATAGATGCAGCGTAACTGGGTCAAGACTCGATTTCCCAGTTATACAACACTATAAACTCTTAGACGTTTAATAAACGTCAGGAGATAATCAGATAAGCATAAGTTTGCGCGTTCATGTAGCAAAGCGTAATTAGTAGCATCGATTATTTTAATATAACTCTATACTTCTGGCGGAGATAATCAAATATATGTTTTGCCTCTTTATAATCAGAAATAATTAGATATATCGTTTTATCGCTCTTGTTTTTTTCTTTTTGATAAAGGGCAAAAGTTCGCGCCGTAATCAAAATGTGCTTCTAAATTAATATCTAAACTTTAAATATGTACCACTGTTTGAAACAATCTAGATTAATATCTAGATCATACTGCATACAAGTAGTCTAGTAGATTTAATTGTGTGAAATATTTCACGACGACTGAAAAATTTATTGGTTTATTATCTATTGAAATTGGAGATTTATGGCGAGGGGAAAGAATCTTCCGTCGTTCACATGATGCACCTCTTGCGGAACACATAAAAATTGGGCTGTATTGTAACGGTGATATATCGATATATCTGTATCTGTATCAAAGCCGGAAGACGCCGACGGCAACGTTTTCGCAGAAAGAACTCCACGCTAGGGGTTATCATATCCCTCACTTTTCTTCGCGACGTCTATATACGCTTCGTACATTATATGATAGAAATTGCCATCCATCCCTGTTCGCGTACCATTTTACGACCGTAACCATCTCGCTCTTAGCTACTGCTCTCGCGCTAACCGTGGCGTTCGTCATCTCTTTTCGATAGTGAATGCAGCTGTAAGCCAAAGATTTTTACGTCCGTCGATATCGCGGACAATCGCAAGAACCGCGAGACCGCTTTGCGGAATCTCGCTGACCAGCGGACATTTCTAAAACGGCTTCTTCTTCGTCGCGTCACCAGCAGGAAATTCGGAAGATAAAATCGGGACGATTGTAAGAGTTCCGGGACATCGCGAAATATATCCTGCTTGTAAAAGTTTCTGTCTAACAGAAAATAAAAGTCGCTCTAACGATTTTGCTATAATATTTTAAAATAAGCGCAAGTCGTGTCGAAATCGCGACTATAAACCGCGAGCTATATCCTGCCAGTCTTCACTACGTTTTTATTATCGAAATTTATGACGATTAAACCTAACCTAACTTCGCGACAGACGTTTGTCGTTAGACCACCGTCGTTTTATTTGTTTATTTATTCGTGTTATTTACGTTGTGCGGCGCGCGACGCGCGAAACGAGTTCACCAGTTCAAGCGTCAAAAGT
The DNA here is from genome assembly GCF_016802725.1 of Solenopsis invicta. NCBI lineage: Eukaryota > Metazoa > Arthropoda > Insecta > Hymenoptera > Formicidae > Solenopsis > Solenopsis invicta. The sequence goes on from NC_052665.1 coordinate 17,938,794, forward strand.
CACAATCGCGCCGCAGATACTTCGTCAACCGTTTTCTGAAACTTCCCTCCTCATCGTTTACTTACGCCTTTGAAATACTTCATTAAGTACTTCGGCGCTACGGTAATTACCTGACCATACTGACTAACGTTCAACTTTCCCATTCCTTCCCTCTTCTCACCTACCTTACCCTTTTCTTCAACCCTCTCCTCTTTCGCGCGTCGCGACCCACTTTTCCCGGAAACATTAGAATTAGCCGTGAAATTAGCATATTCAGAAGTTTCGCAGTTTAACGGATGAGTCCCACAACGCGCCGAGTTGAGCAACCTATTATCAAGCCGAGCGGACGTCTTAAAGCAGCTCGTACAAACAATGTAGCCACGTCGTCGTCGTGTCTTCCGGGCAAAAATCTCATTGAGCTAGATGTTGATTGGACGGGCTGACTTCACGTAAAGTTTGCGAGTGAGAGAGTGCAAATGAGCGTATCCGTTACAGTTGAACGTTAATGCCACGGAGATTATCGAGCTCGTAATCAGGTGGGACAGACGCAGTGGTAGAGCTCGAGATTAAACAGACGCCTCGAACGAACGCTGCAGACAATCATACCGTGAGCTGGTTGTCCAAAAATGGGGAATCGCGCGCGAGAGAGAAAAAGAGAGTAGTGATATTTCTGTTCTAATTTCCATTTTCTTTTTTGCGAATTAAACTTTCTCCCCAAGTCAATTACGTTAAATTTTATGTCCGCTACGAAGAACTTCAATTATTCTTGAAAGTTTCGAGGGTCACAAAATTTAATATCTTGTTATATAGAAGTATAAATTCAAAACTAAGTTATAATAATTTACCAAGATTGTATCGAAAATAACGTAATCGTTACGTAATTAATGTTGTTAAGTCATTAAAGCTTCTTGTTACTTCTAGCACACTCGTGTAAAAGGGTAATCATAAACACGAGAAACAAAAGAGAAAACAATAAATGTACATTATAATAGAAAGCACTAATTGTAAAAAGTTAAAAATAAAAATGTGAAGAAAACGCGGTATTTCATTAATAATATCCAATCAATGTTGTTCTCCTTTAACATATATTTTCTGAAATTTTAATAATCACCTTCGTGTTCACAATTATTTATTAATAGTAACTTGGGAAAAGATGTAATAACAAGAACTTAGAACTCAATCGATACTTCATTCTTAAGATATTTAATTCTCTGCAAATAAGTAAAACTAAATACTTTACCGTGTTAATGAAATTTTCGTGAGAAAGTTCTTTAATATTTAATAAATAGTTTTAGAAACTTCGTAAAAAAACAAAACTTAACAAAAACTTTTGTTCTATTTCATAAAGAATAAATAAGCAATCCCCGTATAGTCGCGTATATCTGTGTTACTTTGATTCCGTAGTATTTCTTACTTATAATTAAACGCCATTGAAAGGGAACTTTTCCCCTTTTTTCGATGGGGGAAAAGTTGGAGTGTTATTGAATGCCTACATTCCGACGGAAATTTGTGTGACTTCAACTGTCAATCAGTCAAAACGCACTGAAATACTTGTCTGTTCACAAGTCAGATTCATTCTATCAGCAATTCTTTGGAATGGCGAAACTTTTATCTGTATCGGCTGTCTTTCTTAATAGATATTTGCCCTGTGTCGCCATACGAAATTATCGTCATGATTCATGTTAAAGATGTATTGTAGAAATTATTTACGTGATTAAAAAAATACTATAAATAAAAAGGAATTTATTTCGACACATTTTGGGTGAAATATTTGTATTAAAGGTCCGTTATGGTAATTGAGACTGAAAGGTTTCGCGTATAATTACAAGGTGAACAACTAACTACAGACGGATTGATCATTTCTTGAAGCTACTGATCCAAGCTCTTTTGGCGTCAGCTGGACCGACTGACAATGAAAGACCGATCGTCAAAATTGCAATCTACCCTCGACGCTATGATCGAGCGGTGGAAATCGCTGCTTCTTTGCCAAGTACAATTAGCGGTAACTGTCGGCGAGTTAAACTTGTAATTAAACTTCTTCTTTAATCGTTCTATGTGATTGGGGCTGTCAGTCGAAAGCAGATTTCGCCACTCATGAGAACTGCGCTCCCGCTGCGATGGGAATTAGTATGCACCCGTTCAACTTTGAATTCGGTATCTCATTTTGGAAGATACTAATATCTCACAATGGAAACTTCACAGATAGAGCAGTTAGGGATAATGAACTACGAAATGAAGACGTTGAAGGGACACTTGATACTCAATAAATTTAATCGCAATTAAAAAGGCGCTTGATAATCAAATCAACTGAAATTTATTTGTGTGAAGCAAATTACTTGTAAAATAAAATGTATTTATCGACAGAATCGAATTTCAATTATACAACAGAATCAACGAATCCAATAGAGGAGATCTTAATATAATGAAAACAATGAAGTTACCTTTAAGCCGTGACCAGCTAAAAGCTAAAAATCTTTTCATTATTACAATCGGAAAACTTTAAGCCCAATTTCAATAGATATTAATTAAGGATATTATTCATGAATGCAATTCACGTAGAGTGTCATTTAAACTTTCAATAAGAAACGCTATCGAGTTAGAGGATCTTAAAGAATTATTAGCTTCAAAAATTTTATGTAACATTTTACAATACGTTCCGTTAGTAAGACAAGCAAAAAAAAATTGGTAATAATAAGTTCCTTTTCAATTTATTTTTATGACTATTACTTTAAAAGAATTGGTTTAATTGGACACACGTCGATGAACGAACGATGCATACGCGCGCAATTTTATTTATTTTTATTCACTTTGCTTGAGTTTCGATAAATTTTTCTGTAACGATACTCCGAAGCAATCGCTCGCGATCATTTATAATTGAAAAGCGGTAGCGCGCACTTCTCTATTGTTGTAAAAGAGTGCGCGGAAGTGATCGGATTAACTTCCATTTTTACTTTGCTGGTATCTCGATTCTCGATGACAGCACTCTGCCGCTGCTTCAAATCGTCGCTTGTTTTTTCGAAAAAAAATCCAGATTTCATGGAAATTCGTGTCACTCTTGTTATGCCGTGGAGATTTCGCGCACATGCCAACTTCATGTGAACTATGAAAGTCCAAATTTTTCCGACTTTGTCCTCCGTACTCCGATTTTATCGTATATGTACTGGGCTACCCAAATTTGTCGCTGCATTTTTCTTCATTCCGCACAATTTTGTATGTTTCTATTACGCTTTTACTGTTTCACTCTTCTAGTAAGTTTTACATTTTTATGTATCGAAATCTTTTTATCTAATTAAATGCTGAATATATGTATATATTAATTACGGGACCGTGATTCCGCGCCAGCTTTTCAGAAACATTTACTAAGAACAGTCCAAATAGAGTCAATAGATTCAGGCGTGAAGGAGCAATTGACGATATTGGATCAAGTAGTGAATTAGTTTGTCGAGTTCGAGCGCGGTACATAATTGAGTCTAACTTCGCGGTGAAGTCTGTCAGCAGGTCGAAACTCTGCCTAATGGCAGTATAGACGTCGTACAGCCTTCATGGTGAGTAATGGCTAAATCTATTGAGCCTACATGTCACTCGCCTAGAGTCGCGTCGCGGAGTTGACTGAGTGTTATTAAACTTCGGACTTAAAGAAGTATGAGCTATTAGAGAACATATTAGTAACGAAGACGCAAATATCTCAATTTAATACTTGAGCAACCGTGAAACTCAAGATTAAACGCATACTTTACAAGAAATTTATGACATTATGTAGAATTGTGAAAATTAATAGATTAAAACGGGGCAATTACTTTGATTCATTCTCATTTTCTCAAAAATAAGTTTTTAATATAAATAATATAAAAAGGGTAAAATATGCCAATAGAAAGAACCGTAATAAATCAACTTTTACTATAATAATAAAAAGGTGCAGAATATTTAGCATTAATAATAATTTTTACATATTTTTTGTTTACAACGGAAATTTCGCGTGTATTATAAATCATGTGCACGATTGCCGTTAACGTTAACGTTATTCCCCATATTTTATCGCTGCCCAGTATCCACGTGGAAAAGCAGCGCACCTTAGCAGACCTCCTTCCTGGGAGATAAATTTTCAACCGCGCAAGGGAACGCCGTGTCATAGTATAAAACGACACCGGTTCGAACGGCGTTATCCTTTCAAAAACTACGACGTCCTCGTTACCTTCCCATCAGTCCGATCGTAAAATGAGATCCGCTTCGACACCATTTTTCCGAAGAACGCCGTCATTCGACTGCCCATTGTGCCAGGACTGTCGGCACGATCGAGGATCTCCCAAACGTCATCTCGAATCCCGAAACGCGCGACAGCCCTACCGGCGCGATGGTCAAGACCTGAGTTTTCTCACATACGTGACGACATTCTGGGACATTTCGTGGTAATTTCATTGGCCGAGGGTCGAGTCGCCGTTGCCGGGTTCGCGAGCGCATCGTCTCTTTTAATATTTCCTGCTTTTTGTGCAGACAGTTATTTGATTCCGTCCCTCGTCTCTTTTTTTACTAGTTATACAACTCATTATGTTGTCGAGATGCATAGTCTAGCGCACAAACGTACAACTCCACCACAACATCATAGCTAATCTTTTTGCGAGATATGTGGAAAATTCGACGAAATTGAAGTAGAGTGGAAATTTGCGTAGAATAAATTATTTGCAAATTTATTTATGTACATACAACTACCTCATCAATTTATATTAAAAAATATATATAAACTGCACAACAAGAGATAAATTTACCAAATACCGATTATGATTCGTGTGAATGAATCCAATGGATTAAAAAAATAAACACTATTATTTTTACATGTAACGTACACATTGCGTGATATGTACGTATGCGTTACACGTACATACTGTATGTACATACTACATATATAAAATATTGATCGAGAGTTGGACCAGTCTACCTGCTCCTTTACTGCTTTTCCAAGCTATACTATATAGTCGCGGCTTCCACAAAATTCAAAAGTCGATATATCGAAGTAGTAACAAGCGACTCCCTCGTGACACAGACTGGTGTCTCTAAGGACGTCTTCCCACATCCGTTCTCTCTTACCCCTCCTCTCTCCTCCCAATTTCCGTGGTCCCGTGGACCTCACCAGGGATATCTCCCAGCAATAAAAGTGCGACGTACTAACTTCTGTGTTCGTCTTAAAAGTGCGGTCGCACCGTCGGTGGATTTTATGGAGCAGCGAGGGTCAACGGGATGGGTGACGAGGGTTGGTACTTTCGTCGGGGGCGGTGCCCCTTTAAACACGACGGGAAATCTTGTTTCGCGCAATGCCACGAAGATTTGCGGCTACGAAAGACGGCGAGGGAGAAAGAGAGGGAAAGAGAAGAGGGACTGTGTTCCGGAAAATTATGGTGACCGCGGGAAACGAACACGCGCGATTTATGTTGAACATTCGCGCGCCGCGTCTCTGTTGCCCGCTGATTACTCGAGGAAGGAATGAGACAGAAAGACTCGGCGAATTGGAAGAGAAATTATAATGCGGATACACGCTTCCTACGCGACGTTGTTACATGGAGTGTTTCGTCGAATGAGAAACTCGTCAGAAGAAATGTTGCATTATATTTCCACTAGTAGAATACGGTAGAAACGAAGTTCATGGTTTAATTTTTTACGATAGTACGATATTTCTGTGTGTTCGCGTATTAATCTACGTTTTGTAAATTAATTTAAACCGAGATAACCTCGGACCTTATAAAATTAATTTAAATTTATTTAATAAATATTTGCGCACATTGCTTGCGAGTAAAAAAAAAATTATGTGTATTGAAATTTATCCGCGCGTACTTCAGAACTAAATTAATTAGTAGTACTAACAATAAGTGAGAAGAGGTCATCTTGATTTCATTGTCACATCATGCAGATTCATTTATGCATCGTGGCCCTGCAAGTTACATAGCGCATCGATATATTCATAAAAAATTCAATCCACCTGTCACTTCGAGCTGGGTTTACGATCGTGTGACAAGGAATCGTTCTAGAAACAGAGAACGTTCTCTCAGCGACTATGGAAAAAAGTCCATCGGTATTTGCTTTCACCCGATGCAGAAATCTTGTTTACCCCATGTCGCGCGATACACGTGCAGCCGGTGACTTGTTTTGCCGGATGTAACAATTTTCCTTGTTCAAACAGATGCGAAAGCCGCCCCGTTCTGCCATATCACTCGTCCATGACATTTCAGTTATTAAATATACTGGCGAGTTACGTGATCGACGTTTTTCACGTTACGCTGACGTTCACCAAGAGAGCCAAATAAAAATAGAGAACGAGAATAAAGATTGCATTAGTTATTTATCGTTCAGCATTTTGTTCATTCGCATAAAATCGACTAAAATCTTCAAATTGTAATAAAAATAGTATACGTAACTTTGCGTAAAAATAAACTACGTACTAGCTATTTATGGTACTCTACTCTTATAATAACGTAATCTATATAAAATAATCCCAGATAAAAAATCTATACAAGGTATTTTTCTTAACTTAATCATTTAGAATATCTCTCTGCTTCTAACGATACGAAAAAGTATCAAAAAAAGTTACTCGTTTCAAGGGACAAATATTATGATAGATAATATTTTTTTTACGAACATATTATTTTACAAAATTCCAAAATCAACATTTTTTTTAATGGGATAGCATATTTTCATTAACGTAAAAAATCACATTTAAATGTAATTTCTTTTATGTTTAAGTCATCTTAATATCCACGCATTCTGTACAAATTTATTCTTTATGAATTACGTTACTACATTAATAAAAATGTGCCATCTCGGTTAAAAAAAATGTTAATTATCTCTAAATGATCGCGAATTATAGAATATATCCTGTATAATGGATAGAATACAAATTACAATTTCTGATGCTTTGAGATTGTCAAAAACAATTTTTAGGCGGGCTTTGATACAATTAATAAAAGTCCTATTTCAATTCCTCAAGAATCATATAAAATTTCTGTAATTATATTAATCTCATGGAAAAATGAATTCTCCAATTGACTCACTCAGTTTGCTCTTGTAACATCGTAATAAAACACGAAAGTATTTGCACAAACATATACCATCATTCCCGTGAAATTTCTAATTCAACGGGTAGTTAGAGTACGGAAATGACAGTATCCATTGGGACTTGAAAGTAATTCAATCGCGGACAGCCCACCTCGTAATGTTGTTTCTGCACGTTTCTTTGAACTGTCCGCACGGAGGACTTTCAGAAACTAATTAGTAAACGGCGAGTCAAAACGATCGTTTAACTTTGTAACAATGTGAAACCGGTGAATCTTGCAATTAACCACCGCCGCTTCTCGCTGGCGTTTCTCAAATAAAATTTGCTACGACGAAGAATTTCGTAATTCAACTTTAAAATTCTCTCATTATTGTACAGATCCGTATTAAATTACATTATCATTATAAACGATTTAAAATAACATAAGGATTTTTTCGTAAAATAGATACATTTTCAAAGCTTTTTGTAGTAAAAATTGGGTAAAATATTAAGTCTCTTAGCATTTAAATATAAATATGTGTTTTACGATCATTGAAACATTAATGGAATAATATTAAATATCTAAAATAATTTTGCAATCATATATCGCAATCGTGTATCCCAGTTTTCATTTTATGTTAAAATTTATTTAACATTTTATGTTAACATCATTTATATAATAAAATAAAATTCAATGCTAAAACTAAATGAAGCATAAAATGCATGTGTGAATATGACTCAATATCAATATCGTCGAAATATTTCAACTGTTAACATTCTCACCTAATTTTCTCCCCTAAAAAAAAAAAACTAAAGCTCACAAACAGATGTACTTTCATTAGAAAATGCAATTGTAAAAAAAGACTTAACAACTAAAGCATCTCCCAAATAAGTGCATCGAAGTTTAAGTTACTAATGAAAATATATTTGCATACTGATGGCGGCACGATTCCACTCGTCATATGATTTATGCGGCTTAACAGGTATGTTATTACGCAGGAGAATTTCAAATTTGCACTTACTGGAACGAGATTATTTCCACGCATGGAGATATAGAAACTCGATGAGCGATATTAATCAATAACATCGTAATGTACAATGTGATAATGTAATGTGAATGTACGATTTGTAAAATATTAATTTTGTATTAATTTACCTGTTAATCCAACCTGCACTTATCTTTTCTCTTTGAAAATTAAAGACATACACACACAATTAAATAAAATTTTATTTATCATGTATAAAAATATATACGACTTGTAATAATTTATAATATAATAAATCCAAAACATTTTAGAAAACAACTGTGCGTGTTGTAAACACATGAAAATTAATAACGACTAATTTCGTAATTAAAATAAAACAATAAATAATAAATTGTTCATTCATAATTGCCTCGACATTGCCCAATGCCTTTCAGGCAATCTCCTCTCAGATTCCTTTGTTGCACAATTCACTCGCGAAAATACGGTTAATTACGTTCGCATGGTACGTTCGATACTAATCGCACACATTCATTTATTATTAATAAACCTCCGACGTATTATACCAGTGGCAATTCTGTGTATCACTCGGAATTACTCAATCCTTAAAAGAATGATAAACATACTGTAATAAAACTTGGAAAAAATTTTAAAGGCAATATTAATTAAAAGTCAATTATTAAAGTGTTGATAATCATTCTAAATATCGTGACAAAAGAACTACTTACAATTCTGAGTTTATCATTTCAATACTTTTAAACAAATAAATTATGAAGTATCTTTTTCGATAGTCATTATTACGAATCATTAAGTTAACTACCAGAAATTACACAATAAGCATAAATTGATAATGTATTCATTTCTAAAGAATAAAAACTTATTCTCTTACTAACCGCGACGACGCGACATTCCGAAGAGTAATGTGTCATACATAACTATGCCATTCGTCCTTTTCTCTCCGGAACTGTCCTTTTTTCAGAGCGTCCGGGGGAATTTTCCGAAGGCATCCGAAATAATTAATGTGATCTTAATTAAAATTAAAAGTTGAATTTTTTTTTACTAATTTATGATGTGTAATTGCAAAATAAAAACCAGTAGTATTAATCATTTTTTATTAATGGATTCTTTATGTTTTACATTTATGTACTTTATTTATTTTATTGGTATTTTAAAAATATAAAAACACGTAGGTACGTTCTAAATGTACAATAAAATTTTCTATTTATTCTTTTTTAAAAAAATATTCTGTATTTATTTATTTTTCAGCTTAATAATGCTCTTTGCTTTAACTGTAAATATTAATGAATAATTACGTGTGAAATAATGATTAATTGGCTATTCTGACAAATTTTACTAATCTACACACATTTTTGTATGTATCTGGAGTTACAAAAAATGTTTCAAGTTTTTGGCCTGTAAGTTTCAGTTTTTAAAACTTTAACATGACAATCCTACAGAACATCTCATGCCAGATAAAACAAAAAACGATCTCAAAAACACAGCGCGCATTAAGTCGTAAAAAAATATGCTATAAGTATGTGTATATATATTTTATGGTTAAACATCGATATTAATAGAATTCAGCGAATAAAACATTATTTTGAATTTTAATTATTAAATTATTATCTGTTTCATTAATTGCTTGGTTTTTAGTTGCAGATTTGCTGTTACAGATAGGGATACATTAAATATTGGATAACGTATTATACAACACAGTCGCATGGTAAAATCGCATAATATTTAAATGAAAAATTAACACACCATTAGATAAAGTCAAACTTTAGATATCAATTATTCTCTTAATCAAATCACAATTAATAATATCACATACAATTGTTAAATTAATCCAAAATGGATTTATCCAAACAAAAAATTTGTTCAGTAGTCAATTATTAAGACGCTTTGCGTCAAAACTGAACAGCCACGACGCATATGGGCATAGATGGAAAAGAACATTTGCATCTTTCAGCATTCGAGCGTCCCATCATCCCTGCATTTTTCAGCATTCGGGTGTCGTATTACATATATATGTATCTAGTCCCAAGATGGTGGTCGAATTTCCTTGCGACATTACTTATGGTTAGGAGATCGAGAAATCCTATGAAGGGATTCTTCGTATTCTCCGGTCTTACCTTTATCTAGTATAAAAAAAATTCGATCGCACATATGTTCGTACGCAACTCCCATACAATATTTTCCATTTTTACACGAAATTCAGAGATCTAAAAAGATCAATATTTAAAATCGTGAAATAAAAGTTTTAACAATTTATAAAATATTTGTTGTAATTAATTCAACATATGCACGATATTTGTATTAAATTCAAAACGTAAAAACAAAATACGAAATTTTTACCTTTAATAATATTATTGTATACAACTGTATTTTGTACTATTATTGATTGTTGCATTCATTGTATATATAAACAAAAAGATATTATAAACCGATTACATTTACCTCATTTAATTGACTGCATTATATTTTTCTTAAACTTGCTATCGCCAGATAAAGTTCTTACTTCCCAAATTAACCTTGATTCTTGGTCACCTTTTAGTATCGCAAACAATTTTTTAACTTTATAAAACAAAACCATACGCGTGATTGCTGTCAAAGAAACGCATATTCTACAATTAAAAGGTCTGGAAAAGAACTGAATTCGATTCGCCTGAGGCCGCTACAATCGCGCGACGCGTTTGCTGCATGAGAAAGCGCGGCAAAATTTTACATTGTCCCCGCATACGTTCTGCGTTCCAAAAATTTTTCATTGGCTTTCGAACCTCCCTCCGATCACGAAAAGTATTGAAACGCACTGGTGGAAGCGGTTTTTTTTTATCTTCATGACAGATAGGTTTAAAATAAAGAAAAAGAGAGAAAACAATATCGCGAGCAAAACTGGTTTAAGTTATGCCTCTATTAAGAGCATTAGCCCTTAGGTGTGACGCATTATTTAAAGCAGAGAATAATCCATACTCTATCGATTAAACTGAATTTATACCTGAATTTGCTATTAAAAATTTTTCAAAAATATAATCATATTGCGTATGACTGTATTTCTTTTTATATTTATTACATTGTTTTTAAGTCTATTCTACGATCGATCTTCACTAAGCGTTCCTTGTTTGAAGAGAGGTGTCCATAATTTGCTAAAATCTTTTCCATTTGCAGAGAATATGTCGATGCATAATCGCTTCATTCAGTAATTATTTCAACGCACGTTTCAATAAAATTTTTATTTTTTTCAAGATAATTGCGTCGTGTGAACGTATATTTTAGCAGCTCTATTTACGTGTTCGTATCTCATTAATACTTCGATAATCGCCGGATGGTTTATAAAGCGAAAAAGTGGCAGATTTTGAAAAGGGTTTTGCATATTTTATAACAAAATGCTTGCAGCAGATTCTTAATTATTCAAATTGAACGAGCGTGGCGTATAATACTCCGGCCAGCAAGTTTTTAATTTGATCGAAAAATAACATCTATCATTATTAATCATCTGTAAATTAATTAATGCATGCGCAATTTCATACACAAGGACTGTTTTTCCCGTAATTTCTCAAATTCCTTGACGTTAATGTTTTACATTATGCTTTATATATATATGTATTACATGTTTTTATATCGTTCACATGTGAACGAGTAGAAATATGCTACATTAATTTATAACTTTAAAACATGATATTGCGTATTTCAGCAAAATTTTTATCATGCGGGTGTTGTCACATAAAACGCTATAAAATACGAAATGCTGGTGTAAAAAAACCGTTTCACATTTTAGATCTACAAATATATGAATACAGAGTGTTCTAAAATTTGCGAATCAAAGTTCTACAGCAAAAAAGTACTCGAAAAATTAAAGAGAGAAAGAGAGAGAGTCAAATATTTGTAGATTTCTATTTCAAGAAGTAGTTTTTGAAATATAAGAATTTAAAGCTGACCGTTCAAAGATTACGTTTATACGGTCACTACCGTTCGAGCGGTAGTATTAGTGGTTCACGAACACATGCGACTGTCTAAACATAGTTTGTGATTGGCAAACTTTATATCTTTATATCTCAAAAACTATCATTCGAAAGGAAAATTTACAAATAGCAAAAATAGCACATTATAATATTTTAATTCACGAATATCATCATGTATACATATAAAAATCTAATATTTGTAACGGAAAAATTTTAGAAATTTAATATTGTACGATCCATTTTTATGTCCAATACAATCATAATCTCAGAGCGGCGCATTAAAGATTTCTCGTAACAATCTCTATTAGATTTTTCTGGGACGACTTCGTTTTTATATTCGTTCCGATCTTTGTGCAATGCGTTATCACGACGATGCTCCGCTCCGTAGCCGCGCAAAATTACAGGAAAAAGAGATACGGAGCGAAACGCTCATTTCGTTAAAAGGCTACGTCCGCATCTTGAGCTCTTCTTGTTCTTAATGGGTCACTCGATCCGCCTAGTGGAACGGAGCTCCGGGGTAAGAACCGCTTCGCAAACCGGCCTGTAACAAAGTGCTGCTCTCGTACGGATCGCGGCGTGCATCCCGATTTCGTGTCATTCGCGATGCATCCCCAGGCTTTCCACGCCTCGGTCGACCTCGTATCGTACTCGACATGTATCTACGATGAGTGCTTTCCATGAAAGCTACTATGCACAAAGACCATACCCGGAGCAATTAAGGCTATCCAGACTGCAATACGCAGCGCATATAATAGAATTTGTATAAATTTACAAATAAATTTCTAATGCAAAATTTTTTTTATTTTAAATTATTATTCAAAAAAATAGTGCGATCATCCTATCAAAAAAATATTCATAGGTATCAATATGTTGACAAGAAAAAGTGAACACTGAATTATTGAAAATCGTATTTGTGAAAAAATACACAAATATTTTTCTGTGTACAACTCTTATAGAAATTTAATATTGATAGTAATAAATTAGCGAGTAATTTAAGTAATATATTACTTATTTTAAATAATTTAAAATAAGTAATATTGTCAGTACTTTTAATACTCAAAATAAGTAATATATTACTTAAATTAATTGTCAATTTAATACTGTTAATATTACATTTCTATAAGAAAAGAGATATAATATTTATAGCATTAGGAATAATATTGCTTATGTTGATCTTACAAATTTAAATAAATTTCTAGTAGTAATATCAATTGTAAGCTTTTTTTCCGACCGATTATTCTTTTTTACTGCTGACGTATAGATGAAGTGCTGGTACGAAACTTTTTCCAACACGTTAAGATCTCTAAACGTGGAATACAAAGTCGGTACTCGCGCGAGTAATTAAAAAACTTGCCGCGCATCGAAACAAGAGAAAGTTTGGACGGCCGAATCACCTAAATCATCAACGTTCCATAAAGGCGAACGTGAAGAATAAACCTTCTAGAAAGGCGGCATTATCTTTTATTTCACTGGTATCCTGTATCCAGTCCTTAACCATTTTTTATCTTTCGCTATCTTTTTCACGGCGCATGAAAAACGACCTGAAAGTCTTCACGAATCGCATAGAGATGAATGGGTTAAGCCATCTTTCGAAGGGTAGGGTAACTCCGGAACTTTCGTTCAATAAAGATTACTAAAGTTTTATTATTAACATCGTGCAATTCGGGTATTACAAAGGCGCCGTTTTACGGCCGTTGCACCGTTGCGCGCATCTTTGAGGGAACAAAAGATGTTTTTCACTCATTACGAAGTTGGAGATGACTTCACAGATTTATGAACCCACTCCCGTTCCTGTTATATGGCTCGCATATCGGTGTATTCTCCGTGAATTCATTCGAATACTTCTGCTACTCATATTCTTTCAAGAAATATATAAATTGTCTCACAACTCTACATTACCGATGTTTATCTCTTCTTTAATAAATTATTATCAATCTTCTTAAGACAATTTTGAATAAGAAAAATAATGAATTTTCTCAAGATACGTTGACTTGCACAAACATTTAATTAAATTTGTGATGTAACAAATAACATTTTTACGATGTGCATGGAAATTTGTTGGATTCTCGTTAACCGGGAAAAAACGCAAAGAATCACGGTGAATAAAATCAAGCTAAGTGCTCCGATTACAAAGTCGATTTCTAGAAGGTTGCTCTCGAACTTTGGCACAGGAGAGGCTCTAAGCCAGCAGAGGAAGATCCAGGTCGCAGGATTGGCAGATCGATGGCGAGTCTGCGAGCACAGTGTTTGCTTTTCGATCTACCCTCTCTCTTTCTCTACTAACCCTACGAATCAAACAGGAGAGCTTTCCTCCTCTCGTGTACGAAGCGCGCAACGTGCTTTTCCAAAAGGTGTCGTAACTCGGCTTCCGGAGTCACCAGAGATGAATAGTCTCGCGAATAGCTCTTGAGATTTTTCGAAGCGGTCAGGTGACAAGTGCCGCGTATGGGTATCCGATTAATCCCACCGATATATCCGCGGCCGCGTTTTCTCCCCGGACGCGTTCGTTCGACCGACGACACGGACAAAGCTCGGCGACTCGCCGAGGTGCCGGCCCCGCGATTTGTCAGACCCGGATCGTTTCGCTCTCTCGGCGAGGCGAGGGAAAGAAACGACGTACGACGGGGGTTCGCGATGTCGTCCGTAACGGTGGACGTCGTTTCGGGTTCCGCTTCGAGTTTCCCCAAGAGAAGGATCGTAGAAAGAAACGAGCGCGCTTTGTTACGACCAACGTAACATTTTGCAGATTTTCGTTGTCGTACCCTGTATGCGTCTGTGTGCGCTTCCGATTTGTAGACAGTCGTGTTTATTAGTAGTTTAAATGGCACAATCCTTTCAGATTAAACATATACATATATTACAGAGTATTATTTATTACAATTTCACTGTGAGCTTAACATGTTTCCAAAGTACTATTTAAATATATATACATATATATATTATTATTATCCCCTCGTATTATATCATGCCCCTATTTTGAATTCATGTAGAATTTAGGTAATTAAAGAGAAGTAGTTTAATTTTTGACACACATGACAAAACATCGTTATCTCAGAATTTAAACAATTTGTAGGAGGATGAAAGCAAAATCAGATGTGTACAAGATATTAGTTATTTTCTACAATCAATTACGATCATAATATCCTCAGCTCGCGAGAAGGAAACACGAACGGAATACCGCGATCCGGAAGTCATGCTGTATCATACAGTTTCCTATAATACAGCACAGCGATGATTTATCTCCCAGTACGGACGGATTTCCTCGGTTTTTCGCCGCGTATATTAAAGCGCCCAAAATTAATTTGGTTCGCGGCTATAACGCTTTTCCTCGCCACCGTTGTTACCGCCGGGGAGCAGTTTGTACTACCGGACAAAAAGGGTCGGTCGGTTAGCCAGCGAGATTACCGGTAATCTTTATTTATAGGCGGCGTATTAGAGAGTCGCAAGCGCGCTAATTTCTTTAATTACGACGAGTATAGGTCAAACGAGTCGAACGTGTAATCCGGCGTTGCCAAAATCGCATCAATTACTTAACGATTATTTATAATTACAGGGATTTGAATCTCGCCGCGCTAAATAAAGAATATATAACATGAATATTCGTTACTCGAACTCGTTGTCTGTATAATGAGAGATTTTACATGACAGATTGTACGACAGTCTGCAATATACGCAATATTCGAACGAGCAGTCGACAGTTCGTATTTATCATCCACGTTGCAAGACAAGTATAAACCGGCATATGATTTTTGTACGTAATAAAGTTTTCCGTTATTAGCCGCAAGCGACATTATAGAAAATCGATGCGCAATACGTCCCGACACATCCGAACCCATTTATTGGGAACAGACAACGATGTGTTCACACGTGTTAACATCAAATCACCGGCCTCATTCACAGAGGTTCTATTTCCTGCTCGGAAACAATCACGTCGCGCCGTCGTCGCCGTCATCGTTGCCTCTTTCCTCCAATTCCCATCCACGTGTATCGATACCGCTGGTCCTCTTTTCCGTTTTCCATCGCGTAATAGGGGAGAATCACGTGTCACCGGTCTTTACACATGCTCCATCTGTGCGCAGCTTCCGAGCCCGCACCCAGAACGGTTCACGTCAAAACCAGGGACTTACCCGCGTACATATTCCATTATACAATGGAAAAACAAGCAACGGGCTTCTGCACGTGACGTGGGAAAATAGGATTTATTAACTTCCGCGTAATCTTCTTCTCTGAAAGCGTATATCAATATGTATGAAACGCTGACCGGCCAGCTGGTCAGAGTATCGAGGAACAAGTAAAACTTATATCGCGACGAAATTATTTTCGTATCAAAATTCGTATCAAAAATGCTCGTAAATATTGTCGGAAGTATCAATTTATCGATAGCTTTAGGAATGTTTCAGCTTGTTTATGGTGTATACGATACAGATCAGTTAAAAAAATATTGATATCTTGTTAAAATTAAGGATTATAAATCTGTATGAAAAATAAATATCAATATTTCTCTAAATGCTCGCATTGTTTCAATATTGTTGATATTTTTTAAGTATTAAATGAGAAATAACAATGCAGCAATCGGTACTTCAATAATATGGCAATACCATCGCTATTGTTATATATGCGAACGCTTTCTGTCCTTAAACGCTTCATTTAATTTCGACGGGCAATATTTTTTTATTTATTTTTTTTGCCTAGTTGGATTTATCGCAAGGAAAATAATTCGCCGAGATTATACGCCATCATCATCATCCATCATTTCTGACAGTTTTCTGCTCTGACTTTATTTCGCCGCTCCAATACGACATTTCGATTCCGCGCGAGCACGCTGAATACTTCGATATGTGATATATATAGCCTCTTCCCCACTACATTTTTAAAAATTCCATCCGTGCTAAAATTGCGATCACCGCCGAAGGGAACACGTGAATTAATTATGCGCTGGTCGATAGCAGCACCGTTGTCCCACAAATGAAATGCAACGAAGACCAAATTTAATGAGATCGTGTTGTATGGCTCAATCGATTGTTTCAATATCGATTATACAGCATTGTTCTAGATATAGAACGCTTACATTGAACTTTGGGAGCATATCCCCTAATAAATTTGGACCTTCGCTCACAAAATTAAGATTTTATTGGACATCCTCGCACCGTAATGTTATTTTTAATTTTCAGCTATAAATATTTTAGTAGCCAAGCTCCAAATTAAAATGATATCACGGAATCTGGTTGAGATTCGCCGAGTAATAATAAATCTTCTGTAATATATTTGCCTCTTGCTTGTTTCCTATGTTAAAAAATGCCACATTTATGAAGAGAATTTACTGAAAAATTAGGGTAATCATAAATAAAAGGAAATATAGAAAATCATTTGTTTCTCACGTTGTTAAAATCATAAACCTGCAGCGTTACACTGATAAATGTATCAATAATAATTTCTACTGTAAATTAACAACAGTGATATCAGTCGGCATGATAGCGAATCAGCGAGATAACGTTAGCTCGCGTGAAGGAAACCGGTGTAGAACGTGGGAGACCGCCGCGTGTTCGCATGATCATGCCTGCCAGCCGACGCGAACGGTCGAGCTAATCGCGCGCTGCAAATGAGCTGTTTAGTTTTCCGGCCCGATTACGTGTCAGTCCCGGCGTGGTGATAACATTTGTATAGATCCCGCACCCCCCCCCTTCGCACGTCCCTTCGTGCCGCGCCGTGAATGCGCGGAATGGTGTGGATTCTGGGGATTTCCTGCGCGTGTCGTCGCTAAATTCAGCCATGAAATTGCCGCGCAACCTTTAGTCTCGTTACCGGGTTGTCACAGACAAATCTTGCAATTTAGGTCAACGTGGTCAAATTCGGGCCACCTCTCCACTTAAAGCCGATCTCACCGCAATGTAATATTAAATATTTTATATGTGGATTATTCTCGCGCAGTGTCGCGATCCAAATTCCTTTGAATTCTTTTCAAAGGGCGTGTGAATGCACTTGAGCGTACCAGTTGTTTTATCTTGCGTTTGCAAATTTAATTACGAACGAGAATTCAAGATCGATAATCATGCGAGGATTCGGAAAAATTTCATGTGCCTGAAAATTCCATCATCTCTTTTTTTTAAATGGATTTATATATCGCACGGTTTCTATTAAATTCGCATAAATCAATTTTCTTGTGTTAAACTGAAAAGCAAAAAGTACAATTTAATTACCGGGCATTGTAAATTTTTTAAAGAGCTTTTTTTAATGCAACCAACTTTTTATTATTTGCCTTGACACAATGCGACCTCTAAGAAAAATTATTCAAATAATTTATGAAAGAATTAACTTACAAAAATAAAAATAATTTTAAAAAGAAAATTCGAATATTGATAATATTTGACATTCAATTTGTGTTTCAAGCGAAGAATGCCGAAAGACGCAAGAAGAAAGTGCATAATAAAAGTCTACGTGTTCCAACACGAAGATACATGCTACTTTCGTATCGATCACATTCGTAGCCGAGTCTGGTACACGTAACTGCACTTTCCGCGCAAGAACCGTTTACCATTTTGCTGGGTACTTCAATCAGATTTACAAATATCGACGTGACAACATCCCCCAAAGCTCTAATAAACACTTTCGTACTTGTGATATTGCCAATGAAAATCCCAGCTTGATTTGTCCGCCTCTCTTTCCGCTCGTATTGGCCCGTCGACGATTCTCGAATTGCGCGTGGCGTAATGAAAATCCGATTAACTCTCGCACAATTATTCCTCTCGATGCAATTATAAGCGATTCTCGTTTTACTATCTGCGATATGAAGAGATATATTTTTTGAATCCGTGATATTTATAAATGTACTGATTTACTTCAGAAATTTCGCCACCATAATTTCGTGTTATAATTTTGCACGATATCATTTTGATTCCGCTGATATGATGTATGCTAATGAAATAAATCATCGTTAATCGTTAACGTCATGTAACAGAAATATGTGTGTAACCAAAGCTAGTTAATTAGTGCATTGCCAAATAAATTAATTTATAGAAATGTAGAACAATTGCGTACATATGTTGAACACAAGAAGCGTAAAACAAAGCACGAAATATATGTAATATAAATATGAATTTATATGAAATCACAATGGGGGGAAAAACAGCTCGAAAGCAAATATCGTAATAATACCGCTATACCGAGAACTTTTTTATTTAAAATCGCGGTACAAAAAAAGGTCAGGATCAGAAAAGTTGGAAAATTCTTAAATTTTCCCCACAAAGATCGCTGCACTTAAACATTAAAGTCGCTTTCGACTTCAGAGATTGAACTGCGCTCCATCACCCGGAGAAATCCCTCGCAACCCTGCCCTGAAATCAGCGGAGCCTGATTTATGCGTCTTCCCACGTGTCTCACAAATTTCCCGGCAACCTTCGAATTTCCTGCTGCGGCTACGTAATCCAACGAAACCGAGTTGGCCTCGTCCACACCCGAACATACGTCGACGGGTCGTTTCGGCCATCGTCATCGCGGTTAAAGATCGGATTGGCAGTTTCAAACTCACCGTGCTTCACGAAGGGAGGCCGATCTCAAACGTGCGCTGAAAATTTATGATTTCAACGAAAATACATTCTGCCAACGTTTTCCGAGCCGGGTCAGTTCCGGATTAAAACTTTCCTGTGACCATACGAAGCGCCGAGCGTTAATTCAGATTGAAACTAATTGTAGAATTAAAAGGAAGTTTCTAAAAGTTGATCCTACAGTTATGTAACTAGGGTCGATTATGCAGAGTGTTCCGGGTTAAAGAGAATAATCAGTATTCTTTTCCGATGTACGAACGAATACTTTTTAAACCTGTAACATTTCTCATTTTCTGTTTCCGAGTCACAAACATTTCCATTCTGCTCTTTCAGAATCTTAATATTTTTTAAAAAACTTGTAATTGATTTTTTTGTTATGATAATTTAATGGAACGTTTTTAGTTACGACATATTTTTAATTTTCGACATTAAACATTTCAATAATTAAATATCGAATCAAATATGCACTAAATTATAAACTTTGCTCGTTCAATGAAATATATGTATAAAAATTTAAAACATACAAAATAACCATTTCTATAAAAGCTACATTAAAAAATAATCAAATAAAATTGAAATATATTATAATTAAGCATTATTTTCTGTAGTTAAATTTCGCAAAAAATATTCGGAAAATATTTAAATTTCAATACGGAGCGTAATTATCAAATTATAGCAACTAGCAGACAAAATGGCTGAAACATTCGCGATCGCGCATCCATCAAATCATCGATTCGCCGAGATTTCACCAAGCCGTTGCTGGTAACTGTAGCCGCGATCCTTTCAACCCGCCATATGTCACGTACATCGGACGCCTCGCTTCGGCGCTTTCGAAGCGTAATCCCCGGAGTATATAGCTCGTCCGAACGAGTCAATTTTTGCGACAAAAGTCCAGCCGGACAACACACAGCCTCGCCCAGTGGAATGTAACCCTTACAGTGGCCCAAATTACTCTTTTCGAGAACAAAAACTGCATATTTTCGCTATTCGCAGCACGTTGCATTTGACCCGACTGAAAAATAAACCTAGATATTGTTGACCAAACTCTGCTAGGTCTGGTTGCAATTTGGATGCACTGTTTATCACACGACACAATATATCTCCTATTAAGCTAAACCCCCCTCCTCCCACCATTAAAAATCAAATTACCTAGTAAGAAATTTAGTGTTATTTAGGTGCTAATTTATTACCGCTGTTCGAATTTTGGTGGCTTAAATCGTTTAACAAGAAATTCCAAGTGAAAAATGGGGAGTCCAGCTTAATTATATGATATTACTATACAATATACAGTAATATCATAATTAGTACCTCAAACATATTGCAATGTAGTTTATTACCACAGTCAATATTACGCTCTACAAACGTCAACAAAGCTATTCTTCCAATAAATAATATAACTATATACACATACCTATTGGCTTTTGTAACTTTAAAGCTACCGATGTACATAAAGCATCATCCGTCTAACTGGTATAATTTCATTAGCAATTAACGCGTTAGATAAAACGTAATGTTAAAATTATGAGAGACTACATGAAGAAGATATGGGTACGAAGAAACGATTTTCGTTAATGTCATAAATCACTTTATATGGATATGTATCAGCATGTACTGCTCCGATGGCAGCTGCTACACACATCATCACATCGTAAGCTGCAGAATCGCCATACGCGCGTCAACTTCTTCATCTAATCCTCTTTGAACGGCACTATACGAAACGAGACAAAAACCTTTGCTTCTTTGTTCCGGCACGTTGTTCTCGCACAACGAACGGGAGTTACAACGTTGTAACCGCAGGACACACCAGGTGCACTTACACGTGCGCGGCAGTATCGTGCATCCGTTTCACGGGTCGTAGGTCATAACTTTGCGAGCGAGGCATCGCGTATTATACATCGCAGCGTCCGTATCCGTGCGCGCGGCGATTTTTGGTCCCGATGTTTTATCGACAAGCCCGTCCGTTATTTATTATTCCCCCGTTATTGATCAATGCGAATCACCGTGGCACCCTTGTAAAACTCGGTCGCGGAATATGGAAACGCTCGTCGCGACGATGACAAATTATTTCGGTACAAAACGGTTGCGCTTTAGCGCAAACTGCATCGGGTTAATCAAGATATACAACGAGCGAGTGACACGATTGCAGAATTTAAAAACTCTAATTAGTAAAAAATTTTTATTTTACCAATTAGAATTATTCTTTCGCTATCATTACAAATGGCAACGACAGAATCTTCAGAGATATATTTGTATTAGTTCAAATGTGAAACAAGCAAAGTTTTATGAAGTTCGTGACATACAGAATATGACGCGTTCAGCCAATATGCAATTGTGAAGATCGATCTCTATGAGACCGATAACGTGGTGCTGATATTTTGAATATTGACCATTATCGAAGCGCATTCCATTATTTGACATCTTGAATAATATCACTGTCTCAATAGCGCGAGCAATACCACTCGGCTTCCAATAATAACATTTGTGACGCTTGCAAACGGAATGGGAAATGAGAATATTCGCCGTTATAAAAAAAAAATTCTCATTTCCTGTCGATTTACTTCCGGAACTGCTCCCTGATCGTGACCTTTTGCATTCCGATTATGACTGAATGGTACACGCGCGTGTTGATATTTCGTTCACAAACTTTTCCGATATGTGGAACTCAAAGTATGATATTTTTGTCATCATATTGCGGAAGCGCAAACGACAGTCAATCGGTTTTCGATGAAATACAATTCGTTAACTTGATACGAATTACGCTGGCACACCTAAAGAGAAATGAAGCTGACGCTTGCATGCGTATCTTTGCTAGACCGTTACGCGTATCGATTGCACCCGCCTATATTCTATCTGTTATTAAATGGATTGAAATGGTACATCAAAACAAATTGGTTCATTTGTCGTTAATAACGTAGCAAAAAAAAAGTAATAATGTGTCACCGGTATTGATGCTTCTGATTTTTTTTCTGTGAAATATAAACGTATATAAGAAAATGCTTTATTTAAATTTAAATGGTATTTATAATTGAATATTAAAAATTGAATATTGAAAAATTAATCTAAATTTAATATTATGTCCCAAATAAATAATCCAAGAAACGTTTTATTTCAAAATAAATCCTCTCTTTTATTAAAATTTAAAATTAAAAAATGTTAAATTTACAAAGGCAAAATATATTATATTTTATTTTTTTATCATAATTCGCACTAGCATAAAAATGCATAAAAAATTATTTACTTTTCTCATTATATCATCTTCAGATAATGCATTGAAAATAATAATCGTTTTGAAAGTATATTCCCGAATACCAAAAGAGAAAATTTCAAATAATTACGACTACATTACAATGAATCATCTACATGTGTACAAAATCTAAATTACAGGAGTCAAAAATCTATATATTTTTGACACTCTAATTGTTTAACTGAGAAGAACCTTTTCCTTCCGCTTTTACAAATGTTTGGAGTACAAACGTTTGGAATCACTTATGTACTATAATAATATCCAACGAGATCAAAATCCTCAACATTCACATTCCGACCTAGGCAATTACGTCTTCATAAATAAACTCTAGCTATTGCATAACGCAAATGCAGCTTGCAAGTATACATATAATGCTTGATGCAATTCTTAAATTTCCTCTTTTACATAAATCCTTATAATAAGATTAATATATACATATATATAACGTTTATATGCTTATTAATTCGATATTAACTTTCTTTAAGAGAGAATAATCAAATATATAGTATTTTTCAAAGAGAGAAAAAAACACTGCATCATATATTTTTAGGAATTTTTAAATATATTAATATTTAACCATCATTAAAATGCCCATTTTTTTACATACAAAATTATTGTTTTCATAACTTGCACTTTGTAAAACTTGTCTCTGTCATGATTGACTTTCATTTTATTGTCAGAGTCACGTCAGATATATGTCAGATAATGTACCTAGTATGCATTGTAACCAACGTTAGTGTTGACGTTATCAAGGCAAATGGTAAGTTTCGACGGATGTTGCCAGCGTCTACTTAGTTATCGATTGTTAGCGGCGGAACTAGATAAGCTTGCAAGTTTGTATCAGATCTGTAGCTAAGACACAGATCACAGATTAATCTGCAACATGCGGATAGAGAAGGGGTGGAATGGGCGAGCTTACATGATCTAGCCCTTTATCCGTTGGGTTGTTTTGCGCATGGATCGGTTCAGACGGAGTATGTTTTGCGAACAGTTACGTGTTTGCGTATACCGACAATGGTCATTTCGCCGATATTAGCGTTAGATTGCTCGCTAATTACCGTTGATATTCACAGTGGCCATAATAGCGACGTCGGAAGTTTCGCGAAGATATTCATTTAAGAAATTATCTTTGTTATAATAGTCGTTATATTGTAATTATATCACTGAACATGTTTTAATAATATATCAATATTTTTAATTAAATTTTGTGAAAAAGAAATGTTCTAATTTTGAAGAATTTTTTATTATATCGTAATAATAAAATTTTAAATTTGTGCAGTGTAATTTGGATATGATAATAAACACATATGTTTCTTTAAACTATTTCATTTTGCTTTTAAAAAAATTTATTTTGCACAAAACGTTTAATAACAATTAAACTGCAGCAACGCTATTATATTGAAAGGTCAATACAAATATAACATAATAAAAATATGAAATTTCTAAAATTCAAAGCACCTCTGGAAATATTAAAATTTATTTTATACTTTTTATGTACTTTTCATTGCATAAATTCATATATGTATAATATAAGTTGAAAATATATTCAGAAATTGCATATTTTGTTTTTTACGAGATTATGTAAATTTTGGTTTATTCATGATAACTGAACATTTAATAAGGTAAAATAGGATTTTAATTTTGCGTAAAATTATTTAGCAATCACGTTCATTAAATTGCGAGAATATGTATCTTTAATTTTATAAATTGTCGTGATTCATTAAGTTGCAATCCCTTTATCGCAAATGGTTTCCGACGAAAGCAGAAATAATCCTTAGTAATCCTTATTATTCAAAATGTCCAACTGACTCGAGACCTTAGAAATACGAACGTGTACAAGAAAAGACAAGTTACGCGATTATTTCTGTTTAAACGCAATTTCTACCTGGCAAAATGCTTTAAGCTTTATTCAGCTTAAAGCCGCTTAATGAGTTTCACGATTCAGTTGTGGACATGCTAATTTCTGACGCTGACATTTCTGTGTTATGTGTCACGCAGGTACGTTCATTCGCGATCAGAGAGTTTTGAGCGGTAGTCTTGTTCAGGGGAGTCGTAACGTCAGCGGCGTGCCGGCTTTCGAAACGAATGTGCCACGAAATGTCACTACCGCAGTCGGTCAGACCGCCTTTCTTCACTGCAGAGTTCATCAGCTGGGCGACAAGGAGGTGAGTGACAACATAATTCCAACATAATTTTGCGGCTTCCCCTCTTTGAGACAACTCGCTAATTACATTACCAAATCCATGTCCAACACCGCTATGACGATAGCTTTACGCATATAATTTTCACATTGTACTTCACTTGTAATATAAACCGAAATCTAAACCCTTACACATATTATATGTACAATACATTTACTGGAGTTTGCTGCTAATAGATCTTTGAAGTAGATTAATATATATTTAATTTAAAAATGCTCGTGTAATTCAACATGATTTGTGGTAAATGTACAAATTGCTACAAATAAATTGTTGTGACGTGAAAGGAACCGAGCGACATTATTAACTATTCCATGTCGGAACAGTAAATGTCAAATCTAATAAATTATTTTGTCGAATATACGTAATCGATAATAGATATCAGATTACGGTTTCATTCATTTCTATTTTAAGTGGTAAATTAGCACACTATTGAATTCACTAATAATAATTAAAATGAAAAAAAAAAAAAAAAATTACTGACCTCGAGAGTTCATAATTTTCTACTCGCGGGTCTTAAATGAAGCATGAATATTAGGGGGTAAAAAAGAGCTCTCCGTGCAATATTCTCGTCGCGTCAAAGGTAGAGCGGAGCTTGCTGTTGCGGTTATGGTTGCTTCATCGTTTTTCAAAATCCTCAATCCGGGGCATACCTCCATGTCAAGGCTATATAGATCCGAGTAGAGCTGCTGGGTTAACATTACCGCAAGGCTGGCCTGCGGTTTCTGGTTAGGTCGTTGATAGAATATGCATGACGCCTGTTTGAAGAGTTAAACCTGCTCAAAGGTGAATGGAGGGCTATTATCTTTCCGGATTTTTGACTGAGACTGCTGATTTGATTGACGCTTAATGAAAATTGAAAAATTTTGTCGCTTTATCGGGTATTATCTTTGCGCTTGCTCTCGTAGTCTATTAACTGAACATTACTCATTCGTTACTCGCACGCATATTACTGTTGAACTTGTAAAGCATTAATAAAAGAGGTACGCAGTTTGTTTAAAAATAGCAAATTAACAGAGTGCATTATGCAGTTTATTATATCGATCATACGAATTTTAACGTAATTTTTCTATACGCTCTATTAAAGCTTAATACTTAATCAAGTCGTTCAATCTTCTAGTTACGGAGAGCAGGAGTTGCCGTAGCATGCGAAGATTTGATATTTCACGAAGTTTCAGCCAATGCCTAGTTTGCTAAGTAAATATATATATATATATATATATATATATATATATATATATATATATATATATATTTACATATACATATGTATACGCGTCCAGGAATATATCGACATTACCTGCATAACAAGATTCAATATTGCGTAATTCGATAAATACCGATGGTGGCTGTGCGCGCAAGGTTTCTCAAAGTTTCGGGGAATATTGCATTTATTGCACTAAATATCCTAAGCTTATAATATCATAATCCTTTTAAAAAACACTGATCAACTGATCATAATTCATTACATAATAACAATCGCGTAATTATTGTACCCTTCCACTGAACTTTGCTCTGATTCGAAAATGTTTACTTGTTCTTTTATAGTTGAACTGTTGCAAAATGTCTTACTTAATCGTGGGAGGAAGCAGTTGGTCTGATTGCTCGTTAACGATGCAATTATTTACCGCCAGGTCAATAACGCAAGTTTTAGTTATTTCCCGAAAGAGAAGAGAGACGTTCGATCACGCATCACCGATAACTTGCAAATGCCATGACCGTATTTTCGTTCCGATAATTACTAACTGCGATGAGCTTCGCGCGAGTCACGCACAAAATTGCACGAGGTTGTTAAAATGTGATATGCATTTTCCATTTACATCGCTGTTCGATACAAGTCGTTGTGAAAGTATATTAATTAAGGATTCCTTTCGAGCTTAATGATGCTTCAAAGAAGAACTATTTTCTAAACAAAAGCACAATGAACATTAGAAGAGATAAAGGTGACGTTATTACAATTTGTTACGTCGGTGCACCGAGAAGCATATGCGTCGGAATCAAAACTGCTGCTTTTTCGAGAGAGAAAGAGCGACTATTATTCTACGAGCGCAAAGCATCAGACAAATAACTTGCTGCTCACGCGAGCTTTTCGTTTCATGACCAGAAACACGGCGGTCTTATTAGAGAGGAACAATTGTATATGGCTTACAGATCTAACAGAGACCAACTATGTGAAAATTCACGCGGTCCTCGACAGTGATGATTCAAGTCGATTTCAAAGGAAAAATAAACAAGAGCTTTGCTCTCACGTAACGCGGAAAAATATCCAAATACTCTTTCTGAAATGGCTGGATTATGTATATAAATTACGCGAAATTTGCAATTTGCTTCTTGCAACTAAATTCCTTTCACGTCCTCTTAAAATATACCACCGTATTACCGAATATTTAACTTAATGTTGTAATTAAACATAAACTACTAGAAAATTTGAAAATAATCATCTTTTTGTGATAAAAGTATCGATGATTACAAAATAAAATAAAAAGTAGAGTTAAAATTTTTTTATCTTTAATAAAATTATCAAAACAAAAAATTGTTAATGAATGTGTGCAATATCTTATAAAAATAATGCAAAAATTCAATATTAAAAGTTTTGCTATTCATTTTCCTAATAGTCCCAAATTTTAAATACGATTGTATATAATTCTCTTCTTCGCGGAGGAGGTTGAGCAACGAAATGTAAAGATACGTCGCGGTTCGCGCATTAAACTTGACAAAGTCAGCGGTTTGACTTGCAGAAAGTTGGCAACGTGTATGGAGTTATCGCAAAGCAAATGTTTGCAGTTGACGGAGTTAACTGAGACATTTGCGACAGTCTTTTTCCCGACTTAGCAAAGCTGTTTACAACATGCCCCCAACATTAAACTCGAGCAGTTTTCCTTCTTCCACATTAATATGTTGTTTATGTACATATATTTGAAATGTGTAATTAGAATATTTATTAAACATTATCGGATATCTTGTCAAAAACAGAACAATTGACTGTTTATTTGGAAATCAACCATTAAAATATTGAAGTTATTTAAACACAAATATCATTACATATTTTTCATTACAATATTAAAATTAAATGCTTAAGGAAAATTTTCAACAACCAAGTTAATTAGTTAGAGAAGTTACATTAAAATGCAAAGAAAAAAATATTCAGCTGCTCGACTATTTTCGGCTTTTAATCTTGTCATTAGCTGATTCATAAAGATTACAAACTTTATAGCATACAAAAATTACTTTACAATTGTATATATACATATATAAATTTTTTATTATTTTTACTTTTGTAAAATAAATTTCCATTTTTTAAATAAACAAACGTAATTTTAATTTAATTGTATCAATAACGAGATGTATATAGGCAGTAGTAAGAGCATTCATGTCTTTGGTGATGATTGAAATTGTAATCGTTCTCACCCTCTACTAACGTTCCCGGTGCATTTCGAAAGTTGCAAGTGGTATTTACGTTGACACATTGCATCAGTGTTTCGATACAACTCGAAATCGGGATATTAACTATGTTTGAACACGCACTCAAGAGTAACTTGATATCGCTATATGTAGTTTACACGAGGTGGCCATCCGTAAAATAGAAAGGCAACATTTGCATTGCTAATTCCGTGCGTGGCATTACTTAATGTGTCTGTTGACTCGGAATAATATCTTAAAAGGAAAAGTCAATGTGCTCTTTGTCGTACAGCGTTCTTTATCATAAATATATACGATATATGTGCAGTTAGAAGAATACTAAATATCAATCTTTCAAAATAAATTTCGCTAATCTTCAATTAAAACTTATTAAATAAATGTCTATTTACTAAGTACTTAATTGTTGTCTGGATAGAGAGGCTTGAAAGGATAATCCACTTCACAATTTGTTGTAAAAATATTTTGCAATAATAATGATCCCATTCGTAAAAATCTTATTTCTTCAAAAATTATTTTAGTTGAAATACTTTTATTTTAATCCTTTTACTTTTTGCCAAAAATTGCTATAAAAAGAATTTCTTCAGAATTTATATCACATAATTCAGGCGTGTAAACGACCCTCTCACTCAAATCAATTTATTCGAATGAAAAATGAATTCGAATGAATCTGCCGCTTCGGAATTTCTTACGATGAAGTTATTCCGGCAAGACGTCACTGTATCCAGAACGGCTGAAAAAAGCGGCACGGTAATTCGATCAAGGAAAAGCCTGCGGCTTTTCTCCCGACTTGAATAAGTATCGCGCCAGGGAGCGGAAGTGTCGTTCATCCCCGTTTTCTAACCCGGATCCTGCCGAAGATTTATTCGCGGCCCTACGCGAACAAGGAGAAAAGAAGACTGGAATCCGATGTGAGCGATCAGCGCTGTTACGCAGCTTTGTTTGAGTAGCAAGGCAGCACTGCTGCGTCCTGTAGATTCTCGTCGAAATCCAGAAATCTCCGTAAGCGAACACGGTACCGAGTCTTATCTTTTCTTTCGTTCTTGCAAACGAGGATCTAATATGTTTTTGATAGTCCATTAAAGCCGCTCCGCTCGAAAATTTCGTTACTTTGGGCCGTCGCGTGATGATCCTGATTATTTCGTGGCTTCGTTAGCAAGCTTGATACGTATAATAGAATATCGAAAGTATCCCTAAACTATTTCTGTCAGTAATGAAGCGATAACGCCTAATCTTCTGAAATGTATCAAAACTGTATCAAGAAGTACTAGATAGTGCAGTGTATAAGCGATTAAACTGTATGCAGCAATATAGCTCACTAATCCTTTATATTCTCTAGCGTTAGACAATCAAAATATTCACATTTTTACACATTATTATTTTTAAAATATATACTAGATTAAAATTACGTATATGTATACTAAAACGTGTATTTAAAAAAAGACAAAAAGTTTAGTTATTAGTTATAGAAGGATTGAATAAGAGATTTTTTAATAAAATAGAATTAGAAAAACAGAAAATCTATTTAAAGAAAAATAAAGAAAAAATTAATCTAAGGAAATGTCTTTATTTAAATAGAAGTACGTTCAACATTGCCTTAGAATCTATGCTACCTTGAAATAAAATATTTGTCAAGCTAAAAGGCGAGAGATCAGATTTAGAGAAGCTATCGTAATTTAAATATGAGACAGAATGACATTAACGGCGCAAATATCGATCAGTTTTATTTCGAATACTGTCACGTACGTTTAAGCACATTAAAATCGCAATAATCTTATTGTGTTTCTATTTAATAGCGCTGGTATACTCAGCGGATCCATTTAAACCTCCCTGCTGGGCTGTTACTGAACAAACTAATTTTGTAAATTGTAACGAGCACAACACGGCTGTTACACATGCAAGAAGCAAATGTGCATTGTCACACGCAATGCAATAAAAGTGCGCGGCAAAATTAATGAAATATTCACAATTATTTTAATCTATCGATATTTCATTTTTTTATCTGAACAAGTATAACCCAAAACAATAAAACATAGTTAATAAAATAACATATTCATATTTTAAATTTAAAAAATGTATTTAAATATTTTAATAAATTAGCTTTATTAATAAAAAAATTGTTAATGTAAAAAAGCATTTTAAAAATTGACAAATAATAGTGTCAACGTAAACAATAAATATATCTGTAAAAAGATATTATACAATTGGCAAAAGAATACATTATTTAATGTATTGTATTTTTCTGCCAATTGTATATCTTTTTACAAATGCACTTATTATTTACGTCGATGAATTAATAAATCATCAGAAAAATTTGTAGAGTAAAAACTATATCCGCGTCCCAAACTGACTCGGTTAATAATAATTTCAGTGCAAAACTCCATCCTGTCTAGCGAAACGGATATGACATGTCCTCCTTAAGGCATTCACAATATTAATATGCATTATGAAATCGATCTCTCAAAGATAAATCAATAAAATTAATTGAATATTCAAAATTCCCGATCACAGGCAATATAATCACAATTCGATCTCACGCGGGTTATGGTTAGGGAATAAATTAAATCTCGATATGAAAAAGGGACCACGCGAAAAATGCTGCGTTTAATCCGAACAATTGCTTTTCCGATACCAAACATTTCGCATACTGCCGTTCGTATCCCGACTTCGTACTCTTTTCGTGCTACCAGTGCCGCAACACCTCTTCTACATTTCTCTCTCTCTCTCTCCTTCTCTCTCCACCTCTTCCCTTTCGCTCTTTCTCTCTCTCTCTCTCTCTTTTATTTATTTATTTCCATCCCTTTTATGGAATAACGATTGGTGGAACATAGCGGTCCGATAAAATTGCAAAACAACTTTGGGCGATTACGCAGATTTCACGTTCCGCCGCAAAGCTATATGCGTAAAAAGATTGCGCCAGAATCCAGCAGTACTTAATTGCTTATGGTTCGAATATGATTTAAGGATTCCTATTTTACGTTTTCACGTATAAGATATGCTTTTGCTATAATATTAATAATAAAATAACAATAATAATATTATATCATAATTTATTCAAATAATAATGACATGCTATTGCTATACGTCTGAATTATTAAATGATAGATTACGCTGGAAAAACAGAATTATTGTAGATATAGCATTAAAAATAATATAAATGGATAGCTGCGATCATTCAGAGAGAAAGTAATCCTGACATCTAGATTTGCTTTATCAATTACATGCATGCGTAATAAGGCACGTTTTAGAAAAGGCGATCTGTATCTCAAACAAGATGAAATCAAATCATATTTATTCGTTTCATTCTGACATCTTCCGTCATGGTTCTTTATTCCAAGATGTCTTCGAAAACCTCTCCTCTAGTGGTACATATAAATCTTGTTTCTCGAGAGGAATTGCACGTTACAAATCGCCTCGTCTTTCAGCTACAATAAGCAATATACAAAGATGCATGTACTCGTTCAAACATAAGGACTCTAAGAACAGGTGCATCGGGTGGAACAAGATATCGGCAAAGAATTATATTTAAATGTGATAGACAGGGATACAGATATGTGAGGATATACATATACATAATATACATATACATACATATATATATATATATATATATATATGTGTGTGTGTGTGTGTGTGTGTGTACATATACGTATATATACATAAGTCATGGAAATTTGTCGTCCTATCGCTTTATCGGAGCGAACCATATATTTTGCATATTTGCTTGATTTAAGAAGTTGCACAAATGCAGAGCATTCTTTTCGCAAAATTCACACAAAACTTTAATATGTTATTAAAAAATTTCAACATAAATATTTAAAAATTATAATATTAAACAAAATTTTATATTGAAAACTTTATTCTAAAATGTGTACATATTAAATTTTTAATAAAAATAATGATTAAACATTTAAGCTATTAATTGCTCTACAGAAATATTTTTATAAATTATTTAATTAATAACTCGTATTTATTTGTAAAAATTTAGAGTAATTACGGATTATTTAACATCAAAACTCATATCGTTTCAAGGACTTGAACTTTA
Organism: Solenopsis invicta; assembly: GCF_016802725.1. Classification (NCBI taxonomy): domain Eukaryota; kingdom Metazoa; phylum Arthropoda; class Insecta; order Hymenoptera; family Formicidae; genus Solenopsis; species Solenopsis invicta. The sequence continues at coordinate 17,971,178 of NC_052665.1, forward strand.
GACAGAAATGGATAACAAAATTTATAAATTTCAATTTGTACAAATATACTCTAGGAAAATTATAATGCAAACTTATAAACGGTGTGAAAAGATGAATAGTAACATATCTGTATTTATCAGAGAGAATCTTATTAAGTTAGATGCTGAACCTTATGCAGTCTGTATAAGGGCACCCGCCCGCAGCGAAAATGTTCACTGCAAACCGCTGTCACCTTGTGCAGGAATAATTCATCTTGAGGTAACATGGCGCGCGCGATACGACACCACTGATACACATCTCTATAGCATTACTTTCTACACGCGCATCCGGGTGCAGATAATATGTGGGTCAAATTAACAATATGCATAGTGCACACATGAAGAACCAAGAGGAAGAGAGAGAAATAGAATGAAAGGAAAGCAGAGAGGAAGAGCGAAAGAGAGAGAGAGAGAGAGAGAGAGAGAGAGAGAGATTATTAACGTTGCATGATGAAAATAAGAGACGTCTTTTAAATCTTACTTCGCGCAAGTGCTAATTACGTCGTCGTGCAGAAAGCCCTTTGTAAATTACGCTTTGAATAATCTCTCAAATGGAAATCACCACTATTATAAAGACTCTACAACTAAAAAGTTGTATTTTAATTTTGCATTCTAAAAATGCCTTTGAACACGACTAACATCTAAAAAATTTGAATATGAAAAAAACAGATAACTTGTGATTTCCTAACTATGGAATATATTTATTGATGAGCAAAAGAATGGATTAAAACGAAGCAATGTTTTCTTATTTAAATGTTGGATCATAATTAAGAAACAAGTAAATAACGCAAAATAATTATATTAAGAACATAATAAATTTACATATTAATTAATAATAAATTTATTTAATTTAAATAATATTTATTCTTAAATATTCATCAAATTTTCTTCAATATATGAATTAAATTATTTTAGAGAACTATGATTTATTATTTTATCTTTTAACACCACTGGCATTGCATAAATCAATAGTTTCTAAATGCTAATTAAGGAATATAATTTAAAATTTAATTTTGTGAAGTACTTAAGGTTTTCACATAAAAGAGATGAATAACCGAGAAGAAAATTACTGACATTTACTGCACATGCAGGGAAAAATATATTGCGATTGTCGCGACAAGCTATCCACTTCACCGAATTAGATTCCAAAATTAATCAACCGTATGTATTATCTGCCTGAGATAGAGACACGAGAGTAGATGAGGCGCGAGAGTACCAAAATGACATCGAGAGTTACGATGAGAACAGAGAGACTGTTTGCCAGATTTATCTGACGTTACCTCGACCTTCTGCCTTACTGGAGCTAGATTCCGCCTCGACGAATTTACGAGATATAGAACATCGCGAATTTGTTTATCGCATCGTGGATTCCTGTCGGTATAGGACGATCTAGGGAACGTCTCGTCTAATATGCCAATCCTTCCACTTGCCTCGGGTGTGGAATACCGCGGTTTGTATATATCATACAGAACAAACAAGAGATCAATTCACCATTGAATGGGCCGCCGAGAGACACACGCTCGTCAGTCAACCGCGATGATAGCGATGTGGTCCTCTTGGAAAAAGGATATGCCACTTTTATCCGCAGGACATCGGAGATGTCTATACGGACTAAAGTACGGTTTACGAGTCGCTCGGCCAACAAAGCAGCTTACCAACCTCTCTGTCCAATCGACGTAAATTGTTTCGCCAGAATTTCAGAGACTTTCATCTCCTTTCCGCTTTTATATTAGAGAATGTATGTTAAGGTTGTACAATGTAAGTCATGATAATAAATAATATTTAACTCGTATAACTATATGCAATAAATAAAAAGAATGACAAGTATATAAAAGCATTAATCCTTTAATTGCTATTGAATATAATTTTTGATATTAAATGTATAAATAAATACCTATTTATGGAACTTCTTTGTAGAGATGATATGATATTTCATTATAAATGAAATCGAAATATGACTTTATCATTTATTAAAACTTGAAACTTAATTCGATGCAACTTGTTAATTATAAGTTAAACAATTTCGTGACATTTATTTTTCCATCAAATGGAAACAAAAAAATAATATTTCTTGTCACAAAGAAAACTTTTTAATGATATTGAAATCGTCTCGCACATTCGTCTCTCTTTTACAAACAAAAAAAATACTATTATTGTATAAAAGCACAAGAATCCAAAGAGATCATTCATATTGTTCTGGCTTTCTTCGTAAATATATATATATATATATATATATATATATATATATAGAGAGAGAGAGAGAGAGAGAGAGAGAGATGGGATATACATTTTGCTGCAAAGCATTTTGCTTTTATCGTTTCTAGCACGAGGCTCTTTTTGTTTCTTAATGAAAAGAGCAAGTGGTAATCGAAGCCGTCATCGCAAGCGGTATCGTGCACGACATTACACGCGACAATTTCGTAAAAATCATATTTCTAGATACACGAGATGAAACTACACGATCGAGCAAGGGGTAAATTACATGCTTCCCGATTATATATATGTACAAATTGATGGACGTTAGACAGTTAAAATTACGAGAAAAAGAAACTTTCAACACTCACGTTCGCGATGATATTAATAAATCTCTCTGTAGCTACAACCTAAATAAAGTTTCATTATCTTGAATGATCTCTCGCTGATAGGCAAAATATATTTTATATCCCTTTAAATAAACAGAATATATAGGTATCGAGTTACCATCGCAAATATTACTTGTTATTCTATAATCATTTATTTCTAACACTACAATTAATTTCTCTATTTTTATTACACGATAATGTGAAATTAATACAGAGTAAAATCAGTAGAAATAAAACAAAACGAGAGAGAAAGAGAGAGAGAGAGAAGCTGCGATAATACCTTTAATAATAATCGCAAATAATTCACGGATACTGTGAAAATGTTTTTATATACAGCAGAAACTAATAAAATCGTCGTCCCCGGAATAACTCCAGCTAAACGTATGTTTACAGACTGGACTTCTTGCAGAGAGCATTAGTCCACAGCAAGGGGTGGTCCCTTGTTATCGGCAGCGCACATTTTATATAGACTGGTACAGCGCAGATTGCGGCCGCGGTTTAACCAACGATAATGCTCCGCTTGCTCCGATACGTAATGTCGGCGATATTTCGTGCCACTCGATCGCGGGGTGCACTTGCACAATTCCCTTCGCCGTAAGGCGAGTATTAACGCTTTCCCAACAGAATCTTTCCTCTCTGATCGGATTGCAACGATTGTTTCGACAAACACGTTAAGTACCAAGCGTCATTTACATTGATAATTAATTCTTAATGGAGTAAAACTTCCCCGCATTTCCTTAACTTTACAGACAAGTGTTGCTTTCTAGAGTTGCTTATACATAAATTTAACAAAGTTTTACATATATACAGAATAGACATCTATATTCAATAAAAAATAATTTCATTATACGTGTAAAGCGTATTATTATATAAACGCAAATCTTTCTTTTGGATATCGTATATTGTCTTTTTTGAACATAAAGAAAATAAAAGAAGAAAACTAATATTCTTTTCTTTATTTGAAAAGGTGAGAAGTGGGTCTGATCAGATAGCGGCTACTACTACTGCCAAGAGGAGTAGTAGCCCCGCTAGGTCGATCGAACTAGTAATTCCGCTTTAACATAAATTCGCACACGTCGCTCAAAGGCACAAACGTACATCCTGATTTAGTGAGCGTAGTAAAAAAGCAGCAATATCTCACGCAGTCAATGATCAAAGATGGCGATGTCGATTGGATGTAATTCTCCGCTATATTGATCGAAATTCTGTCTACAAATGGAAAATTGCAAGTTGCGCAATGGGAATATTTATAAATTTATAACTTTATCGTGCAGTAGAAAATAACTATCTTTGATGTTCGCTTTTTCAGTAAGCACGCATACTAAATCAGGACGTTTGTCGCTTTGTACGCGAATCTAAATTACATTAAAGTGAAATTGCCAGCTTGATCGATCTGATCCCTTTTCACAGTAGTAATAAACGCTATCTAGTCCGACATAATACTTTCAAATAAAGAAAAAACACTGGCTTTCTCTTTTAATTATTTATCACCTTCTAAATGTTCAAATAAAAAGACTTGTTTCATACACACACACACACACACATATATATATATATATATATATATATATATATATATATATATATATATATACACTCTTATTTTTAATTTTCCATATTCATGTATTCTGCATACCTAATTATAATACGTTTTCCATAAGAAAAAATAGTTTTATACAGAAAACATCAAATTTTGCAGTATTGCCATAAACGAAAATCCAGATATGAAATGTTATTACATTTGACCTACTTTATGTTCTCTTTGAATCTCCGAATATATAACTAGACACGAAAGGGTTAAATCAGCACATTTGACATTTGCCCCTACTTTCGGACAAGATTTTCGAGGTTGACGAATACGTTAGACGTGTGTTAGACGACATGCACGCGTTTGAAGGACGACCATCGAGAAAGGTAACTTTGGTGAGTAGGATAAAGAGAAAATGTCTGAATGGCGCTACGGAATGAAAGGCTCTGTGAAATTGATAGAGCGAATCGGAGACGAAGCGTGACTGAACAAAGCGTAGGATAAAAGCTGCGCCAGAAATGCCGCCGTACATTGCAAAAGGTTAAAAGTGAATTTACACGATTCACACTTTATTACAATCTAAAATGATTATATCGGATAAACGAGTTTTCATTCAAACGTATTTGTTGAGATACAGCCAGGACTAAAGCTATTCAATATACATATCTAGGTCAAATTTTGATGGAAATTTCGTCTGAATGATTTTTTTTTTTTTTTTTGGTTTAACTTTTATTTGTTTAACTTTTTTGTTGCCGTTTTTGTTTAACGTTTAATTGTTTAACGTTACCTTGAATCAATCAAAAATCAGTAAAAAAACAAGGAGTAGATAATTGTTCATAGAAATCAAAGCGCTCCTCTTGGAAAGAGGACGTCAAAATTTCTCTTTTCATATGGAGGCATATTTATGAGAACGTTATGCGAGGCTCACTTCTCTCTTACGCTCTGACTCGTGGTAATTTATTCGAGATGATCGTCGAAAGCATTGCATAAATTCGTCCTTAAAAGGCGCGTCGCACGCTCTCCACTCAGCGCGGGATAAAAGTCGACACTCGGCATCGTTTACGACAATAAATAGTGTCGCAACGCCGAGAAAGAAATTGAATGAATTACGATGCGTCTCCAGCCGCCTCTTATCTCTCGTAATGTGACTTTAATTTACGATTCGCAAAGATTCGCATTGTGCTCTCGGTTTTCTCCTATTTCCCGTATTGCACGCGAATGCACTCTACGTAATTCTTGATTCTCGAAAATGTATAAACTTTTTTATTCAATATTCGTCTAACTTTTTGCACACTAATTAATAGTTTTTGTTATCACGTCAAATAAAAATTACGCTTGGCATGTAGAATTAACAAGAAATGCTATGTATAATGAATCTCTCTACACGTAAAAGTATAATAACATGCTCTCCAAAATTAGTTGTAAAATAGTGAACTAATTATGAAACTAATTATGAAATATTGATTTCACAATATTAAAATTAATGCGTAGAGCCGCGAATAAATAATTCTCGATAGATATTATAATTTATAATAATTTACAAATCGTTAACTCGTCTAACGATCAGCAATAATCTGACGTAATCGTTTTAAACTGTTCGCGGTTTCGATGCGCGATCCGTTCGACAATCATACGTAAATGCACGTAGGTTACGCGTGTCACACAGCCTGTCGATGATTTATCTGAGAAGTGCCGATAACCGAAACGGTGGTCTTCGCAGTGATTAAATCGTCATGCGGTTGTTGGCGTGACGTTATCAGGGTCGTGTGCAAATCACGACGGAGAAAGGCAAAGGCGAAATTTGAACGACGTAACAATGGTGGCAGTTACAGAGGACGCGATACAATTGGCAGGCCTCACGTTGGTATACGCGGTTTCGACGGGATGATCCAAGGATGAACGGATAGAGGCCAACACTGCGACCAGGCTTTGATGCCGCGCGTGCCACGCAAACACGCTAAATCCGCTCGTCCGATCGCCCGTTCCGGATTGATTTAACCGTGCCAAGCAGGCTGATCTACCGATGCCCTTCGATGTCGGAAGTCGATGCAACTCAACGTCCAATTGTTCATCGATAATCGCTGATTTATCGATAGACGAGTCACGTACGAGCCGATGAAAGAGAATTTTATATATCGTCGTTATGTCGTTATATGGGAGGACGAGAAAGATTGACAACGCGTAATGAATCACAAAAACTGTCTTCGATAAAGAGATAATGGATTTGTCGCGAAGAACACAGGACGTTAACCATCGCATGAACGTTATTTATGATGAAGCAGATATAGGTTCCCTTTGAATTTGTGCTATTTCCCGCACGCAAAAAGTATTATTCTTTCATAGCGACTGAACGTCGCGAAATATAAATCGACGAAATGTGCTATAAATTCGGTTCTTGACAGTGTATTCTTAGCAGAGCCGCATGCAAAATATTTTCCACGAGCGTTCCACGAGCTGCGTTTATTTTGCTCGCTCACAACGACCAGATTAATAGTCGATCTGCCACCATTAATCCGCAAGTTTGTCCGGGCTTTAATTTAATCGCCGCAGCGAAGGATAATATTTTGTTGTAGTAGCCGAACGCATCCGGACAGATCTGCCCGCGCGATCGATAAATTCATCTGACGTATATTATATTTTGGAAGAGTTCCCGAGAGAATATTTTCAAGTTTCACACACACACACACACACACACACACACACACACACACACACACACACGCTGTTTGCATGTCGCATGCATGACAACCGGATTATTTGTCGCCGCACCATCTATTAATCCCTCGGTTTGTCCTAGCCAAAGATTAAATCTTTTCCAACCTTGCGTTTTTACACACGTGCGATACGAGTGGTGCTAATAATAAATGAAAACACACTTTGCATCCAAAAATTCTCGATTTAAATTGTCCCCTTAAAAAAATAACTTTCATTTTTAAATCCTTCTCTAAAAATAACAAGACACAAATATTTGTACTTAAAATCTTTTCGGTTTCATATAAAAAAGTTTGCAAGTCTATTTATCGCGTACTTACAAAAACAGACTACGTGATAAGTTCTATAACAAGCTGTTACGAAACTATAAAAAAAAAAGAGAAAGGAAAGATGAGTATCACAGCATGCAAGTCCGGTAAGTTACTTCGAAGCCGCAGTGGGATATGGAGAGTTAACGCCAGCTTGGACCGCGGCGATATTTTATACCCGTTCAAAACGGCTTGGGGAACAATAAGTATGAGCTATTTATCCGACGGTGCAATATCCATTCGTTCGCGACACATAGCATTATCGATGGATGCTTGTAAATTGCATTCGAATTCGTTGACCGCGAGCGCAGCGACGCTCGCTGGCTGGCTGAACGCATTGTGCATTCTGCGAGGATGTAACGGGGGTGGTCAAGTGCCACGGACAAGAATGTACGGAGGGGAGCGATCATTTGTTCCCCTTTTTTACCGTTATTTCATCGGGGCGCCTTGGTACACGATACACCACGGTTGAGAGGCACTATGATACGTGACCGACATGAATATAATCCCTCCACTCCCCTTTCCTCCCCGTCCTAGCCGTCGTCACTTTGCGGCTGCTACACGAAACGCTATCCGCATTCCGCTGTCCTGGAGCTGTGCGAGCTACAATGTGATCGTGGCAGATACCATGATGGTCGTTAATACTTTTCAAACCGGTATGGCCTCTGACACGTTACATGACAACCATTCCATCTTACGACCTTCGCGCGAATGTATGTGTAATGGGTGAGGGTAGATCATTATTCTTTTATGCGTAGAGTATGACGTACTTACAGTTAACTTCCTTCATTGTTGAATATAAAATATTTAAAATGTGCAGCTACGTTGCAGTATGTTTGTTCTTTTTTAGAACAAAAATTTAGGAGAAAATGTGTTTTTAGAAGCATGCTGTATTTAGAAGACTTGTTTGGGAAAAAATTTTATGTCATACGCAGGCTTGTCTCATTTATGTAAAAATTAGCGAATGCTCAGGTGAAATTAAATTGAACGGATATCTATGAGTAAAAAAGATATATTCTTTTTTTACATTGACATATCGTAATGTGATTTCAGTACGTCTCTACTAATAACTAGTTCATTATATATAAATTATTATAATTTATATATTTATTGAAAATCATTTATAAGAGGTTTTAAGTGGTTAATTTCATTAGCACGTTGACAAAGTATTATTAAAGCGTAAAGAAAATCTGATTTGCACGCTCAACATGCACGAATCCCATGAACATTTGTCGCAAACATAACTCCATGAAGATTAATATCAAAGGTCACGGGAAAATATCGAACTTGAGAGATATCGATTTGATCCCATTTTTCAACAACAGCAGAAAATTCTCCGAGACGACGGGGAAGAAAAAAAGACGTGAGACGTGAGGGAGATTGAAAGAGAAAGAAAGAGCTCGATCAATGCTCGAAAAACATATAATTTATGACACGATACACTCACGCAAGTCATTAATCTTTGTAAACCACCGGCGAGCGCGTTTCCACATGAGTGCCGGAAATCGCGATAGGAAAACTCATTGCTAACAGATTCGACGCCTGAGGCATGAGCTCGCTTCCGCTATATCGAGATTTCCTCCTGATTATCGTCTTATTCTCGCGACGACACGTGTACACGTAACTACAAGTTTTTTTTATTTTTTATTTGCTTTTATTAAAGCACATGTATAACAAATTAATAAAAAATTAGGATCATATGACAGTTAAAATAAAGTCCAGTGTATGTAAAGTGCATTGCCTGTAAACTCGATTTTTTTTCTTTAACATCTCCTATGTATAATATTAATAGTATTCTACTGAAACGTAATATCAATTTCGATATATCCATTGTGAAATGATGTCTCTCTGATTAACTACATACTACTAATGTTAATAGTAAAAACCACTATTAATTGAAAGAACATCACACAAAGCGGAAAGGTCAGAAAAGAGAGGATGTAATTGTATCAGTTTAGAAGCTTTTACTTTATCATAGCGGATTTTACTTCGAGCTATACCATTTGCACGCATCCGTGACACACAATTCATACAGGGCTTTTCAACGCAATTTTCAAAATAGCACTTTTATAGCGAGCCATCGACACGTCGCGTCGTCGATTCGCGTCCCAGCTCTAAAAGGCGAAGAAATTCGTGCCAAGTAATTTCCGACGCTGTACGTGATCGCCCGTTGGCGTTTCGGTGGGGATTAATTCAAAGCTTGTAATTAACCGTAATTCCATTGCATTCGTAAATAACTTATCGCGGCACGGTTGTGTCCATGCCTAATAATAATTAATTCCGAAGCGAGCTGGCGGCGATGACGGCCGCACTCGCATGAATGTAAATGGATCTTCAACGTGAAATTTCGATGCGACAGACGGAAATTTTACTCAGGCTATTTATGTGGCAATAATAAATCCTCGACTTAACGAGGATACCTCGTAATTACATTTTCACAAATTTTGAAACATATCTAAAAAACTGAAAGAATTATAAATACATATAGTATGTTAATATGCACGTAATATGTAGAAACTCCGAAAGTGGTTTATTACAATATGTATAAATGCTTGTATGTTTTAACTGTTGGAGTTATATTACAACTTGACCTAGAAACGTTATATTTTGCAAAATAATTGGTTTTCAACAGCGCTACGTAAAAATTTTCAAAGTAGTAATAAGTAAAAGTGCAAAATACTTTTTTAAAAATCTCTCTAGAGAAAGGTTCAAAATATTATATTTAATAAATGGACGAATAATACATATAATGTGTACGTATATGTAAAATGGAAAAGAGAAAAAAATAAAACGACAAATTAAATTGGGATCGTAATATTACATATTATAATTGTAAGATGTTTCAAACCATCCTATTGTCCTTTCTGTATAACCATAAATTCGACATTTAAAATCTACATAAAAATACATAAAAATCAAGAGCATTAATCACAAAGTTATGACAAATTGAAAGATAAAATATATTTATTGATATTCAGAGAGATATAAATAGATAATAAAATTTCATTCCCCATTTAATATTAAACTAAATTTGTCTCAACCGAAATTGATATTAATATTTTGTATAAAAAGTCGTTGAAATCTTAACTGACTTATCCAACATACTTGAGTCAAATGGAAAAGTGTACATCTATATCACAAAGTAGTCAATACAAAAAAATCCAAAAAATTAAAAACCTGAGTTTACCATCATAAGCACTTTTGTTTGTTAAGAATTTATGTTTGTTTCAATTTATGGATGAGTATCACATAAAAACTCTAGACTTTAAATGCAAATTACTACGCTATATAACTATTTTACATAGATATATGCACAATACGCTTCTGCTCTATAGGAAATTCCTTTAAATATAACATGTAGGAGACGTATAGCTATCCTATCACTCTATTGCTGAAGGATCCTTTCGAAGCGGTCCAAGTTTCCTATTTTGGATTCGAAACATCTCGAGTACGCTTGTCTCACAGCTACAGAGTGTATCTTATACAGACCGTATTTCCACTATAAGTGAAGGCAAGTTGGACAGTCGAGACGGACACACTGGATCCGAATGGTACACTCTGCAAGTATAGTTACAATCTGTCCAAATGCAAGGTACAAAGCCTTCCATAACGCTTCGTTGCTCGTAATCCCTAAGTACATATATGCACACTCCTGTACAAGTGAACTAGTCGAATTAAATTAGGGTTAATATAAATCCACACCTTTTCCGACTAATCTTTCTTTAATATAAAATAGAGAGGCAAAGTTACATGTATTAATTTTATCCAGATATCCTATTTATTTTTTCAACAAATATGATAGATTAAATTTGAACTGCAGATGTAATTACCAATAATAATCAAGACGATAGTAGAGAATTTTATCAAAAAATAAAAATTATATAACTAAAACTAATTTTTCAAGGTTCTTCAATTATTCTTAATACAGTAGAACATTCTTCATTTTTGTATCTCTCTATAATCTTTGCATTCCTTCACATGTACTTTCACAAACACTAATATCGTACCTCTTCCTTTTATAGAATATCCTTACCACGCACGAGTTTACCAATCACCGTTTACTTTGCTCGGTCAATTACACGGTGATTGGTAGACTCGTGCTGTGGTGAAGATATTCTATAACTTTGACATTCCGCTCTTATCGCCCCAGGGTCAAAGTTAAGGAGACTCTACTGTAGTATCAAAGATTCAACGTAAATTTTTAATTTTTGCAATCTTTTCCACAATCTTTGCAATCTCTTCCAAAAAATCCTTGCATTTTCGCATCTTATATTTAACTCAAGATTATGTAACGGCGCGCCGCGTTCACACATTATCGTTACAAGCTGACGTATTTTACATCATGCCGATACGGTTGTTCGCGTAACTTGTCTTCGTTAGTCGAGCAGTTATCTCAAAACTTGTTCGTCTCTCATAATTCTTATCAGCCGTACAACTCTCAATGTGAATCGCGAAAGCGGGGAGTTCGTTTCATAAAGTGGCCGCCGCGCGAATAGAGGTCACACGGAGAGGATTCAAAGAAAGTTCATCGTTGAAAATCGAGAACGAATGGTGTCTCCGCGACTTGTGCATTAAACTCATTACTATAGCGATGCTAGATATCGTGCCGCTTCCACGTTGTCGGCGTTGTTAAAACTTGCAATAGTCACAATAAGGCATTCCGGCGCCAATGACTAACTTCTATCGCGAATACGAATATTACCCTCAAAGTCCTCTCATTACTGGCAAGCGATAATCCTCTGAATTTGTACATTCGCCGACAACTTTGACGTTCGATGGATGCCGACGACTCCGAGGCGTACGCGCGTGAAAGTAATAATTATAACTTCGTCTCGGTTCCGCACGTTCATGTGTGAGCGCTCTCGTTAGATGCTCGTTAATTACAGAGAAGCAGGTTCGCAACTTCGCGCTTGGTACGATGTTTTTAGCCATAATCACCAGATATCCTCTCATCTTTGTCGAGAAACTTTATGACGTCTTCCTAGCGAATATTACTGATCGATTAGACGTATTTCTGGGTCAAACTTGTATAACTTCTTGAGATAAATCTAGGAAGGTGAAAGGTCTTGAGCTCTTATACAGCATATTCGTATCCCTGAATAACGTCTCGTTTTAATAAATAGTACGACGTTCATAAACGTGATATTTTGAAGTGAGTTTGCATTTTAGTTTCTCGATTATCTTCGCCAAGCGTCTTCTTCTGCGAAAAAAAGCTTATCCCATAGTTACAAAAAAAAAATTCCATGCAAATATTACTTTCTTTTCTTTGTAGAAATTTTTGTGACAGAGTTTGGGCAAGAATATGAATCAGTTAGAAAACACAAACAATATAAGATACACAGAGTGACACTTCTAAAACTTTCCACGTCCTCCATTGTACCAACTATTGATTCGTGATAAGAAACGGAATGGAAAGCAATAAATTTCTGGTACTCTTCCGATCAGTTCTAACGTTGGCTCGACTGCCTACGTTTATTCTCGAGAAACTCGTCGTCAATAAGTAAAGATAACTAGTAAAAAAGCAGTAAAGTTATCTGAAAGCAGGATTATCGCGCAAATTGAAACTTGACACTTTATTTAACTTGTTATCTAGAGTTTTGCCGGTATTTTTGTTCCCTAGAAACGACTGCCTCGAGACATCTCGCAAAGAGACACGAAATCTTCGTTTGGCATATAAGGGAGAAACTCGAGGATTGAACAGCAAGTGTAGAGTAGCGCACTGTGACGAGGCAAATTGTACCTCGTTGGTCAAGAGGTTTCCCTTTCCAACCACGCGCCTTGGCTTATCGCGTCCGTGCAGTGCTACTTCCGGCGGTGGTTAAATGCTGGTTCATCCCCTTGGGGTTCGTCCTTTTGCCGTCATTACTCGATAACTTCGAAAATTTCGACCTAGTGTCTTGTCCGCGCAGCTGATACGTTTGACAACGTAATTCTAAAGGGAAAAGGTTTTAATCTATAGCTCAACTTTCAAAAGGTTATAGTTTCATTTTATACATGCTATCATTTATGCAGCTGTTCTAATATTAAAACATATGGCGTGAGCTTTTTTGCGTGGCTACTGTGCCATGCTGAAATTCATTTTGGTACGACCTACTTTGCCCTGTCGTTAAGTGGAACTTTACGTTTGAATTAAAGCTATAGGCTTATGTTACATTATAACGAACCGGGTAGCCGCTATGAATTCTGCATTTAATGCATGTTATTTGCACGACGAGTTGGTATGCATGAGACCTTGATGGTCAAACATCATATCACTGTAATCTCAACTCTAATAATTGGATAGCACTATGTTACTCGCGGAATTTCGTTTATGTTCTCTACGTGTTTCCATTAATCAAATTAGACTTATCTTAAGTATATATCATTTAAGAACTATAAATATGTTTGATAAAATAATTTTACCATGCAACCAATACACGAATTTAGTAAAAATAGTCAAAATAAAAGATCAGTTATATTTGCATTAAAATATTAGTACATATTATAATACAATATGTATATATGTTTGTATGTATGTATGTATGCATGTTTACGTAGATTATTACACACAATCTTGAAATTTTTATTTCTGTTCTATTATTCTGTTCTCTTATTTGCTTAAAAGATGTATTATACGTCGAAATTTAATTTTAATTTATTCAAATATAGCAAAATCATTTAAAATTTTGACAAGGATTATCATAATAATTATAAATTTGTCTGTATTAATAAAGTAATATTAACAATTTCAAAGTAATGTAAACATAAAATTTAACTTTCATATTTGATTTCAATTAATCAATGCAAATTTATTGCAATATTAATTTAAATTGTGTCTGTATTTTTGTATTCGCCAAAGAGAAACATCTAATAACGTTCACGAACAATGCTGTTTGTCGAAATGCATTCGGCTACTGAGACCTGACAGAAATTCCATATTTCTGCTTTTCTGATCATCATAATTATTCCGATGGTGCTGTAGAACCCTCTCTCGTATTCATGAAGCGATGGTAGGGAAGGTTATCGTCACCACCGCGCACAAATCCACCATTATGACGCGATGAGTCGACGATAATCGTTATCGTCGAAGTTAAGCGCTCTACATTGAGATTGAACCCAGAATAGATGACGTTTAACTAGTTGCAAAATGGAGAAGTTTTTCCAACGACATTAAATTGTAAAACTAAAACGAATAGGTAGCGATAGGATCTCATCCAGTTTGACAGTTAAATATTCAAGTCAACCTCTATAAAGCTGAATGTTGTATTGCTGCATGAAGTGACCTAGATTCTCAAAATGTACTAATACATCTTGCAGCAATAATTGTTACATTAAATTTATTCAATGTTCTGAATCTTTACTGAATCTCTAATTTGATTAATATAAAGAAAAAAATTTTCTCTTAGAAATTTCCGCTAAAATCATGATAGTTATAAATTTCGAAAAATGTGATTATATTTTTAGAAAAATTAATAAAATCTTAGTAAAATTAAAACAAATTTTACTAAAATTTTAATAAATTCTATTAAAATTACAGTAAAATTATGGTAAATTCTAAGAAAAAGTTCTCTCCGTGTATATGATTATTTTGATAGATGTAGTCTTGCAATACCTATACTATTGAATAATATTAATTTTAACAGTTTATTCAAACTGTTCCTTACAAAAGAAATTTCTGAAGTTTCACAAGTTGCAATATTAAATACCTCAAGCAGCAACAAAACTTTCGTGATCCAATAATCATTCGACATGCACTGGATGCTTAATTCGATATTAATAGCATTTTTTGAGCATTTATTAAAGTTTGAAACTTGAAGCAAGCGAGAGTTCCTACATTTAATGATATCCTCGTTAATTTAGCGCTATGCCGGTCCTCATTACTTTAGAAAAGGATGCAAGAGTACGCGCGCACGCGTGCAGAGTCATAAAAGCACCGTGAAGAGGATGGAATGAGGTCCAGGTCTCTCGTATGCAAGTACTTACGAACGAGCCAATTTAAAAGTGCAATGGAACGGTGTACAAAGAGGAAAAAGTATTTTCGCCTCGCGTTAGTCGTACTGGCTTGGACTATCCAACAGCCGCGGGATACCTCGAGCAAAGTGTGTTCTATTCGGAAATCCGCTTTACAGATCTCCCTGGGGCCCCTTTCGTCTGCTCCCTTTCTCGCCCTATCTCCCCCTTTCTACCCTATCCCCCTTCTCGCGTCTCTTTATCGTCCGGCATGCGCAGTTCAAGTTCCAGACACCTTTCCCGATAAACGAAATGCAATTTGTAGTTTATAACTACGGACGATCAAGTGGCCAAAAAATACTTTACGAAACTATTAAACTGTCATGAGCAGCGAGTTTGCACCGCGCGATGAAATTGAACGTTTTGTCGCGATAGAGATTTATGTTAAACATTCTGCATTTCAGGAGAAAATAGGATGCCAGAATAATAATTAAAATTATTTGTTGTTACAACTAAAATATATTATTTGCTGTAAGCGAAAGATACAAATCGGGCACTTCATTGTTCACACTCTATCCTTTCTAAAATATCGTCGAATAACGAGAAATATATCATTTTCATTATCACCACAATGTACGTGCAGAAATCCCACATGTTCGCTTTTCGGATCATCGCAATTACTCGTACCGAGACTGTAAGACCCTTTGCCACATTCGCCATCTATGAATCTCGCATTACGAACTATCACCGACCATTATCGGTCATGTGGCACGGCGTCAAACCTCGCGGTGGCAGCCAACTATCTCATCTCACGTCTCACTTCACACAAAATATCCGTTACGATGCTATCATCTTTACCACTTTCTGCAGAACAATATACATCAAAAAATACAATAAAAAAATTGAAAGAAAAAAGAACGAGAGTAGAGAACGGAAATTACTTTACTGTTGTGTGTGAGACGCGATCATCTCCACAATAAATGATGTACGTAAAGGTACATCTTATTCCGAGTTTTAGAAAAATATCTACTTTTAAAAATTATAAATTGTCGAAAAATATGACGGTTAATCAAAGTTCTACTAATGTGAGAAAGAATTAATATAATAAACAATCTTCACTTAAACGAACAATCCGCAATTCATTTAAGGTACAATGATTCCCGAAGAGTTTATATAATATAGTATGATAAACATAATAATATTATTCTTAAGTAACAATGAAATCAAGACAATAACGAATTATAAAGTAAATTAAAGACAAATATTAACTGAGGAAGAAATTGATGAAGAAAACAAGTCAAAGTAAAGAAAAGAAAGTCAGTTCATTATTATAATAAACTAGCTCTGTATAAGAAAAGTTACGTACAAAAACGATAAAAAAGAAACAAAAAATTTATTTTCATAGAAATGCAAATATAAGATTGCAACTATAGTATGTACATATCGATGTTAAAAAGAAAAAAAAATGCAAGACTGTGTCGTCCTTATTAGGCACAATGAATGGCAACATGAATTGAATTTTTAGCGTCAATAATCAATTAGAAACAACGATCGTTACAGGTCGATGGAATGGACAATCGCTAAAGAATTCGTTATCAGAATACATTTAGCAGAGAATAATCTTTGTTGCTTTCACCAAGAAAACTAAGAACATATAATCGAAAGTTGGATAATGCAATAGAACGCGAAAGACGTTTTGTATGTGACCGCTACATGCAATTTAATTATTGCCATGTCCTTTCACTTTAATTGCACTTAAATACACACCAAGAATTCACGATAAATCATTATAATTACATTGTAATGGCACGTATACCTTTTTAGCCGGTGGTTATCTAGATAGATATGTCAAAGATTGATATCGTCGATATCGACAGTTCCTGGACGCAAGCCAATATAACTCGAATATCGAAGATACGTATGAGAATAAG
This sequence comes from Solenopsis invicta, assembly GCF_016802725.1. Classification (NCBI taxonomy): domain Eukaryota; kingdom Metazoa; phylum Arthropoda; class Insecta; order Hymenoptera; family Formicidae; genus Solenopsis; species Solenopsis invicta. The sequence continues at coordinate 17,988,186 of NC_052665.1, forward strand.
TAACGATTTATTTAATCGATCGTCTCAATTGAATCAAGTATTCGCCATCAAACGTTTTGAAGTCAATGAAGAGGACAAAGAGAAATCAATCGATATGGATTCTGGGAGCGAAGCAGACTTGACCTGGTTGAATAAGAGTTTTTTTTAAATCGCCCTGCACAATTAGAAATTTTGAACAACCATGATATGAACGTCATTGATTGCCATGCAAGTGGCATGGTGATAGAGAATCATCTGGTAGAATGCGAGACACGAATTGCAAATGAGCAGTTAAGTGGGGTAAGCTTCAATTGCAGTAAATAAAAATTCAAAATAGCACTAGCATTAGAACTACTTTTCCTTTGATTATGCTCTATCATTAAATCGTAATAATTGTATTTTTTTTAAATCAATTGTTTAAAATCGTGATTTAGTCATTGTAAAGAAAGTTCAATAGATTTTAATAATAGAATCTAAAAATAAAAAGGATATATTGGAAAAATCAAATGTATAAAAATCACGCAAAATCAATAATGCAAAGGATGTTGTAACAAAAGAATAATAAAATATCAGATATAAAAATGCATAACAATAATAACAAAAAAACAAGAATTGCAAAATACTTAAATATTGACGAATAAAAAAAATTGCAATATCCAAATAGCTAGAAATATCGCAAATAGCTAAAATATATAACATTTATGTCAAGTCTACCTCTGTGTGTAAGAGTACACGTTTCATTCGTAACTTTTGTTGAATATTTAAATGTAATAAAATGCGTAGAAAACAGATCACTAGCTGCGCGAGGGACCAGTAGAACGAGTGCATTCATATTCTGTAAGAAGCGTATAAGAGTGATACGCGAGATGCACGTCGCTGTTGATACCCATTGCACATTACTCAGAGGTATTGCGGACAGTATCATCGCGTATTCGCTTAAGAGGTTAATATTTCATCCTGGCGTGACTGCAAATTTCGCGAAGCCGGCACTGAAAAGCACTTGGCTAATGTCGCGCAACGAGTAGGAGAAAATGAACCGTACTACACTAACACTCGCCTTATGAATGTTTATGCGTTTTGATGCGCGTAATTAAACAAACAGTCAGTAAAACTGTTGCGATAAAACAACAAGCAAGCTCGTCAAGGTACACGGAATATTACAAAATTTATCGTTTAATTATTGTTAAGGTTCTTCCATTTAATTCATTTCATAAATCATTATGAAGTAGAAATATACGTATTGCCTCTTTTCAAAATATATATTAACTGCATTGCATTTATAGAGTATTTAGAGTGTTTATAGCGAGTAATATGTCCAACAGATAAAAATTATAATAAATGTAAAACATACGAAGACTGACGCAATTCATCTAATAAAAAATAATTTCTACCTAATTACGCATAATTTCCACATAAGAGAAATACAATATTTTTAAAAATCTTAACTTCACTCTCTGGAGTTTTAATAAAATTTTAATTTCTGTTCACGCAAATTCATAAATTAGAGAAACAGGAATTACAGAATATATGATTACAGCATGGCTCACATATCGGATTTGAATTACAGGTTAGCAATGTAACGTTTAAGGTATTAGCGCAGTGGAATAGTGGGGTATATATATATGTGTGTGCATATATATACCATATAGATATTAATTGATGCCTGAGATATGTAAATTCCTACGATGTGGTGCTGCAAGCATGCGTATCAGTGCAAATTACAAACCCGGTATGCTTATCATTACAACCCCATTAACGTAAGATACATTCATGCATGAAATATCGAAATAAGAGATATTAGAAATTAATTACTACATCACACGGATGAAGAGAAGCTCTCGACGCGATATAATTTATGGATCGATTGATTAAAATTATGCAACACCGATCGGCTGCGTATTTGTATTTCATTCGAGGTTTCGTGCTTGGTCGACCTCGTTAAAATCGCGCCGATAAAAAACAGCTTGATTCGTTCAAGGTGTGAATTTCTCAAGTGTAACAAATTTCGCAGACCAGTGGTGGAACCGTTAACCGAACTATTGAATACTTCTCTCGCCCCAGAGTGAGCTTAAGCCAATCGTAAAATTTTGAAAGTTCGCAATATCGAGATGCGATGTGCGAGTATGTGTGCACATTTCCTCCTTCTTTTAAACCTCTCGCGCTCGTTTTTATTCGCGCACACGCTCATCGCGGGACAAACTTTATGCCCATGTAAAAATCGCGTAATAATACCAAACGACACGCAAGTTTATCGCTCTGTGACGGACGCTTTTATGACCCTAACCGCTGTCTGCCGACATGCTCAATTTTATCTTTTTTCGCACTCGCTAGATTAATAACACGCTCGGTGTGAACGACACTTTGCCGTGCATATTGTTGGTTAAACGTATCGCAGATGCACCGACTACAAACCGCGCAATTGACCCACTTTTCTACACGCGGTGGTTCACTTGACAAGAGTGCAGATTGGCTCTTATTCTCATCCCGCTACACGTTTGACGCTAAACGCGACCAGCTAGGTCTGAGTTTTACTCATGTAATATATACATAGTACGTGCGAAACGTGGATTCGATTCGCGACCAAGCATATTCGACGGCAGGTACGCCGCGAGAATACAGATCGTTATCCTAGAGGAGAAATCAAGTGCACAACGGAAATGTATTGCTTTCGGAAGTAAAACTGGCCTTTAGATGTCGTCACGATCAGCCACCAAGCTCCTTTTCTCTTGCTCAATGCTGACAATAGTTCTCGCATTTTCTATAGGCGACAGATACTTTTTGCAGCGCTTCACTGATTACTTCCGTAGTTTAAATTGATTTTCCGTTCCAAAAGTTTCTACAAAATTCATTCCCAAGTTTGGCCGACTGGCCGAACGACTTCGAAACGACGAAGAAGTGGACTCCTCAAGATTCGCAATGAACATGAGCGCGTTTATCGGTTCGATTTTCAATCAATAAAATGGGATGTACGACCGGTGTATTCAATTGAAGAATTATTTAAAGATAGATGTACGGATACTTCAAATACATTACTTGCTTACTTAAGAAATTAAAAAGATAGGTTTAAAAAAGTTAATTACTTACATTGGTAATAAATCATTTTCAAATGATGAAATATATTAAATTTTTTGTATAAAACGTATGAAACACTTTAAATATAAAATTATATTTATTGCCAATACAAGCTGTAATTTAATTGCGAGCTTGCCCTTTTTAAAATATTATAAAATAGTAAAGAAATTCTGTTGCACACCTGCATCTTAATGAAATAATTCCATTTCAACAAATTTCAATAAAGAAAAGCGAAATAAATGTCTGTAGTTATATCCGTAATGTTTTTAAATCGCTGTAGGATTGAATATCAAGAATTGTTGTGATTGTTACTGGCAAATCCAATTTGCTCCTTTCACCGTGCGCGGTGATACATGCCTAGTTCGTGCATCGGACGATAGGCAAGCTATTTGCCGAACGTTAAACGGTAAATAACTCATTTATCGTTAAAGTGGACTTTGTGCGGTTCTTGCGCCCCTCATCTAGGTCCTCCCTTCTCTACGATTGCGCAAATGGGTACGCTCACGGGATGAGCACGATTTCCCAACACGGATCTTCCGGCCGTGTAAATAAACGCAATTAACGCGGAATTAGATTACCGATTCGACTTCGCCGAGGTTTCCGAGTGGACTGCGCTCCCGGCGCATATATCGTGGTCGTGAGTAATGAGAAGAGCGAGCGGGAGACAAGATGAGGACCGATATCGCGGCGGCTTAATCCCTGGAGCCACAATTTCCCCTTTAAAGCCCCGTCGCTCCTCATCGGATAAAGCTCACGCAATTAACGGGTAGACGCGGTTAAGAGATCCTCAGGCGCACGGAAGGAAGTGCGGACGGCACTTTCAAGTCGCCTTTCCAAGGCGAGAAAAGGATCGGCAGAAATCTCTTTCGGGATTGTGACCGTTCGACCTCGACGTAATCGCGAATCGACGGGAATGGACTATCGAACTAGCTTAAGCGATCCTTGATCCGGAATGCGGTAAACTGGGCGATAAGAGAGCGACCGTCCTATGCCGACCACTAAGGTGTACTCGAAAAATTCGATTATTCGAAAGCTCAGTTTTAGCAAATTGCTATCATTAAACATTAAAAATCGTTTTGTTATAAGTGAAATTAAACTGGAATGTGAATAACACAAGTAAGTAAAGAAGACTTTTATTAAGATCCAGATCCGACTGTATAAAGCGTTTCTCTATTTATTCGTTTTCCACTGTTCATAGTTAAGAGATAAGCATCGGAAATCGATATTTTATACACGCAATTACATTCGTGAATTTTTTAAATAAATTCTTTTCAATTATCATAATTAAGATTTCGTTATATTTTATCTATGTTATTTTCCTCAAATCAAAACATGATTTTTCTCTTGCTTAAAAGAAGAATATAAGATGAAATAAGTTGGGAATTTGAGGATTAACTCTAAAATTCACATTGTTTCCAAGAGCTACAAGATTACGATCGTATCCTTCCTGATATTCGCGCATAACTCCTGTTTGTCAGACGTCATAATCAGTTACCTCAGAACACCGACGTAATCGGTGAGATAGAATCAATTGCCATCTAGTCAATCGACTGACGAGTTACCTCAACTCAGGTTGGAATTTGCGCTATGATTCGCCAGACAATCGCGTTCCCTCGAAAGCTTGGCGAAAACTATGCGAATATCGCTCCAGGCACGTTCAATATCCAATATTTTGCAACTGACCGGGTGTTTATTACAATTCCACTTCACAAAATACTGCCTGTCCACACAAAAGATTTATTTCCCAATTAGCCATAAATATCGTGTTATGTAATAATATTGTATTATGATTAGAAAATTAAATTAATACAGTTTCATCCACTTATCCGATTTTGACATAAAATATTGGATATTTAATATGTATATAGTTTATCTTCACTCATTAAAATATTACGTAATAAATTGTTACTATTATCATAATTTTACAGTCCTCATTTATCAAATGCAAAAATGTAAATTACTGTTAAATATGATCTTAGTTTTTTGTACCGTAAAAAAAGTATTCATCACGAACATACCAAAATTCATCTATCAAAATTAATCCTAAATGAAATTTCCCCAAACATTCGTCAGTCAAAATAGCGATCGACAATACAATTAATTTCCCCGACGTAATTGCGAAATTTAATGCACGCAATGGCGAAATTACTATTGCCGGTTCGATGACCAGTTTAAATGCCATGACAGTGCTAATGCAAGCGGGCTTAAAGTGTTAACGGGGCAAACATGAGATAGCTCCGTGGCGTTTTCAGGTCAGTTGCTCTCGGGACTGCGAGAAGAGGCTCAAGAAGAAGGAGAAAACGAACTACTCCCACGAGATGCAATCGCTCGACTTTAACGTTGCCGCTACCCGCGGTCAGTAACAGGGATCGGCTACCGACTGACCGAGCTTGGTCTCGCCAGTGACTCACCCCGGGCTCGAGAGTGTGGAACATTCTCGAGAGCTATGCCCTTGCGAACCTTGTCGTCGAGGCGAATGAAATAAGCGACCACCATAGCGCCATGCTTTCTGGCGACTGGCCAGACATCCCTGGGATCTTGTTCGACTGCACTCCGTTCGCCCTCGCATATCTCTCGTGAAAACATGGACGTCTCTTCTCCCAATGCTTTCCAGAATTGATATCCAGAATCTTCTTTCATTCTCTCTCTTTCTTGCTCCTCGTTGTCGCACTATCTGTTCTCACCTTCCACTTTATTCCTAGTCGCTATCCCCTACTGCAAATCTACTCAACGGTTTATCGATCATTCCCTTTTTCTAAATTTCGAACTGCACTTGCCGCGTCCTCTGAATAAACTTATCTGGTATCGATCAGCTCAGATCAATTCATAACGCTATAACTATTATGCAATCGACTGTTCAAATCGATGAGCTTAAAATCTTAATTAAATATTTATAAATGCAACATATTTTATGTTCGATTGCACTCCGGTAATACTTGCGCATAAATTTTACCTTTTTCATCGAACTTACTTTAATGGCGATTGTGGCATAGAGAATTGCGCGTTTGCTTTCTCTGTGCCAAAGATCCAGGTTTAAATTTACCTAGAGCATATCAGATTTTTTAATAGATTGCCACTTCTCTCTCGCGTGTGCGCGTACGTTGCCGCCGCGCTGCGCCGCGCCGCCGTGCCGGAAGGCAATGACAAACCACCGAGAGTATTTTTACCAAGTCCAAGGAAACTTGAGATTATCAGATTCAAAGGAGTAAGGTTGTATTAAGGAACTAGGGCTGCATAAACTTAAGAACCTGTGACTGTGTCAAGTCTAACGAAAGGAGACTATGTTAAGCTATGTTAAGCTTGTGTTAGGCATAGAGACTAGACTCTCTATATTATGCCTAAAGAAAAAGATCTTAATGGGAATCAAAGAAAAATTCTTTAAATCTAGGTGACGTTTCAAGGATTGATACAGTCCCACCCGTTTCCATTAATTACTTCAGTGAATTTACTTTTAATTAATCAACATTAATAATATAACATCAATACAATTATATTAATACAAATTGGCGCGGATAATCTGTTTCGTAGATATTTTGTATATTGCCAAGTACTTGTTCAGCAATTATTTCATTCTCAAAGGTGCCCGCAGATTGTCAGACCTAAGGTAACAAAGGTTGCATAGTAGACGGATTATTTGATCAGAGGGAGTTTGAACTCACTCTCAAAGGAGTGTGACAGTCGCATAATCTAATTATAACACGGTTACATGTCTTGTCATAATTATTGCAATCTAGCACTGTAGAGAAATATGAAAACCTTAATTAAGTAATATTGATGCGGTTAATAGCGAACTGGAGCACGAATATCTCAGAGAGGTCATTTCTGGTAATTAAAATTCTATCAAGGGTGTTTCCATTTTACTAAATGATATAAAATTTAATTCAGTCAAATACACGACTTTTTATTACATTATCTAGTTTTACTTTTCAATTACATTACATTCAAATACAGTAAAAATGTGAATTTTACGGGAGTAAATTTTATACAATACTCTATTATAACGTTGAAGTAGCATCTATCAACTTTGATAGCTCGTAACACAAAAAGCCATAGTGGCTTCAACAATTTTTATATATAAAAATTTTTATCTCTAATCTCCAAAATATGTTTTTTATTTTTAATAGTGTAAAATAAGATTACACATAATTTTTCGGAAAAAATTACAAAATTTTAAAAAGATTATCTATATGCGATAATACATTATAGCCTTTACGTTAATTTGAAGAAATGTTATTACAACATTATTCTCTGGTGGAAGCATATTCAATGTACTAGTCGAAAAACTATATAGCTATCGCACAAGCATTATATCTCTCGTTTGTGCTCGGAACTTCTAAAAGATTATTCTAGTAACAAAGGATTAACAAAACGCGACGGGACGTGTTTAATGGCGTAAATAGCTTGTTCACGACGAGGAAAGCAGCTCGTGCTTATTGTCTGCGTGCCTTGCAGGCATTTTATCAGGCCCTCTACACTAGATAACGTGGAATCTCATCTAGCTCGGAAACTTAAGACATTCGACTTTGCGACCGCGAGCTCTTATCTCTCGCGGCTTTTATCCCTCTCTCGCTTTTAACGCGGAATCGCGCGGGTGGAATGCACCGGATAAAAAAGAATGATGCACCCATTACCCCACTTTCGACCGTAATTAGTCGAGCACTCTCGTGTTGTGCGCGGATCAATGGCTGTTACCGCATATATTTAAATGCCGCTTGCAAGATAATTAAGTGGCGTCAAAAACTATTAATGTCACCGAATAAACCATTTTATCTTATTGTCATTTTTCTAAATTTTTTAAAATAGAACTTTTCTAATGTTAATATTCTTTTTATGGAGACAGATGAAACAAACATACCATTTTACAAAATCCGTAAATTGGACATTATAAGAGAGTAAAAGAATAAAAATAAAAGAAAAATAAAAATGCAATAATCGTCTCGTATGTAACTTGAATTTATCTCTATCACGCTATCACTCGCGTGTATCGCACGACTGAATTTAACTCAATAAAGAATTTCATTTGATACCGGCTTTGCATCGTTGTGGACTAAGCTTGAAAGTTATTGGCCATTTTTCTCATCTTTTCACAAGCTTAAGTTCTCTTTTATACAAGACTTTATAATTCTTTGAAATGCATGCCGCTACGTAAACAAGAATTATGTGCAAACCTTTTACAAACAAGAACGTTTGCTTGCAAGACTTCTGAGCTTCACGATATTTGACGTTCATATTTCAGTGGAAAGGAAAAGAACAACAGAGTACGTTAAAAGTATACAAAGTAATTGTCCATATTTAAAAAATAATGCATTTAGTAGAATACATTAGCAACTTTAAAAAAAAAATCATAGAAAAGATAACATTTGTTCAATCATAAAACAAACTAGATATTGTCTTGCATATTAGATTAAAAATCTGCAGTTTTTACTCAATTTTTCGCAGAGTGGGTTGAAATTCTATCTGCAAAATCTGCAATACGTGCTGAAAATAAAATAAAATTCGGGAACAATGCATCATATGACAAAACGCGGCGGATGGACACGACAATGCACGAAAATTTGGTCACAAAATGTTTTTGACCTTTTTCCCATTTATTCCTTGTCGGTCATATACTTCCTGATGTAAAAACGCAAGTAAAAGTATAACGTGATTTCAATTAATGCGAACCTAAACTTTTGATATTGGAACAAGAGACCGCGTATGCGTATATTGTTAATAAAAATCGGTTCAATTCATTATGAGTATGAACTTATTAATTCTGCACAAATATATTAAAAATATTCTGTTAATTAAAAACATTTAATAATTGACTGCATATCAAAATTTGTCATCAGTCATAAACAAAATGTGCACTTTCAATTAATAATAAAAGCAACGTCATAATATTTAATTATAATATCAACCTATTAATATAACAAATATAATTTAAATATTTCATATTTACAGTTCAATAATATGCATAATACCAAATTAATATATATAAACAGTAATCTTGAATTTTCCTTGAAAATAATTATTTTATTGTTATTAATTAACTCTGCGGCAAATTAAACAGACCATCACAAATTGAATAAATTATCATCTTGTTTGAATTTCTAACATTTCTTGTTTGATTGACATTATTGTCTCAAACCTTACGCATAATGTGTATTCTCAAATTTTGTAAACAAATTGCCTGAGAATTCTCAAATTATCCAGGAATTTTAATCAAAATTCCAGGTAAAAGTAAAGAATTTTTTAATGCAGTTTTAAAATAAATGTATGTTATTACACGTACATTTTAATATTCTTTAACTATGCAAACACAAAGAAAAGTAACTTAAAATTTGAATATTAAATTGGAGATTAAATTAAAAAAAAATAGTATAAACTAAATGTTGTATAATGATCTGTCTGTAATGTCATATATGGATATACATCACTAAATAGAAATATAATCAATGGAATATAATCACAGAAAATGTAAAAAATAACTTTGTCACAAAGAGATAAAAAATGTAAATATAAAAGTAAGATTCTAAAAATTTCGCTAAACACAATGAAATCTCATAAAAATCTATAATTTTCAAAAGTAAAAACTAAATTCCCACATAATTCAAATTTTCCTGATTTTTCTCAGTAGTACTGAGAAGTCACTCTTTTATGAAACTGTGAATAAAATAGAACCGTCAACTTTACATAATTTTGAAACATACATTTTGTGTATATAGTTGTGTAATCAATATAACTGATGAATATATTACTTTTCTGGTAGGAAAGTTCATCGAACGGAACGAGATGCACTCCCAGAGATGCGGTTCAACGAAACACTCACGTCTGTTGTTAAATTACAGTTACCAAAATTAGATGGATAAATGTGTAACGGCGTCGTGCACTAACGCTGCTTTACTTTAGTTTAATTACCGGAGTTTCTATAAGACAAACTTTCCTCGACATTACTTCGCAGAATTCTAGTTGCAATTTCATTTGTTACGTAACAGCATAATGCAATGGCCGTGGCGTGCCAGACGCAATGTCGACATGTATTCACAAAGCTGCCAATTAATTATTATCATACTAAATCGTGCTTCTCTCCCACTTTGCCAACTCCGATAACTCGTTATGTATCAAATGTTAACGTGTAAAAATTTTTTTAAACGTGATTAATGAAAACTTTAGATAATACAAAAAAAAATATATCTTAAACATGTCTTAAATATAATCACAAATCGCGATTGAAAGCAATAGAGATATAAATTATTGTACAATAAATTAATATTTAATTATAATTTTGACTCATATCTTTATAAAATCTATATTTTTTCATTCGTTCTCATAAAAAAATTGAATCAATAATAAATTATATATATACACATACAACACACACACACACACACACACACACACACACACACACACACACACAATATTACATATTATGCAAATTAAATAATATATTTTACTTTTATTTTATAATGCGTATGTACTTTATTTATGTCATTTCTGTTTTACGCAGCTAATATTCGTATCAAAATTGATGTATAGCAATTACGGCAAATTTGACCAGATGCTAACCCGTGACGCTCTAATTAGAGGATTGTTCGTGGACAAAGAATAAAATGTGTCACAAACGTAACGTTTCACAATGACGCCGTGTGTCGCTACATTTAATTATATCAGGGGAAGCCGCATGGCCGGGCCATTAAAAGAGATCTGCAGTTATGTACACGCGTGTCTCGCGAAAAATAATGAAAAGCTCTGGGAATTGGAAAACCGAGGCGTCCCACTAATTTATAGCAATCGATGCGATATGGCGCACGGAACTGAATTCGTGATGAATCTAATGGCGATTGCCAGCGCCCGAAAACTAAAATCCTTTCAGCATTGCAAAAACCATTAACCATGCATACGTTATGTGTAAAATCCGTGCCAACGGAACTAAAATCATAGCGATAACGAAGCTGATATATTTGTGAAAACCACTGCGAAGTGTGATATAATATCAATAGCAGCAATTTAACATTGTTATGTTTTAGTGATACAGCGACATTATGATTCATATTTATGGAATAAATCTTTTATAATGTCTTAGATACATTTTATTAATATATTCTTTTTTATAGATAGTAAGAAATATTTGTTCGCGCTAGAAAAATATTCAAAATGCACACATATATGATCAATTTTATAACTAATTGTGTAAAAACAAACTGAGGTTAATGAAGAAACAAAATTTATATAAAATAACTTTTCCGTGATCATAAAATTTTCCTTTATAACTATAATTTAAATTTAATGTGCAATTACATAAAAATAAAAAGAGTATTTCTTTAATTTCTAATTAATGTAGTATAATTATTTCCTTTATATTTAAAAATAATTTAAGAATAGCAAATAACACGAGGACTTTACGAGCCGTAAAATTTCATTTGGAAAATGGATCTTGATACATTGCGCGACGGTCCATGTCGCAAGTTCTCGTCGAAATTTTGCGAAGTCACAAAAGTCTTCGAACAGCTGAAGTTCCCCGAGCAATCTCCAGTCTCGAATAATACGAAATTTTCGTGAGAGTTTAAGAAAAAAATGTCGATCTCCCGTGAGGCACATTTTCGTGAGTCAAATATCTCTCCGAGAAGCGTTGCCGAAGCGACGTCAGATTGGAAAGTTTCCAGTAAGAATTTTCTAGTGAGCTTTCGTTTCGTTCCCCCGTCGTATATCGATCGAACGAACGGGCGTTTAATTTATTTCGCACACGACGAATACGTAATGCATGCGTTTACGTATGTCGCAAATCGGTGTTTGAGAACTTGCAGTAAATCGTTGATCGAGAGGCTTGCGGAGAAAAACACCTCCGGCCCTATAGCTTTTGAATCGTACACACCGTACACACGGTATTGAAAGTGACGAAGCATGTTTTTGGCTTGCTTGTTATGTTGCGGCTTGAGTGGTGTATGTAATCGCTGAACTGCTTTTTTTACCTTCCTAATCGATTACAATATCTTTTATTTATTGTGGCTGTAAAGAAATTCTCGGAAAAAATACAAAAAGATAATATATCTTCAGTAATAAATGTGATAAAAGCGATAATATTATACATAAAAATTAAAATAATTTTTATTATAAAGTTTAAAAGATTATGGAAAAAACTAAAAAAAGTTGATGAATTTTTATATTAATTATATCTAAAACGTTTAATATATATATATATATATATATATATATATAGTGTGTGTGTGTGTGTGTGTGTGTGTGTGTGTGTGTGTGTGTGTGTGTGTGTGTGTGTGTGTGTGTGTGTGTGTGTGTGTGTGTGTGTGTGTGTGTGTGTGTGTGTGTGTGTGTGTGTGTGTGTGTGTGTGTTTAATATATCAAGATCTCGAAATAATAATTTTTTATTTGTGCAATCATTCGTAATCAACGATAATGAAAGGTAATTCGATTCAGCTCATCATACACTTTGCTCGAGATGCAAATTCGTCTACGCAACTCTCTTCGTTCAAAAAAAAATCGCTTAATGGTAGTTTTAAGCGGTGGGTAAAGGTGAGATTAATCGGAACGTGACTAAAGCAAGGACCGATTTCTTTCCGCACGCGAACTCGCTTGATTGGAAAAGTTTCAACTTTTACTTTATTGTTGGAGCGGCGGTACACGAACATCGGCGTTTCCCTAACATCTTCAACGTGCGATTGTCCATCAACAGGCTTCTTTTCCCAAGATTTTTATTGGCTAGCTGCACGCATCTATAATAATACATGTATACTCTTTTATGACAGGACCACACGCTGTTGGAGAAGTAAGCGAAAAGCGCGTTTTATAACATTTGGAATTACGCATGAATATTTAAATTCTCACGTAAGCGCACCGATTTCTATGTAAATTGAGTAGCAAACATATTCCCAGCGTGAAGTAAAAAAGAATAACACGGCGGCAATGTATACATTAGTGAACAATGTTTATTCTGTTCTTCTGTGCGAATAAACGATTCCGGATTCTCACCCAATTATTGATTTTGTCTGACCTGTCTCAAATTGCCTTTATCATTATTGTCGCGCGTAGCATTATTCAACGAGGTAATTTCAATTTTTGCTCTGGACTGATTAATACGACCTTATCTCTTATTTTATCTCATCTTTTCCTCTGCCGTATCTTTTTTATGACAGTTTATGCGTCTAATAAAGCATTATTTACTGGATTTAAAAAATGAATAAAAAATTATATGTAAATGTGTTATCAGGCAAAAAGACTAATTTAACCGTAATATAATAATTTACGTTTCCATTTTACAGAGATAAGCCATCTCAAATTTACATCAAATTTTATATTTGCAGATTTTACTTTTTTTTAAAATCACTTAAATTGTAAAATCCAAAATATAAAGTCTGAATAAAATGTGAATTATTCTGTAGAATTCTATTAAACTATCATATTTTAAAACATAATCTTATCCTTTATCTACATATAAATTTTACTTCTTGTTAGTTGCTTGTCCGTTGCCAATAGAAAGATCGTCATTAATCCTAACTCCGACAAAATGCATGTGAAGCAAGGTGCATCTAGTCTCATGAATATCGAATAATCTCAAATTACCCAGTAAGTACTTAATATCGGTCACGAAGGCAATATCGGACGAACGCGCATGCTACATCGAGATTCCCGAGAAACGAGATCTTGGGTGAAACGATCGTTGCCGTTCATACGGACCTAACACACGCGCATACGCGATCAGCCTTCAATTTCCAATTGTTCGAAATAATTCTATATGAACGACAGAAACGGCTTTGCCGCACTGCAGTCGTGCAATTTGCGATAGAGAGCATTAAATTATTATTTCTCAATACATATCGAACAGATTCTCTCACACACACACGCAAACACACACACGTGCACACAAACAATGGGATGGAAATTACGAATACCACGTGAAGTGCAAGAGGTAAGCAAAGATAGGGTGGCACTGGACTTTAGAAAATCTTTTAAAATCGTAATGCATATCTATCGCACAAACGAAGAAACGATTAAGGATAAAAATCTTTTCCACGTTATACCGACTGACCTCGAATGCTAAACTTATGACGAGTGCAATCTGGTTACGGGATAAATGCGAAACGAAAAGAAGTATCTTTTTTTGTAGTAATGCAAAAATCTCGATAAAGAAGAAAATAATACGTTTCACCTTCGGCAATTAGCATCATTCGTGCCTGGTAGATGGAAGTAATTGGATTGTCTCCCTTCATACATTTCACCTTTTATTGCCGTTGAGTACGGTCAGTGATATAGCCCGATTTAGCCTGACACTCGCGATTAGAGTTACGAGAAACTTCGACGAGAGGTCCTTTATGCGCTCTCGGGAAGATAATGGGAGGTGCATTAACCGCCGTATTTGAAGACCGCAGCCATATTGCCAACGATTCGTCTAACTTTGTACTCTCTCTCTCTCTCTCTCTCTCTCTTACGTTTTCTTACCAAAATAATCGCATTTCAAGTAAAAAGTAATTTACCTAAGTTATGTAAAATAATTTTACTGTATTAAATAACTGAAAATACTTTTTTTTTAATTAGTAATGAATTTTTACACGCCAGAAATACACTATAATAAATAAAAGGAAGTAGTATAAATACCCTGACATAAAAAAAATATTGAATAAAATATTTCCGTATATAAGACATATTCTGTTGACAATGGATATATAACACCGAACATACAGTAAGAAAAGTGATAACTGTTCTTCGTATATTATTACGGAGTGAGAAAATGGCAAAACGATGCATGAAAGAGCATAGAAGCCGGTAAATGAGTCGCATCATTTAAGTGAAACGATGCATGTGCCATGAACCCCTAGTTTTGTTGAACCATCTCGCGAGTTCCCACAATGGAATTCGAGTACGATAAAAAGCACAGTGGAGTTTGCGCGGTCTCGGCGAACAATCGTCTTTTCATGCTACTTCAAACCGCAAATTGTAAGACGTGCTACGACGAAGTCACGTGCACCGTGCTTGCATTCGCGAAGATAGGTTCGCAACCTGCGCCGAGCCGCGCGCCGCTTTCTTGTCTCGCGGCCGAAATAGGGAATCGCACGAGAGTTCGCAACTGTGTTCGGTTTCGGAACCGCGGCAATAGTTGTCGGGCCTCGCTGGAAATTCGGTATTCTCCCGCTTCTTGCATGCCGCCGCATCTCGTGCGCGCGATGGAATTTCGAGCCTCGCATTGGCGCAACTTTAGCCAACACGAACGGAAACGAGACTCCGAGGATGCTCCATTTTGCAGGGCATCCTATTGCGAAGCGTCGCGTCGCGATACTTTATAGAGAGAATTGGGAACGCGCGCGGTGTTATGGGATCACGAATGTATCGCGATGCTGAAAAGAAAATGCTTTGTTCGGCGAACAACATTGTATATCTCATAAAAATTCGATTTGCTAAACCGAAAAGTAGATACTGTTTTGTCAATATTTTTCTTGTATATTGAAAATCACTGAAATATTATAAAGGAAAAATATAAAATAGCAGCGTTTTCTTATATTCCTTTTTTTACGTCAATTTATAGTATATCTCGTAATTTACTTTCAATATTTACAAAAGCTTTTCGGGATCTACTTGTTGAACTCGGTATATTAAAAGCCACCTTTCTTCAATTTCTTTTATCACTTATACATCTGAAATTTAAGTGAATTTCAAAAAATAAATTTTAAAGTTATAGTTTCAAGTTAACAATACAATGTATATTATCTTTAAAAACGCAAGAGTCGGGAAAATTATCGTTAGACATGCCGAGAAATTCTCTGGAGACTGCAAAAACCCAACTCTGTATTTTTCTACTCATTTATACGTTGCCGCAAAAGAGGTACATTAAATCAGACGAAAATGAGTGGAGTTACATGCAAAGGTTTCGCATCCAACTTCTCATTTCGCGTACTTAACTTCGCATTTCATGTAAGTTACACGGCGAGTGCATTAATCTCAGCGGTAAAGCAAAAAGAAAGAGAAATCATCCTCTCTTTTTTTTTTACATTTCTTTCTGTGTTCCGCGGAGACTTTGCGTTAAGAAAGGGAGTTTCCGTCCTTCTCTCTAAGCAAGTCGCCTGAGATAATCGGCGATCAAGTACATGTGACCAATCCACTTCCATGACGTTGCTCTCGACGGGAACAAACGACATCGTTCAACATGATAGATGCGGTCGAGCGTCACGTGAAGTAATATTGCGTCTATATATTTTACGTAAAACATTTATGAACATCGTTGCACGCGTCTACCTGTTTGACGTTTCAACAATCACGTCACGCGAAAAGATAAGGATTTTCAAATAGTTTTCTAATTGTAGTTCAAAGTTTCTTTTACACAAGGTTTCTCATATTAAAAAATAATAACGATACAATCGTTATTATATTGTAATCATAAAGCAAGTGTTTTTATAAGATAGTGTAAAATTTTGATATTTTTATGTACTATTTGAACGCATCCAATTTTAGAAAGAAAGAAACTAATTTTATTAATATTTTGCCATATAATTTTTTTCATTGTAGAATTTAAATTAAATTAATTATTTTTTATTAATTATAGCATTTTATTATATATGTTAGGAAAAACGTTTTTAATTGCGCATATAACACGGAATAATGTAATAACTTATTAAACTCATAATAAAAAAATAATGAATGTATAAAATAGAAGCAATTGTTAAGAATTTAATTCATATGTAATGAAGTTTTCTCATTTACAAGAGAATCAATATCTTTTTAGAAGTAACTCATAAACCAATACGCGGACAGATGTAACAAGCAATCAACCAACTCCTGACGAGTCTGTGATTGCACGTGACGAGTACAGACGAAAGCGCGTGTTGTATGTAATTCAATTCGCGTCGGATAAATCTCGGTTTCAAGTCATATCAAGCGAATTAATCCGCGAACGTAGCTTCGGTTTCGAGTCCGTGCTGATGGTTTCGGCCGAGCTCCTAATTAATCGTCTCCGTGCTCGTCGGTGGGCAAAAAAATCCGCGATAAATCGAGCCGGAGCAGCCAGGACTTTACTCTTTTTTTCTCTTCTTATACGCGCCATACGTCACCATAAGCGTCGAGCATATTTCCCGGCTCGCTCGGACCGGAGGTGAGGAAATCCATTTCGTCGGCTAACAGTCGAATCTGCGATAAGTCAGTCGAGAGAAATTATGCAACGTGTACCTGTGTCTGAGCGGAGCTTCATTAAAAGTGCAACCTATACGTGTTACAAGCCCTGCGCGATTAAAAAATTAAAATAACGACCTCTAGAAAATTCGTGAAGATCCGGACAAAATCCGATATATAATCTGCTGTTAAAACTGTACATCCTTTTATTTTAATCAATTATTAAAGTAAGTAATTAAAGTAGAATTTGACAATCTAATTTATCTTAAAGAGAAATTAGCAAAAGAATAAGATATCACGATTTATGTATTTATATAATTTCAGGAAAAAGTATAACGAAAATGTGAATAGAATTTAATTTTACCCATACTGCACTTTTCATATTCAAAATAAAAATTTAATTATTAACTGTATATATAACGTTTATAAACGCAATTATAATTATTAATACTACAACTATTATTATTATTGTGTATTATTTTATATTCATCATGTGAAAATTTTGTAATATCTTGCGATTGTGTCACTAGATCAAAAGCTTTTTCTCTGCGCGATACATAATTTTAAAGAGTGACATGCTTTAGTTTGTATCTTTAGTAAACAGGATAAAAAATTAAACTAATTAATGAAGTGTCAGAGAAAAATTACAACTGCAATGTATCGCTCGGCATCACCCGCAGTTCAAGCTTTCATATAAAAATTGCGAACTTTTAAAGCGTTTTAACTTACTCGAATTGATAATTATAATTACTCAAAATTATAAACTTAACAATTTTCATTTTTTTTTCCTAAGAAAAACAGATTCTCTCAAATTTCATCTCCACCCATTGACATAATTGTGAATTTTGTAATTATACTACCGTAACAGATTGTTAAAATATTCGCATCATGTCTAACTGCAATTTCTCTAAAGAACTGTCATGATGCATGTCGGTTTATTCCGAGTGTAGTTGTGAAGGAACGTTCGCATACTTTATGCGTAAAACTCAAGCGTGCAGTCGCCGGCGCGATAATGCCGCACGATAAAATCTCTTCTTCGCAATGACATTTTTATACCAGCCGCATATCGCACTCGTAAACCAAAGTAACATTTGATGTTAGTAGTAAACATTTCTGCAAAGCTTAGATCAATGAGACGAAAGAAAGAAAAAATGAAATCTGAGATAATTATAGCCTTGTTATGCTAACAAATTAATTAAATTTCGAGTGTTGTAATGTTTTCTCTACTCTCCTTTACTTTTTATTTACGCATTATAGCCTTATGCACATAAAATAGACAAAAAAAAGAGAAATAATTAGCGTTAATAATCCCATTGGTAATTTCAGATATTATATACTGTATTATATTACATATCTTTATCTTTCTCTATTTGTATTATATAGAAGCATAATATGCAGAAACACGTTGCAATAACATTATGATCTAGATAGAAGCAATTGCTGACTTGTGATTAGGGAACTCAAACTGTCGGTGCAATTCATCCTATTACTGCTGCTAGCCTACTCGACCGACGAAATATATTCGCCATTGTCATGCACACGTTACACCGCAATTTGGAAAATAGGCCGATTTTAACGATAGCTACGTTGACCACGATTAGCCTAATGGATTTTCCTAAGTATCCTAGAGGTAGGAGATTGGCATATTCTACAAAGCATTCACATCCCACATTCAGCTCTATATGCGACCTTATAATTATACCAGTAAAAATAAAAATAAATTACGCTTAACATCAAGTATAGAAAACGAATAAGAATCGTGAGCAATTCCTATGCAATTAAAATGGTTATTTGAATGTATAATATTTAAAAATCTTTAATTAATTTTATTCTAAAATTTTTTAAGATTTCTCTTTTCTGCAACAAAAAAATTTTCCTAAAAATTGGATTTTTGCATTAGAAGAGGGATAAGAAAAGATATGCCATTTCCTTATTTTAGAACAAGTATTTATATTTCAGTAATGTATTTAGAAATTGTTAATTACCTAAATCATCCTTCCATTATCAATTAATTTCCGATTACAAGTATATTTAATAAAACAAAATTTTTCAGAAGATATAAGATAGATTGTTGCTTGAAAAATAGATTTTTTTTCAATGTTATTATAGCAATCTAGTATTTCGTCTTTGATGTCTTGTCTTTGTATTGATAAACTGTAAAATAACATTGATGACATACTTCACTCACTTACAAAGTTTACTCCTCAAAATGTGAAGGGGATCTCTTTAAAGAAGGTACTTTAATAATCCTGCCGTGGATAAAGTGAGCGAGCAAGGAGCAATGCCTAAAGTTTTGTTACGTCCTTGAAAGAAGGATCATCATTTTCGTTGTATAATTTTAAAACTATAAATAGTTCCTATCAATCATATAAAATTTACTTGATCTTCATTATGCAAAATTGTTGATATTCTGTTACAATCTGATATCATCGATTCATTGTTTTCGAAAGTAATGCGCAATTTTAATCTGTATAATGATAAGAGTGCTGTTTTGAAAATAAAAAATAATTTTGTAAAAAAAAACGCAAGGAAAATATTCCTATAGAATGACACTATAAAAATATATAAAATGGTACTATAAAAATATATAAAATGTCATTAAAGAAAAGACGCGAATTGGAGAAAGACAATGCTCTAGTAAAGATCATTAGTGTAATATTATTTTTAGCATTAGAAACGTTTATTCTATTTGACGAATAAAGTAATTTTCTTGCACAAAAGAAGGATCAGCCGCTACGTAAAATTCAACCCTGGTCCCGTAACTTTGATTTATTGACTGCAATCTCAAATTCTTTTCGTTTAAGTTTCTCGTCGACATCAAACCGATGACAGATAAGGGAAATCGTGAGAAAGTAAGGCGTTGCCATTCGTTCACGATCAATCTGAACAAGTTCACCAAGTGATCCGACCGAGTATTTCTCGTACCCCGAAGTAATCGGCTATTTTGCCTTCGCCCGTACAATCCAATTCCTCACGTGCATGCAAAGACCTTTCAAAAATTTCATTGGTCAGCGCAAACCCGGGATATCATGCCTACTCTAACCCGCGTTTTCCATCTATTTCGCAGTCAGCAATATCCCCGTAATTGGTCTTTCCGGATCTCTGGCTTCCTTTTGCACTATATAAATTATAAAACGTGTTACTATAAACTGCGTAACTATATTATCGATTTACCACGTGATTTTTAATATTGAAATAACAAATATAAAATAAACCAAAAAAAAAGACAAATAAATCTATTCCAGTACAAATTTACTGTACTTCATATCTTTAAACACAATGTTTGTAGAATAAATATTATATATAACGAAAGAATGTCACTGTAACAAAAGGAAGTTATAAGATGGTGTATGTATTCAAATTTGTAGAGAATAATATGCTAATATAAATTTAACATATAATAATCGTGCTATTCGTGCCAAAAATAAAGCTACTGTGTCAAAAATATTTTATTCTTCTGCAGTAACAAAAGCCATTCTGCAAAAGCACACGTCACACGTCAAAAGTTGACAGAACAGAAAGGATATTTACGTTGCATATATGCGCGCAAATGGAGTTGAGGCGCGCTTGTTCTACATCTACACTCGCACTCCGTATTTTTACCTCTGCGAGAGATAGCAAATATTTAAGATAAGCTTGTTTGTCTTTTCCGATCTATAGCCTACATTTGTACGCCTCCGCTCAAACTCGTTGAAAGACGCGTACGCATACATTTTCTGTACAATCAAAACTGACTTATTTACTTTCGAGAATTAGTTTATTTTGCAGTATTTTGCACACGAATAGCTATGTACTATAACAATATTAACTGTATTCTTTACATGTAGATTTTATAATCGAGAGTTTTGATTTTTCATTATATTAAAAGTTTTTTCTCCAGATCGTTAATTTAGATAAGTCTGAAAAATTTGAAGCGTTTGCAGGTTGAACTTAATAAAAAATGTTACTTTATCCTAAATATATTACATTAAAGAAATTTAAAATTTATGATTAATGTACATAAAAATTGAATTATGCAAGAAATTCAAAATATATTTTGGTCCAATCCTAAGATTTCTCTCCAACAATACAATATTTTAAATAAAATTTTATGTTATGAATAATTTTGAAAAAAATATCGCATATTTTAAAACACTCTAACACAAATGTACATAATGCACATATAACATTCGCATGTAAAAATCATTACATGAGAACGATTTAAAAATGGAAAGAAACATTAAAATTTTGTTTCGAATATTCTTTAATGTACATTTCCATTTATACGAATACATTTTAAATTTCATGAGCTTATAACTTGCTCAATAAAATTGTACACTCAAAATTATGATGTAGTATCCTCGATCTAAGTAATTGACTTTACGAGAGGATATCTGGAGCTTCTTCCCGACTGAAATAATACTTTCTCGCGATATCGAGCGAACGAGACCGAAACGCGCGCGCTCTCGGTATGAACGTAAAGCAACTCTCAGCGGGCAAAAGGGAAAGAATTGAATTATCCGAACTTATGCATGTGCCACCACGTTTACACGATATATGAAAGTCGCGTGTGCGAGGCTCATATCCGAGCGAGGCAAGCAATCGCGTTAAATCTCCGTGAAAAATCCAACGGATATATATTCAAGAACTTGCGTCTTTTCTCGCGTCTTTCTCCGGGAAAAGGCATTTAATTTTCATAAAAAACCTCAATTTATGGGATATACTAAATTCTAGTAGGTGTTCTCAAACTTACAACAGTCTTTTATCTTTTAATTTCTCACATGAGCAAAAGTTACATCCTATATCAATAATCGGTAAATCTTCTTTAAGCGACCGTAAGTATAGTTGTTTCGATGCAAAGCATTGCAGTCGTTGCAAAAATTAATATTTTAAACCTAATTAAGGTTACAAAAGTGGATAAAAATTATTTGCTCGAGTTTTTATTGGCATAAAATTAGATATTAAATTACAAACATCTGATGTATACTTTTGGTACATATATTAAACGTTGCAATATTGATCACAAAATCCATTGCATCATAATGGCGAGGAATTTTTGCTTTAATCAAACAGAATGTTTTCCAACCAATCAAACCAATGCTCTTAAATAAAATTTGTGTTTTTGTCAAAGTCCGGTATCGCGGTCGCCTTAAGGCCAAATATGAATATTGAAATTCTCATTATTCGCATAGCCGCGAGCGGCCAGTGTAACTGATCCACACTTTGGCCGACATAATTTAAAGTTTCCAAATTAGCGAGTTAAATTATGGATACGTGCTCGGTCACTAGGCATCCCGAGCTGGCCAGTTAAACAGATAGATTGCAAAAGTCGTATCCCGTAGGATTCGTCGTAGATATCATTTTTATTTTACTTTTAAACTAGGTCATATCATAAGACTGCAACGATTCATTTTTCAACAAGCATATATCTTCCGCTTAATTATATACGGAAAAGAACGTTTTTGCTGAAGTGTTTAAAAATTCAGCTAGATACAGATTAACTGGATACTAAAAATAATTTTGTTGAACCATCGAAATAATTATGAAGGACATGCAAGCATGATAAGCGATGCCGCAAAAAATTTTGATACTTTAGTAACTAGCTCATAATTATTTTTATTAATTATACATTTTTAGATCTGTAGCTAAATTATTTTTGAATATTTTATTGTAGTAAAATTCTTTCCTTATATATCTTTATAAAAGAAATTTTAAAAGAATTTTCACACAATTTTATAAAGAACACACAATTCACACAATTTTATATTAAAGAACATCTTGACATCAATTAGATTTCGAATTAATGTTAATATTATATATTATTAACATTAATTATTATGTAATTAATAATATAATACGATGCTATTTCCTCAAGTAACGTTTTTATTAAATTAAAGACAAAATTTTTGGTAATTTCGTTAGAGAAACCTAATTGATGCCATTTTTCTATCACGATAAAAACACGAATTTTAAAAGTTATTTTGCAAAAAAATATTGATAGAATATAACGGATAATGAAAAATATGAAATACACAAATCATCGGCTCTTATTCTTTGCTCGCAGCTGTTAAAGTGTTATAACAACTCAAATTATAATATCAATATTGCAACTTTTCTGTTCATTCAATTGAGAAATAAGTTGTTCCTTAACTTTCGATTATCTGGAAATTCTAGAGAGTTGTTCGCCTTCCAATAAGGTCGTTAGACATTGGTAACAAATGAGACTAAATGTAGGTCGGGACATCGGGCTAGATTCTTCATTTTTCAGTGCAGTTGGGAGGCGCTTAACGTCATGAATCTCTCCAGTGTCGGACAAACAGGGGGACAGACGAGATTCTCCGCAATTAAACAAGCCGAAATGAATATGAAAAAGGTGCTAACTGGAGCAAAGAAAAGTTTTCACGAAATGGCCACGTTGGCAGGCTGGTCTCAATTCTAGAAATTATCCTACTCTTTGTAGACACACGAAATTAACTTCTGGTTGAATAAACTATCTTGATCCTTCTTTAGAATTAACAAATTCCACGAAAGATGTCAAGCATAACATTAGATAATTTTGACAAACTCTCTGACGTAATTCTCATTAATATTTAGTATAACATTCAAGAGAATGAATTTACCACAGTACAAGTTTTCGAAAAATATTTTGTAAAGCTTTAAAAATATTAAGTACAATAATTCATAAATAAAATCAATAAAAAGATATATTGGAATTAATTATCGTTCCATATGAAATAATTTACCGTGTTTCTTTATAGTTGGCAATACACATCATTTATCCAAATTATTATAAAATGAAAACCGCTACACCTTTCAAAACCAACTTTACAAATACAACTCTTTGACAATAGCAAATTTTTATCAATATAATTTCATTGACCAATTTCTCTTTTTGAAAATGGAAACCAGGCGGAAATTATAATTTTGCAATGAATATTTTTCGAAGGAAAATTGATTTTTTGGGAATATATTTTCTGAACACTTGTTGTCGGAAAGCATTACTTCTCCAGTAAACATAAACCTTATCTCGTTGCCGTTAACGTGTATGCAATGAAAATCGTGGTAGTTGATCCTCTGATGTTGCTTTAAGGAAAATAACATATTTGATACTCTGCTACACGAATATGTGTAGCATGCTTAGATGCACACATAGAAGAGTAACGACGTGGAATGAGGTCAAATAATTTGTTAATATTTTTGATGAACAATGCAAAAAAAGATCTATTTCTTTAATGTGTTCTATTTTGCTTTTTTTATGTCCGAGTTTAGAACCGATCTACGACTCTCAAAGCTGATTAACAAAATTTAAAAAATATTAACACGTTTAAATGATGATAACTTAAAACGCTTCGCAAGAATATACCGTTAATATAAGTTGAAACACAACGTGTAAAAGCTCTATATATTTGAATCTTATTAAAATATATTATATCGAGGAAGCACTCAACATCATAACACTGAATATTTTGCAGAAAATTATGTAGTTACTCTTTTCAACGTCTATTCAATAGCATTAATTTTTCTGGAAGATCTTCAATTCTTCATAAAATTATTGAAACAGAACTACTAAAACTCCTTTAACGTCGAGCTTTCCGTTTCAGAACTGACCAAACGATAGTCAATGATAGACACCCTTCCCCCTCCTGTAGCAAAACACTGTAATTGGTTTGTCGCAGCTTAACTAACTACCGGATAAAGTCACCAGTAACGCTAGCGTTTAAGCGGAGCTTACCACTACGAGGCGAAGCGAGATGTTTACTGCTAATTGCGTGGCTTCGGACTTTCGATTTATCTGGATTTATGTCACAGGCGTGGAGAAGGTAGAGCGTTAAAAAATTTCTTTTCAATTGATTTGCACACGTTCATTTTTTAAAAAAGGAGATTGCTCGAGAAAATCAAGAATAATGTATTTTCAATCTGATAATGAAGTGGAATTTTTTTGCCAAATATAAAATCATTTTCTCTTGAAAAAAAAACTTGATTCTGCATTTTCTTATGTTTAATTTTCTCTATTTAATTTTCATTAAGCAAGAAAACATTACATAAGAAAAATAACATTAGAATTTTTACACTGGAATCTAATAAAGTAAAATTAATTTTCAGTTAAATAATTAATACCATTTTAGATTTCAACTTACATTGTTTTGAAAATAGCTCGTACAAAAATTTAACATTATTATCATACTTTCTGCAAATTAATTAAAGTTTTTACTCTGCTTTCTCCTTCTCTCTCTCTCTCTCTCTCTCTCTCTCTCTCTCTCTCTGTCTCTCTGTCTCTCTCTTTCTGTTTAAAAAAGGGGAAAAAACACTAGCAAGCAGTAACAGACGAGAGAACAACGAATAGAATATACGATAACACTGTAATATAAATAGTTGGCATCTTGCCAGATGAGTTAATTGCTAGATCAGCAGTACTTCCGTTTGTTCACCACGAGCTCTTGGCCGGCTAGCTAAATTTTTCTTGGCAGAAAGCACGCGTTTAAATTCGCAAGGTATTTCTGTTTAATGTACCTGGCGCGCGCGCGCGTTCAGATCTCATTTGTGCGATTAAATCTCGCGCGCGGCACGCCATGAGAAATGTGGAAAGTTTCTTTTTTTAAGAAGGACAACGTACGCGAGGCGCACGAACAATCAGCGGCAAAAGAAACGGAAAACAATTCACCGCAACTCTGCATTCGTCGACACATCGCGCGAATCACGCAAGTTTTTTTCCATACCTGCAGAAAGACGGACAGGCTCGAATTCCGCCGAATGTTAAAAGGCTTCGGAGAATTATTTACGTAAATTCGCGTGATGAAAATCGGGTCAACGCGATCCAAAAAGTCCGGAATTAAAATTCTGACTGTACGGAATAGTTACACAGTAACGAACGACAAATAACTGAAGGCTTGAATAATAGCGCGTGATATTATATAGAGTCAGCTTACAATAACATCTTGTTGCGCGAGTAGCATTCGTGTTTATTTCATTCATTCGTGACTTATATCTTGGGACTTTCTCAGTTACATTTTTATATTAAAGGCAAGCTCGATTTCGCTTTTTATCGACACACATTCGCTTTATGACGTATCGACCGCAGACGTCGTCGTTGTCTCCCTCGAGCCGTCGTGACTCTCGCGGTCCTGGGAGGACTCGTCCGAGGGTCGACGGTGAAGCAATTGAGGGTCCATGACAAGTCTGACATTGACGGTGCTCTTCCACCACCTGTACCACGGCGACACCTGGTCCTGAAGAAGGAGAGACAAATGTGAGCGAGTGGAGAGGGCCGCGTCGGGGTCATGGCTGCTCCTTTTCACGCCGATTTAAATTATCCGGGCAGTTTCAGTTGTCAGGGGCAAAGGGCAGTCCACTCGATAAATCAGGCTCGAGTGACGCGCGCCTCGAGTGCCCTCCGACGTGAAAAAGAGAGAGGGCAAAAGAGAGCGAGGTACAATCGAAAACGGGAGAGACGGGATTCGGAAAGTGCCGAGTATTCGCGATTATTCTTAATTAAACACGACGTCCGACGATTTCGATTCAACTGCAGCGATTTACAGTGCGACGCGACCGACGGTTTTATTTAAAACTTTACCATGCCCTAGCCTTCGCATGCGGAGTGCACTCTGCGCTTCAAAGTGGTTTGAGGATCTTTTGCGAGGATTAACGAGAGCATTCGGTGACGCGTAATTCGTTAGACTGCTTTCGGATAACCGGGCAAAATATCGCGCACCAGACGAATCATTTCGCTCGCCCATTCTCATTTAGTACGGCCTCTGGTTTCAATAGTACAGTAGAGACGCTAAGCGGCATGAATAATTCTTCCCTGGATCGAAGGCGCACTTTGTTCCAGGCAGAATAATGTATTATAGATTCTAGTGGCTGATAAATCTTTCGATTTATCGACGACATTGATCTGTACCGTACCTAGAATATACGTACACTACGTGACTAGATTGCCGCATATATTCTTGAGCTGTACCTACTGGCGCGAGACATTATAGTGGCATATGTAATAATTATGTTGCACCATAAATTAAGCATACATAATAAATTGTAAGACACTAGCACAAACAATTTTTTAAGTTATAGTTACTTTTTTGTACTATAAATAATCGTTACAAAATGAATGAATAAATTAAATTTTATTCGAGTCTCAAAGCTTTTAAAAAATTGATTAGAATGAAAGCATTTATGATAAATGTTATATTAATAAGTAAAATAATAAAAAGTAAAATTACTTATGTTGCTAATTTCTTTTTGTTATTCATTAATTTTTTTCTATAAAAAATAATTCTTGTAGAATAAAAAAAAATTTTTTTCTATAAGATTTGAATATTTAGCTAAGTTTCTCTTAATGCAATTGTCAAAATTTTTAATTTTAATACTCAAGGAATACTTAAGGAATCAATTAGAATTCTCATCACATGTACCAAGGGAAATTATTGAGATTATATTACGATAATCTCATATTTGCATACGAAGACTTGATAATTTCCATATTCATGTTTAAGATGATGCCAATAATAATTAATTTAGTAACAGCTTTGGGGCATAAGATAATCAAATCTAGCACTTGCTGACAGGCTTCACGGTAATTAATTATATACGCAAATTTAACGAGCATTAGCAAGTATTTTAGGATATATAAACAATCGCCGTAAATACTCGCCATAACGGTCCTGAACGGAATTCTCGTTTAATTCACACCGACGCCATAAAGATTATGATCTCATTCCACCAAGGAGGGTAATATAAACGAAAGTTAACCATTAAGTAAATCGTATGATAAACCGGTAAAATAAACGCTTATTAGATAGATAGAAGTTCACGCAATTTTCGTCATAAAAAAAAAGCGTTAAGTACAACGGCTTTGCTGTTATCAAACGCGCCTTTAGTATCGTAGAGAAATAAATCATAAAACGTAAAGACGTAAACGCGTAACGTAATCTTTTCTGAAGGGTGCGCAATATCTTAGATAGGTGAAGAGATCTTATTAGCCGTGTTTCCGGTTCATTCGCTGCGTACGCCATACCTTACGTCGTACGTATTCTTTTCATATATCAGAGCATCGTGAGTCTTTCTTGCTCTTCCGGCACGGAGTACGTTCTGACACATTTGTTCCGGGTCGCTCCCCCATGTTATATACGTGCATTCGAGCGACAGGACACCGCTCACCTGTTTCACCCTTGTACCGCGCCTTAATGCGTCCGCCCAAGGGCGAACGTTGCTATCTGGCCCGGCAAGATCGCCCATAAACGTAAACCGACAAAGTCGTGCTGGATGCGACATAAAGTCGATGACCCAGAGGCTGCATGCTGATGCGTGCCCCGATGTACGTTACTAGTCAAAAGTATCCGAATACTACGATTCTATATTCCTACGTTACAACACGCATATATCTCAGTCAGATATATTCTTTGAAAGATATTATGCAGTAAATAACTCACACGTTATGCAAAAAGCATCTCTGCTTACCGTACAACCTTTCAGCCAAAGATAGTGCGGTCTAAACTAAGAAAAATGGCCATTGTTTCAAACTCGAGAAGCGTCAATAGGTATTAAGTTATGGGTATTATGATACATATTGATCTACGCGTCCAAAGTATCTGAAAACTTACACGTCGTGATTTCTAAGAGAATGTTTGGTAAAAGCGTTATTCACTTGAGAGTTAACAAAGGTTTCGATAAAATAATATATTCTGAATATAATGAAAAAAATCTCACTATTTTTTTTTATATTTTAGCTTTAAACGCGGCTAATAAGATCTCTTCACATTTGTTATATTAGTATTGCAAAACAAAAATTTACTAGAAAGTTAAATATAAAAATTATTTCCAATAGATTAAATAAATACTGTTTAAATAAACACAAATTTTATCTTTACATTTACGTATTTACATAAACGTTATAAAAATACATGCTGTGATTTATAATATTAAAATAAATTAATGTAATTCATATCGCATTGTATGATGCAGTTTACATTCATTAAAATAAACAGTCAGAGCTTTATCACAGTTACTTTTCTCAAAACTCAACTTCATTTACATGTAAACTCTAATATTCATATAGTGAATATAACTTTAAAAATACATTCAATTCCCTGAGAAAAATGTACGTTATATAAATATATTTTAACTCCAAATATTAACCTCAATTTATACGAATGTATAATATCGTATATCATAATATTAGTTCTATTTGTTTCATATATTCCCATCGTTAACGTATGACGTCAACTGATAATTCCGAAAATTTAGCTTTTGACGGACTACTTCATGTAAATTTAAGATATTCATTTGAATATATTGAAACATTACCAATGTATTCAGCCAAAAAATATCCATATGGAACATGATATTATATTCATATATTTGTAATATTACATAATTAATTAATTAAATATTTAATGAAGTAATTTTGGTATTATGTAAGTTATTTAATGCGACATCTTTTGTTAAGCTAATTAATGCGTTCGATTCTGACCGCCATATACCGTATTTCTATTGAATATCAAACAGTAGAAGTTATTAGTAAAATGAAAGCATTTGTTCTGATTTTAATTTAAATCAAAGAAACCAATAATGTTAAACTCTATTTTATTGCGATATTGTTCTTTTAAAGTAATATTTATTCTAATTTCTTCTTACTAAATGTGCTCTTCCTAGCGTTAGGCAATATTTAATTGATAGTCTAAAAGATAAATAAATCGAGAGTATAATTACCCTGCAGAGCAGGTAAACAGTAGTGACATAGCCTAATATCACGATGGTCAGAAAGAACCATATCGCCCCTCGCGTCCAGAGCTTGGAAATTCCAATCTTTTTCCCCTCGATGATAAAGTACCGCATACCTGCAAAGTTACAGTGGATAACAAGTACGTACTCAGTTTGGTGCAACGGCAGTTTCGCAAAAGTGGCACGCTTATCGGACGGAACTGAAACTGTCTGAGGCTTCGTCAACATACAATTTGAATTCTCTTTCGTAGGAGCATATCGCATTATTCCGTAACAACGTCACGTTATTATCTTTATGACTATGCTTTTAAAGAAGCTTGGAATTCAGGAAATATATATCAAATATACGAGCGTTGATACTAAACTTTTTTTATATTTCAAGTTGTAGTTAAATAACAAAATATACAGCAACGTAATATTCGAAAGCGCGAGATTATTTTAAGTCTCGAGTTTAATACTTTCATATCAAATGATATAAATATGTGGTGCAATCTTTAATAACGTAAAATATATGGCATTATTCTCTGAATGTGTTTTCTAAAAAATGGATTTAACGCATTACGAAGAGGTAATTCTATTTTATAAAATTTTCCAGACTTCTAACCTATCAAATTCGTTGCGAAATGTATCGGACAAGTTCGATTCGAGAAATGTACACTATTACTAATATTTACATTGAGAGGTTTCCGGACATTCCTTGGCATTTGGCAGTTTATCTGCTTTGCTATAAACGAACGTCCGTTTTCGTCATATATAAGATAGCCACTCACCCAAAAAGCACACCGTAGCTAATCCCACCGTAACGATAGTGAGTAACGTTAAGCTGAGCAGGTCTGATTCTATATTCCTACGATTCCGTGGATGGCTGATCCATATCCTCAGAGATTCTGGCCTGCAGGTACCCATAAAAATGATAACTACGCGCGGCCGGGTACAGCCCCATTAAGATAAGAGCTCAAAAAATTCATCCTTGGAGGATCATGTGCTTGCACGTGAAACAAAATACTCGTTGGTAAACTATGCAACGCGACATTAGAATCGCAGAACATAATTTGTTTTAATAATTAAATATGAGCAGTGCAAATGTAAAAGTGCTCATTAAAAATATAAATTTTAAATTTTATAAAAATAAAAAATAACAATAGATGTAATCATGAAATATATACACAAGTAGAACTAATATTATTTGAAAATAAGCGTCTTGTAAAAAAAGAAAACAAATTTATTAATCACGTTTCAAAAGACTGAATTGCAAAAAAGTGATGCATCGTACATTACTTTAAATAATAAATTAGAATACAGAACGTCGCAATTTATCGTCGATTCCTAAAGCACTCGATACATCATTTTTGATGTTCAAATTAATTCCAACCTGATCGAACTCACAGTGAGGAAACAAATTGCGAGAAGAAATAAGAAAAAAAGAAATATGGCCGAAATCAATTCATCGCGGAAAGGGAAATAATGGGCACGGTAGCAGAAAACGAAATAAGGATACGCGCCAGTGTGCGAGAGATCGAAGTGCATTTCAGGTGCTTGAATTACATCCGGTTCGAAAATGCACCCTCCCCACGCTAACTCGATAAATGTAATGCTCACCATCGATAACGAGGCGTCTCCACGGCATTGAAGTAGTACCGGCACAATTCGCAGTAAGTTCGGCACGACTGATTCAGCCATCGTTCCAGGCAGGACAAGTGCACGTAAGCCAGCGTGCCCTTGCACCTGGAAGAGACACGCCGCGTATATCGTATCGCAATATTATAATGCATTGATGTAACGCACGCGAGTGAACGCTACGTGACTTTATTATGCATAAGGCGCGTCAACAACAAAGAAATAACGTAACAGCGATTTACGTATTTCTTCTCTGCGAAAAGTAGAATTTTATTTGTGTCACTTAAAATTGCAGAAACTCGATGAATCGAGTCTAGACAGTAATCCGAGATGGGATTGTAAGAGATAGAAACTAAGTGGCTTCGTTGATTCTTTCGTTGTGCACTCGAACACATTCGCTCAGCGCTGTTTCCAAACAAAAATATATATATATAAAAAAAAAAAAACAGCAGTAGTACCAAGACTCAACTTTTAAAATCTGCACTCAGAAAAGATAATCTCCAGTCTTGTTACAAGCTATGCATTAAATTTTAATTTAAGTCTTTGTGAAAAAATTTAAATATGTAAGATAATATTAATAATTTTCTAATAAAAATGAAATTGCTAAATTAACGATTAATTAATTGTATTGCGTTAATTATCATATTCACATTATAAAATTTTTTTCGCATAAACGTATTTAGAAAGAAAATTCACTAGCACATCTATATGAAACATTAAATCTATCCATTCGCGTTCGCTTGTGCACGCATCATCGCGAAATGCATTCCGCCATCGTGTGAACGCAAGAAAAATAAGTAATATCCAATTCCTCATTATTCTCTGCCGCTCCGAAGCCGCCCATGGCTGCAAAGTAACATTCGGATTAGAAAGGATTTCCGTAAGTTCGAGAATTATGAAGGTAAACGCTTGCGCGCGCGAGATTTGCAGCGAGCCGCTCTCATTTCGCACGTTCCCGCTGCATTTTCACGTAGTTCTTCAAGCACGAGTTGTGTGTCCTTAATCGCCGGGACACGTTCCTCGAACTATTCACTCATTTACGCCTTTCTACCGTCTCCCGGTGGCACCGGCCCGTAAATGAGAAAGGGAAAGGGCAAAAGAGAGGCGAAAGAGAAGTTCCCCTCTTATAAATGTCTCGTCCCTCGTACCTTCTTAGCTCGATTCTCCATCTCGCAGCCAACGCGAGAATTATGCGACTACGTGAGGTCGATTTCGGTGCCGAGCTGGAATATACTTCATTCGACGATAGAGTCACGACGTTTCGCTTTGTCAGCCGTGTTAAACGACCGCTCTGTTCGCTGGGTAATCTCGTTATTATAAACAGCACCGGCAACTATCACAGCATACTCCTCGTTTCCTACGCATCCTACATCTACGATGTATGCAGCAGCACGCAAATTAGTTCGAACGAGATACGGAAGTCAGTAAACCTGAATTGTACTACTGTTGCACAATATAGTGATTTCAAAGACAAGTTTATGCGTTAAAGTCTCGTTAAGGTGTCATCACTTTAACGAGGCTCGTACGTACGAGATCCAATTAAATAAAACAAATAAAGAAATGTAAAATAGTTAACACGTATGGTGATCCGATTATTTTAACTATTCATCCGTTGATAGAAAAATTCAAGCAAGCAAATAAAATATTGAGTTTTTTTTTTAATGGACTTCGTATTTAAAAGGAACATTTACTATGATATTTTAGAATCTACATTTAAAAAAATAGAAAAAAACAATTTTGTTGAAATGCAGATATAAAAATAATTACGTTTAATTATAAAAATAATTACATTGCATTGAAAAAAAATTCAGTAACTATTACCAAGTTTGATAAATTTACAAAATCTGGTAATGATTACCAAATTCATTTTTCAGTGAAATACAATTATTTTAATGGTCCAAAATAATTATTTTCTTATCTGTATTTCAACAAAATCATTCTTTCTTTGTAATATTAGCTTTGTTTTATGATGATCAAAAATATCAAGCATGCAATAAACCTCATTGACAAGTATTATATTAATTCTTGTAAAATATTTTGAAAACATCTTGTTTAAAACAACGGGGAATTTCTCAACGGACAAAAATATGCGATGCAACGAAAAGCGAGGCGGCGCACGGCAACGAATGAAACAATTCTCTTTTACACGATATGCTTGCCCCATGGCTCAACGGCGTCATAAACTTTTCCCTTTGGCAGCATGACGGTGTACATGGACGATGATTAGCCCGCGCATCCGGTGAAACAGTTATCGTCCGATGAAATTTATGCCGCTTTTCTTTCGCGGCGCGATTCGCGGCTGTGTGTTATGACATCAGTTTTGCGATTGTTCCAGCGAACAATGCACGGTATGCAGCAGAATCCGGAGTACTCCGTCAGCGTCGAGTGCGATATAAGGAGCGATATTAAACGAGAAATAATTCGCGAGCGACCGCGAGGAAAGTTGGCACATCGCTCGGAAAAATTTCAACCCAACTTCCGATAATGAAACATTTTAA
The DNA here is from genome assembly GCF_016802725.1 of Solenopsis invicta. Lineage (NCBI taxonomy): Eukaryota > Metazoa > Arthropoda > Insecta > Hymenoptera > Formicidae > Solenopsis > Solenopsis invicta. The sequence goes on from NC_052665.1 coordinate 18,022,142, forward strand.
ACAATCCACCATTTATCCGTTACGTGGTCCTATCTACATTTTTAAATACCATAATACTACAGTTGCAATACAGCTTCATCCGTTAATTAATAACTGCGAGAAGAAAAAATCATTTTCTTTGAACAACATGCGTAAATGTAAATGACAAGCAAACATGAATAAGAAGAATATCTGCATGACAAGAGTTTCATTCTCCGTTTCCTTCGATCAAAGACAGCAGGGGTAAGAAAATAGATTTGCTTACTCAAAGAAAGGGAAAAGTAAAATCGAGCATTTGTACTCTCGGATACGAAGACACGCGCGCATTTGGTGGCGAGATCTCCACAAAGCTACAGATGTTTCCACTACGAGGGACCACCACTGCGCTTTCCACCATAAATAATCGGTCGCATCAAAATTCGCGATGATTCATGCGCCGAGTCGACCAGATTTCTCATTGGATGCGGCGGCATCGTCCGCGTATTTACCACCGCACGTCTAATGTTGCCGTGGTAACACGAAAAGAAATGGGTCACGAGATATAAACGTAGCCGAGAATTCTTGCAAGTTCCTTGCGAATTAAGCCTCTACGAGCGAAAAGACGCGGCCTGGATCGTTAAGTTGACAGGCAGTGCGCGGATATCCCTTCGCAAAAAATAACGATAAGCACGATCTTATCGAAACGTTAAATGTAAAGTAATCGCGAAGAGTGATGAAGAGTAAACGTGTGCGCATCTTAAAATCAAGAGACAATCTAATTAGGACATCTCCTTTTTTTTGTGAGAAGCCGTAAAAGTGGAAAAAATGGAATTATGATTAGTTACCGAGAAACATTCAGCAGAATCAGTTTTTTTTACTCTTCAAATCTTGTAAAATTACCTAGTTTCTGGGACGTGTAAATCCAAACGTATGACAGACAGTAACAGAGTTTCAAAGTAATGAATCCATTCAAGATATTCTGAAGCGTCTTTAGCTTTCCAAGGATACTAACAGTTAATCCCTCGTGATATTTCATGGTGATTGAATGACACAAAATGATCGTAGCTTAATCGAGCTTTAACGCTAATTAATTAGCGCTCGTCTCCCGTCTCATACTTGCGCGAAATTAGCATTTGTCGCTTTGCGCGACGTACATTGTGATAGATGATGAAGAATAAGCTATTGGGAATCAAAGCAACTGAATTGAAGCTGTCCTCCGCTCGCCTTACAGTGACCTATATATCTTTATTTCGTAATTAAATTTATCATTAATCGACTATGCCTATCAACTGACCAAACTTCCAGTTTGGAATAACAGGTAACAAAGCGTCTCTCACATTAAAGCTCATTTAAAGTAAAAGCCATTGAAATTAGCTTGAAATGAAGACTTACTCGATTTATATTCTTTCAAGACTTCGTTAAGTAAATTTTAAACTAACGAAATTACTAAACTCTCAGCACCGTTGACATTTCGATACCGAAACTGTTGCTCTAATTCTAGCAGTTATTACTGTTTTAATTATTATAGTACTTTTGAGGGCCATTGTAAAACAGAATAAAATAAAAGTCATCTGTACACGATTATAAAACTGAAGTTTGTATCTCACATTTCAGCGTATATTACACATTAAATAGCATACAAAAGATTTATCGTTAGGGAATATGTATAGCTGCTCTGTATTTTTCACATACGCCAATTTTCAGCAAATTTTCTCACTATATATACATATATATCGTTTAAACGCATCAACAGAAATATCCGAAGCTGAATCTGCAGGATTTAAATATCGCGATGTTCCGCCATTAATACGTAAGCACTTCCCGTTCCGGTGAGCACCACATTTTTCTCGAATCCTATTAAGTATGAAAAATGGGACGTTCGTAAGATGGCGGAATTCTGTCCTAAATCCCGGACCATAGCTACGCGGATGATACATATCGTTTTGCTATGGCGATAAAGTTTTCGAAATCGTAAATGCACAACTGCATCCTTTCTGCATGTATATTACAAGCAATTTTTCTTGAAAACTCGGAAAATTCTATTCGTCTAATATCCATTTAAAGCAAAAACTACAATTATTATATATATTTGTGTAACAAAAAAAAATTGCCTATGTATTTAGTTGCATTTTTGTTGCAAACTAATTTTTAACCTGTCACCAATACTTTTTTTTAGATAATAAGTACGCAAAGAGAAAGAGAAAGAGAGAAAGAGATTTCAACATATTTTTTAACTGCTGTAGTAATTTACAGCACATATTAATAAACAAACGGGTGAATATGGCTTAATTAAGCGAAAAAAACTGTTTCTGTCTTAAAATTAGAAATAATGTTTGTGTAATATGAGATAATTTTCCACTCCTTTGTTTAACGATAACCTTAAAGAAATAATAAATGTAATAGTGGAATCTCTCAGTAATGTTACTAAGCAACTTAATCAACTTAATCAACTTAAGCTTATTCTGAAATCCGCTCAATTAGAGTTCTTAAATAATTCACCTTATCTCTAAATACATTTGTGAGCTTCATCTATATTGTAATACACATATATGGATTATAATAATCCCAAATATATGTAACTTTGAAATTGTTATAATCCATACATGTTATTACGATATTTTATACGCACACAACAAACTGTGAATTTTTGTTTAATTTCAAAAGAGAAATATGATAAGATCATTTTTTTGGTCAAAATTATCTCGAATTTTTAATGAACAATTTAATGAAATTATTTAATTTTTTAATATATTAGCATTATTACATTAAACTAATTTAATTTAATAATGCTAATATATAAAAAATGCTTACACATTAAAATTTAATATTGTAATTCTTTGCGTTTATAAATTATCGCAGTACGATAATATTTATAATAGTACTGCCGCAGACGAAACTAATATATGTTTGATTTGTCCATTATTTGAAAATTCTATATTTGATTTCATTCTACCGTTTCATTAAAATACCATCCAAATGGACCTTCCAAAATAAAGATTCTGTCCGTCTGTGCAGTACTGCGTCTAATCGAGTTGTATAATAGAGCGAGCATGCATTTACCTACAAGGGGAAATAAGTGGTTCCTTCACCGTGTTCGTGTGACATATTCGGCAGACGCTGGAGCCGACCGAGATCAGGCTGCGGGTAAGCCGATGCTGTTGTCCAACGACCCCCGGAGACACTTGCTGCGTGTCGCGGTCATTTAAATTGCAGGTCGAGCCCTCGGGAGCCATGGCCGATGGCGGCATCGGCATGCTGCGCTCGTGATCCAAGTTAACTGTGGAACCAGCCAGAGAGGACACACACCACGCGGTGCATATGCATGATCCACCACGTACTCGCGCTTATTTACACCCCATTCACCGCACCGCGCCGGCCGGCTTTAAGCGTCTATTTTCTATACGAACCGATCGGAAATCTGATAATAGTTCGCGCCAGTGGTTGCCAACCCGCAAGCTCTCGTGTAAAGCTTCTATCCAATTATTATCTCCCGTTCCTCCGAATTTCACGAGAAAGTTCAATTTTACTCAAACGTGGATTCTCATACATTTAAATTAATAAAAATTTAAAAAAAAAGACTGTATGCCGAAGGGAAATAGAAAAAAGAAGCACCCAGTTGTGAAAACGTAATTAAAATTTTTCTTTTCACAAAACATAAACCTCATCAAAAAAGCTTGTTTGATTTGTTGAACCGTATTTTATTAAACAAATCTGACTTACAATTAAAAACATCCTTTTTAACTAAATTTTTTATATTATTTTACTTTAAAAAAAATTTTTTTACCATTTTTCTGTAATACTTATTTCTTGAAATATAAAATAAAATTGATACTATTTTGTATGCATTAATTTGAAGAAAAAAATGTATATAACAGGATACATATACATGAGAGGCCACGAGAGAAGTTTCTGCTTTCATTTATTCACTATTCGGATCTAAATTGAATTTATTTGAAGTTTTAACATGAAATCTGTCCGTAGCTTATTGAATGGTAAAGTTAACGTTGGCGAGCATGTCGATGCACTGGCTTCAAAAGTTCAAACATTGCATTAGTGAGATGATCGGATATTTTATTTAATAGAAACTTTATTGTCTCTATTATCAAACTCATTCATTTATTGAATGTCCAAAAGATATAACAGAACTCATTCATTATTTAAATTTTACTAATTTTCATTATGTCAAAAGTCAAATGTACTTGAAAATTGTTTCTATATAATTTTCACACATTCAACATCACAAATATTAACTAATTACAATTTTCCATGTTATTATCAATGTTCGATTTTAGCAGAAATAAATTTAAATAAAAAGCATCAAAGGATTAACCTTTTACAAATAATTTATATATCAATAAATATCCAGTTTTAATATTTAAATTACTACATTCAACATCGTCTTTAACCTATATTTTATTTTTAATTAAATAATTAACAATGATTTCAACATGTTCACCATTCGTCTTGAACTATTCTCTTCAAAAACTAATTGAACCAAATCTTCAAATTCATATTAAAGATTTGGTTGAATCTTCGCGAGATACGTTTAATTCCCGAGAATTCGAAATTTCCCGGATATGCCGAGTGAGTGAAAATTTATATCATGCCCGGGTGCTCTCTTCTCTAACGAGGCGCAATCTCTCGAGCTCTTTGATACAAGGAAGTGGATGCTCTCAAGTTTTTCCGTGACAATGGGACCGAACTTTAAACGAAGTCCCGCCGGCTGCGGCAATATTCCAGATGAAGAATGCAAGCCGTAGCGACGACGCGACAGGCAAAACCTACCTACTTGCGTTTCCGACATCGCGAAAGTTTCCGTCGCGATACATAACCAACAATTTCCCGTGAAAGGGAGTCATGCACGTGGTGCTGAGTTCTCCGAACTCCCTCACGATCCCGTAATTTCCGTGGAGTTTATTTTTTATGTAACGCGATGCTACCAAATGCAAATGTGGAGCCGACCTGGAAGGTCGACAGAGATAACTTTTAACCTATCCGAGGGTGCTGACAAATCAAACGCGCAATGAAGATAATTTACCTCATTTTTCACCGTCATTTTTCTGTAATGAAAATAGTGCTACATCGAAAAAAGTTATGATTTTTTATCTGTGATTAGAGACAACTTCCTATCTATAGTTTGATCAGAAAATCGCATTACAATTTTTCTTTCGAAAGAAGTAGACAGAAGTCGATAAAAATTTTACTATTTATTCATATTTATTCAAAGTTTATGCAAAATTAAATATCTAAATTAAAAATTGAAATACTTTTGTAGTTGTAAGTAACTTTTGCTTTTTGTAATTATTCTTGTAACAGAAGCTATTATTTATTATTGTATGCGATATATGCCGTATTTCGATGTGTAAAAATTATTTTACATTGATGTATTTACCTACTTCCGTTGATTGATATGAATATAGACATATCTTTTATAAAAATGTTAAAATTGTTAAATAGTTAGACGTATGTACATTAACAAATATATAAAAGAATCTATACAGAACTTTGAATTATAAATTGATTCTTTAAACTTTGTTCAGCCATATATCTACTGTTGTATTTTAGAAGTCCTATCTTAGAAAATGACAATATTATTTCATAAACCGTTAAAAAATCAAAAGACGTACGATTTTATAATTATTTCATATCAATTCTACTATGAAAAAATTGTCATATGAAATTTGATTAAAACTGAATATTAATTCAACAAATTCAAACAAAGATTAAAACACATAAGAACTCTGTGTACTAGAACACTTTATACATGATACTATCGAGGAGACTTGCAAATTAATCTATCGGGTCTCATTTTCCATGGATTCCGAAATTAATCCTTGTGAACCTTTGGGACACGATTGGTTATATAGATGCAAAATGTATTCTGTACAGGGCATCCTGAAATTCACGAATCAAAATACCATAGCAAGAAAATACTCGAAAAATTAGGTAAAATTTTGAAATAAATCATAAATCGTTATTTGTAAATTTTCACGCAGCAGTTTTTTAGATATAAGAATTTAAAACTAATTAATTAATTATGTTTAGACAATTACCTATCGCGCAATCAATTAATTTATTATTGCACGACTCACAGACATACAATTGTCTAAACATAGTTTATATCGACCAGTTTTAAATTCTTATATCTCAAAAACTGCTGTTTTAAATAAGAATTTACAAATATTTTACTTAATTTTTCAAGCACTTTCTTGTTATAGTACTTTGATTCGTAAATTTCGAGACCCTCTGTATGTGCATATCGTGCCGCGTGCCAACCAAAAATAAAATAACACTACAGTGAAACATTAGCTGCAAAATTGAAAGCAAACGCCGCGCCAGTTCGTTTGAAATCAAAGCTGGATTCTTGTCGAACCAGTGAAAATACATTTCAAACGCAAAATAAAAAAAATTTCCACTCGCTGGTAACGCACTTCAATTTCGCCTTTCGTACGTAAACACTCGATCTGTATGGTTTGCTAGCGGCATTTTATTGGATCTTGAAATGAGATTCCTTTGAAGGAAAAAATGCCGTTTTGGAATAGACGCTGGACTGTAGTCAATCAATTTAAAAGCGCGTCATATAACTTAATAAAATTATATATACTTTTTTCTTTCATTTCAAGCTACCGACGTGAAAAAAATATTAATAATTGAATACCTTTGAGATGTTTATTTATATTCAAAAAGAGAAATGTATTAAATGAATGAATTTTTATTAATATAGCTGCGGGAGACTTTTAAAAAATAAAATGTATTACTCTTGTAATAAAGTATATTACTCTCATTCAAGAATGGACAAGCTACGAAACCTCGAGCATAATAATTTGTTAATATTTTACAAAATTTGTAATATACTTATTTTCATTAATATTGAAATATTTCTTTATTCAAAGTCATTGTATATGTCAAAAAATTATAATATATAGATATATTGAAATGAAATTGACTGCAATAGTTAATTTAATATTTTAAATCTATTGCAAAAATATATATTTAAATATGTGTTCTGAAAAATTTTAGAACGCCTCCATTGTCTTCGTCGTGAAAAACTTACATCAATATACAACTCTTTTTAATATTATTTAAACCCATATGATAATTCATAAATTCGACTTTCTGCTACTTCAATCTCTCCGAATATTCACGTAATTATTCGACAGAACGGAATTGAGCTCAGGTAGTCTTTTTAAAGGAATTGCATATTTTGCCCATTCCAAATTGAGATCTGAGGAAGAATGTCCCGAGATCGCGGCCCCGTCATAAGATTATGAAGATTAATTAACTGCAGAAACTATGCTGTGCGCCAACGTCACTAAATTGAATCTCAGGCGGGTTCCTGATTTATGGCGCCACTGCATCGAAACTTTTTCCCGCGAAACGCCTGGATTTGCATCGCATTAAGATTCACGGTCTATCATTCATGGAGAAAAAGAACCTGCCGTTTGTACTTAACTTTTTTCCAACAGGCGCCTTTCGAGGGCAATCTCGACTTACTTTTAATTTCGTCTGGGCAGAAATTTGTATCTCCCGTTTCAAAAAAAAAAAAAACATAAAAAATTGTAATGTTCAAAATTGTGAGACTGTTTATTTACATAAAATTTTAACAAATTTTATTTAATTGCATTTATTTAAATCTTATAAGAAGATAACACGCTCTTATTTAATATAATTTCTAAACTTTTAAAATAAGAAGAAAATGCACGATGAACGCTTTAGCGCTGCTGTATCAACATACGAAAGTTATAATTAGAGATCACACGAGAGCTCTATCGATCATAGAACTGCGAAAGCAATATTAATTGGGATTGCGATGCTATGATTCATACAATTTCATTACACGATTTAATTACCGTAATATGGTAATAATGTGGCTATTAATTACTTTTCACGTCCGGTATAAACTAATGCGATAGTCTAGTTTGGTTTAACAAATGAAGCCTCAATACAAATACAAATGGAATAATTTATGGGAGGAAGTGTTAGGGAGATTATAATTCATGTATATATTAGTAAAGGATACATATAAAATCGCTCTAAATTACGATAAACTTTGGAAGCTTTATGGGAGAAAATTCAGTGCAATACTCGGCGAATACTTGAATCGAGTGTCGTTTTACGAACGCAGATATTCCAATTTATATTAATTTTGCCTGTCATTTAATCTGTAAACAATTTTTATAATCGTTTTTTATTTCGATATAATATCATATAACGGTACATAATGCCCAAGTAATGGAGATGCATCCATTAAGCTACAGTGACTGTTTTTTCATCGATTCTAGAAGATGGATGTGACAGTATTAAAGCAAAGACACTTCCATCAAGCATGCTCTTTTATTGATCAAAAGTTAATAATGGACCAAAAAAAAATAATAATAATCCGTGTAGTGTGTTACTAATTCTTAGAATGATATATCAGTATTTCTATATAATTAGCAATATACTATTGTTTATTCTTTACACACATCAACAAAAATAAGTGCTTTAAAAAATTAAGAAACTACTTGTTTCACAATCATCTCAGGGCCGTGAAATAATTAAATTTAAAACCAGAACATTTCCGACACAATGCCAATATCTGTTTTATAAATTCGTTTATATCCGATTGACAGCATAGCTATTCTAATTTTATCTACAGATCGTGCAAAAACCAAAGCAAAAAAACTCTGACGTTATTACAGAGTTGGTCCAATAATTTATTTTAAGAAGACTTAGATTATATATATATTAGATAATGCATATTATAACAAAAACTAAAAAAAGTTAATTGCAAAAATAAAATGCTTCATAAATACTTTTATTTGTAATATTTAAAAATTCACACAAGAAACATTATTTCAGCACTAAGATCTTGCTATGGCCGTTTATAGGCTTATCTCAATTTGTTCAATATTTTTGTTATCAATAAAGAGTTTCATTATTAATAAAGAATGTTTGTTAATTTCAGGAGAAAACGGAAAGGGAATTAGTTTTATATAGAAATAATTCATATCTCTTACACTTATTATATGTATATTGTTTTAAAAATGTTTTTTTATATAATTTTAATGATATCTCTCTCTCTCAATACGTGGAACTTTAATAAACCATTTTATACACCGCTCTCTTCATTGACTGCCCATAAATCACGATATGAAAAACAAAGCTATGTCCTTTCCATTGTTATTACTTGAGGAATTGTCGGCATTTCTCTTCACTTGCCACGAATCGAAAGAACGCCAACGCTCGTACGTCTCCATAAAGATCGAAGATCCGAAAACGAAGATTCCCGCGTTTGTAGCCACCCCCATTGATTCCATCGCCTTTCCTCCGCCGACACTCAACGACATACCGTTCATCCCGACTGCATTTACCCGACATCGCCAGATATAACAATTCGACCGAAGATTTCGTCGCGGAGAACTTTAAACCCCCTTCGCAATCTGGATTTTGTTTTCGGCGCCGGCCGTGCAAGACGACACACTAGGGAACCGCGAAAGTTTTCAGTCCGCGAGACGCCACCCGTGAATTTTCTCCCCTGACGCAAATTTACCCTTTGCTAGCAACGCGCATTGACAGAAAAACAAGTGCATCTTTCGTCCGATCGTTTACGTAACTTAATGTTTTATACAGGAAAACTACTATATATTTTAAAAGAATGTACTAACCAAAAGAGAAGATATATTAAGAAGATTACAAGAGACAAGATATAAGAGAGTCAAAAGTTACGGCAGAATACCAAAAGTATCTTGGGACATTGTGTAAATTGTAGGAATATATTTAAAATAACTTTCAGCAAACTAGATTTATTCTCTAGATTTCCACTGTTTTTAAATCATATTGCGCGTTTGATGTTTTATTTTTTTCTCTTTTAATCTCTTGTAATTATTTAAAAGTTATAATATGTTTTATATATATATATATATATATATATAAAATTAACATTTTATTACTAGTACTAAATTACATAGTTGTCCAATATTACATATGTTCGAAATTTATTCGAAATTTATTTCGTTGGACTTCGCCAATGTAAACATTAAAAAATTTGATAAAATAAAACTGCATATAATGTAAACATAAAAATAAAAACATTTAATTCATTTTTTATGCCCAAGTTTAATTTCGGAAGAAATTACATTTACTCTTCGCACACGGAATAAATATATGTTACAAGCTAGAAAACGAAAAGTTGGAACTGACATTTCTCAACTACAAAACTACGAAACACTGTATACGCACGCTCTCAGCCAAACGATTTCTCTTAATTTCGCGAGGCGACTCCCGTAAATAGAAAGCAAACAAACGGATAACAGTCTCGTCGCGGCCCGTCGGGCGAATTTAACGATGGGGCGCCACGCGAGTGGATATGTTAACTAGATTTTTCACTTTTTTTTTCTCCTGTTTTTTGCGTCAGTGCGAAGTGTACACCAGTTAACTAGATTCGTCGCAATTTGCAAAAATAAAGCAGCGCAAATAAAACGTAATCGTAATAGAAAGCAGGAAAAACCAATGTTTGTCAAAAAAATTAAAAAAGAAAGAAACAAGCAAAAATGTAAACATGTATCTACAAAATTTGTTCTGAAGTAACATGAAATAATATACAGAAAAGTTTTCTCAGATTTAAGGAAGATATTTTTTACATTTTTGTCATAATTAAAATAATAAATCTGATGTATGAACAAATTGTGCAAAAAGAAATTAAACTAATATAATGTAAAAGTCAAGTATTTACATTTATGTTCAAATTGTTTTAACTACATAATGTATCTTGAATTTACAATATTTATCTTTTTTATTCTCATATATACGTACACCATATTGGTGGATTTATAGCAAAAATACGTAAAACATTTATGATAATCATAAAAAAGAATCAATACATTATATAATGTGTAATATAAGAATATGCTTTTTTAAGGTCTCTTTCACGTTACGCACCTGTTTCATTAAAAATATCATATATTCCAGGAAGAAATCCTTTAAATTGGGATAAAATTTAACCTAATTACAAAAAATTATATTATCTCAATATTATCATAATGTCAAAATAAATTATAATTAACTTGTAAATAAAAAAAATAAAACGTCAGCAAAAATCCGATAAGAGCAATCCGTAATTATCTACATTTCGCGTAAAAAAAATTATGAATTTAGTATTTCTCCCATCAAAAAATGTCTCTCGCTCTTCCTCTTTTTCATTTTCCGACCTGCATGTGAGTTTTATTTTCAACGGAAAAGATCACAGAATTTATGTATTTTATTTTGAATAAACGATCAAATAACGTGCATAATGATAATTCCGAGCCGAGTTAAAAATTTATTGGCACTCGCGAATTGCAGTTGGGTCCCGAATCCTGTATCCCCTTTTATTTCGAGAAATGCCAGACGATAAAATAAGGAAAAAATTAACGGTCGACCTATATCAACTTTAAATCAGATATCGAACCGTGTGCTAGAAAGCAAGCATAAGAGGAATTTATATTAGTGCCGTGAGAAGAGTCCGGATGATCCGTGGTGCTCAATCGCGATCTAACATCTCCGTGGTTTCGTACTTTCATTAACAAGTAAAATTTATGAAGAGTTTAATTTAATTATACAAATTATATTCTATTTTAAAGTATCTATATTGCATCTAAAATATGAGTTATTAAGACAATGTCTGCCTTTTCAGTTATAACTTTACAAGAGATATAAATATATTCCCCGATAGCTAATTGAAAAATTTATTTCTCTTGAATCCAAGATCGATGAAGTTTTATAAACTTCATGTGAACTGTCGCATTCGTAACATTATCAATTTGTCCACGAGCTTATTGTGTAAAAGACAAATAAGAGAGCTACAAACTGAAGCGAATAGCAAAATATCGCAATTGTTTTGTTATCTTATGCGACACGCTGAAAAACAGAGATTTATTCGCAGTAAACTACTTTTGAATAATCATTTCGCACGTCTATTTGCATAGTGCAACGCAGATAATAAAAATTTGCCGGCGGATGGTCCAAAGCTCTCGCTGGCGCTGTTTAATGCCGCGATAAAAAAAAAGTCTCAAGAAATTATACGATTATGCAATTCGCGCGGTGGAGGTGCGCGTAAAATACTGGCACGAGCGTAAAGAGCAGTCTCGCGGGAGCGCTGAGAGCTACTGACGCGCACGCCGCGAGATCATAATTCATTGCGGCCGTACGTGCACAGGACGTATTGTGAATACCTTAGATAGTTCACTTCATTTCACCTCCATCGCTTTATCACTAAATATTACCGGACTTACGCCGCGGGAGCTGCTTGCTCGAGCAATCCACAGCGATTTCATTGTTCGCGTTCTGCAGCCCTTACACTAATCAACATTATTATGTGGATGTGTGCGATTTCGCTTGGCATGCACGCATCGAGCAGCAAATCTCTGACAAACAGGAAATAATATGTAGCTATCAAGTATATTTGTGCAGCAAGGCGTCTTGAGTTTACCGATTAAAAAGTACAACGGACCAAACTAAGAAAAACAATAGTTATTTCTTTACTGATGAGTAATACACCGAAAACAAAAATGGTTAAATTTAGTCCAAAACGATACGATAAACATTGAATTGATTCAACAGTTATTTGTACAACAAAAGCACTATTCATGTTTACTATTCAAATTCTTTAACTCAATTAAAACAAATTAATTAGTTGCACGTATAGGATTAAATATCTCAGTTTTTCAATAAATTTTTTCTCAATGTATAGTATGTTATGAAATTGAAGTCATAGAATTTAATCTTAATTCGCCATTAATCTCACTTTTTATTTCGCAATTTGGCCAAAATCTGAATTAAACCCGAGGGGAAATTCACAGCCGGTATTGGTGTACAAAATTTCGGCAGTGGACTGCCGAAAAAAGTAAGCAGTGACCTATAATATTGACGGCATTGTCGTCAGTGGTTGGGGAGTGGTGAGCTCACTTCAGAGTCGGTTTTTCGATCATGGGGTTGAGCACAAAAATTTTTTCTTGCATATTCCGAAAGTACATAAATAAAAGAATATTTTAAGCCTATAATCAATTTCATAATTGCTTTCTTTCTGGTACTTTACTCTTGTACCGTTAATGTGTATTCGTACTTTCGAGACGATTTTCTGGTCGAAGAGATTGAGTACGAACATTTATTTATATATCGTTGGAAAGCACATAAAAAGCACTTAATTCTAGTGTATTTATTTTTTTATTTTATTAATTATTTATATGAGTTGATGCTGGCTTAACGTTAAGCTGGCACCCCCACCTTCAATCTCATTTTCCTGCTAAACCGCTCGAGCACAAAAATTTCAAATAGGGTACATAATTAGCACATAAAAAGCACTTAATTTTGGCATAAGTGGCGTTTCGATTTTTTGTGGTGGGGGTGCTAACTTAACAGACATTGTTATTTTTAGTATTCTATTGTTTGAAGTTAGGTATACCTATGCATAAGACATCACATAATAATGTGCAATTACAGTAAAATGTATAGAATTTTTAAAGAAGAATGTTTAAAATTTATTTTGATTACAAACAAATACAATATCAAGGTCATTATTTTGATTATTTTTATTATTATTTTTAGTGTTCCATTGTTTGAAGTTATATGCATAAGACAGCACATAATAATGTGCAATTACATTAAAATGTATAGATACAGTTCGTAAATAAAATTTTTGGAAGTTTTTTGTATAATTGTGTAGAATACTTCGGGAAAGCTTTAGAATTCTTGTGCAGGCATTGGCGTATGATAATGGGCACGCGGTAGTGTTCATAATTGCATGGCATTGCCTTAATTTTAATATAGGATTGACGGCATTGTAGGCATTGACTAACAATAAGCATTGTCGGCAGTGTACAAAAATGTCGGCAGTGTTTTACAGCAATGCCAAAAATCGGCATTGGTGTACAAAATTTTGGGTTGTGAATTCCCCCTCGATTAAACCATAAATCTGTTACTTAATCTTTGAAAATTAAAACGCTTTATTATCAATTCATTGACTTTCTCGTAAGATCGCTTTGATTTCTTGAATTAAATTTCAATTTGTCAAGTCACCTATATCTTGAAATACGATTAGTCACGTACGGTAGACTAGTAGACATAATATGCGAAGCAAAACATATACGAGCGACAGTATCCTATTATTGGAGAAAACTAAAGTTAACTGTACTTTAGTGGGTAACTTTAGCATGAGACTCCTATTTACTAACCCTTTGTCGACCCTATTTGCCAACCCCAATGTTCAATATTAGACACCTCGTTAATGAAGTATCGAGTTAAATATTTATACGAAGACAACATTTACGATGTACTAACTAAATGATAGGTTCTTACTAATTTACCCTTGTAAGGCATAATTCGTCAGATTCATGATATCCTTAACCCTGCTGCTCTTTTCGGATCCTTCGAATTTCACATTCATATTTTCAAGTGCATAGTTTTACGCGCAACACGTAATGTATATTTAATTGCCATTGCTTTTTTAATTTTTAAATATAAGGTAACAATATCCTTTATGGTTTAACTTTGCAATTTTTTCTAGTTTTTTGCTGAGTCTAAAATTAAAAAATAATGGAATTCAAAGTACGAAACATTTCTAAACATTAATTTAAAATATGTACGTAGAGCAATTTCAAATATTTACATGGTTTCAATGAAGATTTTTAGAAAAAGTATTATTTAGATTTTAGATCATATTGGGTACGTATGTATGTACTCAATATGGTCTAATTATGTTTTCTTTTTTTATCATACAAAATATTAGGAAAATGAATAATAAAGCGACCCAATGTTACTTTTATAAGTTTATGAATTTATTGACATATAAAATAGTTTTTTGTGCACTTTTATATATTAATATAAAATAGTTTACACATATAAAATAATTAACACAAAACTATTTTCGTCAACAATTTATTAATTAACTAAAAATTGACTTATCTTAATTTTCATCCCTTAAAATTATAGCTTATAAATTGTAGTTTAGTGGGTGGGTTAGAATTTAAGATCTGAAGTAATATAATAAAAGTATCGGAAAAACATTGCAATCGATATGTGTACCTTTTATTAATCTAGCGTAGTCATATTCTACCTTTCCAAAAATTTCCTTTCTTTCGTTATAAACAAAACATTGTGACAAAAATATACATTATATACATTGTTGTAAAGTATAAATATAAAGCTGTGTGTTATAACTTTTTGAAGCTATATAACAATATAAACTGAAACAATAACCATTACTTGGTAGTTATAGAAAACAATAACTCACCCACGAAATATTAAAGCATGACAAACATAATCACAAAAATTCTACTTTTGGTTACACTGTTCCTATCTGAAAAGTGCATTGCATCGATACTCAAAATCTCGAAGTTTATTGTTGTCGCTTCTCCGATGTGCTGATTGATCCTTATTCAGCGTTTACTTCATGAACGGCTGTCATCGCGAAGATCGAGTATATTGACTATGTGTATTGAAGAGTTAATAATGTAATATTCAATTTGGAATATGTATGAAATTATATAATATTAAAAGCTTTGTAGCGCGCGCCTGTTTTGTCTAATAAAAATAAAAATTATATATAACAAATAAAAAGTTTCAGTATTAAAAAAGCATTTTATATCGCTACAAGCATTTTCCTCGTGGCAGGTGTAGGAGACATTGCTTGTTATCCGATTCACCAAATAACTTTGAAATTTGAACGCGCTGGATACGGGAATAATAGTGAGCTCGTTGCGAATGTGTTTTACCTCTCAAATCACGTTTAACGCACGTCTAACGTCGACTAAGCTTTCTTAACCATGATTCGTACGACACCTGTATCTTACAAGCCATAGTCGCCGGCAGCAAGTCACTTAAAGGAGACGCACTTTCTGGGGTGCTTTTGTCAACCCGCGACTTGCTCAAAAATCATAATTAATCCAGCTGATCGGCCGGTTAGACGCTAAGTCCAATAAAACATGGTCTCACTGAACCGATAACGTGACGAGAAGACAGAGTGCACATTGCATCGGTCTCCAATACCGAATCGTATCTCGTAATAATTGTATATAAGCCCAATCAAACACGAAAATTAATTTTTGCACGAATCACAATGTCTAGTGCACTCACCACGTTGAGGGAAAAAAATCCTAAATTTTAATAAATATTTATTAAAATTTACTAATTTTTCCCTCAATACATGAAAAGCTGAAAAATAAAAAAGTAAATTATGCATGAAAAATCAAATAATTTCTACTTTTAACTAATTATTTTATATTTCTGCATGCATGTACTTTGTGGCACGTGCAAAAGACATTGCTTGATACGCGATTCGCGAAAAAACAATTTACTAATTCGAACGCGTTGGATACGAGATCGATAGTGAGCTCGTTGCGAATGAGTTCTGCCTTCTGTGTCACGTTTAACGCACGTCTAACGTCAACTAAGCTTTCTTAACCATGATTCGCACGACACTTGTATCTTACAAGCTATAGTCGCAGGGTAGCAAGTCACTTAAAGGAGACGCACTTTCTGGGGTGCTTTTGTCAACCCGCGACTTGCTCAAAAATCATAATTAATCCAGCTGATCGGCCGGTTAGACGCTAAGTCCAATGATACATGGTCTTATTGAACCGATAACGTAACGAGAAAACAGAGTACACATTGCAACGGTCTCTAATATCGAATCGTATCCTGTAATTGCACATGTGCTCGTGCAAACGCGAAAATTATTTTCCACGAATAACAATGTTTTTTACACTTATCACGAAAAGCTGAAATTCTCTCTATATCTAAAAAAGTGCATTGCATCGATACTCAAAATCTCGAAATTTAGTGTTGTGGCGTTTCCAATGTGCTGATTGGTTCTCATTCAACGCTTACTTCGTAAATGGCAGCCGTTCGCGGAGATCGTGCATTTTGATTGTTTGTATCGAGGGGTTAATAATGTAATATTCAATTTGTAATTTGTATAAAATTATGTCATATAGCTTTTGTAGCGCACGCCACGTGCGCGCCTGTTTTGTCTAGTAATAATAAAATACACAAATTGAACCGTTAACTGTTTTAAACGTGTCATGGTGACAGCTTGTATGATATTAACGTTATGTGTTCAATTCACCAATCTACTTAGAAACAACAAACAGGCCATATATGATACAGTTACCTTACATTACAAGAAAGTGAAAATGAATATTTTATTTAAAATATTAGGAAACATTTAAAAACGAATTTGCTTCGACTAAAGTATTTCAGAGAGATTTAGATGATAATTTAATATTCGCTTTAAAAAGAGAAGAACATCATTTCTATTTCACAGCTGACATCCTCGAATAATTCGAGCAAAATTCTCACGGCAATGGTGTCAATTCGGTACTGTAACGATGGCAACGGTACGCCCGTCTCACTTGATGTTGAAACGTGCACACGTCTAAAGTACATGTAAAGAGCGTCTACATCGCGAAGATACGTATTACGTGAACCTCGCGCAATTTCGCGAACAGGTACTGAGGCGGATTTTCAGGGTGTCGTGTTGTAGTGGCGATAAATTTCGGGGTTTGTACCTTAGGACAACCGGCTGCACACGTGCACACGCATGCCCGTACGTACGATACGCGCCTCGGTATTGGTACGGCAGCTACAGAGACACCGCGAAAGCAACGCGACACAAATTTTCCGTCGCGGCAGCTTACGAGGACATATTTAAGATGTCCTCCGCGCGTTCTCATAATCTCCCCAATTTCCATTAGCGCCGCGTAATCCTTATCGAGGAACACGTTTTTCAACCCTTTTAACCAAATCCTTACTTACGCCAATTTATAGCGAATCGTGAACTTTCTTACAACGCAGAGTATGAATCTTCCTGTTCTGTGTTAAGTACAATGGCAATAATTGGAACAGAGATCGCGATAAAAGTAAGAAAAACTGCATGCCCTTGTTAGGTATTAAGTTACACCGAAATCATTATTTATAACGCATAAACGTTCCCGCTGATATAATACATAATTCCACGTGTTGTAGTATCTCATTCTCATAATTACAACTTCAATACATGAATACATCGCACGCCATGATTTATTATTGTGACTGCTTACGCTTCTAAGAACCTACGAAACTGAGCCCCTGAAGAGATCTCGCTGGCGAATGCGTGGCACAACGACCACAAGAACGTTGCTCGATTTCGTAGACGACAGCACGCGAGTTAACATACTCGATGTGAACTACGAACGAGCAAGATCTTACACATAACTGGGATAATTGCGTTACGAGTTTAACCGTTCTAACGAGAATAGCGCTAACGATTTCTCGTCGGAGTTTGTACGGCACTCCTCATTACGGAGCGAGCGCGCTGTGTCCTTTTAAACAGTGCGCATCCCAGGTGTACTCCCTCTTTCTCTTTCCTTTCTCTTTCTACTCTCAAGATCCGCGTGAAAGCACGCAAGCTTCTGCCGCACAGGACAAAGCGGAGTCAAGAAAGATGTCAGAATAGCGTTTCCGCGCTTTAATCCGCAACGCGCCGCGGGCTCATTTCCTAGCGAGCGAACATACGGATCAACAAAAGCAACGTTTCAGGCATTTACGGTGGCGGTCAGGAGAAAGAGAACGCGAAGAACGGCTGCATCTCATAGAGATTTTGCAGCATTCCGCGAGATAAACGCGTCGAGAATAAATGTTTGCCGCCTTTATCGCAACGCGCCGCTCGCGATGGCTCTCGCGCTAAATTCGTATACGTTATCTTTCCCTCGAACGTCGACATGAAGACGAGAAAAAGATTGGACGAACATTTTTAATTTGACGAAAAATACCTTAACGGCATCCTCAAATCATTATAACTAAAAAATATTTAAAACCCTCCCAAAAAATGTCAAAATGATTAAATATACAAAAAGAGAGAAAAAATTTTTTTAATGAAAATACATTTTTTTAAAACCACATATTTTGATGCAAACATTTTTTCGCTGTTTAAGTAAAAATATTTACTTTTAATTAGACATATTACCTTAAGTATATAATTTTGTTTTTACATTTTTTAAAATAATGTTTTTGCAAATAAATTAATATTATTAAATTTAATTAAATTGTTTTCATAGATTAACAAATCTGTTTATCCTAAATGTAAAAATAGTCTAACAATAAATATTTTCTGGGACTGCACAAAAAAATTACTTGATTAAAAATTATTTCTTTATTTTACTTATATAATTTTTTTATATAGTTTTATTATGTACATAGTTCTTTGTTTTAAGATATTTTTTCTCTCAGTACAGTAATACAGTTATAAACCGAAAATGAAATTGTGGAAAATTAGATAATGATGCAAAAAATATATATAAAATGAGAACAGAATATTTGTTTAAGATTAATAAATAAAAAAAATGTAAGATTCATGAATAACAAAAATGTACATAACTTTGTACTCAGTATCAATTCAATTATATGTATAAATACCGCGAGAATCGATGTGAAAAAATGAAAAAATAAAAAATTGCATTACAATTTATCAACGTTAATTTTGCATTGCCTTTCTTCAAGCTATTTTAACATTACTAAAAATATTAAGCTCACATATGAATTATGAAATATTTTATAACAAAATTCTTGGAAAACACTCTCCTGTTAAAGACATTTAATTTCATAAATAACGTCACTGGTAATTATATAATTTCAATCTCAAAATAGCTAATTAGAGTCTGTCAACATATTTATGTTAATTTTCTTTCCTAAATTGTCAACGTTTTTTACATAGAATAGTAAAGTCGCGCGCCATTATCCTATTATTTAAACATTACCAAAAAATAATTAATTCTCTCAGGTAGATAATTAAAGAAAATTGCATTAATTATTCTTCGGAAAATTTGCAAATTCACGCGAAACGATCGCAAACTTTCCATGAAAAAAAAAAAAAAAAAACAGTCATGTCGTTATAACTTTTCCTCGACCAATGGCGTATAACGTTCGTTAGCATCGTTGATAGCATAGTCACATTGATACCGGTAGACCCGAATTTTGGCGTATATCCAAATTTTCGACAAATTTTCAGAATTTCAACAACAAATTGAAAGAACGCAGCCGCGTGTAAATAGCGCACGAAAAATTGTGTGAAGGGAATCTACGGGCGAGCAAGTGCGCGCGTGTCGCGTCGGGTAAATTTTAGGGCGAAACCCCGACCGCGCGGATACATGGCACGGACGGTCATACGAGATCCCTCTCAATTTAATATAACTGCTTTATGGGGACATTCGAAACGTATGACTTCATATACCGGGGATACGCGCGAGCAATTACAATCTCAATCGCTCAATCTCAATCGCTGCGCCGGTGCCGCCGCAAATTATTTTCGCCCTGACGCATGAATCACAACACTCGGTAACGCCCGGCGCGATGCGCGCAATCATGTCAAAATAAAATTCCCCGTCGCTGTTGCCGCGCGTAATACACCGCGCGAGCTAATTAGCGATAACCATAATACATCGATTCGTCGGATCGTAACTGCGCCTGCTTTTATCCCGAGTTAACAAAGTTAACATCTGTAGTACGGACAGTCGCGAAAAAAAAAAAAAATCAAAACGGTGATTATCGACAGTTCGCTAGTTTCGTATTTCCAATAACGATGTTGAATCGCAACACGGAATGAACGATACGCAATGCTTTTACGTAACGGTCGCTGTTATCATACAAAATTATCAGGAAGTGCCATTAGCGAGCAATTTTTAACATAAAAAAAGAAAAGCATTTACAATAAAGTAGTAAAATGTGTGGAAATTGCGAGAATTTTGTAATGGAAGGTCTCATAATTCATACATGCACGTAAAACGCCCAGCAATGTTAAAATAACGTAAAAGAAGTCGAATTAAAATTTAATTAAAGAAAATGGGCATAGATTTTCATATTTACGTATTAATATATTCTTTATAGCATTGTAAGTCGGGTTTATATTAATAAAAATAGAGATATAGTTTTTCTACTGAAAGTTATAAATTTTTCACATGTAATACAATTTATAACCAAGTTATGTATACCAAGACCGAATTTATGACGAAGCGAATCGTAAGCCAGCAAAAACTACAATAAAAGAACAATGAGAAATATCACTCACCAAGACGTTGCGCAATCAAGCACTGCAATATCCGAGAATGAAGATATCGTACTCACCTGTAAAAACATGAAAATTTATTTTAAAAATATAAAAAATTTAAAAAAGTCTGTATAACGCAATGCGAGCTTTAGCTTCAAAATTAATTAAAAATTGTAATAATTACTCGCTTCAAAAGCTTATCCCGCTAATTGGTACTAAATTAAAGAATGTACTTTTTACGCATCTGATTTCCATAATTTTATATTATCAACGAAAGAGAGCTAATGAAATAGCCGAGGAAAGGGATATATCCAAATACAAGCTGTGTCTCCAGATAAGTGCCGTTTGAAATAATTTTTAGACCGTAGAAGAAATATGAAAAAAATATTTCAAGTAAAACTTACTGTATTTCTTATGCTGGACATATATTTTTTCTATGTTGGAATGTTTCCAAGATTTCAAGATTACTTTTATTTTATTACGGAATTATTTAATTTTTTGTATAATTCTTCTAATTATTCTACATTTAAAGTATTAAACTATGATTATCAAAAAATTAACAATAACAATTTACAAGATATTTTATAATTTATTCTAGCATAAATTTGATATAAAGTATTAAAGTTATCAAAAAATGAAAAATTTATATAATATTTTATATTTTATGTCAAAATATGCAGAATAAAGTATAAAATATCTCATAATTTTTTTTTATTATAATATTTTTAGATGCAGAATAAATACAACAATTATATTATATATAAAAAATCAAATAATAAAAAAATAAAAGACATCTTAAAATCTCAGTAATACCCCTCCATTTAATCCTTTCACTCACGCAATTAGAGTTTGAGATAAACAAAAAATCTCTCTTCGAAATTAATTTGTTTATAATTTTTTTTCTAAGAGGAGTCATTTTTTTAAATTTTATAGTGCACGCATTTTCTGGGTAGTATTAGAAAGTTACCTGTAAAGTTTAAAATAAATAATTCCTCTTAGGAAAAAAGTTGTAACAAAATTCACTTCAAAAATTGTCGAAAAATCTCCTTCAAAATTAATTTGTTTGTAACTATTTTTCTAAGAGAGGTAATTTCTTAAAACCTGGTATGCACCTTCTGGGTAACATTAAGAAAATGCCTGTAAAATTTGAAAAAATAATTCCTCTTGGGAAAAAAGTTGTAACAAAATTCACTTCAAAGATTGATGAAAGTCTCCTTTTCCAAAATTAATTTATTTGTAATTATTTTTCTAAGAGAAATCATTTCTTAAAACCTAGTACGCACCTTCTAGGTAACATTAGGAGGATGCCTGTAAAGTTTAAAAAAATAACCTCTCTTAGAAAAAAAGTTAAGAAAAAATTCACTTCAAAGATTGTCGAAAAATCTTCTTCAAAATTAATTTGTTTGTAACTATTTTTCTAAGAAAGGTCATTTTTTAAAACTCGGTACGCACCTTCTGGGTAACATTAGGAAAATGCCTGTAAAGTTTGAAAAAATAATTCCTCTTGGGAAAAAAGTTGTAACAAAATTCACTTCAAAGATTGATGAAAGTCTCCTTTTTCAAAATTAATTTATTTGTAATTATTTTTCTAAGAGAAATCATTTCTTAAAACCTAATGCGCACCTTCTAGGTAACATTAGGAAGATGCCTGTAAAGTTTAAAGAAATAACCTCTCTTAGAAAAAAAATTAAGAAAAAACTTCAAAGATTGTCAAAAAATCTCCTTCTTCAAAATTAATTTGTTTGTAACTATTTTTCTAAGAAAGGTCATTTTTTAAAACTCGGTACGCACCTTCTGGGTAACATTAGGAAAATGCATGTAAAGTTTGAAAAAATAATTCCTCTTGGGAAAAAAGTTGTAACAAAATTCACTTCAAAAATTGTCGAAAAATCTCCTTCAAAATTAATTTGTTTGTAACTATTTTTCTAAGAGAGGTAATTTCTTAAAACCTGGTATGCACCTTCTGGGTAACATTAAGAAAATGCCTGTAAAGTTTGAAAAAATAATTCCTCATGGGAAAAAAGTTGTAACAAAATTCACTTCAAAGATTGATGAAAGTCTCCTTTTTCAAAATTAATTTATTTGTAACTATTTTTCTAAGAGCAATAATTTCTTAAAACCTGGTACGCACATTCTGGGTAACATTAGGAAGATGCCTGTAAAGTCTGAAAAAATAACCTCTCTTAGAAAAAAAGTTAAGAAAAAATTCACTTCAAAGATTGATGAAAGTCTCCTTTTTCAAAATTAATTTATTTGTAACTATTTTTCTAAGAGCAATAATTTCTTAAAACCTGGTACGCACATTCTGGGTAACATTAGGAAGATGCCTGTAAAGTCTGAAAAAATAACCTCTCTTAGAAAAAAAGTTAAGAAAAAATTCACTTCAAAGATTGATGAAAGTCTCCTTTTTCAAAATTAATTTATTTGTAACTATTTTTCTAAGAGCAATAATTTCTTAAAACCTGGTACGCACATTCTGGGTAACATTAGGAAGATGCCTGTAAAGTCTGAAAAAATAACCTCTCTTAGAAAAAAAGTTAAGAAAAAATTCACTTCAAAGATTGATGAAAGTCTCCTTTTTCAAAATTAATTTATTTGTAACTATTTTTCTAAGAGCAATAATTTCTTAAAACCTGGTACGCACATTCTGGGTAACATTAGGAAGATGCCTGTAAAGTCTGAAAAAATAACCTCTCTTAGAAAAAAAGTTAAGAAAAAATTCACTTCAAAGATTGATGAAAGTCTCCTTTTTCAAAATTAATTTATTTGTAATTATTTTTCTAAGAGAAATCATTTCTTAAAACCTGGTACGCACCTTCTAGGTAACATTAGGAAGATGCCTGTAAAGTTTAAAAAAATAACCTCTCTTAGAAAAATAATTAAGAAAAAATTCACTTCAAAGATTGTCGAAAAATCTTCGAATTTAATTTGGTTGTAACTATTTTTCTAAGAGAGGTCATTTCTTGAAACTTGGTACGCACCTTCTGGGTAACATTAGAAAGTTACCTGTAAAGTTTAAAAAAATAATCCCTCTTTGGAAAAAAGTTATAAAAAAATTCACTTCAAAGATTGATGAAAAATCTTCTTCAAAATTAATCTGTTTATAACTATCTTTCTAAGAAAGGTCAGTTCTTAAAACTTGATAGGCACCTTCTGGGTAACATTAGAAAGATATTTGTAAAGTTTAAAAAAATAACTTCTTGGTAAAAAGTTATAAAAAAATTCAGTTCGACAATATAAATTTTCAATATAAATTTGCTTCAGCATTATTTTTAAATAATGTTAGGTTTTAAATACTACCGACTTCTCCTTTTTAATATTTTTCTAATTTGTATTTAAAATGTTATTGTTAGCTTTTGTTTATAAAATATTATTCAAAAACAAAAGAAGGGGCAATATCAGTGACTTTCTTCTACATCATTACACGACACCACAGTAAATAATCGCTAACAAAAGTGGCAATTAATATTGTGGCTTGATAAGAAATAAATGGAGCATAATAATACACACCGAAGTCGACGCCGTGACGACACCTTGGGATCTGCTCCATCGTCGTGGACGAGAATCACTCACGGCACTCACACTACCAAAACCGATCCGAAAAACGGGACTAATTACCGCGCGCACTAATTAGTCGTCACTCACCACGATACTCCCGGCAACACTTCACCCGGCGATACATTTCGAGCGTGTAAATAACGCGAGATACAGACACGAAATACTCCGTCGACTCGCCCGGACCCCCGCGCGACCTGTTGTACATACGTCGCGACGCATTTCGCGTAACTGAAAAATTTAAACGACAACATGGCGGCGACGACACGAACCGAACTTTGAATTGCACAATGTCTCGACGCGTCTCGTCGTATGTCACGATCACAAATGCATATCTATGACTGCGTTCCGATTTGCACTGCCAACACTAAAAATCTATATGTATGTACATATATATAGAATTTCAGCACTAGCAAGGAATTTCAGTACGTAGCCTGTACTACTAGATCGCAAGCTCGTCATTTTGCGAATATGGCAAGCTAGCGATCTAGTTGTAGACAAACGTCTATATTTACTATATATAGGAAGCGTACAAGTTACCGAGGACTACGCAACGGTCAAGAACGATCGTAAATCTTTTGCTAATGTACGATAATCTTCAACATCCCTCAGCACTCGTTCACGCTGCCTGTTGTTCTTGATCGTGTCCGAGCGTCTGCGGTGCGGGAGGAAGGGCGGGGAGCGTACAGCGCAATGTTAAATGCGTAGAGGCCAGAGGGAGGGGGCAGGCTTCTTCCCGGAATCGGCTCGAGGCTTGGCTTGACTACGTGAGTCAAAAAAAGTAAACAAGTGACCACTGCCGGCTCGCAATTTGAATTACTTATATCTCTGTATCTTTTTATCGTCTCCCTTCTTTTGCACGCATATAAAAATGAGACGCGTGTATATCTGGATTTTAGGATAGAGAGAGAAAGGGGAAATTGCACGAAAAAAGTGTGGCAAAATGAACATATTTATTATCGCGTATGCGTAAATCTAAATTAATTTTGTTATTTTATTTATGCGATTTCACACATACATACGATATATGTATATTTCTTTTTTTTTAGAAAATAAAGGATAAATCTAAAAATTTTGGTTTTCTTTCTACATGTTTCAAACTGATTTAAACAATTAAATTTATCAGTCGTTTTTATATAAATTTATTCATTAGTATAACATTGGAATGCCGATTAGAAAAGAATTTAAAATTAAATAAAGAACAACAGGTTAAAACAAAAGACAAATAAAGTTTCGAGAAAATATTTACATAAAGGACTTGTTTAAAATAAGACGTATAGTCACTGTAAATATAACATGTAATATCAAAGCTCAAAGAAATTTCTATGTAATTCAAGTAATTAATTTAATAATTACTTTCTTGTTTTACTTGTTGTAAGAATTATAACATACAAAAAAAGCGGAAGCAATAAAATTTAAATAAAGAGTTTAAAAATGATAAGACGAGTTTTTTTAATTCGTCGATTGATCAATCGCATTACGCGTAAATGTAACTTTGTTCTATAAAAGCTGCATTTATGCATAATGCAATTGATCAATCGACGAATTAAAAAACTCGCCTATATATAGCCTTACGACGATTCGATCATTCTCGACAGTTTTATATATATGTATATATATAATATTAATTAAACAATTTTTAATAATGTATAATTTTTATTGTTTGCACTTTTTCATATGCTGTCTTAATGAATAATTCAAAAATCCAAAATAATAAATTCTCACATTCAGATTCCGATTAAGATCAGATTTATTTGGAAGGTATTAAATAATTAATGAACTAATTATCCGGATACTCTAATATTAATAAATCCAAAATTACATTTGGGTTTTAAAGTTTTAGTGAAATTCTACACTTTTCAAATTTGTTTATTTTTAATAAATGCATATTTAAAAATCGAGAGTGTAGATTTTTTCTTTCATTTTGATAGCATATAGATTAAAACAATAATTCAAATACAGAAAATTAATGTTACAGTAATAAAAGCGAATGAAAATATCGTTCTGCATTTTGATTATATCAAATTTATAAATGAAAGAGATACAAATAAAAAAAATATGCGTATAAATAAATGTATAAATGAACGAGATCTATATGCAATGAATATTTAGTGTACGAATAAAAAAGAGTTTACGATGACGTAGAATATTCAACAGTTATCGGATAAGCACACCTGGATTTATTTCACTTTATTTATTCAAACGTATCGTATTTCTAATTATATTTTCTGCATTTCTGTAATCATATTTCTATAATATTTCATCCATCGGAGTATAGATTCATCAAAGTATCAATTATAAAATTAAAAAATTAAATAAATATACATATACAAGTGTCAAAAACTAGACAAGAAGTTTGTAAAAATTATGCGCGAAAACTATTTTTCTCAAAATATACAGGAACATTTAAAACTTTATTTTTGTTTTAAACTTTTAATTAAATGAATAATGTTGTCTTCATAGTCGCGGATTTATATTTGTTTGCATTCTAGATGTCCACGCGGTATTTCTTGCCTCTTTATTTATTTTTATAAACTTGAACAATAATTGTTACGTAATAATTTATTATGCAATTGCCACATAAAATATAATTTTACAGCATAAATATTTTTGATTTACAATACTTTTATTGTAAATATTTTTACCAATGCACAGTAATGAAACAGACAAAAAATGAAATCGGCATTTCTTTCTCTCCCCATTCTTTATTTTTATTTTTATTTTAAAATTTGATTTTGTTCAATCAATCATAGCACACTGAAAAACAAAAGTTGTTAAAGTTAACAAAATTTTTCAACTGAATTTCTTTAGTTCACACACAAATACTTATGTATTTAAATTAAGTATACATGTAGTTAAAATTAAATGCGTAAATATTTGCACTGGAAAATTTAATCAAATTGAAAATTTTTGTCAACAAATTTTTTTTCTCGGTACTTATATATACTTAAATTCTATGTGTTTGTTATAACCAGAGAGAGAGAAAGAGAGAGAGAGAGAGAACAAGAAGAAAGAAGACGGAATAAAGATTTGAATATGTAGAGTTAAAAATATTAATAAATATTTCGCATCAATAATAAGAAATATACGCGACAGTGACAAAGTTTTTATTGGACGCTCGACGATATGGAAAATTTGGTGAATGCGTGATCGTTGTTGTTTTGACTAGGGCGGTCACACTCTTCCCGCTCGCAGTGCTTCGCGAGGGGACGAAGGAGTAGGAGGCTCGACGCGATCGCTCCGTTTCTCCGCTCCGCTTCATTGAAAGTAAGTCCGAGAATCGAATTTCGCGACGGATTGTTATTCGGGACGTTGAAATTAGCGTAGGCGGTCACGGCCAGTTATGTTTTTCGTCGGATCGAGCGACAATCAGTGAAAAGTGCGACGTTCGGATCGGAGTCAACTCACGGCATCGTTACATTCTCCGTCGAAACGATACGCGTATTGAGACGCATCGTCTCGTCCCCGTGTGATGTTCGCTAGATACGCAACGCGACTGAGCACGGGGAGTGTCGAGTAGCGACAGAGTTTTATTATGTGAACGCTCGACGCCTGCCCGATACGGAGAATTCGGCGAATGTGACTGTTATTGTTTTCATCAGCACGGTCGCGCTCTCCCCACCCACAGTGCTTCGCGAGGGTTCGACGGAGTCGGCGGCTCGACGCGATCGCTCCGTTTCTCCGCACACTTCGCTTCGTGAGTCCGAGAATCGAATTTCGCTAGTGAACGTTATTCGAGACATTAATTAGTGTATGCGATCCTCCATCCGCTTCCAAAATTAAAGGACCCGCAAGACTTTGTGTCTAGGACACGTAAAAGGCTGGTAATGGGATTCTGACGTGGCGTCAACGTCTCGTCGATCTGTGAGTAAATTAATACATCACTTTCGCACGACAGTTGTATCTGCGAATTATGCATGTCGCGATTGCGAATAAAATGAAATGAATTGTGGTCGTAAAAGTGACGTGGATTATAAATGTGGGAATATCGAGTCAACTTCGTACTTTAATTTACACTGTTGCATACGAAGCGTGCGAGTAACATTTTTCTATCGCAGAAAAGATTTGTGGACAGTGATCGTTATCATTACTATACAACGTTCTGTACATATGATATTTTTTACGATGTTTTAACGAAAATGATTACAATTTATAATTTATTACATATATATTTGTGCATGTATCATATGTAATATAATTAAAAAATTTGATTTACTTTGTATGTATGTTTACTTTATTTTATTTATAATTGCGACATGCTGTCCGCATCGATTGCGATTTGTCGTCGCTAATTAATAATGGAAGAAGTGTGTGCCGTTTGTTTTATCCGCGTAATTACCACGGTGTCCATTGCTTGCTGTAATTTGCTGCAATTTCGACACAATTGTGCCGGTCATTTTTGTCTCTTGCTCTCTATTCTTAACCTTAACAATCACATATGATAAAAATAATCCCAACAACTTTGAATAATTGTCGCGTCTAACTTATTGTTTTTAATAAAAAAAAAAAATTGCTGAATATTTTTCAAATAATATAAAATGTGAATTCTTTTTATGTTACGTTAAATTTTAATTCGGACACACATGTAGTAAAAAAAACCTAAATAAAAAAATAACGTAGAGAACATTTAACCAAAACTTTCGATGGGATTACACAGATCAAGTGATCGTTAAGGATTGAGACACCAATTTCTAATTAATTATGAAACAAACATAGCCTTTAACTACACTGGCTGATATACAAACGTATATCAGCGCACATAATTACGCAAATATTTCTTGTGTAACACGTTTATTTATTATTTAGAAAAAAAATCTCCAAAAGTTAACGTTATTGAAAATTAAAAGAAAAATATTTCTTACAATCATATAAACTTTTCTGTCGTATTTGTAATAAATGATTACACTGAGAAAAGGATTCCTAAATTTTAATAACTATTTATTCAAATAGTACTTATGTAATATTTACTTACGGTACATAAATATTAACTCTATAAGAAAAAATTATATTTAAATTAAATTAGTGGTACTAAAAAAATATACAATTGCATCTAATAAATATTTCATTAATACTATTCGAATAAATGTTTATTAAAATTTGGTAATTTTTCTCTCAGTATCTTTTAGCTTCAAAATGTTTAATTATTACACCATGCTAAAAAACTACTAATTTTTCAAATTTCATAAAATTAATTAAACTTTTTACAAATTGTTTAAATAAAATATAAATTTGTTAAACTAACGAGAGCGTTTTGCCTTGAAAACTCTTTTAAATAGTTTATTCCAAACCGATGTGGTAGAGTACAAAGAATAAAAATATATAAATACTGCATCTCAATTAATATCTTTTTATCATTTGCATTTTCTTAATTAATTGTTAATGAACTGTTTCACGATTTCTTTCATGAACCATTCACAAGCGAGACATCCAATTAACAAAGAGCTTATTTATTAATTACTCTGCTTAATCTATTTAAAATAGCATTTATTAAATTGCAAAGAAAATGCATAAATAAAATACTTTCGTGAAAGGACACAGATCTCTTTCTATTTCGTTCTGTGTTTCGAAGATATCTTCGAAGATATCTATCTTTCAATTTATATTTATTATGCAATCCTATTAATTAGTTTTTTTAATTTAGGCTCGGCACAAATATATCGTTGGTACGATACTATATTACGTAATCGTTGATGAACTTAAGTAGCATAAAAGTTGTTGCTTATAACGAATGTTTTATTTGATCTTGAACATTAATTACGTTTCGTTCCCGTGGGAAAATATTCTGCCTTCGACTCGCAGAAATATCGTATCTAGCAAACAAATTGGATGGTGTATTTACATCGAATGATAAATCTCGGCGGGCCTCTCGTCGAAAGAGACCATCTTAGACGTACACTTTGATTTCGCGATCTCAAACTGTCTAGTAATAGCAACTAAATTGCACTACAAAATAAAAATTGTTATTTATTAGAATTGTTTAAATAGAAGAGTCAAATGAGCTGTTTATTTTTTGAAAGTAAAATAAATTTCAGAGAAATACAGATTAAAGCAGCATAAGAATGATTCAACTTATAATATTTCAACTTTACTAAAATTCTCTCTCAAATTTTAAAATAAAAGGATGTGCTCTTTTTTCTCAAATCGGATATCAAAATGTTCTTGTTTTACATTATACCAAAAGTTTTTTTAAGTCTTTGTTTAAATCTACAATATATTTAATTACTATTAGAGGTGTAATAGTAATTAAATTGTAATGCAGACATGGTTTAGTGCCACAGATAGAAGGAAAAATTTAATACGTAATGTGTGTGTGGATATGCAGAGTAGTTCGAATAAAGCAATGATGCGCCGTTAAATCAATGCCTAATATCTAACCTCAATAGAAGGTTATTTAATAGAACAAAGTTCTTTGCCATCTGGCTTTTCGTGGCCAGTGAAAGTAATGATGCTTTGATGAAAATATTTGACTTCGACGTTAAAAGGTCTGCGTAAACATTTAGTAGTGGAGCATAATACTTTAAGAAAAGAGTAGATTGAGAAAGGAGCGTACATATTTACATTAGACGATATCTCGGCGGGATTCCCATCGAAAGAGAATGCTTTTGTGAACACGGCGATATATCCCGCCATTGCATTGACAGTTATGAATGGTCTGGTATTGTAAAGAAGAAATTTCACTCGACTTGCTGTGTTCTTTTTTCTACGATCGCGCACGATGGAATCTAACGAATATTTCTTCTATCGAAAACGTGCGACTTATTTTGGCGTTTATCCTATCGGCACGTCTTGCAATTTTCGCCACATACCATCTTCACTCGTTTACCCGATATTTGTTGAATTATCAATATTCATTACACTAATAATCATTGCTAAAACTCGTAATAAAAAAGTTACTCAACTAAAAATTTCTTTGTTCAAAAATAATTTATCATTAATTTTATTTATTAGAAAAAAAATGCGAACATTGTTACAAATGAAAAGGGATAAAAGGCCTTTTTAAGAAAATTTTTCATTTAGAAAAGGCTAAACGAAGTAATACGCCCTACCTTTTTGTGTTCGCATATCAGTGTCAAAATTCCATTTCATCTTGCAAGAACCTCTGCAAGATTCAATCTGGAAAGTGTAGTCGTCTATAAGAAACTGATATTTTGTTCAACAAGACTAAAAACACGAGATACCGCAAAACGTAGTGTCGTATCGCGTTACGTGACCGATAAAATCTCCCAAAATGCGCCAATCTATGTATATACGTTGCATTCGTTAAAACGTGGTAGAAACATAATTATTCTCGTTTAGAGTGTGAATAT
Source organism: Solenopsis invicta (assembly GCF_016802725.1). Lineage (NCBI taxonomy): Eukaryota > Metazoa > Arthropoda > Insecta > Hymenoptera > Formicidae > Solenopsis > Solenopsis invicta. The sequence goes on from NC_052665.1 coordinate 18,053,996, forward strand.
AGACCGTCGGGTCTAACATTCCTCCGCGAAATACTAAAAAGCGTATCGTTACTGTTACAGTCAGCCAAACCTTGTAATTATCCAGCTACGTACACAGAGACGCACATTTTCACCCTCTACACATACACACTAAAATCTCATGAATTTGCGAAGCTGGGGAAGAGGAAAGACGTTCCAATTAACGCGCATCCAATTAGTGTAAAAAATTCCACGCGCCTTGATACTGATAATTATTTATTTAGACTTGATGTGGTTGCTTTTGCACGATTACATTAATTCGCAAACTAAACAGAGCTTGCATTATTTCGTACTAACGTGTTCTCTTTTTCCATTATCAAAAATTCACTCGCAGTGATAAAATATAACTCAATCTTCTTGCGAACGGTATGTGTTGTTTTGTGTGGAAATATAATTTTTATTTATACCATTTTATAAAATATTAAGAATTATTAGCTTTTGTTTGAGCAGTCAAATTAAAAAAAAAGATTATTATATTAAACGAGATGTTCCGATAATTCTGCTTCTTGCTTCTTTAGACGTATATTTCTTCTACCATGTATTACAATTTTCTGCGCTGTATCAAGAAAAGAAGAATAAAGTGGAATATGTAAGTCGCACAAAGTGCCGTTTCGAAGTGGCTTTTACGAAAGTAAAAACTTGCCCCACTTTTTTTTCACAAAAAAAGAAACATTATTCTACGATCGAAAAAGAACTTATTTTGTGCTTAGTCCATTTATAATTTAATAAATATATAAAACGTTTAAATATCCGAAATTGTTTTATAAAAAGATACAGAAAAACATAATTACAATTTAGAGAAAAGAAACAATTGTTTGAAATATTTGTATGCAAATTTCAAGTTTGAAATTAACACAATAGTAAGAAGATTCTGTTTTTGCGAGCATATTAAAATTTAATAAAAGCATACGCTGAATGAAAAATGATGCCTTTCGTATATATTTTCCGATTTCCGGACATTCGAGCGCGGTATAACACGAATAATAAATTGAATTTCTTGAATTTCTTGGAAACCAAGAACGATTTTGATTCTTTTTTCATAACTCGACTCTCCAGGGCAAACTGAAAAATTGAAAAACGCGATCGTGTTAACGAGCAAACGTGTTCCAAAAAGTAAAGATCTCGTGCCAAATACATTTACTAGCGAGTAGCGTATATGAGTTATTTAGTTTTCGACACAGAAGAGAACGCTTCTCGATATTTCATTTCATTAATTAACCACTTGATTTGATTTCGGACGCAGCGAAATTCGCGGAAAGGTGTACATGTACGATGAAACTCGGCAGATCTTTGCTTTTTCAACAATTGCTTTCAAATAAAATAGAATTTTTGGGGTAGAACGAATCGTCTGTGGTTCAATAGTTGCATTGTACCGTGATATTTATTCTGTAAAAATAGTATAATGGAATTTTTGTGAAAAGCAGATGCAGCGATATTCCGTCTTATGTATATTTTATTTCTCCTTTTATTAGCATTGACTGCAATATGTAGACTTAACAATTTCAAAGAAATTTGTTCTCAAATGTGACAACGTATCTGCAGTACCATACTTACCAATAGGACTTGGAAGTTTGTGCGAGATCTTGTATCACGCGCTGAACATCATGAGAGTTGTGTGAGACGATCGACAATTCTCGCTTGTGCAATTTCCTCATTGTGAATGTAACACATACATACACGCACACAAAACTCCTCGCACACAGCTAAGTTTAGTGTACGACACAAGATCTCACACGAATTTCCAAACTTGCTATCAATCATAGGAATTTATCAGGAACTTATCTTATAAAATTATATCAATTACTATTTTTAAATTTTGAGAGCTTGAAATAATAAATGAATGATGCTATATCAAAACCGTAAGTAACTTTGGCTGTGGAATTTATAATTTATTTTTATTTCAAGATCATCTTAAATAATGTCTCAAGATGCTATAGGGTTGTGTGATTGATTTATGACATCTTAAGATTGATTTTGAGACAATCTTAAATATAGAAATACGGACTATGATTTCCGATCTTTGTGTTTTATTAATATGATGTGACGTATTTTTTGCATAAATAGCGCATTTAATAATTAAGATACTACTAAGTTTTCAGATTTTTTCTCAGATTTTTTTCATGTGTAATTCTACTAGTAATAATGCGCTAATAGAATTATACATGTATTATTCATGTGGAGAAGCGATAGAAAATAGAAATTTTCTACATTATTTTAATGCAATATTTATAAGCAATAATTATTTTGTTAACAATTAATCTCACAATTAATACTTTATTTAATTATAAATTTTATATTAAAATGTTACACAATTTTATTATCAAAATAATTAGTGAAAATAATTTTAATTGTGTTGCAAATAATCATTACATTGACATGACTATTGGATATAGAATTTCTCGCGTGATAATTAAATTCAATATACTAGATAGAAGTGATTTTGACAGAATATAGAATTGTCGAGTGCGCATAATAATGTACAACAATCATATGTTACACAATGTCGAAACAACAGTAATTGTTAACGAAACAGTTAACGAAATTGATTCTCGATAAAGAAATTAATGCATATTCTATATTACCGTGACGAAAATTGATATGAAATAGAGAAACCTGCACATATTTTGCTATTATATTATTGATGTCAGACTTTCATCAAGTTTTTGGTGAGCAATTATAGCGGCAACTTTAAAAGTCACGAACACACGCGGCAATATATTTCCTTTCGGTTTTAATCAATATTGACATCTATTGCGAATTTGACTGTGTGAATTTGACCGAAAATGACGGATCATCCAATCAATTGCAGCATCGTCGAAAAAAAATGCATCAGGAAAATCGGCCTTGCATAGTGGATTTTATTAATTAATCGCGCCAAAGATTATTATGGATTGTATGTGATACACTAATCAAATATAGCTGTTATTTGCATGTCAATACTTATTTTCATTTCAGATGAATGAGATAAATAACATTTGCCGTGATTAAACATTAACAGAGTGCTGTGTAATCTAATATAATTGGAAAATTATTATTTATGTAGTTCCATTTCAGTTATATTCTATAACTGTTTGTTTATAGATAAATGATTAATTTTTCAAATAAACTGACTACTTTTTGTTTAAGCATACTGCAAATTAAGATATCGTGAAATATCAGTGATTTATAAATAAATATACACATCCCAAAAGGGTAACAGACAAATCTTACCACGTAATATTTCCTCAAGGTAAAACGCGAAAAATAATTTGCAACTCGCGGCGATACGTGACCACGCGGGGCCAATTTGCAGTAACGGCGTATACTCCTCGGCAGACGTGCCTGGGACGTCGCGCGGGTTTCGGAATCCATTCCTTCTCCCAGAGAAGCACGAAACACGATAAACAAACGGAAATTACATTGCGGGCCCCGATAGAAAAATAGAGGCGCGTACCTGCCTTGCGGCAATTCTCAAAGCGCGGCAAAGCGCAGGCTGCAGTTTGCTCGAAAACTTTCGTTTCTTATCTCGATGAGAGGGAGAGAGAGAGAAGAATCTATGCGCGTCATTTCGGGCATGCGACGCTTCCGAATTAGGACACCGCAATGTCCCAACCGCGGGGAGACGAAGTCGTTTTATGTACCGCTGAAATTTACATCGATGCAGCTGCGTCGCGCGCAATTTGCAAATGCACCAAGAGTACCTCCAATGCGAATCTTTCCTTAGTTGAGACACGAGTTTTGCGCTGCCGGAGACTGTATAGATAAGAAATGCGATTCATCAACCATATTGCGAATGGCTTTGCGAGCGTTCGAGAAAAGAGCAAGGTTCTTGCTTCGTTAGTTAAGTATTTAGGAAATACATATTCTCAAAAGAAATTACTTCACAAACCAGTATATATTTTTTTTTTAATATTGCAAAGACTTAACGAAGAATATATCTTTTACTCATTTAAGAATTTTTTGAAAATTACTGGAAATTTAATCTAAAAATTTTTAATATATCATTAATATGCAACTATATAATTTAACTATTATAAATCAAGGACTTTACATTTTAGTCCTCCGTAAAAAAGTGTTCACATTGAAATATTTTGCTGAAAACTGAAAATATCAATACTTATATATTTTATTTATACATTTTCTATCTTTTGTACATTTTTTGTGACTTTCTAACATTTTATACAGTCAAATCTTTTCGAGACTCTACATTGCTATCTGTAGTAAGTTGTTTGAAACTCAGTTGACGGATCCTTCGGATCACGTCCGTGTTTGCTTCCAGAGAAGCAAGACGAGCAGATACGTAAAAGAATAAAGATAAGAGAATAAAGAAATTTTACGTTCACGGATGATTTTTCGCCGCGACATGTTCTGCGGATCTACCATCGAAATATGTATCGACAAAATGTATAAAAGTGCGGCCACGACCAGAGAAATTTCTCCGGGAGTCTACTTCTTCTGATATAGTCATTGGAGATCAAACCGACACCAATATCAGTACACTATATTCTGACTTTTCCGAAAATTGAAAAAATTCAACAAAATGCCAATTTCAAACGGTAAAAGCTTTCTTTTAAAGAATATTAAGTATATTCTTATTAAGTTTCGAGAAGTAAATCCTTTTTATTTTACATCATTTTCTGTAGTATTCTACTGAATTTAAAGAGAATATGAAACAAAAATACCTTTATAGTATTATTTGAAAATAAAATATCTGCTTTACTTTTTTTGTTAAAACGAAAAATAAAAGCAGTAAATATAAACTTGAGAATATAAAAATAGTACAGAAAAATTGTGTATTTTGCAAAAAAAAAAACAAAAAATCATCCATAAAAAGAAGTTATAGGAAGAAGTTGCTAGAAGGAAGAAAGTTGTGCAAAATTCCGTCTATACTCGAACTGCGGGTATGTTTTTATCAACGTCAACAAGAACGGTGGACGGCGAATTAATTGCTTTTCCTCGGACAAAAAATTTTCTAAGAAAAAACTTCACTCTGCGATAAATCGATAATCTTTGACAGTCTATTCCCATATATGTATTGTAGAAAGTAATAATGAGGACATACGTAACCGCGAACGTTCACATGCCGTCGTAGGAGACAGAAAATCTTCTTTGCGTTTTTTGCTCATTTCTGTCGAAACAAAGGCTACTATCTTGTCATTGTGAATTTTCCGTTCATATAACAATACGTACAGCTTCTCTCTTTGCCATTTTGCGATAGTTTGCTATAAGTCGTCAAATAAATGCGTGGCCTTTTCCGTGACGTTTTCTTCGTTCTTCCGTTTGCAGAAAATACAGAAAATACAGAATACGTGTCTACAATCGAGATGTGCCAATAAAGTTTTACAAATAAATTTGAAAGATCAAAGAAATGGAAATAAAAAAAAGCAAGGTAAATAAATTTTTTAAATAACCGAGTTATTTACCATTTTTTTAATAAATGTGTTATCGATTCATTCGAGATTCGCAAAAAATCAAATATGTTTGATACGTATAACGACAACTGCAAAATAAATTCATCTATATTTTTTATATAAAAGCTAATAAAATAAACTTTTATTTTTGCAATAATTAAAATGTATTATCGCAATAATTTTGCAATAATTAAAATGTATAATCTGAAAACGTAACATTTTCTTTGGAGTGAAAGAAATAAAGAAAAAGTATGTATAGTAATAAGTGTATTACTGAATAAAATATTCAATAAAATTCTTAATATTGTAATGTATGTCTTGATTTTTTATTCAAATTATTAAAACATTTTTTGTAACAAAACAAGCCTTGTTATATTCTACAATTAATAATTATTATTTTACAAGATTTGAAATAGTTTGTTACTTGTCATTGTAAAAATAATATTATAAATAAGAAGAGTAAATTTCAATCTAATTTTTTACCTAAATCTAACATACACACACACACACACACACACACACACACATACATATACACACACGTACATAAAGAATAAACTGAATGGCTTTATCAGTTCATTTTCTAAAATCTGTATTCAGCGCTGTTGACAAGTGAAATCCCAGAATCAATGAATAGGTGCAGCGTAAAATTGAATCAAGAAAAAAAAGTGCAAAAATTCTGAACACAATTCTTTTTATTCACCACGATTCGCAGTTCTGGCAGGACCGCGAATTGACCGCACCAGGAGAAAAACATTCTCTGCCCTGCAAAATTCTTTTGTCGGTTCACCTTTCTCAAAATGTCCCACCTTTTTGATTGCAACCACGTGTAACAGCCTTCTATCGGGATGAGAAAAAATTTTGTACACGTGGGACCTAAAGCCCTATTCTCTCTTTTTATGAAATTCTTTCGATATCAAGTTTACGAATTTTATTCGATTGACGAAGCCGTGCTAAAGAATAGAAGAAGTGAATAGAAGAGATTTGTACCGGTAATTTATCGTCCTTAAATATAAAACAGTATTTAGAATGCGTAATTCTATATGTGCACAAGTGGAGGTTTTATTGTAGTAAGCGAAACAACGTTTTCCTTCGCATGTAATACAACCGATGAAAATTTATCGAAAACAGCTTCCTTAGTTATTAAAGTTACTATATTTTACATTTATTATTATGCTTTTAGTCAGCATTACTTAAAAATTGTACATTTTTTTAGTAATATTAGTAATATAAACGCAAAATTGTCACCATCACTTTTTGAGAACTATTCATGGCTGCCAGGAATCTTATAAGCGATACTGCTTACGATTCGTGTCAATGGAACATCTTGGCAGGAAATTTCTAGTGGCCAACGGAGGAGGAAGCATTTTTGGATGCATCGGCAAAATTTACGGCCGATAGTAAGAGTGGATGCGGATCAAAATAAATGGCAGAAGCGATAGGAGAGATAGAAAGAGGTAGAATACACATATACATACACACATATATAAATACATGTATATATAAAGTAATCTTATCCTCACTCTTTCTTCTCTCCCACTGTCTGCCGCTATTTAGCTTCAAATAGAAGAGTACATAGCACTAGACAGATAGATAGAGCAAAGTGGTTTATTTGCTTTCTGGAGCCGTGATGTCTCCTTAGAGCAGGGGGTAATTTACGCGGTAAAGTGCACAAATAAGCGTATCGTTGGAAAAATGGGTTAGAAAAGCATATCATAGTCACACAATCACACAAATTTGTTTGCATTAGCTATTTATGGACATAAATGCAAAAGATAAAATTTTCGAGAACGCAGTTTTATTTAAAAAATGACAAATAAATGTTTTATTAACACTTTCAAATAATATATATCAAAGAAATTTGAAATAGTCATAACTGCATTGACTAAATACAGAATGATTTTTTAAAAACTACAGTATAATATTGTAAATACAATTTTAACATTTTATTTCTTATTAATTTCTATTAAGTTCTTATTTGCCGACATTTCTAAATATTATGGTCAATATTTATAAAAAATATATTATTATACATAATTATTTATTCAATTTATTATCCATTTATTTCAATATTTATGTAAATAATTCATTCATAAATAATATTTTAAAATACATTAATGATGAAATATTTTAATTTTTATTAACGTTGTCGAGCATATAGAATTACTACTAGCTTTATTATTTACAGAAAGTATTAATAAAATATTTAATGCATATTCTATGATCATTAATAAATTATTTAATTATACAATTAATTAGAGATATAAAATTTTTAAAATGTCTGCGACGAAGTTGTATTGTTTAATTATTGCATCTAGTTATGCGTCTCTTAGGATTCTGCTAATACGGATAGAACTTTTTACATTCATTGCCATCCGTTTTGCTCTTGAGACTTTCGAGAGCAGAAGAACGCCTACTCTCCAATATCGATATTGACTTTCATGATGCCTCTTGATAAGTCGTCTTCGGAACAGTAGAAGTATGTAATAGAGTGAAGGAAAAGACTAAGGGATTTACTTTTAGTTTGCACGATTGAATAATAAATTGACGAATACGTAAACATGCTACAAAAAAGTACATAAAATAAATATTCAAAGATGTTGATTAGAATTGTAAAAATTAAATTAGTTTGCTTGTTTAATAAAATACCTATTTCCAAATTTTTCTCTTTATTTTTATTTATCAAAATTTATGTATAAAAGTTCATTTATTGTTTGTATCACATCCTATGTAGAAAAGTTTAAAATAATTATCGATTATTTAATCATTCTCGCTGTGAAAGCATATTCTGTTATTATCATTTTTATTGCTTCCCAGAGTATTCTGTGGGCGTACTGATATTTCATTCAACTGTGTTTTTATACATCAACTTTTTTTAACGAGACAGTGACTAGTACCTTGCCTGAAGTAATCGATTCGAATGACATACGCGTGGATGGGCGACATGGCAGGAAATAAAAAGGAACATACATGCGACATAGAGACACGATGCAGTAGGACGAAGTAGTGGGAAGTGGATTTTTGTCGGTCACATGGTAAACGGGAAAACGGAACGTCGCTCGCAAACGAATATCGCCAATAAACTGCCAATCCAATTTAGCTACGCAGAAAATACCGCTACCCCGCTTTTACAATCTGCCACCAGCCTCTTCCTTGGTACACTTGCGTTTGAATTTTCGTTCCTCGCCAAAGAAAGCTCGCCCCAGCTTATTGCTTGAGTCGATTTCTTTGTCGCACTTTTTTAACCCTCCTCCCCCTGCAATCGAATTTACCGCTGTACGATAACGACGAAGTAAAATGTAAATATCATCGCGTCCGATTCTTACAAATTCGTTCTCCTCGGAGAATTACGTAAGAATCTCGATAAAACACTTTTTGATGACGAAAAAGAGAGGGTGGGAGAGAGAGAGAGGGTTGGGAGGGAGAGAAAGGGAGAAAGAGAGAAGGAGGTGGGGGCATTCTGTCACTTTGAACGAGAGCACAAATATGTTGCCGTAAGATCCCCCTTTACGAGCCGGATTTGTCTCTTTAACGCGGCTATAAAAAGTGACATTCGCGCGAAGAATTCGGCGTAATATTGCTTGTGATATCTCGACATTTCAGTCAGCTAAACTGCCGTAGGAGAAAATCCAGATTACTTGCTCCAGAAACTAACAAGAAAACAAGCGAATCGAAATTTGAAATATTTTCTACCATTTTGTTTGTTTGAAATTTTAAAGTCAAGTATCTAAATAGGTTTGCTGAGAAATTTATACGTGGCAGCGGGTCTGTTTAATATTCCATAATTTTATGACAGACAATAAATATCGATACCATCATGTGCACATCACGTGCCGCATAAACCAGTATAAAACTGAAGATTTATAACTTTGCGTAAAACGGTATAAAAACTTTATGTCAACAGCCGGAGGTTCTGTATGAATCCCATCGATATTATTTAACACCTACGATATTTTTCAATAGCCCTGTCCGTCAAACCGAAAGCAGATCGATACACTTCGAAGCTGGTGCTATAATTTTTTCGCGTGTACATCTCGCAGCGCTAGTAATAAAAAGCGAGTATAAAACATTCTTTTGTAGGTTTTTTCTTGCGACAAAGATTTGCACTGAAATAAATGTCTCGTGCGAGAGGTTACTGTGATGTAGTTAAGTGAAATTCTAGCCGGTTTCGAATGAACGCCGGGAAACTGTCTCTACTGTTTATTGCTTCAGATTTGCTATTGATAAATACAGGATTAAAGAGTAATGAAAATTTACCATTAGCAGTACGTGACATCTCTGTTCTTGAAAGATGAATTACAATCATCTTTTGTGTCAAGAGAAAATATGTCAATAAGACGTTACGTTATAAAAAATTTTTGTATTTAAATAACATTTTTATGATTAATAATCTTTTTAAACAGAGTGTAAATAAATTTTTTCGTAAAAATTTATTTATGTGAAAAATCATTTTTAGTTTTTTTCTATAACTAATTGTTATATCATGTACTGAAAGAGAAATTGTAAATTAAATTTAACTTGATTAAATTTTTCCAATTTAAGTATTTACGTATTTAAATGAAATATATTACTAAATTCTTTAAATAAAGAAATTTAATCAAGTTGAAAAATTTAGTCAAGTTAACAATTATTTTCTCAGTATATGTGTTATATCAAGAAACAATGCGTAAACTTTATTTGATTTTAATTAAACTATAAGCCCTAAATACAATAAACTATAACAACAAATTGTTGCTGATGCGAAAGTAAAGGGAAAACCAGTATATTAGAAATTCAAGCGTTATATTGAATTATATTGTAATATAAATTTGTAAGGCGACGTTAACACGATTAAATGAAACATTTTCAGATAGACGAACTTCACAACACGCGTTATATAGAGGGCTTATAGTAGAATTACGGGAGGATTAGTATAGATTAAGCTTGCAGTCAGTGGATGTCTGTAGTTTCTATGCTAACCGCGGCCTAAATACATATCTCACTTCTGGCTTCTACGATATCCGCCTTGCTCTTATCTCTATCGTCCAACATAGAGTTGAGCGAACAAGAAAACATTGTGGATACTTTATATTATGGATAAACATTTTCCAAATTGTTTTATTTTTTTTTTATAAATAGTTAAATAAAATACTATGTGTTAAACAAAATATAAAATTAAATTAATTTTATGAAATGTAACTGATTTATGAAACGTTGAAATTACTTCAAGAAAAGAATTTAATACACATTTTTTAAATAAAAATTTTGCAGCTGTACAAAACTATATAAATACTATGTGAATTTTTAATTAAAAAATAAAATTTAAATTTTTGCAGTATTGAATTCAGTAATATTTGCAGTGTTGAATTCAATATTTTGAAAATAAATAATTTTATGGGATGCTGATAATAATTCATGCGTTTTATTGTTATTGTATTAATGGTTTAACTAAAGCTTTTATTTTGAATGATTAGAGAAAGAATACAATAGATGTTGTATGCAGTTTGTTAAAACATTTTGTATGCAATAACTAATACGAAAAATCTAGTGTAATCAGACTTGGATCGTGAATATTTGTAGATATAGAATATTCTTTTCCCCACATTACATTTTTTCCCCCGTTTTACATTATATTTAACAATCTGACTTTTTTAATAATTCATATGTATATTGTTATATGCACCACTCTCTTTCCGTAATAGAACTATTTTTTAAATAAATAAGACAAAAGCAATACAGACAAATATAATCACAATAATACATAAATGTATAACAGCTCTTCATGTTTAGTTTCAACGCATCATAATTTTGAAGTTATAAAATAGTCAATATTATGGGTGTACAATGAATGATGCGTAAGGATTTAATACAAAATACGTATATTTCACAGTGAAATAATTTGATACATGGCATAAATATAAATTATGCTCGATACATAATTAACGCAATAGTGTAATATAATATATGAACTCATATTGACAACGTACGTGGAATTAAACGTATTGAATATTTCAAAAAATTAAACTGAAATTAAAATTAAAAAAATAATAAGTTTAATTTAATTTAATTTTAGTATAATTTTACTTAAAAAGATTCATTTCACGCATTTGATGAAAACATTTCTTTTTTTAATTTTCTTTGGTATAATATTCTGTAGATATATTACATTCGTATAAAATATAAAAAAAAATTTTTTTAATGGAAAAATTAAACTATTTTTTATTCTTTGTTAAAACAGTTTAAAGACTTTAAATTTTACTGCAAAAGAGATTTCTTTTTTTTTATTTTGAGAGACAAAAATGTTATTTTGTTAAATAAAAAAATTACGATAATTTATATTTACCGAACGTAATCAGAATTTTAAATGTACTTGCATATCTAGGGAACCAATTGGCTATCAGTCATTTAAATCGTGTCTTTCTGAAATTGGGGAACAATTTTTACCAGTACGTCTTGCGCTTCGTGCGGAACAAAATGAAGGCAAAGCTCTAATCCGACCGGTTGGAAAATGAAGCGAAACAAATAGAAGCACCCGTATACGTGCGATGCACTTTTACGGCATCATCAACGGTGGATGTTTGTAGGACCACCGTATCAGTAGGAATAGTTCTCTGTGCACGGAATTTTAAAATATCGTGAATTACATTTGTTTTCCATAGTTCCCCCCCTCCCCCCTAAGTTACAGATAATATAAAAGTGCAATGTTTATCTTAAAAGCAAGATATATCTCCTGTACTTGTATCATTCATTATTAAGTTAACAATTATTTATGTTCCAGTTGCAAATTACATAAAATATTAAATGTGCAATAATAATATAATAATAATAGTAATAATTAATTGCTTAAATGACAGTTATAGCAGATGTACAGTGATTTCAAAATGCATACTGTTCTTTTGTGACAAATAATGAGAATAGCGAAACGATGTATTGTGAGAATGTTTAATGAAATTGATTAAAGTAATATATCGAACATTAATAGTAATAATTTTCTGAGATATTTAATCATATCGTAAATAGTTATAACTTATTAAAAAACAATCTATTTTTTGCGATTAAATCTGACAATAGAAATAATTTGCGATTCACATCTCGTTTCAATGAAGAGAATTACTGAAATTCCTCAACAAATCCCTCTCTGGAAGTTATATGAAAAACAACAAATTCGACTGGTCATTACAAGTTTTACGCGTACTTCAGCTAATTAAATTCTCCCATTGTCTTTTACTACAAGAAAGAGCTACATTTCGTAATTTGCCGATTGATTGCACTATCACCTAAGAAACGAAAAAATGATTCATGACAATAAACTATGTTATAGAATGGCAAGTTGCCTATTAAAGCAATTGCAAGTTTAAAAGTATCAGAAGTTTATCGAAAAAAGATGTTATTTAAAAATAATATTAAATTGATTACACGTTTTTCTTAATTAACGTTATACTTTTCACATATTTTTTAATTAGAATATTGTACTCACATATTTTGTTATTAAAATAAAACGAGTTTTTATATAGGTTTCGAAGTAATTCTTGTGATCTTGCATATCGAAAATGTTTCAAATATTTACAATTTATTAACATTTGTTTTAAATATGATTACATCTAAATATGATGATAATATAATTTACTTTCCTTCAATTGCAAATCCTATTTATATCAAAACAGATGTAATATATAGAAGGATAATAGAGAGATGACAAGTCTAGCGAGCATTTGCCCTCAGCAAAATAAAAGGGAAAAAGAAAGAGGGAATAGAAAGGAGGGTTTTGACTAAAACGCCTTTTCAGTTTCTCATACTTTTTCTTTTACCTCTCTAACAGTTCTCTTTTCTCTTTCTCTCTCTTTAGTATTTTTCTATATTATATCTATCTTCTAGCTATATCATTATAATTATTCTATAAAGGCATTAATATATCAGATATTAAAAAATTCTTTTATTACATTAAAATACATGACTAATTTTATAATATATTTATATTATTAAATGAATAATTCAGAGCTTAATACTAAATATATTCGGATTTAAGAATTAGCTTTATAATATTATAACTTTTTAAATTTTTATATAAGCATTAAGATTATAATATGCTATCTGTTTTATTTTGGTACTTTTATCTGATATATCGAAAGGAAGTATGTGACTTTCTAGACATTTCGCATATGTCCTCTCAGCATGGTAATGGTGTTAGTCGTGTATCTATGGAATCGGTGCAAACGGGGCCACATTTATGAATCATAAATCACATCGTTCCAGATATAAACCCATAAAACGTAAACAGATATCGCGATACGCAATTTTTTGGACGCGGTGCATCCGAGTTTTATTCCCTTCCGTTAAAAAAAATCTGCGAACAAGGGAAAGCTTAATGGATAATTTTTCATCTCCAATAAAATGAAAAAAAAAAAAACGAATGTTTAAGTACAAATAAAAATTTTATACGGCTGCATTATATAATCTGATGTCCGTAAGATGTATTATTAATTATTATATTATTGCTGTGTTTAGAAGTTAAAAAGATTATTTGAAACATTATTAAAGCTAATGACAGGATTACTATTATTCTTTTATTGATCGCATTGTCGCATGTATTTATTATGATAAAAACGTAATATTTCTAAAAGCCGAATTTATGTTAAAAATGTTGATCGTCTGCAGTATTCTCAAGGCAATTTGTATAAGTGTATATAAGATTTTATGAAATGAGAGTTTATACGTTTACTCTTCATTTAATACTAAATGTGGTGTTTAAGATTTTTAGCTCACGATGACACTGAATGAGATTAGTGTAATAAGATTTAATATCGGATGGGTACATTTAGCGTTAAGTGCGAGATGCCCTAATGGATCTAGGGATACCATGAGATTACACGCACATAAATCCGCGCATGCATAGTTAGAGCTATCGATGATAACTCGACCATAATTAACGCGCGAAATATCGTAAAAGCGATCGCGCGAGAAATAGAATTATTTCGTTATGAGCGACTGAATGGATTAATAAACGCGCGAGTGCGGTGGGGAAAAATGTCGGGCGTTAAATTGTTAGTCTGTTAAATTAAATCGTCCACGTGCTACAACAGAACGTTATAAATTCTATTCCAGTGGTGTGGGGACGTGTGCGTCGACCGTAATTAAAATTCATCAACGGCATGCCGCCCGTCACGCACGACATTTTCTATTTTAATTCAGGTGTCATTATTAATCGTGCACTGCGCGTATTGTTTGACACAATTGCAAAATATTGAAATAATTAGTCGTTCGTTAACGCTTAAATCGGCGGTAAGCTTTCCACTGATTGAGCAAATGCGCGTAATAGATATTCTATGTTATAAAAAAGCATTTTTCTAATATTTAACAGTGTTTTGAATTATATCTTCAAAAAATGTTTTGCTATAATTGTTTATTCTGATTGTTTTAAAACTATAACTTATATTTATTAACGCAGATATTGTATTTGTATTTGTTAATGTTGTAATTAATATATTATTTAAATGTAAAATGATCTTAAAAATCTAAAGTTGCATAATATTTATATACACACACACACACACACACACACAATTTACGTATATCTTTATATATTTTTTTGCAATACTGTAGCTAGCGAACTGGCGATCAAAAAGTTGCAATACTCTAGCTGAAAACTAACGAAATATTAACGACTGCTTTATAATGCACAGTTGATAGTTTACGCACAATGCTAGCACTTATCTCAAAAGGCTGAAAGCTTTCGACGTTTTTCTATCGAGTGAATTCCATCTGCGAACGAAAGAGATTACCTGTAAAAATGTGTCCGCTGAATGGCCTGAAAAAAGCCTTTGCGAGATAGACATGCGCGTACGTTCAACAATAACGACATAAATTCTGAATGGGCTGAAACACACAAACTCTAAGAGAAAGAAAATAATTTTTATCATCTGAATGATTTGTTAAAATACATTTAAATATATGCGTATTTAATATATATTAATAATTTCCTCTCATAACTGTAAGTTTTCTAATTTTATTTTGTTATTTTGTTTTTATTAAACATGTTCATAAAAATATGTTATTTGATAACATACTTCTGATATATTTTATAATAAGCTAACTACATCATAAATAAAGGAAAAAGAGGTCTCACATTTTATAGTGGAAAATGTTATCATATTTATATCTTTTTTAAAATTTATTTAAAAAATTATTTTTTTTCTCTGGATTTTTAATACATACAAAATAAGGCAATATAAGGTCGGTTCTAATCCAAATGTGGGCGAGAGGATAGAGAGGAAAGGGGATTCCGTAGTGCGAGAGGCGGTTCCATAAGCAAGAGAAGAGCCCGTGTTTTGTGGTACGATCGCTGTCGCTGCTGTATTACAATCGGATATCAATTGAACATTAATTGTATTGCTTTTCGCATCAATCGGGCATCGAGTTCTCTCCCTTCTCTTTCTCTTGCCTACATTTGGATTAAAACTGGTCTTACTTGTTACTATATGCATATATAATATACATAGCTAAGAGTTCTCTAATTAATAAAGTACTAATCAATAAATCAGAAGATTATTGATTTTTGTAATTTCATAAGTAAAAAAATAAAATAATCCAAAGTATTATGATGAAGTAAATTATCACGAATTATGAAAGTTTTCGTGCTGAAGTCAGTGAACACCAATACAGGTCAAACATGTATGAAATTTGAGATTGGCAATTGAGGCATTAGTTTCCGGCGAACAAACTTATCCTTTCGACAGAGCATCGTGACCATTGTTCACGCGCGAGGTATTTGCGAGAAGCTCCTATATCCAAATATTGTCCATTATTCCAACAACTGTCTAAGTAATTCGTGAGAGTTGCCTTGCAACGGATTCAATGTTCAAAGGGCAAAAATCATTCTACTATAAAACACAACACCAAATAACTATATGAAAAACGAGTTCTCTGCTTTCTAATTCGAAATGCAGAGTTGTTAAAAAATATTTTTTTAATGATTTTGCAAGATGCAATTTGTTAATCTCTATTAGAGCCAATTATGTCAAACATTATTTAAAGTTAAGAACGATTAAATACAATTTTTTTTGAAAACGGTTGAACATTCTCGCAATTCACTTTTTATGTCACTGGTAAAAAATTAACATGGAAGTTTACTGTACACAAAATGACATCGTATATGCATACATACTACAAGATACGTTATTGAATATCTATTTAAACGTTATAATGTCGACTGGGGACACCATGACTTATATTGAAAGTTTGTAGGCTTTGTCTTCGCGATTTCCAGGCCTCGTTTTTCATTTCGCCGCGTTGCTAGCGAACATCCATCATATGGACGCGTAATCGTCACCGCGGACTTGCGACAAGCAAAATCGATACCTGTCAATCCCCAATGAGCGGCGATCAGGCCATTTCAGCGACCTCATAAATAATGAAGCGCATGCAGATGCCGCTATCGCGGTAAACTGTGTGTGTTGTGTGGCGAATTTGCCGGTTTTACGCGAACATGCTGACGATGTGCGACGACTTCTATACCCCATAGACTTTCATTTTCCTAATCGATTAAAATATCGTGCGATTATCTTGTGTAATTTATTTAGGATTGTATAAAAACATAGTTTACTATAACTAATATTACTATAATAAATAATATTTATCTATTATTATCGTTCCGTACAGAGTTCGATACTATAATATTCAGTAACAAAGGATTTAATTATTCTGTATAGAAATCTATAGCTGTTTTTTTTTGTATCGAACAACCATATAAAAGTTATAAAAGTTATATTTAAAAATGTGCTAATTTAGAAAAAAATATGTGATATAAATGTATGCGGTAGTCGTTAGGTACTCTAAAAGATTTTAAAGGGTGATCTCTCACACTAATTTAAGACGAAAACTTGATATAACCATATGTCTAAAACGACTTAATTTCAAAGATACAGAGTATCAAATTTGAGAAAAAAAATCAAAACTTACTCCTTAAAATTTTTTAGAATATTTAACAACTATCCTGTATTATTATACATTTATAACATTTATTGAAGCAGAAATATTGCAAATATAAAATGTGTTTATTTATAAATAATATTTTTTTAATGAAAAGTTATATTTTACATTACCAATAAGGCAATGCTAATAATTTATTATATTAATATTATGAAAAAAATAATATACATATCCAAGAATATACATAAAATTTATCTCACTAATATTTAGATTTGTGAAAGAAAAATAAGAGACATGGAAAAAAAAAGAAAGGTAAAAAGAAGGGAAAGGTAAAAAGAAGGGAAAGGGGTGCAGAAATTGATTAAAATAGTATTAATTCTATAAATACATTAATACGCAAATTTTAAATATGCAGTTTGCATATGCACAGTATATTCGCGTGGAGGGTAAATTCAGCCACCGAGCAAATTTATTTGCTGTCATATGTTTGCATTAGAGTACGCGAAACAACCGCTCTTGGCGCAAATACGATGTGGATTGTACTGTACTAATACCTAACAGGCATTACTAATAACAATCCTATAGTAAACGTATTAGCCGATATCGTATGACAACTAACGGATGACAGTGTTATGTAATGATGATTTGCCATAATGCAAACATTACTCAAATTAGATCATAATAAATATCTCATTCCTGTCAGTAGGATTACAATATGCAATGCTGCGTCTTTGTAGATGTATTTCGACTTCCATAATAATCGTGATAATTATCAATATGTATATTATCTCATTAAACGCTACGGAATAAAGTCTAATTAAATATATTATATAATAATTACATTCGTCATAATTACATTTTGTCACAATAGAAACTTTTAAATAAAATTATTTGTTAAGAATTATTTAGTAAAATTAAATTAGTAAAGAATCATCATTAAAGAGTAAGAATCCATTATATTTGACTTAAAAAAAGAATAAATGTTAACGTTATAAAATGTTTAATTATATTAAATTTTATAAATTACAACATTTTATAAACAATACATAAATTTTTCTTTTTGCTTTTCTTTTTGCATATATATAGTACATATATCATAGGTATACCTATGTGTGTATATATTAAGTTGGAACAGAAGTTCGCCGCGCATAAGTTAAATGATTTATGTGCCAATATTTATAAACATTGTCTTTGAATTTTACTTAAACAGCACACTACTTTACAATAATTTAAATAACGAATTTTTGTTCTAATCCAATATATATACAATAAATCCAGTCCGTATTATTTGTCCTACGCACGCACACATACGCGATAAATGTAATCATAATACATAGTATATAATTGATTTGACTGTTTTTAGCAGAAAGTAGAGTACTTTTATATTATATGTATATTTTGACATACATAGAGTTCACACGGTTTAAACGTAGAAGTGTTTTGACCCGTACTTAAACACTATTGGAAACGTCAATGCAGTATATCGATCGGGATATGCTGAGATAATCAATCTCCATCAACGGTTCATCAAAAATCAATTGTTTTTACAGCATCGACGACTGTTGTACATTAATGCTTTTAGCACTGAACGTTCAGTTCTCTTCCAGTGGCTACCTTGGGCAGGAAACTCAATTTGCAAAATGAAATTCATGGTTGACCGATGATGATCGTCGCGAGATAGGAGACAATCAATCCGCTTGATGCAGCACTACCCCGCGGGGTTAGATCGCTATTGCTGGTGGCTGACCCTCCGATTCAGTAGCACGTTGCGCGAATTAGTCTGTGGCGTTTGTTCGCAAAGGTATCATCCAATTATGCGAGTGCATCGTACGCTGCAGTGATATACGTGGCTAAGCCGCCTACCTAAATCGAGCTTTCTACCTTTCATTGCTATTTAATGGATGCACTGTACGTTATTCCGATCACTTGTCTCTTTGAACATCTGCTCAGCTATCTGCTCCTTAATCAAAATTGTATGAATAAATAATAATATATAATAAAACGTTATTACATAATAATGCGTTTTATAAAATTTCTTTGATTTTTATAATATGCAACACTAAAAGCAGCATAAATTATTCAATCAGAATAAGTGTTTTGAATGAAATAAAATTATGTGTATATATTTTATAAAATTGGAATATAAGAAGACAATTTCTGAGTATATTAAAATTGTATGCTATTTATAAATGATATATTATAGATTACAAGCGATATTACTATGTAAGTTGTTTTCACTTGTCATCAGAAAATATTTGAAGTCAAATATAATATAATAGATATTTTCTTGTTTTATTTTAGATAGCTTAAGGATTAAGTACGTGAAAAGAAAAGTAACTCAAATCGAATTCTGAAAGAAATTATTTCTTCTTTTAAAAAGAAATCGCAAATCTTCGCTTAAGCCACGCTTGAGAACTAATTTATATACGATTTCAATGCAGCTCTCGTAGTAAAGAAATTCAAACTGCAGTGCACAGAAAAGTCTTTAGAAGGGGGAAGAGATCTGATAATTGCGTTTGGCTGCCGTTTTCAACGCGCGCTCGGAAATTACGTCCCGGAACTCTGACGGCGCATTAAATAGCCGGCAGACATGTTCGCGCGCAAAACAATGAGAGACTATAGAGATCGTTTGCGACACACACGTCGACCGACCAGGGATTTACGGCGCTGTGGGTGCTTTCCGTGGTCTTTGTTCTAACACGACCAAGACGTTGCAAGCACCCCCAGGCCAGTATTGTAACAGCGCAGGCATTGATGCTTGAGAACTTCCGGTGCTAAACATTTATAACGTATTCCTGAATTTTAATATCTTTGCGATTCAAAGTTATGTAAATTAGATAGTTTACCAATCATTTTACTATATAAATAATTCTCAATTTAAAAGATATATAAAATGATTATATACATATACACTACTTTAAAAGTTGTTTTAACATATAAAAAAATATATTATTCTTCAGTTCTTAATATATAAATAATATTGTAAAAATTCTGACAGTACAAATAAAAAAAAAAATTACAAATTAATATACTTTTTTTTTTAAATTATCAATATACTGAAATTCGAGAGATAAAATATTATAACAAAAAAGTGAAAAATTAAGTAAAATAATTATTTGTAAAATTTTATTTTAAACAGTAATTTTTAAGATATGAGAGCTTAAAGCTAGTAGATCAGAGATTACATTTAAACAGTCACCTGTTATGCAGCCACTATCGCGATTCACGGGCATGCTGTCTAAACGTAGTTTGTGATTAAATCCTTATATCTTTTCTGAAAAAAGACATGACATATTTAACAAAAAAATCTACTGCTTCAAATAAAAATTTACAAATAATTATTTAATTTAATTTTCCGAGAACTTTTTTGCTATAGCATTTTAATTCGCAAATTGTGGAACTGTATGATAAATGCTAAACGTTATATTAATTGTATTATTATTCGATTAAAGCTGAAACATCTGAGATGTTCAATCGTCACTAAATTTTTTGAGATTACAAGGAGTGTTAGAAATTGGAGATTGAAGAAATAGAAATGTCAGTTTGCGGCAATAAACTACAGCAAACGTGCATAAAACGTACGACTGAAGGTTGTATTCTTCATGTTGCAGGTGTCCTGGATGCGCAAACGAGACATGCATATCTTGAGTGCGGGCATCCTCATGTACACGTCGGACCTGAGGTTCCAGGTGATCCATCCGGACAAGTCGGAGAACTGGACGCTGCAAATCAAGTCGCCGCAGCAGCGCGATTCCGGCGTGTACGAGTGTCAGGTCAGCACCGAGCCGAAGATGTCGCTCAACTATAGTCTCAACGTGGTTGGTGAGTACCGCCTGCATTATTCACACGCCTGGCCCGGTTACGTAAATCACGGCCTTGGGTTGATTCTGTTCGAAGTCTCCTCTCGATGGGAGACGAATGTTACGGCCGCTTCTCTATCGCGGCTGCTGTCTCGGAGAAAAGATTGTTCGCGACACGAGCTGGCTGGCAGGATCGAAGTGGGTTAAAGTTTAAACGCTTAAGTGCTTCGTCGCGGGATTATCCTCTCGATGTCGCGTCGCGTCGCGTTCTGAAGTCCCCGTCATTTGGGGATTAACAAGTTGCCCATTGACAATGACATTCAACAAGTATGAGAGAAAGAAAATGAGCAATATTGAGTTTTAGTACGCTTAGCCTATTTGATTAATTCGACCTGTCCGTAGCCTTTGACGTTAGAACCTTTTAAAAAATAGACATTATAAAGTACATTAATATTGATTCAGTCAATCTTAAATGGAGATGTTATAAATTATAGATGTCTGCTTTTGTTTCAATATCTTAAGTTTACACGTTAATTTATATATTTGATGCGTATGCACATGTCATGCTGTCATTTGTCTAGAAAATATATTAATTTGCCAGTTTTTGTAACGTTTGACATATTTGTAGTATTTAATATTATTTTGATGTGATTATTAATATGATAAATAATAAATTTATATATTAAATAACGGTGCAGAAATTTCTCTATAACTGTATCATATGTAAAATTTGATTTCAACTCCATGACGAATGCCGATTGCACAATACGTCTGGCGATGACACGTACAATTATACATTACGCAGATACCAGCGTATCATAAAATATTATTTTGCATTTCCTTGTATGTAAAAATCTATTGCACAGTTACGAAGCAGATGTGTTTTTCCGCGGCAAAATAGCCAATCTTTTAATGTAATATGAAAAATTAACGTGTTAACTTATTGATTTACTTATGCTAACATTATTGCATATTTGCCGGTCGTGTTTATGCAATCCGCTTTCTCAAACAACGAATAAAAATGTAGTTTTCTTGGTTGCACTAAAGTACAGTGAGAACACTATTCGTGTCTTCTTTAAAGTTGAAGGCAAGCACGCCGTAAGATTTAGTTAGGCGAAGTCTTCGCGATTCGGATTTTTTTTTACGTTCGTGAATCTTTCAGCAGTTTCTGAGAACATTAGGGAAAACGACAACGATAACGCACGACTTCCGTTTCTTCCGTTGCGAGCGTCGCCGACCAAATAAAAAGCAACGAGAGTGGGCAAGGGAGGACGAGTTATTTTGCCATCGAAAGTTGGAGCTAAGATACACTATAAACAACGTAACTTTGTACATGCAATCCGGAAGAATTTCATATTGGCATAACTGCTGTGCTGAAAACTCAACATTTTCGCTGCCTGCAGTTCGCGATCCGCCTCTCGTAAACTTTCGGCCATAATAAACATCCGCCAGCTTTGCCGAAAATCGGTGCAACTATCGCATATATATATATATATATATATATATATATATATATATATATATATATATCTTTCTTTTTCTTATTTTACACAAAATTAGTTGTGCTTTATTGTGGCGTTTGCCGCACACGGCGGTTTTCATCGCGCGCTCACGTATCTCGTAAATATAATAAATATTCGCGCTCAGCGCGAGTAAATGAAATTATGCATTATAATGGAATTATATATTAATCTGACACGAAAAGCCAATAGAAATCCTTGTGAGAGTTCCACATATCTCTCTTGCGATACCTTTACTCAAGAAATTTAAAATAAAATTTGACACAAAATTTTGAAATTTCTTAAATTCTGATCTTCTCTGAGATATTTGAGCTCTCGTATTTTTAAGCTATTGAAATTCTTAAGGATTCTTAGTTTTCTTGGATCGTGAAATTGTTCGATCCTTAAAAAATTTTACTGTTAGATTACGAAGTTCTTGATGCCTAAAATTTTTCTATTGCAAAATTTTTCAAGTCCTATATAGATTTTACCGTCGAGATATGTATAAAGCCGCCGTATTAAAATACGAAGAAAAACTTTCTAGTTTCTTTTCAGAGATGTAAAACACCGATAAAAAGAGCGACTGAAACTTACTGAAAGGATCGTAGAATGAAACACGAGAGGTAGAGGGAAATGATAATTTGTAGATTACGAAAGCGAGGGGCGCCATTGGCAAAAAAATTTCTTTTTTTTTATTCGCATTATCGAGATTTGTCGTTTGCTCGCGCGATGAGTAAGATTAAAAACTAGCATAGAATTATTCACTTCCATTTGCGAATATAGGACCGCAGATGCAATCGTTGATTTTGAACTCTGAACGAAGCTAAAGAGAAGAATAAGTGTGGAGTCAGGAACTGAGAGCATGAAGCGCAGGAGAACGTAAGAGCTCCGGCGTGCTCGATAAGCGGCTTGGAGGAAACACGTCGACGAACCGAGTCCTTTTCAACCTCCATCCACCCTTATTCTCCCCTTTTTATGCGCTACGAGCGCATCGATGCAGATGCATCTACTCCGTCTGGAGCGTTTATGTCTGGAAACAGGGAGGGAAGATTGGCGCGAAATAAATCGTCTTTCTTTCGCACGTTCTCTCATTCGTAAAATCGTAAAACATGAAGTCGACGACGAGATCGATTTTACAAATCCATTCTGCAAAAAGCTGAAAACTAGGGAGTCCCTGCTGACTGCAGATCAAAATTTCCCATTGCAGGACGAAGTAACTTGGTGATTGGTGGAAGGGGAAAAAGCTGTTTACTAATAGATCTATAAAGATCGATAGAAGTGTTGAGAGTTATAATAGAAATGTCATACAAAAGTAGGGCAGACTGATGGAAAAATAACGTAACAAGACAAATAATAAAATATAATATTTAACAGGAAAAACTGTTTTATGAGATAATTTTTTTTTTAAATATAATAACAATTTATTAATTATATAAAAATTCATATCGGAGATTTTATGAATAATATTTATATATTACCTTTTAATCGCAATTGTATTTTTTTCTGCTTTATAATTATAATTATTTTAGAAAGCTGTCAGAAAGAAAGTAATTTGTTCAAAATCTCATACGTGATTTTTACGTAAAGTTGCTGAATACAGGAGATTTGGCATTATACTTCTCGTAATTCCCGTTTTTGCCTTTCGAGTCGAAACGTGTCCTACAGAAAATAATTCACGTACCAAAATTTGCGAGGATAATAAAATTCTGCGAGCGGGTAGAACTCCAATCTCACCACTCTAGCATATATATTCTTGACTCAGCATTTTTTTGCTGCAACGTGTTTTCGCCTAGCCGAGCAGCGTAAATACATCGGAATTAACCACTAATGCATTTTTTGCCACTTGGACGTTTGTTAAACGTCTCGCCCTACCCCCGCCAAATAAATCTGAACCCATTTCTCGGATTTTATTCTTGGATACTAGTTGGCCTCACGCGAGCAGCTCTCACATGATTGTATTGATTTAAAGCCCAAATTATGCTATTTGTTTTGATAATAAAATTTGGGAAGATACAATGTCACTTTTTGACAAATGTGATCATAATTTTATTATTAGGTTTAACTTACTCGAAACTTGTTATGTACAGCAATTTGAAATACATACAAAATGGAAGCGTCAAAGAGTATTAATCTTAAATGCTGCCTAAAACTGAATTATATTCTAGCCAACATTATCAAATACGTATTTTACAAATATTCTCTCAATTTAATACATTTACACATATATATTATTTACATATAAAATTGTCTACGTATATATCCTATATATTTATAGGTTGTCATTTATATAAAACATATTAATTTTATATATTTATACCATTTAATACTGAATGTAGAACAATATTGTGGTTTAAATCTATCCTAGTTTACGATATAATATAATAGTATAATAATGGATACCACAGTTGTTCTACATTAGTACGTTAATGAATGCTCTTCGGTCGACGTAATCAGCAACGTAATCGGAAATTCAACGAGAGAGTGAAAATGATAATTGGTCGGCAAAGATTTGCCAGGTAATAGCAATGTCAACGACCAAACCATAACGAAACACGATAATCATTGTATTCAGTCAATTATCGATGTTTTCGATATATATTCCGTATTCTATTATCATCATTGACGGTAATAAAAATCGATGCTTAAAAAAAAAACAGAAAGCATGTGACAAACGTTGAAATGTGTTAAAATTTAATATTATTTTAAAAATAATGTTAAAAAAATTGATTATTCTCGAAGTTTATTACGTTGAGGCAATTGGTATAAGCATATAAATGAGAAAGTATTTTTCACATATTATATCTTCACGCTTCGACAATCGTGATTTTTAATGAAAGTTTGTGTTGCATTATGTATCATATGTTAAAATCAATGGGTGATTCTAAAAGCCTTATAGATGTAATGTTTCATTCAATGAAATAGTTATGTCAATAACGGTGTATATTGGTATGGTGAAAAGTATAAAGATAAAAGAATAAAATAGTAATCACATATACGATAGATATATCTTTAGGAGAAAGAAAATAAGAGTACAAGTGAGTATATACATTTTATACTGTTTTGAACTTTTATATTTTAAGTATACCTTGCTTTGAAAGTGATGCGACTTAAACATCGTCATTTTTTTTAGAAAATGGAGGCAAACATTTTTCTCGGTAATTAAATATATTTTAAAAAAAATTTTATTTATATCTTTATACAGTTTTAAAACATTACCATTCACACAAAGTTAATAATTTAAAACAGCTTTATAAAAACAAAAGAATAAATAAAATATTAAATTCTAAATATTGAATTAAAATTTTAAAATAATTTTAAGGGAAAACAATAATTATTTATTATAATATGAAAGCAAATGAATTTGTAACATACCTTATTGATAATAAAAGAGATGTAAATTAATTATAAAATAAAATAAAAAGGAAAAACATACGAGAAATACGTAATTGGGCATATAGGCCCAGTTTTGACCTTCTAGGTCCCACAGCAAAGATTTTTGCTTTAATCACACTTTTAATTAAGAGGGATATAAGTCATTCTTTGCCGAGACGAAAATACCAGACACAGCGCAATCATAAATAAGACCGCGGACAGTCAGCGTTATGGCCACCGCCAGAGTTGGACAGTGATTTTAAATTACGCGAAACTCGCGGAAAATGAAATTTAATCCAATCTTTGTAAGAGCGCTTGGAATTTTCTTGAAAAGACGCCGAAAAATCTTTAACATATTTCTGTTGACATATGTACACATACTTGACATACTTTTTGTGATTTTGCTCATGCAACATTATATTTGATATAATTAAATAAGAAAGCTCGTGTAACAAACACTTTGTTTATAGTAAAGCAATTCTTTACAATATTTACGTATTTTTATGTATATTAAAATACATTTTTTACTTTTTTTCTAATTTGTTATTCTTAAAAACTTTAATTAGATTTCAATCTGTTGCGTGAAAAAACTTGTGTATAAAATATTTTACATCCATTACGTTATTTTTTAATAGCAAAGTTTTCTTTTTGATTTTTGTTTAATAAAGTTATCAAACAAAATGTTTGTTTACAACTTTCTTATTAATTTGATCTTTTTAATTAAGCTGAAATTTTGTCGAAGTAAAATAATTGCTTGAAATTAACTGAAGGATATAGTTTCGTCAAATATTTTATTTCTCAAAACTTAGTTTATGAATTTTTTATGCAAAATATTTTATATTTGAGTATTATAAATATTTTTCTAATATTTTAACATGAATAATTTAGTTTATCTGTATAAGTAAAGTTTTATTCTTCAAAGTTTTTTAACATTTCATTTTAAATAACTCATTTATTAATCATGTATTAAAATTTTTTCCAATAAAATTCAGATTTCACGTAAGATAAAACCGTATTATTAGTATCTTTTTTTCTTGCAGCAATCTATATACAAAGTGCCTTGTTAATATCGTGAAATATTTTAATAACGAATTTCTTGGCAAAACTCGAGATTAATTTTTCCTTAATTAAGTTTGATTATATTATCTTATTTATTGAATCTATTTAATTATTACATAATTTATAATTATCACATAATTCAAGTTTTGTTTTTCACGCGAACGCTTGAAATTGGTCTTATTTTTACATTAGAAATTAAGTGTTTAAAGATAGTAACAAAATTATTAAAAATAAAAACCCTTGCTTTAAGTTATATTTCGTTAGTTTACATATTATTAGCAATAATAAATGTAAGATTAAACCGTGATGTAAAAACATAATTCACTTATTATTAGTTTTTGTAACATTTAATTTACCAAAACTTTTGGGACTGATGTAAAATTATTCAACGAAGAAATTTTTAGTTGTATCTATGCCAAAGGAAAACAACTGCAATTAATTTGGATAATAATTCAAGAATATACCACTGGATATGCTTTCTAACGATTCCAGATTCTCTATGCAGATATATTTTCTACATTCAACAGATAAACGCGCATATACAGTCTCTTATATTCCGAAGGAAGTACGACGTGCAGAAATAATTACTCTCTGATGTTTTCATTATCGTTGCAATATTCCCACGCCATTGCATCCTTCACTTCCTCGCTCTCGTTCCTTTGCGCATAATAACCGCGTGTTTCGGAGGCAGGCTTTCGCGTTTACGTAAGCCAAAATATTTCATCTTACGCGAGACGGGGAGAGCCTTTATGTCAAGACGTAAGGGCGTCCGCGTTGTGAAAGGAGTTCACGGGAATCCACGGAATAATTCGTGCAAAATTTTGGGAGAGGTAACTTTGGTGAGAACTTTGTGCAGAAAGCTTTGAAATAGAATACATACAGAATGAAGTTATATATCATGAATTCTTTTTATTTAACATATGTGATGATTATTTTCTTTAGAGCGCAAACACTATTGTAGATAATGTTATCGTAATCGTTAAAGTTATTGATATAATGATTAATTACATTAACGAATATTTTAATAAATTATACATACTCGTACAATATTGGCTTAGCAGTTTAATGTCTATATAGTTGTATGCGTTGTATATTACATGCATATATTAATATTTGTGAATTAAATGATGTGCCTTGAATGACGATTTAATTATGTAATCTCCTAATTATTCATAATTTTTAACTGTAGAAATTTCCTGATTTGCCAAGCTTACTTTTATGATGACGTAGATATAAATAGCTTTCGAAATTAATTAAATTACAACGTCATAGTTGTTTTGAAACATTGCACGTATCAAAATGCGGTAATATCGCAATGGAATAATATTTGTTTATTTGACGTTAAGCTGCGCAGGTAAAATTGTGGTCATTCTTCGTTTGTAATAATGTATGCCGCGTTCGCGATACGAAACGATGAGCGAAATGACAGAAGATAGAAAATAATATTAAGCCGTCAGAACAATAGTCGTTATTATTCATGCAATTAAGTCTCATTGTCACGATTGGTCACACTTGGCTACAATATGGGAGCAAATGACACGCGTTAACGCACTGACGGCTTAATTGGTTTCTCCCTCCTTCCTGCTGAAATTGTTCTTGGTGCAACGAGGCATCCACAAATCAATTGCGAAATTTGTGGCCATCATGTACGAAGCAATACGATCCTTCAAAATCGGTGCAGATACGGATATCTATGTCAGATCGATCACTCTTTATGGTTTTTTTTTGTTCGTTTTTTTCCGTACAACTTTCAACTTCCAAAATTGTGTACGAGTACCATCATTCGACAGGAGGTTCCATTTAAATCCGACGTTCATCATCCGAGCTTTTTCTGAAATAAAAACAGAATAAAATGCAACATAATTTTTTGTCAATTATTTTATATAGTAATTTTAAAGAGATATTGAGATATTATTGCATGATGCAACATTAACTTTGGGTATTTAATTACATACAAACGTGCTTTTTTTAATCAATTAGTTACTGAATATTTTGAGGATACATCATATTAAATTAAAGTAGCAATTAGCATCGTGTATTATATATATAACATATTTCATCAATCATCATTCTGTTTATAACATACAATACGGCCAGACAAATGGCCACATTGATAAATACTTCAGAATTGCTCCATCGTTTTATTTCATTTATTCTTTATCTGTAATACTTTTTACGAAAAATATGGATTTAAAGATATAATTTTTAGCTGTGAGCTAGTATTCTTTTTTATTATTTTAGTTACAATACGCATAACAGAATAGAATTAATTTTGTAGCACTTGTGCACTTTTATAAAATTTTTTAATATATTATAACTTATCTTACACTATTTATTATTACATCAGATTATAGTATTGCATTTTTAATTTTGCATACATATTGTAAATATAGTATTTCATATACATATTCCGAAATTTTTTATTGATCTTTTCTATTAAATAATAAAATTAAATAAAATTCTATTCTGAATTCTGCAAATTGTATATCGCTTAAAGTAAATTTTACAGATGTGAGAGTTCTGGTATTTTAGAAGTTTCTATATTGACACATGTGTGACACTCTTGTTTCGAACCCGTCAATTTCGCTGTGCGACGTACGATCACGGTGCGATGCAGTATCTAGGGAATAGGATGCGAGTATTTGTCACTCTTACGGCAATTATGGTCTCTCCCAGGATCGTTTATCTCGTTATGATAGTTAGATTATCTCCGTTCAGCCACAAGATACATGTGCAGATCTATAAGCGACGATATCTCTCCACATCCAAAGCGACCCATTTCAGTCCCCTTTCCTCGCAAATTCGTCTCGCTGGGATTCGGGTGAACCAACATAGTCAGAACTGGTTCAACCATTGTGCTAAATGGACCATGTCATGTAGAAGCGAACCTTTTAGAACACCAGGGGTCTTTTATGTAGCGTATCTTATCAAAAAGCTTATCTTACGAAAATTTTTATCTACTAACTTATAATAAAATATTTTATATACTGATTTGCGTTATATAAGATATTTTATATAATATCTTATTTCATTACAACGTAGATTATTAAATTTATATTTATTTTTGTTGAAAGTTAATTTCATGAAGCTATTTAACGTTTATATATTTATGGCTTGTATAACTTGCGGTTGCTATATTTCTTCATATTTGTAATCATTTTAGAAATTAAACCTTTTATAATTATAAACGTCAAAATATGGTACGCGATAGTTTAAAGTAGCTACTTATGCGAAAAGACACATCAAAAGTCGAAGCGTTAATCGCGAATAGTAAAATCTTATAGTAAAGTCTTTCCCACTCAGATTAATAGCATATGATTCCGCGAACTGCACTTTGCAAGTCATCAACGGCCGTGCTCGAGTTTGCGAGTCATTATAGATCTTTGACGATCCTAATCGCAGTCGCACAATGCTCCGAGATGATTTCCTTCCAGTTCTGAATCGCTCAATTTAGTCGGCAGCCGCGACGCTTTAAGTTTCTAGAAACTCCTAATTTGCGCCGTTGTATTTATCTGCCGTTGCAATTAAGAGAGTTGCAATTGCACTTTGCCGATCCCGATCGCCCGTATGCCAGTGCAGCGAAATTAAACGCCGTCTCTTAAGTTGCGCCTGTTGCGACGATATTTGTGTTCGCTGTATTATAGTATTCCACTTTAAGTTTGCCTCGGATGACCCAACTTTTCGCGAGGTTGCCCTAGAATATCTAGCAACGAACCACAAGGATTGGATAATGGCTAATTATTTCACGGATGGCTTGTGACAGATGATATCGTGGGAAGCTTTAGAAGCTTCGGCTCAACATTGTTCTTAAACACTTGTAATTAAAGCGGTCTTGATTAGACGCAGATCTATTGGTATCTTATTAAACCCTCCAGTTTCGGAAATTAACGAGTCTTTTTGCGACCTAATGAGAGAGGTTCATTAGAAACATGGTAACCAAATACCATCTTAATTGGTGGTACCAATTAGACTGAAATTGGTCTTACGAAGACAATCTATCATATACGGAAAGAACAAATTTATTGTAGTATCTTAAAAGTTTGCTACAGTTATTTTGCTACAGAGCAGAAAATAATTTTATATTGGACTCTCAAAATAATTATGCAAACGTTAAAGCATGATGACACTGCTGCAAAAAACATGGACATTCTAGTAACCAGCTTAAACATCCAATATAAATGTTTACTATCTAAATAGAGAACACTATTTCTCTGAAGAATTATTTTTTCAAATTAATTTATCTTGTGAAATATATAAATTGTTTTTCCACTCGTATTATTAATTAATGCTAAATATCCGTTTTAATTACTTGTGTATCTTTTACAAATGTTTACCAAGTTTATTATCAAAACAACATAAATATTTATTTGGAACATGTAATTACATTTTAATGAAAGAAGTAAGGAATTTTGTAAATTGCTCCCTCGTGGCACGAATGACTTGCACGTTTAATCGTATGGAACAAACACATGTGTGCATCATTTGCGGTTCTACAATTATTGTTATTGCGTCAGGTAGATTAAGTTTAACCCAGAGCAATTCTGTTAAATTTGCTATAAAATTATATACTCGAATAAACATTGCCATGAGCAATCATGTTAAACCGCTTCCTTTGATTTCGCTGTAGGAATATACATATTACGGTGTATATTTCATACAGCAAATGCAGAAATATGTTCTTAAGTACGTGTTAAATAGTAGAGTTGAAATAACACAGAAATTTTAAATCAGTTTCTCGTCATGGTGAATTGTCTTTTACGATTTGCAAAGAAAGCTGCACAATTCTTATGGATTTTGGCCCTGGGTAAAATTGATTGAGACTATATATTATAGATTTTGAATCACAGATCAGTTTCTTTGATAATTGAAGTAATTTTGATAAAAATTCATAAAATATTTAAATAGTTATTATAAATGTTATGTAAATTTTTTATAAATATTATATGCTGTGCGGTTATCATTCCTACATGTATATAAGTACAACAAATCACATTTTATTATCTGAAATTCCACGATTTATTACAAAAACTGATTTGGAATATTCCTAAAATAATGATAAAATATACAACATTTTAAATGGCTGCAGCAAAAAAAACTAACCATTTTTAAGCTTCGTGCCCAAAGAAACGTTTGATGAGTGAACGAAAAACAATAATATATTATACAGTTTGAACCAATCATCAAAAACCCATAGAATTGTACGGGAATCTTTATTGACAAAGACAACGAAAGCAGCTGAGTTGATGCGACAAATAAATTTCACTTTGAGAGGTTATATCGAAAGCCGGTAAATTTCTTGACAGGTTTTTCCAAGAGCATAATGGTGAACATCGGGTTAAGCTACGATAACGCTC
The DNA here is from genome assembly GCF_016802725.1 of Solenopsis invicta. Lineage (NCBI taxonomy): Eukaryota > Metazoa > Arthropoda > Insecta > Hymenoptera > Formicidae > Solenopsis > Solenopsis invicta. Next base: position 18,086,392 of record NC_052665.1, read on the forward strand.
CGTGTATTTGAAAGCAACGAAGTACAAAGCAACTTAAATTTAGTTGTCTTAGGGGAACATCATCTTTTCAGTTCACGGCGTTTTCCTAACTCAATTTATAGCAACACTATTTATAGCAACATTTAATCAAATAGTTAAAAATGACGAGTTTTATTTTATTTACAATAATAAGTTTGTTTTAGTTATTGTTTTTAATTCTCCGTACATCTACAAACTAGTGTACAAACGTATTATACGCAATCCATAGCTGTTGAAGAAAAATAGAGGCGCATCTTTTGCTAGCATTATCCGAGTAATCCGAAAGCGGATTAAACACGCTTGTCGAAGCGCGCGGGGAAACAATACGAACGATAGAATGCCAAAATACAAAGGAAACTTGCTCGACTGACGACGACTCCGAATGAAATCGCTCTACACGTACATAAACCGCGCGATCTCGAGTTTGTACGCTCGATGCAACCATTATCGATTCATTAGCACTCGCTTGAATAACCGTTACAAATAAACCTGCTTGCGGTACGTAGTAATCTTACGTGTTCTACCCTTCGAGAAAAAGAAAAAGGAAAAGGCTGTCCGTTTGATAAAGTGCTATCCGCCTCTCCCTCTGTCTGTAACGGTTCACTGCTTTCTCCAGTTTTCCAATAATTGGGAAGAATTTCTTCGGCGACCGATTTACATTAATATCACGACTATTATATTTTTCTCTGTCATGTTTCATTTTTATTGCCATTACTGGCAGACGTATCGTCTGCAGAATTTATATCGTCGATTTGACGAGTTTTGACGATGGAAATCGTCGAAAGAGATAAGGAGAACGCAGGCATGTGCACACGGAAAGGTATATAAAGTTTTATACGCTAGATTGTAATAAGCGATCCGCGTATTAAACTTTACTGTTTCAAATGTCATAATCAAATGTCATCGCGCTGCTCGTGGAAAAATTTTGCGATCTCTTCCTTGTAATACGTTTGAATTTCCGCAGGAATCGTTGCACATTTGGGATTCATCTTTCGATTCGAAATCAATTTTGTGTTGATCCGCATTTTTATAATCCTCTCGGTTGAAGTTTAGCTTGAATTCAATGAATCCAATATTTACGATCGAGAAACGTAAAGAGTATTTGGCTAAACTGCAGTTACAAAAATCCAAGTAGCAAGTAGGCAGTTTAGTTACACATTATCTTGAAACTGTTTCAAAATTTCAATTGTACTTGCCGTATACGCTTTCACAAACTCAAGGCAACTTTGCGCGTTATACTTTTTCGAATTTAAACGAAATAGGTTTAGTGGGCCATTCGCTGGCTAAAGGTTGCTTGAAGAATCACTAAGGACGCCAAGCGCCGCTTTTAAAAGAGGAAGTAAAGTAACCATTATTTAAGTGCTTCCAACCAAATTATTTTCTTTAAGTACGCAGTAAAGAGAAACGACTCTTAAACATCGTTAAAAGGGCAAACCTATTTTGCGGCTTTTTTTTACAAATAGTGCTACTTATATTTCTGAACAACAAATATTAAGAATTATTAAATTAAGAACAGGAGAGTACTCATCATTTATACATCAAGAATATATGACGTCAATAGTTTTAAATTATAAGTTTTTAAATTATAACGCTTGGATAATTCTATATCTGAGAAATAGTAAAGAATAAGTGTAAATAAAAATTAACAATTGTTATATATTTATATTACTATATTAAGAATAAGTTTTATAAGCTATAAAATAGAATTAATCAAATTCTAGACTTTTCAATATTATTATAAAAAATTAATTATGTAATAAAAACATTTTTTATAACATATGGTCTAATTTTATACGAGAAATTCTTTTAAAAATGCACAGTTTTAGTACATTAAGGGTTAATTATTTTTTAAAAATATCTTATTGTATATGTATTTATGTTTAATTTATTTTTTCAAATGTTCTTTCTTGAAAATCATGATTTAGAATGTGTGCAATATACTTGAGAAGAATTTGTAACCTAAAGTTTCTCAGATATAAAAATATTAAATAATTTTGATAAAATTTTAGGAATGCAGTTTTTTTATTGCTTATATCGAAAATAAGAGATAACAATATTTTTTATTTTCAATAATTAAAGCTTATTACAAACATATGTCTTTAAAAAGCAATATCTCGTAAAAAAATTAACATACTTTTACCGGACTGTAAATTTTATTCATTTGCAAATTTTATAATTTGTAACGTTTGGAAAAATACAGTTTATTTGACTGCACAGATGTGCATCTCGACGTGTAACCGAACGAGAATTTACATGCAATGTAAAGAGTGCATCGTGTATGCATCAAAAGTCAAACACTTTGAATCGCAGACGAAACTCTAGCCACGTAATCAGATGCAGCTACGATGTATAATCTACGTGAGCAGTCTTATCTGTGTGTATGTATATGAGTGCGATTGAATTTATTTTCGAGTCACGTTGCATGTGTAAATAATTGGTCCCATCAAAAAATTATATAAGCATTATGCGCGACGGAGAGTGACGCAATGAAAATGGTAACCGAATACTTTAATGTACGGACAATTCAAATGTTTTATTATAAATGCCGCTGATATCGCGCAAGAGTCGTTTGTTTCGTGTGCTTTAACGCATTCGTGATAAAGTGAAATCTCTCTAATCGACGTGTCGCTCTTATAATGCGTTACATTTAATAATAATGAAACACACGTTGCACAATTTTCATCACATTTTACATTTTACAGCAGATTTAACGATATTTCTCGCATGTTTATAATACTGTAGAATGTCTAAGCGTTTTCTAAGTAAAATCTTTATATCATCGTAAAATTGGCAAATTTATATAATACATATAATTTCAATTAAACTTAAATTATGTTAAAATTGATATGCAAATCTGTGCACTTAGGTTTCTCTCTCTCTCTCTCTCTCTCTCTCTCTCTCTCTCTCTCTCTCTCTCTCTCTCTCTCTCAATTGCATAATGTCTCATATACGTCGCAGAATAATTTATATTTAAATTAATTCAGTTTGCATCCTTACAAACAATGCTTTATGCATAAACATATTTTTCAATACAAGGAAATCTGCATTAAAGATATAATTTCTGTAATCTAACCTAACTATAACTAACCATGATTAATTAATAACAAAGACATTGATATATAATTTAAATAATAATAATTACAATACTATGTAGCGAATAAAACAATTTCTTTCGTGTAAAATAAATTGTATACAATGATAATAATTATCAGTATACTATATAATTTAACGCGATAAGCATTTTATTTTTGCATTTAAGAGATATCGGTTTTTTCTTTACTTTTCCTTTGCCTCTTCAAGTGTTCCGACATTGCAACTGATCACAGCGTACTAGTTGAACATTAGGCGCGCGCAAGCCGATGTTCGATCGCGTCTACTTAATATTTTATTGCGCCGCTCGACGCTGGAAATCGTGAATGGAAAGACCGTAATTCCGAGATCACGACGTCGTAAATTGCAAAACAGCGATCTACTTTTCGGCGAAGAGCGATACAGAATTTCGGGACGCTAAAGACCATTCTCGCGGCAACTTAGCCTGAGTCGATACTGGATAAATATTCAATGCAGCGGCGCCTTCGATAAATCTCGTGAGTTCGCGCCCGGCGCGTTTTCATATAAACGAGCAACGAAGAAAGCGTACAATCGTCTTGCCAACTTTTCAAAATAGTATTCTAATATAATGGGAACAAAGTTATAGTATTTTGATATTTTGATCTTATTGTAGTTGTTCCTGCTTGTTAATATTTTTATTTGCAGAAATAAAAAAGCATCTCAACAAGTAAATATTAAATAACAACTAAATGAAAAGCGCATTGAAAGATTAATAAATGTACGTGATTAATATCTTTGTGAGAAAAGGCATTTGAAAAAATAATTACGACTATTATTACTGCTTATTAAAGTAACATAATTCAAAAAGGCAAATATAGGAAACATTAATGTTATTCAATAGAATAGATTTAATTAATTAGTTATAATCACGGTAGAAATGGCGTGGATCAAAAAATTTCGAAATATAAAGGCTACCAATAAACAGATGTAAATTTCAAGAATAGTGTAATACATAAATACGCACAGTATGCTGCGACAAAAAATTCTAGTGCAAATGCAATAAGTATGACATGGTTGGCAACGCTACCGTGCGCTCTTACTTAGAGATTCCTCGAATTACACCGCATCATAAATTCTCGAGCTCGTCGGACTCTCGCATTCATCGGAAATTCTTACTGTGCAAAACGCAGCGGCTATGGTCGCAAACGGATGTATGTAAATGACGCCTTAATAAAGTCAAAAACGGCAAGAGCGAAACGCTAAATGCATATACGACACGGTGGACTGCAACGAAACACGTATATCGCGCAGCCTCTTTGATATTTTCAGCTGACGTCGTCGCACAGAAACCGCTTTCTAGTAATTGCATGTTAAATTGTAATTAAATACGCCAACCGCAATCGATAACACATGACTAGATAATATTGCAATAAATTGCATCGCAGTAATAATTAAAGCTAAATAATAAATATCAATATTAATGCGGCAATAAAGAATACACAACAGCAGAATCAGATTTTAATTTAAACTCGCCTACTACCTCTTCTCTGCACATTTTAATGTGTTCTACTACTCTCTTGGTCAGAAGGTAGTTACTTTAATGGAGTACAGGTTTTTTTAATCTGATTCGTCTTTCAATCTTATTTACCCTCTATTTCCACAATAATAATAAAAATAATAATAATAGTAACGATAATAATAAGAGTTTAAAATAAAGTGCTTTAAAACCACGCTTCTCTGGAAATTTTCATGAAAAAGTAGATATCTCGCTACTTCACAAAAAAATTGTTAAGTATTGTATCTGCATGCACGAGAAATATATTTGTCATGAGAGATTCAAACATAAGATAAAAAACAATATAGAAAAGTTTTATAGCAAAGCGTTGGAGGAGAGAGGCTTGAAAGTTTGACGACTTCACAATGCATGCATTGTGTGTCTTTGCAACATTAGTAGCCAAAAATATTGAGTGTCATGTGTCACAAAGCTCTCGCTACACGCGGCTATTGAAACCTCGGGTAACTTTTGAAGCCGATTTTTCGACCGTAATGTCAAGTGTGTTATCGATATCTCTCGTGAACGTGAGCCCCTCTTTCTCCCTTTTCGCTATGTCGCACAGGATTGATTTTTCATTGTAGAATTAATATAGCCGCATCTCAAAATTCAACACGATAATTTTCAATTTATCGGTGAGTTTGTTGTTAAATTTGTTTTCAAAATTGAAAACCGGAAAATTAAAACAGTTTCTATTCAATAAACATCCTCAGAAGCCAATAGAGTAATGGAAGGAAAAGAGGAAAATGGAGTGGACGGTACATAGTTTTTTCAAAACAGAGTATTCGCGAATCGATGAAAAGTGGATATACAGCGTTATCGTTTGTGAAATATGAAGACTCTTTGTTAACAATATGTGTATCGAGATTCTGAACTTTCTACCTATTGAGAATGAAGAGTCAAGTTATATAGACATTTAAACAAATAATAGAATATTGTTCGCCATATAATTTAAAGCACACTTAATTTTAATAGATATTTAATTTGAGAATTGGTTAATAAGATATGACATGTTGAAATTTAAATAAGGAAGTAAATTGCAATAAAATAATGAGTTTTAAACATCTTTTAATTAAAAATTATCTCCAAATTTTGCAAGAAACAAGCCCTAGATTTAGTTTCTGCTGCTGAGTTAGTCAGAAACAGCTGTATTTGTAGTCTACAGGATACAGTAATTGATAACTGATTACACATGTATACAGCTGCATTATAGTAAACAGAATGCTACTAATAATCACGATTGTTAATAATACATGAGTTTATGTTATATATAATATAGCAATGATTTGTATTGTTTCTCTTTTACTTTTTAAAGCAAATTTGGAAAAAACATATAATCAAGTTGCAACAATCGAGCATTGCAACTTTAAATCGGTAGTAAGAAAACGGCTAATAATATATATGTTTAAACCGATTAACACTTCTTCTCTCTTTCTCCTACAACTCCCTGTTACATTCGGACAAGTATAACAAACAAAACATTTTAGGAACACAATGAATTAAGAATTAAAGGATACAGACATACAAAATGCGACAAGATCATTTCATTTCGTTTGTTTTGTCTTTACATGAAATCTCCATTCCCGGCTCTATTGGGGATGTTTTGCGCGGTATATTATTGGCGCGTCATTTGCAGAAACACGACGATACCGCTGGATTTCATTTCCGGAGGTCCGAAACGAAATACGATCAAGCGGTAGTGAGGGGCACAGGTTCGTACATCGTTGGTAATGTTAGAACGACGACGAGTGAATAGGCGCTGTTTAATCGCGAATCGAATTCGCGACGATCAGAGCCGCGTATCATCGCGACCCGGCACATGTTGCGCGCGTATTGTGTCACGACGATGACACGATCATAAATAGCTTACGAAATCACGTCCGAATTGCATCGCTAATAAACGCTAATGGGGAACTGAGAACGCGGTTACGACTAGCTCTTCGAGCAATTGCGGACAATAGAATTATCACACTGCAATTCCTTGCTCACGGTTCGTTATATATTATTAGTTTTATATTAGTAGTTTCGATTAGTTATATATTCATAGTTTCACGGTTAGTTACATGTTAATAGTTTGATAATTTGATGGTTCAATGGCCGTAAGGAAAAAATATATTTGAATGACGTAATTTTTTCGAGCTTTTCCATCACTCGCATATTTCTTGCCAAAACCAAATCCGTATAATCGCAATATTGATAGCCACGCAGTATATCGTTGGTTGAAATTCAACTAACGGCAAGATTTCACGCTACCTGCGAAAAGTTGAATCCGATTGTACTCTCTGGTAGAAGAGCATGCACAATGCGACGTTTCCAATGAGATTTCATCGGTATCGAAAAACGATGCAATGTTTTTAGTAAAATACGCTGCATACGCGAGTACATTCGGAAATTCTAAATGCACGATATTGACGTGATTTCACATCGCCCACGGGACTTGGATGTACGTTTTATTCGGATTTTACGCGCGATCTCATTACCGGAGGCATCTTCATTCCCTACCGTTTCCGAAGGATGTTTATGGAATATCGAGATAACACCGCTGCTGCATCCGGTTGAACGGCACGTTATGTTGCCGCGAGAAAGGTTTTACATAAATATGTCGGGATATTTCTATTGAGAAACGAATATTTGCAATATAATATAAAATTTAACCTATCCCCTTCCGTTTTCGATTATCCATTGTCACTTTAAATTTATTGATAAAATATTATGGAAAGTTAAAAGCTGTCTGTGATATATAACACATCAGCTTAAAAAAATGTCGAAAAAAGATAAATGTGTAAAAAGATTAGATCACTTATTTCGCAAAATAATTGTTGTTTAATTTTTTGGAAAGCAATAAATACATACAATATCGTTTTTCACTTAATTTTAAGTAAACTTTAGAATTTTTATTTTTGAAATTTCTAGAATTTATTTTCAAAAATATTTATAATAATATTAACTATTAAGAAGTTGTAATGGATATTAGATCTAATTGTGTGTAATCATAATTTTAACTTGCTTTAGAAAAAGATTGATTCTGATGGTTAAAAAATTGAAAATAAAAAAATGAGAAAATGTCTTGGAACATTCTGTTTACATAATTTTTATTAATTTTAAAAAAGTAAACTTTTGGATTACAATATTAGATTAGGTTTCGAAGTTGATCGCGAAAATATCAAGTGCTGAGAAAACTAATCAAATTTCGAGAGAATTGGTTGACATAATTCACACACGTTTCTATCCCCAATTTACAAGTTGGGGATAGAATCGAGTTAGAGGCATTCTACGAGATATCCTCAAGAACTTTATAGAGTAAAATATAACGTGGTTGTATGAGCAGCGTTCCGATATCACGAATAGCTTCGTTGATCTAATAAGGAACTCGCGTCGTGTCGTAATATTATTTTCTGTGGTAGGCATGTCGTATCTTTGTATGAGAGTGGAAACCCTCTTGAGCTTAGGTTTTACGGTAACCATAAGTACGAGGGTCTCGTTGTGCTGATGGGAAAGTTACATAAGCCCTGTTGATCCCTTTTAAGCCCTAGCACGTGTTCAAGGAGGCATTCTTCTGACATTGATTTGCAGGTATTTAAGCTAGTTCGCGTATAGAAGATCCCATCGTGTATAATATCTCGAACGTCGTAAACGTGATTAAATAAATTGTGTAAGAAAATTGCGCAAATAAAATGAATATAAAAATCTTGATTATTTTATTTAAAGTATCTAAAATGCACGTCTTTTTATGTATGATATATTTTTTATGGTTTATACAATTTCTCAATATACGCAATTATAAATATTAAATTTTTATTTTAAGTTTTAATTGAAAAAGATGAGAGAATAAAATATTATATTTATATCTATACTATATTTTTTATGTACATTCATATTCATATTCTACAAAATATTTGAAAAATAATGCAATATATAATTTGAAAATAATTATATAAATAAATTCAAAAAAACTTATTAAATTCTTATTACAGCAAGCGTCAATGCTTAAGAAACTTATTTGAAGCATGAAAACATTAGCAAACGTCAGCAAAACGAAGAAATTGCATTTAAGATTTCGTCAAAGATTTAATGAACGTTACCTGTTTCAAGCAAACTCTGAGAAATTTGCTGTAGTTCTGAATTAAATGCTGAATACTAAAGTCAAAACTTTGATTCATATAAAAAAGTAAATTTACTACATAAAATCAAACAGTACTTGCAGCAATATATACGTTTCTTTATGGAAAAAAGTCTGCAAATCCTGCTACGAGAGAATTTTGAAATATTTACGGAACAACAAGTTTGCGCGTACAGAACAGATTGGATGTTAAAAAACATACGTGGCACCTTTGGATAGTCCGCATTTTTTTATGCAAGCGTGTTAAGAAAGTCTATTAACCAATTTGAAATTTCTTTGTGCATGTGTCCTTTGTTTAATAGGTAAAAGGTTCATGGAGAGACGTGTATAAATGTTGGCGACATGCAAGTTTAAAGGTATTCATTGAACGCAAAGAACGAATTGAGAAGAACGAATTGCCTTTGTACTTTGATATTTACAATACGGTTTGAGAATTCACGTTTGATTTTTCATGCCAAAGTAACAAATCAAACAGCATTGGTCAGATTGTATTTTCTTACCCGCAACATATCTTCTTTACGGTAACATCGAACAAAAATGTGAAGTAGACAGTCGTTAAAGTACCCAAAGGACACTCGTTTGCGAAGAATGTGCAATCGGAATTAAGAGCTCTGCGGTAACGACAAAGGTAGGTTCGATAAAGTCGAGTTGTGGAGTTTAGGAAGAAAACTAAGTCGACTGCAAACGAGAGTCGTTTAACCAGCCATTCGTGCAAACGGAGAATCTCATATCTCTCGTCGACTGAGAACAAAAAGAAAAGGGAGAAGAAAGAATTTTTGCGTTGAAAAAATGTCAGTCTTTGGATGACTAACTTGAAAAAGTCATTTACAAATTTACGATCACGGCGATAATAAAAATAATCGAGCGCGGCATGACATATTTTCAACAACGCAAATTTTTTCATCTAATCATCGTAAGTAATATTAGACGTAAAAGCTTATCGAACGTGGTACCATGCTTATCTACGATAATGACTACCGTTTCTTTTTCATCAACTTTCGCGTTTTCTTTCTCATCCCCAAAGACTAATATCTTACCATATCGGATCTCCCTGCGTTTGGCGGTTTTCCAATTATCGGTTGGATCATTCCGATCATACATTTGCATCCCCAGTTCTACCCTTCAGAACTTGTTTCAATGCTAATATGCCGCGTCACTCACCTTTCCGCCTCTGTACGTGAGAGTCGGATATATGGGAGATGCCTCATTTTAATAGTCACAGATATTTGCGCAAATAATGAAGAAACGAGAGATTGATCGGAATAAATGTTAAAAGATTAAAACGGAATCCGATATTTTATGAACAAAACAAATTTTCTCTAAATATAAAAATACATGTCATTTAATACAATGTCTTGGATTAAAAAACATAATTATAAAATGCTAATTATTGCTGTTATTAAATATTAAAATTATCATATCCGTTTGCAAATAAAATAAACTTTATATTGTTCAAACACGCTTATAATATAATTATTAAATTTCACAAATACATTATTGCCTTGTTTTTTGAGTTGTCAATACTAAATTATTATATATAGATTTGAAATGGGTGCTTAAAAATAGATTTTAATTTCTTTTTATAAACGATTCTTTTTACTACTTTCTCACTAAATTTGTCAGCCATTTTGACTCACGAGGGAGTTTATCGGCCAATAAGCGTCTATCATATTGATTTCATAAGCGAAACTTCGACCAATGTTTCCTTATTCTACCGTAAAATCAACTTTTCGAACTTTCACCTGTTGGCGCCGGAATTTTCCGCACCCGTTTCGAACTAATCCTGCCGCCACGTCGCCTCTCGATTCCGCGCGCCATCATTTGCATCCAAATGCGAAGAAGTTCCTCGTGAGATTACGCGCGACGACGCGGTTTATTAATATTGAAATTATTAAGCGGCCCTGAGCGCTTATATTATTTCTCACGTCGTTCTCGGTTTTACATTTATCGCGCGACCGATATTCTTGACCTTTCGCGCGAATATCTTTTGTGAAATAAAAAAAGTTAAATGATTCTATTATTGCGCTATTCGATACAAAATTAAAGGCTGACAAAAAAGTTAATCTTAAAATGTAATTACGTACGAGAGTTTTAGACACACTCAGGAATAGATGGACAGCAATCATATCTTTATATATTTTTAAAGAACAGAAAGTATGACAAAGAGTATGACATAGACTTTTGCATAGAATTAAATGCATTGCACGATTTCTGCGGGAAAACTGACTTTGACATAGAGATGCGAAAAGATCACTACTTTTTTTTACTATAATTTTTTATTTAATGTTAGTACTGATTGTTAATTTAACGTAACACTGATTCTCTCTAGAAGAAATAGATTTTCTTTTATGCAAATGAATTATATCCACTAAAAGAAATCTTTTCGTACAGGATCTTTCGATCTACATTACTAGTCGTTATATCATTTTCTCATTAGTTAAAAAGATGGTTTTAACACTTTTGACAAAGGTGAATCGGTCGAGAGCGAAGACAGCGCGCAGTTACTCGATATAAAACTTGCAGGCATTACTTTACAAAATTTATTTCGCACGCTCGAGTCACATCCTCGCATCGTAAGAAAAACGCACGTACGGCACGTACGTTATATGCAAAGTGACGAATGGAGAATCACAATATCAATTTCGTCCGGAAATCGCTGTGAAAATTTCACGGAGCCCGGCATGGACGTGCCTCGCAATAAAGGAAATTACGTGCCGCGCGAGCTTCTCGCGCGGAAAACCAGTCGTCGCAAGTTTCGCGATCCTTTCTGATATTCCGCAACGGAATTTATTATGGCTGTTCGCCGCTCGCACGAGCGTTTTCCCGTGCCGCAAGCGAAATTCGAAACACTTCGCCATCATCTCCGTTTCTCTCTCGCGAAAAAATATTCGCGGAGCAAGTTTCGCTTTTTGCTGCTGCGTAAGCACAGGAAATCCATATTTATGCGGCATCGAAAATCCGATATTACACCGTGTCGCAGAAATGTTTCGCGATCATGTTCAATTCAGTTTTTCCGAATATTATATTCTCGTCTATTTACGTTCGGCCCGGTTGACCGTTATTTTTACGATTAAAATTTCGGCAATTGTAAAAAAAAAACGGTTGATGCAAACCGTTAAAAATTTCTTTCATAAAATAGTCGACTCATCACTCAATCACATGTAATATGTCGCTTTGTTGAATTTAAAAAAAAAATAGGATTGGTATAAATATATAAAATAAATTTCCTTATTTTTGTTCTATTTTTCTGTAAATACTATAGTGAGGCAAGTATATATGTATATTGTAAATGTATTTTAGATATTTCTCTCAAACTTTTAAAAAACACGAGAGACCATATTATAGTTGCACTATTTGAATGTACAGTATTGGAATATTTCCTTCAGTTTACTGATATCTCGCTTTTAGCATTCGTGCTTTTTATCATGACAAGTTTTTATTCCTTATTGCACAAAGTTCCAATCATAGATGTCAATCAAAATCGACAAAGAGAACGTAGAACTCAAAATATAGAAAAAGAAGGAAAGAGAGAGAGAGAGAGAGAGAGAGAGAGAGAAAGAGGAAAAATATAAAGGTAAATTGTGAAAGCGAAACGTACGACGTAAACAAGTGAGGAAAATACGCTTTCCTCCGAATGATGAAGAGGGTCGCGGCGACAGTCAAAGGGTACTTTTCCCCATTTGCGGTTACCCGTTGCATCGCTGGTCAAAGCTCGTGGGCGAAATGCAGGATGGTCGCTGGAGACGCAACCTCACCTAGCCTCTTCTTTTCATGCCCCGTCGCCATTACACGATTGCGACGCCTAGTTCAGTGATCAAAGTTCCTCTTCGAACCTTAAGCATCCTAAGAAAGTACGATCTTCGTAACTCAATCCGACAACGGTAACTTGGCGCGCCGCGTATACATCCCGGATAGCTTGCGAGAACACGCGAGCGAATAGAGAACGCAGGCGATAACTCAGACGAAGTTGTAAAAAATTTATGAGCGCGTACCTTACCGCTCGTTAAAAGTTATTCGGTCCGGACGAATTCTCGGCCGGCAGCTTTTAATTAAACGATAGGATCGCTCCTGAAGCTGACACGACGTGCGTAAAGTATATCCTGCCGAGCGCTTCGTAAATGGTTTAATTTGGAACGTGGCGAAACGTGCATGTACCTGTCAGAATTTCGGATGCAATCAGAACGTTAAAGTTGATGAGATATCACACAGTGCTCTTGGCAAAATAAACTAATAAGCTATTAATAATTTTTAATTACACATTTTGTAGAATAAATTTTTTAAAATATATATAAACATTAATTCTTTTAATTGTAAATTTTCATTGATGCATTTTTCCGCTAATGCAATATTAATTTGCTAAATTATTATTATGATTATTTATTATAATTTATAGAATATTTGTAACAATAAGGGAAAAAAGCAAAATTATATTAAAACAGAGTTGAAAAGGTTTATTGATCCAATTTCGTGTCAGGTATGAAAATGGAAACTTAACTCGATAAAAGAGTTTACAAGACTGTGCTTTTATGGTTGAAATCAGCGGATTAGTGAAAAAATTCCATCGACTGTTTAGTAGCAAACACCCAGTGGCAAGCTCGTAAAACAGCACGTAAGCAATAGCAATTTCAATAGTCTCCTTCTTCGCTGCCTATAAAAATCCGATTTTAAGTGGCGCTTTTCTCTCGTGCGTTGTTAAGTAAAAGTATCGCGTACCTATTTCGATTTTCTATAAAAGCGTATCAACGATCACGATTACCTGAAAAAATCACCCCATCACCGCCATTATCGTCTTATTGCGAAATCGAATCAGAAATTCGTAAGCCGATACGAAACGTATTTTACTGATAAGTTTACAGCAAGTTTCATGTTACATGTTTCATGTTACATGTTTCAATATTTCGAAACGGAGGTATACATCGAATATAATTCATAGAAATTACGCAATAGGATGTGGAAATATACTAAATAAATTTAGCGTATTCTGTAATTTTTATTTTAAAAAATTTTAAAAGAGAAATAAATTTAAAAAGAGAGATATAAGCTTATCTATGTTAAAACATTAATATCAATTCAATATTTACGGCAGAATAACTGATGTATCTAAAAAATTGTTCACTATTATTTAATGCCAAACAAAGAAGAAAAAAATGAGAAGTCTCTAAGCATATTAAAAAAGAATAAATTTTAAAACAAAAAATATTTTGGATATTTGCATTAAACTCTTAATTAAGTTAATCAGATATCTCTATCATAAATGTCACTTACTTAGTTCTGCAACGATGACATAACACGTTTTAAAACTTTAATTATCAAAGTATTCCCGAGTTGCTGAATACAAGGCTGCTATATTTAAATTACTAAACATATCAAACAAATATAAAGTAAACTTGTTTGTATGCACTGAGAAATTTGTGTAATTAGCACATATTATTATTAGCGTAAACGCAACGCATAATTATTCGTACATAATGAAGCATTGAGCGAAACTTCACAATGCAGTTTGAGTCATAACAGAATTAATCTAATCTGATTTTTCTAATTAAAAAGTAAAGGCATCGCACACGCTTCGCGCATTGTAAGTTCTCGAGCTTGTTTATTATCGTAACTCAATTATATTATTATGAGTGTACTAATAAAAAGTGGAAGCCGTTGTAATACATTGTGAAACTTGTCAACTTGACAGGATTACTTTTATAATAAAATTTATTACCTGTCGCGGTTCGAGTATCTTGTTTCTTTCAAGGTACAACCTTGTCACGTGTGTCCGTAAAACTTTGGTAAGCTTACTTGGTTAAATATAATAAACCGCTAATTTAACTGGTATCAGATAAAATAGTACAAGCGCAAGATAAAATTTATTTAGATGTGCTTGTATCCATAACACGGTAAAGATACATACAACTTTCTTTCATATGTCTTCTCCAAATAAACTTACCAAAAATTGCAATCTATTTATCTGTTTGTGTTTAATTAAGTGACTCGCGAAGAAAAATTTCGTGTGAGTTTCTTTGCTTTACTCTTCTAATACTTCAATACTTTATATATCGGGTCGTGCGACTAGACCATTATTCTTCTACCGTCGGTTGCGGATCGACTTTAGCAGCTTAGGAAGATGATATTTCTCATCGCCCGTATGAAGTAACTTCACTGTTTATCCATTAAGCGCGAATCTGATCACCTCCTAACCCGTAAACTATCCTGCTATATCATGTCGAAAAAAAAAGATTGGTATTTTATTACACATAGTTCATTGCTGATATCGATTGTACGATAAACCAATAATTTTATTCACCGGGAACCTCGATTAATAATTTGCTCTCATTAGTTAGAAAATTTTTAACTTAGAATTGCTGTTAAAGCAAGTATGGACAGTTCAATTTTTATAAATAATTTTATTGAAGTATAATTTACATATTTTAGACTACGTATTATTTATTTATTTTTTCATCGTGTTCTATTAATTTTTACTATTAACAAAGTAAATGTTTTAATTTAAGACATAAACGGAAAAATATGTTAATATCAATAATTTCAGAGAGAAACATTTTTTCTACTTTATTAATACAATTTTTTTTTTTATTATATCCTGTTAACATGCTAAAATGAAAATAATATTCTAAATAATAAGGATTAAGTTAAGGATTAAGTTAAGTTGTTCAAAGTATCTTAAAATCATTGTGATAAATAGGATTTTTTATCATTAATTAAACATATTGTTTTAATATTGTTTTAATACTAGGACAATTATAGAATAAAATTTTTCTACAAAATATCCTTGAAAATTAGCAAAGCAGTATAAATTTTTTTTTTTAAGTATAATCTCAGCATTTTGTATTCACTAGTTTTCTCAGTTTCTGCCTGTGATTTAATTATAAATACCTACTGATTTGAAAGCAAATTACTTCTATTTTTGACTACGAACTTTCGCTGTACACGAATGTCGGTGATAATATTCATTACGCTCTTTCAGATAACTTTAGTTTTACTTTAAGAGCTTAACAGGGTAATGCCCCTCCATAGTACAGAGGGTATGTATTTATTAAAAAACAATAGACTTCTTTTTAAAAAGGTAAACACAAATTTCAAGCCACAATACTAGTTGTACTCTTTGAATTATTGCTGTCGGTAAGCGCACGTAACAATAAAAGAAATAAAGTTCAACGACTAGTGTTAGCTGAAATTGTAAAAAGTTACAAAGGTTTCGCAATTACATAGTATCAAATAGGCTTTGTAACCCTGCCCTTTATAACTCTTTCAATGCTGCACTCGCGTATAAAAGGTCATCTAATAATGTTCGCTGTATCCCATGAAGAATTCATGAATTCTTATGAAAGTGATTTCAATTTTTTTCGTTTACATTTAATAAAATACGTTATGGATAATTCTCCATTGAATGGGAACAAAAGTTCCTATAGCGGTAGGCAACATTTTTTAATTGAAGGATTATTTATATTTGTTTAGATATTTGTTCAGATTTATATGTAAACACGATATCTCTGCGATGCCTCGTGCCGTGTGATGGATTATTGTATTTTCAATTAACGTTACGATTTGGTCGATTGTAAGCCTATTGAAAAACTTTTGTTCCAACTCAATACATATATTCGCATATACGCCAATCTATATGTAAATATATACATACATATATTGCTGACGAAACAGAGAGAAAGGGGGAGAGAGAGAGAGAGAGAGGAGTGTAGCACTGGAACAGTTAGAGGATTTGTAGCTGTATTATACCGTTCGCTCTACATATCGCGCATCCTCTTCTAAACTTCTACATAAGTTCTAAGAGGGATCTTTGACAATCCATGGGGATTGAAATTTCCGTCATTGAGCGGCTAGGTGCATCATGAAAATGCCTCAGTAAGCTGATACTGGTTTCGCTCCATTCGTGTATTTGTATCGATGGGTCTCGGTTCACCACATTGACTACGTAATGTCGTATAGATTACCGGGCCTTCAAACGCTACCCCGCAGTGACTCCCTGTGTGCCCAGTTGCATACGCCGCCGAATTATAGAGACGCGCTGCGCCCCATTGAATAAACAGGGCTCTTACGTGCCTCGTAATGTATACCAAATGTCCGTGTGCTGAAGGGTTTCCAAACAGGTACAAAGTGCATTTCGAAATGTGATTCTTGCGTTACTTTAGCAAAGAATTTCACACTCGTGACAATTGGGTTTGTGCTCGAGTAAAATAAACTTTTACGAAAATTGAAATTTGGAATTAACAAAATAAATAATAAATAATAAAAATTTGGACACATTTAAAACATGTTAAGATATATATAGAAATTACGTTTTAATAAAGAAAATGTGCACTCATTATAACTGCGTATTCGATTTTAAGATGTGATTAATATGGTTGAAGAATTTTAATAGGATTCAAATTTATTATATAAAATTTTTAATCTGTAGAAGATTAATATATTCTTTAATAACGCAATTACATTAAATAATAAATACACTTATTACCGTCAAAGAAGATTCAAAGCAGATTATATTACTCTTGGTAACAAGTTACAGACAGATTAATTTACGATAATCAAAATGAGTAAGAGGAGACAGAGCATGCGTATAACTGAAACTAATTACATATTAGTAATATGAACTAGGTTATTCTGATCATTATTTTTTATTTGTCCCACGGACGAGTGTGTCTCATTTAGAATATTCTGCATTCTCTTTGAAATTAGATATATTCTCGCTTCCATACTTTTATTTCTACAATTACATCTTGAAATGTGAACGCAGTTTCTTACGATTACTTAATGTAAGACATAAAACAGGAAAAAGAGTAGACAATAAAAGTTTTTTGTCTTCTTCAATTGGCAAGATGTATGCCATTTTAAATAAAAAAGTAGTTAATGAAAAATAAAACGTGAATGTTAAGAAAATGAGAAATAGAAGAAAAACAAGACTTTTTATATCTACAAATAGATATTTTTTCTACACAATATTTTCTACAATATACAATCAAAATTCTTTTAAATAAATTAATGTATTATATTACAAAGGATCAAGCATAAAAAGTTTATAGGACATATCTTGTATTACCAATTGGTAGAATCATGAAATAATTGCGTAGGTTACTGTAAATTCTGACGCAAATCGCACGTGCGAGCGGCAGGCAAAGAAAATTGCGGCCTATATAACAGATGCATCGAAAATCGATCGTTCAGCGGGGCGGGATGAGGGAAAGCTCATGGCGGAATATTATTGCGGTTGTTTCCGCAAGTTGAGACCAGGTGCATTGCCTCCGGCCAATTCGGAAGGAAACGCATCCTAATCACGTGCGAGGCGGAAAGTTCGCGATGCCACGTGCATTAAATATGCAATTTATCACGCACGGAAGATTTCTTGTGCGGCGCAATCAAAAGGGCTTTTTTCTTGAGGTTTCTTGAACAGTGCACTACGTATACAAAGTTGGTTGATCAGAAAGAAAAAAATAACAAAAGGCTCAACTAAGAGCTATTGCGCGATATAAAGTTAAGTCAACATTTGTCAATCATAAATCATTATTTCTTATTCAAATTTTGCTGAAAGTTATATTATAGTAAATAACAATACTGTATGATATATCGTTAATTGAATTTAGTAGGCAGACATTAATTAACTAATTCATCATTATCTACTCGTTATCCATTATTTTACTATAATTTCAATTAAAGGACCAAAATTGTGTTATCCATTCTATCTCAGTTGTTAGTAGTAATTACTGCAAACATGCAGTATTACATAACACACATTTATTGACAATTATTAATATTTTAGCTTATATTTCAAAGAAAAACATTCATATTTATTAAAAAATAACAGAAAATATTGTATTTTATCTATTTTGGAAAAAGTCTGAATGTTTACTCCAAAGATAGAATTTATATGCAAATAAATGTTGGAAATTGTAATTTGATATTTCAAATACTTATTACTATAATATTTAATTTTTTACCAAAATAGATTAATTTATTAATTTTTTTTTTTTTGACATGCCGGTCGTCTAAATCGTACTTCTGGGACTCTCAAATCGTATTGCTTTTGAAAGTATCGAAATTATGAATTAAAATACTTAAAAATATAAAAAATTTTTATCTATTACTTATTTTATTAATAATTTATTAAAAAAAAGATCAAGTATTTAATCATTATTAAATAGCAATAATAAAAGGTAAAAATGTCGAAATAAAACTAGCTTGCATTTATTTTAAAAGACGACATATTTTTATTCATATCAATTTATTAATTTAATTTTATATTAGTATTATTGTATTGTAGTAAAATTTATAATCATACAATTTTGGAATTTTAATAGATTTTATAAAAATATCGCTTTAATCTTTATTACAATGTAATAATTGCAAATATGTATATACAATAAATGTAATATTTTACAATAAAAAAAGCAGTATACTATTGCACAATTACATTATTATCAGCTATATAAATTAATCAAAAATTAAAATCAACTGTACCTGATTGTTTTTTTTTAAATATTATTCGTACGCACAAAATAGAAAGTTTTGTGTGTATTACGTCGTTCTCATTTATTTTATATTGTCGTCACCAAATATTATTTATATTAAATAAAAACAGAAGTTTATATCAAATAAAATTATTAATATTGTTTATATTAAATAAAAATATTGATGAGATCTGATTTAGGCGACCGATATTCATTCAGCAACTTTCCTACGTAAAGTCTCTCTAAATTAATGTTTAATTTTTCAAAGTAGCTGTATAGATTGCAAACCTTTTTGTTGCGAATATATTTAATATTTCAGTTTATTCATCAAAAAGAATATATCGTGATGTATTAGTACCTGCTACAGTGTGACGTCAATTTCACTAGTGTGACACCGAGTCCTTCTACCGTGGGAAAATGCAATTTTATCGCGGCGAGGTTTGTTTGTTGCAAGATAGAACCGCGCTGACTGTTGCTGTCGGTTGATTTCAGAATGGAGGATAAAGATAAAGGAGCTTCCCTAATGCAATATAGAGCGCACCCGCGCGCCCATACTTTATCTCTCCATTCCTGTTGAATTATTCACGCGTGAACTCCGCGACGAGCATCCCCAAGAATCGCGTGCAGCAGACTTCAGAAGACGCGCTAACTTTGTAAGTCATGTCCGTTAGCTTATGAGAATTCCGTGTAAGCACGCGTTTCTGGAAGATAGAAATTTGACCTTAATTTTAAGACAGCTTGACGGCACCAGAAGTGACGTCTCGAATCACGATAATCACTAATTTGTGAATGCTAAGATAAGCTTTGATGTAAATTTGAATTTACAAAAAAGTGACTATCATTAAATAAGTTACCTGAGCCAAATAAGGCTCTCTTAATTAATTTTATTTATTTTATTTTTAAAAACTCTATTGAGGGGGCTATTGGCAGTGAAGATAAAATTTTTATTTTAATCATTTACAAAATTAAAATATTTTTTTTATATAAAATATTTGTAAATAAATAAAAACAATTTTTCTCTAACTCAAACGTGGATTTTATTATATATTTATGAATATAAGTTCCGAATAAATAATAAATTGAAAATAACAAAAAAACTAAACATTATCTTCTAAATTAATTTCAAAATGATTATTAATTACAAAAACAAAATGTTTTTGTGTTTAATGTTTACTCTTAAACATCACGATATCTTTAACTTAGTCTTCAATTTGTCTTTAATTAATCTTTTAGTCTTTAGAAATTTCAAGTTATTTGGATGCAATTTAACTTCTCAAAAGCTACACAGAAAATCGTTATTCTCTGGTGTAATCCATACATAACAAACAACAACAAATAACAATGGTTATATAAGTTGGCTTTATTTAATAAGTACGTTGTCTCTAATAAAATATACTTATTCTAAAAAATCTATATATATTATTTTCTAAAGTTAGAAAATTGAATAATATTATAATATGTTATCATAAATCATAAAATAATGTATACTTAATAAACTTTATAAAAACGGCTTATACACTTCAACAAGTTTTGCATTAATAGATGTTGCTACCGGTTCTAATTCCGCAGTTTCTTTTTTACCTACTTTCTACAACACATCTTCTAAGCATATGATCTAGGGGCGTAAAGCATATTTTTAAATGGTAAATTTAAAAGTGAGCCTTATTTAGTGCTGGACCTTAGCTCAACTTTTAGCTCAATTTTTACACAATTTATTTGAATGGCATTTTTTTATTTTATTTTTTATATCTGGTAGATTTTGCAGCTATATTCAAATATATTCAAATAATTTTTTTATATACGTTTTTTTAAATATATTTTTTCAATATACACTCAACAGTAAAATTAAAGCATTACCTATTCTGATTGCCAAAAAGGCGAAATTCAAGAGTATAATTTTGTAAAAAATGATTGTAAAAATATTAAAAGAAAACATTTTAAAGCTTGAAATCTCTAGTTTCGAGATTAATAATTCATTAAACAATTTACAGATTGTTTACCCGGATTCAAATGGGGATTTGTCAAATCTCTAAATTTTTAGCAAATTTTGCAGAGCTCCACGGCATGAAATAAAAATTGAACGCAAATGCGGTTTACAGCATTCAAAAGTGCAAATAGCTTTAATTTAGCTTTAATTTGCATACTTGTTGAGCCTTGTATGATTTTTTTCGCTGAGTTATTCAACACTGAAATAAAAATGGCCTTTTTTGCTTCAATGTTGAATAACTTGATGAATAAAAATTGTACAATGCTCAACAAGAACGCAAATTAAAGATAAAGATTTACGGTTTTGGACACTATAAATCGCATTTTTGTGAGATTTTTATTTCACGCCGTGTAACTTTGCAAATATCGTAAAAAAAATTTGTCAAATGTCAAAATTTTATACAAACTTCGCAAAGTTCCATGACGTGAAACAAAAATCGCACGAAATTGTTTAATGAATTATCAATCTCGAAACTAGCGATTTCAAGCTTTAGAAAGCCTTTTGAACATTTTTTTTATGATCATTTTTGACAAAGTTACATTTTCTTGAATTTTGTCTATTTTTGGGAGTCAAAATAGGTAAGCTTTAATTTTGTTGTCGAGTGTATAAAAACGCTGTCATAAATTCCATAAATACATTCATATTAATATGACATTTTAACGCACTTTGAAGCTTGTAATTTTGCAACGCTATTATTATTTAAAAAAAAACCGTGTATGTTATTTGGAAGACCATGAATTTTTGGTATAAAAGTATGTAATCCATTTAGAAATAAATAATACTGCGACATGACGATGAATTTAGCGCGAATCCGTTTCAGTTGCACGTTTGATCAAAACGTTACGCTTCAAACAAAAAAACGAAAGCCGATACTGGGATTTAACGACATCAATCGAAACCGCTGAAATGGCAACATAGAACCGTTATATAATCTATGGAGTTAAAATTTATACATCGTTCTAATTCATATGAAAGCTTGCGTCTCTGACCATGTAATTTTTATACGTTCGAACGTGATCTAATCATTTTGTAGGGATCGCCTTTCACGTGATGCAAATAACTAAATTACGTTTAACATGGCAGCGTTGGAGCAGCTTTTTCGGAGCTTTTTACGAAAAACGTAGAGGCGAAAGCTGATAGGAAAAAAGTTTAGCTTGTTCTCCCTACTCTTTTTTACAGCGTCGAGTGCACGGTGGCATTTTTTGTAAACTGATTATTTTGAAAGGACCGTAAGTCAAAATTTAAAATCTAATAACTTTAAACTGAGTTCTGATGAAAATTAATGCAGCGCATCTGTCTTAATAAAATTTTCAGGTATATCATCTTCAGATTTCAATAAAAATTTATATTTTATTAATATTTGTCTGTCTTTTGAAATTTCTAAAGAATTTAATATTACCTTAATCTTTATTTTTGGTCAAAATTGTATTTTTTATTTTATATACATTAAGGGGAACAATGCTTTCAAAAATAATTTTCAGTGTAGTAGTTTTGTATCAGCCTAGCTTTACGTAACATGAAAGTTTTGACAAATCAAAATAGCGATCATTCATTAATTTTGTTCTGTGTATGAATAAATACATATAATTTAAATCGCAATGTTACGAAAAATTATTTCTGTCAAAATAACTTTTGTATAAAAGTAAAAAGTTTAAGAGTAAAAATTGAAAGATATAACGATAACACGAACATTCTTTCATTGTGTGAATATTCTTTCACTGGTGAGATATCTTGTGGAGCACTTTGTGGGCAGGTGAAAAATATTTGTAACACATTGGTTCGGCCAACTTTTCTCGCCAAAAGATTTTACTGTAAAGGAGTGAAAAGGGGAGAGGAAAGGGTAGCGTGACACAGGTCAGAGAAACCACAGACTCGAGGAACGAAACTTCATTCGAAAGCGAAGTAATACGATGTTCTGTTCGACTTGGCGAAGCGTCGAGACGTCAACGTCAACAAGTCGGTGAGCTAGCTACATTTAAACGACCGTTAGAAGTGACGCAAGCTCTATTAACTTTTACAAGGAAAGCTGCAAATGTGACGCTGATTCGTATTAGGCGCGTTCCCAGTACGTTGCATGATGATGCGCATACGAATGTCGCAAAATATATTTCTTAGAAAAAAATCTCAACCAAGTAAAATAAAAAATTATGTGTTGTTATACGTAGACATTTCATAAATCGATAAAATCGAGAGGCCGACATTAGAGAAAATTAAAGATATTCTATTCATGGTAAGCGGTATTTCCATAATATAATGTGTCACATGTGTGAAAAAAAATTCTAAATCTGTATTTTTATACGAAACTCTTCTACTTCACCATTCTGATCCAAGAATTACACTTTTGAATTTTGTCGATGTTTTCAGTTAAGTCAATATTCCTTATAAAGATTGTAAAGCTAATTAAATTTATTTATATATATATTAGAGCTGGCATTTCATGTTGTATGTTTTTTCCATTCACATATAATCACAAATAAATCCTCGAATTTATGGAATTAAAAACATTTGATATTTAATCATATTCAAAGCATCAGTCGTCGGATTTTTCTTTTAACGTATAAACGCAGATTAACCATCGTCGCTTTTGCAAGGCAACGGGGTTGTAAAAAGCACTGACCTAAAAAGTACAAGAAGCGATAAAGAAAAAGAGGGTGGAAAACGTAAACAGGTCGAGCGTTTAAAATAAAGTGTAAGCGAAGGAAAGTCTCGACGTCTCCATGAAATCAAGTTGCGGAACTTTTATTATTTATTTGTTAGACACGGCGCAAATATCATATGGCTGACGGGTCATCTTAAGGTACGCTGGAACTGTCACCTGTCAGAGAGCTGAAGAGACAAAGCATAAGACAACTGACAACTTTTCCACTCGAATTAACTAGAACAATATACTTTCGCTTCCGGAAGAAAATATTGTATGAAAATGAGTAATTTCGTTGTTAATAATTTCAAATTTATGCTTCATTTAATGGAAACTCTGAAGTTGAATAGTTTTGCAGAATTGGGCTACTATAGTAACTACGTGATCTTTACATGTATACAAATATATTTTTTAAACGTTTTTGTAATTTAATACAATTATATATTCTTTTTTTATCTTTGAATTGATTCTATTAGAATTTTGTCAAATATTCAAATAGTGATTAATTTATTTTGAAATTGTTATCTAGGAAACTTTAACGAATTAAAAACTGTTTTCCATGTTCCAGTGATTATAATTATATTACAGAAATGTCGTGATAGAATACTTCTTCTCAAACTCCCGATTTTATTGATTTACGGAACATCTATGTTCAACAATACGTCAATTATATTAATTACTGAAATATTAAATTTTGTTTTATTGAATTATTGTTATATTATAATATTTTCATAAAGATGTTTAACTTATTTCAATTTAACTGAATTTAGTAAAATTTGCAAAACAAACAATGTCCGTTTTACTCCAATAGAATAGAATTCAATCAGTAATCTTCAAATAAATCGAAAGAAGCTTCTCTTCTGACTTGAAAAAAATTACTCAATGTCTCTTGTTGTTTTTCACGACCTTTCATTGAAAAACATTGAGGCTACAAGAGCTTTCTGATCAAGAGAAAAGCCTTTTCTAACTTTTTCTCGACTTGCAAAAAGCGCAAATCATACATTTGCAGGGAGCTTCGTATTCCTTCAGAAAAATGTGGCAGCGATTCGAATTGCCGATTTCTTCGAATAGAATCGCCCCGTCTCGACTACGCAGTGGTGCGATTTTTCTGAGCGAGCTCGTAAGCATGATTTTCCGCCGAATGCATCTAGCTTCGATTCGCGGCGACACCCTCCGAAGTGTCGTAAAAGATTCGCGATTCCTTGAGCGGGTAAATGAAGTTTGCGGTTGACGGAACAAACCGAATTGCGATAACGGCGAAAGCAAAGGGTCTGCCATATGGCTCACGAGCAATAAAAATGAAGTTAAGGTAAAACATGTGTTTTTAGAGATTTTGAGAGATTCTATTAAAAAGATCGTAGAATTTCTAAGATACGTGAAAAGATAATTATAAAATTAAACTCTCTCTCTCTCTCTCTTTCTCTCTCCCTCTCTCTCTCTCTCTCTCTTTCTCTCTCTCCCTCTCTCTCTCTCTCTCTTGCTGTCTACTGATGCATCATTAAATATCACGAGTAACGAATATTTAAAATATAACTTTTTCATTCAAGTAATAGATTAAATCTTGCTTTTAAATAATATACTAATAATTTTTTTTAAATAACATTTAAAAAGTGTAATGATTAATAATTTTATTATTATTGTATACATAATAATAATACCAAAAGGAAAGTGGAGAGGAGGAAAGAAAAACAGAGAGAGAGAGAGGGGGGAGGGGGAATCAAGAAATTGATAGTTTAAACTAATAAATTTATGATATTGCGTATATTGTTTATTATCTTCATAATGTTTTATGAAAATAATATTTTCCCATTAGCAACATAGAAACAGTAATCTATTTGTATTAAATATTTGATATTAAGCTCTTGTTTTGTTATTACTTGTTAATGAAGACACCAATCTATGCACGTTGCACATTAAATATAATACGATTAATTGATAGTACATTAAATATGATCTTTATATTATCCAAACAAATTTTTTTTTAATTAAACAATAAATACTTGATATTACATTTGCAACGAGTATATAAGCTAAATATAAATTCCAATATAAATTGGATCTTGATATATTGAAATTTATTTTAGCAAAACTTACTTTGCTAATACTAAAAAAACTATCATGATTAATAATTTCAACTTTTCCCAAATTAATAAATTGCATTTTAAATAATATATGTCTGTCTATCTGTCTCTCTCCTTCTCTCTGTCTGTTCTCTTTCTTTCTTTACATATTTTTATTTTAATAAAATATTTGATTATATCATCACATATCGATTTATAATGCAGTGCTTCATACATACATTTTTGCTATAACGAGAAATTTTAAAATATTTTATAGTATCAATTTGTTATGCGTATAAATAGTTTATATTTTTTCTTTTATAATTTTGTACACACACATACACAGTTAAATATATTAATACAAAATATCGCGTGTGTATATACATCAATTATAACTGCGTTCCGAAATTCACTGCCAGTACTGAAAATCTATAGTTTATAATACGTGTATTATAAATTTGTATACAGTGCTGGAATGTCAGAAAGCAGCCTATGATCTCATAAAAATCGTATATCACGGCTCGTATATCACTGCAATTTGTCATTTGTTATTTAATTTCATAAAGATTACAATAATCAATAATTTCATGATAAACAAAATAACAAAACAAGTAATAAATTGCTTACTGCTTGATTACTGTCATTGCCTGAAGCATTCTACGCTTCTCACAGATTTCTCCGTTGTAATATCACTCATGAAAAATATACTAATTACACATGATATTTTATATGGCACTCCCAATGCTAATAGCATCTATTTATTAGTAATCAATCGATATTATGCTTTTCCTATACATATATCATTCGCGTTTCAGCGTGTATTGCTTCATATTTAATACGAAAAAAGGGGCGGACAAATTATATTTGAATCCGCGACAAGATCTAATTATAAATTATATGTGAATTAGTATATTAAAGCAATGATCATCGCTTCATAACAGTATAATTATTTACACTTTCCAATTCTTCAATTGATTTCTATTTCGAATAAATCACCTGTAGGTATTTGTTTCGATAAAATTACTGTATGCTTTCGAGTTGTTAATTGCATAAGTTGATAATGAAGTGCCGGCTGTTAATCATTAATTCATAAAATAATTGCATCTTATTGCTTGTCACGACGATGCTCTGAAGAATAATGCGATATTCGAAGCGATTCATGCTTGCTATATGCCTGCTAAAGAAGTCTTGTGCGCGTCGCGCGGAACAATAGAACGATTTTGTGCACGGTGCGCTATAATCTATAAGCTACGCAAAAACAAACGACGAGCATCGTGTGCCAGCCATTACGAAATATTTAATACTTTACAAGATGTATCTTGACGCCGAATATACATTATTTCGTGCACTCCAAAGTACTCATTAATGAACAATTGTTACATTATGTGGTTTTACTGAAATTATCTGTATTATTTGATTCAACAATTCGTTATACGCTCTTCATGTAAAAATGATAAATATTTATATTTTAATGAATAAAATTTTATATATATAAACGAAATATATTTAAAATTAAACCACAGCATTTAATGAATTATTAAAAAATAATTATTACTAATAAATGATATAATAAAGAAGTAATTTTTATTGTTTATTGTTCCTATTTTGAGTGAGTAAATTTTTATATTATCTTATCTTAATAATTAAGTATTATTTTGACATATATTCTTGAGTCAATCTTGTAGATTGGTAATCATTAATATTTATTTTAAAAAATGTTTATGTTTTGATCAATAACGCAACAGACAAAGTCTAACTTAAAATACTTTCGATTTCGGCTTGAAATTCATCGCATGAATGGAAGCGCAGTAAACTCGTGTGTGTAATAACGTGCTGTATGCGTGGGAAGAGAGCATACGTCGTCGAAATATTTAAATAAATGTGCATATAAATCAAATATTATGTTTCTTATATTGAAAATTTATTTTGATGAAAAGACTATTACTATATATTAAGTTTAGCATTTAATTGAAGGTTGAAGGTAAAATTTACTTTAATATAAAAAAATATCCATGTAAATTAATTCACTATTATTATTTACTCGCTCTCTCTTCAGTTATTTTCTCTTTCTCTCTCTCTCTCTCTCTCTCTCTCTTTCTCTCTTTTAAATTTTTATGATCCGTAAGAAGAAAAAAATACGATCATTTTATTAAATAAAAAATCTTGACCGCTTCTCTAATTGTTTATAAACTTTAAAATTATTTCCATTTGATACAAAGATTATAGATTCTAATTAATCTCGCAAATATATTATTAAAATAGTGCATAAAATAGTTTTGCCACATACTAACACGTATTGATTATGAGTTTACATTCGTATTTACATGTAATTATTTTTATTCTTTTAAATTACATATTTTCCGCGCAGATCTTTGAAACGACTCTCAACCAACAGCTTATCGAGAGCGCGGAACATTATCGCGGCAAAAATAATATTGATTTTAGTATTTTACAGTGTGATCCACGCAGGAGTGCCGTTTCACAAGAATCTATGCGATTTCTATATTTGTAGGATATTGCAGATATCCTGC
This sequence comes from Solenopsis invicta, assembly GCF_016802725.1. Classification (NCBI taxonomy): domain Eukaryota; kingdom Metazoa; phylum Arthropoda; class Insecta; order Hymenoptera; family Formicidae; genus Solenopsis; species Solenopsis invicta. The sequence continues at coordinate 18,114,809 of NC_052665.1, forward strand.
GATCATCCATCCACTATATGCGATGATCTGTCCAACGGACTAGAGCATTCTGTCTTTTCAGAATGCACTCTACTGCATTTTCTATCTAGTTTTCATGGAATAAGGAAAGATATTATTAAATAGTAACAACATAATAATAACAAGCAGCGATCAATTTTGTAAATTGCGAATAAAATTTTTCAAAGATTTAGAACTTTTTAAATTAAAATTACTTAAAAACGAAAAAATGATATTGATAATCATTATAATATTGTTTCATTTCAAGATAATTAAATTTAAATTATTATTTTCAAATGTTTAAATATAATTGCTTAAATGCAACATTGATTTTGACAAACGCGCTTGCTTAATCATGAATAAATAATATTTGGTAATGTCGTGGAATTGATCATAGTCGAGTAACACGCCTGAATAAGCTATTGCTTGTAACTTATGTTGTTTCCGGCATTAAACATAAACAGTCCCGCCTTTAACGCGATAATTACATCCTGAAGTATTTGCTTCTGAAGCGAATATAATTTGACGTTTATTATAATGCAACCAGTCCGCATTCATTATGGTAGCGTTCACTCAACGATATACTTTGACACACATATGAATCCGTTTATCGTCGCGACCCGATGTGACCATATTTCACCAATAAATTACTAACCTATAGAGCAAAATCTCTCTCATCTCGACAAGAACATAATTCCATAATAATAACATAATTATCCTCGACGTTGCTGTACAAAGAGCAATTTACATTTCCTTTCAAACATTTGAAATGGCCATTGTGATATAATTGCAACGCGAAAACTCATTTTATTGTCCGTGTGAAAATAGAAATACTATTACAATTTAACAGTAATCTTACATTTTACTGAACTATTACTAATACCTGTTATCATCAATGTTAGATTTTTAAAAAATTGAACGGACACTTTATATGATCGTGATCTAGGGAGAGAAGTAAACATTGATCTAGCAGTAACATTCGTAACGCGATCATTGGAGAGAATTAGTTATTCCTCGTCCGTCTTTCAGCACGTGCGTGACTCGAGTCGCATGTGGCGTCATGCACTTGCGTAAGCCTTCAAAATTAGCGAAGTTCGCGGGTTGCAGATGGGACGCGCGGAGCGTCCTTCGTTAACGCTGGGGCGTGCAAACTCGAGCGACGTGGTTCATTACACACGTATTGGGGATTACCGGAAATAATCGGACAGCGACCGTTGCAATCGGATTAATTCGCATGCCGTTGGCGGCAGGCGCATGCTGACGGTTCGTTACGTCGACCGTTCCCGTCTGTTTCGTTTCTTCTTCATCGCCGATCGCGTTCGGTTGCTGTAATCTTTCCTTTTTAATGAATACGTATAAGTGCCGCACCGACAAAATTTTATTTATTACCGCTGTCTTTGATGAGCTTTGATAGTATCAAAATTGTCAATTTAATTGCTACGTAATTTATTATATATTTATTTATTTCTGGCATTTCTTGGTTTTTTGTACAATACACCAATTTCAATTGGTTCAAACATTTTATAAACATTTAAACATGATTTTTATTTAAATGCATATTTAGTCAAATTTTCTATTATATTTGCTTAGAAACAATGTGAATTTAAATTTGAATTAAGTTTCATTATTTACATGTAATTCGTGTTCTATTACCATTTCAATCATTATTTAAAGTTTCACGATAGCTCAATTTAAATTCGAGTTCTATCTATTAGTGTTACGCTTTCTAAATCGTGTTTTAACAAATTCCGTTTAAATTGCATCAATTGTTACAAATGAGAGAGAAAAGGGAAAATTAGAAAGAGAGGGGGGAGGGGATAGTAGGATTATAATTGATTAATAGCTAATGAGATAAAGGGATTGCAGTTATTTTATACGAAACGAGCCTATTATTTTGCGTTTATCCATCGAAAATTAGTTAAATTCTATAACGTATCTATATGTATACATATGCATATACATATATATATAACATTTTGAAATAATATTTTTTGTTGCTACTTTAAGTATTAATAAAATGACGGATTTAAAGATAATATTATTAAAGCTTGCTTCTGGGATATAAGACATTTTGGAAATGCAAGATTTTTTTATTCTGTTTAATCATCTCATATGTTACACTTTAATATATATTACATAATTTTAAAATTTAGTTGCTTTTTAATTTATAATTTCTATTTTATATCTTTCATCATGTGATATATAGTATTTGTACTTGGAGATCTTGTCACATATATGTCAAAATTATTTGCTTTAAATTTTTCATGACGTCCGTATTGGTCGTTTCGTAAAAAACTTGGCTACGTTACGCAACGGAATCGCAGGCTAGAGTCCACGTTAGAAACGGCTTACATGTATAAAGCAGCAAAAGAATTCTACGTCGCATTTAAAAACGGCATTGCAATAATTAAAACGCCGGCCACCAGAGTATCCAACACAAGGAGAATTATAAAATGTAATTGCTATACAAGAGGAGAAAGAGGACAATGTGTGTACATGCATTGCACGCGGAATAAAAACTTTTATGGAATGTAAAACTTGCGTGCCATCTGTAGCAACGCTATCATCCAGTTACATATGTCGTTACATCATCTTTAACGATTTAATCGATTAGATATTTTTAGATCGCTCTCGGGTGTCATTTCCATAAATTTTAAATTTAGAATAGTAATTTCATTAATTTAAAATAAGAAAGGGAGCTGATGTATAAAATTACATTTTTTCTTATTTTAATGTAATAAATTAATAATTGGTTTTCTAATAATATCAGATAAAAACAAAATAGAGGCTTTTGCGTTTTGTTACTACTATGTTTAAAATTATTTATTATTTACGTTGTTTTAACTTTTTTTCGTACCGTGAAGTAAATACTATTACGCGATAATTTTTACGACTGCATTATGATATGGATGAAATCGATAACTATGCAATGTGATAAAAATGCAGCATGGTACAAAACTACAAATATAAATTAGTATATCAGTCCGTCTTATATAGCATCGATCAAAAGTGTATGTGTAAATTTGTTAAAAATAAGGATTAATAACAAAAATCATATATTTCGGTACGAATAGATATTCGACCGCAGACGAATCGAATACACGCAGCGATGCCTTCAGTAATGAATTCCCTGTAAAGATCAGAAAACGGCAGAAAGCCCGGATTTGCAATGAAATCGTGACGATGCGGCACAAAGGCAGCCAGGATGCGAGTGATCCCGGGCGATTCTGATCTCGCATAGACGATTGGCAGTCGACGCCATGCCGTTCTATTCTCCTTTCTCGTATAGCTTGCCCTCTTTATTCCCCTTCAAAGTCTCTGGTATTGCCGCTCTCCTTTCCTATTCGCGGATGTATATACCACCACAACGCTTTCTCTTCCATCGCCGCCGTTTCTTGTCCTCTTTGCCTCTCTTCCGCGATTCTCGTAACCGAGTGCTTCCTGTGGGGAAGCTGCCGCACAGGCTGTGGCTGTTCCCGGCTCTCCCATTCGTGCCTTCCTGTTATCTTAAGGCTCACGCTACACGTCTTGCCGTATCTCGCCCTCGAGATTATCAGCGATGAAGAAAAGATGCTACTTGCAAACGGCTCCATTGCCATTTAGTAATCGGCGCGCAAAAATCTAGTAGATACTATTATCGGAAGAGCTCAAAGAAAATTATAAATTCTAGTGATAAAAAAAAAGGAGGAGAGCAGAGTGTAAACGGCACAGTAATAAAAGCTCTTGCTTCATTCTTCATTAAGTAATACGAGTTCCTTTGTTCTTTTAAGTTTAAAAGGGATGCTTGATATTGGCATCTCATAGCTTTTTGTACATTAAATCTTGTAAAAGTAAAAGGAAGTTACTTATTTACTTGTTGATGATCACATTACCTTCGTTAAAGATCTGGTTCGAGACTTAATTATACTGTTAGAAGAATAGATCTCTAATGAATGTCCGAATTAAAGGTAACTGCGCAAAGTCATTACCAGTTATTATCAGAAAAAATGCGTTTCTCGTATTTTAGTTAAAGGAAAGTAAAATAATAAGAAAATAAAATAAAGAGAGAGATATAAAGGAAAAAAATCCAAGCGTTTCTTGTTTCTAGCTTAATTTACATATGATCATCTCTTATCTTTCTTTAAATTTTATTTGACTTTTGATCGACGAGCAAATATTTAATGTTGGAAATTATATTTTGGAATTAGTTATGATAATAACGAGTTTTCTCTAAATATAAAAATCTTTTTATGGTACAAATCTTATTAGCGATGATAGAATCTTTTTTTTCATAGATGAACAGGCAACCAAATGTGAAAGGTTGTATAAGAAAATTTTATAATTTAAAGAAAAATATTTTTAGTAAGTGAGTTATAAAGACAAACAAGAATAATAATCTTCATATATAAGATTAAATCGTACAATATTTTTTATCTTTAAATTAGAAGTCTTAATCTTGCCGTGCCAAAATATACCTTGAGTAAATAGTAAATGAGCATTTTCAAAATTATTAATTGTTTTGTTAAATAAAATATTTAATATGTAAAATAATATAATAATTTTTGAAAATAATTGTTCACTAATCACAGCACTTCTTGTAAACATAAACATTTAGCTAATGTTTTCAAGATTTAATTTAAAGGCTAGTTTCAAAATCAAGAGTTAACAAATTGTAATAAATTAAGCCATAAAAATGGAAATAATTAATCGCATCTTTTTTCTATAAACGCAAACTTTGTCTAACGAAGATTTTATTGTCGCGAAAGTTATAAGAAAATTAAGAAAGTTTATATCAACTAAAACGGCAAGTTTTGTTTAAGTAAATGTCGAGGTTAACTTTTTGCCGGATAGTGATTTAAAATCTTTTCCGAGTGGGCATGTAATTTTTTTTCCCTCTCCCTTTGAAGTGCAGCATGAAGTTGTGTAACGCGATCTCTAAGTAAATTTTACTTCTACTTCGTGAAGAAATCGAGTGCACTCACTGAGTAGGAAGTATCGAGAGCTTTTCATCGCAATGTTTAGAACTTCTCATTTTCTCAGTTAGTGTATAAAGTTAAGCATACGGAAATATGATATCCCCACACGATAACACGCAAGTTCGATCGCGTAGCTACGTACATGTACAACTATTTTCCTCATTTTGACATTTTAGTTGGTTGTATAACGCCAAGATCAAACAATGGGCTTCTTTCAGGGAATTGTTCCGTGCACCTTCTTTTCGTGCCTTTTCTGGTTTCCATAGCTCAGTTTCCTGACTGGAAACTGAGAGTGCTTTTTACGAGACACGCGCATTGTCGTACCTCGATTTTTCTTGTCGCCTCGTGACCGAAATAATGAAAATCCTGCAAAGAAAATGAGGATCTAAGCTTTAAATAATTGTATGTAATAAATTTGCCAGTTGGATTCACATTTCTTCATTTTATACTCAAGTGTCTTTCATTGATTTTACGAATTACAAATATAAAAAAAAGAAAGTACTGATTGATTCTGGCGTGACAGTTCAATTGTCGAGAAACATTCTTGTACACCGAATTCATTTCCAGCAATAGCGTTTTAAATGCGGTTCCGCTTCGCGTAAAGCGCATGTAACCTCTCACCCGTTTTTTCCTATTTGCACGGGTTGCTTTCCGCTAGTTGTTTCCCACATCCTTGCATTTAGTTCCTTTCCGTCGTTCGTAACGGAGTACTTCCCGCGAACAAATGCGTTGGCGGTAGCCGCGTTGCCTTGTGACGTCTTTTCGCCGTTGTAATTATGACGAGCACGCTTTTCATAGTCTTTGTATACTTTTATTCGTTCCTTCATACCAGCCTTTTATAAACATTTCCTCCTCATCCAGTTGCGATATGTTAAAATTGCTTTTCTACGAGCGCGACTGACGCAGCTGTCGCGGATCATTGCAGCCGGGCTCGCGCTGGCGGAACTTTTTATTCTCGAATTTAAAAACGAGCTATTCGCGGCGATGTCGATAGTCGTGGATAATCGAACCAAATTGGACACGGTAATATTGTCCTTACTGACAAAAAAAGTCTTTGCTAGAAAAAAATAAAATAAAAAGATATATGTTTTTTTTAAGTATTTAACAACTTTGAGTCATAATTTATTATAAATATTATTTAGATTGCGCTTTTAACTTTACGATTATACATTGTTTTGTAACGTGCAAATCTGAAAATTTTATACACACTTTTCTTCTTCAATATTTTCAATTTATGCTCGAAAAACAATGCGCGACGCGAAGCGTCAGCTGTATCAACATCACTTCGTGCGATCAATCGAAACTTTTAACTAACACAGAGCGCAGACCACAATAAATCTCCTGTCGCTCAAATTGCATATTAATTTAGTCATTTAACACACTGCGCTTTACTTACAATTTGATAACAATTAACGTATAATATATAGTTAATTTACTGAGAAACTTTTTATCTCAAATTGTACGTTCGTTTAAAGTAAAATGTTTAATTTATGAAAAAGGGAGAAAGAGAGAGAGAGAAGAAAGTTTTCTTATTAATATTTTACATGGTTCGTGCAACTTTATGTTTGCTATAAGATTTTGTGGCACACGTTAATCCATAAGTTTACTTGAAGGATAAAACGGGATAACGCGAAGTATCACAAAAATCTTCGTCTGAAATCTTTAAGATATTAAATACTTAAAAAAATTTTGAATAAGAAACATTGAAGGTTAATATAATTTTAATGACAAAGTGTTCAAATTATTTGTTGTGTTAGAATATGATGTTATTGTAAATTTCTTTCACGATGTTGGATTTAAAATTAGCAGACGAACATGTTGAATTCCACAATGGTATTATTCGCAACTCTCTCGAACGTTTCTCGGCAGGCTCAATGGTAGATTTTATTTTTGTGTTTGATCGTTTCATGCTGTCGCAGCCGCGCTCAAAGTGTGACTGAGATTAACGACTCTGGAGACGAAACGTATTTCTATCGACAAGCGTGTCGTTGGGAAAAGCTCAGATTAAGCTGTAAGTACCGTAGCTTAGCGCGTATCAGCTTTCGCGTCAACGTTGCATTAAATCGATCATTAACTTCCGCGCTGTCTGGGAGATCGTCGTGGAGTGCAGTTGAGCCCGATGACGCGCGAATTAACACGATAAGGTAATAACTGGGTAATAGTACGGCAATTGCTTTAAGTCTCGTAAGAAGAAGGATGATCTCGTTAAAAATTCCAACCATCACTTCGTTCGTTCGCTTTCAATATAAACGAGGAGAATTGCGCAACTATATCCGAAGCTTAATTTTTTTAAATTATTTTTCGCCGCTTATTCGTTTTATCAAATAAAATCTGTTTGGATTGATTCGATTTGTCGTATATCTCGGCTACAATCTCGTTCGCTTATTTTGCTATACTTTCAATCAGATTCCGCGATGCGCGCGATCTTATGCATTCTGCAACAAACAGGGCTGCACGTTTCCCACAAATCGCCCCCGAGCGTTTTATAGAGGAAGGAATTTCCAGCGGAATAATCAGTACTTAAACTACCACGGAATTTAACGGCGTCGAATTGAATCTAGGTGGGTAACTTCGTTGAACCTGGCGGAACGTATCGAGCCAATGCACGTTTGACTGACCGATGCGATATAGGTCAGAAGGATCGTGTTTATCTAGTAAATCGAGCACCATCGTCGAGTAGTGCAATCAGTTAAGCGTATTTGTCGACGTGGCTACGATCGTGTTTGTCTTCAAACTTTCGTAAGTCTCCGATAACTCGTATTTTAATGGAGACTCCATTCCCTGAACTTTGATTACGATCTGTTATAGATCTGTTTATATTATCGATTTAATGCGTTTATATGCAACATAGATTCAATCGTCAACATTCAATGTTTACAAAGCTAGTGGTAACTCACTGTGCATATATGAGACGCATCAAATCTGCTGTACTTTTTCCATAGAAAAAGTACAGTTAAATTAATTGAAGAGATTTTTGTTACAAACAGCATCGAATTTCAGATACGATATTTTAATGGACAATTGTTGCAACAGTTCACATGTAATGACACTAAAAAGTTGTAGAAAACGAGAAATGTATACTTTTTATAAAGTAATTCGAGACTCTCGAAATTTACGTTAAAATATAGTTGCGACACATTTACGTCGGAAAAGAATCGCAGAGTCGAAAAACCAAAGTAAATTCGCATGACGAGACGCGTATGAAATAATATAAATTTGTTTGCTTTTTTCTCTATAAATGGAAGAGCTGCGTTTGGAGAAAAACCGGAAACTCGAGATCAATATACGACAAAGACGACTGTTATGTGCGGCGTGGAGAGTCCGATAGTATCGTTGACCGGATGACGTTTCGTTGAGAGCTCCTTTTAGTAGAGGCATCATACGAGAGAGGCAAGGGGCTTGTAGGTGCCGGAAGCTTTCGACGGGAAAGCTGTTAAAACGTAATAAGGATAGAGCGGCCACCGCAGATTACGTTTCCCGTAAACTGAGAACGTACTTTTTTAATGTTCGATAATTCCGTTCATCATATCAGTAGACTTCTACGTGCAAAATTGTACTCGTAGGTATATTGGTTTCTCGGACAATAATTTTGTATTGTTGCAGATTTTATTATACCAGAATTTTTTAATTATCGATCGACATGGAGAATGGGATTATTAACAATTAGATTGGAAAAATAAATTTCTTTTTATTTATTATTTTAACTGAAAAACTAATAAGAGAAAAATGTGTCCAATATTTGAATATAATGTAAATATTACATCAATAGTGAAAATCGTGCCTTCTCTATTAACGAAGAAACTATACGAGCGTAGATTATGAAAGCATGATGGATGCACAGCCCTGAGACTCAAGAATTATCGATTATTAAATAAGTAGCACAACTATTCTTGGGCTGCTGTATTATAAGCATCTCTACTTTAGTGTCAGTAGTAACTGACAGTTATAACGCGACAAGAGACTGAAGTAATAGACAGTAGTCAGCGAACGACGTCGTAACGACGAGATGGCATACGCGATGCGCAATCACGGGATGAGTTTTCACGGCATCTTCAGCAGCTATCTCGCGTCTCATCCGCGTAATTATTCGGTAGACTTTATCCCGTGCGAGAAGGAAAACTACGTACTATATAACTGCGGCTTCCAGAACGGTGTCCAAGCGGGATATACTGCCCAACTCGGCGAGAAATTTTCCGGGCAAAAAATAAATATTCAGCGCCATGCGACAACGTTACGAGCAACGAAACTTTTCGCGCTCAAACTCGCCTCGTCTCGTCACGTTTCTATAGAAAAACGATCCACAAACCCGCTACTATATCCGCCTAAACGGCACAGTCGCTGGTGCAAAGTGTCGCATGCGCGTCGTGAAACTTTGAGAAACACGGCCCGTTGGTAATACTACCGTTTGTTGAACATGGTTTCGGAAATTACGCGGAATGTCCTGGGACACGCGGGTAGGGAACGTTTGACGATAATTATTATATATACCATAAATCTATATACGAATGTCCAGCAACGTTTTTTCATGCGACGAATTTTAATAGCAAGTTTTTTTTACGGTTTAATTTTTTGTGATAAAAATTTCATAGTTATTATTCACTGTAAACTCCAAGTTCTCGACTTTAAGCTGCATTTAATACAAATGCAATTTATGCAAGTATGTGCTTCCCTCAATTAATCTTATATGCATGGATTTATTAATAATTGCTTTCGATATGAGATAGATTATGGAAGCGTTGTTCTGCGGCGTTCCCTGACGCTTCGCTTTAAAGCGATTATAATTCATAAACACGATCCAGCGGACCGTCCTCTATTTAGACTCTAGCACCATATTTGGGATCCAAATTTAACACTAATGCATCACTTCCCCTCGTATAAGCCTCACGAATATAAATTTACCCTTGGGGGAGAGCGCATAGAGACTGTATGTTCTATGCACATGAAGACTTAGGATTCGTTTCAGAAGTCCCATTAGATTAATGTAAAGATACAATTGTATGATTTATTATTATATATATTGTATACACAGTGAGAAAAAAGTTATTAACTTGACTAAATTCTTCAACTCGATGAAATTTTTTCAGTTTCACTATTTATATACATATTTAACTTTAACTATTGTACATATAATTTAATTTAATAATTATACTTTAATTACATTTTACTTATTTGTATGCAAATATATATACAACAAAACATACACACACACACACACACACACTATAATGTAAAGATCTCGTATTAAGAGTAATATTCAATATTTTTTTAAGAGCTTTCTATATTTATATTGTATATTAAATAATTAATTTCTAAATAAAAAATTTGAATACAACCAAATTAGAAGGATAGAGCAAAGTATCACATATATGCATCTAAACTGATAAGTTAAGTGTACAGCTTTAGCTTTTAAAGCTCATCAAAGTCGCTCATCAATTAATCAAAACTTGCAGTAGCAATAATAGATTTACGCATATATATTTCTGAATAGCCTATGCTCTATCATATGTGACTATACCGGCTAAGCGTACGAAATAACTTTAGCAAACGTTGCGACTATATCGTTCTACGACTATGAAACATCGGTTAATTATGCCTGTTATCTGCACGCCACTTCTATGAATAATTTCCTGCGGCGATGAACTTTGACATACACATCTACGTGTAATTAATCAGATTGCGCATGATCGCGTACCGAGTTAGTGAACTATTAAAGCGCCAGCGCAAATTTTTCATCGCAAACTGCACACGGCCGGAATGCATCTAGAATTCTAAATAAAAAATGTGCTTCATCGAAATTACGTTTATCGTTTAACTGCTCTGTGCTTCATGATTCATAGTTGTGTAGCTGTGTTTAGATAAATGCACGTGCGCATACATAACTTGTCAAATTTTTTAATTTTATTTTGAGAAAAAAAATTAATAAAATTATTTAACAGAGTGTTTAAAAAGAATTTTGTTATACATAAAATGTAGAATTTTATGTTTTATGATAGTTATAAAATATCAGACCAAATTTTTTCAAAATTTTTCTTTTATTTCAAAAAATTTTTAATAAAATTAGGATAAATTTTACGAAATATTACTGTTTAAAAAATATGTTAAATTAATTTAAAAAATCATATTTTTTCTTCCACAGTGATTTTAAACAAGTCATATTCATATTGATTCAGTCATACATATTTAAAAATTAATTTTGAAAGAATCATATAGTGGCATAAAAAAAAACGTATGTTATTGTGTAAAATTCAACATCAGAAATGTAATAAGGAAAAAGAATTTTCTGTTTCGAATGCTTTTATCTCGAACATTTCTGGATTTTATCGATATTACGCATGAAATTAGTTCCCTGCGGGGAGAAATGTAAAGAATGTAAGTTATTTAAATTAAATATATCAAATTCTTGCAAATTTATTTGAATTTATAAAATTTGTCATGTGCGTTAATACGATATATAGGTCGCACTTTGTCTTGATAAAAGAGAACAAATAACATGAATTATTTTGTAATATAATAAAAATCATGTTGTGAAAAAAGACTTTTGGACAACGCAAAGATATGTCGGAAAATATGCTCTGTATTTTCCGCTAGGCATGTATGCTAACGGGAAAATGCTTATTTCATGCCCCGTGAGAAGGTAGTCGGAAAGGGATCGAACGTGATAAATTGTCTCGCGGGAAAGATAACTAAACACAATATTCGAAACACGTACACGATATCTTCTGCAGCGGAAGACGTGATAAATGACGATACAATCATTACCTGCGTTTCTGTCGGGACGTGACGGCGCGCGAATGATACGACTTTGATGAATCATGCACAGCGACTTATCTGAAAGCTTACGCATCATTAAAGACACCGGCAAATCTTTCGAATAAATTACACTTGCGTGACGAATATAGAGTGCCTGTACATGGATTAAGATAAATATATATATATATATATATATATTGTAAATTGCCAGAAATTTCGAACAAACGATCTAATTGAATCGGCTTCGAAATCGCGACAATCTGGGGAAAAATCGAATCTTCGATACGCTACAACAATTGGATCCAATTTATTTAGCTGAGCGCAAATATTGGTGCAGTCCTTCCAGTCACGACCCTAATTACGAATCTAGATGACCATTCGCGACCAATTATTGGCACAAAAGGGAGAGAAACGATTCGCTAACAGAATCGACGAAAAAAGAATATCAGAGATCCTCCGTGTTCGATTGAGGGGATAAAAGAGAAGGGAATCAAGTAGCACGTGAGTTGCCATCAATCAAGGGGATATTAAAGGGCACCTCGTCGCGCGAAACCGAGTCGTAAAACGTTAATTATGAAACGTGAGCTGATTATTGCGGCAATATTGATTGAAATTTAACTAGGTCGCTATAATGGAATTGGTTGGAAACGCGTCTGCGACGCTCGAGTTGGCATTTACTCGTGAAGTGAACATTATCGATTCTGTAAAACATCGTTTTGTAGCAAACACTCGTCCACAAAAACGTATATACTACGAGATCTGAGTAAAACGGGGTTCAACGATTCGTGGACTGTAAGAAACTCCGACCGTTGACTTTATCCCGCGTTACTTTCACCGAGAGCGGATAGTTGAATACAAGTCTCATTTAATTTAATACGCGGTCGACTAAAGCACTCGTCAGGTTATTTACGAACCGCGAGGGTCCAGAAAAAGGAAGTTGGAGAGCAAACGCTTCCACAGGGAAGGGGGGAGGACGAAAGACTCGTAAATATGAATAATGTATTTGCTTTGCGGGAGGGAGCTCCGAACTACGCGACCCGCGCAAAGAAACAGTCTCTGCCGCAATTATAGTCCACTGAGAAACTTCTTGCGAAATTATCGACTTTGATTATCAAGAGCCGAGATTTCCTGCGACGTAATAATAAGCAAGGAAAGGATCGGAGATACTTTATTTCTCTCCCTTTTTTTTTGCGTGCACTTTTGCCTCCGGTAAGAAAAGCGTATATACGAAAAGCGGAACTAAAACCAGACGTCTAGTAAACTTATTCTTATTAATCCTCTTTGCTTTATTTTTCTGATATTGTCTTCTGATGTACAATAGAATAAAAATGGTTACGAATATACACTCAATTTTATCAAAGAAAACGAATTTAGTGCGATTTTTGTAGACGCCGAGAGAGAAAAGGATTTTATTTTAAACGAGAAAAAATTTATGTCTAAGATAACTCATTGTAGACAATTTCTTCGATTTAACGCTACTTATTTTTTTTTAAGAAAGTTAAATAATGGAAAAACAATCAGGTTAGTACTGATCAGAAAATTTATTGCCGCGCATGGCGGATCGATAAAAAGTTGCACTTGGCACGCGGAAATACGAACCGAGAGAGTTGTCGATGGCGAAATATTTATTCCCTCCCTCATTTCCGTTTGGAATATTGAAAAACAAACTCGCCACCGCTAGAGCGGCGCTTCTATTCGCGGTGTTATTGGCTTTTGAGCTTCAAAGTGGAAGAATCTTGATTATGTACCCTGCGACGGAAGTTGCCCCGCAGTTCGCTCGTATTTGAACGATGGGAGGCGTAACAAGCGGTAGAAGGATGAAATGAAGGTATACAGAAAATTTCAAGATACTCAATGTAAACATATAATTATTTTTCTAACATTTATTGATAAAGAGTAAAGATGTACATAATTTAGTTGATTTCTTAAAAATTACACACACACACACACACACACACACACACATGCACACAAATTAATATTGTAAAAATTCATATAATGTATAAAACAATGAATATTTGTTAATATATAATATAATAATATAAGTATCGTAATCTCTTTTTCTTTCTTCTTCACTCATTAAGAATTCAAGAGAAAGAGAGAGTTGTGTCTTTTATATTTCTTTCGTAATTAATTTGCACCGTTAATGCAATGTTTTCACGTTTCTTGGCTTTAGAGGCCTCTTTATTCCATCGCCAGTAAAATACATTTACCAAAGCCGAAGAGTATTGCATTAACAATAACATGATACTCTTGTTTCTAAAATGTACATACGGTCGTCGACGCTTTCCGCGCTAGTATTTCTATTCATATCTGCGCCGGCGGCGAAAAAACACGCTCGTTTGAAATACAAATGGCTTAAAGCACACCGTTCTCTCGATGCCATGTTTAAAAATTGCACATACGAAATTGATATTAACCTCTTGTATGTTAGTATTACTACCGAGCTTTCGAAAGCGGTATCGTATAGGTGCATCACTGTCGAATAAGAATAGATACATATTGAACGGGAAAAGTTTTTATGGCCAAGCACAATTTCACCGTAACAAAAAAATTATAGGATTTTGATAGCACGATCCGTCGATTTTTCAACTGTTTTCTTTTCCGTCGTACTTTTGCCAAGAATTTATCTTTCTTCTTTATCTCTCCTTCTTTCTTTTTCTTCAAATCTATTTGCAATATCATCGACGCGATCGCGTGTACCATTCGAAAGAACAGATCGCATCCGCAACGAGCTACCGTCCTTCCTCATTTCCTGATGCGAGATCGAAGAAAACGGTTTGATCCGAAAGGACACTTCCCCCTCGTTCTTTCACATTCTATTCTTTACTTTACAGTAAGAATGTGCAAACGCGCTGAAACGCACCCGCAAAGAAAGTGAGTAGGGATGGAAGTAGAAAGCAGGGAGAAAGAGCAAAGACTTATTCCTTGTGACGTTTATCGATCTGTCTTTTCGTTTCTGTACCGTCCACGTTTATTCTCTCTCTCTCTCTCTCTCTCTCTCTCTCTCTCTCTATTATTGCAGCTCGGATTTTTCTTTGTTAAAAAATTTGCCTCCGACATAGCTGGGAGGAGATAAAGTCCCTGTTGACTCGGTGCTCGTGTAGGGTATTCTTCCGACAGAGAGAAAGAAAGGTTCTCTCCTGCGGTATTTATTGGATCCATGGTGCAGCCCAGGAAACTCTGATCAAAGTCCTTTCCGGCACGAAAAATTCCTGCCTGCCGATAGTTAGCAGAGAAGATCAGTAACGAGACCTCTCCATAACGATCTTTCACCATCCGCTTTTCCGAGTATCGGAGCTTTTCCCGTCAGAGCGAAATGAGCGGGCAGCAGATAACTAGAGAAAAATAAGCAGAAAATCATCAAGTTTGGAAAATGCAGTCGATGAATAAAGTACTCTTTTTCCCATCGTATTAACTCGCCTGATTTCTATCCAAAGCGCGCGCGTTTACATTTCCACGTTATACACAGTAGTTCCTTCATACCACGCGCTATTCCACATTAATTTATACTAATACTGATATGTACTCTATCTCAGCCCGTGTTTCTCAGTTTTCAAAGTGAAAGGACGCTTTATTCCGAATGAAAGTTCAATTAGTCATTCAATTTTCACTCGAATCAAAATTCAATTGAATTACGTACATCAGATAATATCGAAAATTTCAATCCGTTTCCAGAGGAAAATGTCGCTTTATTTTCATCGCGTGCAGATTATATAATCTTTATTTTTGAACGTTCTTATTTGATATTGTATACGGAAATACAAACAACGATGTAAAGTATATGAAACAGAAAAGGGGTGATCATAACTCACCCGTTCTTTCGCGGTTTCGCACAATTTACGGACGAAATAAGTACGTACGATAAATCGACGACTACGCGTATGACAAATAACGTCGCACTATTTACCTAACATTAATCTCGGTAAATAGGCAAGACGTAAATCAAAATGTAACATAATGTGAGCGCACAGCAGATAGAATATAATGCACGAGTTTATTCATTTTTCATAATATACGTTTCTTTAATCATTGTTGCGACAGGGTATGTAAATCGCGTTTTACCGACAACACAGGCCTACGAAGTGTCATAAAAACGTTTTTTAATAATTGTAAATGTTTTTAATATATTTCTATAAAACACGAATTCGTGGTCCAAATTTAGCTATCAAGTCATAATTTTGAAAAAGAATAACTTCAAAGAAATAAAAAAAACGACGAAGATTTTTGTGACGTTTTAACACTAACGACAATTTTTTTCATTGATGCCACACAAAAATATTAACTTTTAGTTCTCAAATTTACTTGGTTTGTTTCGGTGTGACTTTTCGTTCTTGAAATATAAAAAAACAATTGGAAAATAGTTTTTTTTGCATGTAACACACAGTGTCCGACAAAATTTAATGTTTTTTTGTATCACGAGTACGTTTATTTTCAGTGTATTTTTATTTGCTGAATACAAACAACTATCCAAATTTAATTATCGCATCACAATTTTGAGAAAGTGATGATTTTAAGGACTTGTTATGTTTTCCTTTTTTAATGTCATTTTTCTCAAAATTTTGACATGATAATCAAATTTAAACAACGTATTATGTAAAGTTTGTGATCGTATAATAATTTAGAGAGAGAATATAATGTAACCGGTGTTCTTATTAGAATTTAGATTACAGTGAATATCAGACCCAAGAAGAACATGGGACAACGATACTCGAGATAATTATACCAGGGAGTTTAGTAAGACTTTTCGTACGAAGCTCAAAATGCATGCACGAGTTTAGTAAAATAATGCTTTACCAGCACGCAGTTGCATTTAGTGAAATAATAAGAAATTTCTGTTACTTCGTTTATTTTCTCCCGTATTTTGTTTGTTATATAATTGACGGATTTTTACTAAATTTATAGGACGTCTATTTGACAAGAAGACAGAATGTTTAGAAATAGATTTGTGACGAATCATTAAGATAAATGTTAAGATAGACAGAGATGTAGAGATTTCATAAAGCAAAAAGAAAGGACATGTTTGTTTCTATGGATTA
Source organism: Solenopsis invicta (assembly GCF_016802725.1). Classification (NCBI taxonomy): domain Eukaryota; kingdom Metazoa; phylum Arthropoda; class Insecta; order Hymenoptera; family Formicidae; genus Solenopsis; species Solenopsis invicta. The sequence continues at coordinate 18,131,550 of NC_052665.1, forward strand.
TTATAATAAATGCAACAATGTTATAATTAGTTTACTTCTACTCTATTTCTTATACAATTTTTACGCGATTAATGTAAACTCAAAGGATAGCGAAACGTAACGTTGCAACTGGGTCAAAAGGTCACTGCGCATCGCATTATCCGATACCCTCATTAAGCAGTACCAAGTGTCACTGCGTGTTACCTAACATATCACCTAAGTAGAAACTTTCTCCTTGTTAACAAATTTATTTCCGGTGCTACTCAAATTATCATTTCCTCACTCGCGTTAGGTAATTTCAACAAACGTACAAATTCAGAAGAATTAGAAATGCGGTAAAAGATACAAGATAACACACAGTGCGTTAGCTCGTTTGGAAATTTTTTAGCGCCTGAATGAATCGCAACGAATAAAGGAACGTGTATACGTAGAGCGTGTCGTGTCAATGGCCGACTCGATCTACTGCCGTTTCACCCTCCGCGTTACTCTCCTTCGCCATCCTAGCATCTTCGCTGCAAGAGAGTGCGAGCGAATGGAAATTAGCGTCTCGACGAGGATGCACCGGTAATTAGAAAGCTTCTATCTCTATTGCATCCTCTCTTGCGTCCCCCTTGTCGCCGTACTTGCTTTGCGTCCCTCTCGTCCTCCTGATCGACACTTCCTCCATTATAGCCGCGACTATGTCATAATGCGCAATAACCAAGATCCGTTACAATGCAAATGACGATCTGATGAGTGGCACGTCGGCGTGGAATTAAGGAGAATTAAGTTGTCGATATATATCAAAGTGCGCAGCAAATTGTAGCGAAGCTATCGTTCCATTTCATTCTTTGTAGAAAATTTCAATTAATTTTATATCGTGTCGTTAATTCCGTTTCGATGGCTTTTAAAATACTTTCAATGAAATCTACTGAAAATATTTTATAAGATTTATAGATTGTTAATCGATACGTATTAATTACGTCGCAGGATTACGTTAAAGCGGCACATCACAGCGTTTCGTAGTTTTAAAATTATGCCCTTCGATGCCGGCCTGCTTTTTTATGTCTCTTATTCACATCTTTTATAGTCTCGCTTTTACTACTCGTTTTAGCATTGGAGATTTATATCATAAAATAATATCTTCGTATAAATGCCCTCTTCAAGTGCCATTAAGCGAGGGAAAACCTCGTATCGAAGTTAACTAGTTTAGCGCAGATTTTTTTACACTTTTGCAGTCCATCGATACATTTAATCCCTACAGTTTTAACGCGATTAAAACGCAAGTGGCGCGATTAAACGAGGAAGAAAAATACGGAGGTGAAAAAAAAACTATAACAACAGGGTGTCTCACAAAATGCAGCGTAACAGAATTAAATGCTTGAGAAAAAATTTGCAGTTTGCTTTTCACGCCGCTTTTATCCTCGCATGAGCGTTCGGCATATATAATAAACGCAACGAGAGTATTGATAATCGCAATGGGGAGTAACGGGGAAGGGCTTTGCGAAGTGGAGCACCGTCGCAAAACTCTGAATATATCTCTATCGCGAGGATACACGTGGCGAGATCCAGTACGTTGTCCGTAATCTCAAACATTCGGAACGGTACGAGGCGTTCAATAGCATAATAGCGTCGTACGGAGAGTTATGTCGTGAATCGACAATTGCATACGCCGATAAGACAAACTGCCAGCGCAGTATTGACGAGTGACCCGCTTAACTTGAGTCCGTTAGCCCTCCTCTTTCGCGATACCGATTACAACCGATTACGACGCGTTAATCGTGTCGCTCTGCTATGAACAGAGCTGTCGAAAATTGCGTAAACTAAGTTTAAACTAAATAACAACCATCAATTGTTAATCGTATTTCCAATTCTCTGTAACACGTTTCAATTGTCTTGAAATTTGATAGAAGCTACTGTTTCCACTGTCTTCATTTCACCTACGATTTTCTACTTGCTGCTTTTAAATCGACGCGCATTCCGCGAACTCTTGCGTGTTTCGCTTGTGCCCGAAAGTTTGCATCAGTACAATCGTCGCAAATCGCTCCGTTGAAAGCATCTATGTCGCGCGCATCGGTGCGACACGTTTAAGGGGAAGCGGCGCGATTCTGCTCCTCACGGAATTTCGTATGCAACCCCGGAAGGAATTTACCCCTGACAGTCGGCATCCGACGGTCGAGCGAAAGTTGATCGATGCAATTCTTCGCGGCCGCGAATGAAATAAGACTGCAAGACCCCGCGGGGCATTCCGCGCAATATCTCGCGCCTGTCGATACCCATCCGAGATGCGCGTGAAGAACGCATCGGGCCGAGTGATGCAAATACCGTCTGATTTAACTGCGCGAACTGCGCGCCGCAACTTCCTGATCAAATTTCCCGTAGCACGCGATCAAGCCCGCACCTACGGAAGCTTTCTTATCCGTTTTAGCTGCAGAGAGAAAGAGAATGATATATTATTGCCGTCACTATCAACGACAGTGCAGGCGTATTGATGATTTTGGATGTGTTGCGGAAAACAAATTTCTTTTTCGGATATATCTCCATCTTAAATCCCTCAATACATTACCATAAAATAAAATATCATAAAAATAAATAAAACGCTGAATTGAAGTAGAGATATATATATTTTTTTTTTCTTCAACGTTACAATGGCACTGAAAGGCATTAACTGGAGAAACTTCGTGAATAATATCGTACATACATTGCATTTAATATTTCGGGCGTGCAGTATAGTTTGGTTAAAACAAACACGGGAAATCGTAATAAAAAAAAAGTAGAACGGTGTTAAAATTCAACGGTGTATCGTTTATATAACGCTCGCTTACTGCCTTCGTTTCGTTTGTTACATGAAAGAACTCATTAAAAAGTGTATAAAGAACTCGGACTACTTTGTACCATGACTCGTGTGTCGTTGCAAAAAATTCTGAGCGGCGCATGTAGAAAAGGTAGTTGTTGTGCGAATGTAATTTCTTTTGTCAGTGAAAATTTTTGAGAAATTGTTCTTAAAAATTTTCAACGTTTAAAATAAATAATTTTTAAAATAAATATTAATAATTCTCATCAAGAAATTCTCATCAAGAACTTTCAGGAACTTTCTTTTAAATATGACTACGAAATATGAATATAAAAACTACGTTAACAGTGTAACAAAATATTAATAATTAAAAAAAATTTTTTAAAAAACAAATTTTTATTAACTTATAATACATTTTTTTTTAAGAGATGTCTGCTTAAAATTACATATTACACAAGAACTTTATTACTTTGTTATTTATTTCCTACATTTACAGAATTTAATTTGTAAAATTTTAATTGTTAATATTTAATAGCTTATTAAACTAAAAAATTTTTAATGCACAAAATTTACATGTGTTAATTTTATTTTATACGTGTAAATACTTGGAATAAAAAATAATTTGTTTATTAAATTTAATGCATGAAAGGAAAATATATTATTTACATTTTATTGTGTGAAAAACGTTGATAAAGAAATTTTATGATTGCCTGAAATATGCTAATTGACTTAATTAGAAAAATATTATTTTCTGATAAATTCAGGAATAATAAACAAAGCATTTTAATCACACATTATTAAAATAATCAATAAATACATTTGGGGTGAAACACACAATCAACGAAAATTAATGCATATTATCGAAAAAATTGAATAGAATATCCAATCGTCATATGTAAAAAGCTGACGAAATTTTCACGTCGTAAAGAGAATATAACTCGATAGAATCGCACGCTATTGGGCGTGCTGAAGCAAAACATACGATTCAAATCGGCATTAATCGCACGGAAACAATAATGGCCACAGTTTTTTATTGGACAATCGAATGTTCATTAACGTATCAGCCATCAATCGGAGAATCGCGTTCGGCAACATCTGGCTTCCTCCCTCTCTCCCACCCACCTTCCTTCCTTCTCTACTCGTACCATCCTGATCTCGTTTGTTCGTGATTATTCTGGCAACAAATGGGTATAATAATATTAATGGGCGGTGGTGTATAGCATCACTGACGTTAATTTCGATGCTGATAACCGTAAAACAGTTCCGGACGTAATAATGGCTATAATTCCGCTAAATCACTTATTATAATGTACTTTCGACATGCGTTCGACATGACGCGAAAAATTTACAGCCAATTTTCACTACTGATTTATTATCCTCTCTCATCTCGGCTTATGAACTAATTACGGATATACGTGGCGTGGTATATCCATGATAGACTTAAGCGAAAATATCGTATTTGCAGCTACGTACGGTCTCATTTATCAGTGATTTTTAATGCACAATTAAATTTAAGACATTAAAAAAATGATATATTCATATTTAAATGCATATTTTTAACAGTAAATTTTGTATTTAGTATTTTTAGTATGATTATTTTCAATATTTTGTATTATAATCTTATCAAATTTTTAACGCATAGCCTCAACTAATTAGATAAAGTGGAGTCTCTTGTCGTTTATTAATAAAAAAGTCAAAACTACATAATTACGTTAATAAAAATTATCAAAATTAGTTAGCAAATTAGAAGTGCAATTCGCGCGTTAACTATTTCATTAGTCTATTTGAATCCATTAAATTGTTTCTTCGCCACGTCGCCCGCCGGAGAGTTGCAGCGGGTTGCACCGCGGGGATAGCAGGGGCGCATGCAGGAAGAAATCACGCGGGCGGTAAATTATGAAAAGCGTCACGAAGTTGCGGAGAGGACATATTTCCCGGTGTTCTGTAATTTCTTCGTACTTAATTAATCAGGCCGCGGGAGTGCCAGCGACGAAGGGTGCGCTCTAAATTAAATAACGACGCCCGTATTTACGCTCTACTTTCATCAAGCTTCGCGCTTGCTTCGGCTTGAGATATTAAAATTGCAAGATTGTGCTCGTCGTATCTAATATATTCACCCGGCCTCTTAGTCTCGACCTTCGAGTTCGATCGACGAAAAAAATTAACTGCGCCGGGTATAAGAATCGTCGCTTTACGTGGACTTGCGACTCGCTAATTTCCTCCTGTCTTTTTTTTTTTTTTTAATGCAACAAACATGTAGCAAATTTTGATACCATGCTATAAAGGTACATCTGTGTTGCACGGAAAATGGAATTTTCTCCTGTAAATTTATTAACGTTTGCTTACGCACATATGAAAAAAAAGACTTGTGCTAAATTAAATATGCACTCGTATGTGTCATTAAACAATGATTGATTTGCGATAAAATGAACGAGCCAAATGATAAATGAAGAGAAAGACTATTTCAAAATTTTTATACGCGAGTTATATACATATATAGTACATTGCGTTATCGAATAAAGACCAAAAGTATACGGAAGTCCGAAAATGCAAATAGCTCGTATCAACGTATCCAAAAAAGAAGTTCCAGCAACTTTCGCAAAAGTCGTAATTGAATCCCTGGCTAGAAAATCCGAGTGTGATAAAAAGCTGAGAGAGCGACGAGAAAGAACTCGCGCAGGCACAGAGAAGTCGAAGGACCCGGTACACGCATATTTAACTCGCGGGCGCGTTGTAAATTTTTATATTAAAAAACACAACTCTCTCTTCTCCGTGTCTAGTACTTTCAACCGCGCGACTCACGCGTGCATGACAGGGAGTATGTCAGCGCGCTCTGTGCCGTTACGCGCATCGGTTTCCCCTGTCACGGGACGGAAACGAAGAGGCCTCGTCAGCGGCGCGTCTCTGCTTTAATATTAATTGTCCTGGCCGTTAATTAATAGTGCCTTCATTAATGCAATTTATAACCTCTTCCTTCAAGCGCAAGGACCGGGTGCAGCCGTTCGTCTCTTTGTTCTTTTCCTATATAACTACAGCTATTTTTCACTCTTACCGCTACACACTCGGCAAAACATGTGATAGTACGGTCTCGTTGTTTGTCACGTGATAATGCGTGATACTTCGTTATCATTAATTCTCCGGTAAGCTTGTCGTGATTATTAATGTTATTATTATTACAGTAATATTATTATTACAGTTAACTTTAATCGATGCGATTCTACATCGTAAAAAATTATTTTATATTATTTTCGTAAAGATTACCATGTGATGTAATATCACAGCAATTTTTTCCTTGTTTAAAGTGAAATTTAAAGTGACATTTTTTTAACAAGAATGTCAAGAATAATAAATAGCTTTGAGTTGTAACTGATTAAAAAAAAGGGGAAAGATTTTAACAAATTGCTCTTTAGAGATTTAAACGTATAATGAAATTTTATTTTTTAATTAACTCTAAGTCAAATATATGAACAAAATTTCGGGTAAAGCATGATATTTTTTAATATTTTAAAATTACCGGTTAAAGTTATTTTAGAATTTTATTATAGAATGTGTTGCGAGAATGTCAACAGTTTAATATTTGGAAAATTGTTGTTTTCAATTAGAAACGTTGCCTTAATCACCAAATGCGTCTATTGTTAAACATTATGAACGTATGCTATTATTCATTTCTAGAAATCCGTAGATTGATCGATAAATTCCTGATTCATCATTGTTTATTGTTCACGTAAAATTGAGTAAAGCTCTCATTCGCTTTACTGTCCTCCATCACCGAGTTTAGCTAAATAAGTTAAACGAATACATTTCTAACGCTGTTTTTGAACTGCATTGCGACGCGGCTGCAACGTCGAAATATCAAGTTATTTTCTCGCCAGGCGAACCGATCGACTTTACGCGCCAGCGCGCTTGCTCGGCATTCTGCGAGGATCCCGGCAGGATAGATGGTGTTTTCTTTGCGTTTCCTACAATATCGGACTAACAGAGAAGGCATACGGTGTAAGAGAGAGAGAGAGAGAGAGAGAGAGAGAGAGAGCGAGACTCTAACCACAGTATACTAGAGACGGGTCATCCGGGTTACTGCCATTCCCGATGAAAATCGCTCAGGTGAAAGCGCTAGGAATCAACCGAGAGATGAGCAATAGTACGGCGTGTCGATAAATACGGTATAACAGTCACCCAGAGAAAGTTACGGGGTAGCGAAAAGTAAATTGGAATGCGACCTAAAATGCCGCGTGGTGAAGGCGACATTGGATTTCCTTTCGTAGGAAAGTGCATTAAATTTCATGTGTCGCGATCTTAAACACAGCTGAGCGAATAAACAGCCATTTCTGCAGTTCACGTGAAGAAAAATAGCAAATATTATTGCGGTACCCTTTCCATCAAAAATATTTCACGCCTTTCTGTTTGCAAAAAATAATTATATATTACTTTCCAGAGCAATTTTTCACAGAATACATGTTACACCATTTAGATCTTTTTTTCTATATACTTTTATTTTTTTTCACATTCTTTACAATGTTATACTCAAGGTTTAATTTTTTCTCTTGAGTATCTTTCTTCTTCCACGTCTAAGAAGCAATATCTTTCCTCTTGAAAGCAAATTGCCGCTTTGAAAGCTGAGGCTCTGATAAGACAACGCGCAAATACATCGATGGTACTTCAGAAACTTGATGTAACAATGAAAAATTCCTCAGTTATCATTTTTACGATAGGAAGATTCTAAAAATCGAACGGAATACTTTTCGGTCAGGCAACGGGGCTTCCATTTCAATGTACTTCCGTCGTACCGTCTGGTCTCTTAAATCATCTCATTCTCGTTGTTTCTTCGTCGCGCAGTCGTCGTAACTATCATATATGGAATTACGTCGCGACCGACTTATAGCTTCCATTCGCCGTGGAGATTTTACGCGCCAGCTACATTCTTGACCCATATAAAACGTGATTCCATCTATCGAGATATTGCTCTTGCACACATTTACACATTACATATACTGCAAGAATTATTACTTACGATCGTCTATAAAGCATCGATACATATCCGAACCATAACCGATTCTCGATATATAATATTACTTCGCGTATTTTTAAATGCACTTTAAATTGCTCTTTAAATTTATTACACGGTTTTTCCGAGGAAAAATTCAACGAGATTAAAACAAATGATGTTTTTCATAAAAAAGAATCAATTTTGCACGCGGGAGGAGAAAAGGAGGAACGCGAATAAACGTCGTGACGCTGGCATAAAAATTTTCAATGTGGCGAATGTTGGATGCCGAGCGAAGTCTCGTTTGCAAATATTTATATTTCGAGATTCGTTTGAAGGGAGAAAGGTGGAGAGAGGCAGGAAATTCGCCATGCATCGACTGGACATTCCCGGTGAAAACAGCAAAACTCTTTTGCGATCCGCTCTATTTCTCTCACCTCCCACAATATATAATATTTTTCCGACGGTTCCAAGGTAAATAGCAACGATTTAAACAATTAATAAAGAGTTTTGATTTGTAGCGAAAATAACAAGCTACCTCTTAATTAACGTTTACTTTATCGTTTCTATCTCGAAAAACACTCGTTGATTTGTAATCGTTTATGCGATAATTGGAAAGCCTCTGATTAATAACATATGTTAATTTGCTTCAAAATATCTGTATGTTCGCGTATATAATTCAGTACATTATTTTCGACGTTATTAATAATATTGAGTGCACCTACGTGTTCCATCCATATATATTCACAAGCGTAGCAGATCTTTTTTAACGTAGGCGCGCTCGTTGCGCCGGCATATAACACGCGAAAAACAAGATAGCGCGCGCGAATCATAGATTGTTCGTCGATATGGAGAGCAGTGATGTTACGGCCGGCGCGGAATCACCGGACGGCAATCAGCGAAATCAAATAAACCCGCACACGTGGCACACGAAGAAATCAACGTCGAATAATGATCCATCGATGCGGGTAGTTTGTGAAACGGTTAAAACCGACCAATGCGACGCGAGGCTCGCTCAACAAGTATCGCAAATCCCATTTTCCTGACCGCTCGTCCTGCCACTTCACGCTTCGTCGATATACGTATATATATCGTTTTGCCTTCGACTATACAGCATTCGTGTATATGCAGCATTCGATACTTTAACTCAATCAGTACTTGAATCGATCTCGCACGCGTACACTTTTCTCGTAAAAAGGAAAATCATAAACGTTGGAATAATCTTTGATCCGCGAATCACGACGCGAGTTCCGTTGATTCATTAATTTAGCCTTTTTTTAGCACAAAATACATAAAAACATTCCTAATGCTATTAATCAACGACGTCGAGATTTGAGGCTCACGAATAGCATTCACTGATAATAAAAACGAAAGAGCAAGCAGGTAAAAGTAGGTAAATCGTCCCACAGACCGATATGGCGAGTTAAGGATTAATTCTGCTGGATTATTTCTCGCGTTGCAGTTCCCTTCTTTTTTTCTTTCGCCATTGGAATTAAGCGTTGGTATTTTCCGCGGGGGATAACGCGCGAGAATAAATGCGCGAGACCTTTCGACATTTATGCGGAAATGCTCACTCCTCTGCGAACGAGTCGGTTTAACTCTTCATCCCTGCGCGCCGAAGTTGATATGCAAAGTAGAACGCTCGCGTGCAAAGTGGAACACCACTCGGTGAACTTCTATATCTGATGGCAAGAACGCTCGTGCTACGAGATAATATCTTTATATGCGGGAATTTCAAGTGAACTGTACGCCATAGCGAACGTGAAACGTGAATGCCTTCTCTCTAATCAAAGGATTTTGTGTCTCTTTAATGTTATCTGTTCGTCCAAAATGTACTCCGATAGAATTCACAATGTAATCGACGTAAAAATTCTAAGCAACAAATAACAACAGCAAGAGAAGAAAGTAACGATGATAAAATTTAATTAACGTTGAAGTTTTTTAATGAAATCTTAAAATTAATTCCAGTTTACTTAATAAATCTCGTCAATAATTTATTAGAAATTCCAATATCGAATATACTATCTTCCTTCCTGCTAAACTATTCAATGAAATATTTAATGAAAGTTAAAATCTTTTATTAATACAATGGATTTTAGAAAACAATCTGACGTTTCAGAAACATTAATATCGTGTAAGAATTATAAAACACAATTTCAGTGGCGGGCGCATTAGCGGGAGCGTAGCTGCACTGTTACATAGGTGCATTGCTATCGCCGAAGAACGTGATAGAACCTTGCTGCTCATTCATTTTCTGGCCTCAGAAGGATCAATGTCACTTATTAATGAGCGTACTTTATACCCGTCACTCGTGACCAAGTTTTGAAGCACTTTGAAGATCGCGATTTCTCCAACGCTCCCGCGTGAAAAATGCACGACGCTCGGGGAGGAAAAAATATCCTTCGTAAAGCTCGGCAATACCGACTGCATGACTGTAATATCTTGTAGCAGATAACTTCCCACGTCGAAAACTTTCGCGCGGCGAACTTTTCCCCGGTAGCGCGGACTACGCCGTTCGTAACTCCTCCTCTTCCTGGACCCTCTCCCGAAACCGCATCAAAGAACGTTAATTCGTTGTTATTTTCTCAGACTCGTTTCACTGAACGAGTCCAAGTTCCTACGCGACTTGCATTGTCGCGCTACGGCGATAACCACGAGGAAAGGATTATTAACGACTGAGTTGCCATCTTAATAAGAAAGCGAGGAAAGGCTCGCGATACCTGGGAGAGCCTGGTGAATTTTTATTAATCAATTTTACGATGTTGCACGCGCTTCGGGTAATAACATTAGTTGATATCCAAACTTGCTAAGCAAGAAGATGAGAATATTCTCTATTTAAGCCGTGATTGTAATTAAGAATGGCTTAATTGTAAGAGACATGGCGTTACTTGCTAGCCGTGCGTATTGTGAGTAGTGAAACACAGTATTAATCAAACATGGCAAGTGTAGTACGAATGTAAGCACATCAATTGATTAAATAATTTACGTATAGTTATATTGTTTCTGTCAGTGTCAAACAGTATGTCTAACAAAATTAATATTGTTTACTTTATCTTGTTAACAAAATTATTTAAACAAATATCATATTTTTCTAATGACATTAAAATACCAAGATTATTTAAATTTCTAATTTACAGTTATTATTGATTCAATAATATTTTAAGAAATATATGTATAAATGTGTGTGTATAATAAAAAAAGCTAAAGTATAAAAAAGTAGGTTAATGTATCTAATAAAACATATTTATTTTACTTGTAATTATTTCAATATGCTATAATATTTAAAGATGTATGTATCACTTCTCAAAAAATTACCAAAAATTTTTAAATTTTATAAATTATTCTGTTATTACGTTGTTTGATCTGTAAAATTTAAGCATGACTTTCTTGATTTAATTCTTTGCTCTTGATTCTTATATAAAATTGTGTTTTATAGTACTTATTTGCAAATTTGATGAGGCAATAGTATTACGTATTAAATTAAATTGTTTATATATATATAAAAGTTTATTCGGTATTCATTTTAAAATGATTTACTTAAAACTGCAGCAAAATAAGATCATTTTCGCTGCACGAGACATTATAAACCAAATATTTTATTTCTTTCTTTGCAGTTTCACACAGCCAAAATTCTGATATTTACAACCAACAATTTTGTTACTTAAGAAAAGATAGCAATCTAAAAAGCTTGTAGTTTTTAAATTTCAATAACCTTTAGCTGGTAGAGCCAAAACATTTAACGATGTACGTTCTATTATATTATTTGCATTGAAGTGCATTTATCGAATCTCGTATATGAAATTGCCGATCGTATTAGCTAAGAGCATTAGCAGCGATTTGAAGATGTGTTTAAGCCGCGGCATGCAAGCGAGAACAGCCATTTCGCCATTTCTCTCGAGGATGCTTCCTACCGGGCATATTGTCCGACCGCGACAATCAAGCTTCGATTTCCGACCCTAGCCGCCATTTCGTACGACATTTCGCTCTTAAACGCCGCTTTCGGAGCGAAATGGACTTTTCCCGGACCGTTGCCTCCGCGACAAATTGCGCGCCAATGCGCTCCTTGTCTCGTATCGACTATGCGAACTAGCCAATTGCAAGGAAAATACGACAAGGCCGTGAGAATTTCCTACGGAATGACGCTTTATCTGGCGTGAACGAAACAAGCGCGCAATTTTAGTTACCACGTTTGCGAGTAATTCAATAAAAACTCTAGGCAGCTTCAATTATTCAGATTTAGTCGATTCAAAGTAAAAGCGACATTAATGTGATGTAACCATAAGCTTTTAAGCTTATAAATATTCTGATGCATTTTATTTTAATGAATCACACGTAAATATTTTTATAAAAATCATATAACATTATGTAAAATAAAAAAAATTTTTTTTTTACTTTTTTTTTAAGAAATTGTTATTCTGCTTTTACGAATAATTTAATAAAAACTCAAGGCAGCTCAGTTATTCAGATTTAGTAGATTCAAAGTAAAAACGACGTGACGTAACCGTAAGCTTTGAGCTTAAAAATATTTCAATGCATTTTATTTTAATAAATTATACATATATTTACAAAAATTATATAATTCAACATTATATAAAATAAAAAATTAAGTTTTTTTTTTTAAGAAATTGTTATTCTATGTGACTACAAAAAAAAACAGAGTGCTTCATCACGTAGAACTTACGCTGAATCACTGCCACGCTGAGACAACTTCAAAAGTTATCGTTGTAATGTAAATAGGGAAAGAAAGTTTTGCGGTCGGTCAGTAAAAAATAGTATATTGCTTTGCTCCCACGCGTTTCCCTGTGCACTTTTTTGTATTTTTTATTTATATCCGAATAACGTTTCTCTTTCGCGAGGGACGTGAAAGAGAAAACGTTGGATTCTTTATTTTGCGAGAACGACTATTTTCCAAGCGTACTTTTCGTGGGAATAAAAATTGCGGATTTTACAAAGCTGGAAGAGGGAAATGCATCGGTGAATATATAAAATGCGAGAAAAAAAAGTTACGCGTACCCGTTTCAATAGCGAATATATTTTGAAATCTCAGTTGCGTGCGTAGAATGTCTACACAGATAACCTTCTAATAGTTATTTATGTTCATTTTCACGCGGAGTGCCGCTATGCTAAATATTTGTCGCGCTATTACTTATTAATGTTAATGAGCACAGCATTTGCAGTGCATAATGCATGTACGCATACATGCGGACACAAAAATCACAGCTGGCTAATACGATTTCTTATTAAAACGTGTGAAATTTATTTGCGCGGAAAAAGAGTTTGTTGGAAAAATACCATACGTGTCAATATTTTATACGTCGATAAAATCTAGTATCCATATTATATATTAGATAGATATTTCAGTGTGTTCCGTTTGTTCCACGTCAGTCAAGACTTTTGTTACACGTCCGTTTCGATACTTTCTTTAATTATTTCGATTCTTTTCACACGCGGAAGCACGCGAATGACGAGGCATCGACCAAACGGAGTAAATCGACAACGGACAATCGGTGAAACTTCCGGACGCCATTGTGCCGCAAGACAATCGACACTCCCGGAGTCTCCTTAGAAAGCATTGGCACAGCTCGGTAGAATTCTTCTCGAATTAGTTACGCTGGTGAAGACTGGGCGTGCACGGCGGAAATTCGACGACGATACCGTGAAATTCCAGGAGTGGCCCACGGGATAATGCCCGGAATTTCGAATCGGACAATGGCGCGCGTCGAATCTTGGCAAATGACTTTGCGCCGCTACACTCGTAAACGGAATCCGCGACCTATCTTTGAATCAGCAGGAATTCGCGCCTTCGGAGCGAATATACGCGAGGCTCTCGAATTCGTATCATCCGGATTAAAAAGACAAGGGTTCACGGAATGTTTCGCGAAATTTCAATTAATTAGCTTTAACTTTTAACTCGACATCATTTTGATTTAAAATTTTTAATAACCTCGCTGTGCTGTGACTAATAACAGTTCAATTGATACATAATGGTTTCTTTACGATTTGTGTACAAGTCTATAAATCAATAATTACCTCATAAATTTATATCTTTTTAGGCACGTTAAAAACAAACGTTTCAAGTAACAATAGCGCTCACAAGAAGCGGTGAAATACAGATTCTCAGTAAAATAGATTATTCCTACAAAATACCAGGATTTTAAATCTTGTGACAAATAGTCTGCAATACTGTTGAAATTGTTACAGTTAAGTCCACCAATCTCCCTTAGGTTTTTCACTTTGCGTTTATCAATCGAGGAAATCCCTTCTGTCGCGCGTAACGCACGAGGTTACTTAGTCATCGATAAAAACGAGGAAGACAGGACGGATATACAAGACACTCGAATAACAAAGCTGTCTAGTGACAGTCAAGTAACTCTTCAGAGTTAATTTGACATCTTCTCCTCGCATTATTAAATTTCCTCTTTCTACTCTCGCGTTAGATCGACACTGTAAACAGGACTTGAGTTTTCCGCTCGGAGAGTAGCGCGAAAACGGTAAACAGATCGCTACGTGTGAAAAGCAATTGGCTCAATTGTGTATGTGTTTGTGTGTGTTTTCTTGCGCGTGCTATGTACGTATACTCGATGTATTGCTGTTAACTGGTTCATAGAATAATGGACAGGATGGAATGAGTTAGAGAGAGAGGGGAGGGAGGGGAAGACAATATCCGAAAATTCTTTCTTCTCTTCATAAGCCGTCTTATCGGCTTACCAGTCGTTAATACCCTACCGTGGCCTCATGGAGTTATCGACGAACAAGAAGTTTCGTCGACTTTGCCCATCTGTTCCGCCCCGTAGCCGAGAGTTCTTACAATTTCCTTCTTTAAGGGGGGAGGGGAGTACAATCAAGTCTGCGTATAACGCTATCGTGCGAAATTCAGGTAGCTTCTTCTTCGTGAAACGGCCTTCTATTAACTCCCGCGAACATTTGGTGGGATTCCGCGTCCGTTCCCGTTCGTTTACCACGAACATCTTATCTTTGCGAAGGCAAGCTTCGTGTTTTTCCTACGTATTATTTAGGAATTTTATTGCTCATTACGAAACGTTTGAATATATAATAATATATACAGTTTTACACTTGATTTAACTTTGCACCGATATTAATCGATTGATTGACCCAAATTGATCGAGCCAAATTAATTGAGTCAAAATTGATCGCTTGATACGAGAAATTTCGAGATTTAAAAAAGTTAGAAAGCTCTCGTCTCCATAAAATGTGACGATTGCCTCTTGCTTGAGATGGGAAAGAGAAGTGCGCGTAACACAATTATTCTCATTGTGGATGGGCAATTTAATCCACTGCGTAATTCAAATTGTTTTGAAGAAGTTGATTACTTCGCTTATCGCGAAGAGTAAACTTGTGGAAATTCAAATTTTGTTTCACAAGTAAGCTCGAGTGCATCGCTCGAGCAGTCGCTCACATGCATCTTAAAGCTCTCGTATCAAGCTTGCCGAGCGTGCATAAGCGGCAGGCGAGCTCAAACATTGCGGTCGCGTGGAGGAAGGAAAAAAAAACCGGCGCGCCTGCTTCCGTCCGCGGTGGGGGATTTTAATTGAATGCGCACGCGTGTTTTGACACGCGCAGCACGTGCCAGGGCGTCGGGCTCCAATATTTGCTCTCGAGCGCAGGAATTGGGATCGCCGCCGCGACGCGGTGGATTCCCGCCGCGGCTCGCGGTTCGCGACGCGGCAACGGTTTTGTTTGCGCGGCTTTTATTCGCACCGCTCGTGCTACACTCCGTGCTGAAGCGGAGGTGGATGTGTTTAGCGGTTCTCGGATAATTCTCGCCAAACAGCAATCGCGGGCTTGCGCTCCTCCGCACTCGTTTTCGTCGAGTACGGTTCGGAGTGCTAAATACCACCGAACTGTATTTCGTGCGAGCGGGTGTAACCGTCAACAGTATGTTGTGACGCAAACATTCGATAAACCACGGTATTGTGCGAATTAAAAAAAAAAAGAGTGACAGAGGGAAAGAGAGGAACAGGGTCGATATAAGAGAATTCGGACATTCACAGCGGGCCGAGAGCAAATTTATTCGGCTTGAAAACATGCACACAATGGATCTCGTCGGTCAAAATGCGTATTGACAACGCAGCGGTCATCAGCTGATTCTATCGGCGAGCGTTTACCGAATTTTTCGAACCGCTCTGAAGGCACAGAGAATTGATTGAACTATTGTCATATAATTATTAAAGTACGTAATACGTTGAATATTTTCCCAGAAATGATAATTATCCGGAGAAAATTAGTTATAGATAGAAAAGCGTTTGTACAACGGCAGCCTGTAAAACGTTTAATAAACTTTCTTATATTTCACGCGTGTCTAACCTCTTACAATAAAAAATACGCAAGTGAAAAAAGCGAATCAAATATAATTTTTATTGGAGTTTTTGAAAACTTGCCGTTGTCGTTCAATTCTTAACTTCAAGAATGCAAGGCTCTGTCGTGTTGATCAGACCGTGATATTATAAATAAGTTAAAATCTCTCTTTTCTATTGCTAGTTTTGCATATATCGGCAGAAATTGTATGTGGGTCAGGGACCATATTCGGAAACTTGGCCTCGTTTAAATCCAGTTTTGTGGCGGTAGACGTGAAAGGACATGAGGGGACGAGGCGACAACGCGAGGCGAGAGGTCCGTGCCGTTTCCGTCTCGTAACACACAAAGGTAGTGCCGCAAACTGAGTTGCCGAAACTCGGAAAGCGCACCAGAGGAGAGATGTCGGAGGCAAGTGACATGCTGCCTCGAGGAGGAACGCGGGAGGGATTAGCGCAGCTTCTCGTGGCAGTTTCGTGACCGGCTGACTGTCGTCACCGCATAGTGTCGAAGCAGATACGTCCGTCGTACGCGACCTCCTTGTAGTACGTGTGCGTACACGATGTATCCACTGCCGGGACGAATTAGTATTTATAAGGCGACCGGGAAATTTCGCGGACCGTCGCTCCGGGATTTTGACCTGGATAGAGGCGCGAGTTTCTGGCACTGTATGCATGGCACGGTGTGGTACATACTCAAAGTACTCGTTAATGTCTAATGTTAGTTACTTAACTAAGCATTCTGAATGTACCTGTATTCTTTAAATTTAAATATGAATATACTCGTTTGCACTTGTTTTTTTTCTGTCGTGAGAAAAGGAATGCTCATTAATAATAAATTTTATTTTACGTATTTTTATAAATTGGTCGTCTATTCCTAATGTTACATCGCGGAAAAATTGTTTTTAACTTGAGAATTTTCTTCTTATTTTTATAACCTTCTAAAATAGCACGAGGAGAATTTTCTTAACTTCAAAGAGGATTTTTTGTAAAGAATAAATTAATAAATAAAGCAGGTATTTTTAAATTTTATAAGAATATGCAAGTAAGAATGAGATCTTTTTTATAGGATTTATTTTATGACTGAATTCCTACAAATATGAAAAGAAATGTAATTTTAAAATATTAAACCTCTTATTAGAACACGCACTGTTTTCCGTCAAAGATTAAATATAAAAACAATAAAAATTATAAATACTGATCTTTGATACATGAATGTTATCCAAGATTATTCGGTTAAACTCTTCAAGCCGCTTTTTGTTATCGTTTTATTTATTATTTAAATATCACGATGTTTAAGATTTTGAGCACTATGCACTACACTGCACTAAATTATAACTATATAATTATTGCAAACACCAAATGAAACACAATCTGCATAAAATTTCATTGTTGAAAAGTTTTCGTTTGAAAGAATATATCTTATTTTCAAAGGATATTCTAGAAAAGAAGAATTTTTACGTTCTTATTAAGAATATGAGTTATAAGAGAGTTTGCAAAGTATACAATCTTTTTTACTTTGAGAATATAATTTTTTTTCAGTTCATCTTTAAGATCGCGTAAAAATGCGTGAATTTTACCGCGATGAGTTATCTGAATTATTGCGTAGTCATTAAACATTTATTCGATATCATCAGATATCTTCTCTTGCAAAAAGCGCAAAAAAGACTTTCATTAAATACCAAAGATAATATTAACTTTTCATTTGAATTATCTTGATCTAAAATTTATAATAGCACCGGTAAATTAGCGGTGCATGAAATCAATAAGCGCTTTGGAATATCTCAATCCCTTAATTAATGGCCGAGTATTTCACATGAGATCAGAGGTATGTAAATCGATCATCATCTTGTTGCAAACAAAAAATCTCGGGTCGCCGCGCGCGCTCCGCTGAATCGATCTCTTCTTCGTGGCGTGAAATGAACGACGTTCCGACGCGACTGGTTGAAACTTTGATATTCCGGAATGCTTCCGCCCCGAAATCGCAAGAAGAACGGAGAGGAAAGGTTGACGATAGTTCCGCTAACCGACTGCATAGCTACCTCGCTACGTCGATAACATGTGACTGCATTCCATACACTTGGCTGCGCGGATATACTACGTGCATATACTTTATATGCGAGCGCCCGAGAAGGTGCATTGAATCGTCAAATTACGTTTACTCACGCCGCCGATCTCCGTTTATTTTCGTGAGTAGCCCGAAAAATTTGATATCACGCTAGGAGTCGCTCGCGTATACAAGGATTTATTGAAATCGAAGGCTTCGCGTGACATCGAGATATTAAAGAATAAATCATTCATATTGCGAGAAAATAGAGAAAGAATACAGTTGGAATAAAACGGTAATATGCTCTACGTTTTCTATAATGAAAATAATATACACATTAGAATTACAATGTGAAAAAAGAACTATTTTGTGTGCATGCATCATTGGTTGTCAACAAGTTAACAAAGCAGTTATCTGATATATTTTACTTAAAAAAAGAGTCTTTTTGTTCCACACACACACACACACACACACACACACACACACACACACATACACAATAATTGTGCGCCACATCGTTAAAATAGCGCAAGATTGCACGCGAAAGCAATAATTAGATTAGGTTCGCGACAAGAAAAACATGTTGATGCCAGGCAGCTAGCTTTTTAAGAAGTATATATCTTGCGGCAACTTATTTATTGTACAGTAACTCGATCGTAGCATGCAACGTATTTCCGTACTTCATCGAAGTTGTAACTTAACCCGCGTCGTTTGCCGTCGTAAAATCCAGTCACGCCCCGAAGGCGCCTTTATGATATAAGTATCGCATAAAGTTCATCTTCGCGCTGTAAACTCGCTTTTTCGGCGTTGCAAGTGGGTATCGGATCTTGGAAAAATATAAGTACGTGCTTATTCGTATTTTATAAAACAATCACTATTTTTATTCTCGTTCGACTATCGAACACTATTTTAGATACATGTATAAATATATTAGGAACAATTTATTAACTAATAACGCTCCAAAGATTTTATTTCGTCGATATGTCTGCCAGCAAGTTTTTCACCAAGAAATAGAATTACTTATTTTTCAATTCATCTGAATATATTTATTCAAGTATATTCTTCTTTACCTCTGTAATTTTATTTCCGCTAAGGCAATATTTTTAATAACGATAATAATTTTTCAGTATTTCATCGCGCGCAGCTCGCAAGATTTTGCATTGAACTAAACTTGTGTTTAAAATGTGAACGCAAATTTATCTACGAAATTGAAATAATACAAAGTTGAGTTAACAGGTATCCGCTTATTTGTTACGAAACACGATATTATTTTGCGGTACAACGTGCTGCATAGCGCGGAAGTTTAAATTGCCTGGTGTAAGTTGACCCGAATCGTTCGACATCATAAAATCCAGTCACGCTCTGAAGGCGGCTTTGGGATATAAACGCGACGTAAAGTCGGTTTCTTCGTCATAAACGTGCTTTTTCGAGAGGTAGCAAGATCCAAAAACATTTATTTACATTTGTTACATACTCGGCGCCGTGCAATTCCCTTTGGTACGAGGCGACAGCCGATCGCACATTCTTTCGAACTCTCAGTAGAGGAAACTCCGACTACGAACCGACCACAGTACTGTGCTCGGATTACGCTGAGGATAATTTGGTGTATCGCGTATCGTCGCGCATCTACGAAAGTTTAAATCTCTGTAGGGTTTATCGCACGCGAGTACAACCGAGTCATTCAAGACATCGTAGAATCGAGTCACGCTCCGCAGACGCCTTTATACTAGGATTGTAACATAAAGCCGGCCTCATCATAGTCAAGTGCGCCTTACCCGTAGTTCGGAAGTGGCTAGGAAGGGGAGGCATGGGCAGGATGACAAGAAGAGATTCAGCGTAACATGCAAAGCGGTCGACGAGCCTCATCCATCGACGGTTCAGCATAAAAATTGCAACAAAGGGGCGCGAGTTCCGCGGGACCCGTGAGCTCTCGCGCCTGCGTCACCGATCGACTATCATTCAGCCAGGTGTCAGAAATGGCACAAAGAGTAATCAGCGATCGACGAGCGACATCGCGCACAGGGGATGAATGTCTCAGTTGACGGAAATTGTCCTGACAACAAAATTCGGAAGAAGACGCGAGAAATATATCGTCACAAATACGTCAACGCGAAAGATCTTTATCGTAGATATGACAATGCGAATATTTGTGTCAGGAAACTAGAGGAGACCTTCGGTCTCTGTACTACTTTTACAATTTTCCCTATTAATATTCGTTTCTTTCAGGCGATTTCGGAGCAATAATTCTGGAATGTTTACTTGTACTAGTCTTGTACTCTTCTTGTACGTTGCTATTTATCCTTTGCATTCATCGATAGCGTTAATAAAAAATAGTACTAATATATTTGCCGGTGGCACTTGAAAGAACTTCCTGTGAGATGCATTTAAGACAGATTTTCCTTTTCTCCAGAAACAAATGGAGATATACAGAAGTACATTCCTGGAAATGTTCTTCAATGGAAATTTTCGACGTTATCTATCTTTATATCTTATCCCCTTCGTAAAAAAGTTTGAAGAAAAATTCCATTTAGATAGTTAATGGAAAATAGGTCGCGAGGTACTCGAAGTTTCCGTTTTTTTTCTTGCATTGGGAGGTTTCTTCGAGTTTCTACGCAGCGTGCAACGCAAAGTTAAAATCGACGCAATAATATAAGGAAGTCTTGCGAAGTATTCGCGAAAAGGAAGACTTCTCTCTCTTCCTCATAATAATTGTGCCTCTCTCTTGTAAGAATATCAGATCGCAATCTCTGACTTTCAGGGAAATTGAGAATATCGTCTTTTATCGGCGCATCGCTAAACGCGTCTTTCGAGCTAAAAGCATTTCGTTGCATGCGAGAAAAAAAGAAGGGAGTTTCGCTCTCTCTCTCTCTCTCTCTCTCTCTCTCTCTCTCTCTCTCTCTCTATCTGAAATCGATGTCTGAAAAAAGGGGCGCCGAAATAAAATATCATATCGGATAGCGTTCCGCCAGCCTTGCGCTCTGCCTCTTAATCAGAAAATGTGCGGCGCGCTTTCAGTTGGGAATTTTCTGCTACGGATGAAGGAGATATACGCTGTGAAATAAACGAAGCTAAGTAAAGCAAATAAATAAAACAATAAGTAAAGCTAAGTAAACGAATCGAGTACGGTATTGTTCCAACAATGCAGTTTCCTGTTTTCCGATCGGAGAATGCGGATTGAAATGTATACACTCCTAATAAAATAATACTAATGTACTTGCGGACAAACGCAACTCTCCTTCTCTTTGTCAGTAAGAAAAATTTAACGTGCATCTTTGATAGATTCTAATCCAAAATTCGTGTTTTCCAAGATAATGTGCCGTCGGGGCATTGTGATAACAAAGTAGAAGTTATCTTCCTATTGTAATAGCGCGAAGATAAATTACGGAATTTCAAATTTCCTTCTTACTTTAATATTTAAGTAACCTTCCCTTTTATATATCGGAAATTCTTCATACGATTTTGACCTCGATTTTTTGGCAAGGAAAAATGTGTTATATTTCAATTCCGCTGGCAAGAATTTGTTCAGTTTTGTAACGTATTCCGTATCAGTCAAGTCTCTCGTCAAAAAATAGCATTGGTTGTAAAATAACATTGAAAGATCGTGGTTAATTAAATATTTGATTCAAACTGTAAAAAAATGCAAATTATAAAGAATATTGACAGGCAAAATAATACGAAAAATTTTATTTGAGAATTTGGAATTATTTTGAAATTTAAAGTACGATAGGTCTCTTTAATTCTTATCGCAATCCTTACTTTATTCAGAGAACAATATTAATACGTATTTTTACAGAAATATCGTTACTGTACAAGCATCGATTTTGTAAGACACTGATAAATTTATAAGACCCTCTCTGTCTTCGATTTTTCATTATCGACATTCTGTCATCCTTTAGCGGAATACTTGGAGCCACCGCTTCTGTGGGAAAAAAAATTCGAGTTCCCGTTTTAAGCGGGTCAGACACTTCGCCGCTCGCACATTCATGAGGCAAATTGCGCGAGACAGCGCAGTTTTAAGCGAATGGAGTCTCTGAATGGCGCGATATGCTCGTGCAAGAATTTCCGCATCTTTTCTTTTCTCCTTCAATCAATTTAATAAAGCGCTCATGCAATAAAATCGAGGTTACCGGCTGAAGGTGGTGTAATAATTATCATCTCACCCGTTCTCTTTCGATCGTCTATGCAATGACCTCGGAAAAAACTCTTCAATTAATAACCCGACGAGAGCTCCTGTGACGACGTTAAAGCGCGCGACCCTTTTTTGGAATATACACGGTATCTACCTTTTGCATAACAATACGACGTCTTTGTTGACGATGGCGACGCTTCACCACGAGAGTTCTTAAACAAAGAATAAAGTCCGCTTGATGTAAAAATATGAAGTAAATTTTACTTCCTCCGAGAGAGATGCTCTATTACGAAACGCGAAGATGAATCCTCTTGCTCTAAAAAAGATAAATTCCATTCTTAATCTTTTATATTACATACATATGTAAAATATATAATTTGCAATATCAGGATAGTTGTGCAGGATGTGCGCACTGATATTCTGCCGAATTTGAAAGAAAAGATTCAGTAATGTGTACGTAATTAATGATAATACTAAAGAAAATAAATTATTAACTTATATATCTAAAATTTAGAAATTATTTTTTTCATTTACATATTTAAAGAAAATCTGTGTATTTTAATCAATTCCTTTTTTTCATTTCATCTAGGCTATTAAATTCAGAAATAATTAACGCAGAATTTTCTCTGAAAAGAGAGTGGATGCATTTTACATTTTACGTTATTGAAATAACGTTGACATTTAATAATGACGGTATGTTCTTTACAAGAACGTTATTAATGGCTGCATTATACTGTAAAAACTTCGTTGTCGCTCCTTATAACATGTAACTTCTTGCATAACGTATTGTATGCCACACTTATACGATCCGTTCATCTTACCGTTAATTCTTAGAGGCTTATTAAAGATGTTGGAATAAAGGATTAACGCGAAGGAAGCATCAAACTTTCCGTTAGGAAGTAAAACAAACATAAAGCGGAGCACCTTAATTCCGTCGTTGGCTCTCTTCTCTAATCGGTGTAACAAAGTAGTTCTAATAAAGTCTAATTACCGTATGAAGTAACGGTAATTATCAAATGCTCATTCTGATGCATAATTAAAACGCTCGATGACCAATGATAATGAATCTTTAAAAGTTTTACGAAAAGGTAATTGAAAACTGCATTTCTTATACGTTTTATTTCAACAAATAAATTTCTGCATTGATTTCCGCGCGAAAAGAAATTAATGAGAAATCTAATTACGACAAATTAAATAAATTTAATGCTTTGTGTAGTTAACAGTTTTTGAAAGATAACATGGCACAATATGATATTGATTTTTCTACTTTGTCTAGCATTTTCTAATTTGCAGGTTAAATAAAAATAAATAATGGTTCTTATAAAAAACTTAATATACTTTATGCTTCTTTTCTTTTCTTTGTTATATATTATACATGGCGATAGCTCTCAATAAAAAGATATAATAAGTAATAATAAAATGGATAAATATTTTTTAATATATGCATAAAAGAAAATTAATCATTTTTCAAACAATAGGATTCATCTTCGTATTTGTATATATAATATTACTTACTATTTTTTACATAAATTTAACGTTTAGATACTTGGTTTCTTCTCAACCAAGTGAGGGAGATGGCTTTCTTTAGAAAGCCATGTACGATACAACGATTCTTTCTCTTCGTTCACATTGATGTTTATATCCTTATAATTCTCATTCCGTCGCCAATTATTACGAGACCGGAAACAATTGTCATCCGGCCTTTTTATAAATCCGATCAGAACTTGAATAGAAGCCGAAACCGAGATAGAAAGAGAGAAGAAAAATAAAGAGAGAGAGGGAGAGGGAGAGGGAGAGAGAGCTTGTCTCGTATTCTGCGCTCATGAATGCCTTGTCCTCCACCGGCGGAAATTTAAGAACTTACTCAGAAATCTCCGCCACCATCGCGGAATGGACAGGCTCCGTCTCGCTTTCTTTTATTTCTCTCTCTTTCTGTCTTTATTGTTAGCAGCCACAGAGAACTCGTTTTCCACCGAGCCGCCATTTATTCTCACAGCGTACATAACTGCCCTCGCTGAAAATCTCATCTCCTGACAAATTTCGTTACGTGCCCACAGCAATTTTCGCGTATAAGTTCGCCATTCTCGTTTCGCCTGCACCCCCGCGCGCCTCCAAAAATCGAGTGGCCTTTCGGCTTTCCCGAAAAATTGCATAGGAGCTCGTTTCGAGTGTTAATCAACCTGCGCTAACATACTCCGACTGGAATTGACGTTCTATAACGCGTGATCGAAGCTGTCATGAACAAAAGTGTATGAAATTTCAAAAGAAAATTTAATAATAAATATAATATAGACAATTATATGCGCTCGAAGGATTTAGCATTTTAATTCTTTACACTAACAGAAAAAGTGAAAAAACAATTTGAAAATATATTGTTCTGCTAAAATATTAATTTTTTTTATGTTTATAATGTCGAATCACTTCTTTAAAAATTATTATCGAAGAATTAAACAATTTGTCAAACAACATTGTGAAAAATGGCATCTTTTCCCGACAAGCCAATGTCCCTCTTAATTGTTCACAACATTCTTGCGGCACCGGCGAGAACACAGTTGGATTTTAAGTTAAGTTTCTGCTCTCTCGTAAAAAGTTTAATTACTTTCATTTACAGCGATTTACTAGGCACTCTCCACAAGTCTCAAGTGAAAAAAACCCGAGAATGCTTATAATAAAGTCGCTTTCTGCTTCTTTGTTTTAGTTCCAAATGGTTAATTTAAAATGATTTATATAAACTAAATACACAAAACTGCAAAATACGTATAAACGTACAATAAATTTATTTAAATTTTTCATTTTCTAGATTTGTGATAAATTGAACTTGAAATTCTTATATAAAAATTTAATAAGATATTTCTATTTTTGTATTTTTAAATTAAATTGAAAATATTGATTACTCTACGGAAAAAACAATTTTACTGAAATACAGATCTGAAAATAATTATGTTGTACTATTTAAAAAATTGTATCGGATGTTTAATTTGGTTGCTAGAATTTCAAAACTGCCGCAACATTATCATGCTTGGACGACTTACATAATTATTTTGATGACTCAACATCAAAATTATTTTTTTATCTGTATCTAATTAAATTTTTAAATACTGCAGTAAAATTATTCTTATGTTATTTGTATTTGACATTTTTGTTTGTGAGAAACAATGCAGTTATGTACATAAGAATAAAGCTGTATTCCTAACTTAATATCGAGAAAAAAAAGAAATGAGAAATGCGAACTTTGTTTCCACATTCTCAATTCCTTCTGGAAGCTGCCAGTCAATTATTGTGTGCCGATGAAAAATTGGATTGGTCACGCGAGCCACTTTTCGATAGCGAGGCCCGACCACTGTATACGAACAGTCGTGCTCGTAATGACCATCGTAGCGATGATTACCAAGCGTGATATAAGCATTCGCGTTATACGGAGATTTACGCGGAAAACGCGCAGTTGAAACCGCGAATGCGCCGGGGAAATTCTCACTCCAAATCACTCATGTTCAAGTCAATGTGCCGCGAGATTTGTCGCACGCAATCACGCAGCGACGCAATTCACCGCAGAAACTATATAATGGCACGCTATAAATAATATAAGCGACGATTAAATGGGCGGAGGTCTCGCAAAACACTGTCGAAATTATGCGAGTAATTATTAACGCACGCGTAGTTTTACACTCGGCTATAATAGGTTGTTATTTGCAAATGTATCGTATCATGATCCTAAATTGCGAAAACAGTAAAATAGCAATGACGAACGTTTATTTTGTCGTTATATACTTTCGATTAAACACATCACTGTGTTACCCTATATCGCAAATTGAAAACAATTTTCATTATAAATACGTGCAAAGGACGCTGTAGCACTTTAATTAGTGACTCTATTTCAATTATTAATTAACGTAAATCTGTTTAATAAATTGTTCTATAGAAAATTTAACGCGTTATTACGAGTTGAAAGTAATATTGTTATAAAGTGTTCATAAGCTCGAGTTTATTTATCCGTATTTAATGAAAGATTTATGCATTTCTATATTTGCGTAATAAAAATTTCCTAGTTAACGCTTTTATGTAAAAAAATCAAGCTCCGTTATGATCAGCACCATATTCACATGTATGTATTCACATAAATAGCTATGCAGTGAATTCGGATAAGGCGATTTCTCTCTGTTGCATCATTTAATAGAATCATGAAAAGATAAATACGATTACGTAATTAGCTCAACCGCGTGCACGCATAGGATTAGTAATAAGCCGTTGCCATTTGTCATTATGCGGAACTTCCGTATTCAGGTTTATTTACTTTACTAATAGTCAATGCAGCGCACGCCAGTGAGATTCATTTGTGTGTGAAATTAATTAGACGCAATTATGTCAGTATTAGTTTTCCACCAGCATTGTGATTATTGCATTACGATTTAGCATCCAGATCTGTTAAACGTATGCATATCGTATGTTTCATTTCCCTAATATATCGAGTACACACTGCAGCTCTGATTTAAATACTGGTTAAAAACTGCCGTGCTGCAACGACGGTGTCTCGCGTCGAGCTATCTAGACGTTCAACACTGTACAGGGAGAAACAGTTCAAACAGTCAACACTTGTTCTTATCAGAGCACTAGTCGGCTCGTACGCACAATTGTCACAATTAATTATTACGCGCCGTAAGATCCGCGCGATAACTATTGTAACATTCTACGCGACAATAAATCACATCTCAGTAATTAGTTGCCGCGTGACAACCCGACGATGTTGCGAATGATTGCCATGAGGTGGTTGTAGGGACTGCGACGTAGCATTTTGCGCAACGTAGCAGTTTCCGGCGGAGAGGAACTTCCGGAGAGGGAACGCGGTGAATGCGTTCGCGAGCGTCATTGTGCAGCCACGAATCTTGGAAAGACGCGGGAGTGAGTTTATGAGCGCGGTGCGCCACTAGGGTCCGCTAAATGACACTTTTTATCAAAAGCCAGCCCTTTCTTCTCCCCGCTTCTCCCTCGCAAGATGCATCCCGCGGGAGTCGGCAGATAAACTCAGCACTCTCGTTACGGTCTGAAACATTAGAAGCAAAGTCGGGATTCGCGAAGGAGACGAATCGAATAAACTTTGTCACCTCTAGGGTAACTGTTCTAATTATACTGTCACTTTAACCGCGTAGTGGCCGTTGATATGCTTAGTTCGTAGTTTTTAAAATGTATCATTAATATTCTTTTTCATCATTGTTATAAAAACTTTAATGTACACGAAGTAAAAGCAACAAATGAAAAAGTGATTGATTATTTAAATATGAAAGAAATAAAAATTTTAAATAGTGGACCTATTATTATCAATGCTTTGAATACTATTGATTACGTACTTAATATTACCTTCCTATTTACTATTTGTGTTATCTAACACTGTCGCGCATTTATTTCTGTTTGTATACTAATCTTAGTTTAACATCGAAACATTTTAAATGCATAACAATCTCATACTTTTTATTCTAATATTTTATTCTAATATCATCCTATCTTTCGCTTAACTCAAATTTAGAAAATTGTGTAAAGTTTAGTAAAATTTAGTAAAATGTAGAATATATGTGGCGACACTTGCAATTTACATTTATGACGCAGTCGTTATCTTTTAAAACTTTATTAAAAATCCTCTTATAGCTTATGTTATATTTAGAAAATGTTTTTTGTCTAACAAAATACAAGTAGGT
The DNA here is from genome assembly GCF_016802725.1 of Solenopsis invicta. Lineage (NCBI taxonomy): Eukaryota > Metazoa > Arthropoda > Insecta > Hymenoptera > Formicidae > Solenopsis > Solenopsis invicta. The sequence continues at coordinate 18,159,458 of NC_052665.1, forward strand.
ATGTCTAAGTATCTCCGCTCGTATATCGTGCTCGTCTTTCTTAACTAAGCGTAATAATTAAATTAAATTTGTCCGTACTTATGATTCAAATACAAGCGCATTGCTCGCTGTAGAGAAAAGAGACGTCGCCCGAATCTCAATTTCGCCAAATTCTCCGAGTGGGTTACGCGCAAAATGCGCTTTGCTGGCGGGGTATCAACTAGACTTAGAGTGGCGCACAAAGCGCAATGTCGAAGGCTTACGAGTAAATTGCGAGCCCCTCTTACGCTTTTCCTTTGACGACCACTCGTCAAAGAGCAAGAGCTGTGCAGGTGCGAATTTAGCTCCCTTCTTAATCTCTACGAGTTTAGCCGTATAACTGGAAGTTGCCGCGTGTAAACGCATTCAAACGCCGATGTAGTCGATGATGAAACCTTTCCGCCCATATCGAAATTTAATAGGCGTCTTTTACACAAAAATTTCCGAAAAAATATACTTTTTTGTAATAATTCCCCCGATGTTTTAAAAATTAGAAAAAGCGACGCTTTACATTATTGTTTATTCTATATGTAATCATTTTTGTAATCATTTATCGCCTATTCTCTAATCGATTTTTTACATTATTATGTCTTTGCCGAGTGTTGAGTTATATACTTTGTCATTTCATATTTCATTTTCTATTATTTACGTACAAAGATTTGCACAATAGTTCACATGACTTCATCCTCTAACATTTTTTTTTTTTTTTTTTTACTCTAAATCAGCGTTTGCACGTACTGACCTAGTTAGTTTTTAAAGCCCGTTGCGCGTCCAACTAAATTACGCGGTGCAGCTCCAGTACGTGGCTGAGCCAGCGGGAATATGAGATTGATTAAAAAGGGATCAGGATCTGCGATTGTGAGTTGCAAACGCTGGACTACGTCCGAAAGCCGAAATGTACGTAGCAAGAGAGAAACAGAGAGAGAAAGAGAGAGAAAGAACAATTAGTTACAAAGCACACCGGCTCGCTGCGCACATGTATAATTATATTTTAGCACAAAAATAAAAAGCTCAAACACTAATTCTGCTTGTGATGCGGTCTCGGGATAGAACAGGAAAAAAAGTTGGTAAATGTGTACAGCCGAGATTTTTGTTGAGATTTTCTCAGAATCTCACGAGCGAATGTGACAGATATTAGACTGAGCAATCTCTGTAACACTCTGTGCTCCTACATATGTTGCTCAATATATGCGCACGATGCGCAATCAGCATTTTGGCAGGATCGTATCGCGCGAATTCGCGGCGCTGGACTTGCGCCAGGATGACCGCAATTAGAAACGCCATGATAATTTCACAAAAGGTAGCCATTAACCCACTTCCACCTCGTCGAAAATATTACGAAGCAAAGCGTTTCTCGATATCTATCGCTATCTTGTTTTCCTTCTCTATTATGGCATAAGATTTATAACTCGATTCGATAGAAAATATTCTTCTCTGTATGACAAGAGATAAGCTGTGTTAGAAAATTTAATAGAGAGGTGTAAGCTGTGAAACCAAAGAAAATGAAAGTAAATATTTCGACGACGACAATATTGCATAACGTCTTAAAAAAAAAAATTTCCTTGAGCACTAGATTATTAATTACAAGGCTTGAGCCAAGCTTATACTGAACGTAAAATCGCAAAACTATTGCAATTTTGTTGTTATTGAAACGTGCTCATTGTTCATTCATGCCATTGCATAGCTCGATATGGTGCAAGGACTAAACTTTTTCTCCTCGATATTTATGTCGTGTCGACTCGCTATCGACTCTCGTTCTACAATCGCAAGACTTCTTTGTGAGACCAAGCATATAAATGCGACGTCACCGCGAGATCTCACGAACGCGACGGCGAGACGTTATTAAATTCGACGCCGTGAGTATCTTTTCTAAATAAGAAACGCCACGTAAGGAATATTTTATTGCGCATTATGCGCGGTAAAAATTATATCGCATCCCCGAGCGAACTCGTTGTGGATATTGCGTGAGGAAATTCTCTCCGCGTGGACGCGAGAGCGGGGGAAAGAAGCCAAGCGCGTTGCCGGGAAATGTGTTTAAAGAAGAAATCTTACAACTTCCACGGCGATGCTCCTTAGCTCGCCGCCAAGGAGAGATTAACGAGCCGCAAAGACGTTCCGGACACGACTTGCATTGACTGATCGTATCGCGCAACGACGCGGAAAGAATATGTTCCGTAAGACACCGGCTACGAGGTAATCGTGGAAGAACATCGCTTACACGTCGCAGTTTTCATCAATGGACATGTTAAAGCAAATTCGTGCAATCTTCACTCGATTGCCCCGTATAAATCATCTGGTGAATATAAATAGTATCCTAAAATTCGCGAATCAAAATATTACTGCAAGAAATTTCTCGAAAAGTTAATCAAAATAGTTATTGGTAAATTTTTAATTTGCATTATTTGTTTTTAGATACTAGAATTTAAAGCCAATTACAAACTACGTTTACGTTTGTATGTCCGTGAGTTGTACGTGCGGTAGTTTAGTGAACATGCGGCATGTTAAATGTAATCCCTGATTGACTAACTTTAACTCTCACGGGAACAAGTCTTACTAAAATATTCAAATCAGATTTACTGAAGTATTCAAAAATTTAACTGGACACAGATCTGAAACTAGTTTTATTAAAACTGTGAAAATAATTATATAAAACACTCAAGCTGGTTGCTGGAATGTCAAAAGTTTTTGCTGCATTGTTCATTATAATTATTTTGAAGGGCCAACAAAATTACTTTCAGATCTGTAGCTAAATATTTATCAGATACGTCAGTAAAAAATCATTCTTTCCAACTTAACTCAAAAACTACTGCTTTAAATAAAAATTTACAAATAACTATTTTAATTAACGTCTCAACTTTTCTTGCGATAGTATTTTGTTTTTTGGGGCGCTCTATATATTATGTAGGTCAGCGACTCTCTGACGATGAACAGTACTTTTAGTTTTTATCAAATTGTTCAAAATCCAAATATAGAGCACTATTAGACGCCAAATCTATTTAAAATACAATCCAATCTTTTTTGCAATTTGACTAATCGCATTGTTATTCAGGATTTTTACGATGATTTGTCCAATCAGGCATCGTCTGATTGGCAATGACGCATTTAGTGACACAAATTAATTTAAAGCAATGGTTTTTTTTGTATCCAATACAACGTAATTTTAGCTTGTTCCTGAATATCAATGCGATAGAGATTTCGCAGGCATCACGTATTTTCATTTCGTTATTTCCAACGCGATAATTGCTTTTCATTACTAATAGGCAACTGTTAATTAAGTTTTATTGATCCTTACTCGCAAGTCCGTCGCGGTGAAAAAACTTTTCGAATTCCGTTTTTAACGAGACGCTCGGGTATCTCATCTATTTTCGTATCAGTAGAACATTCGATCTTTCTTACTCGAGTCAGCGTCGCTTTAACAGCGCCGTGATAAAACATAAAACGAACTTTTACACTTCTCACTTCGAAAATTCATTCGTCAATAGCTCTTGAGGATAGGACGGGACATTTTTTATTCTGTAACACGCGAATTCGACGTTGTCCTTTCGACAGGATGTTTTGAACATTTTGCGGAATTTATTTCAGCGAAATGGGACGCTGAATACGTAATTCCACCCATTTAACTTATTTATGCTTATCGTATCTTTATCGTACTTTCATTATACCTTTTTGAAAATAAAAACAGATTATGTTGCATTACGTAGGTTATTCGCGTTCAAACAACGAGTAGCAAATGTGGACATCGATACAGCGCAGAGAGAACTAACGTAATACGGTAAAAGCAGGTAACTGAGATAGATTTTTAATAGAATAAAAATAGATATAAATGCGATAAAAGTAAATCACTTTTGAATTAAAATTGTATTTAATTTGAAAATGTCAAAATTTAATCAATAGAAACATCTTATTTAATAGAATTAATTTGTAACTATGATTAATATATAAGAAACGAATTTTCCTTCAAAATCCCGTTGGAACCAAGATTGCAACAAGAAGTTTTCCGGCTGATAAATGTAAAGAGATAAGCGGACAACATGTGGGGATTTTTCCCCGGTACTTCTCCCATATAACGCTCTCTATTGCGAGCGCAAATGCGGATAAAAACGTACGAATCTGAAAGTCATTGAATGCGTACATATATCCGGGTCGAGTCGCAAAAACGCACCCATAGGTGTAGACGACCTGGATCGACCACCAGTCAGTGAACTCGCACAAGAAAGTAGATACGGTCGGCAGTGAGTATGGCCCTTCTCGGTCCGCCGCCGCCGCCGTCGCCGCCGCGTAGGATCAAGTCGTGGACCAAAACTACTCGCCGCGAACCAAGCCCCGAGCCATTGAGTTTCTTCGGTCGCATTTTGCTGTCGCTTTTCGCATTTATCGCAACAACACGTGACGTTTTGCGGGAATTACATCGAACACTAAACTTTAGATAAAAAAAAGGTGAAATTTTTTTCAAATCAATTATATGCGAAGCTTTATTATATTGTACATTATATTGTTATCGTGTATTTATGCAAGAATGTTTTTGCACGATGTACGATCACATTTAATTACAAATTTTCTTACCGTGTGCTGAGCATAAATTGAGTTTGAAATGTTCATTTCGAATTAATATCATATAATATGATAATTTTATTCATATTAAATGTAAATACAGTATTACAGTGTAAAAAATTGGACAGTCATATGACAGAGTAATGGTAATAATGGGTAGAATGGATAACGCCGATGTCGTAGTTACCGTACAACTCGCACAGAAAATCAAATTTATTTGCCTTGTTTTTTTTCTCAAATTTTCGCTTTACATCCATCATGAAGTAGATTATGCAATTGCGCATCCAGAAAAATGTCGCACCGTAACCGCAAATCAACCATTGTCACATTACCGCACTCCCTCGTCCGCGTGTCAATGCGTACGCAACAGGTCGACAAATGCAACTTTTCAAATCAACACGCATACACACACGCTGCGCGTTATAAATATTAATGAAATCATAAAACCAATATCACGTCACGCGAGGAATGAACAAAGACAAACGCACGTGCAACGTGATTATGTGTTTCTAACAAATAATCCTCGTTCTCTTTTAATAAAATATCGCGCGATGTTTTATTATGACATACGAGCTTCTCGATATCAATCTCCATAATACCTATTACTGTGGGCATCATTATATATTTACGCACAACGTGTGCAGTATTTTGCAACGTGATGGGGATCAAGTGGCGTTTATCTTATGCGATTTACGCGATTTGCGCGATTTACGCGATTTACGCGATTTACGCGATTTCACGCATCCTTTATTGACACTGCAGGGCGTAAAAGATAAAGCAAGTTATCCAAGATCAACGTTTCAATCTGCCTCGATACACATCTAGTACACGGTATAACACTTTTATTACCGCACGCGCGCCTTCTCCATAAACACCAGAATGCAATATCTCGAGTGTACGAATAAAAGCGCAACGGGCGTAACTTAGATGCATCCGCCGGAAATTGTTTGAAAGTTCATTTTACAGCGCGCATTAAGATATGCCGACGTTACCGCGCCCGTAAACTACCGATGCACATATTGCGCCTGGGCATAATGCCGTCATGAAAGTCAGTCTTGTTTCGTCGCGTAACTTCGGAGACTGCAGCTGACGAATCATAAAAGCTCTCGCCTCCACCGTCTCCTTTCGCATTCCTCGTCTCGCTTCTCTCTCGTCTCCTCGTACCCGGTATATAATCAACATTTGCATTGCTTGCATTTTCCCCGAGACGCATCCCCAACTTGTTTCGTTCTTTGTAGCCTGTTCTCACTCTCGTTTCGAGATAGGATATAACCAATTTTTCACATTAGCATTTTTTTTATTAATTGTGGTCGAACATTGCTTTCCCTCTCTCACTGAAAAATATTTAAGCTATTAATATTTCTATTCAGTTGACACAATTTGTAATTATTATATAATTTAGTAACTTTATATAACAAATATTTCGTGATATTTATATTACATTTATTTTTACGTAATATAAATGTTCAAATATTTACATAACAAACACGTGATGCCTCAATATGTAGAATTTAAACGTTGGAACTATATAGTTATTAAAAAAAAAATAATTAATTATAATAAGATAATGTAAATGTACTTGGATTATAATATAACTACAACATTGATGCAAGAATTTTAATTTTTAAAGATTGTTTTTCTTATTTCTCTTTGCGTTTTCTTATCTCTTTGTGTTTTCTTTTTCTTTCCCTTTTGATTTAAGTATTATGCTCTCTCTTATCTTCTTTTTCTTTTGCTTCTTTATTTTTACGAAACTTTATTATCTTTTCCACAAGCTATCAAATCTTTGTTACTGTAAGAGGATTTTTTTTTCTTCATTACATTGTTGCGATCGGTAAACTCATGTTTAACGTTACGATCAATACGGAAGCGGGCGAGAAATATTACGCTACGTGTAAACAAATACTCTTCAAATAAGAGCACCCGATGTGAATGCATTTCGCTCTTTCATCCTTTCCCTCGCTTTCCATTTTTTTCCTTTCCTTGTTTTCATTTTTTTATTTAACTTGGCACACTAGCGTGACCGATTTGTTCGACGCCGATACCTTTCATGTACACCGAATATGTATAGAGAAAACATATTGCCCATGACGTAAGTAAATAACTCTGTGATGACGAAGAACTGTCAATTTTAAACGAGAGACAAATAATAGTAAATCGACTGTTGCAAAGTCATTTGGCGTTGGTATAACGATGCTTTCACCGGGGACGGATGCTAAATATTCTGTTTCGTTAGGTATCGTTAAAATTGTTTTTCGTATAAAATAGCTGTGCAACGTCGCACCGTAACGACTGCTGCTGTAGAATTTATCCTCTTGTCCTGACATTTACGACGACACAGCTCGTTTAAAAAGTAATATTCTGTGTTAACGAAGCATCGCTATTTGTCAGGAGACAGTATTGGTACGTTTTCAATGTTTATAAAGAGCGAGAAGCAAATATCTAGTTTTAACGTTTCGTTCGTGCCTACCTCTTGACCTTAATCTCTCGAAAGGTCTGCCTGACAAGCGGTAGGGTTAAAAATCGAAGTGGAATTTTGACTGCCAGGCGTATCGAACAATCGCTTTACTCAATTTTTCATCATTCTTGTCGGTGAACAGCACGTAATTCCGTGGAGCAACGTGACCAAGCGTAATTTCATCGAGCTTTCCATTCTTCTACTTCCTACCACCGTGTTCTATTCCCCCCCTTTATTACACGTGTATCCAACGATTTCCCGCGGAGTATAAAGTCGAAAGCTTAGAACTAATGGACAACGTAATACGTTTAGCTATTGTATAATCACCTCTAATGGCAAGAACGTACAGTGGTACTTTGACGAAAGATCTGTCCAAAGGGAAAGACAAATGCCTTTTAAAAGGTTCCTTTTACGAGCGCATTGCTTGCTACCAAGGGCATACTTAATAAAAAAAAAAAAATGAAACGATTATAATAGTTGATGTAATAATATCGACTAAATTCTTTTAACTATGTTTGTTGAATTTATACACATAGATTATCTTTTAATTTTAAATTCTTAATGAAGCCCTCTAGTTCAAACTTTTTAACATGTAACTAAAATGGAGAAGAGTACTGAATACGTAACGGTCGCCCAAATCGTATCTCGTCAATATTTTATATTTTTACTTAATGTAAGCAACATTTAATGATAAAGACATGAAATAAATAACAAATGAATAATATAAACAAAAAATTAACAGATTACATCTTGCTTTGTGCGTGCTAAAAACATTTAAAAAAATTAAAAATTTACACTCAGGGCCAAATTAGCTCCCAAGTCTAATTTAGACTATTGTCTAGGGACGGCAAATTTAGAAGGACAGCATTTTGTAAAACGGTTTTTTTTTAACTTATCTTGTAGTGGCTGACGCAATCAACTAAAATCTTTTACATAAAATAATATAAGAAGAAAGCAGAATTTGCAGAATATAAAATTTGATTAATTTAAGTTACACTTGAGGCTTGAATAAAGACAGCAAAGATTTAATAGAGATGTCTAGGGGCGGTATAAGTCTTAATCCGCCCCTGCATTCGCTGGAAAGCTTTTTGTTTAATGGACTATAACGAGTACGTTTCGTCGATAAATATATGCAATCGAAGAACGATCGCCACTGCGCGAGAAAAGTAAATCTACGCGAATTGAGTAAAGCACCTTTAAAAGAACCTTTTTGCGAGTAGCCGCGAGGAAGAGATCGTAAAAACAGCGATGAAGACAGACGTGACAAGAGGGAATGAAGGAGTCCAAACGATGAATTTTATCCATGCGCCATCGTACAGTTTTATTCAGCAGAGTTTGTTTGCGCAGCTGATTGCCTTGGACGACGGGTAGTAACGAGAGTGAACTTAAGCGATCAATTAAAAATGTAAACTCGCCTAATTGGGATGTTAAATGGCGTATCACTGCCAGCGGGAGCAGTCGCGATCCGACGAATCGTTCTCGTCTCTCCTTGATTGCGCGAGAAGCGAACCCACGTCTCGACACTTTTACGGAGTTGAAAGCCGGAAGTTGGTAGCGAGCGAAAAAAAGTGAGAGACCGTCCTGCGAAAGTTGGAAACGAGCGAGGCGTGCGTGCTTAACGTCGAGTTTAATTGCCGATTTAAGTGCGCACGGAAAGAATATTTAGCATCGCTTTTGAAGCTTTTAAAACACAGTTTACAGTAGCGTCGAAAATGTTTGCCAATTAAGATTGAACGGAATAACAATAAGATTTTTACAATAAAAGTGATCTCGAGCTATCAAATTGAAATAATCAAGCTAAAAGTAATTGAGCTAATTGGATTTTCATAATTCTCATTTTTAAAAACCGATATCAGAGGAAGATTATTTTGCGGAGGAAATAAAACTAACTTTGTATAATTGTTATTGAAAGAAAAAGCCAATCGAAAGATAAGCCAGCAATATCTTTTAGCATAATATATTTATATTCGATAAACTGAATAACATAATTTTATTCTTTTCAATTAATTCTAATAAAACTTTAACACAAAAACATTTCTGAAAGTATCATACGTTATATTCAGTTTGACATGACTACAAAATAAAATGTATTTACAGTTGAGAACAAAAATAGTAACAATACATGCATAAAATGTAACAAAATAACAACTCGTAATAAGTGATACATGCATAACATAAATAATAATTTGGTTTATTTATTTGTTTTACATTGTTTAAACTTTGAAAATATAGTGTCTCGTGATACATTTAATATTTTCAGAGCTACAAGCAGATGTGCAAGTTGCACAAAGCGCATAAAGGCGCATAAAGACGCATTAACAAAGGGACAGATTAAATTGAGTTTTTAAAATCAATTCTCCATTTTTAACACTAATTGCATGTGCTTCCTTCTGTCAAATTTAATTTTTTTTTTCCAAAACGAGTACCGTATATCAATTTAGAGAAGCCATGTCATAAAATCTGAAACCATTGATCCGATCAGGTAGTTGTTTATTTGTTTATTTCTCGACGTTACTAAAATTTTTATTCTGTATAGAACTATGTGTTGAATAGTGACACAAATAGAAAAAAATTCTTTTTTTGCAAATATTGTTAAAAATTATTTTAAAAAGTAATTTATTTATAAAAAATTGGTAAATAAAAATGTTAAGGGGAACGGTGTAAAATCTGATTTTGCCGAAAGGCGCCTCGTATGTCGGCGGCAGCTCTGCATATTTCTTTTATGCTTATGGTTAATTGAAAGAGATAATTAATTTCATTATAATTAGCGATAACTGATGATTTAATGGCTTCATTGCCAGAAAATTCGTAAAAGCTGCAAAGAAATCCGTGCCGATGCGAACGGCGGGGGTAGATTATGGCTGTGTGTGGCAACGCGGAGAGTGTGAACGCGGTCGGAATAGATCGCATAAATTACGGGCCAGCCGTGGAACGCGCGACATAACGAGATAATTAATACACGGACGACTGTTCAGGCAAGAGAGGCGGAGAGAGTGGGATGAAACGTTGATGAGGGGAAAGAGAGAGGGACAGAGTGAGAGAGTGACCAAGAGAGAGAGGAAGAGAATGGTAATGCGTGCGTGTGTGTAAGTGTATATGTCACCGCCCTTTCTGTACAGGACAACGCGTCCCCGCGCCAGAATGCATTTACCTACTGTTTCGTTGCTTCTAATGGCCGCTATTCGCCACCCAGTGTATATTGTCCGCGAGGGTCGCTCGACATCTCTTTTGTTCTACGTCCGCGTTGCACGCTGGATGAGGAACGGTTCCCGATCGTCCGGACGTTCGATCGCGCGGCCACGGTCCGTGATTCCGCGAACATGGATAAATTAACGCCAGGGAAGAAGAATCGCTGAGAAGTGAAGTTCAAGAAGAACTATCACCCGCTCTCTCTTTCTCTCTCTCTCTCTCTCTCTCTCTTTCCCTCTTTTTCTCTTTCTCTCTGTAAATAAGAGATAAGAACTCTCTTTCATTGTGTATGTGCGTCTTCTAAGTGGAAGTAAAAGTTTCTCTTTTCTCAATCTGCAGTTTGCACCAGTAATATCGATTAATCCATAAAAGATAACTTGTGTGGTCCTAAAGTCTTGGCTTAGCGGCCAAAATTACGTAAAGTTTTTCTGATGTTGGAAGAAGAATCGGTAGATAAATTTTTATCATCCAGTGAGAATGGTACGTTTTCTTAAAAGTTGATGTACAAAAGGAACATGGAAAAAGATGGAGAGAAAGAGATGGAAACTGGGCGCGTGTATGTGCGTGTCTACAAATCTAACGATCGGTAAAACCGCGGCTCTGAAATGTCAATATGGTCTGTATGAATTCATGCATTTATAACTTGGTAACTTCTGACACTATAAATCTACGTATCTACGGATCTGGCGAAATCTGTGAATCTACGAAGCTATGAATCTCCCACAAAGCACTCTACTGCATACCTCGATACAGCTCGTTTGAAGGATTTTCCGTTTTCAACGTAATAACTCCTCATTCCGAAAGCGGAAAGGATAAGCTGGCTATTTACAGTAATGTGTGGCAAATACCCTTTGGCGGGGAAAGCATTAAAAGCGCACTTGGGGCTGTTTTTGCCTTGCGCGTTCCGGTCGCGTCATCATCGTCGGAAATTCCCAAAAGTTTTTCCCGGTTACACTCGTGACGTTTTGCGCCCTGGTTAACAAACTGCCCCAAGGCGTTAGCTTTAACTACGAGAAACGTCGTCAGCGCCGCGAGTTTTTCGTCGCCGTTTTCCTCCGCGGGATTCTCCCAACAGCTCTCCCGTCGCACTACCTCTTCCGCGCCATTTTCGAACCGAAGCAGAACCGAATCGGCCCGGAGTGATTTTCATCAGTGACAATTGTTCGTAGGTATTCCTACGTCGTGAGTCGCGCAGGCCGACCGCCTGCTTTCTCCAAAGTCGAATAATTCACTCCTCGTAGTTTCGACACTACGCCCACCCCGGACTTCCGCATAAATTCACCCCCGCGCGCCGCTAAATCGTGACCGCACGAACTTAGAAACACGGCCACGCGGCTTATTATCTCGAGAAGACAAACGCGCGTCTACCGCGACAGCCGATAAATCGACGAGGCGCGAGAATTGCATCCTCCCGTGCCGCATTGTTCTCCGTGGAACGAAGAGTTAGCAAGACTATGCGAATGCCGAAAATATAAATTTTAAGGGAGGGATTATCACATCAAATAATTTTCTCGCTAAATAACTGTTATAAGAGCTTGATTATAAATAAGCCGGTTTGTCTACTATGTAACTAGTTAGAAAAATACTCTCTCCTCTCTCATTTTATCTTGACAGTAAAAAAATAAGTAACTGCATACAAAATGAAACAAAGGGGGGAGGAGGGGGGATCGTTTTTGTTTGTAACCAAATATTTTTGCAAAGGAAGAAAAATATCAACGATACAACGAACACAAAAGTTCGTCCCTCCCTCGATCATCCAGATGCAATCTGGGGGTCATACCTTTCTTCTGCCGAGAGTGTGTACATTCTATTGTCCGAAAGTATGTGACGCACTTACGGACGGAAAGGAACGAAATCGATTAAGGCGCGGCAGCCGGACTCGGAATGCGATCTCGTCGCTGAGTAAATGATGCCGCGTATCTTTCCCGCGCGCTTCCGCCACCAAGTCCACTGGAAGTGGACTTGAGCTTTAACTCAGATATCCGGGCAGCATTCCAAATTTTACGACGTGGAAATGTGCGCGGGGTGCACAGTAACTTCTCGCTCCCTGACCCTCGACGTACCGCCACAACGGAGCAATCGCGGCACGAATCGATAGATATTTATTGCCGCCGATGCGTCGATAAATCGTACCCGCTGACCGAAGTCAAAATACTTCTGTGATTCTCTTACATCTTTCATCGCGAGGAAAATAAAAAGATTCCGCCGGCGAAATCTCGCGAAATAATATTTCTTGCGCCCCTCGAAATCAGCGATAACGCAAACGAAATAAAAACGAGATTAACGTCGCTGTTAAAAGATTCAACAGCGGATTCCTAATTCCGCTGACGCAAACGTGTCATTTATGAACGTTAAGTAAAGCGATTACGCTTTGCGACGAAATCGCATTTGCCGAGCGCATCGAAAATTGCATTTGTGCAGTATTTTTATCAACAATAACCGCCGCACCGCGCGGCGAAATGCCGAACGGCAAACGGGCTCGTAATTTGAATTCGCCGATACGAAAATTAAATAAAACGCATGTGTAAAAGCTAGCAGATTTGTATTGATATTCTATAAGCGATATGTGCAGGTGATAGCTACTACAGCAAGCAAACGGAATATAGTTGACACGTACACGTATATGTAAATTATTTTAGATATTTCCGTTTTATATTTATATATACGTATATATATATTTTTTTTTGGTAACGCGAAAAGGGCAAATATTTTTTAACTAGCAAAAAATGTTGTATTTTTTTCAAAATTTTATTATATTTTAGTATATTTAGTTTATTAGAAATGTTTTTTCTTATACGTTAATTTCTTATATTTATGAAGCAACGTTTCCTTTCAAGCAGAGAGAGAAAGTAATGAGAAACAAAATTAAGAAAAAAAGGAAGGAAAGAAACATCGACTAATATCTTAGTCGTATAGAAGATATCATAAGATTTAACTTATTTTGAAATTACCATTTTATTTCATAAGTTTGTTAGACCACTAAATTTCAAACGCATTAAATAATAATTACTATGATTGATTACACATCTTCAATTAATTAATAAAAACTAGCAATTGAATTTATTAAAACGCACGTTTATTAAAGTAAAATATGTGTGGCAAATAATTGTATTAGATTAATTTAGTACATGAGTTGATTAACGATAATAAACAATGTTAATAAGATGAAGACATTGCTTCAAGTACTTGCACAGTTTTGCAAAGATTGTTTATATTTGTTTGGGTTATTTTTGCAGCTTCTCCTTCGTCTTTTCAGTGGCAAAAATACCGTTGATTTCAACCACCGTGTATTCTCGACAACTGAAAAAGCGTTTTATATCGGAGATCGGATTTATTGCTTTTCCAACTTTAACAATGTCCGAAGAAACTTGCCTATCGGTTGTGCGCGACTTTAACCGAGTTCAAGACAAATTCGAGCAGCGCGACAGATATACCTGAGAACTCAATCCATGCTTCGCGCGATTCAGCTTGCCTGAACGGAACTTGGCCGGTTTATTGGTTCACCGTACGAGGATTTCGTGGAGGATAAAATAAATGTATCATGGAGCTGCCGTCGCGAAGTGATAAGTCGAGCTATCAGATACCTATACTCCCGGCAAGAGGCATTGCCTATGTTTGGCTAGACCGACATTTGCCAAGTACGCAAAAATCTAATGCGTAATATTATTATTTTTAATTGTAAATTCGATTGGACGCACTAGCGCGCGTTTGGTGCAGTCGAATCGAATTCGCTGCAAGATTGTGTTAATTTTCTGCAGAAAACTTTTGAAATTTGGCCATCAATTTCTTACGACAAACTTGAAACAGTAATCTTAAGAGTTCTTAGAAAGTACTGTTACTGCAATGTTTCATTGTGATATTGCCATGCCGACATCTCATAGTAGTATCGCGCATTTCTAACGGTGAATATTCAACGAATGAGCGTACCGTTTGCAGTCGTCTAAATAACATGTGTCATACGATAAAACAAGTTACACCCACTTGAACCTACTGCTTGACGGCATCTAGAGTCACTTTGACGTTAAGCAGCTTAAACGACTGATACATCTGTGTACGCCGTTCCATACATCGGATTAGCTGCATCTAAGGGCTCCTTGTTCCTACGCGCTGTAAATTGGAATCTGTTCTCTATTACTGTACTGACACTCAGACCCGACACAATTTCACCTCAGTAGTAGTGAATAGTAAGCACGTGCATGAACAACCTGGAGACAAAGCTACAACGGAGATTGTGAAATGCGTAATCTTGAACGGAGAGGCACGGGGTTGTATATCTCTCTGTAATGATATTAGTTATAATGAAAATGCTAATGAAGTCTGACAACTATAAAAAATGATTAAAGTAACCTTTATTATAAATATAAAATAAATATATAGTGCTCGTGAAATGCGATTCAATATTTTATTACCAATTTTAAGACGAATCCGATTACTTCGCAACTTTAATTCGTAACTTTAGAAATATTTTATTACGTATATGACAACTATTCAAATTTTTTAAATACAAATGTCAATAATATAAAATGCATACGCAATCAAATTTTGTGTAATGTACTTTATAATCTTTGAATTACCAAATATTCGCGTTCAAGTTGAATTCCATTCGGCTCGAGAAAATTTCAATTAAGATTCACATCAGATATCAGGTGTTCCCTAATCTTTATTTTATTAAAAAGCAAAGTTAATGCTTCTTTAATTAAAAAAGTTATATATTTACTTTTTCTTTTACTACTTTTTTAATAAAATGTAATGCAAATATACATGATCGCATATATGTGTAATAATAAATTATATATAAATATATATATATATATAATGTAATGCAAATATACATGATCGCATATATGTGTAATAATAAATTATATATAAATATATATATATATATAGTATGTATAGAAAATTATTTCCCCCTTTCTGCACAAATTTAATTCAATATTGTTATATTATTACGAACGAGAGCATAAGTTGGGCAAAGTAATTATCCTGGCAAGTATGCCGGCCGACGTTGATACGTAACTAAACTGAGAATTATTCGTGTAATCTACATCATCGTAATGTTCCGCAAACTGGAATCGATTATTTGCCACGTTGAACTTCCATTAGCGCCAGCCGGCTGTGTTTATGTATCTGACAGTTGTAACGGGTGTAATTAGATACACATTGAAGCAACTGTAACTTTCTAGGTTTCTCTGTTTCGTTAAAATTATCTTACTACACGATGGTTAGTCGAAAAATACCTAAATTAACGTAGGAAATATTCTCTCAACGTTACAAATATGATATATTATGACGTTTGCAATACGTACCTTTTGTGCAAACTATTATTAGAAAATGTTTACGCGAAGGATCTTTGTTCCATATAAAAATCAAATCAATCAGTAATAAATCCATGTATGAGTAAAATAATTTTAAATTTAATTTAAATTTTCTATTATTATATGTAATTTTCTCTCAAATATTTTTTTTATGAAAAATATTTCAAAAGCGCATTAAACAACGATTAAGTAAATTGAAAGCATTAAACAAATATTCACGAATGAACTTTTGGCTTTGACAAGAACATTTCACATTCTACATACAAATCGTGTTTAAAACGATAGCCCTTTTCACATAAAGTCTTTACCAAAAATCCTTTATGAGGCTGCGATAAGATTTTACCGAGAGATCGAATCGTTCATGATGCAAAAGATGCGCTGACCGTATTCCGGCAGATCATCTTTTTTCCGCTTTGAAAGAAACAGAAAATCGAAAACCGATTTATATTATTCGTCAAAATACGACGATCAATTAATGGTAAATTCAAGTTTGCATATGGCACACAAAAACTTTGAAAAAGCACAATCGTGTCTTTCTTACGTATAGAATAGCATCGTACTATCGATCTAGAACAGCGTAAACACCATGTAGGAGACAGTAGGAAACGAGAGATAGATGCGCCGCCGGGTCACAAAGAAACTAATCTCCAATACAGCGTAATGTAAAGCTGATGGCTTTTTGAAGCGGAAAAAAATGACCTGCCGGAATACGGTCAGCGCATCTTTTGCATCACAAACGACGATCTTTCGGTAAAACTTGATCAAGCCTCATCGTAGCCTAAAAGATTTTTGGCAACACTTAAACAATGTGAAAAGAGATATCGCTGTAAATACGACTTGTAAAAAGTTTAATGCTTTCAATTTATTTAACCGTTGATCAATGCATTGTTTAAATAAGTATTTTTCAATATAAAAAATTAACGAGTCAAATTCTTCATACGCAAGTGTGCATTTGCACAGTTCCATTGTGAAAAAAATATAAAATTGATTTATAATTAAAAAAAAAAGATGATAGCGGCGCGATTTTTCTTTTTTCGTATCGGTTCACGAAAAGAGGTCGTGAAGATTTTCTACCTCTCTTAGTCTTGACAGTGTATTTGAAACGTCAACACCACCCGCGTGGTATGGCGCCGATGATGTCTAGCAAGAGGAATAGGGCAATACTGCAAGAACTTCCTTGACAGTGAACGTTCGAAGAAATTTTTGATAGCTCGTGAATTTTTCTCACACTCGTCAAATCAACAATTACATAATTTTTTTCTTTAAATAATAAAATAATTTTTAATGTAAAACGATATAAAATTTAATAATAAAAATGTAATCGTTGATTTGATATAAATGTGACAAAAATGTATCAGAAATTTCTTCGAACGTTTTCTATCAAGAAAGAATTCTTGTAGTATTGCTCTATTAAAATTATTTGTTCTATATAATATCGGCAATACATTCGTGATTTATTGACTGTAGAAAATCATTTGTGCCGATTGCTTATTCGGAGTTGCAGAGAGTTAGTATTGTTTTGATGTTGGTACGCAAGTTTTGAAAGTTGGTCGCTTTTCGTGAACATGATGGTTTGCCTTTGAATGGCCTTTTTATCGCTTCACAAGGTCGTGTTACGCGTCTTCTTCAAATTCGACACATCCATTTTGCCTCTTGCGATAGAATCGAGACGCGCTTCTGTGACTCGGGATGACAGCCCGGCAAGAATGCGCCTGGTCATCGCAATGTGATATAAAATCCGAACGGCTAACCGTGACGAGGAGAATCCACCGAATGAAAGGTGGACAGTCGTGCTGTGTGACTTATCGATCGAACATCGTCGGGATGCATCGTCGTCGTTTTTCAAAGCGCCTCTTTATGCAGATGATGCATCGATGCGATTGCAAATCGATTGATCCCTGACATTCACTATTAAAAACTACGATTTGTTATAAATATAAAAATGGAGAATTAAATATTGTGCGAAGTTACTATGTAAAAATATATATCATAGGAGAGGAACCGATACATCAGGGGAAAAAGCTAACGATATATCATAGGAGATACTACAAAGATATTGCTAAAATGTTGCTAAAATTAAAACTTGCTTATAGGAAAGATGAGAATACTTTTTGTTTTGCAATTATAAATGTACGAAGTATGCGTTTTCGTACGAAAGAAAGTATGAATAATAAAAATGTTCTCTCGTCAGATGCAACTATTAGAAACCACTCGTATGTAATCGGTCGTGTTTTATCAATTGTCGATGTTTTTAATCGGACATCGCTGCACACCAGCAATAACGCCGTATCTGTGGCTCGCCATCAATTTTTTCCAACTTAATCACGCACCTTTTATTACAACGCAATACAGCTTTATCGAGTAGTTCGACGCAACACGTGTAAACTCGCGTAAACGAACGTTCGATGATTAAAACTGTCTCGCCGATTTATTTTGCCCACGTATTGCTGTTTTCTGTCTCTGCGTTTCATCGTGTCCTATGAAATTACACTCGCACTTCGTGACGCAAAATCTTTCGCAATAGATACCCGTGCGTTCACCGTGAAGAGAAGCAGGTGCAGCGATGTTCAGGCGCGTGAACGGACATGCGCAAGATAATTCTAAACTTTGTGATTCTTCTTGCGTAAATCCTTAATCGATATTTGAATTAAGTACACGGAAAGAGCGGTGTTACTAAAGTGTCTAAAAGTTTACCTGAATTTAGAGCTGAGAATAATTTTGACATAGATCATCAAAATGACTATGCAGAATATTCAATCTGGTTACTAAATGTTGAAACTTTTTGTAAAATAATTTTGTTGAATCATCAAAATAATTGCTCATCATATTTAATTCTTCTTTATAATTATTTTGATGATCCAACAAAATTATTTTCAGATTTGTATTAAGCTAAACTTTTAGAAAAAAAAATTGATTTATTTCTGTGTAGAAACTCTTACAATTACTGTGCCATTTTTTAGCTTAAAATCTCTCAAACTCAAATCGCTTTCTGTTGCAGAAGCGCGAGCCAGAATAATGGGCCAGGCCGATATCTACGTGAAGACCGGAAGTCTTCTGACGTTGACATGTCTCATGTCGCAAGGTCCCCACGATCTAGGAACGGTAGCTTGGTACCGAGGAAGTCAGGCGGTGGTGACATCGTCGCGATCAGAAAATGACATCGAAACGGAGCCTCGCATAACCGTCGAGACGGAATGGAGCGACGCCCTCACATCAAAGTACGAATGAATAAGCCATTTCGCTTTATAAATAATTAAGCTAATTTTTTTTGAAATTTTACTTTCAGCAATTTTCAACAAATATAAATTGCGCTCTGTATGCAGAATATAATATGAGAGAAAACGAACGAAACTTGCCAATATGATCAATCGTTTCCGTAAACATTAAATAAATAAATCTCATTCACTCGCGACAGTACGTCTCTCTCTCTCGTGGCAGCGTGCATTTCGATTTATATTTTAAATATCAAAAACTTAGTTAACGCGAAACTCGTTTGCGCGCTATGAACAAAATGGAAAAAAAGCTTGTCATGCTTGTCGCACATTCAGAGTCATCGCTTCCGCACGGAGAAAATTCTCATAAACGTATACACCCGCGTGATATTGTTATACGAAGTGCTATTTAATTTTTTACACCGGCTCCAGTCACGCGGGTATACGTCGAATAAATAAAAAATAAGGATCACGCGCGCCATATATTTGCGGCCGTCACATTTTAACGCGGTTTAAATATTTCAATTTTTGTCACAGCCATCGCTGTGGCGCGTTTTAAAAGCAGGATCCTACAACACGACTGGGAGCGTTTCGCGCCCTGAACGATATGCACGTCGCAATTTTATAAAATTGTTCAGTGAAGGGCTCGCGGCGTGATAACACGCTTACGCCCCGTTGAAATAAGCTCGTTCAACGAGCAGCTGAAAAACGTCATCAAGTATTAAAATGTAATATCAATCAGGTTCAGCAATTTTTTTTCTCTTGCAACTTCAAGCGTGGTAAATATTCGTCAAACGCGAGTGGTTTCAGTCGTCTTTTACCAAAGTATTGTTTTTTAATTTTTTTCACAACGGTCTTTTCATCGAAGCGTCCGTGTACAATATTTCATCGCACATGGTGTAACCATATCTTTTTCGAGCTGCCGGTGAAATAAATAAATGGTCCTCCGCTTATCCCCTCCCGCGCCCAGGGGAAATAATGAGAAATAATGGCGTGCTGGGTGGTTGTCCCGCAGGTCCTACACGTCGTCGTGGCTCTTTGAAAAACTGATCCCATGCTCAAATTAATTTATTTCGAGTTACCCGCGCGGCAGTGCAGAGCCGCCTTAAAAACGCGCGATACTAATACCGTCAAAGCATTCACTTTCGTGGCGAGAGAACAATGACGAGAGAAAATTCCATTTATTAAAATTTACAACTCGTTTAACAACGCGCTCAATAATATAAATATTAATTTGTTTTCAATACTTGGCTGCTTTAAAAAAAAATCTGCTTAAATGTAAATCTATTTTTATAATATTTTTAAGATATTTGTTATTAATGTTATATTGTTATTTAACACAAAATAGCAATGATATAAACAAATTAAAAATTTAAAATAAGACAACATACATAACCTGTAATACAGGAAAAAATCTCTTGTACTTTCCATTTATCATTCCTTCTATTTCCATTTTTTCCATACTTTTTATTTTTTAAACGTAGAAAAATTTTTAAAAAATTATAAACATACAAAAAAGATGCACTTTGAAATGCAAAGATAAATATGTATTTTTAAAAACATGCAGTGTAGGTACGAAAAATAAATACTTTATATGTTTTACGCTTATTGTTTATGACCTAATTTCTTACTCAGAATTCGGGATAAAAGTTATTTGTTGAAATTATTCGATAAAGGCCGGAGAGATGACAGACATCGAAACGTCGTAGCGTAGCATCGCATGGACGTCTGATTATTCTAATTGTCCCGGGCAGATCCGAGACAACAGGGTCCTTTGTCACATGGCTCGCGCACCGTGAAGACGCATCGGACATGCTCTGCATTTCGGACGACCTGGCTGAACAGCCAGGTCGCTTGTGTCGGTCCGAATATTGCGCCGCCGTCGCCATCGTCGCCGTTGTGTCCGCCACGCGACGTCGTGTGTCCGTTTTTGGACGTGATTGACGATTGTCACGACGATGCCGTTACACACCGCGCCGGCAAATTTACGGGGTCGCGGCCCAAGAAGCGAATTAATTGTCGCGCAGCTGTCGGTCCGCGACTTCCGTCATGCATACGTCCGCTTTCAGTAAATTCAACAGAACTACCTCAAAGTACCGCGAGCGAAACGTTTCCATGATGATAGGTCATCATCGTGATAGAGTTGATGATACACTTTCGTACGCAATCACATAGTTAACGTACATTTAAAAAGAAAAATATATTTTCTTTTGAATTCTTTAAATTACTTGAGATAATCATCTGTGTTTTTTACACCCCAACGTCGATAAAATAATGCTCACAGCACAGCAAATTTTTTTTACTAATCTAAAATCAATATTTATCTTTCATGTAAAGATTCCAAGACCCCATTTGGATAATAGAAACAATTTATGACTTGTACATTTCATTCACGTATTGATCTTTTGAAATTAGCCGAGGTGTATAAAACACCCCAGGCGATTGGTTCCATTCGAAAATCAATCAAGTATAGCAAGAGTTTATATTGTACATTTAAAATAATAATATTAATAAAATTTGAGATTAATAAACATTGTAAGCTATTAATATCTTCTTATACAGTACAAAAAGTTTATATTACGTTTTTATAATGTTTATTTTTATTTTTATTGAAAAATACCCGATATTATGTTTTTATTTGTATAACGCTCTAATAAACAAATGATATAAGAATGAACCATTTTTAATAATTCCACAAGTGTAACAATTTAAATACAATAACTTTATACAGTAGCGACTTAGCCTTATTTTAAATTGCTATAAAAGGAATATTTTATTTATTTCTAATAACTATTCTTTATGAACCTTTAAATATACAATTCTAACAAAAATCCAATGTAAAAACGTTTTAACTTTTTTTTATTTTCAAAAAATTCACTGCTGTCACAATTAACAGTTTAATATATTTTTTTTATTTGTTTAATATTTTCTTAGTTCTTTATTCAGAAAATACTGAGTAAATCTATATACATAATGTCTTTAAATATTAATAAATTGTAGAACAATTAATAATATATAATATGTAGTTAACAAGAAAGATTTTGAAGTAGAGTATAAAAATTATTTCAGGCGATTGTTTACATAAAAGAAATAGAATGACTATTCCCAGATTAAATAAAAAATTATACAACTATTAATTCGCGTTTTTTTTTGTTTTTTTTGTTAAATCAGTCAAATTTAAATCCATTAATTAAGATAAAACGAAACGAGGAGTTTACATGAATATTATAATATTCTCACATTTTCTAAAATAATAAATACATTATTCACATTCATAAAGAGATATTCAAATTTTACATTAAAGCGAGGAGGTAATCTACGAGCCTGGAGCTCAGGATTTTCAATCCTGGAACTTCCGCTCGCATAAATCGTTCGTGCTCTCGATAATATTAGCATGTAACCGGATATCGTTTTATTCCGTCGCATCGAGATTACCTTACCTCGCTACCGCTGGAAGGTGGTAGTTCGCTGAGAAGCTTAGACCAACGTCGCTATACGTTTTCATTATCCCCGGCCTCCATCGAGTCTGCCGTTATGACTCGTCGGCGCGCCGACATCGCAATAATTATTTCGCGGTACATTCAGTTCACGGAATTGCGGTAACCGCACGCGGGACAGCGTTAGCGTAGCCTTAAACGGCGGTTATTGGTCCCACGAGTGCGATGCATTACGACGTTGCGCGATGAAGCTAACTACTGAAATGCGGGAAGTAAATGAGTAATCGATAATCTGTTGGGAGAGGCGCAACTTCTTTGCGCGACGTCGTATATCGTGTAACGGATATCCCTGTTGTCTACGTATATTCTGCTTACCCGGCAAAACTACGTATCGCTTCTTATCTAAAAACGATAACTTACAGCACCCGAGTGTTAGAGATACGTCAATGAGGATAATTAACGAAAGACGCGGTAACTGCAAATGTTTGTAATCGACAATCTGTACTGATGATGATGATAATTAAAACTTTTCGAAAACTTTTATATCTATATCTCTTCTTGCAGCCGTTGAGCGAGACGCGTTAAGTTAAATCTCCGCAACTCTTTCCTCTCCGGTATGTTTAAATTGAAAGTTTAACAAAGATAATTATTGAACTTAAAACTATAAAAATGTAAAAACTTTCGAATAGCTTTTTATTCGATTAACAAACAATCGCGGAGAATTCTCTCTTGACGCGGTGGGATCATTTGGAGCATATTTGGGTCGCTAGCTAGTTTGCCGTTAAATTGGCTGACTGCCGATTAACTTTTACGTGTCCGCGACTTTATCTCTTGCGCGCGTAATTACGTGTTTATCCCTCTCGCGATTAGTGTGCAACGAGACTGTGCAGTTTATTAATGCATCTCTGCGTCGAGTCCGGTTGCAATTTTCTCTCCATATTACGCGCTCATACAGATTGACTCAATATTCATATTTGAAGAACTGCGTTCTCATCGCAATCGTAAAATCCTTCCGACACACGATACGCCGCAAAAATTCGAACCCGTTTCTATCGGTTTGATCAATCCAATTTGTTACGTAACAGTAACGAACGTCTAACAAACAAAATAAAAAAAGAATGGAAAAAATATTCTGCCTCTCCACCTTTCTCGATTATTACCGTTGAACGAGTTGATCGAAGTTTGGTCGAACGCAATGTAAACTCCAAGTGAGAGAAACTGACGATTGTTACGATATGTGACTGGAAAAATTTATATCTACAGACACGTGCGACGGGATAGTTAATATTAGGAAATTTTTCAATAACAAGATAGTAGAAATTATTTAGAAAGTTTAATAGCACTTGTTAAATAATTTTGTATCAATTTCATAATTATCTTTGTTCTAAGAAAGAGTTATTAAACGCGTCCGCGTCTAAATCATCAATATTTTATATTTTTACTCAATATAAACATTTAATGAAAAATGCGAAATAAGTGATAAATTAATAATATAGATAATATAGATAAAAATTTTTTAAATAAAAATTTTTTTGTGCGTATTAACAACATTTTAATCAAATACAATAGGTGTTCATTTTTGATCAATTTATGTAGCTGGTAATAATGTAACCTTTCAATTTTTTAGAATTTTTTAATATTTTCATAAAAGAAAATTTGCAGTAAAATATTTTACATTTATTATGTATAATACCTATTTGCTATTATTTTGCATTATAGATTAAATCGATACTTTTATAAAATCTATCAAAATTTCTAAATTTATTAGAAATTTTTGTATAATAATATTAATATAAGATTAATAAATGATAATAGTAAAATTTTAATAATTGATATGAATAAAAACTTGTTAATGTCAAAAATAAATTCAAGTCAGTTTTATTTCAACGTTCTTATCTTTTTATTGTTGTTATTTATTAAATATTAAATCTTAATCTTTTTTCGACAACTTATAATTAAAGTAAACATTATTCAATGATTTCTATATTCTTAATTATTTTATATTTCATAAACTCGGTACTTTCAAAGGCAATTTTGAAGATTCGTACATACAATTTAAGAAAAAAGCTATAAATTAATTTGTTATTGATGAAAAGTTTAACATTATAATAATAATAAATACCTGACACGTTAAAGCTATAATGTTCAACATTCATTTCCGTACAAATTAGTAAAACAAATGAGAAATATAATAAAAAGAAACTTAAGTGATATATAACTTTTCTCTTTCAATTTTAGCAAAGCAATTGTAAATTTCACAATTTCTTTCGGATTATAATATATTAATATTTTATTTATCATATCTTTGGATCACATTTAGGGATCATAAAACGTGATGAAATTTGCGTTATATCAAAAACATCTTTGGCAAAGTATGTACCATGCAAAGAGGAGAATGGGTAATTGGATCGCTGTCGCTAATAATGTCGTGGATAATTATCACTAAATTAACGATACTTTATTGTTAGTCGTGTCGTTAGTTATTTCATATATGATCCTGTATACTTTATAGTATACTACCTACGAAACTATACGCCGCTAACGTACGCGACATCAAAACGATTATGTAGAATGCATACATAGCGCGATAACGCTCCTGCTGCAAATTTTATGAATGCTTTTAAATATTCCATAATAATACGAAATTATTTCATGATACAAGCACATTATGAAATGAAGAAAGCCTGATAATTTTAAAATTTCATGCACATTAGTCTCTCTGGAAATAAATTTAATTCTATTAAAAATAATGGAATAATATAGTTTCTTTATCAAATTTATACATGAAAGTATTCATAGTTGCAATTGATGTTGTACCTGTTACTTCACGTCTGTAGAATAATAAATTACTCTCCTATTACTTTAATATTTTATATATTTATTACTTTCATTTGTCATTTTCCAGAAAATTTCATATTTTTATGTCTCGGAAAATAGCTTTTCTTTGATAGCATACGAAACGAGACGAAAGAAAATCCTTTACAAAGTAAGCTTCAAAGAGCTACTTCCATATATGGCATCCCTAACGACCGAGCAGTAATTTTCTGGCTCCGTATACGTCACTCCTGCTTTCATTGTATCCTTTCTTCTTTGATTAAGATTAATATTCTCCGATTTTAATTCAAGTCACATTTTTAATTAAGCTGACATGCGCTACGCACAGATAAACTGTTTAGCAGAAAAGAAAAAAAAAACGAAATGAAAAATGAGTTTCTACCTAGTTACCTAAATACTCCACATTCAGTACTAACACAATAAAATGTAAATTTGTTCGTACACTACGTGTGTGAAAATGACTCATCTTCATATAACCCAAGTAGCATTTCTTTTATCACAACAAACGTTATTTTCTTTGAAAACGGAATTTTTCTACTGTAAAAGCTCTCCGCGCGATCTTTATTGCTATAGCTGGAAATTTTTAAATCTTACATTTATATTGCATTTACCGTGACCGATTTAATGACGGTTACATAAATCAGATATGCATTGTAATGTACACCGTTCCACGTACAACGTAGCGATAAACTGTATTACCTTTTGTATGGCAGATTGAGGATCACGCATGCGAAGCCCAGTGACTCCGGAAACTACAGTTGCGTTCCTACCGTGGCGGAGAGAGCGAGTGTCAACGTGCACGTGATCAATGGTAAGTCCGTCAGAAATGCCATAACTGATCCACGCGACAAGATAATCCTCGTACACGCGTCGATCACTTATCCCAGGGTTGCTACGATATAGCCAGCCTTTGTTTATCACAGTGCATTAACCCTTTTACGTGTGGCATATCCTTTTACTGACGATTTAATCTTCTCGCACGTGTGCGTACAAGAAATTAAAATTAAAGCGATTACTTCTGACCGGGATCGTTTGAAATAAACTTCAATTTTCGCGGACGCGTTAAGTAAATTAAATGTAAGTGGCCGCTGTTCCCTCACCGATCAATTTTTTTTTTTTTTATTTTTTATGTTAATAATTGATATGCTGTATTTTACGAGTTTGCGCACACGCGTGCAAAGTTAAATTTTATTTTATTTTATTTTTTGTTTTGTATTTATCTTTGTTATGAATAGAAGGAATCAAAATAATAGACGGAAAATCATGGAAAAATTATGAACAAAAACATAGTAAAGTAGAAAACTATAAAACGTTTGTAAAATAAAATTACTCTACTATTAAATTTTATTGCAATGCAACATGAATCCTAATTATTTTAGCAAATATTTTATCGCATGTGTGTAATATTTTTAATTATAAATAGTTATTGAAACCATCGAAAATTCCAGTTTGCTCCAAGAAAAATGGACGATAAACAATGCGTAAATCATACACACGAGGCACGTTGTTCGCTTATTATCCGCATAACTGTTGTTTTTCGCGAGCGTTTTTCCGTTCGCCTTATGATCGTCTGGCGACGTATAAAAATAACCCGATATCGCCGGCGGCATCGCGTTTTCTGGCTGGGTTTACAAAAAAGTGTAATATCCAGCAGGAGGAAGAC
Source organism: Solenopsis invicta (assembly GCF_016802725.1). Taxonomy (NCBI): domain Eukaryota; kingdom Metazoa; phylum Arthropoda; class Insecta; order Hymenoptera; family Formicidae; genus Solenopsis; species Solenopsis invicta. The sequence continues at coordinate 18,186,136 of NC_052665.1, forward strand.
TCGCAAAGATGAAAGGCAGAACGTGCAAACCGTTTAAAAGGGTTTCTCTGGTGGCTCATAAGCGATCGAACTCGAATTACAGCCGATTGTTAGGAAACTTCGACCATCCCCTAAACACTTGACCCTAGCTGGGAAAATGATGATCAATTAGTTACAATAGTAATATTTGGTCTGAATATATTTTTTTTTCCAAAATTATTTGTATTCATAATTAAATTAATTATATATTTTAACATAATTATTTCAATATTTATACAAGTGTAATGAAATAATGTTATTTCAGTTTACAGTGTATCGCGATTAATCGCTTCTAAATATTACGTTTCAATGCCAAATGAAATAGTAAAGCAAACTTTCGTATTTTATTTATTGGTATTATCACGTTAACATTTTTCATATTTTTATTAATGCAATTTCAAGATTATCTGCTTGGTTAGTTTTATTATATAAAGGAAGGGAAATATAGAATATTAAACTTGGCAAGAGGCATCTATAAAGAAAAAGTACCCTTTCTTGGACAGTTTTTGTTGAGCTAATTGTCATGAAGTATCGTAAATAGGAATAGACAAACGAGAGATTGAGATAAGCCTGTAATTTGCAGACAGATCTCTACTAGCTGTGCTTGATGTGCCATTTTACCGTCGACCATTATCTTCCTTTTGTTATGCCAGCTCTGCCGAAACGTAATTCAATTCCTCGCCGAGATTCGACCCATCCGGCGTCCATCCGCCTTTTCAACGATGCTCTTTTCATCCAGCTGAATTCCCGAATGATACTGCCCTGTTCCCTGCCCGAGTTGCGTCCCAGAGCATGTATGCGTAACAGATATTTTTCTGTAACAAGCCACCCGACCTAGTCGTGATTATTTCCTTCTTCTTATTGTAAATCTGAAAGAGCGCAAGATCCACTGCCGATAAAATTTCGATACTACATAAAATACTGCTTCGCCAGCAGTTTAAAGCAGATGAGATTAAATAACGATTGCGATGACAATTTTGCCGATTACTGTGTCGAGATTGATAATAATACATACATGACCACGAGATCACAAGTAATAACTGAATACTGGAAAAGTATATGATCATACATAGTAGAATATATTTAAAAATTTTATTTAAGGTTGATATGCCATGAGAGATAGATATAACATTGCGGAATACATTTCCAGAATTTATTTCTCCCTTTTCAAGAGTTCTCTGCAGATTACGAAATCGAAACAGTCTAATTATATAACGAAATTACAGAGATATTATTCGGTAATTTTTGATACTGTTCCGAATATATCGCTATGTACGGCAATCGGAAATTTACAGCATCACCGAATCGTTAAACGAGCATGTTTCAACGGGCGCTCTCTGGAATGACCGAAACAGTACAACAGGCATGTTTTACATTAATACAAGCGTAACTAATGTGCCGACGTCTTTGTTGTGCGCATGTGTCGGAGATATAATAACAAACCGTTTACTACCTAAACGTAGTTGTTATTTGATTAAACCTGTATGTAACTTGCACTGCGTAGAGAACTTTAACCATAATGACCGTTCTCTGCTCGATAGTTCTCAACCAATTTTGCCTTGAAAAGTAATATTTTTTTTAGAGACCAATAAAGAGAGACTTTAAAATTGGTTTCGTAAAAAAAAACAGGATATTTATATTGCTTAGTCAGGTAAATTAAAACAGAAACGTTTATAGAATTTTTTATTTGAATGGCGTATTTTCGCGAGCTTTTATTTGCGGATCGATGACTTATACGATATAGCGTGCAAGCAATTTTCCAGATATTCTGCTTGGCACTCTTAGATGCACGTGCGCATTCGATCAGAATCCAACTTCTTATAAAAAGAAGATAATAACTCGTTTTTACGTTTGACTTATCTATGGAGTTGGATGGGAATTATGTGCACTCGTTAAAACTCTTTTATTATTTGCACCTTTATGCGCGGGATGAAAATTTTTATTGCGTGACTTTTATTGCTTATTGAATGTTTTATGCGGTCGTGATGACGTTCAATCTCGTCAATCGGTTTGTAATAAAATTACATTTGCTTCTTTTTTTATCGTAACTGTAAATGAGATACAGATGCATTTGAAAAGGCTTATAGTTGCAGTTAATTAAAATAATACTTATTTGTCTATCCAGTATATCCAGTGCATTTTAAACATAGCAAAATCCAACGCTTATTCAAACGCTATATCAAATATTAATAGAAATTTTTAATTCGCAGTTAAAATTCATCATTGTCGCAAATAAGATTTGCAGATAATTATTTGACTCTTAATTTAAAACGTTTGCCATTGCAATTTGGTGAAATACAAACTTTGGTTAGTTTGTATCTCGTTTTGTATCGTTACCGGAAATTACTTTTCACCCTCCGTTATTCATTATACCGTGCAGATTTGCGCTAAACGCAAATGGGTGCGTGTTTAATGATTTTTGCGTAAAAGCTCCAACTGCTGCTCAAGGGAATCAGCATGAAATGTCAATTACATGGAAATTGACGAATGAGAGAGCCATGCCGCGTTGAATAATTCGCGAATTTGTTCGAACGGTTATAAGGTGCGCTGTGAATGCAAACGCGCCGAGTTCGCTGACAGTTCGCGCACATGTCAAGTAATTAGATGCGGCAGACATGCGGAATGAGGGGAAAATCGGGCCCGGTTATTATCATCGCAGCCGCGATTTTTTTTCTTCATCGAACGAATAATTGTTATTGACGGAAGCGATATGTTGTGGTCATTGCTATCGCGTTTGAATTCAAATTTTTTTTTTTGTGTGTCGCTGCAATGCGTATTTATGAAAGACAATAGGTTACTAGTTACTCTAATCTATTAGAGATATAAATATCATAAGTTAGAATTTGATCGACTTTGTTTTTCTGTTGAGAAAATTCATCTCTTCAAAATATTTATTTTTCATAAAATTTTTTATTTTTTTCAATTCCAAAGGAATATGATGCATTTGATCGATTTTTGTAATATTATCACACATGAAAAAAATACGTTAAAAATACAATTCAATTATTATTGTTTTGTTGATTATTATATAAACTGCGGCTTTGTTTTGCGCACCCGGTAATTGAATTTTTTTCGACGTGATAAGGGACGGTGACATTCATCCCCAATAGAATCGCATCGTTCGATCAACTTTTGACATAGTTGATAATTTTTATCAACGCGAAAGTTAATTACTTCACGTCAAACCATTTAAAGCTCGCGTTTTATGGCACGAAATTCTTTCATTACTCGATGTCGACAGATCACCGAATCGGCGGATTTTTGCTTGGTGTATCAACTCACGTAAAAAAGTTTCGCTTCTGCAAATACGATCGTCGATCGAAGATCGCTATTGATCCATCGACGGACCCGTCGAATATTGCGCGTCTAGCCATCGAACGGGTTTTTAATGCATCACTCGTTCCGTTTCGTATGATTTCAATATCGATCGCTTCAGCTGCGCCAAATGCATAGAATTTTTGCGATACGCGCGCCGATAGGAAATGCAAATAAATTTGATTCGCGCGAGGAAGAAGGATTAACGCATGATCGGTCCAATTTTCGCTCTCGTTGACGTAGACCGAGTCTTAATAATTTGTAGAAACGGTGCGACGCGTCTGGGTTGCCGTTAAAGAAATTATTATTATTATCATACATGTTACAAGAAATATACAACGGTAGATCGTTAACAAGAGTGTAAAACTCGGTTTAGTTATGTTGCATGCCTCTAAAGAAATTACTTATGCGTTTATGACTAATTCACATTCGCGAGCTCGTTGGCAACAAAGTGATTCAACATTTACGTATTTATTCATGGCATTATTCGCGACAAGCAGTGAGTACATGAAAAAGCCCGGGACAATCTCGAATCTTCAGTAAAACGATTATAACGCACGCGTAATTTCTTATGGGACACGTGATTATAATTAAATCGAGTTTTGGGTGCAACGTCGGGTAAACCGTAACCGCCGCATTAACTCTCGTAAATTTGGATTAATCCAGATTATATGGACTCGCGCGTTCTCGGTTTCTCCCGGCTGCTCTCCGGTCGACGAACTTATTATTGTGAGTGCATTATAAGTGTCGTGTACGATTGATTGCTTTAAACTTGACGAGCAACAGCCGGCTGTTGCATTCATGGACGTTGATTAAAAATACAAAACGTGAAAGTGCTACGAGGTGAAGAAATACGTATTTATTTATTTATTTATTTATTGTACATTTTGAATAAATTTAAAGAGTTTAAGAACATATTACCAAATTGAAGAAGAAGCTAAATCGAATACGAGCGATGATAGAGACGCGAAACTTTCAAAGAAATTGATCTTCTACTCACTTGCGTAAAGCTATAGTATAATTGTGTATACCTTTAGTTAAGAAGAAAGTCTTATTTCTCTCTACAAATGTTTCATTTGAAATAATTTACGTAGCACGAGAGAGGATGAGGGAGCATTATAGTCTATTAAAATCACATAATAGGTAAATGACTTCACTAATTGTAAGCGCTATTGCTATCTGTTACACAGTTTGAGAACTCTTGGTTCACAACCACCAAGTGTGTATGTACATCGGATCGAGGCCATAATAGGTTTTCCACAATTCGCCTGCGCTTCGTGTAACAAATGCCACTACAGGTCCCGTATCGCCATAATACAATCCCACAGAGCACAGCCGTATCTTGAATAGTAATGCCTTTTGTAATTGGAACTTTAATTCTTACAATACTAGACAGATAAATTCGAGCGTTCAATTGATACTTATTCACGAGTTTCATCGAAATGCAGGGAAATAAAATTTAAATCTAAACGAAAACACATTTTTTCTACGTAACAGTTACAATCACGTTTTTAGAGAAAAATACGAAAAAATACTCGAATCACCGATATTTTTTTCCTTCCAATAAATTCTTTTACCGTTTTCTATGATACTTTTTTTTTATAAGAGTTGGAAAAATATTTAAGCTTCAGAAACTAAATCTCAATTTAAGATTACGATATTTTAATTTTATTGACACTTTTCTGTACTCTCAAAACTCGTAGAGTGAAAATCAATCTTGTGTAACTATTCGAATAATTTGCTATAAGTCATAATTCACTCCTGAATATAAAATTGAACGAGACTTTTAAGAATGATTTTAGATTCTTATTAAAATGGTAAATTATTCAAATAATTGTACAAAGTTCAATTTTCATGTTTTTAGAATGTTTTATTTTACGAGATTAAAAAAGTAGGATTACATTCATCTATATGTCAGCAACAGAAAAATATGTAATAAAATAAAAATGTTAATATCCACTCGCGTTTTTACTAACAAGAATTACTTATATAGCTTTTTATTTGAGGGATTCCGCAGATTAAAAGAAAATGCGATAATTTCATGTACGCATCTCGTTAACGCGCGGTTTAGTAAATCAGCTTTACGTGCTGACGCGTTGACGGATTCGCATTCAGATTTGTGAGCTGTGATGTCCGAGCGACAGTACAATCTGTCGCGCATTATATACTCGATAAGCTGAAGTCCGGACCACAAACGATTGTCAAAGTTGTGCGGTGACGCCAGATAGTCGCGATACGTGCCCGCCATAATGTTCATACATGTATTAACACTGATATGTGAAATCATTACCACTATCCTTTTCAATTACTCGGTCGTACGAATGATTAAGTTATATTAATTAATGCGTTAAGTGTATTTGTAAGACGGTCGTCTGATTGTCGCCGTACTTAAAATTTCGAGGTAATTAATGAGAAACTACAATTGTAAAATTTTACGATTGTCAGTAAAATAACCATATGGAAATATAGAAAAAATTTTCTGTCCAAAATTTTATATAAAAAAATGTTCATTGCATTTAAAATTTTTAAATTTAATTAAATTAATTAAAGAATGCGTTTTCAGCACGCGTGCAGGTACATCCGCTAAAAGATAATAAAATTTTATCAACAATTATCGATATAGTTGATGCTAAAGAGACCTCTCAATAACTTTACAGAAAATATTTTTTTTTAACTGAAACAAATTTTTTAAAATTGAAAATATTGGTATATTTCAATGGTTATGCATCCTGAACTATTTTAGTTCTGCGAGTAATTATTACCTTGCAAGTAATTATTACCTTGCACATCTACGAATAGATGCCCACAATCAAGATATTTTTTCAAGCTCCTAATAACCTTTTAAAAAAAATCTCACAGTCAAATGTGTGATACGTCAAACAGATTGGTACGAGAGAACGCTCGCTAATTCTTTCGACTAATTAATTTATCACGCGGCCTTCTCGTTTTAGGTTTCGCAGTAATTTACTGCACGTCCGTTTCGCTGGACGTCTTTCGTTCGCCACGCTTCCTGCACCGCATATGTAAATGCGAGAGTTAACACCACAGAACGCACGGGGATCAGACCACACGGCTAATGGGATTTCGCGTTCCGCGAGAAAGCAGTTGCTTGATGATTCATAGTGATCTTCCGGCAAATATTACTTGTCCACCTTTCTTTTCCTAGCTATTTAACACTCGCCCACTTTTGTTAACGAGATCGTAATACGATTACGATAATTAGATAATAAACGTACGCTGTTGTGCATGTGCTTGCGATTCTCAAAAGCGAACGCAGAAAAAACAACAGAAAAAATATGTTTATTGTCTTTTTGTTGTATCCGTTTCCCAGTAATTCTATATTTATTTTTGAACATGTACGAAAAACATACATATTGTGTATCAAGAGAAAATTAATTTGCACAGAAATTGAGAACTGTGAATTTATATTCAAATGAAGAGTTCAATAATAATTATTTTTCTATTTTACTTCTGTTACAGTGTATTTGCTTTCTTTTCTTTCTTTCTCTCTTTCGTTTTGGAAAGGTCTTTAAAAAGCATTGTAAAATCCTCTTCACTACTCGAAAATCGAAAGAGAACGGAATATATTCCACCTAGGAAATTAATTTTCAAAATTCAAAGTACAATTATTATGTGACGCAACGAGGTAACAGCAGTGCCTTAAGCGCAGTAATTATTTCACACTGCATTCAATAGTAATATATCCCTACCCAGTACCCATTTTCAATCTACGCGAATTCATTCAAGATCCGATAGCTTCGTTCTGACACAGCCCGTATGCCAATCCATGAAATTTCTATTTCCAAGGGACACGAGATTTTCAGCCATTACCAACGGAAATTGCAGCTATTATTATAATGACGCATTTAATGAGAGAACAACGGGCGAACGGGCGAACGGGAGCGGGAGGGGGAGTAGGAAGTCGCGCGGAAGCGAGAATTGAGACAGAGAAAAAGATCACCTTCAACGCGGAAAAACGAATTATTTTAATTATTTCGAACTGCACCGACCGCATACATCCGACAATCATTCTGCCAGGATAGAGAGCGGTATACGCGAGAGCGGCACTTTTATTCGGCGTTGTTCCCCGCGGAAAAAGTTTTAATCGAGAGTTGGCCGGAATCGCGCGCGCGAATCCGCATCTCCTTTTCTCCATGCGCCGCGCTGCCGCCTGTCCCGTGTAATTTTTATTACTTCCCTCGACTAGCGACATCCATTTATCTCGCCTTCTTGATTTATCTTTCTACTTTAAAGCAGATTAATCGTATACCGCGTAGACGAGTCGGCTTTACTGCGGGATATAAAAACGCGCGCGGCGTTGCTCGCGTTGCTCCGCGAGGATTAACCGCAGAGGCGTGTGCGAGATCGCGCAGGATAATCGCGGGATAACGGCGGCTTGTATCAGGTATATCGACCGCAACGTTAACCGCACCGGAGCGGGAGCGCTAACGAATTTCAGAATGAGACCGCTAATGTCAGAGACAGTTCGCGCGTAATGGAATGAAAATAGATAAAAGTCGGAGCATAGTATCCTTTATATTCAAACTTGCGCTCTTTTCCGTTGCTCTCTCTCTCTCTCTCTCTCTCTCTCTCTCTCTCTCTCTCTCTCTCTCTCTCTCTCTCTCTCTCTCTCTCTCTCAGAGGCCGTATTTCGCCAAGCACGAGAGTATCTATGGAAACAGACAAATGACGTAGTCGTCGATCCAGTTTGCCAGGCTCCAATTTTATTCAACTCCCGTTGCCTTTGTCCCGCGGGTCGTTGCACTCTTCCGGTTATGCGTCGCAAAGAAGGACCCGTCGTAACTGCAAAGTTTTTCAATGGCGCCTAAACGGATAGCGTGTGTCGGTGGACATTTTCCTCTGCGAGAGGACCCAACGTGGCGACGCGACGTTCTCTTTGAGTCGCCGGAAGGGTCGGCCAACGACAATGACACTCGTCGGAACGCTCGTACATGCACGAACGTTCGATTTTGAGATAAACTTGCTTGGAATAACTCGCATACATATGTATGTATTTTCTTCTAGTCGTTACGCGTATCTCTTTTGTAGAATATTGATTTTTGGCGGAGGAAGCATTTTTCCTCTCATCTTCAAATCGTCGTATTCGATCAATCGAACATGCATCCGACAAGGGATTGAGTTGTAGCTGCTACCGCAGCATCTCAATCGTCACTACACAATCGTCGTCGTCGTCGTCGTCGTCGTCGTCGTCGTCACCTACGCCACTTGCACCCTCGACGTGACAACATTCGTAATTCTCTACCTCCTTCCCTCATATTCACGAGGCACTTCGCCAAGCACTTCCCGCTGATCCCGCATACTGCATCTTGCCGATGCATCATACGATCGCTATGAGCAACGTTTAACCCTCTCAGTATTACAAGGGCGTTACGCCCGAGTTATCTCTTTCAACAATTCTCACCTCATTTGGCTTATACGATAAATACGGGAGGGGATCTCTTACTTTTCCCTTTTCACAAGATTGTTGTAAGGACAAAGAAGTGTTAAAGAGAACGTGGTATAAGAAGGACGCACGTATATTGATTGTTTGTAAACAATCCATTTTTTATTTTCTGCTAATTTTAAGTGATAGCTACAAGTACTTGTTTCAATGGCGTTATCTGACATATTTCGCCGATGAGGAAAAACCTACGAGCACCGCAATGATGATCGCATTCAACCCGTTAATGAACCGCTTAATTATCGCGTAACTTTACGCGGATTAATTACGCGACATTAGGTGGCGTAATTAATCCGCGTAAAGGACACAAGGCGGGCGCATTTAAAGGTGAAACGTACGTTTAGGATGGACGCACACTTGCCGTGGTATTTCAATAGCAATGCATACGGAGGGCATCAGGATGCGTCTCGAAATCCCGAAGCTACTTGTAATTCGAGGCGTTGTATACATCTACCTTTTGGGTATCCAATATCCTCCAAGTACTCGAAATACTTCCGATATCAGAAGCGCGCCTCGAGGCTTTCGCATCGGTTGAAACTCCGGCCTGACGTATCGTTGCGGTCAGTCAACAAAATATATTCATGCTGGATATATATTGCTTGCTTTCCTCCGCCCGCCGTTACATGCAAAATATTGCTTACTTTCTTTCGTCATTGCTGACGGGGCTGGTAGAAAAGCGGGCATTTCAGCAGAAATAACAGAAAAGATTTACGGTGATAATAGCGGAAGACCGATTGTAAATCTGATAAAGATATTACCTCATACATTTTCGCATTTTTATTTATCATTCTGTGTGCTCTTAAAATCCAAAGATTTTGTTTGAATTTATTTTAATCAGTTTAAGATACATGAAACATGTTAAAAAAGCGATATTTCAAAGTCTGAAGAATTGAATGTGTTTTACACCGTAAGAAAAATGTATGAGTAATTAGAAGATGCTTCTCTACTAGATCGAATTAGATGAGCGTTCCGGTGCGTTAACATTATCCCTTAATCGCGGGAACGCGAAGCCGCGAAGTGAAGACTTTCATGAATATTCTTACGCAAAAACGGAACAATGGAGAAAACCTGCGGCGGGGCTGGGGAAGAAACGTGTAAATGGAATAAAATTTTCATTTTATTACCGGGCGCGTCGAGTTTTGCACACGCTATCGCCGGCCGCGAAGAAACCGCGAGGGCGACAGTATTTGTCCCAAGATGTATGCGCGCCTTGAAAAGCGCAGCACTCACTTAAGCAAATTACCTTTCGTTTAATTAAAGTCTTATCCGTGGCTAAAGTATAACGTCGCCGTCGGGCACATCGTGCTCTACATATTCCGCCAGGAACGAGATGTTTTCGTACGAACTCCTAGAAGCTACCGCAGCCAGGCCGGCATAATAACATTTTTCAGAGATCTCGTAAAATAATTCTTACGTAAAATTAATTATACTTCCAACGGGTGTAACGCGACTAGATTGCGGCATGGAATATTCTTTGGTATCTGCTCAGCTTCCATCAGTTTAGCTTTCTTTTCTCGCGAGAGAAAAGAATTTAATCTAGATTCGGTGACATTATATTTAATTCTTGATATTTGTACGGCGCTAATTTTAGATTGAGATGAATAATCATCGCGTTACGTCTCAGATATTACTTTCATTGATTTGTCTTTCTTGATATACTTATTCTTGGGCATATTTAATGTGAAATATTATTTTACAGGTATATTTATTTAAATGTTATTTTTAAGTAATTTTTAATAATAATATGCTAGAAATTATGCTAAAAATTATAAACATTACGCTTTTATTTTTAAATTCTAGTATAGAGTCACTTATAAATTTTTATTTATTCTAGCTTGTAAAGCATAGATTTTGATCGTACTGTTAGCAAATGAGGAAAATGTAATTATTTACAGCATTTTTAATTGCATATTTTATTACAGAAACAATAAAACAAGTATATAAATAATTGATTACAAAATAAGTACGAATGTCGAGTTTACATTTTATCCGAGTTCACAAATATTTGTCTGCATTTTTATTATTAAACATTGTGCAAAGTAATAAAACAAATTGTGAATTTTTCCATTTTTGAAAAAGATATTACGTTATTAAAGTTGTCACAGACCTCTCGTTGATGCAAGATACTGACAAATGTCACTCCGGTACGGCACGGAATATTATTGTGGATCAGATCAGATTGAATTACGTCAAAATCTGCAAAATGAATTACGAAAAATATAGCGTACATTATTTTAAGCCGCAAGTACGCGTTTGTAACGTCAGCCAAATAAAACCCATAAATGTCCAGGTTGAAGACAATCTCGCAGATTTTTTTTAACTCGGTCACTCTGTGTCATTCACGCGTGCCATACGACTGAATCCGAACGCGATCGAAAAAAAAGAGGGGAAAAAAAATTTGCGCGTAATCGCTTGCAAACATATTCGACGCTCTCGATGGTTTCGCGATCGCTATGGACGGAGGATCGGATACTTCGAACGGGCTTTACCGTTCAGTTGCGATGCAACGCGAGTTGCATTACCGAAACGGAGAGCTCGCCACGGTATCTCTCTCCTCCGAGGGATTCATTCGACGCGCGAAATTGCGCCACCGCGCACGAAACGGAATGGTCTGCGACGATTTTATTACACGGCACTAAAACCTGGTAGATTACCTTTACAAAGTTACCGATCGAAACTGCAGGCAGGCCCCTTTACAACGCGGATAGTGGATCTCGCTCCAAAAATTCGACGCTCTCGTTGTGATATTAATTTTCGTGATATTGAGAAGTCTCGCTCACGGACACGTCCTATTTTCGCTTTATTTGAGAATCACATTGAAAAGCTTTCTTATCTAAAAATTGTACACGATGTAATAAAATATGTAAATCTCTCCGCTATTCGAGCAACAATTTGACGTATGGTAGAAAATTATTTTCAAAGCAAACACGAAAGTTACGCGAACTGTGGGGTCATATTAAATCTCAAAGGATTATAATTTTACTGTCGCACTTGTGAACTCGCTCGTTCGGCCGAGCTCGAACTGGAAAGACCGTTCGTCTAACAAAAGACGTTGATTCGTCGCCAGGAAGGTAATTTCGAGATTTGTCTTAGAAATTACGGTGGCTAGAGAGAAAGGATTCGGTGACTCACCGAAATAGTCGAGACAAATTTAGCGAAAAATTGCGAACGGCGGTTATGGCACGACCGCGGCGGAAAAGATTCGCTTCAGAAACTTCAATCTCCGCTAATTTCGCCGATGATCCTGCCGAACTCGATGCGGAAACTTTTTCCGCCGAAAAGGCAGTCTTGTAACTACCATTAATCGAATTGAAGGGAATGCGAAATTTTTCTGAGATTCGTGGGACGCATTGTCGGCCAAGATCGGTAAGCATGTGCTACAATATATCTCGTGACACTGCAATTTTAAGAAATGACGATGAAGTAGGAATACAAATAGACATCTTCGTAAAATTCAATATAGCTAGTTAACTTGGATCTGTTAGAGATTATAAACACGGAAGAGACTGCATGCTATCGGAGATTTCAATTACAAACGGCAACCGAGGTTTCCGTCCGAAGAGTTGGACATTCAACGAGATCGGGTCGCGTTAATTTCCCCAATTCCGGGATTCCCCAGGTAAAATCGCTCATATCGGGGCGCGCGAACCATCGCGGCGAATCGAAATTCCCACGTACACCGCCATCCGCATAATTGGTCCAGATGCGGAACGGACGAGACGAGGTGGAGGGCACGAAGGGAAGGAAGCAAAGAGGCGAAATTCCACGTGGGGCAGCTGCCATTAGAAGAGCGAGCAAGCAGTGGAGGATGGGAACGAGCGAGTTCTCATAATACGATTTTAGATTCGAGACGGCGGCAGTCCCTCTCTCGTCACGAAGTTATCCCTCCTCCCCGCGAATGTGTGTGATCGTAGGTTCCGTGACCGTGCGCGGATCTCCTCCGTGCTCTCTTCAAGGCACCGCTCCCTACGTGCTCGCCTCGCCTCGCGTCTTGTCTACTCGGCGCTGATTTGATTTCGATATCCCACTGTTCATCCCCCGCGGGAATTCGCCCACGTAGTCGCTTCCAGGTGTTCGTTTCCTACGAAAGGAAAAGAAATGACGACGAAATCGTTGCACCCTTTGTGCCGTGTCCCATAGATTAGAAACGAAATTACGTTCGGCTCTGCTTCTTCGATATATAATCTAATATCTCTATTTTGTAAAGCTCGATCGTGACACCTCCATCGTTAAAGTGCATTAGGCTATTGATTCGATACGATTGCGCCATTTTTATTCATTTATTTTATTGATTATTTGTTCATTGAATAATTTATTTTAGATTAATTATTTTATTTAAAAATAATTATTATCTCATTTGTCTTCGCACTTTTGTTTCATGAAAATACTAAAATGAGAGTAAGAAACGCAAAGAAAAAAAAATTGCCATAAATACCATTTATCTGTCCTTTTTTCGCCTTGATTAATTCAATCTTCACTATCTTTGAAATAACATTAGTTAAAATAATCAGGTTCTTTTATATCATTTATCTATATTTTTTTATTTAAAAAATAGATTATTAATTATTTAGAGACACGGTGAAAATATACGTTATTTACATTTATTCTACAGATCATTATGCATCTTTCTTTCGAGAAAGAAAATAAATAGAAACAGACATTTTGCACCTACCAAACTTTAAAAAAAGTTTCGTAAACTACGCAGAGAATAAGCTTCCCGGACCGCAGTGAGCGCCTTGTGCGTACCTGGATCTCTTTAACGTTATCACGACCTTTCTAATCTTTTTTCACTTTTCCATTAAGAAAGTTTTAAGATTTATTTCTCCGCTTTCCTAAAAAAAGAAAAAAGAAGAATCTTTCCGGCGGAAAGAAATCGATGGGGATAGCGGGGAAGAAAGTTCGTGTCTTTTCATTTTCTTCGCAGATGCTTCATTTAAATCTCGCGCAAGTTCGCTAATTTCTCCCGTTCAATAGTAGCTTGTTTACTTTCGATATCTTGCCGATTTCCCAGGAGCATTCGCTGTTCGCGCGTCAGCGCTCGCTCGTGCACGATCGCTCTCTAAAAACCATCGTGTGAAAAAAATGGATCGGAAACTCTCTCAACCGAATTGCAGATCCGTTCTTATCCAGACGGCATTGAAAATTCTTAGTTAAGCTGATTACAGAGTGACTCGTTACGAAAAAAATACTTTATGGCGGATATTTTGGTGAATTTGAAGTCAATGTTTTTCAAGACTCTTTTTGAAAAATTTAAAGCTGCGAGGCTATCTCTCTTAATATAAATGAAATTACTCGGCGTGTTTAATTTCATATGTACCGATCTGTCATCTCTTATTGATTTTTACACGTGAAATGATATTGACTTTTACTGTTCAGTTGATCTTGTCTTTTGGTGCGTATCACATAACAGCCGACTGATATTGACAAGTTGTAATTGCAATAGTAAGTTTTAAATGTTATTAAAAAATATGCAATAGTAAATTTTAAATGTCATTTTAAGGTTTATTTAATTCTCATTTATATGAAAATTAAGGTGATTGCTTGCTCCTCCTTCACCCTCCTCTCTCTCTCTCTCTCTCTCTCTCTCTCCTCTTTCTCCACTCTAAAGAAATGATTAAATTATATTAAATTAATACTAAATTTAAATTTTAAGATTCGTCTTGTAATTGGAAAGTGAAAATTACATAATTTTCGTTATTATCATTTTACTCTTTCAAATTTTTGCATCTCGAGAGGAGCAAAATTGCGTGATTTTAATAAATCAAGGAAACGGCAGAATGAGTCTCCTCATTTTTTGGTAGCGATTTAATTCTATTTTCTTCATTTATTAAAATCACAAGGAAAAAAATTTTTGATTTATTAAAATCTCATAATTTTATTTCTTCCAAAATATAAAAGTTTCACAAAAAGTAATAATAATAAATTAATGTACATGGATCCTTTCTCAATCAAATTTTATTCTTCAAATCAATGTACGATTTCAGTGTGCGCAAATAGTCGTGTTATCACGATCAATTTGAAACACAAAGAAAGAAATATTTATTTTATTGTATACTGTGTGCTTCGTAGTGCCAACAAATCCGCGTAAAACGTTACACAACTACGTTGTTGGTGTTTCTTTAGCGTACTGCGTGCTGGTACGCGCACTAGGTCATCACTCTGTCATTTGCGTACCGTGACACGAGCAGACACGTAGCTTTATATGTCGGCGCATTAACTCTCGAAATACGATCGCAACAAGTACCGTAAGATTCTAAACGCTATTATTAACCCGCGCGATTAATTAACTTCAACGCTTAATGACCCGTGAACGTATCGAGGCGATTTTAGCATTGAATCTTGAAACTGATACTTTGCTCTAAACAGACTATTTATTCGTTTGTCTCTGCCATTTTTTGATTGAAAATTTGTATATTTGTATAGAATAATATATTCAAATTGTTGGTTTAATCAAATAACATAAATCGAAAGCGATACAATATATCAACCGTTCAATGACAAATAATCGAGAGTATCTTTTAAAGTATCGCGCGATTGTCATTCCGGTTAATCATAATTAAAAAGGAATTTTTCACAAATGAATATGATTTGTTAGAACAAAGGAGTCTGAGAGGAGGAAAAGGAGAAGGAAATATGAGAAGCATCGGCCAACGCAATTACAGAGTCAACCGCAGAATGAATAATTTATTATTTATCACATACGAATTAAATAACTGCTAATAATTATTTTATACGTGCAATATTATTTACTAAAGTATTAATTATATTTCATTATTTACGCATATTACAGTTTGAATATATTTATGTATGATAGATAAACATAATTTATATTCCAATTTCGCTGTTACGTTTTGCATCGATGAATCAAATATTTTACAAGTTTAAAGGTTAAGGGATCTATGAAACTTGGGTGCTTTGTCTTAAAACAGATAAAGAATAATATTTGTATTAATTCTAGATTATGCGTAATTATTTATTATACATACAAAGATGCACTCGAATAATAAAATAAAAATTATTATAATGGCGCATTGTTTATTGACATATTCGGACGTCTCATTATACGATAGAAGATCTATTAATTGCAAAATATATCAGTCGCTTAAAATTTATACGACGATCTTGCAAGAATGAATAATAAAAATGATAGAAAATATATCACAGAGCCAGAGCTATTACTTATTTTCGCGTGAGCTTGGTAAAAAGTGATAAACGATGATAGAGTGATTTTCGCGAAAGAGATATTACGTCTCTAAATCTGGTAAAGATATTATCATCTTTTACATTTTTTGCTAAGCACGATCTTCTATACATGCTATACTTTCTATACCGATAAGATTTTTAGAAAATTAAAAATACCACATGAGGCTATGCTACATTAATAACATTATTTTTGGCCAATTTTAATATCAAGTGCATTACAGTTAATTAAATTTTTTAGTTTGTTGCGTGTATATTAGAAAATAAAAAGAAAAAAGAAAAAAAATGGAATTATAACCAAGTAATAATATTTTTAGTATATAACACTTTTATCTAACAATAAATTCCATCCGTTATATTTTTATAGATGATAAAGACTGGAATAAAATATTTATGCATTCCATATATATTTATATAAAATAAAAATAAACTTGTATCTACAAACACTTAATTAGGGAGAATAATTAATATTTAATATTATTTTATTTTCCCTTTTATTCTTTTTTCAAAGTATATTTTAATACGATTAAAAATCTGCTTTTGGCCTTGTTTCATTTTTATCAAGATTAAATATTTTATCTGCGAATGCAGAAAAGTGTAATGCTCGAAAATATTTTCACTACGTCAAACAAACATAAAGTAGAGAAAATAAAAGGAATATTTCATATAGACTCACCGTAACTTATTTGAAAACAAAGATACTCTAACTATTATAGATTGCATCAGTTTTTTTCTTAATGTACCGATTTCATCTTGATCTTGCATAGTCCCTTCATCTGTCTCAATAAGCATCGTCGATCGAGCATTCGTTCGAAAGCTGTCTAGCGCGACTTCGGCGCCGAAGAAATTTCGGACGAGTTATCGATTTCCCATAGAGTTTTACTAGCGCGGGACATAGCCGCTAAACAAAATAGAGCGCGAGCACTGATACGCAACAAGAATACGTGCCACCACCGCGCTCGCTGTTACTCGCGACCAAGCCAAGATCCTTTTTGATTTATGGAATACTTGCAGCGAGTCAAGATCGTCTTGATTTATGGAACGTTTTAACAGCGGCCGCACGTACACCGCGCATACACCGTCGACATTTACACACGTCTCGAACCCGAAGTCGGTTATCGAGTAATAAAACAAGTCGTGAAATTTCGCAAAATAGTACCGCAAAACGCGAATAAAATCGACGTTATTATTCCTCTGTTGAGCGAATACAGTGCATTCGAAAGTCATCTTCGGACGTGCAACAAGAAGGTGCATGATGTCGAAGATTGAAGCCGTAGAAGAACAATAGGATTTTATTTTTCAGGTTGAAGACGTAGCCGTAGAAGAACAATATGATTTTATTTTTACAAGTATCCAGAATGGAAGATAAATGATTATTAATTAATTTATAGTATCGTGCGTTATAACCAAAAGTTTTTAACATCTCCCGTATCGAATAAAAAATCTTTGCGCTCTAAAATGACACAAAAGAACACAAAAGTTTCTGTTCTAAGGAAAACAAAATATTTGTCCCGTCACAATTCTCTAACACTTCCTTACTGCTTTTTAATTATTATACAATAGTTACAATATAAAAGATATCTCGCGTACGAAATATTACAAAACCATAGTGGATAGTATAAATATTATAAAAGTGAAGCAGGATGTGTCACTAACAAATCCTTTTTTACGTGTTTTTTTAATAATTATACGATAGTTATGAAAAATATCCGAAAAATATTGCAAAATCGTGTGAATAATATAAATATTACAAACATATCCGAAGGCGCGAGACCGCAATTGTGTTCGTTTGCACAGAACAAAGCCAACGATATAACAACTGCGGTTGGCACGTAATGTTTTAGTAATTACTTAGAAGCACCTCTGTGAGGAGCACACTTCCGCCATTTCGTCGCTAACCATCAGCTGCTGGCAACAGTCGAGAGTAAATACAAATAAAGTTCAGCTTGATTTTACTAGTGCGCAACATAAAGCAAGTCCAAAATGGGGAGTAACGCATTAAACGCTTGTATCGTGAAATTTACGTTTTAAGTTCTTAAAAGGTACTCGGAAGAAATCTGCAAAACGCCGGGTTTTTTTTTTTTTTTTTTTTTAAGTAATTTCAAACAGCAAAGAAATAGCAAGAATGCCAATGAAAAAAAAAGGTTTAATAACGACAATAGCGAAAGAGAAGACTTTTAAATTTCCTAGACTCTCTGTTGGCCGTAACTATGGATGACACAGAGGGATTTGAAAGATGCCAATAAACTCCCAAATGCGGATTGATTCGTTTTCGATCATCCAACATTAACAGACGAGCGGCAGCGAGAAAGGCTAGTGGGCCGTTCCAGTCTCATCGATTAAAGGCGAAACGTTCTATTTCAATTTCAAATATCGCAGATTGGCCAACGGTAGCTGGCTTGTTCGAACGTGAAACGATAATATCACATCGGCATACTTTGCCGATGATCCGCAATTTGCATAATTCTCCGAGCGACTTAATTTCCGCGATCTTACTGCCGCGGAACGAAAATCCTCTCGCCAATACTGCAAGATTCCTCATGAAGATTATCGTTCTTGAAATTAGTGCCGGATTAAAGAGCTATGCAATTATCGATCTCATGCTTTAATCTACAATATAATAATCAAAAGCACTTGAAAAGAGAAAAAGAAAAAAATATCTTTGCAAAATAATATAAAATAATTTACAAAGGAACACAACAAAGTGTTCTTTGATTTTAATAAGCTTTGAATGTGTTAAAATGTAGATAAAAATAAAAGACATATATTTAATTTTGTCAATCCAATATGACGTATTACTGTTTAGGAAATAATGTTTTTTTTTGTCAAATAATTTTCTTTTATTGATTTGATTTGATTGTATATTAAAAAAATAATAATACACAACAGGATCTGAATTGGAAACCTTTAACATCGTACGTAAAAATAAATAAATAAATAAATTTCTTCTGATAATCGATTCTAACATTGTACACGCTCGGCTCTGAAATTTACTGCCAGTACTGAAAATATATATATAGTATACGTAACATAAACTATAGATTTTCAGTACTAACGGTGAATTTTGGAATGCAGCCTATATTTAATGTACGGTAATGACCAATATCGGCTCGGTATAATAGGCACACGATAAACTTTAAACAATAATTTCTTGTAAACTATTGGGCAGTGGCAACGGTTGTTATACTGTGAAATGGTGTGAGAGATTTCTACAATATATTTGAAATTTGGCAAAATCTATGATGTCAAATGTTCGGTCTCCTCTTATGAGAATTAGGTTACTTATACGAATCGTGTTATTAGCGTTAGTTGTTATTATCATAAATCAACAATTGCAAAATGTCTATTGAGCAGGGGAATGCAAATTCACGATTAAATCACCGGGTTATTTGACGCACAAACGTTATAACGTGCGAGTCGACGTATCCATCCATTATGCAGCACAGATTTTCGCAAGTCTCAAAGTGCATTAACGGCGCTTATTGGGATGAATGGGCGCTAGTGTTAATATCAGCGTAAATACGGACCTATATATCGTAATCCCATGCTTACCATTTATGTTTGCCATGTAAGCTCGGTAACGCACCATTACGAGCATTACACGCATAGCTTTGAGAGTCCAGGAATTCTTATGATTATATTCAACACCTTCCTCTTCTCTTGTCATTTTTATTCTAATAAAACTTTAAATACATAAAGAAAGTTTTAAAAATAATACATTATTTATTTTTTTTTAATAATATTTTGAATGACTATAACAACAATTTTTTCCCCTATATAATTTTTAAAGAATAACATGAAATTGATATAGTATGAATTGTTTTAAATTTAACGAAATCATTTTTTTACACTTTTTATTATTTAAATTTTTATCAAAAATTCATGTGTTTGTGTATATTTTTTTTAAGTTATATTTTTGTGAGTTGTATCCTGTTTTATTTTTCTTGAAAAATTTGCAATAACAACATAATTATAGAAACCGAAAAATACAAACCTCCGCAAAAATAAAAATTTTTACTTTTATTTTATACGCAATTTATATTTGTACGCTGTAGGGCGCAATTTCAGTTTGCCATTCACGTTCATTGGCACTGGAATCCTGTGCACATGCGCTCGGCACATGTGCAACATATCTAGCAAGCACACATACGTAAGGGATACCGATTATCGCTGTAGAAGCGTCTACGTATATTTATGACCGAATTAACCCGCGGAAATACCAAGTGCGGCAGCATAAATGTAGTCTCATAAATACGAGCGAGCGGGTTACATATTATAAAATCGCAGCGAGATCGGTCGTCGACAATTTATGACATTTATGGATTTTTCATTTATGACACTTGTAAAAATGCTGAGCCGATCTAAATTGCTAGCGTATAAGAATGTCGGCCAACAAAATAACCGATATCCAATTTTCACCGAATACTTCAATTCTCGAAACCAATGTAATAAAAATTTCTTTCTTTAAGAAACAAGAAAATGTATTCCGCAATTTTTCTCACGGATTCAAATGTTTTTGATTTTGATTCTTGTTTTTTTTTATGGCAAACGCTACGTTCTACAGCGTTCTAATACCAAGATTTATAACACTTTTGGATGTTTCGTATATTACGCAATATAGCGTCGCGTGTCAGTGATATAATGATTTATATTCAATCATATTCAGATTTACGAAGGTGTACGTGACGGAAACAAGAGATTGCGTTTTTTAATTTTAATGAAATGCACAGCGTAATCGCGTTGCGCTGGCGCATTTTAATTTACGCACGAATAGCAGACATACCGCATCATTTTATCATACATGAAGATAAAAAATAAATGAAAAATTGCTTTATTATAACATTACTTATTAATGCAACATACTCGAGTTTCATTATCTTTGTTGCACGATTTCGCATATATTTTAAAATTTCGATCGAAATCCAACCTGGAAACGTGGGATTGTTTTAAAATTGAACAGTAAATAATTTTTAAGGAGAAAACAATCGAAAGATATAAATAATAAAAATTGAAGTAACTAAATTTAACGTTTACACGACATTAAATAGATTTTTAGACTTTTTATAATCAGAACTAATATCAAAAATTAATACATTGACGCAATTAATTTTACATTTATCGAGAACAAACGGACTGAAAATTTTAGATATGTTTGGAGCATCGTGAAAAATATCTACAACGAAATAGGCAAATGTTATCGACATTTCTATCTTTATCTCCTGTGACCGTCATCAGTCAGAAATAAAGAGAAAATGGCTGCGGAAAAGCGAAATGCTGGAAATGCCATATGCACCGTAACTGGGACGTTGCGATAGATTGAATTATGTTTTACCTGTACTAACCACGATATAGAAGCGACATGAGAACGCGGCCCATCATGAAATAAACGAGATATCGTTGCAATAGAGGGTTATCGTTGCAAATGGGGAAAATAGACGTCACGATCTTTAATAGGATTTTACAACGCCACGTGCGTAATTGTAACGTTTATCTCACATTTCTCACGAATGTATATTAGAATCTAAAGTAATGCGTACTCCTGGTATTATTCTCTCTTCCGTTTCTCTAATTTAACTTTATGTACTTGAAATTACACAATGATTTCAAATGCACAATTAGAAGTTTTTGACAGTTGAGATTATTATTCTATGCAATCAAAATTATGACGATACAAAAATCTAACGTACTTTCAGTTTTGTACTTTCGTTTCTCTAGTTTTTACCG
This sequence comes from Solenopsis invicta, assembly GCF_016802725.1. Classification (NCBI taxonomy): domain Eukaryota; kingdom Metazoa; phylum Arthropoda; class Insecta; order Hymenoptera; family Formicidae; genus Solenopsis; species Solenopsis invicta. Next base: position 18,207,854 of record NC_052665.1, read on the forward strand.
CGAAAATTCACGCGGTGATCTTGAATGCAGCTAGAAAAATTAAGATTGTCATTATTCTAATCAGAATTAAAGATATAAATCTGAATCGCCTGAAACTCTGCACAAGCCTGAATTTAAAGTGATAAATGTCGAAATCGTTAAATCACGTCGTGCAAGTACACAAAGTTTCTTTCATTATAATGTTTATCAATTATACATGGTGCTCATAACTCATGCAAATACATGTACCATGAATAATTAATTCTCTCTGAATTTTCGTGAAATTAACACGAATACCTGTATATTATATTTGGTGCATACAATATTTTCTTTTCATCAATTCTCTCTACGGATACACGTTGTAACTAATTTGTCACATTTAATTCATTTGGTTGAGTTCACATCAAAATAATTCATCCAGGTACTCCAGGCATTGCAAATATTTACTCTTCCCCGACTTGTCAATATTGCAGAATTAAATTCTCCCGTATAATATTCCGCTCAGCACTATTTTCTATTGATTCTCCGGCAAGATGAAATCTCTCTCTCTAGAAGCTATTAACTTCAAAAGCCCTAAGACCAAGACTTATGATTTAGTGTAGTCGAAAGTTTATTTAACCTACAAGGATTTTAGCTAATAAAGCAACTCGTCTTTATTATCTTTAAACGTATTAGATACTAAAAAGAGAATAATTATAAATGATAAATTAATTACATATAATAAAACAAAATAATAAAATATTAGTATTATTAAAAGTATTAATTTATAGACATATTTTTTGATATATTAAATAAATTAGACTCATACATATAATTATATTTATATCTATATCGCGTTAAGAAATAACATAATTAGAACTTTCTTCCTCGTCTCGATTCAAAAATTAAAACTGCAATTTTGATGTTTGTAAGATCTCATGTTTCAATTAACTGTAATTCAATTACATTATTATTGTTTTGCGCTCCGCGACAACTTTAATTATTATTTTCCGGAATGGAAGTCTTCTAAGATTTAATCTCGGGTCTCTCGGCTTCGAAAAGCGAACTGCTCTAAGCTAGCAGGTTAATTCCACAATATCAAGCATTCACCGTGACGCCGAAGTGGAGAGGCTAATTCCTGTCGATATTCTCTCCATTCCGGCGAATCCATTAAAAGCCGAGCGAGCGGTGAGTGGGACGAAGAAGCTCCCTGACGATCGATTTTCTGTCCAGCCCCCTTTTTTTCGTACCGACGTCGCGACGATCGCGGTTCTTGAATGGGGTCAAGTGCACTTGCACAGCGGCAAACTGCCAAACCACGATCACGTTCGCGGCTCGAGATGAATCGGAGAAGTGCTCGTCTAGTTGGTCATTAGCATAGTCTATTACCGTCCGTTTTTCCCCCTTCCTTTCCCCTCTCGAATAGGCCTCGCACTCTGCTCTCGATTCGGTACCAAAACCATAATTCGATCGAGAACCGATATATCCTGTACGAGCAATTCGGCGGGGGAAAATCGTCTCCTATTTATTCCATTTTCGAGATGAAGCGGAGGAGGGGATCGGCGCACCTGATTGCTTTTCCGATATTTATTTCAGCAGTTTCCATTAATCATAGATAAAGATCCCCCCCGCACCGTGTGTAAATGCGGTAAAAGGAACCCGATGTAGCCGTCGATTCGTACAAAGCGTCGGATTCTTTCGCAAGAATCTCGCTTTTAGCGTTTAAAAAAAAAGAGAGAGAGAGAACATGGGTTCACTTTGAAGAGCTTGTGATGTTTCGAAAACAGTTTCGCGCGTTGAATTGATGCAACTGAAGCATTCTGTGACCAATTGATCGTTTAAAACCGCTTTACACGCCGCTTGTTACATAAAATTAAATTAACGACAACATTGATGTAACATGTTGCGGAGTCACGCGGTTTCCCCCAAAATTAAAAGCGAAATTAACAGAGCTGGTTTCCGATTAAGCTCAAAATCAGTGTTGACTAAACATTTTCAATTCAATAATGAACAGATTTTCAAATAAAATAGAACGTCGGGGATGGAAGCGAAATTAATTTTAATTTTATATCATTATTAACATAAATGCAATTGTCTTTAATATTACAGTAATATTAATTTTTTGTATCAGATCTCTCTCGGTTTGTATAAATAAAATTAAATAAAAGATTAAAATTGAATTTGAAATTTTATTAATTAAACCTTATTGTAAAAATAAAATTTTGATTCTTCAGTATCTCAGTCTTTAATAAAAAAAAAAAAAAAAAATGTTTAAACAGCATTCTTAGCGAAAGTACGAGATATATCGTACTACTCGCTTTTCGCACTGTCGCAGGCCTTTACTCGCGTGTGCACCAACATTATCGTGAAAATTTATCATTCTTCTCTTCGTCCAGCGACGATCCAGCGGTATCTAAACGACTCGTTACGCCGCCCGAGATACACAATTATCTAAAGTAATTGTGCCAAGCCCCGCTTAAGCAGCGATTGTCGTATCACGCGTTTAATTCACGTTTCCCTTATCACGCGCTGTGCCGCACGAGTTTTCCGCAGATGAACCCGATGCGTTTTCGACGCCCGCGTCGTTTCGTTTACTGCACTCGGGCGTAATACGCCGTAATTCTGCGGTGTAATTATTGTCAGCGATAAATCGCGCGACCGCGCCGGGCGGCGTGCAAATCGATCATCGACGGGAAATAAAATTCCACTCCGCGTTACATTCGGCGAAACAAAATATAATCGGCGAAATGATTTATTACACGACAACGCGAAATATTACGGTTGCAGCAGCTCCCTCTGAGAACGCCGATTATGGCAAATAACATTGTTTCCAACGCAATTATTACTGCACTGATTACTTGACAATGGACATTACGGAAAGCACTGCGGAAAGTTTATTATCCAATTGCACTATTAGTTTTCAAGGTTTTGTGCAAAAGCATATAAAGACTGTTATACTAAAAAACAGAGCTTTGTAATAATAATCAAGTATTGGTGATAATAATCATTTGGTGAGATAATTTTAATTGAATGATTTGATTAATATAATCAAATATTAGTAATTATATTAACCAATTAGTAGTAACCAAACATTTAATACTCAATCAGACACTAAACGATTATAAACAGTTACTAAATATTACTAATTATATAGTAATATTAACCGAACATTTAATTGAGATTATTTCACCAAAAATTAGTACTGTTAAAAATAGGTAGCTAAATTTGATGTAATATAATGGAAGCAAATTTCAAGCAGGTACATTAAAAAAATTTGATGTTATCAAAATTATACAAAATTTCATGCGCATACTTTTCAGTAATAGTTACATTAAATTTAATGTGCTTGTGTAACTTTAAAAAGATTGAATTTCATGACATTTTTAATTATAATTTTTAACAGTATAATTATCATCGGACTTGATTATTATTAACAAACTCTTTTCAGTGTAGATTAATTTTTTACGCTGAAGCCGATTATTCTGCCATGGAAATATTTCCATCGGGTCCTGTTTTTGGAAATATAAAAAAGACTTTTTCCAATATATAGTGTAATTTCATTAAAATTAGGAAACAAATGAGAAGTGTTGAACGTTTGATATATATTTTTTACATAAAAAAGGTACTGTAACTAATTTCAGCAATTTTCCACACAGCTCTTTTTTTCCAATAATGCGTTACTCACAAAGTACTACATCTCTAGAAGAAATAGTTTAGATTTGTCTTACATAATCTTCTCAACATTTTTATGTCATACTACAGTTCTACGCGATCGTTGTAAGTAAGTGATGATACATTCTATTGTCACAACAATCAAATAGTGCTATCAATGTGATGGAATTTTTTGGCAGCAGATTTGAATGTAGAGAGAGAGAGAGAGAGAGAGAGAGAGAGAGAGAGAGCGCCTCAAGCTACGTAAAAGAAGTTTTTCTTTTTTTTTATACTAAGATTAAATGATGTTTCACCTTCCAGACATTTTCCAGTGTCGCTCGCTATCGAGATTTGTGTTCCATCGAATTGATAATTTTCTCAAAATACAGTTTTTAAAGTTTGAAGCTGAAAAAATATTTCCTTGCCTGAAACGAATACTACGAGAAAAAATCTGAGCGTTCCATAAACTAAACCAGACCAAATTCGCCATATCGAGTTGCAGGAGGCTCGCACATACAAGCGTTCTCTTTCCGCTCTCAATCGAGTTTGTTTATTTTTTCGAATTAACTGATTTTCATAAAGCGCGGACTGTTTGCTCGCGGGCATTGGGAGAAACGCGCGAATGCAATGCGCACGTTCGACCAATATTTGCGAGAAATGCGTCGCACGCAGCGTCGCGACTAAACGCGAAACGCATTTCGCGCATCGGTCGCACAATATTTGATCGCGTCTAGCTGCGAATATTGTCCGCCCGAGTAGGCGTCGCCGCGTCGCCGTCGAAGGAATGGGCTCGCCGGTGAGCGATTCAGCATAGCGGCTGACGGACTGATGCATTTAAGGACTGCACTACTGTCTGTCAATGCCGCTGCCGCTGCCGCTGCCGCGTGCTCGCAACGCTAGCGCAAACTCCTATGACGGATGTAAGTCATGTAACCTAGTTTCAGGCGCTACGCCGAGTTGCTTAAGTGTCTAGTTGCCGTTTTGGCCATGCAGTCGTAACTTTCGCAATGGGATATCTCAGAGTTCTCCTTAAACATCTCGTTTATCCCGCGTCGCCCCAGTTTACTGCAATTTATTAGCGATTACACGAAAATGTATCATTTTCCTAACGAATTTCTTTCCCGGGCGAAATTTATGTGAGAACACGCTGAGCGAGATTAACCGAGCGCGCCCGTATAACATTTCCGTGCCATTCCGTTATCATTTGCTGCTTACGTTAATCAATATCTCTGTCAATGTCACCATTTCAACGGCAAAAATACAAAAAGTTTTTCTATTCTTCTACCGGAGGATAGATATACCGGTAGATATACGTTCCATTATATTCTCCGCGCATAATTTTCAACATTCTTGTGGCAATGTCCTATTCATCGTCGACGCAAAGGTATCTTCGTCCGGCGAATCATGAAAAATGTAAAGGCGTACATTCAAATACAGATCCGACTGTCGCGACAACGCAGGATGATTTCCTTCGAGATTCCTTTAAACTCTTTGTTACCGCAAGTCGCGTTTATTCCACCCTTATTCCTTCTCGCTCCTGCAGTCGCGATCATGCATCTTTTACGAGCGCGCCCGGTAACCTCTCGAGCCAGGTAATAACGCGTGCCGTGAAGAATTAGGCCGTTCTCCCTCCGGAAATGCGTGTAGAAAAAAAAAATGCGAATGGGGCTTTACGTTTTTCTCGGAGCGCGCAGACGAGAAGAAATTACCGGAATCGTAAAGTTTCTCACGGTTTTCCGTTTCTGTTCGCGGACAAAGCATTCCGTTTTCCCTTACGGTACTTCTCAGAATTAAAAATCTAATTCCCGTTAGAAAGGTAAAAAGAAAGAGTGTCGTTAAGGAGATAAAAGAAATAAGGTCGCAAGAAGTTTTTTTCGATTTTTATTCCGTTTTATTTATGCCCTTCCAAGTTCACTTTAACGTGCTGCAAAGCTCTGTTAAAACCTAATAATCGCGACGTCTTTTCACTTCAATATGCATTATATTTCAAGATATTTTAATCCCTTTGTAATTCATCTTTCGATAAGTCTTGAAAATATTTCTTAAATTTTCAAGTGAGAACACATTGATACGGACGTTTACGAAGCAGCAACAATTTTATAATTTTTTTAAGAGTCACCTTGTATCGAAAATAGCATTTATAAAAAAATGAAGACTCATACATATTAAAGAACCATGTACATATATGTAGGTCTAACAGAGCAATTTTTATAATATGTATTAAAGCTTAGACTATCCTTGTAGAAAATCTTGTTTGCCCCGACACGTCTTATCGTCAATACCGTCGTTTTTTAAAACGAAAGAGAGAAGAAAAAAAAAGACACGTGTGAATAATGTAACTAAAAGGGGCACGGTCGATGCTCGCAATGGCGGTGCTCCCTACGCGTCCTGAATTGCAATCATGCCAGTACCCGACACAACCCCGGAAATTTTTCGGTCGATCGAGCCGCGCGCGTTAATTACGCGGCGCTCCGTGCGCGAAAGATTACAGGGGTTTTCGGGCGGCGGAGGCGGCGGGGGGAGGGCCAAACGGTGGAAATTTCGCGGTGTTTCGACAGTTCGGGGATCTTTCCGGTTGTTTCAGCAGCAACCGCCTGGGTGCCGTTACCACCGTAATTTTCCGTGGCGCGGCCAAACCGCCTCGGTACAACCAATTTCGACACCGCATTACCCTTCCGCGGTTATCTCACCATTTGCAACGATCCCTCGACGAATCAGAAATCGGCGGCTTCAGAGATTCAGAAGCGCCGGTCGGTTCATTCGATTTCACGGTCGACCACGAAATGTCATTCAATTACACCGCAATCGAACGGTGGGATAATAATTGGCAAGAAATTGGCGGAAATTTGAGAAAAAAAACGTAATTTTAATTTTTGAAATTATTTTTCCCAGAATTTTATAATAAATTTTTTTTTAGAATTTAAAATTTTGAATCTTTTAAGCTCCTATACAAACAAAAGAGATCTAAAGTCTAGACAACTCTAGATCAAACTCGATAATTATTGGAAGAATATAACGTATAAATAAGATAGTACAAATTAAAATTTTAAATATTGCAATCCAAAAATTGTGCATTAGAAATTTTCTTTCGTTTTCTATACATACAAGCACAAAATTATAATTCATAAAAGAGAGAGATACAAATGTTGCAACTCGGTCTCACAAATCTTTACAAATGATCACTATACATATATTATAGATCACTACATAACTTATAATTAAAAATGCAGCAATACAAAGATGATATGTACGTTCTATTTCTTAAAATATTCTTGAAAAATAAATTATTAAATGTGTTGACATTTGCCTACAGTTTAATTATATTTTAACAATTTACATTTAGTAGCGCAGACAATTTTTTTCATTACATAAAGTGTTAATATGCTACCGTTATTGCGAAAAATAACAAAGCAGTTTGTTGAACTCTATTAATACGAGCGCATAATTTTATATAACATTTTTTTCCACAATAGCGAAGAGGGAAATATATAATATAATATCCACCAGTATTTTAAAGCAACTTCAAGGAGAAATATTGTCATTATTAAGATTCTTACGGAAGCTGACTGTCATCATTAAGTTGCAACGTCGTTTCCGGAATGCAAAGCGTAATGTACCGTCTTTGGACAATCAGAATACGGCATTAAGCGCGAGTTGAAGTAGTTTCTACCGTTGTCGACCAAATGCTTTATTCAACGATGTTGTATATTAAAAAAAATTATATTCAAAGTCTTATATTTGCTCTGCAATTAAATAATTTGAAGTATAAATAAAATAGTTTCAATTTATATATCTTTTCTTTATAACACGATCACTTCCATAAGATATTGTAATTGCATTCTTTTATTAGCGCAAGTGTCTAATTATTATAAATTTATTAGAATGCATTTAGAGGATCGTCTCAAAAGATTTTACGTGATTTCTTTTATTATTAACGCATATAGGATATATGAATTTTTTACTCTGATCAACAATGTGAAAATACTTTTCTTGATTCTATTATAAGAACAAAGGGAAGCACTATGCAATTCAATTTTTGAAAGCCGTTTGAAACTATAGGACACGACAAAAAGAAAATCCATTCTCTTCGTGAATCCGTCTGGCAATTTCATCGGGAATAAGATCGCCTTTAGAAGCATATTCGCGGTATCGCGGACAATTCTAATCTTTATGAACAGATCTTAGTACAGGGAATGCAAACTTATCTGTTTATCTAATCTATTTGGGAGTTCTGAAAGAATCCTTACGCAATCTTGAATATAAACTGAGATTGCGCCATTTCTTTCAATTAGAAATCTTTTAATTTCAAACAGCAAACTTTAACTCTTTATTATTGTATTTTATATAAATGCATATATCTAATTTTAATATATTTTTTACGTAAAACTTCTGCAAAGTGACATTTGAATATAAAAAATATTGAATATAGAAGGAAGTATATTTCTTCCACACTTAAAATATTAGCAAAAATTTCTATTATTTATTTACTTTTTCATTAACTGTATTACGTATCGTGTTGCTTTATTACGCTCGGGTCGCTTTTTTCAAAGCGTTATGATTTTAGGAGACTCGGGTAGCTTGCTTTCGATAGACGGAAATGGCGGATGGTGAACGGAAACTGATACAAATAGCGAACCAAGTGCCGTCTTTCATCGTCGAAAAAAAGCGTATTTCTTCCGGCAGTGCAAATGAGCTGCGGACCTCGGCCGAAGTGCAATTATCTCGGGCGAAGTGCATGAATTCATCTCTTCTCCATGCTCGATGAATGCGCGCGCCGGCTACTCCGGAAAGATAAATATTCAGATATGCATAACAGGAAGAAGGTAAGGCGAATGCGCGCCGCGGCCGCGATTTGTACGACCCGCCGACTTATTTCTTTCGCCTGGGACTCGGCGCCCCGTCAGCCCGTTAGAAGAACATTAATTTCGCAAAATCGCCCCGTCCTTCGGTGCCAAGTGCGTCGCATTTACGAGGATGTAACTGTACAGACGTCCATCGAGAGAGAGAGAGAGAGAGAGAGAGAGAACCGTAACTGCGATCTGTTCCTCAAAGGGCCTAACGCACGCCGAAAAGAAAACTTAATACAAGAGAGATTTTTATTAAATGGTCTCATCTTTAAACGTTATTTCTCGTTAAAGAGGAAAATATATCTACTTTCGCGATAGAACGATCCTTTGCGATGTATTGGGCCAACAAAAATTTACTCGGTTTGACCGAGAGCCCTTTTATCGAAATTTATGCTGAATTATTCATTGGATTCGACAATCTTGTACAACCATCTATATATATATCTGTCTGTGGCTCTGTAATCACGATTCGCTTTCTCCGCTTTCGAGCGCGCGTTAAACGGCGATGCAAAATTCATTTAACTCGCATATTCGGCTAATTATACTTTGTCTCATCCTCCGCCGCCGCCGCGCGTCGACGCTGTGAGATTCGCGGGCCGATTTCGCCTTTGCCATGTGCGCGTTACCCGAATGTATTAATATTTCTCCATGATTCCATCGCGGTGCGAAATCGCTGACGAATTCCGTTGAATTTCAATTCTCGATTAATTACACAGTTAATTACACAGTCCCACGTCGCTCGCGGAACATTTCCGTCGAGTCCCTCGTCGCTCTCGTCGCGTAATGCATTGCGCGACGACACGACGCATTCTCATTCGGCGGCCGATACAAGGAGGATTGAAAATGTGAAAATTATTAAACCAAGTTGAAAATTTTGCACTTTATTTTTATTGTCAACAAAGCCTGAAATTCTTTTAACGCATTATAGCATTTTTTTTCTCACTCAAAAATGTTTCGCAGCTTTTTGGAACGTCACTATAGAAGATTATTCTATTAGGAAGATTGGAAAGTAATGTTGTTTTTATAAATAATGCTAAAGGTACATTGAGACAAAAAATTTGTTGGAAAACTAAAATATTTAGTCTGATGTGTTTGCAAAACTGAACATTGAGTTGATTCAACACTTATTTAGTTGCACAAAAAAAATATATGTTTACATTTATGTCAATCATTCAAGTTGTTTAATCAAGAATTAACTAAACCAACTCAATATTTAGTTGAACGTATCGGACTAAATATTTTAGTTTTTCAATCAATTTTGTCTCAATGTAACTATGTTCATATAATTTATTTATTATTTATTTAATAATATCGCCATAATGTTCTATGATCATTTACTTATTTATTAATTATTTAATTTCTTCTTCGAGAAACCAAGCATTTTTATAAATTAGTTTTATATGCGACTCATGCGTTTTACTGCGAATTTTTGTCAAATAACAGCTGCAGCTTAAAATAATATTAAAAATTATATTGATAAAGTTTTGATAAACCGGTCCCCAAGATAATCGCTCGATTATCAATGTCAAACCACCTTCAGCAGCACGCACGCTATGAATGGGATATATGCAAATACAATCACCATTTGAAACGTTCGCATAAAACCAAATAACGAATCCGATCGTGCAGCGAGAGACAAATGAACGCGGTTAATAGAAACGTATACTGCAGGATGCGATTGCGGGATACAAAAATGCACGTAACAGCTCGTGAATTCGCACGACGCATATTAATCAACGGTAATCGCGTGGGTGGAGGGTGACGGGAATGAAAGAAGACTATAATAACGCTTGATTTGATTTTTCGCGCAATGCATCATTTATGCACTTTTCTGCAACGTTGCGACCGACCGCAGACCACTCGCGCAATTTGTCAAACAATTGGATTTAGATTGAGCGAGTCCCGAGTCCAATTTCAAACTGCAAAAATAAGAAAATGCAAAATAAAGATATAAAGTTAGTTATGTGACAATTAGGAAATCGCTTGGTCGACGACAGGCGGGGATACTTTGAATACATTTGAAATCAATTTTCTTGATTTTTTTTTCAATTTTCTACTTTCATCCATGTATTTGATTACTCTTCCGGAATATGTCAGACTCAAGATTGAATCTTTTGTCCCGAAAGTGACATTACTCGAGGGCTAATAAAAAGTACTCACGTTTGCCGTTCGTCGGTCCAAATAAAAAGGAAAGGCGGCATAAACCGCCCTCGCGACGCTCGTTCCAATTCGAGTACACTTCGCCAAGAAATCAATCGAGGGCGCGAATGCCCTGACGCACGAGAAACACGCTGCTATTTCCCCTCTGTACTGTTGCTGTATTACACTGACCCCAATTCTGCAAATCCGCCGAGGCTCCCAACGCCGACATAGAATTACGTCAAAGTTGAGACTATTTCACCTCGAAATACCCGTGCCGTTCCGCAGTGAGGATTCTTTAACAATTTATGGCTGGAGATCCCATGTCTGCCCATACAAATGGCTTAGAGGCGCATTATGACACCATTTGCTAGTGCACTGAAAAATTTACAATTGTTCAACGTTTCACGTAGATAACGGCTAAAAACATTTTTAGTTTGTCACAAACAAGTAGAGTCGTGAATTAATATCGCGACAAAGTCTCGAAATATACACATTTTATACATTTTTTTAATTTAGGGAGTATGTATGCAAATGTAGGGAGCTGAAAAATCAAAATCGTATAGTATAATTTACTATAGCGCTGTGAAATTTACAATTACAATATTCTGCAGTAGATAAAAATAAACATTTTTAAATTTGTCATGAACAAATGGTATCATGGTCTCTAACAGCAGAATTTAATAAAAAATCTAAAAACTCTCGTATACCAAATATTTAAAAATTCTAAAATATATACTTTTCAAAAGCCCGGGCGAACGATGTAAAAAAAATATTTAAAAACCGTAAAATAAATATTCACAAAAAAGTGATTGAGTCGAATAATATGTGCTATGCAATTTTACCATTTATAATATTTTCCGGTTTCAATTTTTGTTACTGATGACTCGTTTTTATGATAATTCGTTTCGTAGGATATGAATCATGCTGTTCGCGGTTGTTGTTATAGCTGCGAAGAATTAAATTCCTACGTCTCTATGTGCCCTCCTTGTTTGCTGCATCTCCAGTGCAATCTACATTCCGCTGTGTTTCATTGAGATCTTAAAATAAAAGAGGAGTATTCTACGAGCGCTCTTATTTCTGTTTCAGGTGAGCATCCGGCCGCGATGCAGCACGGAAACACGGCAGCCGGCTCGCCCAACTCCAAGACGGTCCTGGTGATGCTCGCTTTCCTTCTGGGCCAGCTGAGATAATGTGCGTGTACACGAAGGTCGCCCGGGACTTGTAAAATCGATGGACGTATCGCAAAATGATCGTCCACACATCCTAAATGTTAACCCTTCCGCACAGACCGTCCTGAATTAAATCTCAATTAGTTTCATCGTAGCGGCCGAAAAATCAATAGGTAAAAATCAAATATTTATATAATGATTATGGTGATGCGGTTAAAATGTGATTTATAGTTAATGAAATCGTTTATAAGGACTTTTTATTAATCTCTACTTTTTCGCGATTTTTATATTTTTCGGATTTAATTGATTTTTGAAGAATAACATTTTACGATAATCGCTGCGATAGTATATCATTCACGTTATTGACGTTATTGTTTTCCATTGTGTTTATCGTTTTATTCTATCGGGATAAATTTTTTGAAATCGTCAAAATTGCGTACGAAATGATGATAAAAACAGGTGCTCGCTTGTGAATCATAATTTATTTTTTCCAACTATATATATTTCAATTATTTATCTCAAACGGAAAGTTTTAATCTAAAAGAGCATGAGCATCGTTATGTCACTTTAATTGCGTGCCGCACTTTAAATACTCTTGTTGAGCGGTTATCTCGTTTCTCTTAATCTAACGCGAAAATCCTCATCCCGTTTATCTTAAACTTAACTGTGGGTTTGGCCGCTGGGGTGAGAAATACAAAGATAATCTCTAAGAGACAGCTCTCTTCTTACGTAATAAAAGGGAAGCTTTGTGCCTAAGGGTTAAAGCGGAGTGTGAGGCAGTCGTATTACACGGTGTCTTAGAAGCATGAATTCCACGACGAATTTCTGTGAGTCGACTTTTACCAGCCGCGAAACGAATGAATCCAGAAAGAATGGACTTTTCATACATTTGTTGTAACAGTATTTACAGTTGAGCTGTACACGTGTTAAAAATGTTAAATAGCTGCGTAATGCTAACCGGCGAACCAAAGTATCTCCAGCTCGAAAACAAAGAAAAAAACGTTCCCCGATAATTGGCGTGTAGCACAAATGTTTTCATCATCGACTTGCGTCCAAAATTAATAATTACAACATCGTGTTTAACAACCGTTCTCTTAAATAACAAGCAGGTCTCTCTCTCTTTTTTTTTTATTGACGACATATATTTAATTGACGTGTTTCGGTAACTAATACAATTTAACGATATCATATTTTTAAAATTTTTTACATTTAATATTTTTAATTGTTTTTTTTTTACGATATAACACGTCCATCAAGATAACGAAATGATACCAAATGCAATACAATATTGCTAGATTTAATTCCAATTTATTTATAACAATCGTAATAATCCTAAAGGAAAGCAAAACCAACATAGTTCTTTTCGCATGATAAGCTTCTTTTGCACTCTATATCCATAGGTAAGCGAAGTAAAATAATGTTACAAATTTCCTGTTCGCAAGTACTTGATTAGCCAGCAATTTGTTTGATTTAGCTCAGAAATTAGTTTATGCTTCGTAATTTAGCATCGGTACGGTTTATTGTTGAAATAATACGGCACGCGTTGAGCAATGATTTGTACGACCATGACGGAGCCAGTCGAGAATTCTTATCATATCTACGAATGACGCGCGAAGAAGTCAATATTATTAAAGAAATTTCAGCGGCGACAGGTGATCCCCGGAATTCTTACGGTCTCTAATTAAGAGCGCTTCGTGCGAGAAGGGTTGAAGTCACGAGTTCTCTCCGCTGAAATTTTTCGGATAATTACGCCGTGACGTCTAGCGCGATGCAAATGTAAGAATTAAAGCACAGTGAGTGTTGACGCAGAGAGACGCAATTGAACGCGAGTGTGTCGCTAGAAGGAAGAGGGATAGCGAGCAGATAAAACAGGACTACATTCCACGCCCTTTCCCCGACCATAGTGTGAGGAAAGTGTTAAGTGTAAAATAAATGTGTAACGAGCAAGTTTAACCGAAGAGCGATGTAATAAAACGGGTGGACCGACCCCTCCACTCACCTCACCAGCGGCGAGGTACTTTCTACTTATGGCATAAGTGTTAAATGAAAACTTAAAGAAAAACACGGAAGACACACGTACACACACAATACACACACGTACAGATAATAGTAGAGAAATGTATGTAAACCACGCGACTTTACGGCTCGTATGATTTACACCCACGACTAGCCCGAAATGAAAGATAAAAAAAAAACAACTGTGTTTCCCACACCCGCTCACACCCTTCTCACTGTCTTGTTTTCACACGGTTCTCTTGCGAGAAAGCGCGCATTCTTGTACATAATGTTTTACTCTTGTAAATAAATTACCCACACAACGTTCTTCGATTCATTCTCGCGCCGCCTCATCGCCCGTCCGCGCGGCAATTACCTCGCTGATCGGGCACGTCAAAAGGAACATCCTATCTTGATAGAGAGGAAACGAAGAGAATTATTTCCATATAAATAGGAGATTGATTTTATTTCTTTATTACTTTGTTTGTTATTATCAAAATTGCGTGATATATGTATGTATATAATAGTGGGACGGGAATTTAAACTGGAATGGACGACGTAAGTCTTTGTCTATCTCGGGGATGGTTCGTAATTCGGAGGTAATGGCAACGGCTGCGAGAAGATGGCCCGCGAAGATCGATAGCCACGACCCCGATGCGCTCCCGAACTTTTCCCGTCGGGGATATTTAAGAATCCCCGGCTTCGGCTCATGAAGTCTCTCACTTGCAGACCATCCTCGCAAAATAACGATGGCGCCCGATTAATTTCCTTTAGCTGCTCAATATCTCCGAAACGACGCCGAGCGACGGGCGCCATTTCACCCCATTAGTCGAGTCGTTTATTCCGAAAATAAGGTAAGTGAATTTTATTTTATAATTCTATGAATGAAAATAATTTGGAAGCTTTATTAACGCTTTAATTACCAATGGAAAGTCGGAAACCTATTATATCGGGAGCTTGCATTTTAATTAATTTTAACGGAAGAACGCTCTCTCCATTGATTTGAAATTTATTTCCGTAATATCTGTACCGATTATCCGCATCTAGATATCGAAAATAAAGCACTTCTAACGTTGTTAGAAACAAAACTTCCGTAATGACTCCAAACTTATCCCGTAAGTTCCAAGTTCCTCCGTTGAACGGTACCGTGAGACCAGGTGCAGCGCGTAGAAACGGCACGCAGGCATCGACAGCGCTGCGCGCGGCAATCAAGTTGGTAGAATCCGATGAATATTTATGCGCGTTCACCTACTCCTTGTGCAAAGCCACGACAATCCTCTGATGATATATGCGGTGAATTTTTTAAGAGACGTCGCGTCGCTCGCGTTACGCACCGCCCAAATCCCGGGCGACGTGCGAGCGCCGTTGCATCCGCGAAAGCGTAAATGGAACACAGATGACACACAGGCGCAAAGGGAAGGGAAATTAGAAGCGCTATGCGCGGTTTGGATGAAAAGTGCGTGGCTCTTCTGTCGAAAGAAAAAAAAAATATATTCGTTATAATTCAAACCGCCCTAACTTCAATACGAGCCAATGTATCTATTCTTCGGTGAAAAAATAATCGAGAGATTCTATTACTTGTTCCCACTATTGAATTCGCTACAGCTGCTTTCAATCATTCGTTATAAGGTGAAAAGTATTCTATCGATATTGAAGCACTCTCCTGAACTATTTTATATAGCCTGACTTTTTTATATTCATTACAAATGTGCACGTTAGCTGTATTTTAACAGTCCATTATAATTTTATGGCACTATTATTGTTTAAATGATGTGAGTGTCAAATTTTATAATTATAAATTAATATCACATTACTTTACGCACTTGACTTTTTAAAATGTTTCACATTTCTTTTTGTTTTCTTTGTCTGGTTTAGAATGTATGTTGTACCGCTTTGTCCCCTAATTAACTTGAGTTTTGCGCTGTGCCTTTGGTCTTAATTAGAATCGCTCAACCACATACGTTTGACTTTTCTCTATCTACGTAAATATATATATGTAGTGGCATATAGTTAATATACCGTTGATGTTTTCAGTCTCTCGCTAAAGAACCAACTGCTAACTATGTGCGGAACTTTGATTACGAGCGAGAGCGTAACTTTTTGAAATAGTGCAAACAAACCTAGCACTACGAAAGTATAAAATAACTAAAAACATTTTTGTCAAAGCCAATGTTATATGAGTTTAATTTACATTATAAATTTGAATTTTTATGAAAAAAGTATTACATATAAAAATACCCCTTAAACAATTTAGTAATAAAACTCCTTATATTGCTTATGTAATATATATCTTTAATCCTTTGAGTGATACAAATATATATTTACGTTCGTGTAATTTTTATTCCAAAGTAGTTACGCGTTATATTTTTCTTTCTACTGTTTCATATTATATTCTTACTTTAGCTTATTATATATTGTATAAATTTGTAATTATTATTATCTTTATTCTTTTGCATGGAAAAACTTACTACGGAGGTGCAATCGAGTAAGAGTTAAAAACCAATAATTTTATTTTACAATTTTTTAATACAATAATAAAATGTATTGTTGGGATAAAAAAATATTGTAAAAATATGCTGTTGTTTAATTTATTGTTTTTAATATATTTTTTTATTACCAAAAATATTTATTTTAATCATTTTTAGAATCAATTATAGATTTCTGCAATTTCTATTTCTGAAATAAAACAAATAGTAATAGATTTAAAAATTCGATAAAATACATTTGAAAACTTGCACAACTGTATGTATGTACAGAGCAAAAAGAAAAATAAGAATTTCAAGAACATACAAAGAATAATCAAAATTAAATTTATTAATAATAATCGGACGTATTTCGCCCATTTTGTATGTGTAATTCTATAGAAAGAAACGCAGTATAATGTTCTCTTTAACAAAGAAGGATAATTTTAAAAAGCTTTACTCGTGCAGATTAAAAAGTACGATCCATTTGATAAATGTTTCGAAGCATTTTTCAACTAGTCGATTTGTTCAGTAAAAATTCTTTATTGACTGGTCAATCTGAATGCTTCGAAGTATTTATAGCGCCAAATGGATTGCACTCTATGGAAAGCTGTTACACGTTCAACGATAAAGTACGTAAAACGAGAGTATTAACGCCTATTCGCTAGAATGCGAAATTGCTCTTACATGTCGCGGCCGTGTGTACGCATTATAATTAATGCGCGCAGATTAGGGGATTAAACTAACTGCTGTAACGGCAACTAGTAACGTTCTCAACCTAGATATGCAGCGCGGTCTGACGATGACACTCAGTCGGGCGCTCCGCGCAGATAATTTCTATATTTATCACGTAGTACCTGCAGAAGTTTGTCCTTAGAATAATTCATTTTTCCCCTACAGCGTATCGTGGCTACGCTACCCCATGGTGCATGCGCACGTCAACATGGATTCAACACACTGGTCTAATCGATCGAAGCTGATGCGTTAATCAATCAATAATAAGTTCCTAATTCTCTGAAGTCTCGATTTTTAAGTGTGATTACAGATTCTTAGTTCTCTGTCCCTCATTTTCCGATATTTCTCGCGCATCGCTTGAATAGTTATAGAGCAAGAGTAAATTTTACATGAGCCCTTTGTCGTTTCAAACTATCAAGTATAAACGCGACGAAGAAATAAAAATTAAATACAAAATATAATTGTTTAGAACATAAATTACTGAATTATATCACTGTCACTATTTTTAATTTACGCTTTATGTTTATTTATAAAGTTTAGAAGCACTTCGTAAAGCAACTCGATGTACACTCGCAGATATGAATAATCTGATTGCAAATAAATTTGAATTACAAATTGAAACGAGTAGACCTTGCTAGAATCGCGTGGCACACTAGCCCGACTCCATTACACATCGCGAAACTTATAACATATTTAATACCCACATGTTTAATTGACCTTTTTATTAACGGAATTATATTTTTATCATTACAGTGATAAAGGGCACGTGCAAACATTGACAAAAATGTACGGGGATCTACGTCGCTCGCTTCGTTTGCCTCAAAAGAGGAAATTGTTCGATGCAAAAGGGACTTTATAATCCCGTTCTCTCGTCACTCATCAACAGCGAGTCGCGCGAATTCGGTTCTATTAGCGTGGAATTAATCGCGACTGCCTGGACGTTTTTCGGCGTTCCTTTTGACAACCGTCCTCCGTTGTTTGCCTTGCAGAAACTATTCCGAAAAGCGTGGAGCGCACGATACCGCATATCAACGCGGCGGACGGGGATCTCTTTGAGCGACACGTTTGAAGGACACTGGGCGCTTCAAACATCCCCCAACTGATCCCACCCTCGTCGTTTACACGTACGCTCCACTTTCGGCTCGAGCGGACGCCAGCCGACGAAATCAAACGAATCAAATGAACTGAGCAAAATCCTCGATAAAAGACAGAAATTCGCTTCGTTAGAGCGAGACCTGTCTTGTCTGACCTGACTCGTTCCGTTACCACTGACACCAACTTCAGGATCCCCGCAGAGAAATTGGCTGTTGACACCACGGACAATCTCGTTCTTTTTCTTCCCTTCCCGTAGAGACGGCAGAATACCCACCGACGTGGATTATAGATAATTTCAGCAGATAGCTAGCTCTGCGATCTCTAAGGAGATATTCTTATGTGTCACTTTTTTTTCAAACAAGACCTGTAAGAATGCAGACATCGAAAAGAGAGAAGATAGAATGGGTAAATTTATTTTATACAAGATTGGAAATATTTGTGTGACGCATCGAAATAATGCATACTAATCTCCGTTCAATTTTCGTAATTTATCTTACAACTAGTAATTTTTTTAGGGACAGAACGATTTTGCTGAAATATCTATAAATTTAGCTAGATACAGATCTGAAAATAATTTTATTGGATCATTAAAGTAATTGATAATAAACGTTCGAGCATGATGCAAATGTTCTAATTATTTTGACGGTTTAAAAAAATTGTTTTTAAATCGGTATGTAGCTAAATTTTTAAATACTTTAGCAAAGCCGTTCATTCCGTGTTGGATAATCTGAAATTGTTATCAGTAAAACTCGAATATCTCATGTTTTTAGTCAGTTTTGCAAATTAAGCAACGTATTTTATTCGATTAACCAAGCTGTTTAAAACTTCACGAAAATAAAAAAAAAAATTTATTTATGAAAAATTAAACAAAATGCATTAGCTTAACTCGAAAGAACTCTGATGATGAGAGGATTAAACCGCACCTAGTCATATAGCGCGTCAGATTAAATCAGTAGTATACGTAACGCAAACTACGTAGATCTACATAGAAGACGAGGTGAGAATCACGTAAGCTCGCTGCTTCTTTTCTAAATGGACCGCGGCAGGACGCTGAACTTCCTGTGTAAGAAGGTATAGCGCGCCGGAGGCTGCGTGACATCGGGTTGGGCGAGCTTAAAATTCAGCGGCAAAGCAGTACGGCGACGTTCGTGAACAACGACGCCGATTTGCATATCAAAAGTAGGAACAAACTATTCAGAACCGGGTCAGAAATCTCCAGCGTGACACACAACGCGACGCGACGCGACGCGCGGCGAGATCGCCGGAAAAATATTTCCTCGTGCGCGCACACGTTTTTACGCGACACTTCACGCGCGCGTGTCTGTCGCACGCCGCATCAGGCATTCCCAAACTTTTCATCCTCCGACACGTCCTTTCATCCCCTAACACTGGCTAAGAAATTGTGAACTCGAGAAAATTCGCGCATGGCTTCTTATCCCGAAGAAATTTCACGAGAAAAGAAAAAGTTGTTGAGAGCGAGAGAACGATGATCAACAATCCTCGCATAACTTCTCTTTACGCGTAAAAGTTGTAAACTTATAATATATAATTATTCAACGTACGTGTATTAACAAGCTAACAAGATATAAGGAGAAAGGCGATGCGAAACGTCAAATGGATTTTCATCTTTACGAGAGAAACACTAATTCGATTAATCTTGTAATTAATTCAATTCTCCTCCTACTCTCGGCCAATCCTTCTAAGCCGAGATTTCTTTTGTCTTTTTAATAAAAAAGGGAACGTCGAGAACGCGCGAGGGATTTGGTGAAAAAAAGTCGGAGGAAATCTGGCGGCGCAACGCACATGTGTCCGCGAAATATGTACGCGTTGGAAAACCAGGTATTTCGTACATGTGGATAAAGGATTTGCTTAGGATCTGAGAGAGAGAAAGAACCTCGCAGTTTTATACGCGAGGTCTGGAAACAACGACCGGCGCGCATATTCAACGGTCGCGTAGGGTAAGGGGGAACAGGATTCGCACGGCAAGTTCCAGATTTCTGGAATTTCGGGAGGACTCCGAGGTTGAAGCGCATGCAAAGAGGACCTTTACGGCCGATTATTTCCGCTTGCCCGGCACCAACGAGCGATTGCCATCAGTATTCGGCGAGAAACGACCGCGAGCGAACACCGCGGCTCGTTACGCGCCCCGATGCGTGTCCGAAGATGTTTAGTTAACCGTACGAAATGCGGAGAGAGGATTCGTTTGCGGGTGGCTTTGATCGTCGAGCGGAAACTCACGCTGGGCTTTCCGCGAGGCCTAGATCGTAGTCGTCATGACCAAATCGGCGGCAGATGAATCCGATTATAGCACCGACAACAACGTCTAATTGAAGTTCCGCTGTTTAAGCCCTCACTCCTGCACACCCCCTTTTCTCGTTCTCTCTCTCTCTCTCTCTCTCTCTCTCTCTCTCTCTCTTTCACACACACACTCTGCCACTTCTCTGCGCTTCCTCCTTTGCGAATATCAATGGCTCGTGATCACCCTTTGATGCGGGTGCTGTTCCAATGAGACCGAATATGAAAATTGCAGAACGATAATTATTATAAAATTATTATAATTAAACGATAAAATATGACAAGTAATTTTAGCGAAAAAGCAAGAAACCATTTCGGCTTTTTATAAATTAAGTTTTATGTGATCGGTTCTTTGTACATTTTCTACATTAACTTTATTCTAAAAAAAGAATCGTAATTAAATATCCAAAGGAACGAGTTTGATTGTACTTACTATAATAATTTTATGTTTTGTATTTTAACTTTTTATTCCATTTATCATTATTTCTCTTACAGTTATTTATATTTTATTCACACTTTACGCTCTTAATCTTTTAATTAGCAGCATAATGAATAGAAGGAAATATAGAATATGTACATATTAGAACTTGTACGCATCGAATAAGTTTTTTGCGCCTCCCTAATAATTTTTCCACTCTCATCGAAAAAAGAGAAATGGAGAGAATGAAAGTAGAAAGTTCTCCTCGTGAAAAAACAAGAAAGCTGACGAGCAGAAAAGCCCGCAATCAGAATGCTTGGTAATCTCACTGCGAGGGTTAAGGGTGCGATAAGAGCGCGATTGGCCCTATCAGCCCACTTCGTCAAGAATCGAATGAATGGGGTGAGAAAAGAAAAGAGGAACGCGGGGGAGAGAGATGGGAAATTATCTAACAAAGAGATCGCGACGAGACGCCGAGTGTTCGTACCGATCGCGATGCATATTCGATTTCCTGCACGCGACTGAACAGGAAATAGATTCGTGCACGTCGAGAAGGGGTAGCAGAGTGGGAAAAATGGGTGGCGGATGGCGGGAGAGAAATTAAAGCTCACCAGGAGAGCGCCGACGATCCTTACACGCGAAAATTCGGCGATCCTTTATTACGGGCGGAAGTTCACGCGAGATCGTAGTAGTATCACGCGATACGATCTGCTCGCGCCACGGGAAATATGATATGAGCTTTTTAGAGCTTTTAGATCCTGGTACCGAATACCACCAATATAATAACCGCGAATTCACACAGCGGAAAAATATTCAATCGCAAATGGAATTCGAACGTTGCGGTTAAAATAGATTTTTTACCGATAATTGACTTGTTCATATACCAAGCCGATAACGTTGTATCGGGTTGTGTAATATATAAACATTTATATACTTTTATTGTTCGTTCTTTAACTGCATACGATATCGTACGAATGACCTAGACAACGAATCGCAAAATATGTAAAATACTTAATGTTGAAATGTTTCAAAATGAGATGAGCAAGAAGAGACGAACGCAAAACTTTGTTTTATAAGAATGCTGATAAATCAATATTATTATAAGCAATAGAGAAACTAATATCTCGAGACCAAGATATTACTTCTATTAAAGAGCCTCAACAGTATAAAAAAAAATATCAGTATAATAAAAAAATGTAATAAAATTATAGATACAAGATAAATTATAAATCGCAAAGATTCAATTTTTTTTTAATTAAAATATTTTTTAGTCTCTCTTTCTCTTTTGGTACTCGCATATTTATATTTAAATCATCCCTCTCAAACATCCATTGATAATTCTCGCTAATAAATTCCGTACGTTTTAATGTATAATAAAACATACTCAACAATGTATCAATAAGATATGCCAGCGAAGTGACAAGCAGTACATCAATCAATAGGCGTTCAAAGTTTCACGTCGTTTTGCATTACTAATAGATAACGAGACGTCTTAATCTTCCTACACGTAACTTCAATTTATCTAACGGCAACGAGGCTTTCTTCGACGGTGTAAAACTTGCGGGTGCATTGCATTTACGGCAACGCCGACAAATCTCGCGTTATAACTTATACGAGCCAGATGGCACGAATTCCGCTCGACGTTTACACAGCGGTTGGAACGAGTGTCTCTTATTTCGGCATTTCTCTCTCCGGTGCGCACACCCTTGTTCTCGCCGATATCGGACACTAAACCCGATACACACCGGCGTCTCGTTCGACGGAGTCTGAGGTCCGAAGATTTATACGGGAAAAAACGCACCCCCTTACCCGCGCCCGCTTCGAGAAACGATAAATAAATTTCAATCGCACCGCACTGTCGAAGAAATAAGGAGCAACCAATAATCGGCGTTTGTCATCTCGATAGAATTTATGAAATATAAAATGTACAGATAGAGTATAGGCTCTAGGCTCTGAAATCTATCGCTCGCGCCTTCTGTCATTTATTTAAAATAATATTTATGGCGTGGATAAAACTACGATTCTACAGAAAATATAAACTCGAAGAAATATGGGCCGGCGCAACTTTATAGTCCGGTTGAGTGCAACGTTAAAGTTGCGATATGTGATAGACAGATTTGGTGAAAATTAATAGATTGGATTAAGTCGATTTGAGATAAAATTTCACTTTGTAATTGTACAGTGAATTACAGGCACACACGAGAATATTGGAAGGCATCGGCTGGTTTATGTAACGGTAACTTATCATTAAACAAGCATCAGGATACCACATATCATATCGATTACGCGATAGGACTATTGCATTCCGTTTACATGACAGCCAATACGATCAGTTATACCGCCGTCTAACTGTGATTATCGTGACGGGCAATTAAATACAAACTGTCTCAAGTGCACATGTGCATGTGACAGTAGTTTGTACGCGATATATATTTAGGTATATCAGGTATATATTAGGTATATCTGAAATGTGCACAAGAAAGTTGTGTACATATGTATAAGAGATTTTTAGCTTACATTATAACTTGGATTTTACGGCTGCATTAAAAGAAAATTAATAAGTTTTTCTTTCCTCCCCCATTCTCCCTGTACAAATGTATTAATTTCTATCGGCAGTGGAGAAGAATACAATTAAAAATATTTCTCGATAAAGGAAGAAAAGTTAATCTGTCACCGGCAGATTTTCACTTTAATTGCAATCGCCACCGTCAAACTTGCCAAAGCAATTCTAATTAGCGACGTTGTTTCCAATAATGTGCGAATACTTCCGAAAGTACATGCGGGAAGCGACAGAAACGGTCAAGTGGCTCCGTTAAATATAACGAATGAACGGGCTTATCGGGATTCGCCTTTAATGAGTATCGATTGGTCGACATTCGCAGCAGCGGCGCGTTTCTACTCGAGAAAGCGTTCCGGCTCGAGGAAATTATAGTCTTCGAAGAGAATACCACAAAGATAATAAAGAACCGTTGTCGCTGTTCTTCGGTATCCTCCTCTCTCATCTCTCTCGTCTTCCGCGCGCAACGTTGATTGGCATTTATAAAGAAAATGAATGAATTCGTTCTAACGTTAATTAGCGCTCCCGCATCACAAAGAACCCACGCGCGTAGTCTCATTAAACGTTCTATTATAATTGCATTATTTTCACAATCGATATAGCTGGCGCATCGTGAAACGATATTCCCGGATCACCCAAAATTGATTTTTGCCCCGAAAGCAAATATATGTATCTCGTACAAGCTACTGCGTCACATGTCGTCGATTTTATATTTTATTTGTATCATTCAGAGAATCCGTAAAACTAATTTATATCAACTTTCCTCTTGCGATTTATTTTTAACTTATATTTATATATATATTTCAAATTAAAAAGTAAAAATGTACATTTAATCGGACGGTTAATACTTTAAACGGACGGTTATACGGCTTAACAAGACTGCAAACTGAGTTATGCACCGCGTAGGCCCGTGTCATTTTTGCTGCATTTTCGTAGATTTTTTCATACCCCCTGAAATATTTCATACTCTTATACGATAAAAAGTATGAAAACGAGATAAAAAAAAGTTTAATAAATTTTTTCCTGGGGGATAAAAAATTCCGTACGTTAATCCTTTCACTTCTAGGGGGATACACATATCCCAAACTATGTTCATAAAATCTTGAAAAACAGCGCGTTAAATAAAACGGAGAATTAAACAGCGGCTATATTTTAGGAACTGGTTTATATCTGTCTAGTATCAATTATTTGAACATTATTAATTATTCTCTCTATACAACTATTTCTGTTGCGATGCTTAGAAAGGGTAATTGATGTCGGGCGAAATCAGGCGATTGAAACGGGCCCCTAAATCATTTCGCTCACGAGCTCAACGGCAGGTGGTATTCCGTGCAGGACATCCGTGATTAAGTAGTTTCGGCAGCGCGCGATCAGTCAATCAGCGTTCCTAAATATTACCTATACGTACAAGAACTCGTGCGCGTAGCTCTCCTTGCGCCTAATGAATATTGATTCCACGCTAACCGACGAGACCCATTTCGGAGCCGGAAGGAGGCTGCGCGGCGGCGGCGGCGGCGGCGGCGGCGGCGGCGGTGCATCGCGCTAGAGAGGAGAAATTTCGGTCCCCGGTGACCGCGTAATGGGTCAGGCTCATCGCCTATCGCGTAAGTAAGATAAATGATCCCCTAATGCCCCCGCCGCGGCCCTGGCGCGCGTAACGTGCAGATGAGCCGATATAAAGCCCGCGACTTCGGCTCGAATTCCACCGCTGGGACGCGATCCGTTTTCGGCGTTAGATCGAAAGGGCATGAAAGAGAGGCATGGAACACACGTTGCGAGACAGACGTGAGGACGGATGAAAACTGAGCTGTATTTGCATTCGGCATTACCATATTTTTCACGCAACTTTAAAGAAAAAGCTGCTTGCTCAGGGATTGTACGATTTTGAGAAGCATGTATAATATATCCCCTCTATTCTTCCTTTCTCTCTCTCTCTCTCTCTCTCTCTCTCTCTCTCTCTCTCTCTCTCTTTATCTTTAAAAAAATAAAACAAAATAAATATAATTAAATATAAATAAAAAATAAAAAGAATTAAGAAAAAATAAAATAAAGAATTATGAAACATTTATTGAACTGTATAATGTAATATATACGTATACACACCTTCTTTTTCTGATTGCATGTTGATACTTTCAAATTAAAAATATAATCGCTTTTTTGATATTAACGTTAAAATTCCCAAACGGCACGTGGCAAATGCGCCATTCAGCGATGAGTAACAGCTGCGAATAACGCGCTACAACGCAACGAATTCGACCGAATTCCGCGGATGAAATGAGCCTCGACGCGCCCGTAAATTGCCCGTAACGTGGATTTCTCGATCGGATCGCACAAAGAGTCGCATTAATTAAATCACCTTCCATCTGGGCTGAGATAAAGCTTCCCCGATCAGGAATCCGTAATTAACATGCCGACTACTTTAACGCGCACCGATTGCGAGATCAGTACGCCGATCTTTCTCGCGTTCAATTCACAAATCCTTAAGGCAATGCATCTGGATTATACATGCATAACGAATATTGATCCTGATCAAAGTAAAGTCTCGACAAAAATGAGCTATAGGAGACAGTATCACTTTCAGATATTTATTATTTAGATACTCACCCCCAGGACACTATTTTATTCCGTGAATTATCTATTCTGAATTATCTAATTCGATAATACTAGATAAAATAATAATCTGATTTTGCGACGCATCGATATAACCCGAAAGACTGAGTAATGCATCTGTCCAGCGAATTGTGCAGTAATTTACGCTTAAAAGGACACTGTTGCGAGCGTATGAGGATGACATAAGAACGAAAACTTACATCATCGGTGTGTGAATTAGCAGTGATATCATCGCTGATGCCATAACCGATACATCGCGCACGCTTGACGTCGTCTTTTCAGAGCAACAAAATGCTCCTGAAACTCAATCATGCATTCCCCCTCCCCCCCTCCACCCCAAGAACTCCCTTTTATAAAATATCTTTTGCATCGCTTCACTACATGTTCGATTACACAATCGAGTCACGTTTAGTTTTATTGATGCTCTAACGACTGAGTCAGCTTGTGTATACACGTTCTATGAATGCAATTCGTTAGTTCTATATAAAATATTGGATAATACAAGAGCTTTCCTATCTGGATCTGAGATAAAAATTCTTTGCAGAAACATCAAAGCAGCTCGTTATTTATTGTAGTTTTAGTTTCCAATTTCAAACGGTAAATATTTTGACAATTAAAGAAATGAAATTGAAATTCCATTAAAGTAAAGTCCACATAAAGCTAAATGAAGAATGAAGTTTGATTTGTTATCCATTTCTATCCCTGCAACGTTTGATTTGCCGAAAGATCGCCGTTCGTCTTCAATCGCCTGTAATCTGCGAACTCTTTATGCGCTGGGGCATTTTTCCGGAAACCGAAAACAGATAAGAGATATCTGGTAGTAAAATAGAATAAATATTTATTGTATTCGCGGAAAGTAATCCTCTAAAAATATTCTGTAGAGGTATGGCATGATAAGGAAACGGAGGAAAATCGTTATTATTCAACGATTCGTAAATAAGATAGTTCCTAACATTGTTTACTAATTATATCACAATTAAGCAAATATCATTAACTTGACTTTTTGTCAATAAAATTAATTTTGCTTCTCTGTCTCTCTCTTTCTCTTTTCTTGTATCTTTTTGTCTCTCTTTCTCTCTTTTAACATTTATCTTTCTCGGTTTATCGAAATTACCAGAAAGCTTTGAAAATTTAACAAAAAGAATATTAAAATTTTAACGAGATACCGTGATCCATTAATTAAAATCAAGTTGAATTTTAATTTATCCGACATCGCGATTAAAAATGAAAAATCAACCGACTGTCAATACGAACGAAGATCAAGTGTTTACGCAAAGATGTGCTTACGTATCGGCTCGTAAAGAGGCAGGCAAGAGCCCGTAAAATACGGACGTCCAACTTCTGCAGTTATAAATCTGATCAGAACGTACATTCGCGTGAGACGAGGGTTGGCGCGGATCACGACGGTAGTTTGGGAGGGGTATGGAGAAAATCCCGATGCCGCGTTCTCATAGGCGATTGGTGCCGTTGGTAAGGCGTCTTATTAGAAAGTTTAAATGGTAAATAAAACTTTAAATTAAGGCAGCTCCCGAGCTTCGCCGCGTCAGCGAGTTTGTCGATGAATGAAATCGCATAATGCGAGAGATCGATTTTTCCTGGAGCGGTCGCCGGTGTCAACGATCGCCGTGGCTCGGCTAAAGTGACCGAATTAAAAAACTGACTTGCTAATACTAACGTTCCGGACGTCACGTTCGGAAAAATTCTTTCTCTTCTGCAATGATTATTACAGAGACTTTTACAAATTTTTTTTGCAGAAGACTGTAATAAGGAGAACAAAAAAGGGGGGAGAAGGAGAGGCATCTAAAATTAGAACGATATTGATTCCTATAATAAAACAGTAAGTTAGAAAAGTAACTCGTATTTCTTATAATACGTTTTAAAAGAAGGATATAAGTTGAAAAACTCATCTTTTCACAAACCAGTGAAGAAAGAAAGAAGAGAACGAGAAGCGGATTTTCAATTGGACACGTATGAATTCAATTAAGTGCGAGAAGGTCGATAAGCTACTCATCACCGCTAATTCCATGTGCGAGGGTCAAGGATACCAAGCAGTTCCTTATTATCGCGGCCAAGGTCGGGATAAGCAAGCGGAGAACGGCCCGCGAATTATCTTGCGCGCCGGCCGCAACCGCAAGCTCGCGTCCACGTGCCACATGGAAGGTCCGCCACGCGTTCCTCGTCTGGAAATTACCGTCAATTATTCGATGCGCCTCGCGCGGACAGGAAGTCGCGGCGATTTCGGCCGACGGCACGTCGAGCATTGAATTTTCCACCTCGTTAGCGCACCTCGTCGTGCCATCATCGTCGTCGTCGTTGTCGTCGTCGTCGACTACGACAAAGTAACGACCGATACGCGGAAAGCGCAAGTCGCGTCGTGCATCGTAGAAAAAGCGCCTAACGCGAGCTAGCTCGCCAGCGGGAATTAATGGGCCAAAGAAACGACCGCTAATCCGCGCGATCAAGCAGGCAGACCGCAAATTTTTGCGGCTGGATAATCGCGCTCGGGCAAAAAGATTGCGCGCGCGAGCGCGTTTGTTCTTGAGAAACGGGCTCCTCTGCAAATAAGAAAAAGAAGGCAGTAAATTTCGAGAAAAAGTATTGGAATATAAGACCTAGTTTTACGTAAAACGTCTCCATTATATATATATATTTTTTGTATAATTTTCTTATTCTAGAAGATACGAAACTATATCTGATGGTTGAATCTAGAAAAATGTATCAAATTACTTTAATCAAGGAAAAAACTAATTATTAAAAATGATTTCCTTTAGAATCAATGTTCGATTCTTTGCTTCTCTCATTCTTAAAATAATTACTATCTGCCTATGAAGAAATCGTTAACTCCTCGTTGCCCTCAATAAGAGACACGAAGAGTTAATTACAAGGCTAAATACTACACGCTTGGGACCACAGATTTCTGCGGTAATTGCCCGCATAAAGTCGCGTAAAATCCATGTGCTGTTCGTAGGGCGAGTTAACAACATGTTGACTATGTGTCCCTTGTGTAGTCTGCAGGGATAACCGAGTAATGTTGGGCAGCCCAGGGCTTTTGGAACCAGTTATGCGAGCAAACGAGGCTGAATACCTTGCCCGCCTGAAGTTACATTACCTGTTGATTTATTACAGCCCCGCATTAAGAAAATTAAACCTTTCGGTAGAAATACACGCTCTGTAACGGTAAAAAGATATTCCCTATCTCAACTAAAACCAATTAAGTTAATTACACTTTCATATTAGCGGTAGACTTAATATTTATTTTAATTTATTAGTAATTAAATGACGAAGTTTGAAACATTCTTTATATAAGTATATAACATTATGTTATTTAAAAAATATTTATAAAAAGATTTTTAATTATATCTACTATTTCTTTAACAGTGAAGATTAAAAGCGTAATTTGTTATGTATTTAATTGTGTCATTTCCAGTTAAAAACACATATTGACAGAAAAAAAAGACAACTTACAATTAGCGAGCAAAATTGGCGGTTGTCCCCGTTAAAGCAAATATCAAGTTGATTGAACAAATTACGCATTTATGCAACAGTAAATTTTGCCAACATAGTTACATTAATAATCGCAATCATTGAACCGGCTAAATATTTACTATGTTAATTGTATAATTTGTTTAATCAACTAGATATTTACTTTTGATCGAGGTTTGTTTATTGGAACGTCAATTTGGTCTCGCCACACGGTCATTCTTTTCAGGAAAGTAAAACTAACATTTGACATTTCCATATCAGAACTTTGAAATTAAATAAATATTCTGGCCATTTATGAAAATTCACAACTCATCTAACTTTATTATATTTGAGGATTTTAAAAAATGACGAATGTGACTTTTACTTCTCTAGGGCCGGTATTCATAGTCAGTTAATCTTATATTTAAGATCGTCTTAAGTACTCTTTTAAGATGCTATAAATCAATCACCGCATCTTTAGCATCTTACACAAAGAAAAGTGTTTGGTATTTATGATTATAATTACAGTGTAAAATAATTACGTTATTTAGAAGCTCCGTAGTCATTTCTGTTATAAAGTTAGCAATAATATTAGCTATAAAGTTAATAATAAGTGTGTTTCATAATCCTACTAATTATGAAACAATTTGATTATAAATTATCATAATTTTAAATATTAAAATAATAAAATAAGAAATAAATTCAAAAAATAAAATAAACATTTCTGTATAGTAAAGTAAATATAATTTTTTGCAATAGTAATTAAATCTTTTTTTTTCAACAATTTTTGCAACAATTTTTTCTCGCAGTATAAGTACATCATTTAATTTTTAAAATAAGAATTTATAACTACATATGAATACGAGTTTATGTTCTTAAATTTAAAAAAAAATTCAAAGAAAAGATAGTATACTTTTATGTATAATTGCAATTTTAGTAAAGACAATAATAAAGATAATAATAAATATTTTTTTAATGAATCAAGAAGAAATTTTCAAAATATAATCCGCATTTAAGTATAATTTTTTCGATTGTCATTTATATATTTAGTCGGCACTATCGATGTGTCTGAGATTTAAATTACAAATCTAAATTTAACTAATACACTTTCGCATACATTTATAATATCATCCGCATTACCATTTACCGTGAAATACTCATGTTACATATAATTTATAATACGCGAATTTATAATACGCATCATTATCATGCATGGCAAGACATGCGCGGTCAATATATATACATATATATATATATATATATATATATATATATATATGTATATATGTATATATACCAAGTATGCGATTAATGGAGGTGTTTTAATGTTGCTAAAAGTAAAAGCGTGCTATGTACTTGGTAGAATTATCACTAAATCTATGTTCCTCGGCCGGAAAAAAGCCGCGAAGGAATCCCTCGTTTCTTTTTCTTTTCTTTGCAGTAATTTTAAGATAAACGCATTAAAGCAACATTTACGATTCGTCCAACAGACGATGTGTGATGAGAGACGAATGTTATTTGTTACAGTATTATATTTTTATGTGTAAACAATTATCTAACACTTCAAACTTTTATCAACAGGACAAAAATGTAAAAGATTAAAGACGAAAAAACTATTAAGTATTATAAAAAAATTAATGCAAGATTAATACTGTAAAGAGAGATCAAAACAAGAAATATAAAGAAATGGAATTCGTTGTTATTATTATTATTATTATTATTATTAAAAGGGAACGGTTCTCATACTGAAAGATACGCCTGTGGAACCCGGTCCATTGTGCCTCTCCCTAGTCATACTCAAAGATACGAATTAAAAATTTGTACATGCAGAATATCTGAAATCGAACCCGATACTAACGCTTTACACACACAGGCACACGACAACCCACATATTGAGTTTGCTTTTATTATATTTTTATCGAGTATTGTGATAAAGATTATTAATGTCAGACACTGAGTTATCATTTGTTTCTGCTCTCTGGGTCATTGAAATTTAAATCCACTCGAGTTACATACTAGATTTAAATTGTGTTATCAACGAGCGATACGCAAAAATGCTAAATCTGTCTTTTACGACAGCGACGGCGCGCGGCGATGATGGCAACGCGCAATGGAAACCGGCTCGAGTTTGAGATAAAGCAACTAAAGGCTGAAAGCGAGCGACTATCGCTTATGAATTCGGATTACCGTTGTAGATTCTAGCTACCTTTGGTAGCTACCTTGAGGTTTAGATATAAAATAATAAATGGTAAAATAAAATAAATTTCAAACTGTAGATGGAGATATTAGCATAATGTTAAGGTTTTAGATTATTATTTATTTAATATTATTTGCTTTTTGTATTTAATTTTACAGGACTTGATGCAAGTATTTTTCTACCTATTGTGTAATTTTAGCAAAAAATCTAGATTTTCTTTTCAACAATTTCATAAATTTCAAAAGACACCTCATGAAGCTACTGATTCAGAAATACGGCGCTGCGTAAATAGACTCTCGAAATGTGTCAGAGACAGGAGACTATCGAATCTCGACGACGTTTCTTTGTTAAGCGATAAATCGCGACTCGCGCGGAGCAGTGGAAAACTGATTACGAGTGAGAAGAGTCACACACGGTGAATTCAGCCAAGCCAGCCGCGAGCAAGACAGCAACCAAGGGTTACTAAGGGTTACAGGACGACTGACGACCGGCGATATTGCCGAAAGAAGGAAGTGTAAATCGGACTAGACGCGCACGAGTACACGTACCTACCGAAGCTGGTCGGCGGACATAAATCGAAGCAACGCGTCGTGCATACGGTATGTCCGTTGTTTTTCCTCGTCTTCTGGTTACTATGCAATTTTCGTTCGTTCACGCTATCTAGAAAGACGAATCGATGCAATCGATTGCGTGCAATAATAGGAACACAAATTAATCCTTGTGTATAAGGTCCAATGAATATTCTATGTGTTATATGAATGTTCTGTGTATCATACTAATTTCTATATGACAACTTCTCGAAATTTTGAAGATAATTAATTTTTAATCAACAGACATATTTCGTGTCCGACTGATTTTTATTTATAAAAATTTCTTAAAATTTCAAAAGATATCTCCTACTCTTTAGACCATCCTAAAAAAGTTTCAAATAGAATATAATTTTTACATTTTTATTTTAAATTAAAGTCTGAGTATCTATTCTTATTTAAAAATTATGTTTCTCAAAAAATACTCATTAACAAAAAAATAATTTGGAGAGTAAAATTAAAGCGTTGAATCATATTACGTGCAAGCAAGAAAACGTTGAACCTCTCTTGAAGAAGATATTATTTTTTTGCATTAAAAAAAATACTTTTTTTGCCATACTCTTTTTTTCTTGTTAACCACTTATTGAAACAGATATCTCATTTCCATGTGCTCAAATACTTTGTACTTTTTAAAAAATTTGAAATGCCTGTATTTTCTTTCAAAGCTTTACAATCTTTATCTAAATTAGAAAACTCTACAATCATTGTTTTATATACGTTTATTATAAAAAGGTACAATTTTTTTAAAGTCTAAATCTTTTTTACTTATATAATTTGTGATTAATCTTCGATAATTTATACCTTTATTTTATTTCTTTTTTCAAATTGAAATACAGATTTTTGTTATAAAAATTTGAAAGTATATTCACGAATTTTTTAACTAGTTTGTAATTGCTGAAAAAGTGATATGTTTGTGAGGATAAAAGAGTGGCGTTGTATAGATTATTAAGTTACATTTATGAGAATGATATTTCGTGCCTACTGTTAATTCTAATTGCTGAGATGCGCGTGCACACATGCACTCAAGCATAACCGCAGTTAACTGATAAAAACAAATTTTATCTGTTTACGTTCTTCCGATTTAATTGCACTCTTATTATCTGTATATTTTTACATCGAGCAATTCCGCGATTATTGATCAACATTCAGCACATTGAAATATTTATTATATTTTTTGTATTTATAAGAGAATTCTCGATAATTGTAAACCAGAATTAAATTAATCCTTCTTTTTACAAGATTAATTTAATTTGAATTTATTAACTGTTTATATGATATCATGTAAGTGAAAATTTGAATTCGTCTGCATTAAGATTCTGCAATTAAAAATTAAAATGAGGGATTCATATACATCTCAAAGATTAATTTACAGTGATAATTATTAAATAATCGTAAGAACATAACATTGAGTATAAAATCTTTCCAAACCGACATTGCCGAGAATTTCTTTTATTTGCATGAAAGATGTTCGCAAAGAGAAAACGCCGTGTAGATATATCGCGGAAGCAACACGTCGCCCCAATCGGTTTCTTCATTGTGTTTGCGGAAACTCGGTTGAATATTAACCAATCGGGCGAGGGATCCGAGGATAATCCTGTTTCCATTTCCTGCGTTGAATTTCGATCGACCAGTTACTACATAGAAACAAATTAATCCTTTCGCGATTAACGGAATGCATACGTTCTTCTGTAATTGCGCGATAAATCTTTTTTTTATATTAAACAACTGTTTCGCTAAATTGACAGTGTAGTAAGTAAGTAAAGAAATATTTGTATACTAATGTAATCTTTGTATTTTAAACTAAAGCTTCCTCGCGCGATCGAGGCAAAAAGGCTGATTTCTTTAAAAAAATTTATAGAGGAGTGTACACATTTATAATTGCATTTTAATTAACTATCATTGAGGTTGATTTCATTAGTGAGATACATTCTGCTTCTTGTATGCTTTTTGTCAGAAAAAAGTTTCCTTATCTCATCGGTCTTTCCGCTTGCACCATACATCTGACTTCTGGGTGTTTTCTCTCTTATCTTATCGGATTATAAACGGGAGTATTGTTAACTCGCAGGGAAACACCTTACGCGTTCGTGGGTGAATGCTCAGGTATATTTCATTTTCTGTTACAATAACGTTCAATAACAATTTTTCGGAAATAATTAGAAATAATTTTGGCGCGTTCTTTTAAAATATAGTTTTAATATCGTGTAATACATATTCTAGATACTTAAATATAATTATTCTTTTTATTTCTTGCGCAAATTCGTTATTTTATCGCAGTATGTCGTGACCATAAATGCGAAAATGTACATAACAGTAATAATAAATACACTAAGAGAAAAAATTTTAATAAATATTTATTCGTATAATACTTATGAAATATTTACTTATTATGCATAAATATTTACTCTATAAGAAAAAATAATACTTAAATTAAATTAGCGGTTCTTGTTACTAAACAAATAGAAACCTACATTTATTAAATATTTAATTAGTACTATTTAAATATTTATTAAAATTTAGTATTTTGTCCTTCAGTGTACATTTTATTAATACTTTCTGTAGATTCTAGATTTTTTTCGCTAAATTCAAATTCTTAGAATGTGAAAGATAAAATCAAACAGAGATAATCTAAAACTTTTAAAAAAAATTAGCAAAAATTAAGTAAAAAAAGTTTTTTAAAAATTTTTAAAACTTTAAACGAGCTTTTCTGAAATAAAATTACGTGACGCACGTGCGGTAATCACATGGAAAGCTAAACTTTTTTAATGAAAAGAAAAGAAATGCAAAAGAAATTAAAAAAAAAACTGAAAAAAAGAAAACGAAAAATATGTGAAGGTCACACGCGGATATGAGCTCTCCGAGTTTTCGGAGATAAAAACCGTCACGACCGTGTGAGGTAACTCGCTGTGAAACTTGCCGTGAAACTCGCCGACAGGTAATCCTGGAAACAAAGATTATTCGACGTTAGCGCGGAAGATCTTGCCGCGCTCGGCAACGAATGTGTCCGAAGATCTTGCCAAATAACTAAGTTCTTTATTATCCTCTGGAAGAGAGGATAATAAAAATGTGAAAGACACTTAAGGCAACTCGAGGTTCAGGCGCGTGCCGCTTTTCCTCTAGTTCTCTCCTTTTCCTCCTTCCTTCGCGTTTGACGTTTCTCTCATTCGTCTAATACATACGATCCCCTGGGTTATAACGTCACTTCCTAGCAGGGAGTATTAACGTGCGGGGTCTGTGTGTAGCTTAGCGGTAAGAGTAGTCATCCGGAAAGCGAAAGGTCCCGGGTCCAATTCCCGGTCCAGTCACGGTAATAGGGATTAAGCTTCCCTCTTACCGAAATATAAAGGGCTTACGAAGAACGTTCATCAAACGATGTAAAATTGATCTTTCTAATCGGGTCGGGTCGGGCTGTTCATTCGATTCAAGTTTGTGAATATCTACAAAAGCTCTATTACAACCTTTGAGGGAGAAAGATAAAATTCTAGTGAAACCTAATATTTCTCAATGATATTAATGCTCGTATTAATGCAACACGATGCGCTGTCTTTTTGTCGAAAAATTGATACGATCTCTTTTTAAATGGAAATATACAGAAACACGTAAATAATTCTTGAATTGGAATTGATGTGTAAGAAGAATTACGGAATATAAATTATAAAATCCTACTCTTTATATCTGATTTTAAATGGGTTTTAAATTTTAAAACCCAAGACGTAGTTACCACTGTTTAACGAAATAATTACCACTGTCGAGACAAAACTACCGCTGATCTGCGAAAAAATCTCGCTTCCAAAGATGCTAGCTTTCAATAGGAAATATCGCGAGCACTATGTTCGTGCTTACTGTCCAACACCTCGCGCACATAATTGAAATTCGCAAAAAATACAGTTCCGCAACTATTGCAACGACGATATGCGTTTCTCCGATAAGAGCACGCGCCGCGCCGTTCGCGTCTCCTTCGCGAAAGACCGCCGCGACCAGACACGTTTCGCTGGCCGATTTTTATCGGCTCCCCGCACTTCGCAAACTGGATCGACCATGTTAATCGACCGTCCTAGGCATGATGTAACGTCGAAGTACACTTTCTCCGCAGTCCGATGCGGTGGTTTCGATGACGCCCATTTAATATACACAGTTTTACACGTCCAATAATCATATAACAATAATAACATGTAACCGACTGTCTCGATGATGCAAAACCGAAAATTATCTACAGAAAGAGAAATATAGATATAGACATAATTTTAACCTACCGAAAAATAAGGTTTCGCGTATCATGAAGAATATGATTCCGCAGAGTATAATAAAAATATTACACATATATTTGTTACATCGGTAATGTTGCATTGTGCATATCATATTATCGCATTTATAGTATTTCACATTAATATAATATTACATTTAAACATCTATTGCTTTTATTTTAATAAAAATATAATAATACATTTCACTCAATAAACATTTTCTTCTTTTTCAGTAATCAGTTTTATATGAAATAATTAATATTTCATATTTTTTAATATAAATACGGAATCTCAGGTATGCACAATGTTTTACTTTTAACATTTAATTCTTAATATTATATAACATCTTGGTAATTTTTATCATTATACCACCTAACTAAGATAACAAATTATTTAATTTTCTGACTTAAATAAAAAGTTTCAATAAAAATGTTTGAAAATTTAAAAGTTTAAAAAAAGTTTTAAAAGGATTAATATTACATTACAAAAATATTACATTAATAAATCATTTTTTCTATTCTTTTGATGGACTTCGAATTAATTATTCTTTAGCGAGAAATTAACGAGAAGAACTATTTGAAACTTTTAACATTAAATATATATTTCGAGAATCTTCATGAGTTATAAATCTTAAAAAGATTGAACAGAACTTGATATCAAATTAATTAAATTAGAATGTATTTATATTTCTAAAGTTTGTTTTTTTCAAAAAGCATTTCATCTTCAGTTATAAATAACTTAAAAGCATATACGTCGTCAAGAAAAAGTTCGCTCTAAATTGGCCGAAGGATTCGTATATGCAAGACACTCTATACTTTGCAATCGCAGCGAAAATAGTTCCTGCGATGAGTACGCGAACAAAAAAGAAAGAAACGTTATCGCAAATCAAAAGAAATGCCTCACAGCGAAATTGAACGTTACGTGCGCATGCATTCCTTTTGTTGCACGACCGTGATATTTATACATTGAAATAAATATCCTGTGTTGCAGAAAGGAAACTAGTCGATGAGCGATTGTCGTGTGGCTTTCTTACGTCATTTATAATTGTCGAGATAAAGAATAAGATAAAATTTAATATACGTGCCCGCACGACTTTACGCGATTTGACCTAGCGTCATCGTCGCACAAACAAAAACAGATTCTCGGATGTATGTTACTTGTAACGATTGTGTTTGCAAACCCGTAAGGCAGCACAAACAATACTCTGAAGAAATTCAACTGTAATTTTAGAACACGATGGAAGTTTGCATACCAGTATTACCATTTTCCGGACGTCACGGAGAAATTATAATAAAATTCAAATCTCTTTCGAATCCTGCGTGTCTTATGACGATGTAATTCGTTTTCATTCGTATTTTATAGGCATTTGAGCGGAATATATTAAAAGTTTGACGATGATCTTATGTGAAATAATCTTATAGACATATGTAATTTAATAATCTAATTATTAAATTAATATAATGCTAATATACATATAATTTTGTTAATAGTAGGATATTATTGAAACACGTGTCTTTATTAACGATATCGATTCACAAGCAAATATTTTAACGAAATTACATATTAATTGGCATCATCGTGTGTATGGACGAGTTAATCATATTATCGTAGATTAACATCAAACAAGTAATTAATTAATTTATTTTGTTGATTAATGTACCGGTATTAGCTTCGATTTGCATATTTTCTTAACGCTCGCGTTAATATCTCACTTATAGGATCACTCTGTTTACAGAGTTATTTTTAATTA
Organism: Solenopsis invicta; assembly: GCF_016802725.1. NCBI lineage: Eukaryota > Metazoa > Arthropoda > Insecta > Hymenoptera > Formicidae > Solenopsis > Solenopsis invicta. Next base: position 18,246,025 of record NC_052665.1, read on the forward strand.
CTTTAAAATTAATCTTTCCTTTTAATTTCTTTAGAGATAGCTGAAATCCATCGTTTCTCATAACTTTCTAGCTCGCTGTTTTAATTATACCTTTATGAGCATAACTAGTTCTATAATCAAAATTCCATTAAAGTGAGTTCAGCCGAAAGTTGAATGTAGAATAAAGTTCAATATTTATTTTTTTTTTTTAAAGATTAGAATGTAATTAAATTATAGCTGCTTCGATATTTTCTTAGATAAATATCTATATTTTCACATTCTACTGTGAAATAACTTTTTTCTTATATAAAAAGAGGTATCCACGTGTAAGACTGCTTATATCTTCGTATTATTTAATCTGTTCTACTTTGAGTGAATTTAGATCTTTCAACTTAGATCTTTCTGCCTCTTCCTTTTATCATATTATTTCTTTTTGAAACTTTATGTAAATTCTTAAGATTGGTTTAAGTTAATATATTTTTCTAATTAAATCAAGTTAAAGTGACTTATGAAATTAATTTTGTTTCGTTAAAAATAACATGAACAAAAAACTAACTAGTTAAAAGTTAATTAAGATTAAATTAAAGTTAAATTAAGAGTTAATTTTTGATATTATTTATATTAAATTAAAAGTTTGTAAGTTCTTACAATTAGATTACTCAAAACAATTACAATATTGATCATCAAACAAATTTAATGTTTTATTTATAACTTAAATTTATATGAAATAACAAAAAAATGTATTTTTCTTTTATAATTTTTTTACATAGATAATTTTAATTTAGAAAAATGTTAATAAATTAAAGTTTATATGTTTTAAAAACAACTAGTTAAAATTAAAAATTAAATTAATTAAAATTAATTAATTTAAGTTATAAGTTATTAATAATTTTTTTTGTATCATGTAATTGAGAAACAATTATAAAAATGAGAAAAAGTCTTATTTTTTTAGCTCGTTTTTGGCCCTTACATTATTAACTTAATTAATTTTATTGTTATTACAATATACTCTAAAGAATTTTTGTTAACTTTTTAACTTTATTATTTAATTTTTAACTTTTTAACTAGTTGCTATTCAACCCCCGATGTTTCTAAGAACATCCTCTAATTCGAGATATGCCCTCCGCGGAATCTCACTCTCATTCTCGCGCCGTTCCTGTTTCGAGAAATCGCGCCTCTCGCGGTAATCGGCGCCAATGATCGGCGACCGTTCAACAGAAATCTCCATTCACGAGATAGTAATCCGATCCGATGTCGCCGTTTCGCGGCGTGGCGCGCCGGATCCGGCGAACCGGCCGAATCGGCGAACGTGCCGGGAACATGTGACCCCGCAGGATCCAACGAGCACGCGCACTACGTCGCATGGCACGCTCCCGTTGCTCCGCTCCGCGCCGCGCCGCTCCGCACGTGGCCCGTGTGCCGCCCGCGATCGTTCAGTATCATTCGCGCGACCGATAAGTGACTCGGGCGACTCGCTCACGCGTGATTCTGTAGATAGGCGAAGAGACGAGGCAAAAGCCGGAAGGAACGAAGGAGAGGAGTGGACCACACAGAACGGTAATCGGGGTGAGTCTTCGAGAGATCGGCGGTTCTTTTAACATTTTTATATTTGCAAATTCAAAAGAAAGAGAGAGAAAGAGACAGAGGATTATAGGCATTCAATTTGTTGCTAAGTATACGGAAACCGATTCACGCACGTCTCGCGCGATGACCACGTGCATTCGGAATGCACACGACTGCGGCTAACGGTATTCTTCGATGGCGAGAAGTGCAGCTCACCGGGAAATAGCGATGGTCGATTACGCGTAGAGAGAGAGAGAGAGAGAGAGAGAGACAGCGACGAGGAGCTGCACGCGCTATCAGAGATAAATCGAACTCTGTAACCGATTGCCCCTTCCCTCGCCTCTTCCTCGTAACTTCGTACGCGAGAGAGAGACAAGAATCGAGGCGAAGCCGATCGCTAATCGCGGTAATCAAGGCAATCTGCTAGGTCACGTCGTTGACTTTCGAAAGCGGAAAGGTAAACAGATTTGTTGTTATTCCAAAAAATCCACGTATCGGCTCGACGATCAACGCGTTTAATCGCGTCGCCCCGGTGCTTGGCGATATTCGTAATCCGACAGTTCCTTATTTAAAAGGAAAAAAGTATCGGAATAGCTCTACTTACGACACCGTTGCTGCATGCCGCTGAAAGGAAGGTTTGCAATCGTTAATTGGCAACATATGGTCCGCGATATCTGAAGGCTTTTTGTACACTCCGAGTAAACGTGCTACGCGCAGCGACACTTTTCTCTTCTATCGTCCGCATAAAAATGCATCTCGAGCGATTAGATATCTCACGGCTGGATCATAGATCGTCCTGTCGTCCGCGGTCGCGGGAGAAAAAAAGAAATGTGCGAGAGCGTCGATGCGCAAACAAGTACTCTATGTCTGTGTATTGCATTTCACTCGTATCACATTTATTATGTGCGTAATTTTAGCCATTACTTCAAGTGAATTTTCGCGTGGTTAGAGGACACCTTGTCTTATTTACATCAATTTAACCTTTAGGTTTTTGCCGCGGATCAACAATGTTGGAATTGTATGGCGGAAGGCCTTATAGGATAAACATGGTAACGGTCGACTTTATCCGTTTTGTTTTCACGACCTTCGTGTTGGATCGACTTTTCAAACTAATATTCGGACGAACTCTTACGAATATGAGTAGATTTGATAAATTTTAATCAAAATCACATCAAATTGAGTGAAAGATTAGAATTTCTTTGCGGAAAAAAATTATAAAATTCTAAAAATTTAAGAAATGCTACAAAAATTTGAAAATGCTAAAATTGGAACACTTTCGTAAATTTTTGTTACGCAATTTCTACAAAATTTCTCCATAAAACTACGTCAATCTACATTTTGGCATAGAATTTTGTAGAATTTTTTCCATCGGGGTTTGTTTGCGCCTCTGAATTTCCAATTCATGAAAATTTAAAGTTATTATCATCGTGATGGTTGCTGTAAAAAAATTATAACTTGTGATTAAATATAAATTTATGTTTTGATTTAGAAATCAAAAAGGTCGACTATCCAATTCCGGCCAATCTACGGCGCCGTCCATGTTTATTATTTATCTGTTTAAATATAACTGAAGCGTTTTGGGAGTGCACAAAGTATGTGAAATTCCAATGTATGTGAAATATTTAATACGCGACGCGTTTCCATTTCACTCTCGTTATCAGTTGGTCGTAAGAGAACGATCTCTTATTAGCAGCGGAATCTGCATATACGTGCGCGCGCTATCTTTTGTCAGCATCGCAAGAGACGGATAGCCACGTGGCCGCGAGGAGACGATCGTCGATTGTCTTTCTCGTCGCGACTATATCAAAAAAGGCGTTGTTTAGCATCTTCGCGTCTCGGTTCCTCTCGCTTTCGTCTTTCGCGGTTTGTATAATCTGCATCTCCGCTACGTTGCGAATCACCGTCCGCAGCCTTTAATTCCACGCCTTTCGCGTGTCGCGTTCCGCATCGTCGGTGTGTGTTATCCGCCGGGATCATCTGAACCTGAACGAGGGAGAAGAGCGGCGAGCGTCACGCAAATCTGGTAGGAAAATATCTCTCGTTTCGTTTTTTTTTTATGTCATAATGCATCACAAACGATCTCGATCGAGTGTACAAAAAGAGGAAAAAGGGGCAAGAGAGAGAGAGAGAGAGAGAGAGAGAGAAGTTTTTCAGTGCTATCGTTATTAGACTCTCGTTAACTACACGCACTCCTCTCCTCTTCCCACTTTCCCGTAATCTGCTGCGCTTATTTGTGTTATCCTAAAAGCGTATTTCGAAAAAGCGTTGCTGAATCTCTTTGCAAATGACGATTTTTTCATTTGATCGGAAAATAATCCTTGACGAGAGCTTCATTGGATTTAAAATCGAATCGGAATTAGCTGCAGAACAAGGTTTTAACGATATCCGTCCGCGATGCTTAATCCGCTTATAACTTAGAAAGCTGCCGATTCCTCCGGATTTGTATTGAGGAAGGGATCGATCGAACTGATTGGGGGGGGATTCGTAAACGAAAACATCGATGGTTTTAACATCCATGTTGCACGCTTTCATTATTGTTTATTACGTTAGTTGCTCAGGATGAAAATGTATTTATACTCTTTAGAGGTAATTAAAGTGATTAATTTTAATGATAAAACCCGACGTATATTAATGATGTCATCTCTGCAAGTTTCTACGTAAATATTGTTGGAGATGAAAATAAAAACATACGCATACATTCGATTACACTGTGCTAGTATAAAAAAATTTCAACTTAGGCCTTTATAAATAATTATAAATATTTTGTCTCTCATCGAGAAATAAAAATTACGAAATTATTGTGATTTTCTATAATTTTCTTTTAAAGTGAGGATTTAGAATTGTCTTTAGAATTTTATTTAAAAATATCGTGCAAATAAAAACAATTTATTTACATATATAAAAACGAGCATTTATCTTGTTGGGGAAAATATTTTATGCACTTTTCTTTATTGAGCACTCAAGTAATTCAAGATTTAACGATGGATAATTTCATAAATCGTGTAAAGAAATAAGTAGAAACTCGCGGGAACGATGTCTTGGTGGATGCGAAATAGAGGAAGGCGAGATATTTGTATCATAATAACGCGTTCTATGGCAAAATTGGTTGTTTGTTTGAGCGTCGAAGAGTCTCGATATTATTTTTTGTTGTCAATTAGGCAGTGTTTATATTTTCGTGGAACGTACTGTGAGCCTCGCAAGGCCGATGACGACAAAGACTGTTATCTATCGATTGTGTGCTCAAATGAAAGTGACCTTGTAGGAAGTTTCCTTTAAAATTCGAAATTTACAGAGTAACGTCCACCCGCGGAATTTATCGGAAGTAAATTATTGAAAATTTCTATCTTGATTGTAAAATTAATATTGCACAAAATAAGCGTTACATTATAACAAAGTAACAGAACTTGCAACGTTATATTCGCGTTAAATCATTTCCACGCATTTCCACAATCTATAGTTCTTCTAATCGTATCTCTCAAAAGAAACTTTTTCTAATGACAACTCTTTATCAGGCATGCTATCGTTAATCTGAACGTGAAAACGAACGTTAGATGTATTATCTTTCCGTATCTGTATAAAAGATCATTTTTGCTTCCGTTTGCGTTTATCTATGATTTCTCCGAATTAATCGTGAGAGTCTCGACTGTCTTCTTGCCCCGGGGTTCCCCGGAGGCGTAAAGACGACGCTGGAGAAAGAGGCAATCAAGCCAAGGAATACGCAGACGTTTGCACTTTTCAGGAAAGTGACTCCGTTGACGATGGTATCCTCAACGGTGACGGAAGCGACGACTGAAGCGAACCCGGTGAAGAAATCATCCGGCGCAATGGGTATCGCGCCAGGAAATTACCGCCTGGTCGGCTGGGACATGGATACCACCGGCAAGAAGATCATTGACGAAATCTGCCAAATAGCCGCGTTTACTAATTTCCCTCCGTCCACTTACTCGCAATATGTAATGCCGTACAAGGATCTCAGTCCGACCGCTATAAAGCGCCACAGTATGAAGGTTGTAACCAATGGCAAATTCCGCGTGCTTAGGAACAGCAAGACTAACGAGGTACGAAGCAAGGTCGCGATACCAAATATCGTTGCTCTGAGATTTGTTTTCTCTACAAGGGAAAAAGAATTCGTATTGAAAGTACTTGATCATAATATTTGAACGATATTTGAAAAATTAAAATATTATTTTCTTATTTTCTTATTCAATTTATATGTAAATTATCATCTTTAATAATAAATCGCAGATGTGAGAGAAATTATTTTTGGAACATTCTATATACATAAAACTATATAATAATATATAAATATATATATTTTTTCTTCGAGACAGAGTTTCATGAAATGTTGCGCGAAAAAGAATTGAACGTTAATACCTTCTTTGTGTTAAATATACTTGTTGTTATAGGTAATCAAATCCAAAAGCGAAGTATCGGCACTTACGGACTTCCTGACCTGGTTGGAGACCGTGAAGGAAAATGCCACGGACGGTGTAATTCTGGTTTATCACGAGCCGCGCAAAGTCATTCCCGCGATGCTCCTCGAGTCGTTGAAGAAGTACGATCTGGTTGATCGATTCAAACAGACGGTCAAAGGATTCGCGAACGGATTCAACATCGCTCAGGCGAAATGCACGAACTCGGTGCACATTTTTTCTCTTCGTACTCTATCACGCACGTTGTTAAAGCAGGTAAGAAAAATATATCCCGCGTGCATACTAATTGCAAACTTCAGTAGAAGTTAATGGAACAGAATGCAAATAGAACAAAATAAAAAATTTTTAATTTTTTCAAAATTCTGAAATAGAAAACAATTCTGAATAAATATTTTATTTTTATGAAATCGAACAAGTTATTTCCATATAAAAATTTTAATTTAATAAATTGATATTAATATAGTGTTATACATGTATGTTTTGTATATAGTGATATACTAGCGATGCACAATTCTTTCATGATGATAAATATTTTTGAATATGCAGGAAATGAATCTGGGCAATGCGCAACATAGAGCATCGCTGGCGTTAAAAATAGCACAATTTTTGTCCACGGTCGATAGCGGGATCGAAGATGAGTCCGGGGAAGGCGATCAGAAACGTTTGAAAAGAGCGATCGAGGTTATTCAAGAATTCGCACAGCCTGTTGACGTCGAGGAGCAGGAACAAAACGGTATGTACATTATTGATTGTGCAATGACTCGAATAATTTCGTTTATCGTAATATAATTTTCTTTATCAAGCTCTCAGTTGTTTTATTATGAACAATAAAAATCAAATGAAAAATAATCCAACAGCAATAAAATGTATTTGTATTTTTTAAATTAAATTACACAATTCTGCTTCAAAGTAATTCATTAGGTAAATTTAGAGAAAAATTTTACATTTTTTTATGTTATTTTTTAAATTGAATCGCGATATATCGCTTACATTTAGATGGTTTCTTCCTGCCTACAGATATTGAGATTTAATAAATACTTTAAATTTGACTAAATTTATCGTGTGAGAGAGCTAATTTGGCAAACACCGAAATAGGAAGCTTGATACATAACTTTTGTTGCAGAACTGAAGATGATATTTGAGAGACAGAACAATTTGCGGCCCATATTCAGCGCCCGATTCCGTATGAACCGTCGTGAACGTCAACACGCCAGTCCCCTGCGGCGATTGTTGGCTGAAGCCGGGATCGTATACTCGGAGCTACAGGTGAGTATGTCCACGCATGATTAATTATGACCTAATAATCAAGCCTATTTAGATCGTGCGATATTAACAGGGTGTTTCCATTTCTTTATCGATTTAAAGCGATTTGATTTGCTATCAAGATAATAACAAATTATTTTGATAGCAACCGGGAATGAAAAAACACTTAGTTTGAGAGTTTTGAATTGATAGATCACGAAACGTTCGAATTCGTGCCACACTTGATTCGGAAGACTCAATTTACGATCGGACGAACAACTCTTTTTATTGAGCACTTGCGGAAATGTTCGTTTCAGGACGCGTGGACCAACGCGAAGAAGGAAGGCCTGGAGCATTTGATAAAGGAGAAACTCCCAACGATCGAAGAGAAAAAAATGGAGGACCTGATGGTCATCCTCGAAAGTCACTTCGACCCGGAGAAGAAGCCGAAGGGCAAGACGCCGGAAAAGAAAGGTCCCAAGACGAAGAGCGAGAAAAAAATAAGCGACGATAAGGAGAATAACAACAAGAATGACTCGGGCCACGACAGTCCCGATAGCCCGGACACCACGACGTCCGGGTCCCCGGTCAAAATGAACGGCACCGACGTCGAAATTAAGCCAGAGGCATCCTCTTTGACGCAGGAGTGTGCCGAAAGCGTTTAACGTTGCTGACTCCTCCAGACCTCTCTTTTACGTGCCGCTAAGCGGGAGTACTTCGCGGTCGTGTTCCGCGTCTCTGTCACTCGTTGCCGGTCTCTCGGCCGAATTCGGACAAACGTGAATTCTTTTTTTGTTGCCATTTTTTTTTTGCTGCCAACGGTCGTGGAGAGATTACGAAAAATAAAATTGATAAGTAGCGCGAACGACGAATGTAGATATAGCGTGTCGAATGCAGCTCGCGTTTAGCTGGACTTCACTACGGTAAAAGCGTGCTGTGTACTTGGTAGAATTACCGCTAAATCTATGTTCCTCAGCCGGGAAAGAGCCGCGAAGGGATCCCCCGTTTCTTTTTCTTTTTTTTCGGTAATTCTAGGATAAACGTATTAGAGTAAGATTTACGATTCGTCCAACAGACGATGTTGTGCGTGATAAGAGACGAGTGTTATTTGTTACAGTATTGTATTTTTCTTTTCTTTCTTTCATTTGTTTATTTTATTTTATTTTTTTTTATTTTTGTTTGCACCGAAACGTCGGCATGATTTAAAAAAAGAGGACAGGCTTCCTACTAATGACACGCCGTCGGATTTAGCTTAAATGTACAAATAACACGTTAAGCGACGTTTAGTTTGTTACGCGCAGAGATACATATTTAATATCGTTTACGTTTCATAATTTTATACTCGTTTGTTTTCTCTCCTTTTTTCCCTCCCCTCTCGTTTCTTTCTCTTCTTTTATTTATCCCTCCCGAGGATTCGTACGCTCGCTATTGTGGCGAGAGCGTCCGTTTAATAGACTGCTCCAAGTGTGAAAAGGCATAGGAAATATCGCGAATCCGCGTAGTTATCGCACACTTTACGATGTGTACAGCACTTGTACACGATATTTTCTACTTTTTACCGTTTAAGCTGCGCGCGAGTCGCACGTGTGGTAGTATTAGAGAGATATATTTTTGTATCAATAAGATAATTTTGTTTCTACTGTGAGATCTCATTGTATGAACATTTGATTGATTAAATAAAGATTCGAGTTTAGTTGTAGACGCGCGAATTCTTGGTTTACATAGCTCGATCGAGCAATGTATTGATTTGACATTGACGATGCACATGCATATAGCATTTTTGCTAAATTAAACATCGATGCGCATACTTCGTGCCTCTAATGGTGAATGCCTGAACGTTTGGTTTGGAGTTTTATTTATTTTATGCAAAAAAAAAACAAATGTGACATCGCATATTTTTCACTTCCAGATAAAAATCATACATCTGCGTTTAGTATTAAATATATTTAATTACAGGATATATGAACTCATCTGACGGAGTAAATGAATGAAGCGTTTTCACAATCTGTTTCAATTAGACCGTAACGCAGAGAGGCATTTAAAACAATCAATGATAATTGGCATTAAAAATTGAGAATCTCGCGACTCGCGATAAATCTTGGCTGCGAAGAAATGGATTGCAGGTTCATCGAGAGGACCGCTCGGCTCAAGATTACACCTGGTGCTACCTGCATTATGTCGGACGTGATTTATTTCCAACGCGGAGCACGCGGCGCTTATTAATTACGAGCCGAGCGCGCGCCACGGCGCGTGAATCGACGCGCAGGGGCGTTCGGCAAATACACGCCGGGCTATATCGCGAGCTTAAGCGCGGTTCGATAAAGTTCTTAATAAGCAAAAAAGTCGCCTGTTTAACGGGACTTTGCCGCGGGGGAAAAACACGGGAGGGGAATGAAAAGCAGCGGTCGCAGGCGCGCGCGCGTGCCTCGCGGCGTGTCCTCCCACGTTCCTCTCTTCATCCCCTGCGCCGGTCGATCCCGGGAGAGAAAGCGGAAATGAATTAAATTGTGTGTGCGGACCGTTGCGCGCATCCGCCGATTTCCATGCTGTATATACCAAAACGCCTCGAGGCGTGAACGGCCGAAGCTCCCGCGAGCAGAATTAAAGAAACACTTTTTCCCGGTAAATGCGCGCGCGCGATTCTTCCGCGGTCCTTTCTGAGGGTGACGGGATCAGATCTGATCCGCGCGAGCGCGACGCGCTCGGCTAGAAAATTGGGTTTTTCCACGTGCAGCGATTAGACGGGGTACCGTCCTGTAACTTCGCGCAACTTTTTTCCCCTCCGATATTGTGGAATACGTATAACTGCTTGCCCGAGGGAAAAAAAAACAGATTCCTCGTGTACAGGAAACCCGATTTTAATTCCAGTGTATTCTCGAGTATCAATCGAAGATGTCTCTGGCTACGTACAATTGGATTTTACGTGACAATGCGAAAAAGCAGATTCTGTTTAAATTATTACAGAACGAAAATTTTGAGGATATATGGGTCTCAAAATATTACAAAAAAATATAAAAATTTCATAGAATATTTTAGTATTACGTTCGACTATCTATGTAAAATTTGAGCACAATTCCCTTATTGGTTTCAAAGTTATTTAATTTTTCGTTTACTCTTGTGATTCTTATGTAAAATCGCATTTTGCAGTACTTATTTGCAAATTTTATGAGAAAGTAGCGTTATCAATTAAATAAAAATTTTTATATGTATTAATATTAATAAAATATTTGTTGTGCAAAAATTTATTTAAATCCGCTTACTCTTTTAAAAGTTATTTATTTAATACTGCAGTAAAATAGTAAATTTTGTCGCAAAAACCATAATAAATCAAAGATTTTTGTTTTCTTTTTTGCAGCTAGTTTCAGAGCCAAAATTCTGGCATTCAAAAATTTTTAGTTGTTATTAGTTAAGAAAAAAAAGAGAGAAGACTTCAGTTTTTAAATTTCGATAACTTTTAATTCATATTGTACAGACAAAACATCCTTAACTTTTCAAGAAAAAAATTAATTGTTTTTTTTTTTTAATTCGAGAGGCTGTACCACATCTATTAATTTAAACTGAAATTAAAATCTGGAATATAAAAAGTGCAGCTTTGTAAATCAAAACGCAATATCTAAGTTTTGTAGATTTTTTTTGTAGAAGAGATATATCTATACATATATAATGCTTTTAGATAACGTGAGTTTTCTAGCCCGAAATAATATATGTTTCCGCACGCGCACGTGCTTGGAAAATAGGTTGTCTGGATAAGGAATGCAAAAAAAGCGCATATTTTAAATTGTGCACAAGCATGACTGAGAATTTAATGTTACTCTTAGTGTTCAGTAACACTTATGTTTAAATTAATCTTCTTTCTATGAAAGATTTTTATATAATTTGTGTGGCGTGTTCTGATTAAAAAAAAAAAAAAAAAACGATGATTTCGATTATGAGTATTTCAGAGCAACGATATATTTTCAAAAGAGTAGCACGTTCTGAAAGGTGATCCTGCTGCCAGTAAGACATTCCGCTGTGGACGGAAGTTCTCTCAAGAAGGAGCTCTGTCACATTTACCGGAAATCAGCGGTGATTCGACGAAGCGTGAAATGTCGACTTTTATCATCGCCCTTCGATGCCTGAGTGAGCCCGTTCAGTAATGATATAATAGAAGTAGCCGGGACATTTCCAGGAACTAGGGACGAAGCGCAACACATGGAATTCACAGAGGGTTCCGTATCGTAGCAGTTCCATAATCATAAGTTACATTAAAGCCATAGTGGTACTATAAACTACAAATAAATTGCGGAGTTTGTAATTTGATTCTATTCTAACTTTATACAGTAGATAATAATGATAACGTTATACATGCTATATAATATAATAATGATGATATTATACATACTAGATAACAACAATATAGTAATAGCAGAGAATATAATTAAAACGATCATTATTAACTCTATAAATTACATTTGCATTTTAATTTTATTATATTTTAATTTTCCATTAGGGTTATCATTATTATTAACATTATTATTATATCATTATTAACATCAATCGGAAGTAAAATAAGATAAAAAAAGACGCGTGATATGAGACAGAGAGAAAAGAAATAGCGTGTTAAAAAACATTACAGTAGATAATGAGAACGCTTTAAAATGTTACTGTGCGATGAAGGAAAAAAAAAAACAGAAATCGCGGAGCGAGTGACAAGAGTAAGTGTGAAAGTCTCCGTTAAAGTAAAGCAAATTACGAGGACATAATGATATGCAGCATTTTTTGTACATTTTTCTACATTACCTGCCTGTTAATTTTCTTTTTCAGTCAGCGGCCACTTCTGCGTCTGACACATGTATTTTTTTTAACCACGCGATATAAATTAATCATGAATTTTCTGAAATTTTAATTTTGGCTATCTTTAAACAAACTTTTCTCTAAATATAAAAATTTAATAAATTAAAATCACAATTCACGTGCAATTCGCTAAGAGCGCTTTTGTACCTTTCACATTTCCCGATCCGTGAACCGGGTGAAATTTCGAATGAAAATAAATGACATCTTCGACAACCGAAGCCGAGACCCGTGGACGCGAAACGGATGTGATTTTCAGACGAGATTAAGCTCGGACGTGATTACGATCGCATAATTTCGCTATTACTCCGATCGAAGCGATTACCGACATGGACGTTAACGTTAATTGGAGGGGTTTTCGGATTAACGCATTGATATTAATAATTGAATCTACGAGGATTTCCGCGGAAGCATCGCGGAATTACCGAAAACCTGCACATTAACATGTGTTACACGCAGGAGCGGATCATTATTAAACGTCTGCGCGTTATCTCAATTGATGATGACGCTAATAATGGAATTATCGTATCGCGCGATGACGCGCGCGCACTGCACGAAAAGAGGTTCAGAAAACGAGCGAGATTCTCCCTGCCACGCGGACCGTGCATAATATAACCGATAGGTAATTAGCATACTACTGTGTTTTTCTTACATCTCATTTACTCGGCGTCATTATTGCGCAATGCTTACGGCCCGCCTGCCTTCGTAATTTTGCACGCACTCGTGTGCAATTGTGCAGTCTAGGATGCAAATTTCCTTTAGAGAAAATTATATCGCGCGCCCGCAATTACACACGTGCACTGGGTGTCTTCGACGAACGCTAAATCGGCGGTTTGCAACCGACCTCCTTGCTCTTATTTAACGTTAGAAATAAACGAACCGCCAAAGGCATAGTATTTCCCCGTTATTACATTAATTTAACAATTGAGAAAATGTTGGTAGCTGAGAAAAAGTAGCGCACGGCCAGTAAAAAAAAACGTTACTTTAAGAAGAATGCCTCTATCTTCCCATACAAAGTAACTATGACTGCATTAACAATTGGGATTGCACAGACTTCCAAGTATTCTCCAAGATGAAATAATATCGAATTCCATTTGATTCGAGATAGAATCTTGTTTACCCTTTTCTATGATTTTTAATTTTGATTTACGATTAAATTATATAAATTATCTGTAGAAGGTTGAAATCAGTTCGCTTTTCCGCGTAATTTTCGAGAATAATTTGGAGAGCGCAATAAATGTCGAAGGTGCTTGTAAACAAAATATCCGGTTACATCGACGCATTTGTCGATACCTCGATAACGTCCCTACGGGCTTAATCCGTTCGCGTGCGGACGCGATTATCGGACGATCGCCCTTCATCCTGTCTAATTTCTTTTCGCGAACGGCCGAGCGTGGCGAGCAAAATAGCCGCGGCTCGTATCGCGATCGCCGCTGTAACAGGCGGCGCGAAGGAAATTGCCGCGTCCGAGGGCTGCCTTAATTGATAATAACGCGCGCGCAGCGCCGAAGCTATCGGGATAATTAATGACACGCTGGCTAACCGCCGCCACGCGGCCGTATTCCCCCCCCCCCCCTCCCCGCTGCTTTCGTTACCTCGCTCCAACAGCCTAATGAAGGGGAAGAGAGATGAGACGAAACAATATCGCGATTCGCGCTCCCGCAGATAGACCGTATCTCTTCGTTGCGCGAATCAACTGGAAGGAAATTCAGCTGCAGGCCTCATTCTATTTTTCATCGTTTATACCCGTTTTGTGCGTATCGAATCATCACGTATCGAGTTATTCCGTTTACGATTACCAAGCGATAACCGATAGCACGTTTCACATGGTTTTTTTGTGTAAATTACGATTAAATTTAACAAGAAAATAAACAGTGATTGAATATTAATAAAGTAATATATGACATTTAATTGAAGAGATTTAAATGTTTAATAAAAGAAGATATAAATACAGATTATACACACACACACACACACACACACACACACACACACACACGTAACTTTTTAGTCGTTTATTGAAAACCCAGAATAAACCATTATAAATTTTTAAATTTTACGTGGTCGCCTGCGGATATTTCAGAACATGGAACACCTGCATGTACATGTCCGATATTATGCGAGAATGAGTTTGCTCGAGTGATTGTTTTGTTTTTAAATTCAACCATTCATCATAAACTTTTTTTTAAATTCTGCGAGCTAATTAATTTTTAAATAATATCGAGTATAATACTAAGTATAATATCAAGTATAATATCGAGTATAATACTAAGTATAATATCAAGTATAATTGAATTTCATAAATATTTATTACATTGCTAAATATTCCTTTCGAACGTATCGTATACCGTCATTTCTATCAAAGAATTTTTTTTCTAAGAAATTTTGAATTACGATAATAAATGAGCGCTATAACCTCAGGCTTATCTCAACACGAGTTTACTATTGTTTAATGGAAACTGAATGCGTAGCATTTGAAGTATTCTTTTAAGTTATCCGCGGTCTTATCTGAAAATAAGATAGTTCACTTACTTTAACAATCGAAAAAGAGTTCCATAATGATATTTTATGAACGTGAAAATTGAATTCAACTCGCTGCGAAATTATCACAATCTCGTGAGAAATAGGTGAATTAAAGAAGGCTTTCTTGAGATACACAAACTTGTAATGGAGAAAATTCGTTTTGGTGAGTTTATCATTAATATCCGTTATTCGTCCGTTATTTTTCGGTGGCCACGAGCAAGGAAATGAATTGTTTACGTACGCGAATAAACGCGCAGCGCACAAAATGCAGAAAGTGGAGTGATCAATAAACGTATTTATTTACGCTGCAAATTGTGGTATCGAAAACGACTGTTGTTCGTACACATAGTCGCAACCGCTGCACGCTTTTACACTGATTAATCTAATAGTTGATAGGCACGTACGGGGCTCCACATCGACTGTGATGGAGATGACGTAGCAATATGAGTAAATTAAACGCTTTGCTGAGCGAAAGAATTATTTACTTTACATTTAAATAAATAACTGATTAAATAAATACTCAAATAAATAATTAATTAATAAAATATAATATTGCAGTGAGCTAAGGATTTCGTTACTGCACACAATGCATTGCTATAAATATACTATTTTTAATAAAATTAAAAGGTCATTGCAAATTGGTGGCAAACATAACGAAATATAATTTTAGCTTTGCAAACAATAGTTGTATAATCTTTCTAGATTTTTAAGCGATAGCCTAATTTTGCTAACAAGCATCATGACAACGTGATATAACGTGATATGATATAAAATTAGTAAAATTACCTAATCCAGACAAAAATAATTCTTATAAATTTTTTATCACTGAAAACGAATCCACAAACAAAGTTGCTTTAACACGTCACATATTAGAGAAAATTGGATTTAAAGATGTCAAAAATGTACTTTTGAGCCAAAATAACATATGATGTGATAAAACAATTTTATTTACGGATTCATTTTCAATGATCTATAAAATCTATAAAATTTACGTATTATATTAACTGTTTTACTGCAAAATTTACAGTTAAAAGAAAGAAGAATGATAATGGTTTGCTTGTATACTTATAATTACCTTCAGGATTCGTCGATTATGAATATATGATCCAAATTGTCAAATATAATATGTAATATGTCAAATATAAACAATCATTGTTTCACAAATAGCACGGCGGAAAAATAATATAGCATTTAACTATACAGAAGAACGAGTTACAATAACATCAAAATAACATCAAAATTAATCATAATTGATCGAAAAATGACTTTTAATAATCATTTTGCAGTCATTTTGACGCCGTAACGACTCCATGTTCTTGGATATACGGATTTTTCTTATAAAATTTAATGATACTATTAGATTTTATTAAAATCAAATTTTTCATATATTGTTTAAACAATCATTGTTATAAATAATATTTGAAAATTTTGATTATATGTTCATAATCGGCGATTCCAGCTAGAAATCGTTATGTGCAAATGAGTATTTATAAACTACGTAAGCAGATCATTATTCCTTTCTTTTAATTATAACTAAAATTATAATTAAATATAATTAAAATTAAATATAATTATAATTATAATTAAATCACAAATTTTAATTTGCATAAAGTAGTTGATACAATATGTGAATTTTATAGATTTTAGATTGCTGGAAACGAATTCGTAAATGAAATTCTGTGCTCTATCACATTTTTTAATTATTTTAACTCAAAAGTATCCAAAAGTGCTATTTTTGGCAACTTTAAGTTCAAATTTGTAACGTGATATAGTAATTTCGCGAATAATAATTTAGAGTAATTAGCAGTAATTTAGAGATAAAAAAATCTATAACAATCATCTTGTTTAGTTTGTGGTCTAACCAAAGTTTAAATTTGTCACACAGTGTTATTAGTAATAATATACACGTGTATTATGTGTGCAGATTTATGTACGTATTAAAATATTGAAGAAATGTTATTATCTAAGAACTCTCTTCATTTAAGTTAACGGACCTCAGAGTTGGTTTGCGTTTCGCGGTTTCGGTCGCGGTTTCGGTCGTTAGGAAGCATCGTTGTCGGGATCCATCACGGTCAACGCGCGGCTCGCTCTTGTCGAATTCGCGGCGGCGAATGAATCTTACCGTGACTCCGAGACTGCGAGAAAAAAACGCGCGCGGAGACGCGCGGATGCGGCGGCGAGGTTAGCGGCGCGCGAGCGAGGCAGTTTTTTTGCGACGATTCCTCGCGTTCTTTTCCGCGAGCGCTCGCGCAGAATTCGCTCGCCACGGCCGGCGCGGCGTCGGACTTCCGATCGACGGTGCCTTTCGCTCGCGCTCACGTGCAAGTTCGCGATTAACGACGTAATTGTTAGCGCCTCGCCGGCTATTACGTCGGCGCTGATGTAACAGCGCGTGCAGCGTGCCTTCCTAACGTCACGGACCATAACGAACGCCGGCGAATCGCGGATGACAATGAACGAGAAGGCCAAAGACATTGCGGATGACGACGACTAGCTGTGAGATCAAGTTCAATATTTACTTAAAAATCGGAGTCGAGTCCAATAATCGAGTTTCTGAGATTCGGATAATATTCATTTCATATGTGTTGTGTATTATTCTTTGCCAAGTAATTGATACTAGTTACTATCGAATTTTGGAATGAGTATCTGCGAGAATTTAAAGTATACTTATAAGTAATTTTTTAACGTAAAAAATAGAATCTTTTACAAGTAGTATTCAAACTAATAAAATTGTTGAAATTTTAAATAATATATATTATTTATATTATATACTTTTAAATATAATTTAATAATATGTATTTATTAATAATTTAATAAACGTTATAATTTTTGTCGTTAAGTGCGCGAATGAAATAGCAAAAGATTGCTTTCTTGAAAAAAACTAGAAACTCGTTATTGTTACATGAAAAATTTTCTTATTGTGTACATAATACGCAATGTATATGCAACGAGGATAAACGATTTATTTCGGCGATAGTAAAATAAAACGGCCGTGTCTCACAAGTTAAACGACGGGGCAGGCATGCGAAAAATAACGGAAGGGCAATTTCTTCGTTCCCAAGTGGACTGTTGCTGCTACTACGCGCGTTTCGAGAATGCGTGACACCGCAGCATGCTCTATCAGTCACTCAGTCAATGACAAGTACAGTAAAGTCCGTGCGAATGTTTGGCGCCGGAACCGTCATTCTCACTTTTTACGGGAGCACATGACGCCGATAAGCACTTAATCCACCATTCCATGTAGTGATATATCACGTCTCGAGAAGAGCGTCCTGTCCCAGTACAAAGAGTCAATTTTCGCAAAATAAGGCCTCGCAATTATAAAAAAAAAACATAGTTAACTGATAAAAATTTTGCTCGCGGCTTAAATTTTAATTAAAAAAAGGCAACACAAAACAAAGCCAGTATTCTTGATTTCTTTTTCTTTTGTCCTTCTCGAAATTCTTTCGAGTAAAGTTTTTGTTTTATTTATTTATTTTTTTTTTCAAAATAATATGCAAGTATTGGAACATTTATCTCAAATAATTTATTATATACTATCGTTATTATTACAATTAAATTTAAATTTAATTATACGACGAATAAAAACAAAATACTCGAACAGTTGAAGGATTTTTTGTTAAAATTTCATTTTTCTCTTTAATAAAATATTTTACAATCAATATAATAAAAAATTGACCTAGAATTCATCCGGAGAGGAAGTCAATGACCGGTTAAGTAATTCGCCTATTATGCGTGTCAGAATTGCATAATATTTCGCGACTCGCTGGTTCCGCTGGTCTTCTCAGACCGAAATGCATTCGCAAACAGAGGGAACAAAATTGTTGAAATTCTTTTGCGACTATAGATCAGTCTCGTAACTTGATTTAACGTTGGCAGCAAGACACCATAATCGTAAACCATAACGTGTTTCACAAAATAAGCTGAAAAGATGAAACAGCGTAGTATATCTTAGAAATATACACTTTTTTTTATTCGCGCAATGGAAAATCCGCTTCTAGTTGTATGCGTGTGTGTGTGTCTGTATGTATTTTTAAACGAAACGTTATTAATATTTTGTTATTTTTTTTTATTATTTTACTAGATAAAAGGTTATAAATATTCGCATATCTTTTAAAACAAAAGTAAAAAATCATAAATTACATATAATAATTCAGAATTTCATAAATTATAAATTATAATAAAAAAACAAAAATAGAGAAATTTGTAAGAATTTGATGAATATAAATCTACAAATAACGAGCAACATCAATAAAAAGCAAATTTGGATGGAAACTTGTACATGAATTTATCAGCAATTTATTATTAATGCCTGTAAATCAAAACTTAATTCTTAACGTATAACAATAAACATTTCAACCCAATTTCGAATTCTTTCTCCCTTTTTCCCTCTCGTCATTGTCAGTATAATAAAAATTTATAATTAATTGTTCACTCAATTGAAATATTTTCGAAATTTTATGAAAACTGATGTGTTGTTTCGACTATGTGTCTCTTTTTGGCCATTCTACGTGTTCAGCAACAATTTTACATATGTTTGAAAGATTTATATGGATACAATTAATCGTAAATTTATATTATACTGAAGTGGATCCCAAATTGAATGAAAATATTTATTGTAAAGAATTAATTTTTTTTATTTACGCAAATTATTATAAATTGATACAATTGATACAAGTTTCCATTCGAATTTAGCTTTTATTGACACTACTCATTATTTATACATTGTAAGTTATATATCTAAGAATAATATTAAATTTACATAACAATAACGAGTAATCCTTTTTATTCTTATCTCTCAATGCGTAAAATTCACGCCGTTACTTAGAAAAGTAAAACAAAATAGTAAAATTTCTGGATATATAAAAAAAGAAGGAAGGTCGAGGTTGATAAAGGGAAATAGACCAGAAAGCAGAGATCGAGGATTGAAGACACCCCGAAGAGGATCAAGAGAGATTAGAATGATCGCGTGAGTGATTTGAAAAAGCCCGACATGTCCTCGGAAACTAGGACATCTGGTCACTCTTGGGTCAGGTCCTCGGGCCTGATTCGAAGGCAGAAGAAGTCGCGGTGTTCGTTCGAGGCCGTCGCTGGACGAGCGCACGAGCGGCATGAAGCGAGGATGGTTGTTAGTGGAGGCATCGAGCATGCATTAACAGTACTCCGGACGGGCCGGTGGTTCTCTTGGTTCCCCGGTTTCTACCATCACCACGGCCCCTTCTCGCCGGGATCGACGGTGTGCCCGGCTGGACACACCGGGGGAAAGGAGTCCTCCGCGTGTCCCGGCTCGGTGCACGCGCCTTCAGTCCGTCGAGGGTCTTCGTCAAAATTGCATCCCTTTACCAGCGACGCGTCCTCCGGTTCGAAAGAGTGTCTCGAGTGACTGGTAAACATTTCTCGAGTTAACGAGGGGAAGTGAACGACCACGTGAGAAAAGAACAAATAGCTCGGCAACATCATGTGGAGAGTTCTCATCGCCGGATTTTGCACGGTAAGTCTATTCGCATGCTGGGGTTAATTGCGCATCGATAATGTCGTAAATATCTTCATATGAGATGGAAGTAAAAGATTTTTAACGTCAGTTATATGTAGCTCTGATTTCCGGTTCTGTTTTTCTCAGTGCTGATAAGGGAAAATAGTTTTTTGAAAACCTATCAAATAAATTGTTAGACATTTTATTGAAAGGTGAAACGGAGTTCCTGATTCTCTCGTTAGAATTTTGAGTCAAAATTAATTGGTTTTGACTCAAAATTCTAACGAGAGAATCAGGAACTCCGTTTCACCTTTCAATAAAATGTCTAACAATTTATTTGACAGGTTTTCAAAAAACTATTTTCCCTTATCAGTGGTTTTGACATATCTGCTTTAATAAGTTCTATAAACTATAAAATAAAGTAGAAATGAAAGAAATTCTAATAGAGTAAGTTGTAACAATTCTCATTATTATTTGAAAATAATTTAGCAATAATTTAAAATTAATATAACAAAATTTAAATAAATAAAACCGCTACATTTAATATATATAACATATATATATATATATATATATATATATATATATATATATATATATATATAAAGTTTATGTTATAATACATTGAACTTATATACTTATTTATTTAATGTACTTTGAAAGTACGCATCCGTGATACTGGTGCTTTACCGGCTTCTTTTGAAGTAACAAGTTACTCGTTATTTGATTTGCACCGTTCCGCTACTGCCTTTACATAAATCTGTCATGAGGCACACGAAGGGCTCGGTGCGAATTCTGTTTTTTAAAGAATTTATGAAAGTAAATCCAAGTTTTATTTCCCAAGTTTTAAAGGTAAATCGTATCCAATTTTAGTCTTAACTATTTAAAACTAGCTTTTTTTCACGCTCTCCTAAACAACTTAGCTCAAAGACCGTATCGAGAAGAGCAAAGCTAAACTCTTCAATTTTTCAGTGAGTGAAAAAAATATATAAAATTTAGATAACGCCGGTCAAATTTAGATTCCCAGTTGAGAATTCTTACTTGTTTCGCGCTTTCGCCGTTCAACTTGGATGTTGAAGCACACCCTGCAACCTTTATCGACGATGAGGGACGGTTTTTGGACGACTCTCGCGGATAAATCAGGTCGATCGTGGATGATGGACGACCACTAGATTTCCATATCATCCGTTCTTGGTGACTTATGTTTGTCGCGCGGCGCCACGGTTTCGTTTGACATCGCGTGATGACAGTTTGTCACGCAATGAATCTACGCGATGTTTAGAAAATGTCGGTTTTATCGGGGAACTTGCCACTGATCTCTTCTATTGACTTCTGTAGACCACAACTCACGCAATCTTTTAATATAAAAAGAAAAGCACTTGAAAATATTACGAATAAAATTTACGAATAAAGTTCACAATTACGTGTTAAGAATAACAGTCGCGATTTTAATTGATTGACATTATTGAAATGGCTGAGATACCCTGTTAAATATTAAAAAATCAAATTTAAATAAATTCCTTGAGTTAAGCAACATTTTGTTATTTTTAACGTCTACACAAAAAGAACAATTTTCTGAAATACAGATCTTCAAAAATAATTATGTTGGACCATTTAAAAATGATTGTGACGGATGAATTTGTGACGGATATTTAATTGGTTGCTCGAATGTGAAAACGGTAACAACATTATCATACTTGAGCGTTCTACATAATTATTTTGATGGCCCAACATAAAATTATTTTCTGATCTGTAATCCAGCTAAATTTTTAAATCCTGCAGTACAATCGTTCTTTCCGTTCTTTTCGTTTGAAAATAAGCAGGGTTTATCTAAGCATGCAATAAATAAGAAATTAAATTTAAGTCAAATTTAATATTTTTTCAGTTAAATTGTTTGAATCCATTGTTATAGTTAAATTAACGACATATGTATTTAATGCCAGCAATGGTGACCTGTAGGAATTATAGATTAAAAGTAACTCAAATTGATAATAATTTGCCGATACGTATTTAACAGCGCAGAAAAGAAAGATTTTATCGTTAGTTATCAGTTTCATCTTCAAACGTCGCGCGTCGCTTAATTTCGTCTCGCGACATTTAATTACACTCCTTGCAACTCCAAACTCATTTTCCCTATTTATTTGTTCCCGTCAAACTCGTTATCTTTCTTTTTTTTTACGTGATATCTGCCACGATTTTGAAATGTCTGTCGATAATGACAATCTCAATTAATTTCCGTTGGTGAAGGAGGCCACCGCGCGCGTGGCCTCGAAGATATTTTGTGCTAAAGAAATGATCGGTTTTTATTTTAACTGGGACGACTCGATTCTCCTCGCGGTGCTCTATTTTGCGAAAACCCCGACGCGTTCCATATATTTCTATATTTCGTCATTAAATTATGCCGCGTCGAAAGTAATGCGCCATCGAGACGAGACGCTCTCCTCGCATCGATCCACTTTAATTTTACAAACCTCACGCGGAAAAAGAGAAGAGGAAGAAGGAGAGGGAGAAGAGGGTTATACGCGAGTTGTATGTACACGAATGGAAGTGCGCGTCGCGATTTTGCCGAGGATAATTAAAAATGCACCCCATTAATGCGTGACATTCGAGGCGACGAAATACGATAACGCGTAATTTAAAGCGAATCGCACGACCGGCCGGCCGATACGTTTGATACATTTGAAATATTAATGGTTTCCCCAAATGACGAAATAATTGAATTGTGTCGGACGTCTCTCCCTTCACTCCTCCCCTTCGCGATGGATGTGCGGCAACTAATTTTGCCCGTGAAACGCGATATGTCGAAATACTTTAACACACACGTGCACGTGAAAGTATCGAGAGGATTATGTATCGTCATAATTTCTTCGTGTAAACGATTCGTGTACGTGATGGCGCGGTCATTCTTTCCAATATACCTGCATTACATGCAACATCGCGTAACAACGTGCGCCGGAAAAAATTTTTTTACAATGGATTCGTCGAAATATGTAACGCACGGATGTTTATTTATTCCCACGTCGTCGATTCGCGGGACGTCCGCGCGTTACCGAAACACAATTCCCCGTCGCAAAGTTTTAACGGAAATTTAATTAGAATATGTTCGATTTCAAGTTTAAATTAGAGCTGAAATTAATCCATTTTATAGGTAATTAAAATTCTAATTATGCGTATAATTCAATCGAGTTTGGTAATGCAAAGGTGTCATATTTAACGATATAATGTTTACATGACGATTAAGTATCTGTTAAGTTATAATTACGGATGCCAAAAATATACAAATCCCAAAACATATTGTTTCCGAATAATATTATTTTAGAGAAAGTATGAAAAACAAATTTAGTCTTTTATTTTCACTACTTACAATAATAATAATTGCGACGTAGAGTTATGCGTTGCATCGAAGACTTGACTTTAAAATCTTTTTTAAAGATTTTATTTAATCTCTCGAAAGACAATGGCAAACCACCAAGAGTATCTTGTAAAGTAGGTTGATTCCAAAAATTGATATTAAAATCGTTACTTAAAAAAAGTTGTTAATTTGACTAAAATCTTTTTAATTAAATTTCTTTAAGTATTTATTTATTTGAGTAAAATATATTAATGCTTAAATTAATGTTTAAATATTTTATACTTGAATTAAATACACATAATGTTTGAACTAAAGAAATTTAATCAAGTTGAAAAATTTAGTTAATTTAATAGCTTTTTTTCAGTGTACAAACTAATAAAATATTTAAAAAAAGCACAGAAAAGTATCATCACGCTTTTGACAAGGGATTGGCCTGTTGAATATTTTAATAAGCTTTTGAATGTGAATTTGATCGTGTTGAGACTAGAAAATAAATTTGATAAAAAATTTATTGAAGCATAATTCAATCTTCTGCTTGTATGATGTCTTTTTAGATGTCTTTTATAAATTCGTATTTTACAATGTAAAAAGGAATATCACATTTATCTTATACTACAATAATATAGATCCTTATCGATGAAACTAATATTTATTTGCATCGTAATTTTTTATGAGGAAAAGACCTTTAGAAGAATGATACTTGTAAATTTTTTACGCCAATTCTGAAATTAGTACATGCTAATTTGCATTATACCATATAAAATATTAATTTCCATTATATTATATAAAAGATTAAAAAAATGAAAAATTGTTCTACAACTATTACAAGAGTATATCCTAAATATGATGATAGTATATCTTATTATGTCTCAATTATTTATTTTTTTAATGAAAACCGAATTTGTTTGGTTAAGTTCCGTTTTGAGAAGTGACTTATCTTTCAATGAACCATTCAATCCGCAGCAATTTTATTATCTTTAAGTACAGTTATTTTTCTCGTTTTATCTCAATTCTGTAGCCTATTTCTTCGCCCGTCTTTCCCCCTCTCTCTCTTTCTCTTTCTCTTTCTCTCTGCCACTGTTTTCCTTTACTGCTATAAAACTCTTCGATACGGTGACGTATTTTGTGGTACTGTGTTTCGCGTTTTACATCCTTTAATTAACGTGCTTTTATCTCTCCAAATTCCAGGCCGTCTCAGCGGTTTATATAGCAGATAGTTTCGCGCAACGAAATATTTTAACTGTACCGAATTGTACCGGCGACAAGAGCGACACCGATGTCGTGGATGAGCGAGCCACGGTGCTAAAGTGGCATTAAAAAAAAAAACGGGATTTATGAAGTCATAAAGAGAAGATTTGCGGTTCTCCTCGAATGAGACCGAAATAAAAGACCAGGTACTGACTGTCCGGCTCTGCCTGGCCGATCGTAGCCTCTTCGTTTCGCGTGGCAGATTTCGAGCTATATTCTATCCTTTCCCGTTACGTTTACTCACAATGTAAAGCAAAATTCTAATCGCGTATGTATATTTACTCTTTACTAATCTAGTTTAAAACAAGTTATTGTGAGCACATTTTTAAACATGTAACCCGACTTTTTCCAGAAGCCGCAACTTTAAGAGACTGTGCCATAAAAATTCCGGAGATGGAATTTTTATAGCAGTCTCTTAATTTGAATTTAAAGAAACATTTAAAGGTACTAAAAAAGTGTTCTCGTAATATATAATACAAATTGGTTTAAAATATATATGTTACATGATTGCACGTAATATGTAAATAATTATATATTCCCGTTCTTTCTCTGTGTGTGTGTGTGTGTGTGTATGTATGTGTGCGTGCGCGCGCGCGCACGCCTTTCCTAATTTTCCCGATAAGATAATCTTTATGTAATAAGGAAGAGATGCTAAAATATTTATGTATTCATTTGCATTAAGTACCGTAAAATTTCGTAGCGTCCTGAGAGAAATGCGATAATATCAAGAAAGCAGTTCGCAGTAGCGTTAATGTGCAAAAATCCGGAAAGTTTGCATTTTAATTTATTACTATTAATCACTAGACTCTCAGCTTAATTTAAAATCAGTTTTCTTCTCTGGTCTTGCAAATTTCTCGAGCTATCGTGCCGACGTAATTGCGATACGCGTACTTACTCGAACGAGATCTCAACAAATCGTGCAATTTCTCTGTCAATACAGGACCAAATTCATCGGGAAAACAGCGTTTTGATGAAAGTTGCTCGTTGAAAGACTACAGACGCGCGACTGGACGATACCTAAATATTTTCATCAACCGAATCGCTTGTCGTCTAGACCATTAAGAATATTGACTACGCCTGGCATCGCGAAGAGTTTTCGAATATTAACGGCCAACAATCGTCGACCGCTTTACTTACAATTAGATATTTTACTCTCGTATTCTCGACGTTCATTCAATAGATTTAGCAAATCAGTTAAATCGGCCACCGTTTATTTCTTGCTTTATTAAGGTAATCGTCACAGCGACAAAAAAGGTTAATAAAACAACAGCAAGATATAAAGAATTTTAACAAACTAAATTAAGTTTTATTTTGCTCAAATTATTATATATTTACTAAATTTATATATTTAGTTTCATTAAAATAAGTTTTGTCTTCAAACTTTACTAAAAATAATCTTTCTTTAAAATTCTAAATGTATAAAATTATGATATAAAAAGAAAAATATACGAATCTTTAACATTTTTACTAAATAACTCTTTCATACTAAATAATTCTTCAGCGTATTCTTTACGAGAATTTAAAGTCTGTAATTGATTTCCCAAAGTTAGGATTAAGTTGAAAAGTAAGGATTAATCACTTTGATTCTTTTCTCAGCTACTTTTGCGCATATCTTTCCTTCATTATAGATTTTTCAGCTCTATAAAAAAAAAGAAATGCCATTTCTAACTGCTCCTGTAATTCGCACGTTACGTTTCGTCTTTAATGAATTTTAAATCAAAGACGTTTTTCAATTTAAGAGAAATGTTACCTCAAACGAAATGAGCATCGCAAATTTGACAAATGCGAAAGCGCAAATGCAAATTTGCAGCGCAAGCATGCCTCTTAACTCGGACGTTGATATTTTCACGTCGCAAAGCACCTGCACGGATTATCATTAATTACGGTAGTTTTAATTTTATTAGCATATGTAATAGAGCTTTGTTAAACGTTTCAAATGCGATAAAAGCCGTTACAAAACAGCACTAATCCGTTAATTGAACGGATATAGTAAGGATTTTAATAATTGTTTTAAATAAAAATAGATTATAAAGAAGCATATTATATAACGACGTAATATGCTTTTGACAATATTCATGGCTTATTGTGAAATAAGATTGAATAAATTATTAAGAATATTATAAAAATTTGAATATTTGTGTAATCGTTATTAAATCTTATTTTAGAAACATATCAAAGAGATTCTATGCATATCAAAGAGACTCTCTGTTCAGAATAGAAACGTAGACGAGGACGACAGTCACGTTTAAATTAGAAATTGTGATTACTCAGCTAAAAGCTGAATAATTACACATGTGAAAGTTGACTTAAAGTTCAAGACATTAATTAAAGCAGTGACACTCGTTATCGTTAAGAATTGCGGAAACGCAATTCTCAGAAATTTAAAAAATTTTTTAAATTACAATTAATTAAAATTGGAGGTTTTCCTACAAAAATCAAGTCCAAATAGTTAAATTTTCAGGAAACAAAAAAACTCATCTTTAAACTGTTTACTTTTAATAGTATAAATATAATAATTTTTCTGCGGACAATATAATGGGTATGAAAAGAACGTAGACTTTAGTTAATATTTTGAGAACTCACTTTAAAAGAAAGAAATAAAAAAAAGATCTTGACTTTTTGGTTCTTGTAGAAATTCCATTATTTATCTTTTATTAGATTTATTAAATTTATTATTTATAATTTATTTATAATATTCTACATATATCTTTTTTGTAATATTAACAATAATAATAAAAGATAAAGAAAAAAATTTATTTAAAATAAAATGCAATTACTTTTTACTTTTTACTTACAAAATTTTAAAAATTGCTTTTAACAAAATGTGGTAATTTTTCAAATATTTAATAGGTATACAAATAAGAGTATACAAACGATTAATATTATTCAAAAATAGGTTTAAAAGTAAAAGAAAAATAATGTAAAAGCTTCTGGATTTGTTTGGCTGAAAATTTTATATTTACATTAAAATTTATATTTCCCATTTTCATAATGTTTTCTATTTAATTTTTACAAAATTGATCATGATTTAACGCATGAAAAACAAAAATAAAATAATTATAACCCAGATTTTGAGAAAAATAGACAAGTTTAATTTTTATAAGAAATCCTTCAATTATACTAAATCAACATTTTTTGCTGCAAGTGCGTACGCAATTTAGCATTTGTTTTCTTTTTACATATGTAGATATACATATGTATATGTAAATATTACTATCTATTACTATCTGTATTATTGATCAAAATTACACACGTCTAAAATTGATTCTAAATAAAATCTTTAAATAAGAAGACGTCATAAATTAAAACATAAAGATACACATCTTAAAGATAACGTACACACATTTTCTTTATAATTTTATAAGATATTTTTTAGTTACGAGGCGTCTTTTGGACGATTTCAAGAATATTTATAATGTTTTCTGGGATTTCTCACAATTATGCAAAGTTATTCTGAACCGTGTAAACAAGAAGAAAAACACGAGAGAAGAATGTTCGAATTGATTGACAAATTGTTTTATAAATTACCATTTTGTAAGCTGAGAAATAAAGATAAATTATTATCAAACAAGATCTTATGGAGAAATAAGTATCTCTATAAATCCAAAGATTTATAGTTAAGGGATTTATGGATTTGCGATTCCAAAAATTTACAGCTGTAAAGATACCAACAATTCGCGCGAATTTAGCGGTGTGTAAAGCAATTTGCACGTCTATGGATCTATGGATTTGCGGATATAGCGGTGCACGAACCTAGCGATCTATGATTTGAGCCATTTACGTGTCTACAAATTTAACGATTCTCTAGCTATCTATGCAACCATGAATTTATGAACCTGGCACTCTAGCGATATAAATTTTTTTTTATCTACTATTAAACTTAAAATTTATTTAAATTTGAGTACTTCTAATAAAGTGGAAAGTATTTTTATAATTGATATAATTTCACAATCTCTTTTATATTCTTAAATCTTTTCGATAGGTTCGACAGGTTTATAGAAATATAAGAAATGTTCCAAAAAGTTTTAATAATTAATAAAAATAAATTATATACTCATTAAATTATTCAATAATGTACGCAGTAAAGTTGCCTTAATTAATTATTTAAATAAGAGTACCTTCTTTTCTAATTAATTTCATATTTTTATTTTTAGTAGCATACAGTTTAAGTAAGAAATATTAAAATTGGTTTTTTTGATCTTGCAGGTATCTCGAAAAATTCTGTGTTATTTGTAAATAGTCCCAACAATTAATATATATAATCAATATTTAAATTAATTCATAATGGACATTTTTTTTGTGGAGCTCTAAAACAAAAATAAAACGTACTTTCATGCTTTTAATCGCTAATGCACGTACTTGGTCGCATCGTCAGCAGTTTGTCGCTCCGAGCCGGCAATAATCCTTTTAATTCATATACGCGTCAAGAACCGATCACGGTGAACACGCCTACGTGGTAAATGCGGATGCGCTTACGGACTGATCTCTGATATCCATGATACGGTATGATTGCGAGCAAGCGATCTCAAAAAATACGGCCTACCGTGACCCGTACTATGAGCACGGGCAATGTACGGCAGGCGCTCATGTAATATATAATGTGTATGGTGCACATAACGAATATCTTACGCGACCACCAGAGCGTTTCCTTACACCGTTAACCGTATCGAAGTGGGTTCTCGGTTCTGGTCGCGTGCTGGTCACCTTGTTCCTTACCAATGGTAACGTAATAGTGTTGTAAACACCGTCGCGTCGGCACCGAGGTCGTCCTCGAGTCACCGAGAAGGTCCTTTTCCACGGCGATAATTAATGCGAGCGTCGCCGACGAAAGGCGGAACGTCCTGGGTATCGTAACGTAGATTAATTGGACGCTTAATCGCTTTTATTGTATCGCGTACTACGCGAGAAGAGGCTCCCGGAAGTATAATAAACGTATACTCCATTCTATATTTCGTGTCTTATGCAAGGCAAATGACCAAGGTAGCTCGCACAATACATATAAAGTACCAATAAAGAGGCGATTAAAGGGAAATAATTATTCGCACATTCGTATTGTTCGTGCAGGTGTGCTGGCAGTTTAAAGTGAAATAATAGAAACTCTCAAATAAATGAGATGGTATAGACCGATGATAAAATCGATAATTGTATCCATTGTATATATAAATTTGTCGTTATGTTTTAAG
The DNA here is from genome assembly GCF_016802725.1 of Solenopsis invicta. Lineage (NCBI taxonomy): Eukaryota > Metazoa > Arthropoda > Insecta > Hymenoptera > Formicidae > Solenopsis > Solenopsis invicta. The sequence continues at coordinate 18,275,851 of NC_052665.1, forward strand.
TATAAGCTAGCCGAAGACAAATTGCAATTGGGTTTCAAGTATTTTTCACAACGTGACTTAAAATTGAAAGAGGCAATGAGAATAAGTGTCTTAAATTTAAATCTAGGTCCAAAATATCTTATAAAATATATAAAATTTAACTCTTAATATTATATCGCGATATTAAAAGTTATAAATATAATTTTTAATATTATATCGGAGACTGATACAAAAAAAACATAAAATTAGATATTAAAAGCAAATATAGATTAAAGTTAAATATTTGCACGTCTTTCCGAAATATAATTTATAAAAGAGCTTCCACTTCCAAAAAAATCTACAGTTCGAAAACGACTGCTATCTCAATGTGTTTATTAATGAGAAATCTCCTTTAAAATAAGAATTCCCCACTCTTAAATTTAAATAAGCATTTCGCCCTGAAACTATTTCATACGCCGATTTAGTCTGCATTACTCCTGACCCCATATCCGCACCGCTCTCGCGGAAAGAAATTCAAATCGATTAAAGCATTTATCCAATTTTGGTAAACCAGGGCAACGGGGTTTCTTCTAAGTAGAAAGTAAATCTGGTTAAAATTGAAAATAATGCGCGATCCGCTATAGTGCCGCGAGCGCGACTGAACGGCAGTAAATTGCCGTGAAAAAAGAAAAAAAAGATGTTGGCTGCATAACAGTTATAGAACAATACGGTTGTTGGGTTTTAGCCGCTATTTATGCGAGTTCACTACGTAATTCACGATTCTGTTTACGAGCCGAACGCGTTACGCGTATGTTATCGCACTGCTCTGTACTTATCATATACGGTATGCTATTTACTCGAGACTATCTGCTGTAACATCGTTTTAGCGTCATCCAGGCTGAGGTAACTATTTGCAAAACGTACCGGTGCGCTTCTAAAATGTTATTTTCAGATCAAATGAACATTGCAACAACATTTGCGACGTCACGCGTTGTTTCAATGAAACCGAGAACCTGCACTGAGAAAAATGTTTGGTGAAATATAAATCATTTGAATTTTGTAGTTATACTGAGAGAAATATTAACCAAACGTTTCGTTAAATAATGATTAAATGAATTTTGTATAGTTACCAAAAATTTAATTATTATACATTCTCAACGAATCATTTGATTATATTTGTATAAAAACAATTGTTCGGTTAAGGCTGTAGATTTGGTCAAAACAACTACATATTTAATAATTATAACTATAAAATTCATTCCATCACTATTTAATGTTGGGTCTATCTCACCAAAAATTCTTCTCAGTGTGGTTAAAATGTAAGTTTCGATCAGAATGCAACGCGGAACGTTCTGGTGTGCACGCCGCTCACAAATCTTCCCTTCTCAACTACAATCATTGAGAAGCACGACCGCACAAAGGTAAATTGGGGAAAAAGGACACGCGGCGCACAATGGTCCAATAAAATAAATTTCTCCGACATGACTTAAAAAAGAAGTTTTTACGTTTGCTTCTCACCGCGGCGGCGGAAGGCTGTAAGAATTGTTATTAAACGCTACTTCGGGAACGACGAAATAATCGCGCGCGACAGTTTCGAGAAAAGAGGAGACCGCGGTACACCGAAGAACCGCCGCGGAATGGGAGGCGCAAATCGCTGCCGCGCGAGAGAACCCTGAAATCTTTCGCCGCCGCCCTCTCGTCTTCAGCCGTGAGTATCATCCCCGGTCCGCGTCCGTTTCAGGTCGCCGCCGCCGTTGCCCAGGATTACGAGGTCTCGGACATTCAGTGCAGCGGCGCTGGATCGGCGGCCGATCTCCTGACAGCCAAGATCAAAAGGCCAGTCGGCTTCAGAGGCGCGCCGCTCTTCGCGGACGACAGATCGGCGAACCCGCTCGCCGACATTCACTGTCAGATCAGGCCGGACCCGAACGATCCGCAGGAGGATAACTACTTCCTGAAGGTGACTGACTTCTCCCGATGCGGCATCCTCAAGAGAAACGTGAGTCATCGAGCGATCGAGCGAATTACGCGGAACGCGATTTTTACGGGAGGGAAGGGAGCAGAGAGAAAGAGAAAGAGAGAGGCCCGCGACGATGACGCGTCGTCCGTACTCCGTTCCTCGGGGCTTGTAGCTGACGTTGCACAAACGGAACGGAGCCTTTGTGATCGGTCGATAGCGATTCTAATTCGCAATTGATTCCCTCTCGAGAGTTGCTGCTGCTGCTATCGCAGATATACGGACGAAACGCTTTGTGCGTCTGATCGGATCGGGCATCGGAATGCCGTTATAATATTTCGAGAAGAGATGTAGCTAACGACGGACGGCTTGGCGTAGCCCGCTAGTTGATACGCTGAAGTTTAACTGTACTATCCGCCTAATTCCGCGCTTCGCTGCCATAAACGCTCTATATTTGAGCCGCAGCCTCGCGAGACGTCCTTGTAAAATTTCCAACCAAGATCCTACCTACGTCGGATCGCGTAACTCGGGAGAACTCATGTACAGCACGGCATTGCAAAAACATTGCGAAATATTGTTACAATGCTTCAGCAATATTGCAACGACGAAATACCAGCTTCAGAAATATTGATACGTATAATAATGTTGCAGTAACATTGATACAATATTATATATATGTGTTTGCAGCATTTGCCAAACATTTGAAACATTGCGGCAATATTTTGCAATGTTTTTGCAATACTCCGCTGTACGGAAATCTCGTTCGTCAAATCGATCTCGCACGCGATTACTATTATTATCCCGATGAAACTCGTGCCACCAGGGATTCATCCATCTGCGAGTGTGGTTTCCGGCCTTTCCCGGAGTGGTGATGCTGGCCGACCAGGAGCTGATCCTGATGTGTCGACCGCCCGAGCCGACGCTGCTGAGGCACAAGGCTGCCGGTTTCGCTGGCACTTTGTAAGTCACACACATTCCGCGCGCATATACGCGATATCTGTACGAAATCTCGCGAGTAATGGACGAGCATTATTTCCGCCACGCCACGCCGCGTTCGCGTTTCGCCGAGGAGCGGCATTTCTGCGCGAGTTCCTGCCTCGAGGAAACGGTTATCCGCTTATTTAATTATTATACTTTATAATAGTGATCCAGACGTACAGGTACCGTCAAAAGGGGAAGTCCGAAACGTATTACGATTGTTCCTCATCGTTTACTTGGCCGATTTATGCGAATAATTGCGATATTCTACGACAAAGATTAAGAACACTTATATCTTTCCGCGACGAAATTGAAGACGGATACACTGTACACGTAAATTGATCGTTTGCAATGTTAAGAGAAATAATGTAAAAGTAATATGCGTGTTGTTTTTAATTTATGCATAAATAAGAGAGATTTGTGGCAAAGAAATAGAATTAATGATAGCTGATACAACGGCAAGAGAGAATGCAACGTGCTGAAGCGACGACGCACGTCTGCTTTAAAGGGTTAATCGTTTCAGTCCGCACGGCGCCAGAGTGTCCGGGGTGGTAGAGGAGACGCCTGGCCGGCTCGAGTACGAAGTGGCTCTTTACCGCGAGGCGACCGGCAACGTGTCCGATAATTCGCAGACGGTCGATCAAGCGGTGCCGATCGGCACGAAGCTGCAGCTGCGCGCCCGCATCAGCCCGGACAGCGCCTGGGGCTACATCAAGCTGTTGGAGGTTACGGTCAGCCCTGACCCGGATCAGCCCCATGCCCCCGGTAGCGTGGTACTCGTGAAGGACGGCTGCAGAAATCGCGATTTCGCGTCCATCATTCCGCACCAGCCGGCGAGGTATCGCGAGCGCAAGAATGAAGTCTTTCTCGACTTCGAGGCCTTCCTGCTGAGCTCGATGAGGGAGCGCTCCACCCTCTGGATTCATTCGCAGATAAAAGCGTGCATGGAGCCGCAGGACTGTCAACCGGTAGGCAGTAACAATTATCGTTCAGTACAGTGATCGAATTTTCATCTAAATGATTAACACAGATTTATGCAATTTAATCAAGAAAAATGTCTATCCTTTAGATAATATTTGATTTTGTTTGATGTTTGTATAATATTTTAATATGTAAAGTTTTCAGCGAATTATTAAACATTTCTATTTCTGTTTCATATTTTTTTAATTTTCAACAAAAAGTGTATTGTGCAAAACAATAGGATGCTTTAAAATTTATGAAAATAAAACTGATTATATTTTTCTTCAAATTTTTTAGCCAGCTTTTTTAAGAAAATTTCAAGCACTGAGTGTCGTGGAATACGGGCCTGTGGTGTTCTTTCAGAAAACCTTGTCTAACAGTATTTAAGAATCAAAGTAATTTATGTATATTAATACTTTATTTTTCTTTTAATTATCTTATATCCTATCGCTCATTTGCTACAATAATGGCATAACTACAAAAAAATTTCCAATTAAAATGTTTTGAATCATAAAAATTTTGTAGCATCATATTTAAATGCTAATTTGATGTAACGATTTATTGTACATATATATTAATTATTACAATTAGTATATACTAATTGTAATAATTAATATATACTAATTGGTATAATAATTGTAGAGGAATAAAAGTTCAATTACACAGTGAATTCTCATTAAAATTTAAATTTTTTTTACAAATAAATAAAAACTTTCAATTTTTAAATCATATTGTTGTAACAAAGAGCATACGATCATCAATATTTAAAAAATGATTTATAGCTTATATTTGTAACAAGTTTAAATCTGACCATCTCCATTTTGTGCTAATTCTGAAACTTTATGAAAAACAGATGTAAAGTTTCGCATAATTTTGAAATAGTCCAAAATTATATTTTATTATTGGCAGCAATGTTGACGTACACTGTTTCACATTAGCTCGGCTATTTTTTAACTATTATACAACAGAAATAAATTTTTTTTTGTTTAAATTTTTTATAAGAGCATTAGCCAAAGAACTTTGCTGCATGGCCACCAATTTATTCTGTCATGCGTACACATCCGCGTAATACTAGAATGAAGTCATTTGGGCGAATTCATACATTCGAATGTATTAAATGCACTGTCGAGTCTGTAAAATTTATAACTAAAAAAAAAACGCAATAGTTTTTCAAAATATAATACGTATGATGCACATACAAAAATCCATTATCACAACGGACGCAGCGTGGCATTTAACGTCAAAAATATAATCGAGTTGTCTATCGCACAACTACAATCTACCTGAAATACGAAAAAAAAATCTAATATTTGTATGTAACTATTACATAAGACGATTCATATTCCTTCTTGGCATATAAGCTGAAGTAAATAAATGATTCTATTCATTCGCAGATCGGCAAATCTATAAGTCCGATAAGAGAAAGAGAGAGATAGATAAATCATCCAGGCATTATCTGTGTCGGTAACGTGTATCTTACAATCAGTGTATCATTTCAATCTCTATACTACAATCTTCTGCTACATTGCCTTGCCTACATTACATTAATTAATCGACACTTTTTATTTCAGTTAAGCTTCCGCGACATATCGAAACTTTCTAATTAGATGCGCCACACAAAAGACACCAATTTTTTTGCTGCCATCATCTTGCTAGCTTTTTATTTTTACAGGACTTCTGTCTCGATCTTTTCGAACCTTCGGGACATGGGAAGAAGAGAAAGAGAGCCGTCGAGGCGAACGTGGAAGTACTAGGCGAATTTCTGCCGAAGGTCGAGCGTTTGATCAAAAGGTACAACGACTCCACGCCGTACACGAAGTTCAAAGAGAACATTGAATATACGGTGATGATGCCAGATGGTAAGCTTTATATTTTTTATTGCGTTAATTACGGAGGAATTAAATCTTTTTAGCCGTGTAATCAAGGTTAATCTCTTTGATGTCAACTTTCGCGACAATCAGGGCTCGACAACAGATTCGTTGCTTTTTATATGGCCCGCGTAATTATTGTAAATTAATTATTTTGCATAATTCTAAATATAATAACAACTCATTAAATATATTAAATATAAAATATTACGCAAAAATCAAAATATATTAATTATATTTTAATATTTAATATAACAATAATTATCATGGTTTGAATTTTGCGTAATATTTTACACTTAGTGAAATTGTTTTAAATATTATATAATAATTAATATTATTATATTTTGAATTTTGTCGATAAAATATTTATAAAAATTCATTTTTTCTTCCGTTATATAACTAATATCCTCGGCCTTTTGCCTCTTACGTCCGTTTCTGCCAATGTAGATTAATCTCGGTTTAACTTACTTTTTATTCTTTTTTTCTCATTTTTAAATCTAGAGAAAGATAAAAAGTAAGTTAAACCGAGATTAATCTATATTCGTAGAAATGGACATTAGTCGGTAAAGTTTAAAATATTTATTATCCGGTTCTATACGGAAAAAATTTACCGATTCTACATAACGAGGTAAAGATCGCGGAGATTAATGCGAGAGCGTTACAATTTCAATTAATATTCCTCTCATTATCGTAGACCTGTACGACAAAGTGGCGGCCGGCCTCGAAGGTAGCTGCGGAAATTTTCTTTACGTGGCAACGGGATTGGGTGCTCTACTAGTGTTATCGGCCTTTATCATGTGCTACCTGGCATCGCGTCTTCACAACCTGTCCTCGACGGTGCAGCAGAACAAGTCTATCGACGAGTTGGTCCGAGACCGCACTAGGAAATATTGCGACACTACGCCAGGCTACACCGGTCGCTCGACGATGCAATAGAGCGACGCGTGATTGAGAGGAGAGAGAGAAAGAGGTGCATAAATCACTCGCGTCAAATACCTCCTCACAAAGTGTACAGTCGCGTCGTACGATGTAACGTGTGCGCGATATCGTATCGTATAATTAATGTAACGTTACTTCGAGACTAGGATGTTTATTTGCGAGCAGGAGGGCAATGTCACGTTTACGAGCTACTTGACTCTCCGCTTCGAAAACGGCAAGGCACTCGTCCCACTTCGTTGACGGCGAGATGTATCTTAACCGTTTCATTACCGCCGATATAGTACGATGGTATCACGCTGCAACTTTGTCGAGGAATGATTTTCCGGCTGCGAGCTCTGAATTAACGTTCGAATGCGAGCGAACGACGCCGCCCACTGTGGAAACAAAAATAGTTCTCGCGACGAGGAACGGCTGGAGGCAAATGGACCGTGCTTTCCATGTAAAACAAAATCAATTTTACGACGAACGTCCAAGAGAAAATAATTGGAAATTCGTGAAAAGAATCTGTCGCTAAAGTTAGAAGATAAAAACATTGTCTGCTTAGTCTTGCAATGTAAATACGGTAGATTATATATGATGCGACTTCGTAAGAAATCATTTTTCAACTCTTCTTCTACATAAACATAAGCGTATGAAAAGCTCTCCATTTCTTGTCCAATCATTTTTTGTATTCATTACGATTAGTTAATAATCTATTATTTGGCTGCTTTAGTCAAGTTTTGCTACCGAGTAGTCAAACAAATGAGGAAAATCGCTAAAAAATTGAATTATTTAACTTGATCGCGTCTTTTCTGCGCCTCATAGAACTTCATTCATTCATTAAGTTAACTTATAATGCATTATTCTCTGCGCACATTATGCAATTTCTGTTGGAAGTTTCACGACTTGTCAATATTGCTCAAATACAAAAAGGAAAAGAAACAGTCTCACTACGATAAGTCTCTCAAACGTGCAATGCTATCACGTGACCTGATCAAGCGGGCGAATCGCTCGAGTAATAGGATAATAAGAGCCTCGCGCCAAATGCGAAGGAACTTGAACGGGACGTTTAGGTTGGTTGCACGAATTTATCTCACCTTGTAAATAAACACGAATACAACTTACATTTTACAGCATACGCCTCTTAACAGCGCAGATGTTTTATACGTACATTACTATGAGAATCTATAATATATATAATATATCGCACAACTATCTAAATAAATATCTATTTAAGAGAAAATATGACGAAAATTTTATATTAAAAAAAAAAGAATTACTTAATAAAAAAAAGGAACATAAAGTTTTAGCGAGAAAAAATTAATTCGTCGAATTAATACGCATTCAGCCAAGTATGTTTGAGTAATAAACATGCGCTCGTGTTGCGTGTTTTAAACATCTCTCTCGAAGTTATTAGCCTAAAATGTCCTAGAAAAAAAATTAGAGCTCTGTACATTTAATAATAAAATAACGCGCGCGTGAGAGAGAAAAAGCAAAACTAATCGAGTAATGGCGCGATTCGGAAAACACGGTGATCGATCCGTGGAGGTAATTATAAGAAGCGAAATACATATTATTTGCGACTATTGTAGATGTGACCGTGTACAATGATTATTTATTATAAAATAAAAGGTTGAACAATCTTCTGCGTGTTTACAATTTTGGGTAATTATTTAGAATCTTAAAAAAAATGTGTGTAGAATAAAGCCAATAGCGGTTTGAGCGCAAATCGGACGGCGGCCTAAATGCTTAAACTGAAGTTCAAGTATTTAACATATTTTAATTAAATACATAAATGCTTGAACTATAAAAAGAAATTGAGTTGAAAAATTTATTCGAATTAATAACTTCTTTTTAGTATATGTTATTCTAACCCATTTATCTTGATTCCATAAAATTTTATATCTGTAACGTTTTTAAATTAATACGCAAAATATACATTTGCATAAATATCTTACTCGGATCCAGTATTCCGATTTAATTGTAAGATAAGCGTTGATTTCTCACTTACCGACATCATGACGCGCAGCAGCGGAGTTGCTACGTTGACCTGCAACACACAAATACGAAATCTAGATTAGCGCTCAAACAACACAATTAACATTAAAAAACTAAAATAATGTTACTCACCACAGGGTTGTTCCGCCGTTGCCCGATGCCCGGACCTCCGCTTCCTCTCATATTCCGTCAATGCAACACAACACTCGCGGACGACGCAAACAAGAGATCAATTACGATCGCGTGACATTTGACAAACTCCCGGCGAAGCGACATCATCACGTAGCGAAAGGGACACACGACCGCGCGAGGATATGATCTAGATACGAATGCGTACATCGATATTCCGTCGAAATTAACATTTATTTCACATCGTACGGGGTAAATTAATCTCGTGCAAGAACAAGAAATAGACGCGTGCGTCTCAGAGCGATTTCGCTGTCTCTTCCGAACATTTATCTCGCTACAGGTTAAGGCCGCAGCACAAACTCGAATCTTGCATAGCTGTATAACAATGTGCATAAGGACACTGATTGGTCCATTAGCACATGCATAAGGAAATGAATCAATCAATTTCTTTATGCATACAGTTATGCGGCTATGCAAAAGTCTCTGCTTGGGTTTTTACTCACGAAAATTCGGACGTACGTGTGAAAAAAATTCCGCGCGCGACATTGATGACGTCATACGAAGGAGTACGCGTACGAATGGTACGAACGTTGTCGCGGACGAACCTCGCAGCGAGAGAGACTCATCGTCGCTAACTTCACGCCATGCGCTACTCCGCAAGAGAAAGAGAGAAAGACCTAACGCGCGCGTTTTACGACGATGGCTATTTCGAATATTTACGGCACACAAAAACGCAAATATCCATTATATGTACGTGCACGGAGAATCAGGAACAAAACAATCCTATGGTGAGTAACATTATATTAGTTTTTTAATGTTAATTGTGTCGTTTGAGCGCTAATCTAGATTTCGTATTTGTGTATTGCAGATCAATGTAGCGTTACAACTCCGCTGCTGCGCGTCGCGATGTCGGTGAGTGAGAAATCAACGCTTATCTTATAATTAAATCGGAATAATGGATCCGAGTAAAATATTTGTGCAAATATATATTTTACGTATTAATTTCCAAACGTTACAGATATAAAATTGTATGAATTCAAGATGAATGGGTTTTAATTAGAATGGCATATACTAAAAAGAAATTATTAATTCGATTAATTTTTCAACTCGATTTTTTTACAGTTCAATTATTTATATATTTAATTTAAATATATTAAATACTTAAACTTCAGTTTAAGCATTTAGGCCGTGGTCCGATTCGCGCTCAAAGCAAAACTAATTGGGTAATAACGCGATTCGGGGGACACGGCGATCGGTCCGTGGGGGTAACTAGGAAGTGTAATACATATATTACTTTAAACTATTGTAAATGTGACCGTATAATGACTATTTATTATAAAATAAAAGGTTGAACAATCTTCTGCGTGTTTACAATCTTTGTTCGGTGCCTTGATTCTTCCATAGAAAATCGCAAGCTATACAATTTGTTTCTTTCGGCATAGTCTAGTTCAATTGTCGCTATCAGATTACCGACGCCAATGCCATTATGTTATCAGGTCGACAGAGAGCCTGTTTGCGTTATATGGGATGTCCTAGATTCTTCGTTCAGTCGTAGATTATCCGTCGACTTGGTTGTCGATCTTTACTTCGGTGAAAGTTTGACGAAGTTTAGTCGGTCCTCGCAATTTATATATATATATCTAACGAAGAATGTTCCAATTAGCTTATCTAGAATCTTTGAACCTCGTTAACATTGTACGACAACGAATGTTACGTATTATCGTGTCTTCCTCTGTCATTTCCCCATAGACGCAAACAGTTCAAGTTTGGGGATAAACGGTAATTCGGTTTTTTCATTCAGTCTATTCGACGTGCGCCGTAAATCTAACAAGTTCTTTGGTTCCGTTGATATTTTTTGGGCATACAATACTCTAATATCTCACATTAGAAAATCTAACATCTTAAATTACGCGTAGTTCCGTAATTTGCTCGATGAACAATGCTTGTCGTAAAGTTAATTAATTACCCAGGCGGATGTCTTACGGAACCGCAAAGTACGGTCGTAAGTATCTCCGTCTAATAAAGATCTCGGTATCGCTAAGAAACATACGATAGGCATTTGTAAATGCTTAGGAACTTCCGATTAATTAGACCGAATCACAAGCTGACTCATTTACCTGTCAATCTCGATTATTTCATGATTCCTGGATACAGTAGTCTCCTTAACTTCGACTCTATAGGGCAATAAGAGCGGCATGCCAAAGTTATAGAATACCCTCTCCACAGCATAAGTCTACTTATCACTGTATACTTGCACGAGCAAAGTAGACTCGTACTGTGGTGAAGGTATTCTATAAAAGAAAAGGGTATGATATTAGTGTTTGTGAAAGTACAATCGTGAGCTAAAAGGTTGCACCACATTTTCTTCGATGGTTAGATGGTTCGATGCTTAATTGGTTGGATCTACAGGTAAGAACCAATGACGTTCGCCGTTCGATAAGCAAATCTACATTTCCAAAACAATCGAAGAAAATGTTGCAACCTTTTAGCTCACGACTGTACGTGTGAAGGAATGCAAAGATTATAAAAGGCCAAAATTAAGGAGATTCTACTGTAAATAGAACACGAGGATGCAAACACGATTTTTCTGTAATTCTTTAGAGAATTACCGAAGAATCATGTTTGCATCCTCGTATTCTAATGTATTTTCGCAAATTAAACGCGCAAAACATTTTGTGAACGTAAGAAAACGTACACCTCATATTGCATAACAAGAATGATTTTACTTTAAAAACCGAACACGTCATTATTTCGGTAAAATTCTCAAATCATCTTTGTAATTTGCTTAAAAATATTGAAATTCCGATTGAACAAATGCTCCAACGTATGTAACAGAAAACGATAGAATGATAAAGTGGTACGAAGATTGTCGCACGAAAGAGAGTAAAAATAGTTGAAATTCAACAATTTGATCTGAAAAATATTTGATCTTCGTGTCTCACATGATTGTACGGTTGTGATTATTTTCGACATTTGAATCAAGTAACGACATCATAATGTTTAAATGAGAGAACAATAATTACTAAGCATACCTACATTCAAAAGCTTTATAACATGCGATATATCTTTAAGACAACTCTTTGCCTTTAGAGATATGTCGACATATATGTAGGATGTTTCAGAGCTATGTTCCAGGTCTGTAGTTAGAAATCGATCCAAATTATTTTAGTTTCTATTAAAGAAATCAATTAAAATTAGACTCGAAGCGCGAATCAATAATTGCATTTTGAGAGTCAATTTTATTACATCATACAAATAATTATCATTTTAATTCAAGAAATCGGCAGCTTAAGACACAAACTCGACTACCATTTTTCGCAATTTAATACCCAATAGAGATTCGTATATTTAAATTAATTTTAATACCAATTACATAATAATAATTATATAATTCTAAAATAATTATATATTATTAGTAACTTTTGAGTTTTTACATTGAGTCACATTTGGTTAACAAAATCTCTTTCAAGTTCTATTTAAGAAATTTACTACAAGTAACTTTTTTTAGAAAATTTACTATAAATAATCAAAGATATTATAATTTCCATTTGCAACATTAATAAATACTTTAAGTAAATGCTTTTTATTAAAAAAAAAAAGATTCCAAATTGATAAAAAATCTTTAGAAAGAATAACGATAGCTCTGGCACATCTTGCATATAAAACATTTTATCTAATTTCACAATCGTCATCGTTATCCATCATTTTTCATATTGTAACAAATTAAAACTAACGCGGATTTTCATATTTCACTAATCGATATTTCTAATATATTGATCGATTATAAATATTCATTTTAACTATGTAAGGCATTTCGAAACGATAAATTGAATGTCGGTGTGTGACATTATATTTACACATTGACTTTATAAAATCTGATCTCATCACACATACGCATTGCGAATGTCGCGAAAAGGAAATAAAACAAACAATTATTCAATCCTGTCATTTTTCTTAGACTTGATGAAGGCTTCGTAAGCGGCAAGCTCTTTTTTCTCCTTCCTTAAATTTCTATCCTCGTATTCCAACCTGCAATTAGACGCTAGATCAACACGTGATAGGAATGTTCGCAGTCATTGGGATATGTGGATGTGTTATCATCGCAAAAGGCTATTGTATACGAAGTATCGCAATAAATAAAAGAATGTAGCAAAAATGGAACTGCAAAAAAATACTTTGCAAGATGAACGAAATTACATATCCCATCAGAAGTAGTAATGAGTGAATGACAACAATAAATTAAAATGAGAAGTAAATAAATATGCGTTTATTGCAAATTAGATAGAAAATACAGAACTGCCAGATTTGTTTCCAATTTCTTAATAATTGAATAAAAAATACAAAACAGCCAGATTTTAATTGTCAACATTTGTTGAAATTCTTAATAACCGTATAAAGCTCGTTCGGCCTAAAAGGGGGATAAAAAGCAAAATATAAAAAATTAATACGTAAAATTTTTAACCTTTTGGCCTAATTAAAAATGGCAATTTCAATTTTACTATAGGTACAAATGGAATGGAATATAAAAAAAAATATATTGAAAATATCTTCAGCTTCATAGAAGAATCTAAACGAAAACACATGTACATGGCGACTCGAGGGCGGAAGTTAGTGTGATATGTTATCAAATTGCAGTAAAACATATTGCCCATTGAATAATAACACGATTTGTGACTGTTCTCTTAAATAATTATAACACACTTTGTATTATAAATGTAATACAAAAATGTAAAATAAATTATTTAAAATAAAATTTACATATACAATTTACATATCAAATTTACGTATGTCTTTGTTTTCTATTAAAAAATTGAAAATATTGTTATAATATTGTATAAATTTAACAATATGTAATTTATTCAAGAATTTCATGACTAAAAAAATACTTATACGTATATATTTATGTATAATTATGTATAATCATATAAGTTATCAGAAATCTTCTATAGACTGAAGTATTGCGCAAGTATTACTAAAGTGTTATAAAAATTATTCTTAAAAAGTCTGGTAAAGAAAATACATGCATGCATAACACAACGTGTAAACGTGGAACATACCTGTGAAGAATGATCCTTTCAATGATCTTTTCTGTTGTCATGTCATTGCCGCTATCTAATAATTTAAATTTATTTTGCTTCTTGGGTTCCGCATATGGATCCGACCCGTCCTCGCAAGGCATTATAGGCGTTTGTCCGTGACACACAATAGATACATTGAAATGTTCCATCAGATTTCTTGTCACTGCATATGGCGCGCCAATTACAACTTCATTAACATACTGCAAACGCAAAAAAGAAAATACAATGCAAAAAAACTTTATGTGATGTAATTGCTTCTGCTATCGTGCTGAACAGTGACTTATCAGAATTTTTTTATTAGAAAATATGCACCGTAATCTTTCAAAAGCTGCGCAGATAGTAACTTATATTTATGTATTATTAAGTGAGCTCATACAATACGAGGCGTTACAATCTGTTTTCCCACGTTTATTTCACACGGATTCTCATTAAAAATCTCTGCGCAAAGAATACTCACCTTACACGCTAACACACTGAGAACTCGTTCGTGAAGATTCATAATAGGATGATTGCCATATTTATATCGATTAACAGCGGGATCGGTATGCAAACCGACAATGAGGTAGTCTCCTTCCTTCTTGGCAACTTCCAAGAAATCCAAGTGTCCCACATGAAAGAGATCGAACGCGCCTGCCACATACACGATCTTATCGCCCGGTTGTGGACTCTTGCCGTCGCTGAACTGTATGATTTTCTGCGTGGTCGGTAAAAATTGCGAGCAGCCGGTCCACGGACTCCGCGCGGTTCGATCCTGGCCCATGCTCTTGCTTGGCTCTCTGTCGACGCTGTATTCGTTGTCACCCTGCCGAAAGTGCTGTCGCGTCATCAGCAACATACGTCCTACGAGATCGGTCGTTGAGACGCCAGCTGTCCGCTGGACTTCTCTGAAATAATCACAAGTCTTAGTGAAAAACTATATAATCTTTTAAAAACCAGCGAAATAATGTTTCTTTTTAAGAAAAATTTTACCTGTAGCGACCGGCTGCCTTGACTAAATGATACGTGTCCACGCCGTCGGCCGTCATAGTAATATCATCGCCGTGAACACAAAAATCACAGTTATATTTGTCTAATGTTTCTAATGTAGTAACGTAGGGCGCAGCTTCGACTACTTCGTCCACCCATTTAATACCGCGCACCATTTTGTACCTAAGAAAAAGAAAATCAGTTTGTTAATGCTTGCAATTATATAGAATGTATGTATCATTTATACGATATACGTAATCATTATTATTATTTTATCTACTTTATGCATACTTAAATAAGTTGTTTGCATGAATTTTTTCAAAAATAATTTTAAATTTTGTTATGAGAGAGTTTGATGCGCAAGCTGTTATACTCGTATCGGCATCACGTATCTAATCTACTATCTGTACGACAGTAATTATAACGCCGAAGAAAGTGACTTGTATAAACGCGATAAAGTTCTTGTTTTACAGCAACATTGCATTGTGTTCTTTAACGGTTCGATTTTTTTCTATGCAAGTATTGACCTAAAATGTCAAGGTCTTAACGATAACTTCCTGCCAGGTCTGTAACATTATAGCTCTGAAATACATTAATATTTTATATCCAAATGATATTGACTATGGAACTCGCATAAACATTTTCTCTAGCAATGCTTATTACAGGCATATTATTATGTGTTAGAATCGGAACACTTATTTTCATCATTATGTAATCATGTATTTTGTATAAAAAATGGAAAACACTTGTATCTACTATAGCATACCGGCATTAAAAGCTTCAAGAAAATTAATGTACAGAATTTGTAAGATTGATTAACACATAATAACCAGTTCTAGAATGACATTCAGAATCGTAGCCAGTTATTACAGCTTACATGATTTCCTCTAATGAAGCAACAGACATACCTTTCTTGTTCGGTGAAGACGGGTGGGCCCTTGTGTCTTGTGATTTCCTCATCGTTGTGAACACCCACCACCAGATAGTCTCCTAAGGCTTTCGCCTGCCGCAAGGAATTTGCATGTCCAAAATGCACCATATCATAACTAGAATCAACATTTCATTTGTACTTAATTCACGTTAATAAAGAGAGAATATTATTAACAGAAATGTCAATAAAATTATTTTCAAGCTACAAAAAAAGGAATTATTAAGAAAAAAGCTGTTCAACATAATATAAGCTTGATAATCTTTTGTAAATTAATAATTATACAAATAGTTTAAACAAACAAGAAGAGCACATACTATTTTCACTATAAAATATATAAATATATAAATAATAATATAAACAATTGCAAATCTGTATAAATCTATAAATCGTTTGTGTGTCCACTTTTAAATAATATTAAACTAAATAATTTGGAAATGATATTCCCGTCTTTGTTAAAGGTAAAATAAAAAAAAATTAGATTTTAGCCAAAGAACATTTAGATATAATATATTAATATATGTTGTAATACATAAATATGAAATATATTTAATAAATAACAATTAATAAGAGATACGTGATCTTTTGTCTCCTAGAGATTGAGAGTCTCCACAGACCTTGAATGTTAATAGCGTTGATATTATATCAGTCGTGCGAGTCGTGATAAGGCGAAATATAAATTATATGACGACACGTTGATTTATCTGGCGCTTATAAAATTTCCATCGTGTTCACAAATTAACATTAACATTTTGCAAGGCACGTAGATAAAAGTCAAAAGTTCAGTCACGCGGAATCCACAAGATTGTGAAATAAAAACCCTCCAAATTTCCATATAAGTGCAATATTTGTACTTTTTTTTATTATTTCTAGCACTGTGTATCTTTGAAAAGATTTTGTGCTTTTAATTATACCTGGAATCTAGCCAACTCCACGTGACTTGCAAAAAATTAAATATCTTGTGAAACCAGCGAAAAAATGAAGTTTTAAGAAATGCTTCGCAAACAAAATACTTAAGTCAATAAATATACAAACAGGTATCGCAGCTAAAAAAAGAAAAAGGACGAGCATTTTATGTAAAATAACTATAAAAATAAAATAAAAGGAGAATAAAGTTAAAATCGTAGAATGATATATTTAAAAAACACGATTTGATGAGCTTATTTCTGGACCACAACATCCATTAACGTGATACGTATAAAATATAATATTAATCAAAAACAAGCCAAGGTCTCGCATCTTTAGCGGAAAAAATTCTACACAAATTTAAGAGATGCTATAAAGATCTACAAAAAAATGCTAGAATTTGTTAATTTTAACAATTAAATACATATATTTCTAAGAAAAAAATATTTCTATAAAAAATCTAATAATTTCAACAAATTTCTATTTATTCATAGAAATTTTTTTTGACAGAATAAGCTACTTGAATGTGTCCATACAGTACAGCACAGCAAAAGCATTGCACCAAGAATAACAAATTTCAAAAATATTGGTACATAATACAATATTACACAGGTTGCTGCAATGTTGCTGAAACATTACAGCAATATTTTGCA
This sequence comes from Solenopsis invicta, assembly GCF_016802725.1. Lineage (NCBI taxonomy): Eukaryota > Metazoa > Arthropoda > Insecta > Hymenoptera > Formicidae > Solenopsis > Solenopsis invicta. Next base: position 18,293,148 of record NC_052665.1, read on the forward strand.
ATATTTTTGCAACATTGTGCTGTATAGATATAGAATGTTGTAGTTTATGATAATTTGACATGGTTTCACTAAGAAATTCATAGAAATCACAGAAACAAAGCATTACAAAAATACAAAAATTTTTTTAAATTAGAAAAGTATTTCAATTATAGTACTTTCATGTAGATTTTTTTCTGAAATTTGTGTAAAATTTTATAGAATTTTTTCCGCCAAGAATTCCAAAGATTTTGCGCTATCGTAAAAAAAAATAGTAAGAAATAATACCGCGGTGAACGTCGCATACAAAGTTGCGATCACGCGCAATTTCACGCGCTGCCAGAGCTATCGTTAATCGATTTGAACGATTCATTCGCCGGCAATGTTGACGGATGCACGGATTTGTCCTCATTCCAAATACGCGAATACGTTTTAAACGCGCGTATTCGTTGCGCAGCGGAATTTGAGAGTTTACAAAATCGCATTTCAAGGGCTTGAACTCGGCGCTACCGACGACGGGATCGGGACGAGGCTTGTCACGGTCGCCCTGTCGTGTGCTTGTCGCTTTATTGGAGCGCTAAACGAGGCCGTGCGGTGCTCCGAGTTGAGTCACGGTGAACCACTGCGCCGACGACATTCTCTATTGCCAATCACGCGCGAAGCATGGGACACGATTTCGGAGTGCGTTCAACTGATCTACTCCACCAGAATGGAGAGCAGAAAACGCGCGCTTCATCCTTCTTCCTCTCTCGTCCACGATAAAAATTCCAATATGAATATAAACTGAACAATGAAACGATAAAACATACATAACTGTAAAGTGATAAAAAATACACAGATGATAAAATATATACAAAATACAACAAGAGCATTCCTACGGTAAATAGAAATAAGAATATAAAAATAATTCGTTCGCGATCGATGGATTGTACGAAAATTAAGATCGGGGAAAGCTAATTCAGGAACTCGCCCTCTGTGCGATTTCACTCGCACGCCGGTGACGGGACGGAGAGAGCTGGACACGTATGACCATGTAATAATATCGATTGATCGCGCCACTAACGAAGCTCGCGAGGGTACCACCGTAATCCGCACCCCGCGCCTCGTGTGACATATCACGAGCGATAGGCGACACGTGTGCCTCATCGTCGACCGGCCGGGCGACGCCGTCGTTCATGCGGCGTCTCCGCTCGTCGTCTTCGCGGCGATCCTACTCGACGCGCGTCTTCCTCGCGATCAGAGAGAGATTCCGTAAATGTTGCTCACCATCCATCGCACCAGACGCGAACCTCCTTGCGAGCCTCTTCCGTCATGACGGGCGCAACCGGGTATATTCCGCGATACCACTGACTGTCTCTTCCTATCGCCGAATGACGTCCGACGTCCGACGTCCGACGGCGTGTGGGCTGATCGCCGGGCGAAAGGACGGAGGGAGAGGGAGTCTGTCGTGCGCGCGCGCTCGCTCGCCAGCACAACCCAACTGCCACCAGTGCCACCGATCCCGTCGCGAAACCGACTGCGCGCGTCGCCGTTTCACACGTCGCCTTTAAAATCTCGCCCTCGTCCCCGCGTCATCCTCGTCCCTCGTCCGACTGGTTGTCGTCATCACCGAGCAAGGGGATTGAGGCTGACGTAACTCCGGGGGAAGAAGCTCCGGAAGCTCCACGTCGTCGGAGTGCGAAAACGGCCCTTGCTGTCAACCGTGAAAAATTATGCTGCATCGCGTATCGAATTCTCAAACGAAATAAATTGATTTCGACTCCTAGCTTCAATTCTCACCGTAGTTTATAGATTTAAATTCATAGATTTAATTTTCTAATGTTTCTATCAATGCAATGTAGGTCAATTTTAATCTCAATTTAACTTTAGTTCTTAGAAAAAAGTGCAGCAAGTTAAATCGAAATTAATCTACATTAAAAATAGATATAAACAACCAATTTTTTTAGAAAGCAAAAAAAGAGGTCTCAATTGACGAGACAAATGAGTTTCATATTAACATTTTGAAAGAAAATTTTGTTACTTGTAGATCGTATGATTGACCAATATTTAATAGATGCGGAAACATCGCATTTCTGTGCTAGATTTCACATCATATACATGTTCATATATTCTAAGTTGTCTTTTTTCATATAATATATACTTTTTTATGTATAGAACAAATTATATATTTGTTCTTAATAATAAACGCTAATCTACAGTATGTTATTTGCCGTTTCTTACTTTTCGTTTACTCGCACACTATTTTTACTGACCGTGTTTATTCATTTCGAATTCATCAATCTCAATAAAACGTGAAGAGGTAAAAAAGTAAGAAACAGGAAGCAGAATACATAATAGATTAGACTTAATAGAATAAAATTGCATTCTAATTTGCTATATGTATTTTCAAGCTTTGATTCTCATCACTCCATAATAAGCGATGAAGATGACATAATCATTAACTGTTAATGTCCATTTCTATATCAATGTAGATTTAATTTTAATCCCAGTTCGGCATATACTGTATATCTTTTTTATGATTCTTCGAACTGAAAGATAATTACGTGTATGTGTATTAATCTATATAATATACATATTATCTTTTTTCAGTTCCAAGTATTATAAAAAAGATATACGTATATATAAAACGTGTGTACATAAATCAAGATTAAAATTAATTTATATTTGTAGAAATAAATATAACTCATTTACTTCTGATTTATCAGAAACTTCTATTGATCTGCAAAATAAATCTCAAATTTAAATCTTTTTTTGCTAAGCAGTTTTTTTTTGTTAGATTCAATGCTAGAAAAACATGAATTTTCATGCTAAGTGTACATGTATAATTGCGCCTAAATTATTACTTACTAATCATATGCTTCATTTCTTCCTGGTTTGTACACATTTACATACATATCAGAAAGTTCGATATTATTTTAATACATAAAGACCAGAAAGAGATGGTTCGCATGATTAGTGCTCATAACTGCAATTGCGCGTATCTCCTGATTAAAAGAAATGTTAAGTCATCGTCTATCCTTTACGAAAAAGTAGTATAGATCTCGCGAAGTCTATTAAAAAATAATGTTCGTTATTATTATAAATTTAGTAGACAATATATTATATACAATGTAAATTACTCAAAAATTTCAAAAACATGCGGAAAAATAAATAAAATTATTTAACGATAGTAACCTTATTTCTTCTTTCAAATTTGATATTAAATTCTTTTATTATCTCATTATATTGAATTTTGTTGCACAACAAAAAGCAGCGATATTCTATTAACTAGTATCATCGCCATGTAAATACATGTATTGTAACGATGATGCAGACAATTCAATTGAAATGAAGCTAAAAAGCTCGATTATGGAAAAGCGAACAAAGTAATCACAGACATAACAAATGTTTTAATTCCGGTGCGATAATCTCGGTGGAGTAAATGTTTTCATTTGAGCAAGGGGTCAAATTCCGGAGTGGATCGTATGATTCTCGATAAGCGAATTGACCAATGAATGAAGCAGTCTTCCTCGGCATTGGACAAACATTATTTGTTATCGATAGTGGCATAATAAAATAGTCGTTGCTTTAGATAGGACATTCGTAGTAAATCTAATATTAACATATATATACGCGTGTGCTGTATGACGGCATTCTCAGTATGACTCAGACGTCTGCTAGATAACGTAATTTGTCGAAATAGATCTTACAATTAGATTATTAACGCATCAATCGAATACAGATCTCGAGCACACGTTTATACATTTAATATACAACACATATTGGAATATCTGTAAATATGTTTATCATCGAAATAAATTGCAATACAAATATAAATAAAAGTTTATATCGCTATGTATAACGATATCGATAATATTAGAAATAAATACGCACATAAAAGTAGAAAATAAATACGCATATAGTGCGTCAAGGAAACATCTGAGAGAAACCATTTAGCAAAAAGGAACGCCACATTTTAGATTCATAGTGTCATTCTTACACTATTTTATTGAATGTACAGTGGCAAGCCAATCGAATTGTAATACTATATCATTCGGCGACAATCGTGCAAAACAATTGACCGCTGAAATATATTAAGGAGCTATCCTAAATGTAACATATGTGTGACTTGCATATTTGATAATATTATATTACTTAAAACTAATGAAGTTGACGTGTATTAGAAAAGAAAAAAAGGAGACGAATGCTCGTGAGAATGTGTGTAAATTTTTTGGAACGATTCTCCGCAATTCGGGGCTGATCAGCTCAACCGTCGACCACTATTATTCCCTCTGGAACGCAGACGAGAGTATTCTGTTACAAACGAGAGAGAGAAGACATGTAAAGACAGAAAAAATGTCGTGCCAGACATAGTTCTTTCTCTTTATTATTTTAATAATTCTCTTATCTGTCTAGAGTTTCTTTTTTGTTTCTTTCTTTCTTTTTTTTAAGTTATAATACCTACATTTGACCGTTCGTTCCAAGTTAATAGCCGTTTTGTTGTCTGTAGCTGCTTCCGCCGTATCCGCTATTGTTCTGGTTATAGCTACTGGAGCCACCACCAGAAGCTCCGCTCCCAAAATTGTTTTGAGGGAACGATTTACTGCTTCCATAGCTAGCTCCGCCCATGCCACCTACATGAAGCAGGCGTTTACAAGACAATAATTTTACCAATCTAAGCTACCAAATGTCACAACATGACACAGCAGTGCACAAATGTTAAAAAATAGGGAAGTGGAGCAACTAGGGCTAAGAATATGGAGAAGACTTAATTATATCTATATTTTACTTATTTAAGAATGTCGTAATAACAGGTTTCCATTCCAAAAAACAAATTAGACAAAATTAGACAAAATTATACAATCAATTTTTTAAATTTTGGAAACCCACCGCTACTGCTTCCGGACCATTTGTTGCCGCGATCGCTCGCGCCAGTACCGGAAGAGCGGTCGAATCTTCCACCTCTATCTCCCGTGTCGCGTCCTCCACGGGTACCTCGTGAACCACCACGGCCTCCGGATCCTCGTCCGCCGCCTCCACCACCACTGCGTCCACCATATCGTCCTCCTAATTATAAATTAATGTAACGAAACATCAAAAAGAATTTTTTTTTGTATTTAAATGTCAACGACGTAAAAAGAACATAGCTCTAATACAGTCGTATCTCTAACACTAAGTCACATTTTTGCGCACCAAACAAATTATGAAAATATGAATCATATATGAAAATAAACAAAAAATTATGAAAAACCAAATATTTCATCAAGCTAAAGGAAATAATTGAAGAATCAGAAAATCTTAAAATCCTGTCTTCTGTACAAGAAATAAAATATTAATAAAAAAGTAAAAAATAAAAACAGTTAATAATGCTCGGTACTTTTAATATTAAATTTTCAAGTGAAAAAAGGCATAAGCAATACTCACGCTTATAAACGCCGGGATTCCGGGATAAATCATACAGTTTTGGATTGACAACTTGCTTAGCCTCTTCTAGAACCTGGATTAAGTCACCAGCCTTGTGAGCATTTCCTGGCGTAAAAAAGGCGTACGCGGTTCCTGTACGTTGCGAGCGACCCGTGCGTCCAATACGGTGCACATAGTCCTCAGAGTTGGACGGATAGTCCAAGTTTATCACAAATTTGACATCCTCGACATCTGTGAGATACAGAGAGTTATAATAGCGGCACACGGAAAACACTTGTTCCTTTGTGGTTCAATTAACTTATAAAGCGAATAGATTCAAGCATTTTACCAGAACGCTGCCTTTGCTAATGGAATTAAAGAATCTGTGTTCTTAGATTACATTATCTGTACCAAAGTATTCTATATCCAACCTTGAATATAATATTATAATTACTAGATGCACAAAAGTGATGAAATTCATTTGTCTTCTCATCACTTTTTTCTTCTTTAATAACAACATTGATACATGTTCAACATTTTAAAACAAAAAACAAACAACAAACAGACAAAGACACAAAAATTACCTCAAATAATAAAAAATATTCCGTGATATTGCAATAAGGTAGCTTTAGTTCCATTGGCAATTTGCATAAAACATTCAAGTTGACCACAAAGAGCAAGTCTGCGAGTAATTACCTGTTTGTGACTAGAGCTGGAAATGTAAATACATTTTTTGGAAATGTAGAGGAATCAGAGCTCAGATGGTTCTCATGGAATTCTCGCTTCACGTATTTAGCGAGCTCTACATTTTTATTCTTAGTCAACATTACACCCTTCTCTCCTGCACCAAAGTATGGATCTGCAGGTTATTTCGAAATTTGGTCCTTGTACATTGCTTCGGTGAAGAGGTTGGAACACCAAGTGAGCACCTTGCGTTCTCTCCACTCAACCCCCACATGTACTTCCCCATCAAATAATTAGCATCAAGAACTACGCGCCGCAATATTGTGAAGATTCCTCCCTACTTCGATGCCAGATAATAATAATAATAATTATTATTATTATTATTATTAGTAATCGTTATTCCATAATCAATTATTAACCTAACTTGTAAAATCTTGAAAATTTAAATTTACTTGATAATATTTCATAAAAATTTCAGAATATTACAAAAGTTACTCCCGTTTGTATGAAATTCTTACGTGTATAAAAAAAAGCGCGGTTATTAATATTTCTTTAAAACAATATCACAATTAATGCAGAGCGCGACTTGATGCAATTTGCTGTTTCAAACTAACGAATGTATAACCGGCAATATCTATCCTTTTTGTTCTTTTTTTTTTCGTCCTCATGCTAAACGCCCTAACATTACAATTTCCATACTTTGGACCGTCGCAGGTACAGAGTGAGAGTGTTTTTCGAGTGGCAAGGTGGTTGAGGCACAGCGTTTGGTTAGCTTGTTGCGAGGGGGCGGCGACCAGCAGTCACGCCCCGTTCAATTATATTTTCCAAAGCTAGTTGCAGAGTTCTAAGACTCCAGACTCGCATGTGCCTCTGAAAACACATAGAACAGCACGTTAATACCAGACTGAAAGGACTTGTTTCGATCTGAGAGTACAAAATCGGAAGAGATAAGCCTGGCTAATTGCTTACCTGGTTCCCTCACTATTAAGCTGAAATATTTTGACGTTCTTTTTCTATTGTATCCATTTATCGCATTTAAAATTTATTTAACGTTACTGTTCGAAAATAAAATGCGTAAAGATATTAAAAGAACGTCAAAATCTATTTATATACACTAGCCTATAATAAAAGAAGACTTAGAAGACTTAGAAAAAGTTAAAAAAAAAAAAGATTAAAACTTATTTCTGTATTAATCGTATCGCTGAAAAGACAATGGCGATGTTAATTGCTCCGGTGCGCTCTATAATGCGCACTACCGAAACTTTCCGATTAATTAGTAGGCGAAAATAAAGAATTAGCGTAAAATTAACGAAACGGAAGAATGTCAATGGCAAAATCAAATAGGGATATTTAACTAGTCGGTCCTGGAATTCCTTAAGAGTAATTAAATTATCTCCAGCCACACTGGTAAGGAGGTAATGTCAATCAGTCTGGCACATGCCGTTATCCGTTGCCACATTACAATACCACGACTTTCACAAATGTGAAATAACCATCGCAGCCTGACCCTTACATCATACCCATGTATCTGTAAATTCTTACCTAAACCTCTCGCCGCCACATCGGTAGCCACAAGGATGGCAGACCTGCTATTCCGGAACTCTAAAACAACGTCTCTTGTATTACAAGTATTACAGCTTTTAAAAGTAGTATAATTGTAGATAAAACAAACATAAAACGCTAATTCAATTTTTTCCTCAACAACTATAAAAAAAATTCATTGCATAATATAAAATATTGAGATTTTTAATATTACAAGATATTTTTTGTTTATTGGTAAAATTTTCTAATTTTACTTATTTAAAGACGAATTACTTTCAAATAAACTATGTGGTAAATGATCTAATAGATAAAATGTTTATAGACGTATAATGAAGGTGTAAACATTATCCATATATAAATTTACAATATGGTTTTGGCATCTGAGATGCAACAACTAGTCCTAAATAAAGTTGACTCAAAATGTAAAAATTCAAATAACATTCAAATAAAAATATCATAAACATTGACATTTCATGCATTTGGAAAATCAGCAATAGCACTCACGGTTTAATACATAATCTCTTTCTTGTTGGCTTTTGTCTCCATGAATGCCAATTGCTTGCCATCCGTATCTATTAATAGCTCTTGTTATATCATCGACTTTTCTCTTAGTTTCCACAAATATTATAGTCTTATTTTCTGGTTCGTTCGAGATCTCTTCCAGCAGTTTCATGAGTTTACTCTCCTTCTCGTATTCCTCGCATACATCCACAATTTGCAAAATATTATGATTGGCAGCCAATTGTAAAGAGCCAATGTTGATCTGTATATAGTCCGTTAAGAATTCTTCCGCGAGATTACGCACTTCTTTTGGCCACGTTGCCGACCACATGAGAGTCTGACGATCGGGACGAATTTGTTCTACAATTTTCCTAATTTGCGGCTCGAAGCCCATATCAAGCATTCTATCGGCCTCGTCGAGCACTAGATATGTACATCTACGTAGATTTGTGGTTCCGCGCTCTAAGAAGTCTATAAGACGACCAGGCGTAGCAATGCAAATCTCTACGCCGCGTTCGAGGTCGCGCGCCTGGGGTCCTTTTGGAGCACCACCGAAGATGCAAGTGTTTCGCACCTGAGAAGACATACCAAAATCTGATGCAACTTGCTGAATTTGCTGTGCTAATTCTCGAGTCGGTGCCAAGATCAATGCAATCGGTCCATCATTTCTGCTCAGCCTGGGCTGATGATTTATATGCACGATCGCTGGTAAAATGTATGCTAGTGTCTTTCCTGAACCCGTCTGCGCTATACCGACCATATCTCGGCCGGACAAGGCAATGGGCCAACCCTGCGCCTGGATCGCGGTCGGTTCGCCGAATCCTTGTCTACGAATCTCGTTGAGAACGTAGTCCGGAAAGCCACCCTCTTCGAAATAAATATTGGGACCTGGAACGTTAGCCCCCTTCACCGTGATCTCTTTATTGGAACGATACCCCTCCACAGCGTGAATACTCCGTGCCATTACGTTAGGATGTGGCTGGTAAAAGTCCTTTCTAAATTGCGGTAGAGTGCTCATGTCCCATCGTGGTTTACGTAGACGCTCACCAGGCTGTCGATTTTTAAAATTATTGTTCCCGAAACTGCTGTCTCTGTTTGCGCTGCTACTAAATCTACTGCCTCCTCCACCTCCGTCGCGTCCACCGAATCTGCCACCACCACCGCGCGTTCCACCGCCGCCGCCGCCTCCTCGTCTGTCGGAACGATCGCGTTCACCGTATGCCCTAAAAAATTATAAAAAAATACAACAATTATTAAACTTCGATATTGCAACCTTTTTTTAAAGAGAAAAAAAAGAGTAACTTTATAATTATTTTAAAAAATCATTATAAATGTAAATTAATTTTTTTTTGCTGTAAGTATTAGGCATATATATACATAAATTTTGTTTCAGTTGCAATATACATATTTGTATTCAAAATATATAATTATTAAACGTTGAAGTGCTGCCAATAGCTAATAACCAATCAATACGTTGAAGATACTTATAGGTCAAATAACATGTTTTTTTTAACCTGTAAATCTCTGTACTCTTTTTATCCTTCCTCTTTCATTTTCTATTTAGTTTTATGTATCCAACTCCATTTTAAACATAAAAAGTATAATATAACAGCTACAAAAACAAATCTATTAAATAGATCTAAAATATAAATATTGTCTGTTATCTAGAAGATCCTATTATTCTATAGGATTTGCTAAGCTAGCATTTCTTATTCTATAAGTTCCTGTGTCCTTTTTTTATTATCTTCAATTACCTTCAATCTTGACTCAACTTGCTTCTTATCTACTTCTAATCACTTCTACCAATATAAGTTAAATTTAATCCCGATACAAATTTATTATCTTTTTTGAATTTTAAAGATTAGAAAAAGAGAGTAAATTTATACTGAGATTAAAATTTATCGTTACACAGTGATGCTCAACCTTTTTTAGGCTATTATTTTAAACGATTATTTTCAGAAAGACAAAACTTTGTAGGCTGCATAATATCTATTTCGATCATGCATATATTGGGTTGTGGGAAATCATGACGCATTTTTACATATGTGTGTGTGTGAAATATAATATGCTATTTATATATGCTTTATACCAATGAAATGCATAACCTATAACTTGCACTCCATTCCACTCCAGGTTATTGGTACCTATGACTTGCAACTCGTATTCACATGGCTTGTGGGCTATAGATTGCGCATCACTGTCTTACAGTATAATATAAAAAAAAAAAAGAGTATTTTATTGGCCAGTCATAAAAACTTGCATCAGATCATTTTTTCATCTATTTAAAATAGTTCAAAAAAAGCTCTAAAAATTCATAAACATATTTTCAAATTTCTAGAACAAATATCTGTACTTCTTTTATTAAAAACATGAATTAGTATAATTTAATTATACTAAATTAGTGCAACCATCTTTGAAGCTTCTAGAAACTTCCATAAAAAATCAGACTACTCTCATGATTAAGTCTTGAAATTAATTTATATTTGTAGTAATGATCATAATTCTCCAAAAAAAAAGAAAAAAAAATAAGTTTAACTGATTTTAAAGTTAATCTATACTGATAAAAATTAACATATTGGCTGAAAAGGAGAACATTCTATTCTAAAACTGCTCCCAATCAGCATGGAAGTTTATTGCATAAATGAAATGCTTATGTAACACAGTTCGCTTATTTTTCCTAATTTCCTAAAGATTTATAACGCATCATCAGAATTAATTGCTTGTCTATGTAACTTCCTATCTGTATCTTGCTCCCTCCCGTCTCCGCTTCTTTCCTCGATGAATCACGATACACGAGAGAATCGCGAGCACGGCAATTCTTCACGTGTCTTGAGCCTCGTCGAGGGAATTAAGTTGGAAGATTTTTTCCTCGTCATCGATCGGACGAGAGTACAAGGAGGTAACCGCGGTTGCAGAAAAAATCTCGAGTCGCGCATTTCGTTCAGTATTATTCAGCCCGTGATCTTATTACGAGATCGTTGCGATTTCCGTCGCAAATTCTTGCGATCCGCGATTGCCGAGAGCGCGACAAAGGATCTCGTTCGCAAAATGGCGTACAAGCGTGATCGAGCAAGTAGCGGAACTTTAAGACCAGAAACGGGCGAGAACGAGGGCGAAAGTCGTCTCACGGAGTCTCGCGCAAACTTACATTGCAGCGGGCGAAAATGTGTCACGTCCTTTGTACGATTTCCTAAGTGGTTACCGATGTGGGTCGAGAATACTCCGGGCCGGGTGACGAGAACACGTCCACCCGTTAATAGACGAGACAGCTGAAGGGACGAACGGGTGAAGTGTTGGCGTCACGGTGTCATGGCGCCCAACGAAAAGTAGTCCTTCCGCGAGTCGCAATCGTTGCCTACGATCACAATCCTCGGTGATTGCGCGTTTCTTTCAACAAAAAAAATCGTTATCTAGCTGATAATTCGACGATTTATAAAAAACGAATGCTTCCGTCAGTACTTGAGACGAAAGAGAAATGGAGAACCGGAAAAAAAGGTCTGTGTGTTCTACGCCGGAACTGAAAGTTAGGATGGACAGAGCTCTCCAGTGCCATCACATTCGTATTACAAAACTAAATGAGAGTTGCGCCAAATTTGAAACAGTATATTCGGCATACGCCTTCATATCATTGATATCGAATTTTTTACACAAAACAAAAAGTAAATTTTAATTTCGATTTACATAGGAGTAAAAATTTAATTTATTTAGAAAACTAGAACTGAATTACGATATTACATACATCGTCTACATGTTCAACAATTCAACAATTGAAAGCCAATAAACCACTTCATGTACACCCAAGGACTTTGATTCTGTCCATGGGGAAATTTTCCAAACTAAGAAGTCGCTATCTTTTTACATATTTACAGTTTATGATTAACGTAACGACCAATAAGCTTTAGTTGTTTCATTAATCATGTACTGCAAATATGTAGAAAGTGGCGACTTATCAGTTTGAAAAATTTCCCCATGGACAGAATCAAAGTCCTTGGGTGTACCTTCAGATAAATTTTGCATAGCTAGATAAATGCATAAAAAATTAAATTAATCGCCTTTACATTAGACACTTTATTATCTTTTCTTATGTCTATAAATTAGCAAAACAAATTTATCTGCAGTATCAAACTGTTGTGAGAAATGACATCTCTTTTCTCTTTTCTTTTAACGTTTAATATTAACTGAAAACACAGGGAAGAACTCTGTTGCTTTCAAGAAAACGAAAGTTAACTTTATTAATTTTATAACTTAGATTCACACAACATGGCACACACAAATGTTTTGTTTAAACTTCAACAATCACAGATATTAGGGAAAAAAAAGTTGTCAATCGTCAACATCACAAATAATTAGACTACTATTAATCAGCTATACCCAATAAATTATCTGGGGAATTCGGTTAAACGTCTTACTAAAAATTGGTATAAATTACATGAAGCTTATGCATGTATCAAAAATATAAATATTGTGATCGGCAAAAAGTTTGACATATATTTTGCCAAACAATTTATGTTAAGCGTCAATTGGTCAATCAATTATAAACTATGTTGATAATTCTTGTCATTTTACCTAAACAGGTTTTAACATAGATTAATATCTGTTTGTACATTCAATCAAATTCGTTCTAAAAATATTTATTAGGACTTTTCGCAGTCTAATTAAAAAACAACGTAGTACGTTAATATTCATAACATGACTATATTATAGTCTATCAATTGCACTTTTTTTCTACAGATTCATTAACAAATTCTTATCACATTCTCTTAGTTTTCTACAACATAATGACAAATACAATTAAACTGTTACTTATTACTACAATTTAAAATATTTAATTTAAAAGTCCAGATGAATAATTAAAATAAAATAAGCTGACAATGTGTTAAAATTATTGATATATGAAGATTAAAAGATTAATCATTTTTAATAGTCTATCTAACAATCAAATACATCAAGAGTGTTAAGTTTATTTATAGAAAAAAGATAACAGTACAATCAATTGAACAATTCAAATTAAAAAAGTAAAGTTGCTATTTTTGATTTAAATTACACACTAGTGTGATACAAATATTTCTAACTCACTTAACTTTATTCTCAAACATTTTTCTCGCTTTGCTGTTTATAATAAAATATTTATCTGCTAATATCATTAAAATATAATATAATATGTTAAACAAGACTGATATACAATCAGCATAATATGTACTGCTTACGATAAAATTGTGTAACATTTCATAAAATTTATATACGTAAAATGTCCAACTATTATAAAATAAAACTAAATTTTGTTTAAATACTTGAACTTTGGAGTGTGATTACATTCTAATATTATATAAGAATTTATATTCTTCTACTTTCATTAAATATTGACTAACATGTTTTAAATAAAAGTAACTTGCAAAATTAGAGTTGCAATTGCATTAAAGTTGTGTCAAAGTTTCTTTGGTTTGCTTTACTTTTGCTATAAATTGGACATACATGCAAATGTATGGACATTACATATACATTCAACAAACTTGTAAATTGTTGACTTGCAAACATTAGTCACGGTCATTATCCACTCGATAGTACAATATAGAATGTAGTATATATTTCTATTATACCGCGTAACTTATATTTGCTATATTTATTTTTTATATGTCCTTTTTATCTAATATAACTTTAACAGACTCTTCTGCATCCTATCAAGTTTCACTATTACCAAACGTGACACATTTTACATCGTCAAATTATTACGTGCTACCAATAAATTCATTAAAAATGAAATTAATAAGTTGTGCTTCTGTATGGATAACCACTTCCATAGTTATCGCCAACTTCGTAATTTTGTAGCATATTTCCCTGCCCGTAGCTTCTCTGCGTGCTATATCCATAGGTCGTGTTCTGGCCCAAAGAAGTATTCTGTTTCATATTGCTATAATTACAGTAATCTATTCCCGAATAAAAGCTCGAAGAAGGCTTATAAGAAATTCCGCTGTGAGAGAGGCCTCTTCCTCTCACCGAACCGCCGCCTCTTCCTCTAACATCATTACTTCTTCGACTGTTAGTCCTTTCAGCACCATTACCACCAGAAGAACCTCCGAAACGTTTCCCATCTTATCATAACAATGAAATATGAAATATATGAATCAATAATTAGCGATCATAATTCAGAACTATTACAGTCAAATGTAAAGAATGAATTTTTCCTTCTTCATTCTTTTGCATTTGCTATAATTAGGAATGAAAAAAAATTTACTTTATGCATGTGTAATTAGAATAAAAATATAGACAAATTTGTATAATATAGACATTCAATTATATATGAAAACATACTTCTGCCGCCAAAGTTTCCCGCCTTAGCCATCTCTGCCATTTCACTGAGACGCGGATTGACATTCTGTCCAGCTTCTCGTAAAACTTCTATCAAATCTCCAGCGTGCTTCATATTATGAGTTGTGAAAAATGCATACGCTGTTCCGGTCTGCCGCTTACGTCCAGTTCGACCGATTCTATGTATATAATCCTCCGACGAAGATGGAAAATCGAAATTTATAACGTATTTCACATCATCCACATCTGTGAAATAAGTCATAAAACATGTGATTGATAATATTCATGAGTAATAATTTTATTTTCCTCGATAAAAAGTATCCTAAAAAATCTGTAGTTATTATTTTGTTAGTTATTATGCAAATTATTATTTTAGAATTATTTTTGAATTCTAAAATTAAATTGATATTTCTTACTTAAATAAATGTATTATTATTATTTTACTTGAGCATAGAAGCTTATCAATACTTATGCTCATGCATGTTGGATAAAATTGTTTGAATGAAAAGGTAAAGGAAAAATACAAAAATATCTATATGTTAAACTTGAACACATATTACATACATAATATATTTTGACAAGAGATTATCAATATTAATTTCCAAATAAAACAGTTTTAAACACCCACCTTTTGTTTGGAAATTCCGATGTGAAATCAGCGAGAACGACCCCGTTTGGTTTTAAAGTGGGGCAATTCTGGTTGCTTTCTTATAATATACTGGCGGCCTTTTAGAGATTAGACAGACACAGCGGTTGTGTCTGGTTTGGGATAGAGGCAGCAATTTAGGGTTTAAGCCTGAGTGCATTATTTGATAGGCACTACATATGATAATTTCTTATCAATTAAGAGGCACTGGATAACAAGTTTAGAAATTGTATTTTCTGAGTTTTCGTATTGCGATTGCAAATTACGTTTACAGATTTACGATTATTACTTTACATATATGAAAAATATTTCTAAAAAAAAATTAAATTCATTTGTTAACTATTTAAGTAATATTTAAATACACGCGTATTGTGATTAACTAATTATGTTATCAAATGTATTTTTTATAAAGTACACTCACAGACGAGACACTGCAATGTGTTTTTTATAGGAAGGAAAACACTTCTAGAAATAAACTATTGTTTCTTTCAATGTTTGACATAAATCACAAGATGCAGATATTGAAGAATAATGCATCGATGGTCATTATCTTATTACTGTTCCATAATGTGAAAATTTGGACAAAAGTTGCATATAAAATATAGCTTTCCATTTGGAAATTGTTATAATACATAAGCAAAGAAAAATAAAGTAATCACTGTGTCTGCCCAATACTGGCAGTACACCGCGTTGAGTTAGGGTACTCTGTGCCTCTGAAAAAGAAAAGCAGACAGACTTAGTGGTAGCTTGTGTGCATTTTTCAGAACCTTGCTCTTATATATACATCATTATAAAACATTAATAAAGCTCTTTATTATACTGAAGTTAGTCATATGCAATATTTAATATATCATAAAATCAAACATTAAAGTAGCAAAAAACGTTGCTATTTCTATAATTTGTATATAAAAATAGAATATATAAAGATATAAAACAGATTTATTTACAACAAGAATAAGTGAGATTACAACAATAAAAAATAAAAATGGGTGTACAAAAAGCAATAAATCAAAAAGATTATTAAAGAAATTATCCAACACGCACGTAATTGCAGAATGAAAAATTGCACATAAAAAGGCACAGACCACATGAAAAACGTTACCAGTTTTACATGGTTCTACAATACAGTCGAAACAAATATGATAAAAAGTTCTAATGCATCACACGCTGCTACGTACACAGCTGTCGGCTGGTCTTACTCTAACAACGCATCATTCGGCTAATCCAATAAGTGTTGCCAATATCCAATTTAACCGTGACTTTCTTATTGTCTCGTCTACACTAAAGCATAACAGAATAAAATTTTTTACGTACCCAAACCTCTAGCTGCTAC
Organism: Solenopsis invicta; assembly: GCF_016802725.1. Lineage (NCBI taxonomy): Eukaryota > Metazoa > Arthropoda > Insecta > Hymenoptera > Formicidae > Solenopsis > Solenopsis invicta. The sequence goes on from NC_052665.1 coordinate 18,309,518, forward strand.
GTCTGTTGCAACCAAAATCGGCGCTTTTCCATTGCGGAATTCTTGTAATACGTGATCCCTTTCTTGCTGATTTTTGTCGCCGTGAATACTCACAGCTTGCCATCCCTCGCGTCTAATGTTCTTCGTGATATCGTCCACTTTACGTTTGGTTTCTACAAATATGATGGTCTTGTTCTCCTTTTCAGTACCGATCTCTTGAAGCAATCTATATAACTTTAAATCTTTCTCATATTCCTGACAAACATCGATGATCTGAGTGATGTTGTGATTGGCCGACAGAGTGAGAGAACCTATATTGAGATGAATGTAATCCGTTAAAAAGTCCTCTGCGAGCGCACGAACTTCTTTAGGCCACGTCGCCGACCACATTAATACTTGTCTATCAGGTCGTATCTGCTCAATTATCTTTCGTATCTGAGGTTCGAATCCCATATCTAGCATACGATCGGCTTCATCGAGTACCAAATAAGTACACCTAAGAGAAATTAAAAAAAAAAGCAAAAAACTATTAGCTGGTTCTAAATTTATATAATTAGTTTCCAATATAGATTTTTTATTTATTAGTGAAATTTTAGTGTTGTACATACCTATATAAGTTGGTAGTTCCTTTTTCTAAGAAATCTATAAGTCTACCTGGCGTAGCAATGCATATTTCAATGCCTTTCTCCAAATCGTGCGCCTGTGGTCCTTTCGGAGCCCCGCCGAAGATACATGTATTTCTTACAGCTGCCATTTCCCCAAAGCTATTGGCCACTTCTTGAATTTGTTGAGCTAATTCTCGAGTTGGAGCTAAGATCAAAACAATTGGACCATCGCCACTGCTTATACGCGGTTGGTGTATAATGTGCACAATTGCAGGTAAAATATACTAGAAAAAGAAAATACAATAATCTAATGTATACATGTATACAAATGTATCTTTAAAATGTTATATTCAATATATTTTTAACATTTTATTTAAATTATATAAAGTGTATATACATAAAGCTGAATAGTTTTGTTTTTTTAAATAGAACAAATAAAAGTAAAAAACAATAAATTTTTCTAAACATTCTAAATATTATATACATACATATATTTATTAATTATATATTTATTATATTTTTTTTATAAGATTGCTCACCCCAAGTGTTTTTCCAGAACCAGTTTGAGCAATCGCAACAAGATCTCTACCACTAAGAGCGATAGGCCATCCTTGAGCTTGAATTGGAGTAGGCCGTAAATACCCTTCTCTATGAATATTCTCCATTACGTAAGGAGGAAAGTTTCCCTCCTCAAAATATTGTATGGGATTAGGAACATGTTCACCCTTCACAGTTATTTCTGTGTTCTCTCGAAATCGATTCATCTCTTCGTTAGATCTAACTCGGAATTAAATTCATGAGTGCATTTCATTATTTACTTCATGCTGAATTCAATATTACTAGTAATACTAATACCTGTTCCTGACTGCGGGATGCTCTATATAAAAGTCTTTGCGCAATGGTTCCAAAGTACAAAGGTCCCAGTTTACTTTTCTCAAGCCACCACCAGGTTGCTTTCCTTTTAATCCTCCTCGCACATTACTGACACTTCCTCTAGGTATGCTAAATCTGTTAGCACGACGTCCATTATCACTGCTGCCTTTACTACTAATATTTGTTCCTACTTTGATAGTACCGCCACGACGGCCCCTATTCTGGCTTCGGTCACGACTAAACCTAGAAATTTACATATGGATTTATCAAACACATTTTTGTGAACAAAATATACTGTGTCTAACAAAGTATAGACTTTCTTAGTAAAATTTCTGAGTTTAGTTTGATTTGTTCCAATATAAATTTTTTTTGTAAGTAAAAAGTACTTGAAGAAAAAACTCAGAACATGATAAATATAATGGTATAATTTTTTATGCATTCTAATACAAATTGATTCAAGATATTAATCTAATAAAATGTATATTAGATTTTCTAATAAAAAATCAAGTTTAATTTAGCTGGTTTCAATATAAACTTTGATAAATAAAATGTTTGATATAAAATAAAAGATACCAAATGATATAATAAATATAATAAATATAACGGCATGATTTTTAAACTTTGTGTTTTGACACAAATTTATTTAAAATATTGATTTAATAAAGTATAAGTTCACCTAATAAAAATTTCAAGTTTAACTTGGCCTATTGTAAACCTTGATTAATATAAACTACTTGCTCATAAAATAAAAAATACTGAATATAACAAATATAATGGTATAATTTTTATATCTTGTTTTAATACAATCTAATGTAAAATATTAATTAAAAAAAAACATTTAACAATTGTTATTATAAGCCAAGTAAATAAATGATATAGATCCATTCTTGATACATATCTAAATTAAAGACTTATGTCTTCTTTTATGACATCATTAATATTTTATTTATCGAAATAAAAATCAATTATTATGAAGGACAGTGGATAGGCAGTTTCCTACTGTTTCCTCTTTTATACATATAATAGAGAATAATGTATTATATGTTTATCACTAGTCTCAATCGCGAGACAATATAGAGATAAAAGCGTGGACTGACGCAAACAAATAACAAAATAAAAAATTCACCATAGATCAGCTCGATCATGTGGCAAATGGACAAGGTTGAAAAATCAATTTTCAAGTGGTCAATATCAGCCTTCATTATCGATTGACATTCGCAGAACTAGGTGGGACTGACTGCCTCGTATCAAGGGCGTTTGTTCCTCTACAGAGAGTCTCGCGAATGTCCCGCGTGCTCCAGAGGATGATTCGTCGTCGAACACGATCGGCTCGCGAGCCACACGACACTGTCATCGCGTACTTACATTGGGAAATCCGGATGTCCTACTCGCAGACAGACGAACGGTTTCAGGAGGATCCAAATCGACGTCGGACGGGCCTACGTCGTCAACGGATTACAGCGGTTACAAAAAGCTCAATTGAACTCCCGCGCAGGGACTACCTCGCGCAAGTTTCGGTGATTTCACGTCTCAGGATTCGGTCGATCGTGCAAGGAATCACACCGCGAATTCAGGAAGGGCTCCAGGAAAGTCGTGTCGCCCGCCACCGGCGATCCGAGATTAACGAACGAACTTCCGCAAGTAGTTCCGCGTTCCGGTCGTTGCCATGGCGATCGCGGCGGAGGGATACACGGACACGGACCTTGCGTGCCCCGAGGGAGAGGGGAGATCCCCCTCCCCACATCGCCGATTGTCAGAATCCATACTACTCCATACGTCACGATGATTCCCGATAATTCGCGATCATCTCCGACCACAAGGAAAATGGCGGCGCCCGTGCCGGTGGATGATGGATCCGTTACGTGACGGTCGTGACGTGAAGATTTGATTTGCGAGTAGCGACGTGTACTATGAAGGACGATGAATGTACACGTAATATAAAAAAAAAGAAAGAAACGACTGGCATATACTCCTCGTATCGCATGATTCGTTCGATCGGATCACATTTATAAAAAGTTGCAATCTTAATGAGAAATTCGTAATTCGAGGTAAAATAATTCTCTTCGTATATCTAATATATTAATTTAAATTCAGATAGAGTGATATTTATAAGTTCAATTTTATATTTAAGCAAAATTTTCTCTCTCTCTCTCTTAAGATTCCATCTATTCACAAAATGACCAATTAAGCAGCATTCTGAGATCGTACACAAGATGATTTTAAATAGTAAAGTCAAATTTTCTCTATGCAAATACTGGACTTATAATCTAGAAATCCAGTGCAAAACGAAAAATTTCAGGTGTCCGAAAATCACTCTTCTTATCCACATAAAATGCATTTGCAAATATAAATTAAACACGAGGTTGGTTTGTAAGGAATTATAATTGCATAACAAATTAATAATTTTAAATACAATGAAAAGAAAATAATATAGCTGTTGTACTCCACACTTAAATTAACATACGTATAATTAGATATTAGAGAAAAAAACGCAATGATGAATAAAAATGTAACAAAAAATTCAACAAAGAACGTGCCTGTGATCAAAGTTGATTACAATTGTAATATACGTTGCAAACTCAATTTTTAAATGTACATATTATAAAGGAAAGAATCTTGTGTCCGATCGTGCTGACAAAGATCCCAATTTAGCTCAAGAATACGCGCGCCTCCCGATCCACCACCATACTTACACCTGTCACGGTTTGTTTTTTTCCGCCAGCGGCACCGCGGAGCGAGGACTTATCGCTAGAGGACTTATCGCAATAAGCATGCCTTTGCGATTACATCACACGCTAGAGACCTGACAATTTCGAGCAGGATCACGTTGAGAGGCCTTTATTATATCGCCCGGATCCGATCCAGGGCGAGCCAGGTCAGGACCATAGCCGGTGCCATGAACGGAGGAAGAGTGATAAGGTTATCTAAGCGTAGGTTCCTCCATGTGTGTAATTATTTATCGCAATAACGGCAGTATTCGGATAACGAGACTCGCACTGACGTATAAGAGCCGAGTCGAGCGACAGCGGAGCCGGCAAGCCGCTCTCCGTTCTTTCTTCTCGCAATGACGGAACAGGATCAGAATGCGATGTTCGCGCGGGTGGCGTCGGCGTTCTTTTACGGGCTGTCGTCGTTCATGATAACGGTCGTTAACAAGACCATCCTCACGTCGTACGGCTTCCCGTCCTTCCAAGTGCTGGGGATCGGCCAGATGCTCGCGACGATTCTGGTCTTGTTCATCGCCAAGAGGCTACGCTACGTTGAATTCCCCAATCTGGAGGTGACAACCTTCCCCAAGATATGGCCACTACCACTGATCTATATCGGCAACATGATCTTCGGGCTGGGTGGCACCAAGCAGCTGAGCCTGCCGATGTTCACCGCTCTTAGACGATTCAGTATCCTCATGACGATGATTGCAGAGTACTACATTCTCGGTATCAAGGCGAGAATGTCCATACAATTAAGTGTTTACACCATGATCCTGGGCGCGGTGGTAGCTGCGCTAAACGATCTCGCCTTTAATCTCGAAGGCTATATTTTTATCCTGTTGAACGATTTTTTTACCGCCGCCAATGGTGTATATATGAAGAAGAAGCTAGACTCAAAGGAATTAGGAAAGTACGGACTGATGTATTACAATTCCTTGTTCATGTTCGGCCCAACGGTTCTATTAGCCTGGTGGATGGGCGACTTGGTTCTGGCGCTAGAGTTCCCTAATTGGAGGAATCCATTTTTTATTCTGCAATTTACATTGTCGTGCATAATGGGTTTTATACTGTCATATAGTACGCTCCTTTGCACGCTGTACAACTCCGCGTTAACCACCACCATAATTGGATGTCTGAAAAATATATGTGTGACGTACCTTGGCATGGTGATTGGTGGTGATTACATATTTTCATGGTTGAACTTTGTAGGGCTGAACTTGAGCGTGATAGGTAGTTTAGTGTACACTTGGGTAACGTTCCGTAAGAGAGAAAAACCAAAGTACACCTTATTGACCGAATCTCAGGCCAGTAGAATACAAGCTGTATGATTGTAAGTTTTTGTGCTATAGAAATCTGAATGTGATGATGTATCTCTCTGTATAATACAAAGCATTTGTACAAAAAGATTTATAATTTAACTATAGGAATCATGTAACAGCTAGTGATCTTTATTTACGTGTAAGATAAGATAAATCGTTATAGCACGTATGTTTTTTCGTTCTGAACAGTGAACAGGGTGATAGCTGTTACAAATATTTTTGTTCCTCTCGTGTCACAAAGTGCTTTTTAACTTAGTTAGGGAGCGACATGAATATTGACAACCTGACTGTAATATGTACCAAAGTAAAAATTATCATGTTACCAGAAGTATTACACTAATTAGCAAACATTCAGATTAATTAGGATATAAACATCGCCATGAAAAGTTAAATGTAATCTACATGCTGATTTGTACACACATAACGGCGCTACTTTAATGGAAATAAATTTTATTTATTAACAAAATATATGAGTTTCAGACCTTATTTTCCTCGCTCGGTTTCAGGCCATTTCGCGACCGCCTGCGAGGCGTACTTGGAGGATTACGCCAAGCACCATGTATCCCTATCCTCTCTGCAGCGTGTGCTTCTCACGATGGGCTCAGCGGCTATATCATTGGCAAATCCATTTCGAGGTGACATGATAGCATGCTTTGGAGAAACCACTGGTACAAATGCTCTCGTGTATTGTCATCGACAGATGAAGAATACGAGCGAGGGTCAGCGTATACTTTTGCAAAAGCCACGCGTAAACACGTCCACCATCGACCTTTCTTACCTTAAAGACTTGCCGCCAGGAACCGTGGGCAGAACGTATCGCGATTTCTTGGACGACAACGTAAGCTGATAACATAAACTCTTACCTTAGTACTGGAGAGGATGACGAAACGTAGCAGCGTTTTTCTGAGCAAACTATGTGTTTGCAGAAAGTCTCGCCCGATGATAGAACCGCGGTGCAATTCGTCGATGATATCGAGCTGGCTTACGTGATGCAACGATATCGAGAGGTACACGATATCTTTCACGCTATGCTCCTAATGCCAACGACGATGCTTGGAGAGGTATCAGTTAAGTGGGTAGAAGCGTTGCAAATACGTTTGCCGATGTGCCTAGCTGGTGCAATATTTGGAGCCAGTCGGCTACGTCCTAGGTAAAAGTCGTGATCTTTGCTTCATACAATAACCTGCAGTTATCATTAATATATTATAATCAATTTGAAATATATCATATAATATTTCAGACAGAGGCAATTGTACTTGGATCATTTTCTTCCGTGGTCTATAAATGTTGGGTTGAACGCGAAGTTCTTGCTAGGAATATATTTCGAAGAGCGCTGGGAGCAGTCTCTCGACGATTTTCACAGAGAAATGAATATAGTACGCCTCATATGAAATTATAACAGATTATAATAATTATTGATAAAGTTGTAAATAATTATTATTTAGTTGTTATTAACTACATAAAAAAGAAAGTTCTGATATCACTAAACCTCAACTCGTTGAAATCCTTTTGATGATTATTAATATTAAATAGTTTTAAAGAAAAAAAAAAACACTAATATATATGCACAAATTAGATCAGATCTGCATTTTCAAAGCAACACACACCGACTGATATTACAAATTTGATTTAATTAAACGTTACATCTGTTATAAACATATATAATCTAAAATTGTACGTTTACCATAATCGTTATTATCGTCGTTGTTGTTTCGAATAATCGTAATTGTGATTTTCATCTTTTGTTCTTTTGCTCCTTTTTTTCATCGTTAGTTAACACATTATTATGCACGGGGTGTATCTTAAGATGGAGAAGTATGCTTCAGAAACCTAATTATATATCCATTTAAATCAAATTTTCGTATGAAGTTGCGTTCTAAAACGTATTCTTTTTGAATCGTTACTATTTGGCACAGAAATCGATTAAATACATCCTTATTCTTAAACTAGAAGAATTAATAACGCGATCCGTAAAGAGCACCTTCGTTCCAAATACATCCCGCGAATTATGTATTATGTATTTTCGAATAAAATTGGAGATGACTTAGCTTAAGAATACATATATATAAGAAAGGATATATATATGAAGATTATTTCTATTCAAAAATCTTGCGCCACTGCGAAATTTGATTAAAGATCAAACGATCCGCCCTCTTAAGATAGATAAGCTGAATCGATCAATACGAGTACATCGTTGATATTATTTTGTAAAATAAGTACATATAAATAGATGAGCAAAACTGATTGTCATTCTTCGACGTAATTCGAGTATTACGCTCGCTTATGCCGATTTCACTTATATTATTTTGCTTCGGCTACATGCAACGAATTCTGACGATGATATAAGGTACCCGGACGACAAAATGCGACTAAAGCTTTGCGCAGAATCTGCGATAAACTCGAGCAAAAGTGCGACAAGTTTCATTCAAAAAACTTGTTCACGTCGTCATTTTATTACGATCTCGGCTACCTGGATATAGAATAATAGATATAGAGAAAAAATGGAACGATATTTTTAACAGTAAAAACGATAATGAGTATCACATATATATATATATATATGTATAAGCGTAGGAAAGATATGTAAAGTAATAAATTAGTAAATAGATGTGAATCTCTCTTATTAGCTTGCGAAATCACGTATTTCTCGCGAATACTGATTGTTATGGAAATAATCGTTGAAAGATTATTCTCACACAGATTATTCCTTGACATACGCTTAGAATATTATGCGAGAAATCTGCGATTATCCGCCGCGTTAAATTTTATCGTTACGTTGTTTAGCCTACACTTACTTATATAATCAAAATTAGATAAATCTAGTTGAGCAGTAATTTTAGTGGCCAGAGAGCATCCCACGTTGTTGTGTTTAGGCATTCACGTCTTCACGATTCGATTCAATTCGCTCGATTAGTTCGAGCCATCTGCGAAAGTGATTAAAAAAGAAATCAGGATGCTTCTTAGCTGATTGTAATTGATTTGGTCCGCGCCGCCGCTGCTGCTGCTGCTGTTGCTGCTGCTGCTGGAGCATGGATCGTTTTCGTATGCTCTTTCGGCAGAGATGCATTTGCATTTGCGTACACACTTAATCCAGAGTCAGCTTCTTGAGGTAGCAGTAAATCTCCTGGAAACTGGGCCGATCCTCCGCAAGTTTGCACCAACATCGCAGCATCAGCCGGTACAGATCGTCTGTGCAGAACACCGGCTGCTCGAGGATCCGCGGACGTTTCTTCTTACCGCCGTTGTCTAACGAGTACCAGAGGCCGCAGTTCTCCAACACCTGTTCTGAGGTCAGGTCAGCGTACGGTATGTCTTCGCAACGCGTCAGCACTTCCCAAACTGTCACGCCGTACGACCAAACGTCGGATTGACAACTTTGTTTTCCCTAAACATAAAAAAAAAAATTCTCAAGTTGATTCATAAGCGATACAAAATTTTGGAATAATGTCAACCAAATGATCTCAATTTTGTTAAACGGAATATTTTATCTTTTCTTCTCGCGAAACAATCTGTTAGATTATTGTATATTACTATTTTGAAAAATAAAAGGTCTATAAATAACTAAAGACTAAACACTAGACAAACAACGCAATGCAACAAATATAAATTCTTTTCTTTTTTAGAATCTTTTAAATTACAAGACAAAATAACTACCGATAGGACCGCTTCCCATGCCATCCAACGTAATGGTATCTTCGCGTAACATTCGTTGACGTAATACTCGCCATCGTATTTACTGCAGTACATGGCCTGATCGGATACTTTAATCAGCAGATCTTTACAAACGATGCAATTCCTACAAAATATATTGATACAGTGTACATGATAAGAGAACACAGACCACTATGTGAAAATACAATTAATTAAATACTCTTAACGATCATAGTTGGATCTTAGTGATATTTCTTGTGTGATTTTATATATTCTTAAGTTTATCAATTTCATTATATAATGATGCTAACAAATCCGATATAACAATGATACAGTAAGAAACTCTTCCCTCTCTAAATATTGTGAAGAATTTTTGTTGCTAAAAATCACATCTCAGTTAACAATTGAACCTAAGACTTCTCGACTTTCCAGAGCGGGTGTCTTGACCACTTCGTTAGTATAATATTATTATTAAATTGATTGTCAATTTAATCTTATGTATGTTTTATTATAAAATCTGTATAACAAACGTATTGTTACCTGGCTGCTAGATCACAATGCGGTACGTTTAAACACTCAAGGTACTTCATACCCGAAGCAATTTGTGTCACCAGATTTAAGGAGCATTCGTAACTGCAAAATTTATTATCGCGTAAGAGCCTGTAGAGAAAGTAGAAGAAATCCCCGTTGCATTCAAATCACCATTGCATTCTTACCTTATCGGCGCGTCGCGATCGCGACTTTTTAGAAAACTTGACAGATCCCCGAGTTCTCCGTATTCAAAAATGGCACTAAAAGGTTCCTCCTCAACGATCGCAATTATCCTGGCGATATTGACGTCCCGTATTTCAGCCAAGATGTGCATGTCGTTCATAAAATCCTCCCTAGAACGATTCATTTTTATGCAAATCAAGAGCTTTGCTGGAAGCTTGTTAAACAAAACTTTTACCTTAAAGCATCAACCACACCGCGCCACAAGGACCGGACTATAACTACTTGACGGTTTTGAAGAATGCCTAGATCTGGATTTTGTATGCCTTTTGCTTCGCATAAATGAACCTAAATAAGGAATCACATCTTCATATTAAAACTTATGAAAAAAAATTGATCAGCTAAGATGTCTAAAAAATATTTGAGAGAGGATATCTTTATAATGACTCATGTCCAGAGAAAAAAAAAACGGAAACATGATACTCACCAAACCAAAGTTTCCTTCACCGAGCTTGTCGAGGATTCTTAATCTATGTCGAGAGATGCGCGGAACATCGAAAGTTCCGCGTTTGTACGATACGATGGAATCCCGAATGAGCAGCGGCGTGAAGAGACTCACAACGGGATGCTGATCGCGTCTTTTGATCTACAGCATACCATAACACTGTATCCAGTATTGTATTACGATTGTAAAACGGTTTAAATTACCGTTGCTGCACGCGTACACGTGCTGCAAGTTTTCTTACCGTCAAAATATCCGTAGCCGCGTAATAACTCTCGTATACTCTCTGATTAATTTTCCCCGTTTGCAAGTGACTCAGTTTTTTCGACATCGTTGGTATTACGCACTCCACTCGAGCTTCATCGGTGAAACTTTCGTTAGTTTTAGTATCTAAAGAAATACAAGTCAATGATAATGTTAGATTAAATGTAATTTGTACACGCACAAGAGACGTTTGATTGAGCACGAGAGCATCAAATACAATAATATGGTGCTTATTATTTCAAGTTTATAAATAATTTCGTTTATTTTACTAATTAATATGCGTTCATATTACTCAATATGAAATTAATCATGACTAAATTAAAATCAAATAGGAAAGGCATAGAAAAATTAGAGTAAATTATTAAGAGCAGATAAAATGGAAAGAAGTAAATCAAATAAATTATGTATATTCTGATAATTATAAAGTAATCGTTACGTTCTGATTATACGTAGAGATTTTGTGTTTTGTATTTAATATAAAATTTCTCAACTGCTTTCGTGATTGAATACGATCGATATTAGAGCTAATTATTAATGCCATTAACGGTCATTAATATGCGGTCCTATACGTACCAAAATGTTCCGTTTTATAATTGGATCTCGCTTCACATTTGACATACGGTTCCGGGGATATTTTATTAATCCTCTCGTAAATGCTATGCTGCTCGCTCGTATCGCCATCGCCGAATTTGTAATCACTGTTCGAGGCAATTTTGCTTTTCAACGACAGCCGAGATTGCGACAGATTGTTTACCACGATCGGTGTGGGTAATTTGATATCCTTCGTATTGATCGTGATACCCGGTGCTGGCGAGCCACATAATAACGCGGTATGTTTTTGTAACAGGGCCACTTTGTTACGACCCCTCTGCTTTATCAGGAAGATCGTGCAACCCGAGAAAAAGACAATTATAGTCAACGCAGCGCTGATCAGCCCGATATACGTCGGCGAATTATTCACGGGAAAGGCATCCGGCGTCAAATTCGACTCATTTAACACCAACGTTGTTTCGTTCAAATCAATTTTTGGCTTTCCCGTCATTGTATCTTCATGTTGAATATTAATCTTTTTGTTAGTCTCTCCTCTGAGCTTGTTGTCAATCTCTAGGTCGGCATTCTCGCCCTTAATTTCCTTATCATCGATTTGTTTTATTTTTGCGATCTGATCTTGATTGATCATCTGGGATACATTCTCGTTACTATTCGTGTATATCCATGACAAACGTGCCAATGCTCCGTCAGTGTTGTTTTTTACATCTGAAACTGAATATTTATTTTTTTTATATATCTTAAATATAATTAACTGTGGCAATAAAATTAATAATTACCTGACTCAAATGTGATCTCGCTTAATAACAACCATTTTGACTGAGGTTTTATTTCTATCTTGACGAATTTACCAACTCTCGATTGCAATGGAATAGATATTAAGACGCCGTTTTTTCCTCTGCTATTCTTTTCGTTGTCACTATTAGGAATAATGTTCATCTTAGGGTCGCGAAACATTTGAAACGTTTCCGGAGTTTCGTAATACTCCTTGCCATCAGACGAAAACCAAAAGTTTACTGTCGAGAACGCCTAAAAGTTATTAAATTTAGAATAAATTTATTAAATTAAGAAAACTTATTTCGATTAATCACGCACCTCAACACTTATATTGGGCAGATTGGCTACGTGAATCGTACAATTCCTAAATTTTCGAGTAAATTGGAACTCAAAGAATAATTCTATGTTAGCCCGATCGTACCATCCGACCCAGTTGGTTACTCTATCGGATTTTAGGATTTCTGTTTCACTACCGACTATGCCGTCGGTTAATTGCCCCAGTCCGTTCAACATTAAATTCTCGAGTTCCGTACCGTCATATGACGTATCCTCGACGTTACACCCATTAGGTCCATCTGCATCAGCTTTAGGTGCGGTGTAACTAATAATGCCTTCTACATAAATAATAAAGAATGTTTTAATTATATTAGATTTATTCCAATTCATTGTCTTTTGCAAATTTCTGTAAATATGATTTCTAATATTGTCAAATGTTAGAAATTATGTAATTTGTAATATTGTTGATTATATATTTTTGCGTATAAAAAAACGAACGTACTTGATTAGAATTACAGAATAATTAATCACAATATTAACAAAGAATGTATATAAAAGGGATGTGTGTGTATTCCAGGTGCAAATGCAATAAACACATAATTTTAAATAGTATATAAAAAAACTCACGAGCCCAGGCGCAGCCGTAAATCTCGACGCGCATGCAGACAGTACGAGGATGCTGACTGTAAGGAACAAATCTTACTCGACTCGCGATGAATGGTAGATCTAACTTCTGTTTCTCAACTAGATATGTATTACTGTTGCCACGCAGGACCTTTAATATAATCAATACAATACCATTATAATATAATAAAATTTTGTCTTTGGCAAATTAAAAAAAAAAAATTTCCAGGAGTACTGGCGACGAGACGTTAATCTTATTTATTATAATTAATTAATTAATTTTATTTATTTATCTAATTAATTCCTAGAGTTAAGAAAATTAAATATTAAGCCTTCTAAAAAATTTTAAGAAAATAAATTAGGCTGATGCTTTATGAAATTTTCAATTGCAAGTTTATCTTTGTAAATTAAAATTTAATTAAATTTAAAATTAAACTTTATTAATACCTTGTTCCCTCTTAAATCTTTGTACTGATGCCACTTTTCGTTCCGCTGATATTCCAGAAAAAACGCCTCGGCATATTCTTGACCTTGACCATTACCGAATCTTCCCTGAGTTTCGGTCCATGTGATAAGATGATCTCTCGTTAGATCAATTTCCAGGTATTCGCGGATGGAGCTACTGATTTGAGCTTTTGGACACCAGGCACCACCATTCTTTTCTTGTCGTATTCTATAAATATTCATCGAAATATTTATATCACAGTTGTATATATGTAATTATTCTTCATATTTTCGTGTTAATTTATATACCTCGCATTTTGGGGACCGACAGATTTCATCTCGTAACTAGACGACGCGGTAATCGCTTCATCCGGGATTTTTCCTTCTTCCATGCCAAGAGGGAAAATGCATTTTTCTAAAATTATGATTACCATTGTGTCTTAAATGTTTTAGAATTAAAAAATACGTAATTTACACATATCCTTTATATAACAATCTCTCAAGAAAAGTGACACAAATTAAAAATATAAAATTGTTGACAAAAACAAAAAATTGTGCATTTAAAAATTAATTATTTATGACAGTATTAAACATACGTTAACTGAAAGCTTATTATAAACTGCTTGTTTTAAGTTCTCTAAAAGTAAATATTAATTTTATTATAATATTATGTTGGATTCTTGAAACTACATCTAAATTATCAAATATATAAATATGTAAGTACTTGTGTCAATAAAAAAATTTTCTTGTAGACAAATAATTACGGTTTGGTTGGTAAAACAATAATTTACAAAAATAAGCATAATTAAATTTAAATTTGTTAAAATTTATAAATTTTATAAATTTTTGATATAAAATATTTTTTCCTTTAGTAAAGTCTTTAGTAAAAAACGATTTTTACTTTAATAAAGTTGTTAAACAATTTTGCTACTCTTCTCAGTATCGTTGTAATATGTATAAACTTTTCATTTAAAAAAAAAAAAAAAAAAAAGGAATAGGAAAAAATATTTTACATCAGCGAAAACATTAAGTTGTTTTTGCTCTATTCCTCTCAATATATTTTGTTTTCTTAAATCCCTCTCTTTCTCTTTCTCCCCTGGAAAATATTTCTCATAATTTTTATACAAACATTTTTCAGAAATACTCAGAAGTCTACATCTTCTCTTAGAATTTTCCATACATGTGAATTCTGAAATATTCTGAGATTGCTATTTCATAATTTTAAAAAATACTTTAACTTTTTCAGATTCTATAATATTTTATTATAAGAAATTATAAAACAAGAAATCTTAAAAATCTTAGGATATCTTATAATTAACATATATGACAAATTTTTAGAAAAAATGTAGACTTTCTGAGTATTTCTGAAAAGTGTTCTAATTAGTGTTCATATAAAAAATTCTGAGAAAGTTATAAATTTATACAGAAATTCTGAAAAATTCGGAAGAAAACTTTTACCAAAGATAGAGATAGAGATAGAGAGAGAGAGAGAGAGAGAAAGAGAGAGATCCTGACATTTCTGCGTACTTAAAAAAATATACAAAAAAGATTACATTTCACAGTATTACTCATTTAATTTAAAGGTTCTTATATATCTATATAACATATATGTTATAAAATAAGACAAGGTCTTTTGAAATAACTATCAAACAAAATTTCAAAAAAAACCTTAATTAGTTAACTCTAATCAACAGGCAGTATACTAGACAATACAAATGCAATATCAATTGTTATAATTACATTATAATAATATTTGATAAAAAAGCTGATAAAAAAGTTACTTTTGGCTTTTCATTATTTATTTCATTATTTATTTTCAATAAACATAATGTGAATAAAATAAATACAATTATGTAGCAAAAAATAACTATAAAAAATGCATTTATTATTTATATTTTATTTAGGATTGCTTTCTTATAGCTATTAATAATTAATAATTATAAAAATTATCATTTATTATTTCATTTGCGTGCCATTACGATCTTTTGTAATTAAATAATGAATACAAATCATTTGTTTTATTAGATTTCAAAAGATTGGAAGAGGCAGTAAAGCTTTTGTACCAAAGAGAGGTTTTGTACCATTAGAGTCCCACGAATCCAGCTTATGAAAAATACATATCGCAAAATAAAAAAACTACCTCACTAGCGTATACGAAAGAATAGATAACGAGGTGACCAAATGCCAGGTCGACTCACCGAGAGCGTTCCCAACAGAACCCCTCGCGCTCCAGATGAACAGCATAAGGACTTTTATCAAAAGGCGTACTGTCTCCATGATATGTTGCGATAGCGCGGCGCGTACCGATGCTCCGAGCGCATTTACAAATCATAATATAGCTCGAGGGACTCCCTCATCCCCGTTTGCACGTACGCGCGGAGGACACGGCACGATGCGCCGTCAAAGCGCGGAGGAAGAAATGCAATTTTACGGAACGGCGGTGGCGTCCGCGAGATGTGATGCAGCTTTTCGCTCTTGCACAGGGTGGGGATGTTGATACTCGGCGTAGCTTGGCCCGGCTGTTGTCTCTGCGCAACAAGTATGGAACGATCAATATGCGTTATTTCGCGGGTGGGCGAAATTCTCCGTGCGTATTTCGTTAATTCGTTTATTCTTTTCTTTTTTTCCCCCTTCCTTTCTCTTTTGCCCTCGCGGCCAATTCCGTGCTTCGGGGAGGAAACTGTTAGAGACTCCCGCGTCGGGTCTTGCCGATTTTTCAAATTCTGCACGACGTCCTTACTGTTTGAGAAAAGCCGCCGACGCTCCGAGACCAATCTCATAATTTTAAATGGAACACGTGCGTCTCGTTAATAATACGCCTTTTTCGCTCGTCGAGTTTGGCGCTTTAACTGCTCCGCTTGGCACGCATTTCCGCATCTCTCTGCCGCAAAATAATTGCTGCGCACGGTCTTCACGACGCGTCCCGCACATCACCGCGACATTCGTGCAAGCGAGGAGTGACCGATAGTCACGGCATCGCTCTCCACCACTCTCAACGGTCACTACGATATCGCAGGAAGAAAGGACCTTTCGGGGATGATACGTGATAACGCCGAGGGGTGTGACGTTCCAACAGCCAATGGCGACAGCGGCGGGGTTTCACTGCGCAAAATCATAAAATTTCCGACAATCGAGATATTTTTCCACAATACGAGTATTGACAAAAGCTCTTTATTAACTCTCTAAATGCTTCAATCTTTTTTAAAACGAAATACACTGTTAATTATTTAATCTTCTATTCAACACATTATATTAACTCTGGAACACTACTGAATTTTCATCAAGTGCTAATTCAAGTTTAAGATCTTTTTACATTAAAATATGGTAACTGTCCCAATTTAATTTTAAGCAAATAATAATTGAGATGCTTATTTTCTAGTTTTTTTAAATAATATCCTTTTCCTTAAGTATTAAAAAAACTTTAATATATGCAAAATAAAAGCAATAAGCTCAAAAACTAATTGATTATTTAAATATAATGAAAGAAATTAAAATATAAGTTATTTTGAATCTAATACTACCAATTAATGCCCTGAATATTGTTTTTTTCTTTTCCTCCTACTGATTATCAAGATATATACTCAATATTCTCTGTAATTTTAGTTTAACATTAAAATATTTTACATACAACTGTAACTTTTTATTCTAATACTATTTAAAAAAGCGGCAGTGATTGGGACAGTTACTCTAGTGTTAGTTTATTTATTCTAACATGATGCAAACTGTAGATATAAAGTGCAGAAAATTTTTAAATAATGTGTTAATGCAAAATATGAAGCATTCCAGGGTTAAAGATGTTTATTAATATATACGTATATATTCTGATCATATGTAATTATGACTATAAATTTATCATGAAATATATGTTTAGATAAACTATATTAATTCTAATGATTGAGTAAGGAACGGGGAATATCACGTGATAAAAAAAGTGTCCCAAGGAACAAAAATACTCAAATATCTTTTTTTTTATTAGTAAACTTTGTACCTCCTTATTTTCTTTTATTTTCTCTTATTTTCTACAGCCTATATATTTATATTTTCTCATTTCTATGCAATAATACCGTTTTTTGTACGATCGGTAATATTTGTTTGCGCGTTACCTTCACATTTCCTTGTTTGTACAAACAGAGGTTATACTTCTCTTCTCGAACTTCTTTGATTAATTCTAGATTTAGAGATGGTTGAGTGGATTCAGTCAATGCTTGAATTATCTAATAAAATAAATAAAATCAAAGAATGTGTGTATATGTAGAGATAACTTTGGTATGACAATTGCAGCACTAAATAATACTCACATCATTTGCTAATTGCTTACATAATGTTGAAAAAATTGCAATATCTCTAGATACACGTTCCTCGCTTACATCCTGCCCAATAAGAACAATGACATTGCAATTTCTTTCATCAGCAAATTTTTCAATGACCTCCTTCGCATTTTCTTGCATGAGAAAATTCTAAATATGATTTTAGATATCACATTTTAAATTAAAAAAAAAATCGCAATATTATAATAAAACATTCAAAATAACACACTTCTACTAGGAGAGAAAATCCAACGAGAGGTATCCCATTCGTAATTTTTAGGTCTTTAATCATAAGTTCTTCAAGGGTCAATTCACTGATGTCCGTTTTTGCATGCATAATCTTCTTAAATGTCTCAGTTCTATCAGATGTGAGTTTACCTAATTGCTCAAGAGTATTTAGAACATCGACATCAGTAGCAGTTGCTCGACCAGCTTCATCCGACATATTATAAGTGTCAATCAATATTGGACCTGTAGAAAATGTTAGACATTGTATAATAAATATTCTATGTCTCTATTAATAACTATTAGCCAAATAGAATTTACCTCTCAAGAGGCTTGAAAGTTGTGCATCCAATATATCAGGATTCTTCTGCAAAACATTGCGTGCGACAAGAGTGGCACAGCTGCCAACAGTTTCTATGTTTAACAACACATTAGGCCATGAACAGGCTGGATCCAGTGGGCGATGATCAATAATCATTACAACTGCAGGTTTTAATGCAACATCTTCACTTGTAAGAGTATGATGATCAACTAAGATCAGCTCCAGCTGCTTGTTAGTGTCGTTCTGTACATTTTGCAAATCAATCTGATCTCTGTCAAAAGTATAATCAAATAGCACAAAGTTCATGCTGTTCAGAATCCGATTACTTACCTAAATGTTAGTAAGCTCAACGGAATGTTATGAGACCTTAGGCTGTAAACCACTTCTGTCTTAATGCGAAACTCTTTTTCTGGGATATTCATGACAGGTAATACGGCGACGTTTGTGAGATCACGCTTCTTAATGTCAGTATACTCCAGCAAGCCCTGGACTAGAGCACATACAGCAGAATCCAAATCACATGTCGGATTTCCCAGGACGATACGAATTGTTTGGTAGAACGACAATTGGGACTGTGATAAAAAAAACAAATAAAATAAGTTGAAAGTAAAATAATAATAAAATGTTCTGAAATTGCATGTAAAAGATTGTTACCAAAGCGGTTTTTGAGGCGCTAAGAAACGTTTTCATAGCTCCTTGTGTTTGCATCGTATCAATTTTTTCCAATTCCTTTTTATCTGTTATGAACGAAGATCAATGGAAATTCATTTTTTTAATTTCTCAACACTCGTTGGTTAGTTCTTCTCAGGTAAGGGTGTTTTTTAACGTGCGCATGCGCGATTCGATACAGTGCCAAAAAGAAAGAGCAGAAAAGAAAAGTCACATGTCAAATTAATTCAAACTAATTTGATTGCAGTTGCAATAAACAAAATCGTATTGCAAGCAGAACGAGATAACGTGGAACATGCGCTCGACCAAAGGCATCATTCAAATGGCACAATCCTCCAAAGCGTATTTTCTGAACTTTTTTAAGACTATGTCAAGGGTATGTCTCTTTTTGTTTACTTATTCATTATTTCTATTGTAGAGCACAACGATATATAAATATCTATCTTGAATAATTTAGTTATTAAGAAACAAAGACCACATTTTGTTTTTTTTTATAATTATAGGATTCAACATGTATATAGTCTTTTATTATTGGCAATGTTGGAATGTTTGCTTTGACTATTAATATTTTCTTTTTGTCATCAAATTATATAATAAAATTTTTTATTTTATTATTTGGTTAGTTAATGTAAGAGATATCCATGTGCCAAAGGACAGGAATGTGTAACTGGAAGAAAATGTTCTAGGCTGGAGATGTAAAAATACCCAAATTTGTTGATATCCAGAATGACAATTCTTTTGGAAAATATGCTATAGTCCAACCTTGGCTAGTTTCTGAAAAAGTTATTGTTCCTGTGTATATACCACAGCCATCCTACAGCCAATCAATGATACCCAAAGATGGACCGACGATACCTGAAATCAAAGATGAATATCAAATAGAATGTATGAGACAGAGTTGCAAATTTGCTGGTCACATTCTGCGTCAAGTTGACACATTAATTAAGGTGAATTAGTCTATATAAGAGTCCAGATTTATGTTACCTCAATCATCAGCTTTAAATTACATTTGTAAATGTAAAGAATTATAATGAATCTAAATCTCTATGCAGAGAGAATATCTAAAAGATATGTACAACCTTTGGCAAGTTTCGCAAATTAAAAGTTTTCCATGTAAATTTATTGTTTACGGTTACATACTTAAAATCCAAATGCTAGAATTATTACATGTTAAATATCAATATGTGAGAAATAACATTTTAAGAATAATACCTTAAGATATTTATTTGTATAATTTTTTTATCTGTTCGACTTTGTAGAACATATCCCCAAAGATTATTAATAACTTTCAAATATTGCCTAATGCTATATCCATGCATTAAGTATATGTAAATTTGAATGTAAAACGAAATTGATATATGCTAGCCAGGCATTACAACAGATTTTCTTGACAAACAAGTACATGATATGATCATTGGCAATGGAGCATATCCCAGTCCACTCAACTACCGTGGTTTTCCTAAGTCTATTTGTACAAGTGTTAACAATATCGCTTGCCATGGTATTCCAGACAATAGGCCTTTGCAAGAAGGTGATATACTCAATGTTGATATAACAGTGAGTAGCTTCATCTTTTATGAAAAACATTCTATAAAATTGTATTCTTTTCCTAGTTAAAAAAAATTATAATTACAAATTATAGGTTTACCTTAATGGCTATCATGGCGATTGCTCAGCCATGTTTCAAGTTGGTGAGGTAGATTCTGAAGGCAAACGATTGATAACAGTCACAGAATTGTGTTTAAAGTCAGCTATTGAAATATGCAAACCAAATGAATATTTCTGCAATATTGGTAATAATTTGTACATGATTAAAAATCTCAACTCGGTTATGTGCTATAACATTCATTTTTAACATTTTGTATAATTTTTCTATTTTGTTTTCAGGTAATGTAATAGAAGAGACAGCAAATAAACATAATTTAAATGTAATACCTGCACTTTTGGGTCATGGTATCGGAACTTACTTTCATGGTGCTCCAGACATTTATCACTTCGGTGAAAATATTTTGTTACTACCAATATTAACGCGCATTGGCATATAATTAGTAGAAATTATCTAATTCCTTTTTATAGATAAAATATATCTTGCTTTTAAAGAAATTTCTACATAACTATAGATATTAAATTGTCTTATATGTATTCTGATATCTTAACGCCTATCTTTTGCGTTTTACAGCAAATGATTTTCCTGACAAAATGAAATCGGGTATGACATTTACTATTGAACCAGCTTTAAGTCAAGGAACAACGCAGATTGAAATTCTGGAAGATGGATGGACAACTTGTACTATTGATAATTCTAGGACAGCTCAAGTTGAACATACAATTTTAATAACAGATACTGGATGCGAAGTGCTAACACTTTAGTGTACAATCGATATTATTGCTATTTTATATAAAAAGTACCTATGAAATACATATTATTTTTAGCATACATAAATTAATTTGCACATATACGTTTTAGTCTTGCAAGTACTATCTTGTGTTTTTATATGTAAAAATGAAAGATAAAATTTATGTCTATTAGAATGAAGATTATTAATATGGTTACCAGAATCAATATTTTCTTATTTTGTATATGTAATGCAAATAGATATATAATTGAAAACTTCTTTCAATTTATTCAATTAAAAAAAAAAGGATCTTTACTGTAGATTTTTTTATTAAGTTTGTTTGAAATAAGAAAACAAAAATTTTATAGAATTGCAGGTCCCCAATAGCTGTCCAAAGTTAGCGGCCCTTGTATTTCGACCCCTTTTTCTTTCGTGATAATGCCAAGATGATACTGAAAAGCAGGACAAGCAGATTGTTAATAATGTAGTTGAAATTATTGGTCTGTAAGATATATATATATAGGAATTTTGCTAATGTACCTTTGGGAAAGATCTTGCGTCTCTGTAAAAAAGAACTTGCATTACTTTATACAGCAGTTGAATAGCTTCCTCTTTATTCATTTGGCTATTTTCCTCGTAAGCTTTTCTCAATATAGGTGCCGCCATATAGGCACCATATCCAGTCGCAATAACAGGATCATTATAAGCTGTCCCAAGCTTATCTACAGTTCCCAAAAATCTGAAAAGGCAAAGCAATTTGTGAGAAACCTGAAAATACAAGTACTGAGTTCCAAAACCATACTATACTAACTAAAAAAAAGAGCATTACACTAGTCACTGAACAGTAAGAAAAATATTAAAATAATAAAACTTTAAATTAATAAATTGCAAATTGATATTTTTTCAGATCTTTAAATACAAATTTGATTATATTTTTTACTTGAAAATATAAACATATTAGTTTTTATTTATTCATAAACTGATGCATCTAGTGACCTAGCATATGTATACTATAGATTTTTAATTACTGTAGTACAGTTTTAAAATGTCAAGATATGTTAAGGAAATATGTTACTTACGGTTTTCCATTCTCCAAACCAGCAATGACAAAATTGTTCCAAAATGGATCAAAATTTGATCGTCTGTTATACATGACACGAGTCAGCCAGCAGTGCAGTGCTTTTGGTTTCAAACTAAATCCATCATCCAAGCACTGTTCCTCTAGACTGAAACAGAAGCATTGGCATAAAATAATAGAGTATAAAATAATAATAGGTATTACAAATTTCAAATATACTCTTATGTTGTACATAACTTTACAAAAATTTATTAGTGTAATTTATTATGTAAAAAACTAAAATGTATCTATTTCAAGAATTCTTAAAGATGTGTAAAAAAAACTTGATAACTCACATTTTTTTTTCCACATAGCTTTTAATGCACTGAAAATCTGCATAATCCCCAGACGCACCAAGAATTATATTATCATTAACTTTCATAAGACGCTCCAGATTCCTATAACGGGCAAGTGATCCATAAGATCCTAGAATGTCTGCTGCTATAACAACTCCGTCTTTAAACTGTATGCCAATGACAGATGTGCCAGTAGTTATAGGAGATCTGTAAATAATAGATCGAGAGTTAGAGAAGCACTTGCAAATGTGTTTCGAAAGTTAAGTTCTTTTTAACTAAACATCTTAGTCCTGTTCTAATTGAACTTTTGTATGAATCATCTTTCTTCTTTATATTTCCAATGTAAAAAGAAAAAAAGAAACGATGTAAGATGTTCAGTTAAAAAGAACAGACCTTTTTATATATTACAGCCTCAAAAATTTTCAGTTTTAATTCCTCGATCTGTTCTGTGAGAAAAATGATGACACACGAGATTTGCATCATCATCGAGTTGTGTAGGTTATACGACATATACAAAATTATATGCGAATGGATGAAAACGTTTGTAGATTATAATCTAAACGTACTGTGATTTTTGAAATCCTCCGGTTCCGTACTGACTGCCTGGAAAATGATATAGTTCACCCGGAGTCGGCCCATTATGCCACAAAGGCGGAGCGTCTTTACATGCAAACGACATCTTTGTACGGTACGAGCTGTTGTCGCTGTTAGAGAGGAACCTGAGAGCGGCCACGGCGGCCTTTTTCCTATAACGCTTCGAAACTCCCGTACACTAGTGACGCACATCTATTCTGGTCAGAATAGGAACTACGTGTTACATCCATTTTGCAACCCGCCGTTAAAAACAGTGTGGATGTTAGCACGGACAACACATCCATCTCTCGAGAAATGGATGTAGGTTGTTGTCCGTGCTAACATCCATTTTGCTGCAAATAAAATCTGACGCGTATCGCGTATGTTGCATCCAGAACAGGGGTCGAGAATGTGCACAAATGATTAATTACGTCTACTTTCGCATAATTTTTTATTTATTTTAGTCTGAATTATTTACATTAACATTGATATTAATACATATCAATACGTTTATGTCCATATTTTGCACAATCATATTTTTACTTAAAAAAGATGTTTAATAGTAACAGAGAGAATTTGGTTCTTTAATAAAGAAACATTCATTTTACGCAGTACTTAAAAAATAATTGTAATTAACATCGCATCATATGATGAAGAAGAAATAAATGTCTTTCCACGAATAAATATACCATCTTTTTATTTTTACATAATTCTTTATTATTTAAATGTCTTCAAATTATGCTTTTGAAAAAATTAGCTTTTTTAATTTTTTTAAATCTTGACGCAACTCTCTCTCTCTCTCACTCTTTCTCTCTTTCTCTTTTAACGTGATTGTCCTTTAATTGTTTAGGCCTTCAGTTAGAGAGAGAAAGCATCGCGGTGATAGACACGGAGCAAGCGGCGATGTTATCTCTATGGATACCCTCCTCTTCACTTCCTTTCGATCCGAAACGTTTTCACAGCTACGTTTAGGCCGTAAAATTCAGAAAGAGGATTTCGGAAAATTTCTGCGCAGGGACGTAGAGAGACTAGAAAGCGCCCACTCTTTTTTAATTATGTTATAATGGCATATACATGCATACGCATGATTTACAAATGACAATACGCGAGATTAATATGCACAATAAATAATAATAATAATAATAATAATAATAATAATAATAATAATGTAATAAAAATCAATGAAATATATGGATACTTGAGTATTATTTTTATTCTCTAACTTACAAACGTGAAGATTATTGATACGATTTTAATACAAACTTTCAACAGTTTTTTACGAAATATCACGTAAAGATCATTCAAAGATTAATCAAAACTTTACAAAAAAAAAAATTAAAGAATTATATAATAATATACGATATGAGGGTATTAAAGTGTTAATCAGTAAAGTAATGGATTTTAATCAAATTCTTCTCGATATTAATCGATGGCAATTGTGGAAATGATGGAAATTTTTTTTGCGATTTTCTCCAATATTTCTGTGTTCGCATAGCCCCTAGAAGAGTTCAACCTTTTATCACGATTGATCGAATCGCTAAAGTGAAAAACGAAAGAGTTATATCAGTCAAAGTTCGAAATATTTGAGTAAAACTTTTTTTGCGAATTTCTCCAATATCTCTGTGTTGTGATAGCCCCCAGAAGAGTTCAAACTTTTATGATGATTGATCGAATCGCTAAAGTGAAACACGAAAGACTTATATCAGACCAAAATTTTTGAGAAAAATTTTTTTTTCGAATTTCTCTAATATTTCTGTGTTCTGATAGCCCCCAGAAGGGTTCAAACTTTTATCATGATGGATCAAATCGCTAAAGTGAAACACGAAAGACTTATGTCAGTCAGAGTTCGAAATTTTTGACTAAAATTTTTTTTGCGAGTTTCTCCAATATTTCTGTGTTCTGATAGCCCCCAGAAGAGTTCTCACTTTTATCATGATGGCTCGAATCGCTATAGTGAAAAAGGAAAGACTTATATCTGTCAGAGTTCGAAATTTTTGAGTAAAATTTTTTTGCCAGTTTCTCCAATATTTTTGTGTTCTGATAGCCAACAGAAGAGTTTTAACTTTTTTCATGATGGATTGAATCGCTAAATTGAAAAACGTAAGACTTATGTCAGACCAAAATTTTTGAGAAAAATTTTTTTTGCGAATTTCTCCAATATCTCTGTGTTTTGGTAGCCCCCAGAAGAGTTCAAACTTTTGTGATGATGGATTGAATCGCTAAAGTGAAACACGAAAGACTTATGTCAGTCATAGTTCGAAATTTTTGACTAAAATTTTTTTTGCGAGTTTCTCCAATATTTCTGTGTACTGATAGCCAACAGAAGAGTTTTAACTTTTTTCATGATGGATTGAATCGCTAAAGTGAAAAACGTAAGACTTATGTCAGACCAAAATTTTTGAGAAAAATTTTTTTTGCGAATTTCTCCAATATCTCTGTGTTTTGGTAGCCCCCAGAAGAGTTCAAACTTTTATCATGATGGATCGAATCGCTAAAGTGAAAAACGAAAGAGTTATATCAGTCAAAGATCGATATATTTGAGTAAAATTTTTTTTGCGAATTTCTCCAATATCTCTGTGTTCTGATAGCCCCCAGAAGAGTTCAAACTTTTATGATGATGGATTGAATCGCTAAAGTGAAACACGAAAGACTTATATCAGACCAAAATTTTTGAGAAAAACTTTTTTTGCTAATATCTCCAATATCTCTGTGTTGTGATAGCCCCCAGAAGAGTTCAAACTTTTATGATGACGGATTGAATCGCTAAAGTGAAACACGAAAGACTTATGTCAGTCAGAGTTCGAAATTTTTGACTAAAATTTTTTTTGCGAGTTTCTCCAATATTTCTGTGTTCTGATAGCCCCCAGAAAAGTTCAAACTTTTATCATGATGGATCGAATCGCTAAAGTGAACAACGAAAGAGTTATATCAGTCAAAGTTCGACATATTTGAGTAAAACTTTTTTTGCAAATTTCTCCAATATCTCTGTGTTTTGGTAGCCCCCAGAAGAGTTCAAACTTTTATGATGATGGATTGAATCGCTAAAGTGAAACACGAAAGGCTTATGTCAGTCAGAGTTCGAAATTTTTGACTAAAATTTTTTTTGCGAGTTTCTCCAATATTTCTGTGTTCTGATAGCCCCCAGAAGAGTTCAAACTTTTATCATGATGGATCGAATCGCTAAAGTGAAAAACGAAAGAGTTATATCAGTCAAAGTTCGAAATATTTGAGTAAAATTTTTTTTGCGAATTTCTCCAATATCTCTGTGTTGTGATAGCCCCCAGAAGAGTTCAAACTTTTATCATGATGGATCGAATCGCTAAAGTGAAACACGAAAGACTTATATCAGTCAAGTTCGAAAATTTTGAGTAAAATTTTTTTTGCGAATTTCTCCAATATCTCTGTGTTCTGATAGCCCCCAGAAGAGTTCAAACTTTTATCATGATGGATCGAATCGCTAAAGTGAAAAACGAAAGAGTTATATCAGTCAAAGATCGATATATTTGAGTAAAATTTTTTTTGCGAATTTCTCCAATATCTCTGTGTTCTGATAGCCCCCAGAAGAGTTCAAACTTTTATCATGATGGATCGAATCGCTAAAGTGAAAAACGAAAGAGTTATATCAGTCAAAATTCGAAATTTTTGAATAAAATTTTTTTTGCGAGTTCTCCAATATTTCTGTGTTCTGATAGCCCCCAGAAGAGTTCAAACTTTTATCATGATGGATCTTATCGCTAAAGCGAAAAACGAAAGAGTTATATCAGACCAAAATTTTTGAGAGAAACTTTTTTTGCGAATTTCTCCAATATCTCTGTGTTCTGATAGTCCCCAGCAGAGTTCTAACTTTTATGATGATGGATTGAATCGCTAAAGTGAAACAGGAAAGACTTATGTCAGTCAGAGTTCGAAATTTTTGAGTAAAATTTTTTTTGCGAATTTCTCCAATATCTCTGTGTTCTGATAGCCCCCAGAAGAGTTCAAACTTTTATGATGATGGATTGAATCGCTAAAGTGAAACACGAAAGACTTTTGTCAGTCAGAGTTCGAAATTTTTGACTAAAATTTTTTTTGCGAGTTTCTCCAATATTTCTGTGTTCTGATAGCCCCCAGAAGAGATCAAACTTTTATGATGACGGATCGAATCGCTAAAGTGAAACACGAAAGGCTTATATCAGTCAGAGTACGAAATTTTTGAGTAAAATTTTTTTTGCCAGTTTCTCCAATATTTTTGTGTTCTGATAGCAAACAAAACAGTTTTAACTTTTTTCATGATCGATTGAATCGCTAAATTGAAAAACGAAAGACTTATATCAGACAAAAATTTTTGAGAAAAATTTTTTTTTCGAATTTCTCCAATATCTCTGTGTTTTGATAGCCCCCAGAAGAGTTCAAACTTTTATGATGACGGATTGAATCGCTAAAGTGAAACACGAAAGACTTATGTCAGTCAGAGTTCGAAATTTTTGACTAAAATTTTTTTTGCGAGTTTCTCCAATATTTCTGTGTTCTGATAGCCCCCAGAAGAGTTCAAACTTTTATGATGATGGACTGAATCGCTAAAGTGAAAAACGAAAGACTTATATCAGAACAAAATTTTTGAGAAAAATTTTTTTTGCGAATTTCTCCAATATCTCTGTGTTGTGATAGCCCCCAGAAGAGTTCAAACTTTTATCATGATGGATCGAATCGCTAAAGTGAAAAACGAAAGAGTTATATCAGTCAAAGTTCGATATATTTGGGTAAAATTTTTTTTGCGAATTTCTCCAATATCTCTGTGTTCTGATAGCCCCCAGAAGAGTTCAAACTTTTATGATGATGGATTGAATCGCTAAAGTGAAACACGAAAGACTTATGTCAGTCAGAGTTCGAAATTTTTGACTAAAATTTTTTTTGCGAGTTTCTCCAATATCTCTGTGTTGTGATAGCCCCCAGAAGAGTTCTCACTTTTATCATGATGGATCGAATCGCTAAAGTGAAAAACGAAAGACTTATATCAGACCAAAATTTTTGAGAAAAATTTTTTTTGCGAATTTCTCCAAAATCTCTGTGTTTTGGTAGCCCCCAGAAAAGTTCAAACTTTTATCATGATGGCTCGAATCGCTAAAGTGAAAAACGAAAGACTTTTATCAGTCAGAGTTCGAAATTTTTGAGTAAAATTTTTTTTGCCAGTTTCTCCAATATTTTTGTGTTCTGATAGCCAACAGAAGAGTTTTAACTTTTTTCATGATGGATTGAATCGTTAAAGTGAAAAACGAAAGACTTATATCAGACCAAAATTTTTGAGAAAAATTTTTTTTTCGAATTTCTCCAATATCTCTGTGTTTTGATAGCCCCCAGAAGAGTTCAAACTTTTATGATGACGGATTGAATCGCTAAAGTGAAACACGAAAGACTTATGTCAGTCAGAGTTCGAAATATTTGACTAAAATTTTTTTTGCGAGTTTCTCCAATATTTCTGTGTTCTGATAGCCCCCAGAAGAGTTCAAACTTTTATCATGATGGATCGAATCGCTAAAGTGAAAAACGAAAGAGTTATATCAGTCAAAGATCGATATATTTGTGTAAAATTTTTTTTGCGAATTTCTCCAATATCTCTGTGTTCTGATATCCCCCAGAAGAGTTCAAACTTTTATGATGATGGATTGAATTGCTAAAGTGAAACACGAAAGATATGTCAGTCAGAGTTCGAAATTTTTGTCTAAAATTTTTTTTGCGAGTTTCTCCAATATTTCTGTGTTCTGATAGCCCCCAGAAGAGTTCTCACTTTTATCATGATGGCTCGAATCGCTATAGTGAAAAACGAAAGACTTATATCAGACCAAAATTTTTGAGAAAAATTTTTTTTGCGAATTTCTCCAATATCTTTGTGTTGTGATAGTCCCCAGAAGGGTTCAAACTTTTATCATGATGGATCAAATCGCTAAAGTGAAAAACGAAAGAGTTTTATCAGTCAAAGTTCGAAATATTTGAGTAAAACTTTTTTTGCGAATTTCTCCAATATCTCTGTGTTGTGATAGCCCCCAGAAGAGTTCAAACTTTTATCATGATGGATCGAATCGCTAAAGTGAAAAACTAAATGCTTATATCAGACCAAAATTTTTGAGAAAAATTTTTTTTGCGAATTTCTCCAATATCTCTGTGTTTTGGTAGCCCCCAGAAGAGTTCAAACTTTTATGATGATGGATCGAATCGCTAAAGTGAAACACGAAAGACTTATATCAGACCAAAATTTTTGAGAAAAATTTTTTTTCGAATATCTCCAATATCTCTGTGTTGTGATAGCCCCCAGAAGAGTTCAAACTTTTATCATGATGGATCGAATCGCTAAAGTGAAAAACGAAAGAGTTATATCAGTCAAAGTTCGAAATATTTCAGTAAAATTTTTTTTGCGAATTTCTCCAATATCTCTGTGTTGTGATAGCCCCCAGAAGAGTTCAAACTTTTATGATGATGGATTGAATCGCTAAAGTGAAACACGAAAGACTTATGTCAGTCAGAGTTCGAAATTTTTGACTAAAATTTTTTTTGTGAGTTTCTCCAATATTTCTGTGTTCTGATAGCCCCCAGAAGAGTTCTCACTTTTATCATGATGGATCGAATCGCTATATTGAGAAACGAAAGACTTATATCAGACCAAAGTTTTTGAGAAAAATTTTTTTGCGAATTTCTCCAATATTTTTGTGTTGTGATAGCCCCCAGAAGGGTTCAAACTTTTGTCATGATGGATCAAATCGCTAAAGTGAAAAACGAAAGAGTTATATCAGTCAAAGTTCGAAATATTTGAGTAAAATTTTTTTGCGAATTTCTCCAATATTTTTGTGTTCTGATAGACTTTTTTTTTTTTTTTTTTGTTAACGGAGAGGAAATGCGTTACCGCATACCCCAGGCCCCGGGGGAGGCCTGGCGGTTATGTGGGGCTCTTCCCCGCCGACAAAGTGTCGGCGAGGACATACCCACTAAAACCTCTCCGGGTGTCCAGCTCAGGTCCTTGACTGTGGGGGATTCCGGGAACGCGCACAGCATGCTTCCGGGCCCCCCGGACCAGGTCGTCCGAGGCCGACTCAGCACGCCGGGGGGCACCCTGGTGCGGGTCCCCCGGCAGGGCCGTGAGGCCAAGCCGGCCTAAGGTCGGGGGAGAAGGACACCAGCCCTCCCCCGCCTCTTCCCCTTGTGATGTTTACGGGGGTAAAGCCCGGGAGTCCGGCCCCCCGGCCGGATGTCCCGGGCCCCTACGCGCCGGACTAGCCCGGCGCGGCGGCATACTCTTCTCCGTGTTGGGGGGGGAGGAGGTAGGAAGGAGTTCCTTCCCCTCCCCCCACCAGCACCCCGGCGAGGCGCTAGAGGGGGAGCGATGGCGCATTGTGACGCGCGATCGCTCCACCGTTAAGTCAGGTTTGCCTCACGGGCTCACTTACATGGGGAGCTGCCCTCCTCCCACGGCTGCGCGTCCCGTAAGCTGGGCCGGCAGCCGCAGGGGAGGAGGGTCGCTCCATTTCATCAATCCTGTGGCGGTCGCCGTCGTCCCTCTCCTCCGCAATAGTGGGGAGCGAGGGGGCGACCGCCACGGCTCTTCTGCCCCGCCGCCGCCCGGTGGAACTCCGGTGGCGGGGGCCGCTTCTTCTCGGTCGGGGCGGACGGGGCGGGGGCCGAGACGAAGCGTGACCCCCGTCTCCGCCGCCCCTTCTGTTCCTCGCGTCGCCTGGGGGCATACGACCCTCAGGCTGACGCTCCCGCACCTTTTCGGCCTCTTCCTTCTGCAGCATGACTCGCTCGCAGAAGGATGAGACCGCCTTCTAGGCGCTCTCCCTGCCGACCATCTGACTGATGATGGCCGGCAGGGAGAGGTCATCTCCCACTTCGGCCCTCAAGACTCCGCGCAGCTCTTCCCACGCTGGACACTCTTCCAGCGTGTGCCGCGCGGAGTCCCGGGCGGCGCCACAGTGGTGGCACTGTGTCGTCGGCTCCCTCCTTATCCTGCACAGGTACTCACCGAAACAACCATGCCCGGTGAGCACCTGTGTCATCCTGTAGGACAAGCCGCCAAACGGGCGGCCCACCCACTCTTCCAGGTGTGGTAGGACGGCCTCCAAGATCCGAGATCCGGCCGCCGGCGTGTTATCGATGAGGTTCCCCTTCCATGACCTCATCACCCGCCGACGGGCCCTCTCCCGTAGCAACGCGGCGGCCCTGGGGGTGACTACCCCCCCTCAAGGCGGATGGCTTTTGCCCTGGCGTAGGTCCACGCCAGGGCATCGGCCGTGTACTCCGCCGGGGGGAGCCCCGCCAGGGCCATGATTGCCGCGTTGGGAGCGGTGCGAAACGCGCGCGTTATCCTTCGAGCCAGCCGCCGCTGCACATCGTGCAACACCTTCGTGATGCGGCGGCTGGCCAGCGCCTCGCGGAACCACGTCGGGGCTCCGTACAGGACCCCGTACATGATCGCGAGGGCGTACGCGCGTCTAGCACCCACCCTCGGACCCCGGAGGTTGGGCATCAACCCATTTAGGGCGTTCAATCTCCTGCCCAACCGCTGGGCCAGCTGGTCAAAGTGATCAGCGAAGGCCCAGCGACCGTCCAGGTGGAACCCAAGGTACTTCAGGGTTGCACCCACCTGAACACGGGTGTTGTCCACCAGGACGAAGGCCTGGGGCGGTACCCCGGAGGAGCTATCGTGAAAGAATATGGCTTCTGTCTTCTCCGGGGCCATCCTCAGGCCCAGACATTTTATGGCACCGATGACACAGGCAACTGCCCAGTCGCCATTGGCGACTGCTCTTCCCCAGGAGGTCCCCCCTGCCACTATGAACGTGTCGTCAGCGTAGCCGACGACGTAGCAGCGGAGGGGCAGGGCCGTGCGGAGCACTTTGTCGTATGCGGCGTTCCATAGCAGGGGGCCCAACACGGACCCCTGTGGAACGCCACATGACACGTCCCTCCGCTGTGGAGTCCGTCTTTGTCGCGGAACTCCAGCTCCCTATCCCGGAAATAGTCCTGAACGATGGCGACGAGGTAGGGCGGCAGGCGAAAGTACTCGCTCAGCGCCGCCACCACCTCGCCCCAGGGGAGACTATTAAAGGCGTTGGTGATATCCAGGGATATCGCCAACGCCACCATCCCGTCCCCCGTTAGGGATTCCGAGAGGGACCGAACCTGACGTATCGCGTCAATTGTCGATCGCGCCTCTCGGAACCCGTATTGTTTGGGGGACAGTTCAGGATCATTCCGGGCCATATGCCGGATGATGCGGTTAGCGATTATTCGCTCGAAGATCTTACCCGCATCATCCAGCATACAGAGGGGCCTGTACGCGGAGGGACTCTCCGCGGGCTTGCCCTCCTTTTTAAGGAGGACAAGCCGGTGTGTTCTGATAGCCCCAAGAAGAGTTCTAACTTTTATCAGGACCGATCGAATCGCTAAAGTGAGAAACGAAAGACTTATATCCGACCAAAATTTTTGAGAAAAATTTTTTTTGCTAATTTCTCCAATATCTCTGTGTTCTGATAGCCCACAGAAGTATTATAACTTTTATCATCATGGATCGAATCGCTAAAGTGAAAAACGAGAGACTTATATGAGATCGAAATTTTTGAGAAAAATTTTTTTTGTGAATTTATCCAATATCTCTGTGTTCTGATAGCCCCCAGAAGAGTTCTAACTTTTATCATAATGGATCGAATCGCTAAAGTGAAAAACGAAAAAGTTATATCAGTCAAAGTTCGAAGTTTTAGAGTAAAACTTTTTTTGCGAATATCTCCAATATATCTGTGTTCTAAAAGCCCCCCGAAGGTTCTAACTTTTATCATAATGTGTCGAATCGCTGAAGTGAAAATAGAAAGACTTATATCAGTCAAAGTTCGAAATTTTTGTGTAAAATTTTTTTTGCGATTTTTTCCAATATCTCTGTGTTCTGATAGGCACCCGAAGAGTTCTAACTTTTATCATGATCGATAGAGTCGCTAAAGTGAAAAACGAAACACTTATATCAGTCAAAGTGCGAAATATTTGAGTAAAATTTTTTTTGCTAATTTCTCCAATATTTCTGTTTTCTGATAGCCCCTGAAGAGTTCTAACTTTTATCATGATCGATCGAATTGCTAAAGTGAAAAACGAAAGACTTATATCAGTCAAAGTTCGAAATGATTGAGTAAAATTTTTTTCGCGAATTTCTCCAATATTTCTGTTTTCTGATAGCCCCCAGAAGAGTTCTAACTTTTATCATGATGGATCGAATCGCTAAAGTGAAAAACGAAAGACTTATATGAGTCAAAGTTAGAAATTTTGAGTAAAACTTTTTTCGCGAATTTTTCCAATATTTCTGTGTTCTGATAGCCCACAGAAGAGTTCTAACTTTTATCATGATCGATCGAATTGGCTAAAGTGAAAAACGTATGCGTTATATCAGTCAAAATTCGAAATATTTGAGAAAAATTTTTTTTGCGAATTTCTCCAATATCTCTGTGTTCTGATAGCCCCCAGAAGACTTCTAACTTTTATCATGATGGATCGAATCGCTAAAGTGAAAAACGAAAGAGTTATATCAGTCAAAGTTCGAAATATTTGAGTAAAATTTTTTTTGCGAATTTCTACAATATTTTTGTGTTCTGATAGCCAACAGAAGAGTTTTAACTTTTTTCATGATGGATTGAATCGCTAAAGTGAAAAACTAAAGACTTATATCAGACCAAAATTTTTGAGAGAAATTTTTTTTGCGAATTTCTCCAATATCTCTGTGTTTTGATAGCCCCCAGAAGAGTTCAAACTTTTATGATGATGGATCGAATCGCTAAAGTGAAACACGAAAGTCTTATATCAGACCAAAATTTTTGAGAAAAACTTTTTTTGCGAATATCTCCAATATCTCTGTGTTGTGATAGCCCCCAGAAGAGTTCTCACTTTTATCATGATGGCTCGAATCGCTATAGTGAAAAACGAAAGACTTATATCAGACCAAAATTTTTGAGAGAAACTTTTTTTGCGAATTTCTCCAACATCTCTGTGTTTTGGTAGCCCCCAGAAGAGTTCAAACTTTTATGATGATGGATCGAATCGCTAAAGTGAAACACGAAAGACTTATATCCGAACAAAATTTTTGAGAAAAATTTTTTTTGCGAATTTCTCCAATATCTCTGTGTTTTGATAGCCCCCAGAAGAGTTCAAACTTTTCTGATGACGGATTGAATCGCTAAAGTGAAACACGAAAGACTTATATGCGATCGAAATATTTGAGAAAAACTTTTTTTTCGAATTTCTCCAATATTTCTGTGTTCTGATAGCCCCCAGAAGATTTCAAACTTTTATGATGACGGATCGAATCGCTAAAGTGAAACACGAAAGACTTATATCAGTCAGAGTACGAAATTTTTGAGTAAAATTTTTTTTGCCACTTTCTCCAATATTTCTGTGTTCTGATAGCCCCCAGAAGAGTTCAAACTTTTATGATGATGGATCGAATCGCTAAAGTGAAAAACGAAAGAGTTATATCAGTCAAATTACGATATATTGAGTAAAATTGTTTTTGCGAGTTTCTCCAATATTTCTGTGTTCTGATAGCCCCCAGAAGAGTTCTCACTTTTATCATGATGGCTCGAATCGCTATAGTGAAAAACGAAAGAGTTATACCAGACCAAAATTTTTGACTAAAATTTTTTTTCGAGTTTCTCCAATATTTCTGTGTTCTGTTAGCCCCCAGAAGAGTTCTCACTTTTATCATGATGGCTCGAATCGCTATAGTGAAAAACGAAAGACTTATATCAGACCAAAATTTTTGAGAATAATTTTTTTTGCGAATTTCTCCAATATCTTTGTGTAGTGATAGTCCCCAGAAGGGTTCAAACTTTTATCATGATGGATCGAATCGCTAAAGTGAAAAACGAAAAAGTTATATCAGTCAAAGTTCGACATATTTGAATAAAACTTTTTTTGCGAATTTCTTCAATATCTCTGTGTTCTGATAGCCCCCAGAAGAGTTCAAAGTTTTATGATGATGGATTGAATCGCTAAAGTGAAACAGGAAAGACTTATGTCAGTCAGAGTTCGAAATTTTTGACTAAAATTTTTTTTACGAGTTTCTCCAATATTTCTGTGTTCTGATAGCCCCCAGAAGAGTTCAAACTTTATCATGATGGATCGAATCGCTAAAGTGAAAAACGAAAGAGTTATATCAGTCAAAGTTCAAAATATTTGAGTAAAATTTTTTTTGCGAATTTCTCCAATATTTTTGTGTTCTGATAGCCAACAGAAGAGTTTTAACTTTTTTCATGATGGATTGAATCGCTAAAGTGAAAAACTAAAGACTTATATCAGACCAAAATTTTTGAGAGAAATTTTTTTTGCGAATTTCTCCAATATCTCTGTGTTTTGGTAGCCCCCAGAAGAGTTCAAACTTTTATGATGATGGATCGAATCGCTAAAGTGAAAAACGAAAGACTTATATCAGTCAAAGTTCGAAATTTTTGAGAAAAACTTTTTTTGCGAATATCTCCAATATCTCTTTGTTGTGATAGCCCCCAGAAGAGTTCAAACTTTTATCATGTTAGAACGAATCGCTAAAGTGAAAAACGCAAGAGTTTTATCAGTCAAAGTTCGAAATATTTGAGTAAAACTTTTTTTGCGAATTTCTCCAATATCTCTGTGTTGTGATAGCCCCCAGAAGAGTTCAAACTTTTATGATGATTGATCGAATCGCTAAAGTGAAACACCAAAGACTTATATCAGACCAAAATTTTTGAGAAAAATTTTTTTTTCGAATTTCTCTAATATTTCTGTGTTCTGATAGCCCCCAGAAGGGTTCAAACTTTTATCATGATGGATCAAATCGCTAAAGTGAAACACGAAAGACTTATGTCAGTCAGAGTTCGAAATTTTTGACTAAAATTTTTTTTGCGAATTTCTCCAATATCTCTGTGTTCTGATAGCCCCCAGAAGAGTTCAAACTTTTATCATGATGGATCTTATCGCTAAAGTGAAAAACGAAAGAGTTATATCAGACCAAAATTTTTGAGAGAAACTTTTTTTGCGAATTTCTCCAATATCTCTGTGTTCTGATAGCCCCCAGCAGAGTTCTAACTTTTATGATGATAGATTGAATCGCTAAAGTGAAACAGGAAAGACTTATGTCAGTCAGAGTTCGAAATTTTTGAGTAAAATTTTTTTTGCGAATTTCTCCAATATCTCTGTGTTCTGATAGCCCCCAGATGAGTTCTAACTTTTATCATGACGGATCGAATCGCTAAAGTGAAACACGAAAGGCTTATATCAGTCAGAGTACGAAATTTTTGAGTAAAATTTTTTTTGCCAGTTTCTCCAATATTTTTGTGTTCTGATAGCCAACAAAGGAGTTTTAACTTTTTTCATGATCGATTGAATCGCTAAAGTGAAAAACGAAAGACTTATATCAGACCAAAATTTTTGAAAAAAATTTTTTTTGCAAATTTCTCCAATATCTCTGTGTTCTGATAGCCCCCAGAAGAGTTCTAACTTTTATCATGTTGGATCGAATCGCTAAAGTGAAAAACGAAAGACTTACATCAGTCAAAGTTCAAAATTTTTAAGTAAAATTTTTTTTGCGATTTTCTCCTATATTTCTGTGTTCTGATAGCCCCCAGATGAGTTCTAACTTTTATCATGACGGATCGAATCGCTAAAGTGAAAGACGGAAGACTTACACCATTTTTTTTTTTTTTTTTTTGTTTACAGAGAGGAAATGCGTTACCGCATACCCCAGGCCCCGGGGGAGGCCTGGTGGTTATGTGGGGCTCTTCCCTGCCGACTAACGTGTCGACGGGGACATACCCACTAAAACCTCTCCGGGTGTCCTGCCCTGGTCCTTGACTGGGGGGGCTCCAGGAACGCGTGCAGCATACTTCCGGAGCCCCCCCGGACCGAGTCGGTCGAGGCCGACTCAGCACGCCGGGGGCACCCTGATGAGGGTTCCCCGGCAGGGCCGTTATACCAAGCCGGTCTCAGGTCGGGGGAGAGGGACACCAGCCCTCCCCCGCCTCTTCCCCTTGGAATGTTTACAGGAGGGTAAAGCCCGGGAGTCCGGCCCCCCGGCCGGACATCCCGGGCCCCTTCGCGCCTGATCTGTCAGGCGCGGCGGGCGTTTTCACCCACGTGAGGGGGGGAGGATTGCCTCCTCTCTCCCCCTCACCCCGGCGAGGCGCTTGCGGGGGAGCGATGGCGCGTTGTAACGCGCGGTCGCCCCCCCGGACCGTTAGGTCAGATCCGCCTCGCCGGGCTCAATGGCAGCACGGTGGGCCCTCCTCCCGCGGCTGCGCGTTCCGAAAGCCGGGCCGGCAGCCGCAGGGGAGGAGGGTCGCTCCCTTTCGTCATTTCCGCGGCGGTCGCCATCGTCCCTCTCCTCCAAGGTGGCGGGGAGGGTGGGGGCGACCGCCACGGCTCTTCTGCCCCTCCGCCTCCGTACAGCAGGGCCACTAGGGCCCGGAGGACGGGGGGCAGTTTTTCTTCGCCTAGGCGGCCGGGGCGGGAGCCAAGTTGGGTCATGGCTCTCGTCCCTGCCGCCCCTGCCACTGTTGGCGTTGCCAGGGGGCATTCGTCCCCCCGGCCGCCTCTCTCTCACCTTCTCGGCCTCCTCCTTCTGCAGCATTACTTGCTCGCAGAAGGAGGAGACCGCTTTCCAGGCACTCTCCCTGCCGACCATCTGACCAATGATGGCCGGCAGGGTGAGGTCATCTCCCACTTCGGCCCTCAGGACTCCGCGCAGCCCTTCCCACGCTGGACACTCTTCCAGCGTGTGCTGCGCGGAGTCCCGGGCGGCGCCACAGTGATGGCACCGTGTCGTCGGTTCCTTCCTTATCCTGCACAGGTACTCACCGAAGCAGCCATGCCCGATGAGCACCTGTGTCGTCCTGTAGGACAAGCCGCCAAACGGGCGGCCCACCCAATCGTCCAGGTGTGGTAGGACGGCCTCCAAGATCCGAGATCCGGCCGCCGGCGGGTTGTCGATGAGGCTCCTTTTCCATGCTCTCATCACCCGCCGACGGGCCCTCTCCCGTAGCAACGCAGCGGCCCTGGGGGTAACTACCCCCCCCTCGAGGCGGATGGCTTTTGCCCTGGCGTAAGTCCACGCCAGGGCATCGGCCGTATACTCCGCCGGGGGGAGCCCCGCCAGGGCCATGATTGCCGCGTTGGGAGCGGTGCTGAACGCGCGCGTGACTCTCCGTGCCAGCCGCCGCTGCACATCGTGCAACACCTTCTTAATGCGGCGGCTGGCCAGCGCCTCGCGGAACCACACCGGGGCTCCATACAGTGCCCCGGACATGACCGCGAGGGCATACGCGCATCTAGCACCTACCCTCGGACCCCGGAGGTTGGGCATCAACCCGTTGAGGGCATCCACCCTCCTGCCCAACCGCTGGGCCTGCTGGTCAAAGTGACCAGCGAAAGTCCAGCGACCGTCCAGGTGCAACCCAAGATATTTCAGGGTTGCACCTACCTGAACACGGGTGTTGTCCACCAGGACGAAGGCCTGGGGCGGTACCCCGGAGGAGCCATCATGAAAAAAGATGGCCTCTGTCTTCTCCGGGGCCACCCTCAGGCCCAGGCCTTTAATGGCACCGACGACACAGGCCACAGCCCAGTCGCCACTCGCGACTGCTCTTCCCCAGGAGGTCCCCCCCGCTACTATGAACGTGTCGTCGGCGTAGCCTACGACATAGCAGCGAGGGGGGAGAGCCGTGCGGAGCACTTTGTCATACGCGGCGTTCCATAGCAGGGGGCCCAACACGGACCCCTGCGGAACGCCACAAGACACGTCCCTCCGCTGCTGGAGTCCGTCTTTATCGCGGAACTCCAGCTCCCTCTCTCGGAAATAGTCCCGAACGATGGCGACGAGGTAGGGCGGCAAGCAAAAATGCTCACTCAGCGCCGCCACCACCTCGCCCCATGGGAGACTATTGAATGCGTTGGCGATATCCAAGGATATCGCCAACGCCACCATCCCGTCCCCCGTTAGGGACTCCGAGAGGGACCGGACTTGACGTATTGCGTCAATTGTCGATTGCGCCTCTCGGAACCCGTATTGTTCGGGGGACAGCTCAGGACCATTCCGAGCCATATGCCGGATGATGCGGTTAGCGATTATTCGCTCAAAAATCTTGCCCGCATCATCCAGCATACAGAGGGGCCTGTACGCGGAGGGACTCTCCGCGGGAAGACTTACACCAGTCAAAGTTCGAATTCTTTGAGTAATATTTTTTTTGCCAATTTCTCCAATATTTCTGTGTTCCGATAGCCCCCAGAAAATTTATAACTTTTATCATGATGTATCGAATCGCTAAAGTGAAAAACGAAAGACTTATATCAGTCAAAGTTCGAAATTTTTGAGTAAAATTTTTTTTGCCATTTTCTCCAATATTTCTGTTCTGATAGCCCCCAGAAGATTTCTAACTTTTATCATGATGGATCGAATCGCTAAAGTGAAAAACGAAAGACTTATATCAGTCAAAGTTCGAAATTTTTGAGTAAAATTTTTTTGCCATTTTCTCCAATATTTCTGTGTTCTCATAGAACCCAGAAGAGTTCTACCTATTATCACGATTGATCGAATCGCTAAAGTGAAAAACGAAAGACTTATATCAGTCAAAGTTCGAAATTTTGAGTAAAATTTTTTTTGCTATTTTCTCCAATATTTCTGTGTTCTCATATCCAGCAGAAGAGTTCTACCTTTTATCACGATTGATCGAATCGCTAAAGTGAAAAACGAAAGACTTACATCAGTCAAAGTTCGAAATTTTGAGTAAAATTTTTTTTTCGAATTTTTCCAATATTTCTGTGTTCTGATAGCCACCCGAAGAGTTCTGATTTTATGATAATGGATCGAATCGCTAAAGTGAAAAACGAAAGACTTATATCAAAGTTCGAAATTTGTGAGTAAAATTTTTTTCGCGAATTTCTCCAATATTTCTGTGTTCTGATAGCCCCCAGAAGAGTTCTAACTTTTATCACGATTGATCGAATCGCTAAAGTGGAAAACGAAAGACTTATATCAGTCAAAGTTCGAAATTTTGAGTAAAATTTTTTTTGCGAATTTCTCCAATACTTCTGTGTTCTGATAGCCCCCAGAAGAGTTCTAACTTTTATTATAATGAATCGAATCGCTAAAGTGAAAAACGAAAGAGTTATATCTTTCAAAGTTCGAAATTTTTTAGTAAAATTTTTTTTGCGAATTTTTCCATTATTTTTGTGTTCTGATAGCCCCCAGAAGAGTTCTAACTTTTATCATGACGGATCGAATCGGTAAAGTGAAAAACGAAAGACTTATATCAGTCAAATTTCGAAATTTTTGAGTAAAACTTGCTTTGCGATTTTCTCCAAAATCTCTGTGTTCGGATAGCCCCCAAAATAGTTTTAACTTTTATCATAATGGAACGAATCGCTAAAGTGAAAAACGTAAGACTTATATCAGTCAAAGTTCGAAATTTTTAAGTAAAATTTTTTTTGAGATTTTCTGCAATATTTCTGTGTTCTGATAGCCCCCGGAAGAGTTCTACCTTTTATCACGATTGCTCGAATCGCTAAAGTGAAAAGCGTAAGACTTATATCAGTCAAAGTTCGAAATTTTTGAGTAAAACTTTCTTTGCGAATTTCTCCAAAATCTCTGGGTTCGGATAGCCCCCAGAAGATTTAAATCTTTTATCATGATGGATCGAATCACTAAAGTGAAAAACGTAAGACTTATATCAGCCAAAGTTCGAAATTTTTAAGTAAAATTTTTTTTGCGATTTTCTCCAATATTTCTGTGTTCTGATAGCCCCCGGAAGAGTTTTAACTTTTATCACGATTGATCGAATCGCTAAAGTGAAAAACGAAAGACTTATATCAGTCAAAGTTCGAAATTTTGAGTAAAATTTTTTTTGCGAATTTCTCCAATACTTCTGTGTTCTGATAGCCCCCAGAAGAGTTCTAACTTTTATCATAATGAATCGAATCGCTAAAGTGAAAAACGAAAGACTTATATCAGTCAAAGTTCGAAATTTTTGAGTAATATTTTTTTTGCCAATTTCTCCTATATTTCTGTGTTCTGATAGCCCCCAGAAGATTTATAACTTTTATCATGATGGATCGAATCGCTAAAGTGAAAAACGTAAGACTTATATCAGTCAAAGTTCGAAATTTTTGAGTAAAGTTTGTCGCAAAGTGCATGCCAAACGCCAATTTGCCGTGTCAACAGCGACAGAGAGGAACCTGAGAGAGGCCACAGCGGCCTGTTTCCTATAACGCTTAGAAACTCCCGTACACTAGTGACGCACATCCATTCTGGCCAGAATGGGAACTACGTGTCACATCCATTTTGCAACCCGCCGTTAAAAACAGTGTGGATGATCTCTCGACAAATGGATGTAGGTTGTTGTCCGTGCTAACATCCATTTTGCTGTAAATAAAATCTGACGCGTATCGCGTGTGTTGCATGCAGAACAGGGGTCGAGAATGTGCACAAATGATTAATTACGTCTACTTTCGCGTAATTTTTTATTTATTATAATCTAAATTATTTACATTAACATTGATATTAATAAATATCAATACGTTTATGCCCATATTTTTACTTAAAAAGAATGTTTAATAGTAACAGAGAGAATTTGGTTCTTTAATAAAGTAACATTCATTTTACGCAGTACTTAAAAAATAATGGATGTTAGCACGGACAACAACCTACATCCATTTGTCGAGAGATGGATGTGAGTTGTTGTCCGTGCTAACATCCACACTGTGTTTAACGGCGTGTTGCAAAATGGATGTGACACGTAGTTCCCATTCTGGCCAGAATGGTTGTGCGTCACTAGTGTACGGGAGTTTCGAAGCGTTATAGGAAAAAGGCCGCTGTGGCCTCTCTCAGGTTCCTCTCTGGTTACAGTTATTGAAATTGTGTAATCTAATAAAAATGATATACGTTTATTAAAAAAAAGAATGTGTGAAATCTTTTAAAGTGCGCCTATTATAAAAAGAATATACTTTTTTTTATGAGAAAATTTTATTAAAATAAAAATTTTTTTATGTACAAAAACATGGCGCTGCTAGATAGAAAAAGCAGAAAAGACATAGGAAAGAATGCAATAAATGTAACACTTGTAAGATATGCGTTATAAAAGAAATTTGCGAAATAAGTTTTAGTTTCTTTAACATTTAAGTAATTCTTATCGTAAGTTAAACTTAAGATACAACTTGAATTTTATTAAAAAAAATAAAGATTCTGTTAAAATATAAATTATTTAGGTTAAATTAGATTACAAAATTTTAATATATTATTTATTTTCAATTAAATACCACTTGGTTTGGAAGATTTTCAATGACAATACAGAGATAGTAGCAATTAGGTTTTGTACAGAGATTATTCAATTCTTCTCATTGCTTTTCCTATCTAGCAGCGCCATGTTTTTGTACATAAAAAAATTTTTATTTTAATAAAATTTTCTCATAAAAAAAAGTATATTCTTTTTATAATAGGCGCACTTTAAAAGATTTCACACATTTTTTTTTTTTTAATAAACGTATATCATTTTTATTAGATTACACAATTTCAAAATAAGTTGCGTGCAACACACATAGGCGCTTTTTTTTACCTTTTTTCGAAAAGGTAATTTTGTACTGATATCACGCGTTTTGTAGTGTTAAGCAATATGTATTTTTTTTTTTTTTCTGTAATAAGACATGATTTACATTATTACTTTTATGGAATCAAATACATACCAATTGGGTTAAAATAGGAAAATTTTTCAATGAAAATATAAAGTAGTACTACTTGGATTTTGTAGAATTAAATTAGCATAAAAAATTTTTTCTGTTAAAATACAAAAATAATATCACTTGGGTTTAGAAGAAAAATAAAGATAAAGTGCACGCACACGCATATTTGGTGCCTTTCTTTACCTTTTTTTGAAAAGGTAATTTTATACTGATATCATGCGTTTTGCAGTGTCAAGCAATTTGTATTTTTTTGTAATAAAAGACATGATTTCAACTTGGCAATTTCAAATTGTAAGAAAAAAAAATAGAATAAAATGTAATATTGTAATTCACAAAGATATATTAAAGTTCAAGATATTACGACATGGGCTGGCATAGTAAGTTTTTCAATTAACACAGAAATAGTACCACTTGAGTTTTGCAGAAAAAAATAAAAGTTTTTAGGTGCGCGCACATACACTTGGTGCCTTTTCTTACCTTTTTTTTGAAACGGTAATTTTGTACTGATTATTCTTAACCGGGCGGAAAACGGATTAAAAGATTGTTCGCTCCACCGAAATCGCCGTGACGGAATGGTCAGTTGCGTTAAGTGACAACTACTATTCAGGTTAGATGAAGGTGCATGACATGATTGATTGAATATAGCTAATATAATATAATAGCAAACGCCTCTCTGTGTCGAAAATATGTACTGGACAAGAAAATCTTAGCGACGATGACGTTTCTTAAATGTAAAAATTGAGATTTGGACTTTGCGTCGCGATATCTCCGTTCGTAGGGCACGGAGAGAAAAAATAAAAACACTTTTATTATACAAGTCGAGGCCAAGCTATCGTTTGAGACTACTCAGAACTTGATCGGTTCAGCCGTTACTGAGATCTGATAATCTCGCATGCTTGGAACTCGCTGACTCGCGTAAAAGAGGGTCGGTCTGCGACTCGCTTCTCCTACATAAGCGCGAGTCGCGACCGCGCCTCTAGATAGATGTTCTGCGTATCTATAAAAGTAGCTCGAGTTTATTACTACGTCTGGAGGATGTTTGAGGAAGAAACGACACAATATATGAACGTTTAACAAGAATAGGAACTCTTTTAATAATCTTAATACTCAGTACAATATAGCACGTGGTAAGTGAACGGTTCGACTCGTAACTCGTAACTCGTAACAGTCTTCTTCTCTCTCTCAGGTGTTCATAAAAGCATTCAATCCGGCTTGTCCAATAGGCGTACGCCACAGCTAATCCCCCCTCAGTAGCTCCATATCTGGAGTCACGAAACTAACTCTGTGTCCTGGCTGCTTTTGATTTACTTTTGGTATTCTTGAAGGTCCTTGGATAGGGGCGTCGCGTATGGGCGTCTGAGTTACGTCCGCTCTCTCTATGAATGCCGGTTTGAGCCTGTCTGTGTTGATCACCGCCGGCTGGCCTTTGTAGTTGACTCTGTACAAAAAATCAGACAGTCTTTCGATTACCTCAAAAGGTCCTTCGTATGGCTGTTCTAAGGGTCCTTTTGGACG
This sequence comes from Solenopsis invicta, assembly GCF_016802725.1. Lineage (NCBI taxonomy): Eukaryota > Metazoa > Arthropoda > Insecta > Hymenoptera > Formicidae > Solenopsis > Solenopsis invicta. The sequence continues at coordinate 18,353,867 of NC_052665.1, forward strand.
ATCGATCCTGACGAAGACGTGGGAGCAGTCTTCCAGTTCTCTATGAGTGAAGGTCCTCTGCTTGATATGATGCGCTGCCGGCATCGGTCTTATCTGCCTTATCCTCTCTCGCAACTTTTGTGTAAACATCTCCGGATGTCCTCTTGGTTCGTCATCTATGAAGTATTCTCCTGGTAGTCGTAACGTTGTTCCAAAGACCATTTCTGCTGCCGATGTTTTAATATCCTCCTTCCAGCTGTTTCGAAGTCCTAGCAACACCATAGGAAGTGCGTCCACCCACTCTTTCGTGCCTTGGCACTTGATTGCCGCTTTAAGTGAACGATGCCATCGTTCTATCATACCGTTGGCCTGGGGGTGGTATGCTGTCGTCCGAATTCTTCGACTCCCTATGAGCTTAGTCATTGATTCAAATATCAGTGATTCGAACTGTGATCCTCTGTCCGTTGTGATCACACTGGGTGCTCCAAATCTCGCGACCCAAGTCCTGAAGAATGCGTCTGTGATTGTATCCGCGGTAGTGTTAGCTATTGGTGTGGCTTCTGGCCATCTTGTCGTTCTGTCGATTATGGTCAGACAATATTTATATCCTTTTGAGTTCGGCAACGGTCCCACTATATCCATATGCACGTGTTGAAATCGGTCTTCTGGGATCGGTATCTGTTCCGGCCTCCTGTGATTATGTCTGTGTATTTTTTATTTTTGACACGGTAAACAAGTCTTAGCCCAGTAAGCAATATCTTTTTGCATCCTTGACCAGACGAATCTTTGTGCGATCATCTTCTTTGTTGTTCTTCCACTTGGGTGTGCCAAATTATGTGTGTTGTCGAATATTCGCTTCCGTAATGTTTTAGGTACGTAGATCCGTATTTCTTTGTTGACGTCACAGTAGATGGTTTTCTCTCCTCCGTCCAAACGAAATTGTTTTAATGAAAGGGATGTCTCCGTCCGTAATAATGTCTTCAGTTCCTCGTCCTTTTGTTGTTCTTCGTAAAGTTCTTCTGTCGAGACGATCACTGGCATGTTAATTTCATTTATTCTTGACAGAGCATCAGCGACTTGGTTCTTGTCTCCTGCAATGTAGACTATGTTAGTGGTTATCTGATTTATAAAATCCAGTTGCCTTCTTTGTCTTTCTGAAGCTTTGTCTAAAGCTTGTGAGAATGCATATTGTAACGGTCTGTGGTCCGTTAGAACGGTCACATCTTGTCCTTCTGCGAAATGTCGAAAGAATTTTAGTGTTAAATATATTGCTAAGAGCTCTCTGTCATACGTACTGTAGCGTTGCTGTGTCTCTGACATTTTCTTGGAAAAGAAACCTAATGGCTTGTGTTCTCCGTTTTGCTCTTGTTCTAACACTGCACCTACGGCTACGTTCGATGCATCAGTTTTGAGAAAAAGTTTAGCGTTTTCCTTTGGATGAACTAACAGCGTATTTTCGCTTAGGCGATTTTTGCTCTCTTGAAAAGCTTCTTCCGCTTCTTGAGTCCATTCCACCGGGCGTTTGTCGTGTTTCTTAGCTCCTATGAGGTATTTATTTAAGGGTGCTAATATAGCTGCCGCATCTTTGATGAATCTGTGGTAAAAATTAATCATTCCGAGGTATCTTCTGAGTTCACTGATGTTTTTCGGTTTTTCGAACTCTATTATTGCTTTGACTCTGTCGGCAGTTGGGTGTATACCATCTTTATTTATTGTATATCCGAGGTATTCTACCTCTCGTTCCGCAAACTTGCTTTTGGCTACGTTGATTGATAGGCCGTAATCCTTTAAACGTTGAAATACCAGCTCGAGATGTTTTCGATGTTCCTCTTCGTCTTTAGATGCCACTAGCAGATCGTCGATTTAGCTGCGGCAAAAGTCAAGCCCCCTAAGTACTGTGTCCAGAAATCTTTGAAAGGTTTGCGCCGCGTTGCGCAATCCAAATGGCATTCTGTTGAATTCATATAAACCAAATGGCGTGGTTACTGCAGTTTTATGGCGGTCTTCCTCGGCCACTGGAATTTGATAATATGCTTTTATTAAATCTATTTTGCTGAAAATTGTGCACCCGTGCAATTGATGCGTGATATCCTGTATATGCGGAAGCGGGTACTTATCTGCAACTGTCGTGCTGTTTAATCTTCGGAAATCTCCGCATGGCCTCCATTCTCCGCTATTTTTCTGGACGAGGACTTTAATGGACTTGCCCATTGCGATGAAGAGGGTTGGCATATCCCTTGCGCCAACATAGTTTCGAATTCTCGTTTTGCAGCCGCGTACTTCGCCGGGGTTAATCTACGTGGCCTCTCTGCAGTTGGTTGTCCTTTAGTGCCAATATAATGTTTCACGTTGTGTGTGGTCTTCTTAAGTGCAGTAGGTCGAGTGATTTCGATGTATTTGCTTAGAAGTTCTTTAATTCTGCAGTCTTCATTAATTGTTGCAATTTTTGTATGCTTCCCCACTGCTAAACGAGCTGTCACCTTTAGCGAGGTTAGTTCGTCAATCAGTCTTCTATTTTTGAGATCTGGCAGAATTCCATGGTGCGCTAAAAAATCTGCGCCTACAATTGGTTGAACAACGTCGGCTACAATAAATTGCCATCTGAACGGGCGTCGCAAGCCTAAATCTAAGACGCGTGTCCGGTTACCATAGATTTTTATAATAGTGTTATTTGCTGCGAATAACTGAAAATCTGTGGGTTGGAGTGCTCCTCTCACTAGTCTTTTTGGGATGACTGACATATCCGCTCCAGTATCTATTAAATATGTAATGCCATCTTTCTTATCTGTTATAGCCAGACGTTTGCTTTTTGTTGATCCGCCGACGGCCGTCTGGATTCGTGGCGGCGATTTTAGTTTTCCAACGATTTTGTTTTGTCGTACGAACATGGGGGGGGGGTGCACTTAAATGCTTTATCTCCGAACTTGTTATGGTAGTAACAATATTCCGATGACTTATTGCTGTCATTGTTACCTCGTTGTTTTGCGCGGCCTCGGCTTGGTGTTCGTCCACGGGATCCGCTACGTTGCCTGTCCCTTAGTGCAAGCTTCTTAACTTGTTGTTTCAATTCTACTATTTCTTTTAGTAGCTTGTCGGAATTATTTTGTCCTCCGCTGACTGCTTGAATTGTTGATGAAGATGGTCTAGCCATTTCTATTATCTTGTCCGCTTGTGCCGCTAATTTTGCTAAATCTTGAACTTCGCTGATCGCCAGTATCGTACGCACATTTTCTGGGAGTTGTTCCATGAATATGGATTTCAAAATATCGTCTGTCACTTGACCTGCTGCCAGATTACGTACTCGCTGGAGAAAGATCGAGGGTTTCTCGTCTCCTATCTCATGTGAACCTAAGAGTTTTCTGATTTTTGTTGCACTAGTCTCGCCTAAGACCGTGCAGATGCGTTCCTTCAGCGTCGAATATTTGTCTTGAGCTGGCGGGTTAGCTATTAGGTCGGCCACTAACGGAAGGACGGACTGGTCTACGTGCAGCACCACATAGCGAAACTTTAATCATCGCCGGTTATACGATGTATCGCGAAAGCAGCTTCCACCTGCGCAAACCACAAGGCTGGATTATCTTTCCAAAACGGGGATAAACGTCTGTGCAGCGCTGATGTTTCCGTCTGGTGGTCCGCCGCCGCCGGTGTTCATTGTTCCTAGATTGAGGTTAGCCGGCTCACCGATGGGAGATAAGTTTGAGGTTTTCGTGTCTTCTTCTTTCTGCCTGGTCGGCGAGTGCTCTATCGGCATTACTTCGGCCTCCTGACTCGCACCGTGTATCTTTATACGGGCGACACGTGCTCGTGTTGTAACGGGGTCACCAATATAGATGTTCTACGTATCTATAAAAGTAGTTCGAGCTTATTACTACGTCTGGAGGATGTTTGAGGAAGAAACGACACAATATATGAACGTTTAACAAGAATAGGAACTCTTTTAATAATCTTAATACTCAGTACAATATAGCACGTGGTAAGTGAACGGTTCAACTCGTAACTCGTAACTCGTAACAGTCTTCTTCTCTCTCTCAGGTGTTCATAAAAGCATTCAATCCGGCTTGTCCAATAGGCGTACGCCACACAGTATCGGCTATTAGAAACCAACCTTTATATATATATATTGACTAACTGACCAATGGTAACGGTTATTATTAAAGAACCTCGAAGAGAGAATTGCCAACTGAGGTCACTGGCCGATTCTGTGATTGGCTGGCGGAAATGTATAAATTTTGCATTGCGACGTCAATGCGTTGACAAGCTTCGTCGCGAGAAACCATCGATGATTCCGCGAGATGCGTGCCGGCGAGTGCATTGACGTCGCAATGCAAAATCTGCACATTTCCGCCAATCACAGAGTCGGTCACGTAACCCCCTTTGGCAATTTTCTCTTCTAGAGGTTCTCTAGTATTAACGAATCGCCCCGGTGCTTGATATTACAAATAGCTCCAACATCAACTGTGCGCATTCTTATGAATGATCGACAAAAATAGACATCACACAGCGAAAAATAAACACGAAATGTTTCAAATACATTCAACTGGACACGATACATTCAAAGTTTTCAAAAAAAACCTTATTATCTTATTTAAATTTTGAAGAAATGCTGACTATCAGAAATTATTTCGACTGTCGCAAAACACATTTTTCACTACTATGATTTCAATATAGCGCCGTTGCTAACAAAACTTTGCAACATCGTTACATTAGGACGTGTTTACAGTATTTAAAATAAATTTTTAATATGTACCCATAAAAAGATATTTCCAAGTATCAAATTACCCCGTCTAACAATTTGCCCCGGTCTCCCCTATATAGTTTTTTTTTGTTTCAGAGAAAGAGAAACGTAAAAGTAGATCTGAAACTTGGTGTCATGAATCCGCTACTGTTTTTTTTTTGATAATTATGTATGGTTGACATTTTAAAAAAAGACGCGTGAGTGCTTACAAATATATTTTTTACTCGTAATGTAGTTCTAAAACTTTTATTCATCGATTTTTTTTTTTATTAACGCGAATCCGTATATATAAAGAACCCAGTCGGCACACAAATTCAAAAAGAATTAAAAAAGAATTCAGATTTATATCATCAATTTAGTGTTCATTTTAAAATGCAGAATTCTTTTTTTGAAAAGAGTTCTTTTTGCATTTGAAAATGAATTTTGAATGATGACATAAGTCTGAATTCTTTTTGAATTCTCTGTGCCGACTGGAAATGTATAAAATAATCATAAAGTATTGTACTTATGTCCATTTACTAACGTAGATTAGTCTGGGTTTAACTTATTTTCTTCTAATTCTTAGAATTAGAAAGAAAATAAAAAGAATGTTAAATCCCAAAATCAAAATTAATCTAAATTAGTGTAAATAGATGTTAATAGGGAATAATTGACTTCTTATATTTATTTCCACTAACATAGAATAATTTTGATCTTTTAATTTTAAGAGAAACAAGTGTAACTTATAATGCTTTTAACTCTTTTAATTTATAGAAGTAAAAAAAGATAAAGAACAAGTTAAACTGAGATAAAAATTATTAATCTATATTGATAGAAATTAATATTAATCTTAATATAGTATCTCTATTATCTTTTTGATAATTATATGTTGTATTCACACTAATCTAATTTTTTTTTTTTTTTTGTTAACGTGACAATTTTTTAGTTACACAAACATATTTATTAAATTTTCTTTTAATCCGCATATAATACACAATACATATAATTCACATATAATCCACATATATAAAAAATAAAAAAAAATCTATTATGGGAATTAGATTATGGGAATTATAGTCATCTTGTTATTGATTAACCCGTTGTGGTTACACCTCCAAAAAATAACGTAATGGTTACACTGGGTCCAGTTGACCCGACGCAAAAAAACAGTTGCCATTTGCGTTCCTTTTGATGAATCGACTCAAATCCTTCACGAAAATGAAGTTTAAGACTTCTTCTTCGTAAGCAAATCGTTTATGTATCCTTTATTAAATTTTTTTATTATTGAAACGACACGAGAAAAAAAAATTTGGAAAAATGCCATTTTGTACTAAAAAATTCCTGAAAATTCTAATTTTTGAGTAAAATCAAAGTTATTACCGGGGTTCTACTCCAGAAGTAGTATACTTTTAAGGAAAAAATAGTATTATATCGAGCTTTTCAAAAAGTATATTTATTTTGAAGATTGAAGTTGGTAATTGTAATGAAAATCACGAAATGACATAAATCAATGTTGAAGGAGTAAAATAATGTGAAGAAATTTTTTTTTGTGTCAAAAACTATATAATAAAATATATATATATATATATATATATATATATATATATATATATAAAATTATATATGGCCTTGGGTCATCTAGACCCAGTGTAATCACAACGGGTTAAACATAATAGTTTTGTAATGTTTTCGTATGTATAACATTTACAGATTTGAGAAATTTTATTTCATAATTAAAATATACATATTAATAAATGTAACTTAAAAATTAAATTTTTTTATGCATGTATTCTTATTCTTTTCTATTTATTTTAATCATTTATGTATATGTATATATTTTTATATATTATGTGCTACAAAAATATTTTCACAAAAGCATTCATGTACCGTTAGTTTTAGATCTTGCATTTATCAATTTTTTCTGTTTAGTAACAAGACAATATTTTACCAACTACACAAACATTTTTTTTATTTGCACGTAATATATAAATTTTATTGTATATCGTAAATTAATATTACATTTTTAATTTAAATGTTGAAGGAAGGAACCATCTGCGAACGAGCGAGCGTTAAGCACATTTTAACGCTTTTTGTTAATTATTAATTGTCAATATATTATTACTAGTATTATATATGTGTATATATATATATTTATCATTACACCAATGATCTGTAGAATTAATTATAGAGATTAGTTATAGAGAGAAAAATAGAGAAAGGTAAATCGTCGCAATTGATAGCGCAAACACAATATTCGAGAGCAATTGTATGGATGACGAGTCTGGCAGTTGGTTTTCCTCGGGTGGTATCGTGTTATTTGCCAAAGCTGCATTAATGGATTTCATTAAGGGATAATGACCTCCATCGAATAAAGTCATGTCACTGTGCAGTGATGTGCATTTGCCTCGAAAATCGTCCGTGTCAATGCTCCATACCATAACACCCGCCAATTTCTGTCTCTTTGCATATTCCACCTAAAAAAATTCATTAGCATCAGAATTGGTTAACATTATTGATAGTGTTTTCAGATTCCCAAGTTTGCATATAAAAAAAAAACGAAAAGCATAAAGTTTAATTAAGTTAATATATGTTACTTTGATTTAATTTCTCTTTCATAATAAAGCGAGATAACATTAAAAAATAATTAATGTCTATTTTTTATGTATTTTTTACAGATAGCCGATTACTGCAGAAAAACTATTCTGTTTGTCTGTCTGAATTTTTTTAACATTTGAAACTTATAACGCTGGTTCTATATAGACGTAACTTATTAATTAACATTAATTATCATAATTATTAATTAGTATAATTACACGTGTATCTAAATATATAAATAATAATTATAATTAATTATAAATTGTATATGAGATTCTTATATTAAATTCTGGGAACATGTCGGGAAGAAAATTAGATATCGATAAAATATTATTTTTTACGGAAAATACAGAAGAAATACCTTAGCAATCATGGCTTTGATATCATCGTAAACTACAACATGGTCCCTTTTAATCGCATAAGCTGTGCTGCTCTCATTATCCCATCCAGTTGTCCAATCTTGCGGATATAACACCAAAGCCTCACAAATCTGTATAAAAATGTACAGTTCACTCATAAATAATTTATTTGTATACTTTATATCATATATTTTACGCGTCAATAAAGTATTAATACCTATTTTAAATATGATTATTAGCATAAAAGAATAACAAAACAGTTATTAATGAAATTACAGAATTTGTGGAAAGATATAAACTGTATAGATATAATATAAATATGTGAGCAAACAGCTACCTCATTGAATCCCATAAAGCCTTCTTGGGATGTGTAAGGACCTTTAAATCCAATATCCAAACTGGTTAGACCAATTGGGTTTATTTTATTTATTTTTGGTTCAGTTGTAAGAACGAAAGTTCTTCCGTACATCGCCAGTCCTAAGACTAGTTTCTCGGCTGGAGCTCCTTGTTGCAACAAATACTTTATGGTGTGTTCCTAAATATTGAAAATACATTATTACCATACCGTCAGTTATGCCACTAAATGCTTTAGACTTTAGATCATCTAATATTTGCACAGATATGAAATAATAATGTAATAAACAGAAAATTTTTGTCAAAAGAAAAAAATGGGCGAGTTACTCTAGAATCTGTTGAAGAATATTTTAATGAATGTAATCATTATTTAAAGTTGTAATATAAAAATTAATAAATTATTAAGTTTATTTATTATTAACTTTATTAATAATAAATTATTAACAAAGTTACAATTTAAAGTGTAAATGAGCCGTAATATCATCATTTTCTCAAATTTTTTTATGTCTCTTAAAATTTTTGTTTCTTGAATACTTTTTTAAAAAAATTGATTACGTTGTAATGGACATTTAGTCCGTTTTATTCATTTGAGTGGTGATGTCTTAATTTATATATGTACGTATATATATAAATGTTTCTAGGCAAATATATTTCTTACCACATCTAATTGATCCTTGCTTCGCAATGGTGAATTTGGAAGAACTTGTTTGTTCCATGCTCCATGATAATCATACGCCATTATATGAATATAATCGAGATATTTGGAAATTTCAGGAATATCGTACGCTATATTGATAGTGGAACTGACGGCACTTATAGCTGCGGTTAGCGAAAAGTGATAATTTCTAAAGGCATCCTTTAGCTCCTATTGTAAGGTATAAATAAAAAATTTATTTCTCTATATAGAAAAAACAATAAAATATTTCTTAATGAAAGAAATAGGATCACTGCACCAGTCGCTGAACAATCACCAATAAATGACTATTTCAGAAATATATTAAAATAATAAAACTTTAGAATAATAAATTGTAAATTAATTGATATTTTTTAAATCTAATTTTTATTCAGATTTGATTAAAACATCATTTTTTATTTAAATATGTAATAATATTAAGTAAAACTATAAAATATGTACCTTACTTCAAAAATGTATTTATAATTTAGTATAAGCAAATTTACTATAAGCAAAGTCGAATGTACGTACTACAAGAAAACATTTTTATATTTAATATTTATTAAATCAATATCAAAGAACTTAAAATCGATTGTTTTAGGATCGCGTAATACTAAAATTTTATTTATTGTCTATGTACTATTGTATTTTATTTGTTTTTATTTATATTTTCTGTAGATCAAATATTGGTGCATTCCTTTCTTGTTTGTACCAATAAACGCTATATCAATCATTAACTAGCAAATCGAACGCGAAACGGTTGTACCAGTAAACGATCAGTTATGTTCAAGTGATATCTGCCAAACAGATTATCAAATGATATCATCAAATTAATTTGATATCATCAAATTAAAGATTATTTTGTATATTTATGTACATAGAAGTAAATATTAGCTTTTTTAATTGTTATTATATATTAGTATACTTTAAAAATTTAATTATTATGATTATAAAGCTATTAAGTACATAGTTAAAACAAAAGATTTATTATAAATATAAACAAAGTGATAGTGAGGTTAACTTCCTTTTGTCATTATTTTTCTTTTTAGATTCTTGAATACGATGTCATATAATCAGGCAAAAAATAAAAAAAAAATTGAAATTTACTTATTCACAAGAAGCATTGCAAGATGCTATTAACAGTGTACGTATTGATGGAATAAGCATAAATAAACATCGCAGCTATATAAGATACCAAAAAATACCTTTTTTAACAAGTTACACGATAAAGTATCTATTGAAAGAAAAATGGGGCCTTCGCCTATTCTTTACCCAAAAGAAGAAGAACGAATTAAAATGTGGATTATTCACAAAACAAAGTTAGGATTCCCAATACATACAAGTGATGTACAGGATGCAGTTCAATGCGTTTTAGAAAAAAGTAAACGAGAAAATCCATTTATCAATTAATTTTTGAAAATTTAAAAATTTTTTTGTGCTGAAAATCAATTTCTAAAAATAATTAATTGATTTATTAGAAAGGTTAAATGACATAACTTAGTTTAATATCAAAGAATATTGTTCCTGTAATATTTTTTGTGCAATCTGTTATGTGCAATTTTTTACATGCAATATTAAATAAAAAAAGTTTTAATTAACTACATATGTACTTTCATTTCATTAAAAAGAAATATTCCTTTTATTTTGAAAAGAAAATTTGTACATTGGTCATTCACTAGTACGCATCGGTCATTAATTGATGCTTATTGGTCGTTTACTGGTGTTTTTTACGTTTTTTCATTTTTTAAATCAAAACTATTATTCCCTTCTTATTTTTTAAAGATAATATATGATATTTTTAAAGAACAAATAAGCAGCTTTTAGTATTCAATGGTTGGATATCTTTTTCTCTTTTATGTGCGTACTATAATTTACAAAATGTACGGTAAATTTCTTATTTGTTCATTGACTGGTGTAATGACCCTATAATAAAATATAATATTTCTACCTTCACGAGGCTAACAAAATTCTGTTTATCGTATGAAGCACCACCACGACTTCCAGGAAATTCCCAATCAAGGTCCAGCCCATCGAATCCGTAAGTTCTATTGAGACAAAATTTAATTTAAAAAAAAATCAAAAATATCATAAATTCAACAGCACAATACAGCTAAGAATGTAAAATTAGAACAAAATTGATTAAAATAAAGTTTCAATTATCAGTAGACATTGTCGAGTTAAATCATATTAGTGATATAATGGATCGTCGCCATCGCGCATATAACAAATTTTCTGAGTAAACAAGATTCTATTTCCAGAATTGATTTTCTATAATGGAAAAATAACGTATAGAGAAGAATGATTAAGATAAATATATCAGAATAAACGTACTTGAGGAACTCGACAGCGCTGGCGATGAAAATCTTTCTACGATCCGGTGACGAAGCCATCATCGAATAATTTGCGCTGCCTTCATTCCATCCGCCAATACCAAGTGATACTTTCAAGCCTTGTTTGCGGAGCATTGTCATCTTTCTGTAGTTGCCTATTCCTGTATTCATCCAAGTATTTCCAAATAATATTTATGAAACTTCAATGTAAGTTTAATATGACTCAAATTATTAAAATAATGTTAATAAGATCAATATTAATAATTAATTGACTTTTTTAGACAATTTAATTTGTTATTTATTTTTTTTTATTTGTTTTTTATTTCTTTATATTAGTAACACATTATATGTTATAACTTATTTTGTTTCTTTTGTATTAATAATTTTTAATAACATTCCTTAATTAATTAATTTTTTCAATAATTTATAATTATTGTAAAATTTGATGTAAAAATTGGATTTTACAGTAAGTTTGCAATTTACCATCTTTTTCCATATCTGGCCAAGGATCGAGACTTCTGATCGTCCAGCTTGAAGCATTTAAACCAGCAAATGCGTAAATTAAATGAGTGCAGAGTTCCGGACGAAGATTTTCTAAGGAGAATGCCCCATTTCCTTGTCTGTAAGTTGCCCAGGATGCAACGTAGCAAACGACAACTTTGTCATGTTTTGGTCTTATGAATCCTGTAATAGCATACATTGAATCCGTAATAAGAGCAGGTATATTTTATATGTATACATTTATTAAACGTAAATATGGTATAAAACAGGTATAACCGTTCATGTTTTATACCACACTTTATTTACATTAAATAATTAAATTAAACAGAACAGTATTAAAAATAATATTGCTTTAAAATTTTTTTAAGAAATTAAAAAATGTTAATTATTTTGCAAGATAGATGTATTCATTTAAGATAGAATCCATACAGCACAGAAAATTGCAGCACCATTGCAGCAATGTTGCAATGTTGCAGATTGCAATACAATATTATAAAAACATTGCAGAAACCTAAATTAACAATATGTTTGCAATATCTCATTATATGCCAGTAATATTCCAGAAACATTGCAATATCATAATTTTTTAATAAAGTAATGAAAATAAAGAGAGTAGAATATTCGCGTATAATAATATATTAGTTTAACTCATCCATAATTATTCATCCGCATTTAGCAAACTAAGATCGGGCATTACTAAATTTTCCGCTGAATCTCTACATTCCCTAACAGTACAACCATATATCAATTGTAAGTTGACTCATCCAAGTCAGGCTTTTAGAGTTGACTGCAAATCGATTGTGCATAGACGTCTACAGACATCTTTCAAGTGTTGACTCTAGAAAAAGGCATGCGGTCCCGTGATGCTGTGTGCATCATAGTATTGTTAAGAAACATAAATATTCATAGACGAAATAAGTCCATATATGAAGAAACCTCGATCTACATTCTAATGAACAAACAATATTTTTTAATTGTTTTTTTAATAAAAATTTCTTTATATTTAACTTAATTATTGTATTATATTGATATATATTTTCTAATTGCATTCTTATTTAAACAAATAACAGAAAAATTATTCCAGATGCTATTCTGCATTTGCGAAATTAATAAAAAAAACTATAATTTTATTTTTTTTTTTATATATATAAATACTGTGGTTTAATTATACATATTTCATTTCTTCGATAAATTAATCTGATCTACCAGTTATATACACATATCAGCATAAAGTGTTCACAAGTCATCATGAGAAATCAGTTCGCAGCGATTACAGAGGTCAAGCAACGTTCACCGCAACTTGGATGGGCGATCGCTTGAAAATTTCCGAAAAAAAATTCCCAAGATTTTTTTGCGAAAAATGTTTTTTAAAATGTTACAAAAATATTGCTTTATTCATTAAAATTATGTGGTGTAATAATATTTATATGAATATTTTGGAAAAATTTATAACATTGCAATGTTGCTGGAATGTTTCAATGCAATATTTCAAAAAGCGGACATCTTAATGTTGCTGCAATCTTTCAGCAATGTTGCAGCAATGTTTTGCAATTAATATGCAATATTATAATGTTTCAATGAAATCATTCTACAATGTTCCTGCAATCTCTCTGTGCTGTATGGGACGTACTAATGTACGTAATAATTATATAGCTAAGTACAAAATTGCAATTTAAATAAATTTATATATATATATATATATATATGTATGTATGTATTATACAAATACGGCAATCAACGCGTTATAAAGCAAGTATTAAAGCAAGTATTTCAAAGATCTAATTATATAGCTAAGTACAAAATTGCAATTTAAATAAATTTATATATATATATATATATATATATATATATATATATATATGTATGTATGTATTATACAAATACGGCAATCAACGCGTTATAATGTATTAAAGCAAGTATTTCAAAGATCTATTTTGAAAAATATCTTACTTAACCGTTGTAGATGTCAATTTAATATAAATGTTAATTTATATATTATATTAAAACATTTTTGTAGAAAAGATTTATGAAATTAAATCACTACTTTATTATTGAGAGTTTTTTTTATTTATTATTAAAAATCTATTTACAAATCTGGGAAAGCGTGGCATATCCAAGCGCACATTCAAGCAATTAAAGAAATTCTCAATAAAAAAATGCGATATCAAATTGATCAAAGAATTTGCAAATAAAACAATGCTGTTTGCTATTTTTGAGACACTCTGTATATATATTCGCGAGCCTTATGAAAATGTCGCGTCAAATTATGCAAACTTACCATGAGCATCGTAAGTCCCAAGAAGTAAAATAGTAAGTAGAAATGCCACGTAGCTAAAGGACATCGTAGCGCAGTAAATTTTTACGATGCGTTATATGTAATGTATCGAACAAGCTGCACAATGGTATTTCTAATTAAAAAATATATATACAATATCGTGTAATATCGATAAATGCAATTTAATACAAAAACTATACGTATTGATTTTTATTTCAGATTTAGTATTTCCTTCGAATATGTTTTATAATTCACCGTGTTATTTGACACGTTACTTGACGGTCCGCAATAATCTACAGAAAACTACACTGTAAAGAATAACATCAGCTATACGATCATTCTGTTTTTTATATCACTTGAGATAACAGTAGATAGCGAATGTTTCACACCGCGTGCGTGTCCTTTTTGTTATTTATTTTAGATAATAAAGCACCAAATTTTATCCATTAATCGTTATCACCGGCGTTATAAATGGCATTTCTTAATCATCCCAATATCACCAATTACACTAGTATAGTACCGATTCGTTTGGCTGTAGGCTGTAGACTGTTGGGACTCAGATACGCGCGCGTCAGCCAGGCCCAAATCACTTTCACTCGTAACTGTTCATTCTCGAGTGAGAGACGAGGAGAACGATCGCGAGAAGGAGATGCATTTAGAACCTGTTGTACATTATTGCCGGAAATTTGCTTTGTTCTTTGTACAGATTCTCTTTTGACTTTTTGACATAAATAATATAACATTATTTGCGCGTTATATTCTATGCGAGCTGCTCTACGTACACGCTTTATAAATAGAACAACATTACCTAAAAAAGGAAGTAGAAGAAGAAGGCGGAGAAAAAGGTGAAGGAGGAGACAGAGGAAGAAGGAGAGAAAGACGAGGTGAAGAAGAAATAGAAGAAAGAAGTAGATTAAGATAAAGAGCAAACGGGGGAATAAAAGAAAGCAAGCAAACGCTGAGGAGAAAATATAGGGAAAGGAGAGGAAAAATTAAAAGATCAGAAATATATATATAGACAAAGAAAGAGAGAGGAAGAGACAATAAATCTGAAAATGTCACAGCGCAATAGCGTTCATGACAGTGCTGAGACATATCCTCCCACTGCGTCGAGATATCTCGTGCAGTGAGAAATAATAGTGGAAATGGCAGTAAAACGTTTTTTTCTTATTAATAGCAGAAATCTTATACGATTTTAATGGTTCGAACAAAAGCTCTATTTCTTCATTAAATAATACAATCAATTCTAAAAAGATACTTTTCTAAAGAAGCAAAAAAATTATTTTCTAAAATTACATGAATTTTCTCTTTCTTCCACTAAATAGTAGATTCTAAAAAGACTTTTAAAATGGCAAGAAATAATTTTTTAAAATGGGTGCTGTTAATTATTGATAGTAGGAATATTTAATTGATCTAATAAAATCTATCTTTGATTAAATAATACATTTTTTTTAATTATCTTTTGTAAAAATAATTAGCAAGAAATTATTTTCCAATGTTGCTCTGTGTGTAAAGATGATAGTATAGTTAAATCCATTTTTATATACAAATTAATTTTTAATTTATATACAATAAATGAGTAACTCTGTTTATTCAAAATCTTATTCAATAAATATAATAACGATGTTGTAACTAAACACAAAATTATAACTTTTACTCGTTTGTCTTATACATATACGTGATGAGTACATTGTACTCTCATAAAGCATACAAAAAATGAAATGCAAAAATAATCGTTATCACGTTTTGAAAGGAATATTTTGCAGCTCCATTTTGAACAATAGTCTCGTTTAACCATTCTAGATAAAAATCTACGCGAGAATAGACACCCGTTCTATTCGGACGAGCGCATCCCTCGCCCCAAGAGACAATACCGACTTGCATTCCGTTACACAGCAATGGCCCACCGCTGTCACCCTGGAATTTTAATAAAGGTATTATAGAATCCAAAAAAGTAAAAGCAAAAGTAGAATTAAAAATCAAAATATTAATCCCGTTTCCCTAAAATTTCTGTTTAGCACAATGTGATTTATTATCTATTTTAAATATATTATTGTTTATCATTTGTACGTAAAAACTATATATTTGTGTGTGTGTGTGTGTGTGTGTGTGTGTGTGTGTGTGTGTGTGTGTGTGTGTGTGTGTGTGTGTGTGTGTGTGTGTGTGTGTGTGTGTGTGTGTGTGTGTGTGTGTGTACATATACACGAAATGTGCAGAATTCAATGCAAACCTGGCAAGCGTCGCGTCCACCTTCCAGCAGACCCGCACATAATTGCTTTTCTTTGTGCACTTTCGGCATAGGGCATTTGTCAGGGGAGATTAATGGAATTTGAACGTGTCGCAAATACGTACCGCTTCCTTGCTAATAATGAGACACGTAAAAAGATTAAAGAAATAAATTATTTGTTGGTTAACTTTTTCTATTTTCTATTAAATTGTACGATGATTTCAGAATCACTTAACCCTTTCCTATCATAAGGCAATAATCTGCAAATCCATCCAGACGTTAAATTAATCGATAGTTGGACAACAACACAACATTTTGATTTTTCCAACAGGAAAATTATAAAAAAAATCAAGTACCATCTATACACTATTAGGAATAATAATAAATAAAAAAAAAATTTTTTTACAAATAGAATTAATTCGGAATTGGAAGAGTTAATAAAAAGAGTAGATTTCTTTTCTAAAAAGATTCGATCTAAATAACTGATAAAAAAAATGGATATTGAGAAAAATCCGCTTTAAATGGAATCTAAAATAATTCTATTATTTTATAATAGTTCAAACTCTCTATGATGTTGTAGGAAAAAAAAATATATTGCGTATTCTATCTCTTTTTGCACAATTTTATACAAAGCAGCAAAAATGAGACAAGATGATTCATCTATCAAAATATATATTATCTTCATTTGCGTGCCGTATTAAATAAAACACTTTGTAATAATTTGCTTACAGCTGAATCAGGTATGTGTCGACCCCATCCAGCAGCGACGCAATCCTCCGTATATATCTGGAACATATCTGCGATGTATGCTGGCGGAATTCTAACATATTGGACGAAGGCGTTTCTGTAAAGCGGTCTCTTCAGCTGTAAACGCGGGCACGGATGACAAGTGTAAAATCATGATGATTTACAAGGTTTGTTTTTTTTATTATCGACACAGAAATATATACACGGCATAAACAGTCACCCTGAACAATCCAATATCGTTTCGCATGTCCGAGAATCGAAATTCTGCGTGCGGCAATGTCTTGTCTACCAATTCCACTTGCATGGAACTCCAGCTTGGTAAATACACGTAGGTCGCGCCAGCGATCACGTAAAAGAGGCGTGGATTCTCCGCTTCCCACGTGTCGTGGAACAACCGTCTTTAAACAACGAGTTAATTATACACCTTGGTTTTATTTTTCGCCTAAACATCGGAGCGGTGGAGAAAAGTGGGACGCAATCGGACGTGTAATGACGGAACTCTTTTCTTCTGGAATGATATCGTGGAATTCACGATACCTTTTTTCTGCACGTTGTTGAATACACAATTTAAAAAAGAATTTAGAGAAGAAAAAGAATTTAATATTCATGAAATTAAAAAAAAACAAGATTTTTTTCTTAAAGAAGAAATCTTAAACAATATAAGCGATTTCTTTTTTTTTATAAGCAAAATATTGTGGAAAAACTTGATCTATATTAATCGTAAATAATAAACAAATAACAAGATTAAATTTTTGATCAAGTTAGACAAGTGAAAAATGAAATAAATTGATATCTTTTATCTATTCCTAAAACTAATAACTGAAGAAAGAACTAAAGATAGCAAAATTGATCGTAAAACAAAAATTGTTATGCGAGATTTATGGGTCAAGAAACGAGCGCAAATATTCAAATCAAATTAAAATATGTTTAATATAAACATGGAAACAAAATATTCTGTTTGGTAATCAATACCTTTATCGTATCAAATTGATGTATGTATGTGTACGAAAGAGGGAAGCAGTATTCAGGGAAAGTATGTTCATTACTGTCGTTTCAGCTTGATTGCTATACTCTCCTTGAATTTGTGTCGTTCCCTTTAAATCACTCGTCCTTTAATATTTTACGTAGCTTGTCGTGTAAACGAGCGTACGTCCATCTAATTGCGTCCCAATTTCCCCTACAATCACGAGCGGCCGAGCTTGACACGTAAAACAGAAACTACGTTCACGCGAGTAGTAGTATATCTCATCGCTAGTACACAGCTAATCGATACACAGATAGATACCGCGACAGATATCATTGCCTTAGGATCTAGCATCGCTAACCTTCTCCTTACTCGTGAAATATATACGCTAGACAGCACATCACTACTCACAGTCAGAAACAAATAAGGTACAATTATGGAGGGGTGAACGAGACGAAAGAGGCGAGACAAGATTCACTCTATAATTGAATACGCCAGCTGTCAACAGGCAGTTATTCTTATACCCGATCGTTGTCATCGCCCCCAATTCCGTCGTCTTCTAATCCTGTTCACCCTGTTGCTGTATAGTCCAAAGGAGGATTGCCTTCAGTAGCGAAAATATAAGTCCGAATGTCCCACGTATATTTCGTATACGCGATATAAATTGCCTACCGAATATGTATTCGGGACTTAAACATTACAGAACTGCTGTTCAGATACATCACTCTGCGATATTTAATAAATATTTTATATAGAATTGTGTAGATGTAAATATCTCTTTTACACTGAGAGATATACTCACTCTCGAAATATATATAATACAACACGTTTCCAAACTAGATTACTGTAAATTTTAATCTGCCGACCTGTTCGGTTTCTCACAAATGGAAGCGATTTACATCTTACAAGACACGTCATTACATCAAACACAAGCCTTGCTTTTCTCGTGAACGAACACGTTACATACATCTCTGCAGTAGCAAGGAGGTTAAACACGGCCACTAATATCTCATGTAATGTGGTGTAATCCTAAAATGTCTTACCAGGGCATTCAATTCGCTTTACAAATAGATAATTATATTCCCAAGAATATATCGCGATGTCTAATTTATATTTTAGCCAGCAATTTTTCTCCGTGATCTTTTTATCTCGCAAAATTTACTTTAAATCTATAAAAAGATTTAGATCACATAGTTTCGTATTTAAAGATTAATCGTACCGAAAGCTGAGAGCTTTTCAATTTCTCGAAAAGTTGCAAGTGAAAGCGAAAGATATAAAATAAAACTTGTCTACGAAAATTTGAGAACGTATGAGAACATGCTCTAAATATTAAAAGCAAGCGACAAAAATACATGTTATGTGAAACGTTCTTGTTATTGGATGTAATGGATTTTGTTTGATATTCTTCATTTATAAAATTTAAATAGAGAGATTTAATTTAAATCTCTAAGAAAAAGTAATTTAAGAAGAGTATCTAAGAAAAGTAATTTAAATTTTTTATTTTCAGAGAGCTTAAAATGTATATCTAGAACTTACGTAATTTTGTACAGCTCAAAAGAGATAGATGCCTTGTACTTCTTTCGAAGTTCTTTCCACATTCTAATTATAAAGTAAATTAGAATTGAAGAAAAAAGGGAAATTTAAACTTGAAAATTCCAGTACGTATATACAGCGTATATATGTAGTTTCATCTAACAATAAGTTTAAAGATTCTAATGTAAGGCATTAAAAAAAAAAAAAAAAATGACGTTATCAAAAATCAATATTGTTACAACAACGCAAATGTATTATATATCAATTTGTTCGAATTCACGTGCTAAATATATCACAGAAAAACATGTGAAAAGATAAATTCGCTGTACGATATGGCAGTGTTTCCTAATCATAATTGGCCACGGAAGCCTGTAGAACGAATAACTTTTATATATACACTTTTATACATATAATTTATAAGCAAATAAGCAAGAGTGTGATCGACACCTTAATGACACTAAATTAAAAAGATCACAGTTAACATTTAAAGAACAATCAAGCTCGAGGAGTGTCGCGTATTACTGAGACCTTTAGAGAGTCCACGTGTTCTTATACCACGAAAATCTCACGCAAAAATATCTTCGCTCATTTTTCACCCCGTGAATCGAGAGAGCTGGTATCTTAATCTTGGAACGCAATCTTCCCAAATCCCTGGCTCTCTCTCCCGAATTTCAAATTCTCCCCCTTTGCTCAAACATTTCATACGTCCAAAGAATGAAGATTGCGTGTTGAAAGAGACGAGGGGTATACACATATAGTAGGGCGAACAAAGTGCTAAAGCCCCGGCTAGAGAGAAAGAGACTACACCACCCTCCGCGACAGACATAGCGCAAAATGCGAAACGCAGTCTTGTGACACGCACCTGACCATACAATGGGCGGCCGACAGGACGAACCTACAGGCGACATAAGTGCCTCCGCACGAGTGGCTATAGGGTCGGCGCTGCACCGAGACCTAAGAGGAATTGACTTTGAAAAATTCGGATTCGCCGAGTCCGAGTCGAGTCGGTTGCCACCTTAACCCTTGCGCCCCTAGCTCGGACGAATGCCAGCACATTCGAGATCAGTTGAAGCTCAATTTCACCAGTAATTTTTTCCTACTTTAACATCTTTTGTTACATTTATCTCCCACTTGCTAAATCACGCTAAGTCTTTGAAAAAGAATCTTTCGTAAAATCTCGTGTACACTCTCTAAATCTGAATCAATAAGTAATGATGACTGATTAACCAGTGGTATACTTGAGGCTGATTAATCAGTATTATGTTAATCTAAAGATCAATAAAAAGTTACTGGTAATTATTGAAAAGGTCTTATTGATCAGTGTATTAATACACTCCAATACTGATAAATATACAACAAATTCATTGATTTTTAAATAATCACTGATTACCAGTGTAGATATCCATACTTGGAACTGATGATCAAAATTATCCATCGATTCAAATTTAGCAAACACGTTTGATTTTATCGTTTCCATTCCTGTAAAAATTTGAACAAAGCAATATACTTTGTTCCATTTTATTCGGCCTAGAATCATATTTCTCTAAATGACGCTCGATTATATGGAAATTGAGATTTCCGGCTGTCTCGAGAGCATTCAAAAATTAGATTGGCACGAGCATTTAAAGTACATCGGTATACCCTCAGTATCCATCGCACATACGAAGATTTGCAAGTTGCACAACACGGTCTATTTTAATAAAACCGATATCTCTAATCCGAGTTGGTCCTACACGCGAATTTATTCGGGGTGAGCGTAAATTGCAAGATACGTCAGTCAAAACTTCATTTCGCACGTCATCGTCATAACAATTTTATTTTGAGCTACTCTTGAAACAATCTGATTCTATGAAGGAGTGCCCGTCAAAAAATAATTTATGAGTTGTTCTCTTTCTTTGCGTTGAATCGTTAAACAACTCGCTACGTCAACTCCCGGAGACAGAGAGATTGTTGATAAAACCATCCACAACCTTGCACATTACACTTCGCGTTACTTCCACGTCTTTGACGTTAGAGTCGTCGCGACACAATACGCACATCCGCGAAATGTGAGAGATGGTACCGATGTCCTTTGCAAAGGCGAAGGGTTAAGGGGCCTGTGTGCGTGAAAGAAATGGGCGCGTTGCACGTATTACGATGAACGGGTAATTCTTGATGCTGGTGATCTCCCCGCCGACGATGCGCACCGCCGCCTCGTCGGTCGCGGACTTCCACGACGTCGTGGTCGTTTTGACCAGGGTCACCAGGGAAATCGGACAGATACACGGTATTAGGACGACCACAACCGCGATGAGCATCATGGCTCGCGTGCGAGCCATCGTAAAGGTTTAGCGGGATCCTCCATTTTCTGTGCCCCACGCTCTGTTGACTTTTGTTTTTCCGCTAATTTATACCAGGCCTGCTCTCTCTAGCCTTCTGCACCTTTCTTTACCTATCCCGTAACGCTCGAGATAGAGATAAATAAATTATCGTGACGTTTCAAAGAAACGTTTATTGAGAGAAAAATATTTTATATATGTGTGACTACAATTAAATGTAAAATAATTTTATTTAGAATTACGTTCTTCGTGTTTGCAGTTATTATTGTTATAATGTTAGCTGGTGGTTAGTTAGTCGTAGTAAGCATAAAATCATTACTACCATGTTATTACAACAATATTCCATGAAATGTTTCCAGGTATAATCCTATTTAATATTGTATACAGCATCAGTATAAACGAAAACTTTGACCATGACTCGGAAGTAATGTTTTTAAAACATTCAACAAAGTTTCGGAAAAAATCGTATATCAAATAATCTTTTTCAAACGTTCGTACAATATTATTTTCAAATGTTTAAAAGTAAAATCAACATTTCTAAATGTTATTTTAATGTCTCTTGCGTACTGGGTAATAATAATAACATATAATGTGTTACACTGACAAAAAAGATATTGCAATTATCATAATTGAAATACAGTCGGCACCAAAAACGATTGCAATCATTTTTTGTTCCAATTGTATTTAAATTAAATTGCAACCATTTTTTTCACGTTTCTTTTTACATTTTTAGTGTAACACATTACTATTAACATTATAGCAATAACTACAATATAAAAATGAAACTCGTAACCATAATTATCTATAACATTCAACTATAATCACAAATATTTTTTAAATATTTTTTTCTCACAATCAGTGCTACCGCTCTGCATGGAGAGCGCACATAGCAGTGTAACGTAATATATTTCCACGAAAGATAAAAGTAGACTTTTACGTGCGTAGTACTGTGTGAATGTATTGATTGGCGTGAAGTACTCCATATATAATCTTTACCCTTTTCCGGCAAACTTCAAAATCAATTCTATAAGATACAATTTCACGCGCTGTTAAAACAAGCAATTGAAGCGACAGCTTTGTCATTCTTATTCCAGCGGCTGTGAAATTTTCTAGTTTGAACAATTTCCACTACTATTTTTTTACTTCACGTACAGCATTTGTCGCTGGAATAATTCTACGACAAAAGTCATCGCGTAATCCTTTTTGTCGTTCAAACGGCTCTGTTACGAGTGGCTCGTGAAATCGTACCATGTGAAAGGTTCAGCTAGAAACAGCAAACTGCTATAAATTTTGCAATATATTAAATCTCGAGTTTTAACAGGCTAGAATGAACGCTGAAACGACTAAGAATAGCTTTATTAGAATAAGAGAGAGAGAGAAAGAGAGAGAGATCGTTAAAAAAGGCGACTTCTTTTCTATATTAAATTCTCAGTTGTTTGCGATTTTGCTTTCCAGGCGAAGCGCGTCGCCAGCAGACTATAAAAATCTGCCCAAGATATTTTCTAATCTGCGGATAATATGAAAAAGGCACTTCTCAATTAAAATATCATTACTAAGCTTTCAAACTTCGCTTATAGACGACCAATATTTGGTTCTTACGTCTCATATATAAATACAATAAAAATTAAAAAAGTAGTATATTTGTTGCAAGTTTGAAAGCATGTAAGAATTTGCACGCGATTACGATGTGTTATCTTGATTTTAGCAAATCGTTGCACAATCTGAAATACGCATAAAAATTCATTAATCATAAATATACTTTTTACCTCTATAAAGCACTACGTAGTCAATGTTTGTTCCCTACGTTTCCACTTTCCTCTAGCTATGACAATTAATTTACCGTTTAGTAATCTGCCATTTTTTTTTTTTTATTAATCTTTACATTAATTGTAACCGAATTCGATCGCGCGCGAGTACCTCTAGTCGTAACGTTAGCTACAGACTTACGTTCGTAAAATTGGATCTGTGAAGCTATCAAAACTTTTTAGATTAGTCGTCTAACTGGAGACGATGATAACGTTTCTCTTTGATTATCCTAATAATCAAGATTAGATTAGTACTCTAAAGCCTCGGAAAGCATCGTTCGCGTTCACTCTAGCATAAACGTTCACCGGCATAATCCTTTTAGTGTTCCAAAGTGCACCACCAGCTTAGGTAGTCATACTAACACACTTACGCTATAGCCAATATGGCTGTTTAAAGGTTGCTGGTATTTAGTACGAGTACCGACAGCGGAGGATTATGATTTCTTTTTAGCGGAGAGAGATGTGTCTGTACACAGACAAGAGATAATCCCACGCATTGTGGTCGTCAACGGAACCGCTCGGCAATGGTATCGCATCAAGTCTTTTAAATCCCGTCAAAGTCACGTTGTCGTGTCGACGGATCAACGCGCCCAACAGTGTTCCAAAAAGTTTGGCCGCAAGCACGACGGCCGTAATCGCTACTTCTACAGATGGTTGAGTCAGAGTTTGATCGAATCAGTTCGCCGAGTCTCTCGATCGACCTCAATAAGATCAATAGAGTGCACTATCTCTCAAATTACGAGTAGATAAGTAATAAGGTCAGATTGTACATTGGTAAAGTCAGAGCAAAGAAATCGTGCTTAGTCGTTACATTTAATAGTGATCGATCAGATATTGATCAGACTCTGACTCGAGTGTCTCTAGTTATCTCTAGTTTCTCGCAGTTCTCTAAAATGCCTAGCCGCTGTCGCGGTGTTTTTTAAGCTTGCCTCTTTAAACCACACTGAAGGAAGTCGTAATATAATACTGATTGTACATCGTACATCCCGTTTCATCGATATCCCTCAACCCGTTATAGCACGTGAAAACCAAGAATCGAAAACATTAATGGCTTAAGTGAACGTTTTTGTGGTATTTGCAGCTCATTAGAGCGTTACGTAATTTATTGAAAGAGGAAGATCGCTAATACTGACATAAATTTCCTAAAACGGCATCTCTTTATTTCCCTAAATTAAATATTGCACTGATCCTTGCACTGATAAAAATACGATCTGTTTAAATAATTAAAGAGATAAAAACCCATAGTTCATACCAGCGTTTACACATAAAATATATTATCCAATTTATAATAATTTACGTTGCCTGTATTGTCTACATGAAAAAGATTTGTGTAAACATAACGCAAACAATATGTAAATAATCCGTGTAAACATAATTTTGAAATGTAAACGACACAATCTCTTGGTTCATACATCCATGGCTTTTTTCTATATAAAATCTGCTAAAAACGAATTCTTGGAAAGCGAGAATAAAATTAGCACGATTTTTTGTGGAAATTGTAATAATTTAAACAATTGTAAATTATTAATAATATTAATAAAACTGGTAAATTTGCTTCTTTTATTTTATAATTGTTTCCTACATTACTAGGTCAATTCAAAAACAAAGTAGTACTGGTCAATCAGTACTGGTAATAGTATCTTCCTCTATTTGCAACTCGTTATATTGTTACGTCATTTATTAAAACGATAATTTGAAATAAAAGACAATTCAGAGAGATATTCTGATACGTGCCAAAATCCGAGCACTTTACACGTAATAATTTAACTTACGCCACTCTTGTTTTGAATTTCCTGTGTATATAATGTTTCCTACGGAGCGCTAAGCTCCGAATTACGGGAAATGACGCTGAACATTTCCTCTAGTCTATGTCCTATTATACGCGGAAAAAGTTGTCGCTTCTCTAGATTATTGTCGAGAAAATTGATCTCATCACTGTGTACGTTATCACGAAATGTTATCATGAAACGGGGCGTAAAATATTAACAAAGGACCATTTTGCATCTATTGCAAATTAAATTAAAATTACTTTTTTTTTTTTACCGCGATCCTAATGGGTTGAGTGACGTGAAAAATATTGTAGAAAGAGACAAATCAATCAGAAATCTGAGAAATGGAACATTGCTATTGAAGAATCGGATATCATCCCAAAAGGGAAAAATCTATTAACCCGATTCGACTGACATTAAAGTGTTTTTTTACGGTCGCGAATTTTTTTGTACAGTTTTTATAAAAATGTGCGCGCAATAACAAGAACGTATTTGCCAGCTTAAAAAACATTGTATTTCTCCAGCGGCGAGGCGAGACTAGATGAAATGTTATATTAATGCGTATCGGAAAACCATATCGTTTTTTAAAGTAAAATATCAATTACAATTTGTAACATATAGGTCATATAATATCTCGATAACATTAATATAGATTAAATTCTCATATATTCAACAATAAAACCACGTTTTACCTTAAACTGCAATAAACTCTGTTTTGTTTCAAAGACACGTTAACTAATGCAACAATATGTACATTATGTATTACATATCGAAGATGTTCTGCGATACAACAAAAATAAATATCTTCGCGTATTTTTCCTATTTCCTCTGCTTTAATATTTCCAGACAATAATTTTCAAAATTCAATATTAGAATTTGAATAATTTTACGTGATATGTAAATGGATTAGAATACAGTATCGAAGGAAGAGACATAGCTTTCCGACACACCTTGCCGAATATTCGGACATTTGTTTCTCACATGACAATGGGATTGATATGTTTTCGCGAGACAGACGACGCTCGTTATAAGCAATAATCGAAAATAGTTTGCGCACGAAGAAGCCGCGTCTATGAGTTTACAAAACTTCTGCAAAGACAATAAAACTGCTGCCCCCGTGTATTTCGATATATCGAAGGAAGACATTGTGATTGTTCGATCTTATGTTCATCGCCTTAATATCCTTACGATTAGATATGTTACAGCCGAATTATCCTAAAGCAATTGACTTTTATTAAGGAATAAACTCGTGCATCGCGCTCAGTATGCACAATATCGTAAGCAGCGTTAGTTCTCGTATGAGAATCGCCGCGGAAGACATCACATCCGGCGCTGGTATGATTTCCACTGAAACAAGTCGCACGGAAATACAAAAATCGGGACTTTTCCTTTTTTGTAATTGATAAATTGTAAAGATATATAGAAGCCCTACGACTTACGAAAGATGAACACGCACATAGAAAAGTCTCACACAGTGCAAAGTCTCAAAGTCAGCTTCGCAACGAAGCTGTTTTTTTATTTCCGACAATGTCGATTTTTAAATAAAATAATTCTGAATGTATCTTTTTATAGGTCACTATTTTTTTTTTCATTCTCGACAATTCGGCATCGCGTATTCGGCGATCAAAATTATTACTATAACGTTGTATACGCAAACAAAAGAGTTTAATATGCTTTTATTATAAAAAAAAACTTACCCGACACCGTCTTTGTCTTAATATCAGCAAATTGTTCGTACTGCATGGGAAAATCGGGTATCGTTGCGCGACAGCTGATTTCTAGATGTCCGTTCTCGCCAGCGTGCAATGCGGAAACCTCCACTTTCAGCCCGGCGGTGGCGGACATCAGATGATTTGTATGGTATTTATGCGGAAAATGAGTCACTAGGGCAACATCCACCTAGGCGAAATCAGGAAAATTGCAATCGAGCGAAGAAATATTTCTAAGAAGATGTTTAAGAGTTTGATAGCGCATAATTATATTAAAGTTTCAAGTAACTTATAAGAAATCAGGTTTCAAAAGTTTTTAGATATGTATGCGTAAAACATACGCAGTACATGTAAAAATTAAAAATCTATTAATATAATAATAAACATTGCGTCAAAATATTTAAATATAGTGAGAGAAAAAAATGATAAAAAATATCTCTTTTGAATAATAACGTGTTTAATTCGTAATTATTAAAATCGTCAAATCGTGAGTGTGTACTTTTTTTATTGGACTCATTAAAATTGTAAATATGATAACTCCAGTATATACACCCCATATCAATCTAAAATCTAATTTATCAAATATTGTTTTCTATGTTTAAAAAAATAAACATATATCAAGAGAAACTTTATACTATCTACTACTATATAAAAAATTAAATATATGAAATATTTATTTTCCTATATTTAAAAAAGAATTTTTTAAACCCTTGCATTTTTGCCATATAACCCATTAGGGATGTATTCTAATTAATAATTAAGTAATTTTTTAATTACCAATTTAAGGCTAAAAGTGCGAGTATCTCAAACAGACGAGATGTACAAGACATTAAACTGAACAAGAAATACAAGAACTGAGCACGTCTGTATTCCATCCTTTTACATTTATGTACTGTGAAATAATCGGTAAGCCTTTGTCATCACAGTAATCGTTTTATAATACATAGGTTACAATATATGATTACGCCACTTACTACGTCGATAAATCGATTCAATTCACTATGATAATATTAACGTCTCATTAATATGACATATAACACTCGTTAATATTATAAACTAAAATACAGCGTAGTATGACATAAATGCACATATAAGTTACGCGTAAATCCTCACTTCTTTTATTTTTTCTGACTTCCGCGGCATAAATTCTCGCGCAGCGTAAATACTGGAGTTACCCTATATTTCAATCTCTATTGTCCATATTACCTCTTCGCCGTTTATGAACCACGTTATATAAGGAACTGGAAGTGCGGGCGAGGATGAACAATTCGCCTCCAAGCTCTCGCCTACCACGTATACGCTCTTTTTGAACGTAATCCTAGGTATTTCAGATTGCGGATCTAAAAGGAATTATAAAGTAAATTTGAAGATGAGCGTTGACATTTTAAAATCTAGTTCGTATTAGTCGACACATTAGTCAGTATTAACATTTCACTTATTCAATTTGAGAAATGTCAATGTCTAATAACAATGATCATATCAACTTAATTATGATTATTTCAGTTAGGTCGATGCCAATATCGTGTTTAGCTACCTGAATAGCTACTCGTTAAAATTAATGCAATCCAATATTAATAACTAGTATCATTTGCAGAGAAATATTTCTATTCTTGTAAAATCGACACTGGGCACTCACGTATCACTCTCATCTGTACGGGATCAGCGCCTGCAGTGTAAATGGGGGTTGTCATAGTGACTTCACAAGTATAAAAACCGGAAGCTTCAAAACGCACATTGTGCAATTTGATTGTCGTACCGTTCTTCGAATACTGGAAAAGAACAGCGACATATTAATGTCGATTATGACACATAGCACGATCAATTAAAATAATATATTGTCAATTGAAACGATGCATCGATCAATTAAAACGACGTGTTTTAATCGAGGTACTTCCCATATGTAAAAAGACACATACACAAGTGACAAATACTGTATAGACAATTCAAGGGTGCAAAAAAATTGCGTGAAAATTAATTTCTCTCAAAGTGCAGCTTTTTACATTTCACTGTCGCTTGCTTCCGGACTCTTTACCTTAATGATTAAACAAGGAAGAGTAGCACGAGAGAAAATGAAAATACCTTTATATCGAGGTATTTTTTTTTCTTCTAAACGTGCCATTCTTACGCTTTCAAATACATTGGATGTGACAATGTACGAAGTACGTCAGAGCGTTATCTTTAAATGAAAGTTCAAGAATGTTCTTTTACCAACTTGCTTTACGAGGATTTGTCGCTTGTATTCTTTTCATCTAGCCATTTCAATTATATCGAGTGGATGCATGAACAAGGAGAAACGCTTTGGAAAACAGAACACTTTAGATAATGTAATCCAAGTTTCTAACCCAGTCGCTTAGCTTTGCCATATTTAGACTTGTATATTTACATGATGTCTATCCTAAATGTTTATCTATCTATCTATCTATCTGTCTGTCTATTTATCTATCCATCTATCTATATATGTATATACTTATCTTTAAAGTATATAATTAATCGCTACTTCAAAATATTCGAATAATAAAAATTTAAATTATGGAAGAAATCTCTTTTCAAGATCAGCAATGTAGAAATGATAGAATTCAAACAATTTATCATCACCATTATTTTTTTTCCATTATTATCGTTTGTTCAAAAATCATAGAATTATCAAGATGATGTGACTGAAAAGTTCTTATTACATTAACTCAATTTCGTTATTAAGTAGCTTAGATCTAATCATTTTTAGCGCCCCATTTGTTATACATATCTTTACCTACATCTTTCATGACGTACTGTAATAACTTTAAGATAACTCAGAATTAACATTGGAACAGTCGCATATTCTCTGTTGTTAACAACAAAGAACTCCAATAATAACGCACAATAGTTAGCCTAACATAATATCATAAGAATATCTAGAATATCGATCAAGAGAGTTTGAAATTTTTTACGGAGCGACTGAAAGAGAAAATTGAGAAGAGATAAAGGAGTAAAAAGACGATTGCTCATAAAAAATGAAGAAAAATTGTCGTGCAACTCGGTCGATTTTTTCCGTGAAGATGAAATAGATGAAAGTGCCAAGTACAGAAGAGTTTTTCCGCGTACTCGCAAAGAAAAGGGAAAAAGTGTTTTTGGCACTTATAATCGCCCATTACCAGCGGCCTGAAAGTATGACCAAATGGACGTTCTATTTCTGTCATGTGTAACCTCATTATTAATGTGTTGACTCTCTACACACACGCCAGCACAAGCGCTCATATCCTCGTGGCGTTATTAGGTATCACATATGGATTAGCACAAGTATTGGTTTTCTACCTTATCTCTTTTTTTTTTTTTTTAATAGATCCCCTATCTGCCGCGCGCTCCCATCGAAAACATTCGTGAGGGAAATTGCGCTGCCACGCGTTACTACCCGATGCTGCCGGGAAATACGGAGGGTATTTCACGTGGCGCGGAGTGTGCGTATGTGTACATAAATAACTTTGCTTTGTGTCGATACATAAAAGACTGCGCCTTAGGTAAATGCGTTAGCTTTGCTCGTTTAATCATTGGCAAAAGGCCAGGCGCGGACTCCGGATATTCAGCTTACATCGAGGGCGTTCTCGTTATTTTTGGATTTTTGTTTACAACGGTTTTTTTTTCTTACATACCGTACCGAGATGCGCGACAGGTATGCAGACTAAGATGTATTTTTACCTGGTCATGTAATAATGTCAGACGGCAGGTTAAAAAAAAAAGAAGGTGTTCTTTTGTTACATAAACTGGTGCGTGATGTAACGGAAGATGAAGTGAATAGTTTAGAATAAAAAGAATGTTTACCGAAAAAATGCATGCGTACACAAAGTAATGCTTGAAAAACTTACAAAAAAACGAATATTAGTTTGATGCATAAACTTTGTTCGTAAAAAAGAAAATGTGTTTTCGAAAAATCTTGACTCTCTCTTCATAAATAAAATCTTAATAAAGAATTGAATGGCATTAAATGAGACAAAATGTACGTATATGTATTTAAATCTTAGTATAAATTTAGTATAAATTAGAATAAATTCTAAAATTGCACAATGCTATACGTACTTAGAAAAAGATTTAAGAGATATTTGAAAGAACGAATTGATTTCTCTGCTTCTAAAAAATAAATCAGGCACGTGTCAAATTAAAATTACTACTGTGCGAAATGTAAAATAATGGAAATTTTTATACAGGCGATCGATGAATTTTTCTCTAACACTGTCTAGACGCATCTTTGACTTCCGTTATTAAGATAGAAATTCGTTTAATATTGAGGTTTAAAGCGATGATATAGAGATAGATAGAGAGGGTATATGTATATATAACTGTGGATATAGATTGAGATGCAAAGGTCGATGCCATCAGTCTTGTCCCGTGTAAATTTGACACAAATTTATGTAGACGTGTTATCGAACCGGCATGCCATGTTGCAGCGCGACTACGAGATGCCTTTGAGATAATTATGTACGCCGTAAAGCGAAAGTCACGTGTATGTACATCACGGTGGAAAGCGATATCCAAAATATTTATGAGCTGTCAAGGATCAAGTCTATCAAAGTTTAGAGTTAATTGATTAAGTCCATCGTTATCTCTTTCTCTTATCAATTTCTCTTGATACGCTTTTCGGAATAATGACAAGTAGCAGCGAAAGAGAATAAAGTAGAAGAAGGATACAAGAGGGACGCACTTCAAAGGGCCATCTTTTTGTGCGCGCGGTCATTCTATTTCGCTCACCTCCAGTCTGGCGCCGTCGATATGGTGCTGTAAAATATACGGCGGATTTCTCTCCTTAATGTACTGAAATATCCTCTTCTCGTCCTTCGTAAATTCTATTTTGTGCAGCAAGTCATCCGCGACAGTGTGGTTGCAGAGCAAGGTGGCCGTGGTGCCAAGCTCTACGTATTGCGGCGCTATCAATTGCACGTTCATGTGATCCGCCAGTGTCACGTCTGTAAATCGTGAAATCACTGTTCGTATATACTACCGTGTGCGTATACTGGCGACTGAAACATCCGTGAACGTTATCTACAACGCCCAACGTTAACGTATTAATTCAAGATGGCACTCGCGTAACTCACGGGGAGCGATTAAGGGATAACTTTATGACGCGAGTCTCGATCGCGAGTCTCGAAAAAGAGCTGAAAGTTAAAAAGTTATATTTAGTCGGAGATTGTGAGAAAAATATACTTCCAAATATATTCTTATACTTTAAAACTGTATGTGTTTAAAACTGAATTTTTAGGATCAATTTAGTCATCTAGATATTTTTATCTCTTATCGTCGTTACTTATCATCGTACATAGATCAAAAAATTTGACAAATATCATTGAGTTTTTTTTTCCTCGGTGTGTCATTTATCATACTTGTTATTTTGACTAACGACCTGCGACATTTTACAAATATTCAGATACGTTGAAAGATTATTATTGAATAAAGAATGAGGCGAGACTTTTAAAGCCGTAAAACTGCCGCTTGACGTGTCCCATATATCCCATGGTTTATGTGATATTCATTTAGAATTGAATTCGTCGGGGCTTAACTTCGAGGGGCGTCGTAACCCACAAACCTAGATAAGGTCACGTATAGGGTGTCTTTCGTGCACGTAATTCGAAATCTTGGTACCAAATTCTGTTAAAGTAAAGTTCATCTGAAATTCAGTGAAGAATAAGGTTCCTGTTACTTTCGGCTGTTCGCGAAACTTGTGCATAAAAAATAACTCCCTTATACATTTTAAGTCTTCGTGACTATAAAACTGTCAGCTCTCTACTTTAACATTCCTTATAGCGACAAATATCAACTCCAAATTGCTCATGGGATTTCCTAAGTAGAACGAAATATATCGCGACGTATTCTCTTTTCCGCGGAAGAAGAAATATGCGTCTCTTGTCCACTTTGCTATACACTCGACGCTACTTTATACGGATCGTGAGATACGGTGAAATGGTTAGAACGATATTTGATATTTCGATTAAATGCCGTCAAGACTGTGTAGCGATCGTGTTGCATTCAATTTTCGTTAAACTGGCACCGGCGTGACAAGGAGACGACGGCGTACAGATTAATCTAGCTATTGCCGGGAAGAACGACGGGCCCTCGGCCGACTGTAACTACTTGTGGCAGTCCGCCCTGTTGCTGGGAGGTGTTACTGTATCGATCAGACTGAAAGCGCGCGTTACCGCCGCACGCATGGTATATTATTTCGAGACGTTTCCAGACAAGAGGCCTATTTTCGAGGTCGATCGTGCCGTCGGATAATGCTAATGCCACACGATTTTCTACGCGCCTGTCCTGTAATATTTCACTGGCCGCTTAAAGCTGAACGATCGATTGCGTTACGTCGTTACACGAGTTTCTCGCAATTAGAATCGACCGATTTTTTTTGTACACGATGTTGCGTTGATTGAAAGTGGTACAATATAAATAGATGGGGGACAGACGATTGATTTCAGGGGACATACGCCTCTGCAAATATGTACTTTTACTTCGACGTAATTTCCTTGCAATACTTTTTTTTTTCATTGAAATAACCGATTTTCGCATTACAAATTATCAGAATTTTTGCCTTCGTATTTTCATAAAATGAGAAAAATATGGAAAGCTTGTATCGCCGCTCGATTCGTTCAGAAGAGATTGAACGTGTTTTATATCAAAGCTGAAAAAAAATAAAAAAAATCTTAATGAAGCTTTCTGCTGAAAAAAGAATATAACACTTTGATCTGTAAGAAATTAAACGCAGTAATATATTTCAGTTTTCCTCTTTGTATAAATATTTTAATAAATGCTGCGAGAAAATGTTCGTCTCATAATATTTAAAATCGGCACTTGGTTTCTCTTATGTAAATAACGTGCAATTAGGGTGAATATAATTGGATCGATAAATAGTCGAATAATTGGTTTCTGCTACAATGGCTTTTAAACTGGGGTTGTGTGCGAATGGCCAAAAAAGTGGTCGTATTTTTAACCGTATCTTAATCCAATTAAATTGATTTATTAGTTTTTGATTTAGTTTGATTCTCTATTTAACGCTCTACATTTTTCACGCCTACTTAGGCTAATCAATTAAAAATATATTAGTTTTCATATATACATTTCTTTCTCTATATTATATTAGATCTGTCAGAATTGATTTCCAAACTTTTTGTATTTAATTAAAATGCAATGGCGACTGTGGCCGTCTACCTTAAATATAGTTCCTTCGTTTTTGCATGCATAAAAATTTATAATCCAATTTTTAACTATCGACGATTAATATTTATGCTATTTTATTTAAATATATCTGCTTTGATAGCTCTGCTGTTAAAATCGAGTTAAATGCAATCTCAAGATATTGCATGGTTATTTTATCAATCTTGAATGAAATCTTAAGGATATCTTAAGAAAATCTTGAATTTAACATCGGATTTGTCCGTAATTCATACCGTACATTATTTTATAATCTTTACAGCTTTGATAAATTTATTTTGCATATTTATAGTTTCTTGTTATACGTGTTCAAACAAAGCGAATAAAATGACATTTAAATATCACGTACACACAAATCTCTCTTTTTTGAATTGACACATTTATCTGTTATATATATTTATATATAACAATGGCAACATTTTCAAAGGAAATTTTGGCAACTTTAATTTACCTTTGATTTGACGATATCATATCGCTACACATACATTTTCTCTCTCTCCGAACTTCTCTTAATTGCATTTGTCAAACTCTAGCAGTTTGAATGGAACCCGCAAAATCGCGCAATTATTCCCGATTTATTGTGAAATTCGTATAATAATCAAATTGCGAGGAAGCCATTTGTTGAGGACTAACAAACGGTGAATTTCGAGAGCCGGAATTCCGCGATTAACGATTAAGATAACGGCGGACCATTGTCACATGCTTTTGTCTGCTGAAATTTCGGGAAGCAGCAATGTCGAGCATTTCCTTTGACATTACCTTCCACGTCGGGCGTAATTCTAGTTTCGCGTTTAACTGACTCGGACGAAGTTGAGCACTACCGC
This sequence comes from Solenopsis invicta, assembly GCF_016802725.1. Taxonomy (NCBI): domain Eukaryota; kingdom Metazoa; phylum Arthropoda; class Insecta; order Hymenoptera; family Formicidae; genus Solenopsis; species Solenopsis invicta. The sequence continues at coordinate 18,388,710 of NC_052665.1, forward strand.
GAGCAAAACGTTTGACAAAGTGTTCTTATAGATGTACAGTGTGGAATATTGTGTCGTAACGCATTATCGATCTGGCATTAGAATGGAATCGTTCATTCGGCTGATATGAACGCGCCACTTTGTTTTGTTTTCACGGTGCGCGTGACAAAACTACGAATTGTTGCGTCGTTGGTCGTTATCGGTCATGTTTACGTTCATAATGCTCTTAAATCTAAATAATTCGCGTATTAATAGTCCATAATGTTGCGGCAGCTTATTTGATTTAAACGTCGTGACAAAGTGAATGAGTGAACTAGGTCGAATTGAGTTATTATTGCTATTTATTACGGCAGCTCAATTTGATTTTACGGCACAATTTTGTTTCGTGACAAAAGTGACCTACGATCGAAGAAATTGCCACTGAAATGACCTGAAATACGCGACAAGGCGAATAACGTTCGGAAATAGTTTGGCGAAAAAGTTGCGGCGGCGGCGGCGGCGGCGGCTGGATTGTTCGAGGTTTCATTCGTATTGACATGTATTAACAGTGTGCATACGTGTGCGCGCTTGTACGTGTCCAAACAAATGGAGGCCATTGAGGATTCATAGTGAATGTACATTGTAGTAATTCTACGTGGGTGGTATGAATGATAGGAGCTCATGTACACGAAATAAAGTGTTCTATTTTTATTCAATTCCACATTGAGGTAGAGCGTGTGAATCGTTATTCCGACGTTGGACTTCCTTCTGCGACACAGAAGTGGCACTCTAAGATCAACACGCATACACTAACAAGTTTTTTTCAGAACAATCAGTGAAAGAGTATTCTGCATTTCTGCAACGTGACGCTATTAATTGAAGATATAAGATATCGGTCATTTTGAAAGTAACACAAGTCCGTACGGCGCCATTGCGCCGTGTCCAAGAGAAAAAATTTTACTCCGAACGAGCGATACCTGCGTGCGATTCGCTCCGCGAACTTCCAGACTTATGTTATTTTCGCAATGAATAATTAATTAAAATTCAATCATAAATGATTAATTAATTAAGTAACTTGAGTATAGTATTGTAGTATCGAACAAACGGTGAGAGACTGGCTAACGGTGGTCGCTTCATGTGTGCTCCGGAAAACGGTCCCATGGAATGTGGCGTAGAATTATTCTCCGTCTCGCGGTAACACGTTAGGGTGCACTGAACAATTAACCCGAGACATGTGTCACACGTCATGAAGTGCAAAATGTGTAATATTGTCAGAGTACTGAATTGTATGGGGAATAATCTGCAGCCTCCGCTGTGGTGTCGTCAACTGAAACAATACAACAATTTCTACGAGAGAAAACAGAAAGCATCGTGGCCTATCTTCTATAGAACGATGTTAATTGTTCGAAAGAAAAAAAAAATTACATATGTTAAATATTTCTACCGCGATATCGTTGTGGGAAATTTCGCAAACTCGGCGTAGCCTCCCCTTCGGCGTGAAGAGATACGATTATCTTTTACGGCCAGCCGAGGGGCAAGACCAACCCCTGCAAGAGATGTTTCTAAGCCTCCCACTCCCCAGCAACCTTTCCCCTTCCCAGGCTCTTATTTACGGACGTGTTGATCAATCTGGAGTCGATTCTTTATCAACAGGCGCGTCCGAATGTCAATAATTGGCGGACAAATGAAAATACGATATTTTTCTCCCGCGAGTCGATCGTTCTAATGAAAAACCTTATTCTTCATTTAACAGTCGAACAGACGTCACCCACAGAGAAAATAGAGAGAACGCTCGAGCCGCCAAGACAATTCGATGCTGAAAATATAAAGAAAGAGGATACGGCAGAAGATGGCGTCAGAAAAAAATCAAAATATTATTGTCCCCCAGAGAGAAAAACAAAAAAAAAAAGATAAAATCAGTCAGAGCAAATCGGACGGACTTGGTCGGCGCGTTTCAGGGATCTCTCGGAAGCGGAGGGATGCTCCCAAACGTGATCCGAGTTGACGCCCGACGAGGCGAGCCGACGAAATCCGTCAGGTCCGCTCGGCCGCCGGCGCGCGACCACCCCTCGCAACACAACAACGACGACGAGTGAGTGAAAGGGACGGACGAATAGGGAAAAACGGTACACAGAGAGAGAGAGAGAGAGAGAGAGAGAGAGAGAAAAGAGGGATGTACACGCGCGTGCGGCGGGAAGGTGTCGATGTTTGTTATCGAGAGGGCTAAACGGGCGCGAGCGCGAGCGCGCAGATACGAGCACGCGCGCGCGCCCGCGTTCACTTACATGAAAATAATGGCAAACTATACACGAGCAGTAGGATTTTTCTCCAGTGACCGATGATCGGACGCTGCATTTTCGCTTTCTACGAGGTCGGAGGGCTTCGCTTCTAACTTGGCAACGTGCACGGTTAAATATCTGTTGCTCACTACGTAGCGAGGCGGAGGCGAAGGCGGAGGCGAAGGCGTAGTAGTAGTAGGCGAAGGCGAGACGAGGCGAAGGCGGCAGGCGAGGCGGAGGTACGGAAGATAAGAGCGTGCGTGTCTACGTTTGTACAGAGTGTGCCTTTTTAAACTACGACGCGACCTCGTGTATGCCGGGGAGTCGGCGCTACAACTGAGCCGAGGAGCAGGGCTTTTCGATCGTTCGACCGACCCGTTCCCGTTCGACCACCTGACCCCCACCGTCGTCGTACGCGAGAGCGAGCGCGGGGAGCGTCGCGACGACGCGCGACGGCGACGCGCCGTGCTTCGGCTCGGCGCGGCGCCGCGACGCCCGCGTGAGGCGGGACTGGTGGCCGCCTTCCGGTTTATTAAGGGGATGCAGCCGCGTGCACTCCGGACGAGAAAATCTAACGAGGATACGTCGGCTCTCCTTGACAGCGGGGGGTCGTTGACTCCTCCTCGATGTCTCGCGCGAAACGAGAACGAGAAGAGAGAGTTATCGATGGAAGAGATCCGTCAACTTGTGATTTTCCATCACCAAAATTTAATGATTGAAGCTACAGACTCGCCGAGTATCTCGATTTCTCTTCATTTCTCTTCGTTCTTTTTTCATTCTCTTCATTTATGACGTAATGACGTAATCGGAGATTAAGGGAAGTTCGTCCCTCATATGAAATTCCGGTAATCACGCAGGTTTTCACTCCGAAAGATTAAAATACTTGGAAAAAAAATGGTAATTTTAATGAAGTACGGTGTATAATTAGTTTCATCACTCAAATAAATTGTAATAGGAGCTACTTATTCCGGAAAAAGATAACGAATTAAATTTCGCGCGTGTATGTGTGCGCTACGCGCTACCAATTTATTCCACGCAATTCATAAAATAAATTCGTACAACTAAATCAAATTAAACGAAATTGTATCCCTTAAATCTTTATATTTTACTTCTTATTACGAAGCAGCAGAGAGATTTTCGCGGTTCTTCTAATTGTATCAAAAAGAATTATTTAATTATCTGTTATTCTTTTATGTTACGGAAACGAGAAAAGGTGATATAGAAGATATAATTTAATATACCGTAAAAGAAATCCCTGGCTTCAAATAACGTACAAATTCTTTTTAATTAACATATATTTCGCGCAAGCTGGAAGTGGAATACCAAATTTAGTAAAGTTTGCTTTGTGAATCATATCATTTCGCAAGAATAGAGAAAATCGACAAGTTCCGAGTTACTAAAATTATTATATAACTTTTGCTATTAATGTTATTTTATTTTCATTTATACATTTTTCATTATTTCATCTCGAGAAAAGTAACAAGATGGACCACATTTTAATATGCTCTGATTTCACACTTTTGTGAATCAAACAAAGATCTATAATGTATTGTATTTATTATTTTGTATAAGGTGTGTATTGCGTAACACACACACATAGCAATTAAAATATCAATTCTCTTTTAATAAAATAAAAAATATATATATAAAGTAACAAAATTAATAAAAATAATAAAATAGGATTAATAAAAATTTTAATCTCTATTGATTCTCCGTGATTGAAAACATAAATTATAATTAAATAATGGTATCAGCGAATCAAAAATTTTACACATGTTTTCTAATAAAATTTAAAAAAGTGGTTTATGATAGAATTTAGAGATGTAGTAAAAAATTTGATCGAAAATAAATCAAACGTATGCAGAGTATCCAGCACGTCGGAAACGTGTTCAATAACAGATAAAAACAATGAATAAAACTTGAACGCTTTGGCAGACTATTAAAAAAGGGAACAAAAATATAACAAAGGCGAATTTGGAAATTTCTGAAATCATTTAAACAATAAAATCATTATTATTTATATAATTAATTTTATTTATTTATTATAAACTTGCAATTAATCTTAATTCACTGATGATTAATTCAATCACGGAACATGATACTTATAAAATTAAAATTTTTCAATTTTATATAATTCATCAAGATTAATATTATAATCTTAGATATGTAAATATTTTTCAAGTTATATAATTGGGAATTATAATTTAATAGAGAGAAATTACTTGCTGCAAAATTTCTAACTAACTTATCCTTAATTTAATTTTTTTCTATGTATTATATTAAGCAATAAAAAACATTATTTTATCTATAGTTTTAAAAAAAACCGCTTTTTTCAAATCGCTGGAAAAAAACCGGAAAAATTCCCATTTTTCTCGGAAAAATTGCTTTTTTGCAAAAAATTGCTGCTTTTACTATATAAATGACATGTTATTTAATTTTTAATGTCTTTCATCACATTAATATTAGTCTCGTTTTATAGTTTATTTTTTCCTACATATTTTATTATAAATATAATTACTTTAAATTCAAATTATTTTCTCAACCTGCTATTATCTTATGAACATTGAATTTAGACTACATACTTTTAATTTTTATAATACAAGCTTAAAAACTTTAATTAGTATGAAAGTAATAAGACGGAAAATTGAGCTATCTTACGAAGTATGGCAAACGGATTCGAAAATAAGTATAGCGAACTAAAGTTAAGAAATCATGTCGTAAAACTTTGATACTTTTTAAATTTTTCCGATGAATTTTTCTACTCTTGGGAAAAAAACCGAAAAAATCCACGGAAAAATTGAAAAAAACGGGTTTTTTCCCCTTTAAAACTATATAAGAGACAATAGTATAATCGCTTGTTAAGTAAATCATTAATTAAGTTAATTAGGATTTTTTTTAATTCTAAGCAATTAAATAATGACAGCGAGTTTATCGTGGCTCGATAAAACTCCAATGGTCGTCGAGTCGCTACGACCGCGCTGTTCGCTCCGCGACACCGCGTCGCACACGCGCGAGCGTCTACGAGCGTCATCGACGTGTCATCTGCCACATCCACCAACATCCACCTCGTGCTGCACGGGTGTAACGCGATGCTCGCGTGAATGAGTATGCCCGTGCTTACTCGCGCAACGCGATGGAAAATCACGAGGAAGACGAGTTGGAGGAGCTTCGCTCCACAATCTATACTTTCCCACCGAATGTGCAGAATGTGATCGAACAGGTTAGACTTCCCGCCCGAAGCAGCAGAGCTTTTCTTGAATTCCTAGCTAAATTTATTTTGACATTTTCACCTTTGATATGTTCTTGATACGTTCTACTTAAAAAAGCTTCTCGTTGACTGTTTGAACTGATTTTTTCAACATCGTGTGATCTGTCATTGTTGATGTTTTGCATCATATATATACATATATAAAAGGTTTTCTGTATTGTTTTGTAAAACAAACCTAACGCTGTCTTTCTCACTGTCAGATCTTGACCATCACTGATCCATTGGACCAACCCAATTTCAATGTGGTGGACTACATAAACAATTTATTTCCCACTGAACAGTCATTGTCAAACATCGACGAAGTGGTGAATAAAATAGAAAATAAGATACACACTATTGATAAAGAGATACGGTCAGTCGTACGTGGTCAGACAAATGTGGGTCAGGATGGCAGAGCAGCATTGGAGGATGCACAAAAGGTGATAAGGCAATTATTTGTCCATATAAAAGACATAAAAGACAAGGCGGAACAATCCGAGGAGGTGGTCAAGGAAATTACAAGGGATATCAAACAGTTGGATTTTGCTAAGAAGAATCTTACTGCCTCAATAACAACATTGAACCACTTGCACATGCTTGTGGAAGGAGTGGATAACTTGAAGTACATATACTAACAATATTATATATTTCAACATTATGCAAAATTGTAAAATCTACTATGTATCTATTTTCTTTGGCTTTAGAGTATTAACACAAAAGAAGCAATATGGAGAAATTATTTTACCGTTGCAAGGAGTGATGCAGGTGATGCAACATTTTAATAGCTACATGGACATACCACAAGTGAAGCAATTATCCGATCAAGTAAGGGTGCAAATTGTATCTTTAATTCTTACCCAATGCCTTCTTATCTTTTTCTTCAAGAGGACATATAGAACATATAGGAATAAGGAAGAAGTTGTTTTTCACACAGTATTGTAAATACTAATAATAGAATACTTTTGATTAAATGTTTTATCTTTATCTGAACAATAGGTTCAGCAAATTCAGGATGAGTTGGCCCAGCAAATTACAGCGGATTTCAAACAGGCCTTTTCAGGCCAGAATCCAAAGCATTTCAATCAGTTGACGGAAGGATGTTTAGTATTATCAGAATTACATCCTAAAGTGAAGTATGTATAGATATTTGTAGATGTATTATAGTAAGGAAAGGCCTCCAATTCAAAAATTTGAAAAATTATGTAACTTTGGCAGTACATAGATTATACCTTGACATGTAGTAAATTTGATTTACTGCTCGAATTCAGTAAAATCAATCTTTAAAAATTTTTTACTTTTACTATTCACCAACAAAAAGAGATAAAACAAAATTTTAGAGAGATTTTAGAAGTTGAGAGATTTCATTCCTTCAGGATGAATTTGTGCAGCAAAAAAAATCATTTATTACATGTTAAAACATCCTCCATGTATTGCTAAAGTTTTTAAATTTTCGAGTTGGAGATCTTTTCTTATAAGTAACAATAAGAATTTGATAATGATTGAAATACTTTTCTTTTTCAAAGGAAAGATCTGCTCGTTTGGTTTGTAAATATTCAATTGCAAGAATATGCACATTTATTCGATGAGAATCAGGATTTTGCCTGGTTGGATAAGATAGATCGAAGATATGCATGGATCAAAAAACATCTAATCGACTTTGAATCTAAGTTCGGTATAATCTTTCCTCAAGATTGGGAGATTTCCGAGCGAATAGCCGTACAATTCTGCCATGTCACGCGTGAAGATCTTACTAAGTTGATGAACAAGAGACGTAATGAGATAGACGTTAAATTGTTGCTTTATGCGATTCAAAGAACCAGTAATTTCGAAGCGCTGCTAGCGAAGCGTTTTATCGGCAGCACTTTGGAGACTACTGATACTAAGAACACGTCAGTCAGTAATGAAGTTGCGGAGAAAGTTCCGGGAAATCCTTTTGAAGAAGATGAAAAGGTATAACAAAACCGTTTATATATATATGTATCTATATTTATGTAATAATAGTAATCAGTAGTAACTTTATGTAGTAGTAGTAATGGGAATAGCTGGGACTTTCATCTTCCCTACCTACATCTAACGAGTTTCATATTCATTGTATTATTGAAAAAGTATTTCATTCTTTTATAACTACAGGTTGAAAACGAAAAACCGAGGCCATCTCCATTCGAAAAACTAATAGGACGATGTTTCGAGCCGTATTTGAGCATTTACATAGAAAGTTTGGATCGCAATTTGGCAGATCTGATGGACAAGTTTGTGTCCGATTCTAAAACGCAGCCGCCAGGTGCTAAAGAATTCGACGGCATTGAAGGCCCGAGCAGTGTCTTGAGTTCATGCGCCGATCTGTTTGTATTTTATAAAAAGTGCATGTTGCAATGTACGCAACTCAGCACCGGTTTAATTATGCTGAGCCTCGCCGAGACTTTTCAAAAGTATCTACGAGAATATGCAGTTAAAATCTTACAGAATAATTTACCCAAGTAAGTTTAAAAATAATGCAAATTAATTTCAGAATTTATGTGTGTCTTGATGCAACTTAATTTATACATATTTTAATGTAACCGTTATAGAGGCAGTGCAGGAATTGGTACCAGCATGGGCAATATCACACGTGATCTCAGGGAGCTATCAACTTCAGGTTTCATACAAAATTTCCAAAGTTTATTAAAGGAGGGAGAAACTACCAGATTTAATAAAGAGGAACAATCTCGTATATGCTGGTAAATACATTTGTTATTAATTCTTCATTTCCATTTAATTATTAAAATAATATATCTTTTTCAGTATCTTAACAACCGCAGAATATTGTTTAGAAACGACACAGCAATTAGGGGAGAAACTTCGTGAAAAGACAGATAAATGCTGTTCGGATAAAATAAACTTGTCTCAAGAACAGGATATCTTTCACAAGTAAGTTTTCTTTTTGTTCCCTTAATGTATATATTCTTAGAAATTTGATGTCATTGAATTCATTATTTTTAGCGGAAGTCATAAAGTAGCTCATTAGATGTAGGTATAGGGAACTTTTTTATTTTGGCTGAAAACCCTTAACTTAATCCTCCTTTCATTGTTTGTTTTAGCGTGATTTCTAATTGCATTCAGTTGCTAGTTCAAGATCTGGAAACAGCATGTGAATCCGCATTGACTGCAATGACTAAGGTAAATTATTAAAAAAGTTACAATTATCAATAGTACATTAATTACACATAATTCAAATATACTATTGTCCTACAATATAATATATGTACGTGTATGTGTGTGTGTGTGTGTATCGTATGACAAAAATATAGTAACTCTGTTTTCCTTAGGTACAATGGAGTTCTGTAGAAGTTGTGGGCGATCAGAGTAATTATGTTAATACAATAATAGCGCATCTTCGACAAACAATACCCACCATACGAGATAGACTATCCTCTTGTAGAAAATACTTCACACAATTTTGTGTCAAATTTGCCAGGTAAAACATTTGTCATATACTTATAAATTTAGATGTTCCTTTTCAAGGTTCTCTAAAATATTTGGATATTTTGTTTCAGCTCTTTTATACCAAAATTAGTACAACAATTATTTAAATGTAAGCCATTAAACGCGGTCGGTGCGGAACAGCTATTATTAGATGTCCACATGTTGAAAACAGCTTTGCTAGATCTTCCGTCGACGGGTTATCAAATACAAAGAAAAGCTCCAGTCACATATACCAAAGTGATTAAATATTTTACAAAGAGTAGATAAATATATTAAATATATACTTGATGTATGTTACTTATTTTACAGGTTGTGGTCAAAGGTATGGCAAATGCTGAAATGATATTAAAGATTGTAATGTCTCCAATTGAATCTCCCAGCGACTTTGTAAAACAGTGCAATATACGCTTACCCGATTTGCAGTCTTCGGAATTTCAAAAGATTTTAGATATGAAGGTAATTTTTGCAAAAGTTAAAATTATAAATCTATTATATTTTTAATCGAGAATCTAATATAATCGATGCATATTTTAGGGATTGAAAAAGACGGACCAAACTGTATTGATCGAGCAATTTAAACAATCTGAAAACACGAATGTTGCAAGCGCTACAAAAAGTCACGTAGTACCTAACAGCCCAGAACATGAAGCTGGAAGAATTAAGCGGCTAGAGAAACTCATTAAGAAACGAATTTAAAATATTAGATATAATATTCATTGTATATACTTAATTTATAGGAATTCTCTCTTATTTTAAGATAATAAAAATCCTTTATACAAAATGGAAAAGCAGAAATATAAACGTGGGAATATTCTAGCAAATAAATACCAGGTACCAGATGTAGTTTATCCTTTATTTTTTTATGTAATCCGTAAGTAATACGGGCAATGATGTTAACCTTGTTTTTGCGCAAGTTCCTTGGCCTTAGCTTTTTCTAATTTCGCTATCCTGGCCGCAGATTTGCTGCCCAATAAACCACCGCCCCAGTGACGCCTGATTTCGTCATATCGATCATTGAAGTTCGTTTTAATGGCTTCAACAATCTTTGCGAAGTTTGCTCTATCGCCAGAATCCACCTGAAATTAAATGATACATTTTAATAAAATTAAGAAATAAAGGTGAAAAAATTAATTTTTTTAAATGTGTATCAGAAATCTTTTGATATCACATTGCATCATTGGATTGGCTCTTTAAGAGTACTCATCATAGAATAATGCAGTTGAATTAAGGCTCCTGAGTACTCGCCGCGGCCATATTGAAGTCGTGACGTCAGAAGCGAGAAATTGCGTGAAATGACACGTAATTTTGTCCGACATGCCATTTGTAAATAAAGCCAATTTGGATAAAACAAACTAAGCAGATGACTTTAAAACACTTTTAAATATCGGTCACGACTATCCTTTTTCCGCCTAACAATCAGTAAATAGTTGTAAAAAGCACGTAAAGTGACGTCTACTTAGACAGGAAAACACACGGATAGCTATTAAAAGGAGTGAAAAATGTACTTTTATGTATAAAATTCAAAGAAACTTTACTCGCGGTCCATTTTTACGAATTTGGTAAATACGAGACAAGTCATGTTTTCACAATGAAACACATAATAACAAAATGACATGCACGATAACATTTCATCGTCAATCTGTCACGTTTCACGTGTATTAGTTCTAATTTTGTCCGCGACGAAATGTCGCTACCGTCAACGCGGAGTTCTCGCCTGAGGAGTCAGGAGCCTTAAATACAAATTATAAAAATATAAAATTTGGTGATATAATTACGTACTTGAGTAAGAGCAACTGCTGAGCAGGTTTTGCGCCTAACCAGACGTCCCAAACGTGCCTTGCCTTTAACAATACAGTATGGTACGCCCATCTTGCGGCACAAAGCAGGAAGGAATAATACGATCTGTAACAACAAAAAATGAACTAATTGGGCTAGCATATACAATTTCTCACAAATATATAACAATATAAAACGTCACTCAGTTGTCATGGGTCATCCCGCGAGTACAAATAAAATTTTACTAATATTTGCATCTTCAGGTGAAGAAATTCAAGCATCATTGTTAAATAGAGATCTTGTACAATATAAATCTATTATAAATTTATTCATATAACTAACCTCAATAGGATCAACGTCATGAGCTATAACAACAAGCTGAGCTTTCTTTTGCTCCACCAGTGTGGTCACAGTGTTGGTTCCACTGCGAATGACATTTGGTCTTTTCGTCGGTGTATCTTCCTTTTTCGCGATTTTTTGCTCGGCTCTCGCCTTCAACCTCGCCTTCTTCATGGCTGCTGATTCGGGACGATACTTCTCCAACACTTTGAATAACTGTGTAGCTACAATAACATTAAAATATTGTTATATTTTCTTGTATAAATGTATGCAGAGAATTTAATAATTCTTTAAATTATTTAATAATGTGTAGAATAACAATCATACCAGTTTGCTTATCCAATGTTTGAGTGAACTGGTTTATTGTTGGTGGTACTTTCAATCTCTTCTGCAACACAGACCTTTGGCGCTGAATACGGATGTATTTTGGCCATCTTACAAAGCGGCTAAGATCACGTGCTGGTTGAATGTCTTGGCCTAAATTTTAAAGAAAAATTTCACATAACATGTGGCTTTGATACAGATGAACTATTAATTAGAAATTAGTAAAATTATTTTGAATTACCAATGCCAAAGTTGCGTGTCCGTTTCTCAAAGAGTGGGTTGGTCACTTTTTTTGGTTCAACCTTCTTAACTGCCAATGGTGCGGCAGCTACCTTTTTCCCAACCTTCTTCTTAGGCTAAAATAGAAAATAAAAAATTATTAGAAATTAACGTTTTCATAATACATTCAAGTTGATAGTCAATTTTCCACAATAAATTCAACTTTTAACCAAATAAAATTAGAATTTCATTGTTATTGCCATTTTTATGCAAAAATATTTTTTAAGAATCCAACGATCTATTTCTTTTATTCCATAAAAATTATGCGTTTATTGCTAAATATTAGTCGTTTAAATTTTCGTCGTAACATCAGGATCTATGAAATTACTTTGCATTATAAAATTAGGTTATGAAATATTAAATTGATATCACATTAACGAATCAGTCCGTTTGAGCGTTACTATAAACAGAAATAGCATCTTTCTGCAGAATTAAAATTTCGGAAAACCACAAGTATTATGTTGCATAGTTATTGAATCAATCAATGGAACGAAAGCATATTTTCGGGCTACACGCCGAGAGAACATGCTTCAGATTCGAATACGGATACTCGTCGTTGATTATGTCGCTCGACGGAAATATTATTTGTACATAACAGTTCGACGATCTTACCTTCTTCTGAACCATCTTTCTAGCTAGAAATCCTCCGGATTTCTGTAAATTTTGTCGGATATAAAACGCGGTACCTCGCCGAGCGCGACGCGAAGTATAGTCGTCTCCGTAAAGAAGGTTTCACACCGCAGCGACACCAAAGTGAAAGAGACGCCATGTCACATCTGTTCTTTCCGGCTGAACTTCTTACACCATTATCTTCTCTCTTTTTCTTTTCAATGTAAAGAAAACAAGAGAAAAGATAAATGGTGCAAGAAGTTAGCTAAAACGAACAGACACGGTTGACACGCGTACAATTTTAAAATATGGCTTCGAAATATGGTTTTCAAACTTTTGCAATTATAAGTATTTATTTTAATAAAATATATAAAAAATTTGTCAATATTTTCAGTAATATTAATTTTAATAATAATATTAACTGAATAAGTATTAATAATAGAAATTAATGGATATTTTAATTAATATTGGAAATGAAAGAAATATGTGCGACTACGCTAAAATGAAGAATAATGAAAACGAGTATTCATGTCATGTTCATGTAGGTGTTGTGCCAGCGCTTTACAACTGTAACAATTATTTCATATTATTACACTTGTTAACGGTCAAAATTTATACTTTTTTAAAAAACTTATTTATAAATAAAATTTATATCTATAAATGTTATATATTTATTTTGTTTATATTTCATTGATAACGTTTTTTTTTTTTTTTAACGTTTTATAATCTTTCTTATAGGTTAAGGTTAATCCTAACCTCGATCTGTGTGGAGACTAAACCGGAGCAACTGATGTCGATTCAATCGTAAACCTGTCGTCTATCGTTGATAATATCTGCAAAAGTACCAACATTTTTTAATCATGATGGTGAAATAATTTATTTTATAGAAAATTAGAAATAAATATTATAAGAGGAAAAAATAAAATTCTACAGAATAGAAATACATTACAGAAGGAGAAAAATTTATAAGTTAATTTAAGCAGAAAAAAAGAATCAATTGAGATTATTGTGATCAAGAAATGACGCCAAAGATTTTATTTCGTGGGACAAGCCAAATATTGCGCGGCAAATTAAATTTGCTGAGTTCCAAGTATAATCCTAATAGTACATGCAATGCTGCATCCATGTCCACATTGCCGCCCGACAGTCCGATGAACGTGTTTGACAGGAACACGAAGTTGTTACAGCGCGAACGCGCCGCCAAGGACGCTAATGTCCAGCTTTATGATTACATCAAGGATGAAGTGGGCGACAGACTAGCCGATCGAATATTTGATATCAAACGAAAGTTTGGCAGGGCTCTCGACCTGGGATGCGGACGCGGTCACGTGTCCAAGCGGATCTTCAGCGAGTCCGTGGAGGAACTGGTGTTGGCCGACATGAGTCCAAGTTTCCTGCAGCAAGCTGAGACCATGGAGGGTGTAAGGGTTAAGAAAGAGACCATTGATGAGGAGAATCCATCCTTTGAGCCCAACAGCTTTGATATGGTGATCAGTTGTCTAAGTCTTCATTGGGTCAATGATCTTCCCGGATGCTTTAGACGTATCAACAGTAGTCTGAAGAACGACGGAGTCTTCTTGGCAGCTGTATTTGGCGGCGAAACGCTTTACGAGTTAAGGTAAAGGCGACATTGCGATCGAGGATCTTCCATCGAGTGTCATGTCTTTGCTTGCGTTTATTATTTCTAGTATTCATTCTCTGATAATACAGAAGTTCCTTGCAATTAGCTGAATTCGAGAGGCACGGTGGGATCTCGCCACATATTTCACCATTCGTGGAAATCAGGGACATTGGATCGCTGTTAACAAGAGCGAATTTTACTATGTTGACTATCGATACGGACGAGATAGTCATTGGTTACCCAAGCATGTTCGAGCTTATGTGGGACCTGAAAGGTAAATGTTATAAAACTTTTGTTTGTATAAAAATTATATAACAGGCAGATATATTACGCAATTTATATTTGTTTAGGAATGGCTGAAAGTAATGCAGCTAGGAATCGTAATTTACATTTACCGAGAGACACGCTTATCGCGGCCGCATCTATATACAAAGAGCTCTACGGAAAGACGAAAGAAGACAATACCGCGTTTGTTCCTGCCACGTTTCAGATAATATACATGTTAGGATGGAAACCGGATGCGTCTCAACCAAAACCTCTTAAGAGGGGAACGGGAGAAGTGTCGCTTAAGGACTTGTACAGACTCAATAAAATAATCAAAGATAGCAAGAAGATAAAATTGGATGACGATGATAAATAGCCTGTATTAAATAACTTTTATTTGATCGCGCGTTGAATGTAAATATTCAATGTATATTAGTAGTAAATATAAGACATTGTAGAATTAAAAAGAAATTTAAAACCCATGAACCAAAAGAGAAATATATTTAGTTTCGCATTGTAGAATTATTTAATGAATATTAATAAATTTTTAAACATTTATGATTTAAAAATAAAAGTGATTTTAGACGTGTAGCGTCTTAAAACTTATTTACAATGTAAAATTTAATTACAATTACTGGAATTCATTTACGTGATCTCTTGTATCAGCAGATACCAATTTTCGTGATTGATCGTAATCATGTACTCTACAACGTCTGTAAATATTTTAAACTGTCTTACGTTTACTTTTATACAAACTTAACAAAATCTATATAAATTGTATAAATTCTTTTTTTTTAAATGGTAGGCATAAAAAATAACTTATTCAACAGTTACAGTTTTTGTTATTTCTGTCCTTGCATGTCGTTGTCAATTCACGATTCTTTATCGTCTTTATGAACTACAATTCCTTTTTCTATAAGCTCTGGAATCTCTACTGCCAGCCATGGTCCCAACTAAAAAAAAATTTTTTTTTTAGAAATTATTTATGAAAGCCTAAAAAGATATTTTTTTATGTTTTTAATTATACATTAAATTATTAAGTATACAATAAAATATTTAGCTTACACCAAGAGCCATTGCATGAGCAATGCCAAATTTGGGAACATTGCGAGCCCACAGTGGCTTGAAATGATCAGTTAGGCAGATCTTGCCACCTCTGTACATTTTTGCTGTTTTACCATCTAATTCTGGTAAAGCAATTTCAGGTGCTGTTGTGGGATATGTAATGGGAATCTAATGTCCAAGAAAAAAATTATTAGTTTTTTTATTAAATCTTGATTCATTCTGTTTTTAATAATTTTAGCATAATTGATAAATATAAATAAAATGTCACTCAAATAGAATTCTATATTGGATATAATAAAACATTTTCCTTATCTTTTTCTTTGTTTAAATAAAAAATAAAAAAATCAAAGATGTCCACTCACATCAAATTCTATTTCGAATTCGTATTTCAGGAAATTCTGAATGTACCAGCACTTGCCAAACCACTTAGTGCCTTCCTTGTTTGATTCCAGTCGAAACCAGTCATTGTCCGCTTCCTTATTATTTTTAACATACTACAACAATAAAATTATATAATGTAATTAAATTTGTATATTAATCATTATGTATTTTAAATCTATCTACAGAATATCTCTATGATTAATGTTACGCTAATCAACATTTTATAAATTAATTTTTAATATTTTTATAAAATTGAGTAACACAAAAACTGTCCATATGGAAGTGACTTCTATAAATTTGCAAGAGAAGAAGAATCGCGTCAATTCCCTCACCTTGATGAGAGCCTGATATTCTTCCTTCAATCTTTGCACCCATAAATCTTTGTCTCTTGGTCCAGCTTTTGTTTGCAACAACGGAATGTTACTCAAAGTTTTCTTCGTCGACTCGTCAACCATCTCGACGGAGCTACAATTTGCGATTTACTTTAGAAGTTAGAGTGCCACCTGCACGATCAGTAGGCCTGCCCTTTTTCGCCGAGCTTTCTACACGATTGGCCTTTCCTCTTTTTCCTTTCACGTTAGAGAAAAAGAGAAAAAAGATAAACCGTGCGAGAAGTTCAGTTGAAAAGAGCAGATACAGTGTCACCAACCTAACGCCGAGCTTCTTCGAGCAATCGCACGACGCGATTAAGGGGAAAAAAATAGAATAATCTCTTCAAATAATTACAAGATATCATACAATTCGTTTTCTCGCTTTCACGGCATTCATTCTCAAAGTTGTTTTTCACGGCGCGTGTTCTTCGATCGATCACGACTGCATTTGCGAACGATTGCATTCCTGTGCATCGTAGCTGTTGAGGCGTATATACATACGTCGTACCGTTCCGTTTACGTGAGGGTTACGGCAGGTACGGCAGCGTGCGAGACGCGGTGTTGGAAACGAGCACTCGTAAATGGTGATGAGATGCTAGATCGTCAGTAACTTACTTGTTACTTAGGGTAAACGCACCATGGCCGACTCGTCCTACGAGAAAGGTTTGACCGAGCTGTCGAAGATGAAGGTGAGCATCACCAATCAACTCGTATTACGTGCAGCTGGGCGATCGCCGTTTTTCCGGCGATACCCTAACCATTAATTTTCCTTGGAGGCCTAAAAAGCCGTGCGGCTTGCTGTTCCCGAAGCTGCCTCGTCTCATTCATTTCCGTTGTTGATTTTAAAGCGTCATTAACACGACAGTGGTCGATTACAGTATATAATATACTCTTATGATATGCAATTATATTTGTAAGACTACATATACAACTATGTTAGGTGATAGTAGAAAAGCGTAAGTGCTCTAGCAAATAAATGTTTTTATTTATCATAATGTAATTTAATAGGTCTATTATGTTGCTTGCACTTTTTTTATTGTCTCTTTCTCTGCTACACTCGAATATGTATTTAGCTCGTTTCAAGTACAAATTGCTTTTCAAGCAATGCGAACAAACCCAATTTTAGATAGCATTATTCTTACAAGAAAATAATGTACTTGGAATGGAAAGTCAGGCAAAATGCACTTGACGCAAACGGAACTGTGTTAAGCTTCTGTTTCAATTATAACATGTACAATTTTCTTTACAGATTCTATCTTTTTTTCATAATTTCTAAAATCTTATCTAATCATAACTTTTACAAACAAAGCAGTAAAACATAGAAATTGTTAAAAATTTTTTCAAGTTTTCTTGCAACTGAGACTTCTTTCCTATAAATTTCATTAAACACTGCCATATTTTTTACCAGGTGGCTGACTTAAGAGCTGAATTGAAACAACGAGGACTACCTGCTACAGGAAATAAAAACGAATTAGTAGAAAGACTTCAGCTAGCAATTCATGGAGGTTCTTACTCTATTTTAGCTCTTTTCTTCAATCTAAATCTCTTGAACATGTTTCTAAAATTATTTATATCTTACAGATGCTGCATTGTCCTTGGATGAAACTGCGGAAGAGATTTTAGATGAAGATGAAGTTCTTGGCGTTAGTGTAATATATTAATATATTAAACAATAGATGTGTGATATACCCAAATATTATATACAGCCACGAAATTAATTGTCCACATACAGGATATGAAAATTTATTTATGCTACAAATTTATTTAATATTGTAATTTTTTTAAGGGAAAATTTAATTGGAAGTAAGTTTAAATGGAAGCTCTTGTCAATGATGCATTTCAATCAAAAGTATGCTTTTGATTTGCAGCATAAACTCCCAATATCTTGTATGTCCGGACAATTAGTTTTGTGATTGTATATTTCTGTTAGAAATATATAAGAATTTTGAATTAATTACAGGATGAAGAAATTGAAGAGTTATCCAGTAAGCCAGATTCACAGGAGATCCCTGAAAAGCGAAAATTGTCTATAGAAAGCAATAACCTAAATACCAATGCAAAAAAGATAGTGCTGAACCGCAAACCTGTATTGGAGGAAATAAAGAATGATCAAGTGGAGAAGAAAGAAAACAAAGGAGCCCAATCATCTGAAGACATGCCGCCAGAGAAAAAGATTATCAAACTATCGGAGCTCAGCACGAAAGAGGTAGATAGCTAAAGATTTATATTATTTTTATCCACTATAACATCGAGTGATAAAATTTACTTGCTCTAAACAATGCAACGCTCATTGCATTGTATTATTTATACATAATAGTGTTAATTTTTTGACAGAGATTAGAGATGAGGGCTAAGAAATTTGGAGTACCATTATCAGAGTCAGCAAAGAAGGAGGCTAGATTAGCTCGTTTTAACGTTAATAACCAAAATAACAAATCGGCTGCATCCATAAAGACACCCGTGGTAAGAAATTTATTATAAAGATTATATTACAAGTTTACATTATAGAAACAAAATAATTCATAGAATCATTTTATAACTGTCGATAAATTTTTCACAGCCTACTACATATGAAGTACTGAAGAAACGTGCAGAAAGATTTGGAAGCTCGGTGTCCACTTTGATGGAGAAAGTAAGCAAAAATATCTTTGTAAATATGTGCATACATGGAGATTTTTTATATTTTTTTGTTATTAATTTTAGTGCAAATCTTCTGTTTTTTTTTTAGGCTGAATTGGCTGAACGTTTGGAAAAAAGAAAAGCTAGATTCGGTGAAGTAAAGCCCACTGAGAATAAAGTATTTAAGAATAAAATTAAGATTGTTAAATGATACTCGGTGTTATATACTAAAGTGACGATCTAGATTACAAACCTTAGTTTAAGTTTTCTTATTTTCAATAAAGCTATTATATACATATGTAATACATAAGAAGAATGACTTATTGAGGTACTTGAATGCACTTCAATGTACTTCTTAATACCATTATCACTTCAGTATTAAAGCATCCATACTTCTAGTTTTCTTTTTATATTACCTTGTCATGTGTGAATTTCTTGTAAAAAAGTAAGTAAAAGAAAAAATCTCAAAAGTGTATATGAATATTATAGAAATAAACTCGCATGTGCAACAATATTTTAGTCATAATTTATGGTACAAAAACCCAATTATCTACAGTAATAAAAAACAATGTAATACTATATGTACGCAATAAAACTGATAAATTATAACAAGATAGAACAGTATTATTCTTTCAATTGCAATGAATAAAATCTATTTTAACACATCAACTGGTAGTCATCTGATAAATATATCATTGTTGATAATAAATAAGGGTGCGCTCACATGGGATGCGGAATGGCGGAACGTTCGTGATTGGTAGCAGCTTCATTCCGCCGATTCCGCTCCGCTAAGGTGTATTTTCCTATGTCCCATTGAGCGGAAATTGCGGATGCGCAATTAGCGCTGATCAATCGCAAGAGCCTTCCCATACTTATATGAAATAGGAAACAAACTGATAATCAGAAATCACAAACACACATACCCTATAACACAATATTATTTAATATTAAATAATATTCCCGAAATATTAGATTTAATATATATTAAAAAATATATTCTCGGAATATTATTTTAATATTATTTTATTTTTTAATAATATTCGTATAATATTCTAAAAATATTGTAGCTCTTATAGGGTACAGAAACGCCTGCATACCGACTGTGTACCGATTTTGATTTACGTTTTCGCTCTTGCTTCAAAAAGACAGATATAACATAACAACACGGTTATTTATCTGCCATTACAGTAATGAAATATGATAAATTATTTATTGTTGTTTGTGGCTTAAAAAAAAAATTAAAACAAAATCATAGTGCATTGGATCAATGAAAACTGCGTTAGAAAATTGCAAAATTAGGCCTGTTCGTGTTGCTACCCTTTTTGAATTAATTTCTTTGTCGTCTCTCTCTTTCTTACGATCGAATATATATTTATCTCACCTCGAGTGCACAAATTTTTGGGGATTTCAAGCAACTCGAACAAACTTATTGTATATTCTGTATACAGTTGCAAAAAAAGAGAAAATCGCAATTCTTTTGTAGAATAAAAGTACGCATAAAAAATTGGATAAGATAGATTTTACGAGAAAATCGAAAGAAGAGAAAAAAAACCTGAGAATGGCCACGTCCACGATTTAGCTGATACTTCTGATACGATTTTTCGAGACGCCATACGCCATCTCTATAACGTGAACATACACTACGACGCCAATGTATATAGTACAGTCGGTCAATTCCTCGGAAAGCATATCAATTGCGTCTGTTGGCACACCTGGCGAAGGAATGAGTGCCGAGCGCGCGTACACGAACTTTAAATTTTTTCTATCCTAACGGCTTATGCGCGATTTATTGAGTCGCAATTTATGCAAGCGCAATCAGGGCAAGACACAAATACTGAAATGTGGGAGCAAATAAACAGTAGATATTCGTACAAATAAATTGACTCACCGTTCGCTGATCGCTCCGTCTCGTAGTCTCAGCCGCCGCTTGCGAAGATTCAAGATCCTCCTCTCGATTCATACTTGGCACAAACGCGCGACACTCAGTTCGTTTTCGGCACCTCCGGTACTCACGCCTGTCGAAAACTCGAGATACGGGATACGGGGCAACGGAGAAGACGCGATTAAACGCGCGACGCGACTTCGTGCCATCCCGACCGATTATTGTCGTCTGAGCGACACGAAGAATCCAAGATTTTTCTCACGACGATTCGTCTTGAATTCATACTTGGCACGCGCGAGCCTTCGTTTTCGGAACTCTCGAAACCCTCCTGGTGCTTACGAGTGTCAGAAACTCGGAATAAGAGGCAACGGAGAAGCTGCGAAACACAATTGAACGCGACACGACTTCGCACCATGCATTCGACACGACGGATGTCGGTACGAAGGCCGACACTTCACTTTCGGCAGTTCACGACACTCTCGAAACACTCGCTCGCATCAAACACTCGTACGGGATGACGAGGATACGAGTTGAAATGCGCTGCAACGCACCGCGACCTTCCGCCGAGCTCCCTAACCGACCGACTGCTGGCACTGCGTACTGCGTAGTGATGCGTGGCCACGCGCACGCGCTTGCGCGCCGCTACTAGGGGAAAGTAGGGTTATTGTACGCACTGGGTAATTGTACGCTTCGTGGTTTGGCACCTTCCCAATGAATAAAACTTATATCACGACGATATTTGTAGGCTGAAGGCATTTTTTAAATATATAACCATACGTTATATCATTTAAAAACGTAGTTAATTTAAAAAATAAGAAAAAGTAAAATCATGATTTTTCTTGCGATTTTGGCGTTCAGAAAATAAGGCAATAAGTCTGTATTTTTACTTTATTCGTTTAATTTTGTTATACCTAACAAAAGTACGTTTTTTCCTGCGTTCTTTGAGCTATTGTTTATTAAATTTAATTAAATAGTCATCCAGTAATTGTTTATTTATCAAATCAAGTCCGCCGTCGACAATTTTACGCATCCATCTTGAAAGGCGTGAGACCACGTGAGATCAACTATAGTGCCACTAGTACAGTGTAGTGCAGTGTAGTGTAGTTAAAAGAATGGGCTATAACCTCATTTTTCCTCCGCGTCCATTTATCCAACCGCATGTACAATTACCCAAGGCCCGAGAAATTTTTTCGTTTAACCACTTGCTTCTTTTTGCTGAATATAGCATTATCAAATAAAAAATTGTTCAATATGACAATACATAATGATAAAAAAATGTTTAAAGTTTCTATTTCTGTACTCGTATCGATTTCAACTTTAAAAATCACTTCACTGCGATAAATTTCCCTTAGGTGCGTGCAATTTACCTACTTTCCCCTACGCAGTGCTAGGTAGTCGGTCGGTACGTCGGGTAGGCGGGCGGGGGGAGATCGTGGCGAGTCGCGGCGCATTTTAACTCGCATCCTCGTCATCCCGTACGAGTTTTTGACGCGAGCGAGCGTTTCGAAAGTTTCGTGGAGTGTCGGAAGTGAAGTAAATTGTCGGGCGTTCGTGCCAACATTCGTCGTCAGTCGGATGCGATGTATTATGCAAAATTGTGTCGCGTTTAATCGTGTTTTGCATCTTCTCCGCTGCCTCATATCCCGAGTTTCCGACTGAGAAAGAAGCATGAAATAGCATGAAATCGATATTGTAATGACAATAGCATGAGGAAGCATGAAATCAATATCATAATGACAATTATTTAATGAATTATTAAAATTAATAAATTAATTATTAATTAATTAAGTCTTTTGTTTGTCTTCGTGACAACACGAAACATGTGCAAAAGTTATTCCGCTGAAAAAAGAAAAAGAAAACGGCAGAATCGGCGGAATGAAGCCGCTACCAATCACAAAAACGTTCCGCAGTTCCACCATTCCGCATTCCATGTGAGCGCACCTTGAGAGAACTAGATAATAGTAGGGTATTTTCTTTTAATGATTTGGTCATACCACTGGTCTGCCATTGGTAAACATCAGCGACACCAGCGTCAATCAGAGGGGAAAATTATTGTTTCCTCCAGTTTCCTCTGCCGGCATGTGTTTTCGATGTTTTCTTAACAATAGTCCTTCAGAATATTTTGATCATCTCGGATTTCTCTCACGATAGAACGATATTTGATATTTCGGGACACTGTAGAAGCGTATGACACATCGACATGCATGTCTCGCGAATGTCAATATACATTGTGTTTTATGTGTGTGCCTTCTTGAACGTCTATTGCGAGGAAGCTGATACATTCGATGATGTCACACTGTAAGTATTTTGACACCTTAATACGCATTTTGTCTCCAAAAATAAATGCATTATATAAGCAGCACCATTTCTAAACTATATTACTTCCTTGTCCTTAAACACTTATTTAATCGCATGCAAAAGCTGTTTCATAATCCATATCAATATATTATTAATTGCATGTTTATATATTGATAATATAAACGTACAGTGCATCTTTAATCTCAAATCTTCTATATAAATATCTTTTTTGTTTTAGACCCACTCCTGAGTTACAAAAAATACACTCGTTCTTCTATATGTCAGCAGACGAAGACTTGCCTAGGTATAAGTAATTCTGTATAAAGTACAAAATGTTGAGATTGATAGATTATTTTAATTCCTTTAAATTTTAGTTTAGAGGAAAAAAAGAATGAGCAGTCGCTTACCATAGCACAGCCATGCAAGAGCAGAGAACTAGATGAACGGAACACTCAGGAAGCAATCTTCTATAAACGTTTAATTACTATATTATTATCAAATCTTGCGGTACAGGTAAGTTGCTATGTATAATTAAAAAGAGTAAAGTCTAAAACTATGTGTATAAGCTTTTTACTCAAAGTCAATAAAAAAATTTTTAATTATATAATGGAATAAATTTTGCTTGCAGAGAATTGATGATAGATTAGTTGGAACGATCAATATAGAAGCATCTTCTTCCCAGTTTGAGTATCTTCAGAACTTTGTAAATGGCCAAGGTTCTATAAGGGAAGCTGACAGAATTCTCAATAATGCGATAAAGCAGTCTGAATACTCGGCATGTCATTATATGGCAGAAGTGTCTCATTATTTCAATTTGTTTATGGACAAAGCATCAGATTATTTGATATATTATCTATCATTTATGAAAGAACACGTAAGAATAATAGTATAATTTGTGTAATATTTAAGATGTACTTTTACATTTTCAGCTTATATATCTAATAACATGGATCTAATTGATTTTCTAAACTGTTACAGTGGGACATAACTATAATCTTCTTCACAGTTATTTCTAGTTTTATTATTTTAAGGAGGCAAAGATGGTCTCGGAGATTACTTATCTTTATCATGATCGATGTTATATTTGTAATCAGTTTTTTCTTAACTTGGTGGCGACTTATTAAGGTAATTTACATATTATTTTATTATAAAAGATATATTTTAAGATATATATACATTTGTATAGTAATTACATCTATGTTGCGTAATGAAACATATTAAATATTCAGATACTACATTTTGAATAAGATAATGGTTACAAATTATTTTTTATTTAATTGCTCTATTTTGTAGGAAACAGAAATCAAATTAATGGCGGCACAATCGCAATTTGCAGAAATGCCAATCGCCTGCCAACCACATAAAATGAGTTTTTTGGATAAATGGCTTGCGTCGATTTTTCGTGAGTACTGTACTCTGTAATTTGAGATAAATTTGAAATATTTAATGTATGTTATTTGAGGGTGAAAATTTATTTACAGCTACAAACGATTGTGAAAAATACTATGAAACGATTATGACAAATCCTAGATTGCAAGTAACACCAGCCTATGCATTAACTCATTTTCTCAGTGTAACAATTTTTCAACCTTTTTCATATTTTGGACTCGTTATATCTGAATTTGTAGATAATGCTACTGGTAAGAACAAAATATTTTAATATTATTAACAGAATATTATTGAATTATTAATTATGTATTGTTTCACAGGTAAATTGAGCTGGTGGTATAGGTCCTTTATCGTAACCGCCCTTTTCTTAAGTATCTGCGTATGTATAATATTGATCCCATTTTCTTGGATTGGCGGATCTATTAATTTCGGTATTGGACCATTCTTCAGATTTGGATTAAAAGGTAGAAAAAATTCCAAGAAAGAAGAGCGAATTGAACGGGTTCATGAGGTATTAATTATATTTTTATTAGTCTTAAAATTATTTTTTGCTATATTCATAAATTAAATTATCGATGAAAATTATTGTTTTCTCATCAAAAGATTATTAGTTGTAATACTAAAAAAATTTCATATATTATTAGTAGTACAAAATTTTTCTATAATGTTATAAATATATTTAAATGTACACATATTTTTTTATTATAGGATACTACATCTAAGAAAAAATTGAAAGATTCAGAAAAACCGAAGCAAATTACATTAGGGCGAGATAATGGTAATACTAAAGAAAAGAGAAGTAAGATATTTTCACAATTCCTATATATAATTATTATTGCATATTAGATCTTGCTGGAGGCGACGCTACCGAGACGAAGCATCTAATAGTAAAGTATAAAAAGTGCAAGTGTAAATACAAAAATGGAGATGGAGATGTGGAATGTGAAAAAGAGGAAGATAGAAAAGACTGCTAACAATATCTTTCTTACATTGTCGCATATACAATGCTTTTATAGTGTTTTACATTGGGCGGCACTGAAGCACATTCAATGCATTTTGCACTAAAACCAACACTATTGGAGCTCGTGTTGAATTTCTGCATTTAGTACACACTAAGTGCGCATCAGTTCGGCCAATAAAATACGCTGTTATTTAATTTTGTTTCACATTTCTAATAATCATTAATTTTTTTAAATTTATAATTATTAATTTTTTAAATTAGTAATTATTAATTTCTATGTTATTGATAATAAGCATATCGATGTTGTTTGAAATAAGCTCATTATTTATCTTATAGTACGAAAATATTGGTGACCATAAGTCGATTTTAAGGTAACTATAGTGTCGTTTTAATATTTTGCAAATATTAAAGAAATTTATATTATTGTATTGTAAGATATATAATTTTTCATGTTTTTTTACTGGTCTATTTTAGTATCGTTTATAGGAATTGTACTATCTAATCAGCGCGGATGCGAATTACTGGTGCAGGGGCACCTTGTATTTTTATAAATTATTACTACTTGCTGTGATAGGCCTTGTACTGGATTGTAAGATAATATTTACCAATTAGCTTATATATGCAGCTTATTTTGTATAGCTTATTCTAAGTACCTTATTAAACGATACATTAATACTTAACATAACGCTTTATTACAATCACCCATTGCATATTTAATCGCCGAATATTAATAAAGTGGGAGTTCCATTCGAACAGCTTGCACGCGGGATGAATAAATGGTAGATGCGGCGGAAATGAAAACATTCTGTTGTTCGACCGGCAGCCCGGCGGCTGCGCTTTATGTCAACTCAGCTTAATGATCGGTGTGCAAGCAAGGATTTGTCAAATTTGCTAAACGTAACGTCTATCTTCCTCGTGTAATTTCGCCTATACTCTGTGTATTCGCGAATGAACGGTCCAGCCGTAATTGGACGAGAATGACCTTATTGAAGTACGACGCTTGGAAAGTAAACAGTTGAAAGCAAAAATCGAAAGACAAGAAGTTACCTTTTATTCTATTTTCTTCTGATAAATGAAGGATTTCGATTGTAGCATTTTAAAAATAAAATCGAAAAATGTGCAATTAAAGAAAAAGATCAAATAATTTCACATTTTTCAAATTTATTTCTAAAATAATACAATCAAAATCCTTCATTTTATCAAAAGAATATAAGATAGGTATGTTATTCGATTTCCATTATAAAAATATGATGTACTTTTTATCAACGTTATTTTTGTTTCATATATCTTCTTTTACGCGGGGCGTAATTAAACATTGTTAGCTGTACATACAAGCCGTATAAATTATAAACTATAATGGGCAGGTACCATTAAAAGATTTTAATATATAAAATGCACGATGTGATCTTGAATAGAAAAAAAAATGTATCTATCCGGTGTTTGCAGCAATTTTCTCCGGTGTCGTACAATGAAATCATACTCATTGAATTACGATGATATTAGACAATAATAAATTTGACGGCAAATTGAGCAGTGTTTTATATCAGGAACTCGGTAATTACCGAGTATGCACAAAGAATACATACTAATTAGTGTCAAAAATCGTGTACACGAGCGATTTCTTTCTGACGGTAAAAAGATGCAAGCAAAAAACTTTGAAAAATAAGGTGACCGCCGTTCTTCATTTTTTTTTTTTTTTACATCGTTTGGTAATTTTTCGCGGTATCGATCTTTTGTACGGAAGCAAACATTTTGCGTTTCGAATTTGAAGCGTTAAAAGGTTATGCATTATTGCAAATGTGTGTACCTTTTATAGTCATCGGATTTCAATCCGTTAATGAGTCGTGAGTGAGGTATTGCATTTCCGCCAGAAGCGTGCATTTACCGAAAGTGGGAATGTATTGCGGGTTTTTCATTACGCAAGATTTATTGCAAAATGTCACGTCCTGTTCTGTCCATTTTTTTTCTACGTACATCTATACCCGACAAAATTGAATACGCGTTAACAAAGTAAATTATTTTAATACATGATAAATTATAGCATACAATTAAACGGAATATAATTAAATTATAAATATAAGAATGAAAGAGAAATTCGTAGTATAGTGCTATAGTCTCAGAATTTTTGCTTTTCTTTCCTTATTGGACAAATATTCGTGTTCCTACGTATTGAAGAAATAACATTGCTAAAAAAGCTTCACGAACACGAAATGAATTGCAAAATTAACACTAAGATTATTCTTTTCATATTTCTTTAAATAAGTAATATTTATATAAAAAAGCAGTACTTTGTTTTTTTGCTTGACATCGTAAGTGTGTCTTTTTCAGTCTTCATTTATAAAATTAATTACACGTATCAAAATTTGAAATCTTAATCAATACAATATTGAATTAAAATCAATGTTTATTATTAAAAAAGAAGATATGAATATATTATAAAATGGATATGGAATAAAAATGTTTAAAAGTATTTAAAACTATAAGGATTATTAATTAGTTAAATGTCACTCTATTTCAAACTTACAGTCTTTGTTAGCTCAACTTATATAATTAAAAAATATATAATTAAACTTATATAATTAAAAATTGAATTAATTTTTACTTTTCAATGAAGATAAAAATATTAGATAAATATATTAGAGAAAAAACGTTTTTAAACGTTCAATACTGACATGTGAGGGATAGTGATTATTTTATTAATAAAAATATCTGAAATATTGATATCTAATATATTTCAGGCGTATCATACGATTATAATATTCTTGATTAGTTTAACTAACCGATTAGTTTAATTAAAACTTAAAATAAATGTTCATAAATACATGAAAGGTTCAAATTACATTGGAAAAAGAGAACATGTTAAATGTTTAATATTGAAACGTTATACAGCAGTTATTTTATTATTAAAATGGATGTGTCTGAAATTGTCGCTATTAATTACTTTGGATTCTTCTGATTTAGCTTCTAAATAAATACGATATGCATAGTATATTATATTATGTTATAAACATCAATCTTTCGCGATCTCGAGTATTCGCTGGTGTTACTTTTCAACCCCGGTCTCAGTGCAGGTTTATGCATCGCTTGTTCTATCAAATATTTGTTCTCGCGTTGCTGCTGGTACCACGGTGGTATTTGCCTGGAAAGGATGCACCTTTTGGTTCCCGTCGACCTGGTGAGCTCCATTACATGCCCGAAGTAATACCAAAGAGAGGTGGCCAGGGCCGGTGTTGTGTGTTGCGTCTAGTTTCGCCGTTTGCGAAGCGGCACCCGCTGGCGGCTGCACGAAAGTGCAGCGTGTGTTAGTCAGTTTAGGGGAGTTTGCGTGTTGTTCGCGAGCAACTGCCAGCTAGCCCTAAGTTCCTCGTAATTTCGCGAAACTCCCGCGCAAAAATTGCCGGCGACGCGAGCTGCCGACCTTCGTAACGTATAAAAGAATTGTTCTCCGTGACGGTAAATTACACTCTTCTCTTTTTTTTGCGACAGTCCGACGGAAGTTTTTTATTATCGAACGTGATACGTTCGCATTGTGTGAGAAAGAAAATTTATCTTGCTCTGTATACTTGTTCCTGCGACGCAGCACCACCCCTCAAAATTAAATCAATTTCTAAAGAGAGTTACATGCACAAATTATTCATATCATAACAGTACAAGATATTTTATGACTATTTTAGAATATTTATAATATTGTACAAATACTTATATAATATCGTACACAATGTTCGTACGATAACATGTGCATTTAGGGGATGTTCTAAAATTATTTTTTTTATCTTGAAAATTATTTTTTCTCAAGTCATCTATCATAAGCACGCTTGAAATAGCTCGCTGTAAGAATGAAGAGGATCGTGCGGTCAAAATATTTCGGGACACGCTATCGTTTACGATCGCATCGCGGACACGTTCGAAAGGGTTCACGGGGCCGTGAAAGCCGCCGGGAGGAGAAAAGAAGGGAGGGTAAGACCGCACGTATATTGGTGCACGCGGATGCATTACATGCTCGAAGTGATAGCTAAGGGCGGCGGGATACTTGGTTCTTTAGTTTTCTTCGCGCACGCAACACCACCGCCGCCGTTGCTCCTTCGCATTATACGTATCTCGCTCCGAAAGTTTCCGCTTTTTTAGTTAACCACCGGCTTACACGGTGCGGTGTCTCGACTTATCTGTTGAAATGCACCTTCGTGGAGAGCACAAGCGTGATAATTCAGCACGGTTTCTGTTACGCAACTGACTGACATTTACCGCAAACTGCGAAAAATTAAATTTAGAAACTCGCGTCGCCAACAAAGATGGGTCGTCCTCTCGATCACGATCATCAACGCTCGATGAAATGTCAAGTGCAGCTCGCATAACTGAGGATGTTTTAATAAACAGCTTAAAAGTGCGATAAATTCCCTTTACAATTATTACGCGCGCGGATTAATGTGAAGAGCTGAAAAATGCTTCTATTTCTGCCAAGAATTTATTTTGTCTTTATTCGCAAAGCGACATTCTTTACTATTTTTATTTCTCTTATGATGGATGGGGACTGAAGAGAAAGGACGAGTTCTCGAAAGCGCGCAAGTAATTTATGTATTTAAGTTCCTCTAAAAATTTAAAAGGCAAAAGACTAAATATTCAAAACAGGATCAGTTTCTTTTCTCATACAATATCACGCTATAATATTACAGAAAAGTTAAAAATATATTACACTAAAAAAAAGTATTTTTTTATGTAGCGAGATTTTTAAAAATATACAATTTCTAGTCAAATGAAAATGTTGAGCATTTTTGTACATAATATACACAATCATAATAAAATGATAAATAGTGGACGAGGAATGAAGTTATAAAGCAATAATCGTAAAAAGTGATAACGATCTTTCTTAGCTGTATAAATAAATGAAAGACGCTTAATGCAAATGAATGAAATGCAAAATAAGAGGCAAGGAAGTATATCAGATTTCACTAAAGATTCCTTAAGCTGAGCTCTTGATGTAACGCAATATGACGATCGTGAAAATTTTGTGCGAAAGTTACTGTTGTAACTTTCTACAACGCGCGCCCGACTGACAAAGCAATTTTTAACGTAGTTGATTTCAACTTCTGCACAGTCCAATTTGCAGTCTCCACTTTAACTGTTTAACTGCAATTTATTATTGCGATTCCGGCCATCCGGCTGGTAGAGGTACTTCGGCATTTACGTGGCTCACGGATGCTTCTTTAACTTGATTTGACGCGGTACTCCGCGCGGCCGGCGCCCGTGAATGCGATCGCGCGAGTGTGCTATCAAAATAACGAACCTATCCTGCATCTTCGAGTGCATCAATCGCGCCTGAATTCATCTGAAGTGCAGCGGGGATCCACCGCACTTCATGCATGCGTGAGCATCAGCCCGACCCACCTGCCCCCATTGACGGTGGCCCCTCTCTCGAATTCGTGCTCCGTCGGTCGCGAGTAGACTGCCGAAAAATCTAATTCGGTCGATCTCGTGCCTCGTAGACGTAAAGCTATCGCGATTGCGGTTGAAACATCGATACCTGAGCCTCAAAGGGATCTTCGACAAACCTCTAAGTGCGTGGCATCGAACGTACGTACGATCTTTTGTGTGATCGACGAGTTTATTTTAAGAGGAGCATAAAGATAAAAATGAGCGAAGAAAGCGTTTTATGATTTAAAGGTAGATATTTGGCAGAAGAGATAACTGACGTATTTTTTAAGAGAAACTAGGGCAAACAGTGACAAACAAAGACGGGTAATTAATACGGTCGTCAAGTATCTTTTTTAATTTCAGAATTGCGATTGTAATTATGTCTTTTATGAGATTTAAAATTTAATTTGGGTTAATGAACATTTATTATGTAGCATTGAATTTCTAAATTTCCGGATGTATTATTGGAACCTCGTTGACTTTTTAAAAATCAGGTCCTTTAAAAATCGAGTAACTTTTTTCTTCGATTCAAGTGTTTTAAATAAAACCATTGCTAAACGACCTTTTTATATGTATAAAAAAAATGCGCAAAATGTCATTTCCTAAAAGTATCTTGACAGCCTCGCACAGTGCCTCTGATTTACCCCACCATTCCAGAAAGATATTTGCGATGGATGGATAAATCTTTTACCGCACCGCGGCAGCGCAATAAAAAAATAGTATAAAATAGAAGAGCAGATAGAGGAGGATTGAATCATTTATTCTGAGGATTGCGCGTTAATGCTAATGCCTCGAAAAAATAAAGCTTTCCGATCATCACTGTCATCACAGCAATAAATTTGCGCTGCATCATATCCGTTTGCATGCGCTAATTCTCTAGTGCCCTAAAAAGATAATACTTCCGATCATCGCTACCATCTCGGCAACAAATTTGTAATGCATCCCGCTGTCCCCGTTTGCACGCGATCTTTCGGGGTTTTGCCGCCTGATGCTCTCTCGCTGATTATGGATTCAGTAACTCATGAGGGGGCTGCTGTGTATCGGCTATCGGGAAACGTACGGCGGATGTAACAATCGGTTACCGCTACGGTAAACGTTTCGCTGTTCGCCGGGATTGCCGAATGTAAACTATTACCGCGTTTCGTGGCAGCGATCGCGCAAAATCGTTTTCACCGAGCGCGCGTTTATCAACGTACGATCGAGACGAGGATAATGCACAGTGTTTCCTGTGTTCCGACCGTATGTGAGCAAGCTCGGTGCAGCGAGATGATTGGCGTTGATAATTAACGGGCGATCGTTACACGCACCGGGTACCCGACGCTCGCAAATCGTCAAGAGAGCATTTCGCGGACTCAAAGATAACTTTTTCGATATCGATCGATCTCGATACGTTTGCTGCAATATCAAATATCGTTAGATACACGTAATCCTCTTTTACACCTGTTAACTACTATATTTAAACGCTGCCAGAGGCAACTGTTGATAACATTGTTGACACTGCGTTCACGTAAAAGAGAAGAGAATTTTTTGAAATTTTTAAAAAGTTTCTTGTTTTTCGTAACATTTTCGTGACCCTTTTCATAACGCGAGTAAAAGTGAATACTCGCCGTAGGGGAGTAAACTTTGAGCACGTCGTGCCAGAAGCATACGATATCAAAAATATCGCGATGCGCGTTGAACGTAACACAGAGAAAATAAATAATAAAAATATATAAAAAAATCATCAAAATCAATAATAAAATAAGAATACCACAACTTTTCCCTTTGGAACGTTTCAAACAGCGTTAATAGATTCTGATAGTAATTAATGATCTAAAAATCGTATGGAGCAGTCAGGATTCGAGAGGATGAAGATTCGAAAGCATTAATTACGGTATCGAAATCTCAATCATGACTTCGAATTTTTTTGTGCCGCCGGTAGATCCACCTCGAGCTCGATCGATCCGTATCCAGGGAGACAAGCTACTTAAGAGAAAGAACTATCGCCGTGAGGATGCTGCATCCCGCGTCCTCACAGACGCGCCACGTAGAAATAAGCCATGAAGCGGATCGAGCAGTCGAGCGCGCCACGCGATAAGACAGAAGTAGGGGACGACGCGCCTCGTCGGGGGCCTCTTGGGACCAGTTGAGGTCTTAATTACTGGCCTCTCTCACGACGGAATGCCGTGTTATCGCGCGGTTACTTCTGCCCGCTTGCACACGTCGGGCATTGAATTACACTTTGCTCCTTTCTCGGACGGCGCGGAGCGACGCGACGCGACGCATTTCTTCCCGAGTTTCGAGACCACGAGCGACGTGCTGTCGCCCGCGATAATGGCGAGATGCGCGGGTGGATTGACCGCGTTCGTTTGTGAAACGCGGCTAAATTTCTAACGGATGAGCCGTTGACTAAAAATTATGAACATCCTTTACGCTCTGATTATTGTTATCGTTGTCATTGGTATTGTATTATTTTTCGAGATTTTTTTTCTTCTCTTTTTCATAAAAATAGTGTAGCGTTCATCGCGCAATATTGATCTTTCTCCACATCAAAATAATATTCCAGAAATATTATACATAATATTAAGTAATAAATAGTATAAATATAATATTAACTTGATAATAAAAATGTAAAATACATCTAATAAAAATTAATTTATTTTAAATAAAGAAGGATTTTATTCAATCAAAGTTGAATTTTAATGTTGAATAATATTTCTGCGAGAATCTATATATATTTTACCAGTTTTTCCAGTTTTGCAAACTGTGCACCGATTACTTGTTAGTCTTGAAACGCAGTTTTCAACTAAAAAGCAGCAATATCACTAATTAATGTAAATAATCAATTTAATATTACTGATATAAAAAAATATATATACATATATATTTACACATATAAAATCACACAGAAACTATTAGATCCAGCTGTAATCAAATACGGCTCTTTTCTACTTGTTTGTGTTATTTATATATCAGTCTACTTACGGTTTCCCTTATTAATAATCATTTGAATTAAAATTATGTGCGTGTGTTAATTTTATCTCGGCAGGCTGAGTTCGGGTTAATAAAGTTGACCTTAACGCCTTCACCTTGCTTGTCGCGCAGGTGTGAACAATATATTTTCCAGAATTTGGAGTGCGCTAGCACGTTAGTGTCCGACCATCAGCTTTTATTGCGCGATTAATTTCGTCCGCTTTACGTATGGTCCACGGTCAAGAGGCGCATCACTCTTCGACCCTTACTGTCCTATTCTGCGCTGCAATTGCCCTTTATTCATGTTGTACTGTTGCCTGTTGAAAATCTGGAATTAGATTTAAGACTTTATGTATCAAAATAAAGAGATGTTGATGAAAAATATCTAGAACAGAAAGATAAAACAAAACTTTTATCTTAAAAGAGAAAATATTGTAATCTTTTGCAAACAATTCCTTTAAAGATAATGAGTTTGCGCTTCTAATTTGTTTAACTTTGCACAAGAAAGTATACAAATGCTTACACTGAAAAAAAGTTTCTCATGTTTAAATCATTTTCTTGATTAAAATAAATATTAACTAATATAATGATTTAGTTACATTGAGAAAAAAAGTTGTTAATTGAACTAAATTTTTTAATTTGGCTAAATTTCTTTAATTTAAGTATTGGTGTATTTAAATTAAATATATTAAGTTAATATATCATTGCTTAAACTAAAGTGTATGTATTTAAGTCAAACACATAAATACTTAAACTGGAAAAATTTAATCAAATTAACGACTTGTTTTCTCAGTGTAAAAAATATTTTTCTAAATTAAGAAAACACGATGTTAAAATAAATATATGTACTTGAACTAACATTTTTTTATTGTATGTTTCAATAAAACAGAAAGTTTTTGTTATAATAATACCAGGAAAAGTTTCTTTCATTTACCGTCACACAGTCTCTATCTAAAAAAACAAGTTTTAACGTTGCTATAACTTACTTCGGTTTCAGAATCACACGAATATAACACTCATTCTATTTCACCGAAATCTCCGAGATCTTCGTCACCTTAGGAAGAGAACGACCCCACATAGTGGTTTGCCAGGTGCGTCGGATATCCTCGAAACGTTTCGAGCGACTCAACGTAGAATAAGTCGAGAGCACGATCACGTTGTTGCTAACGACCAGGCTAACGTATATCAGTCGTAAAAAAGGGTCGCGCGCGACTTTATTTAAGCCCTCGTTTCCTCCGAAACGAGGGATTTCTCGGTTTCGAGAGAGAACCGCCGGCTGGCTGCGATCAGCCCGATCCGAGGAGACCAACGTTGGAAATTGTTTTTACGGCTTCGCGATATCATCTGCTCCACGCGAAGGAAGCGAACGCGTTTTGTGAGCCCCGGCACGTGTGAAAATGCGCGAACGGATCTTCCAAGGCACTTCGAAGCGACTACGACACGTTACTCGATACTGAACGCGAATGTTTGCATGTGTATGTGTGTTACTGACAAGCTTTATTTTTAAAACAAAAAGAGCGCGTTAGATACAGACGAGATCCGGTTCGAGCACGAAATGCGAGAACGTTGATTACGATGTTGCGGTTCAAAATTATCATCGTAAACCTTCCGATATTCTATTAATCCCCTACGTTATCTAAAAGCTTAAAATCGTAATCGTTTTTCTTATTACATCGCGCAGGATTAAAATGTCTAGAGTAAGAGGAAAAGAAATAGAATAGAGGGAAAGAAATTAAATAAACATTTTTTTTTTAATTAAATATATGTACAACAAAAAGAACAGCTGTATAAGCTGATGTTAGATAGCAAAGTGCAAGAGTGTGTTAATTAAAATAAATTGGTAATTAAAATAAAATAAGATGCGTGAAATAAGACAGCAATTTAGGAATTAATTGAGAAGAGTATTCTAAGCCTTTAAAGATTTCTACGATCTATTGGGAAATAAAGAGTGTATAACGACTTTACTACCCGGCAGTCTCGATATCTCGATTCAGGAGATTTATGCCACTTTTATCCAACTGAATGTCCTCTATTTCCTTCCGATGACATCGCTTCTCTCTTAACTGTATTTCCCGCTGTATTTCCTTTCCGAATTATATCCAACCGGTTAACTTAATATTAAGTTAAGTTGCTGCTATTCCATTTATAGAGATGATACGTGTTCCAGATCCGTATAAAGTAAAATATCGCTTACGATAGAATGAAATAACGCAAATTGATTATTCGATTTGCAATAATGAATTTTTTCAGTCTGATATTTTTCGCGATAGTGAAAGAAAGTTATTACATTATGTTTTGAATTTATTTGTTAATCGCGGAAAACAGTTTGTACATATTTTTATACAATGTTTATAAACAGTTTGCATATTTTATAATAATATGTACATGACACATTAGTATCAAGCTAATAATTTAAAAAAATGTTTCATTAAATTTTACGTCCAGCTGTGCTTTTCTGCATATTTTTTCTGTCCGCATTAATGTGTTTTGAATTTATTCGTTAAGTCAGTTTATCCATATTTTTATAATAATATAACATAGCAATAAGCTAATAACTAAAAAAAAAATAATAATTTGCTAAATTTTAAGTCTGGTTGTGCTTCTTCTTTTTTTTCTGTCTGCCATAAATAAAAAATAAAGTGAACATTATCTTACGATCTGTTAAGATGACTTATTATATCCTTCGTTTATCGGGATCATCCTGAGCCTTCATGGTAGTTACGTTACCGAAATTTAACCACGGTGCAGTTGACGATCAAGCATCTGTACTCGAGCCCCGGCTCGTATAGCGTAATAATACGTACCGACATAACCGATCATTAATCCGTGGCAAAGTATGCGTGCGCTCGCGGAAACGATCGTAGAAGCTGCTGGCGTTCCGATGGCACATGATTAATAGAAGCCCCGCGAGAGATTGGCTCTTAATGACTCGACAACGAAAAGACCGCCGGTGCTGTGCCGCGCGCCGACGGCCATTAAACGCGTTTTTAGTCACGTCGGCTTGATTTCTACTTGAGCTAATGGGCTTTTCATCGGTTTTGGCTAATTCGAAGGGAGGGAAAGCAAGGTAGAGAAAAAGAGAGAGAGAGAAAAAGATCGTTTCTCTGTCATTGTATATTCCGAAGATGATGATCACACATCATCTGATTTAGATTCCAAACATCCCACATGCATCAACGAAATGACAAATAATAAAAAAGAAGCAGTATTTATTAAAGAAAACTAAATACCTGTAATTAAATGATTCTCTTACATCGACGATAAGTAATTTTTCAGCTGAAAATGTTAAAATAAGATTTCTTTTTTTATCATCTTTATATAAGAATATAGAAGAATAAGCTAAAACTGTTTAAATAATGCCTTTAAAAAAACCACTTATAATCAGATTTCCCAGACATCGATTTGTACGCTTTATGAAAAAGCTAACGTTCGAATTCATTCATTTAATTCCTTCTTTTTCTGTCTACCTCTTTTCTACATGGAGAGAGAATTTTCTCATAAAATTTATCCTGAAAATATCAGTAGTCGTAGAACAATATCGTATTTCGAAGAATTTTATGATTTTCTTTGATTTATTAATATCTACACATTTTTCATATTTCAACACAGTAAAATATAAAATATGTATAATTATTTTTTTACTAAGCTATATATTGTAGTTTAATTTCATTAATTTTTAAATATGTTCAATAGTGTAGTATTCTTTATTATATCGTTTTAAAAAGAATAAGTACAAAGTGTATATTTTTAATCCGATTTAATCGCTCATGGAAATTTCAGTTGCTTATGCATAGCGTAAATTGATTGACATGCTGTTTATATCATAAAATTGTTATATGTATTATATATATATATATATATATATAGTGTAAACATAAAAGACATATATAACATTAATACATAATCAAATAAAGACAAATTTCGTATATATCATTATGTTTCGGGACAAAAATTTTGTTCCAAATTGTAAAAATGTGAAATATTTAAAATATTTTTCAATGCTGCACAATAATTTTTATTAAGCAATTTACAAAATATCTTTTGTATATTTCAAAAATTTGTATCGTTATTCATAATATTTCATGTTGTCAAGTTGTCTCAAGTTTATCACTACACATAATAAAATTTGTAGCAAATTTTATGGTAAAATATTACGAAAAATTTTCTCCGTGTTTTTCAAATTTTCTGTAACTTTGCTTAAATATAGAATATAAAATTTTATCTGCGACTTTAATACAGAAATATATGAAAAGTGAAGAATAAAGTTTACACTTTTGTTCTACTTTTAGCAGATCCGTCGTGAAAGATTTCTCACGTGTTTTTGATCGATCGAAATAACGTTAATCCGAGTACTGAATATCGACGCGACTGCTGCATCCTCCAAGCAATATTTCCGACGTATCTTCGGCGAGAGAGTCTTGGCGCAGATTATCACGTCGGATGCTAATATCGAGCATTCGATCGCGGATTCGGGAAAGCGTTGCGGATGATATAGTGCGCGACGCGATGCGGCAGCATTTCCCATCGCCGGGGCTATGCCCCGGGGCGGCGGACCTGTGTCGTCGTGTCATCGATAATTGATGTATGCGCGAACTAACGGCCGTAATTACGACGCCTCGCCGCGACCATGCGATGGCCGCCGCTCGCGCGGAATCTCGCGCTTCGTCTCTTCGGCTGGCAGGGCCGGCTGTCGGAACGATGCACGCGCGACGCATGCGATGCGTGCGCTAAACTACGCATCGGTTTCAGCCCGAACGCCCGTCGAAGCGCTTTCGTCGTTTTATCAGCCGGGGAGAGAGAAAAAAATAACCTAGATCCATCCATCTGTGTCCATTAAAAATGGATCGGTCACATCGAAACGCGAATCGCAGGATTAACATTGTCGAAATAACGCGGAAATCGGGCTGCTTTTGAAACATACGACTGATTCCCGTTACGAACGCCTATTTCGCATGAAAGATCTTTCGATGTCTATGTTTCTTTATCATCGAATCGTCAGATCGATGTCAGATTCACATTAACCGGACACCACTTGCCTCTTAAGCTTGCCTTCCTACAAATGAACCGCAAAATACTAATTGACGAAAATATAGATAAAGATATATCGTTTCGTCAATGTATCGTATGTGCGTAATTGTATGTTTAATTGGAAAACAAAGGGACGAGGGATTCTGTCTTCGAGCTTTTGCATCAGGCCCCATGATTTTCCAGGCCGGCTCTGCTTCGACGTCGAGATTTCCCGAAGAAACTAATGACTCTCATCGGCCGTGACGGTCTGACCGCGCGGTAATTAATCGCGAGGGGGCCCGAGGGCCCGAGGATTGACTCTCTCTCGCGGTCCCTTCACCTCCTCCCTATCCCCCTCCCGCTCCACTCTTCCACTTTATTCTCGCCGAGAATTATGCAAGCCGACCGTTTATTAGCATGCTAACGACCGCGCATTAAAATACTTTATTTGCGGGACAGTGATTGAGTGTTCTCGTACGGCGCTGGGTAGATAGGGGGTCCAGAAAGGGGCTAGGAGAAGGGGAAAGGAAAAAAAACGGGGAAATTGCGGTGAGATCTTTTTTTTCGAGCTTTTTGAATTATGTAAGTGCCCCGGACTAATTACTCCACCGTCCGCGCTTCGACTCGTTCGTTGTTTCGCATTCGACGCTCGAACGAGGTAGACGCGGTTGATTTGTATTTTTTTATCCTCCCTCCACTTTTTTTTTTATTTGGCCGAAACCGTGATTGTATTTGCCCGCCGGTACAGATTGCCCTGCTTGTTGCGATCGCTCATCACAAACTTTTTGAGAGAGACAGGATTTTTTGTTTTTTACGTAATGCGAAACGAATATAGTCGCACGAAGCGTCAAAATGATATAAACCACGTAGCACCGCTACCGAATAACGAATCAAGTGATAATTTAATAATTATTAAATCAACGTGACAGGTCTCTGCAAAAAAATTAAATTATAGAGAAAAGTTTTGTCACGCCCTTATATAATCCCTTGTAATTTTCACTTATTCTCTGTAAATAAATTATCTTTGTCAAACTGACATTTTCTAAGCTTATATAAAAAGAGATGTAGGTCAGAATAATTTTCCTTACCCGCTGCATATGAAGGAAAATCCACGTCAAAACTGGAAAGGAGCACTTGTAAAGTTTTCTGTAACAAAGCAGGAACAAACTAGAGAAGAAGATGCGGTAGTACCTTTTGTCAAGAATATTGTACAACGTAATAAGCAAGAAGACTTTATCTTCATACGCCAACTATTAAATCTTAAAAATGTGCTATTAATAGATTAAAAAATCAATTTATAATAATATTGATAGTAAATGTAATAAGAGTATAAAACTATTAAAAAATAAAAAATAATACTTATAATAATACAAAAATAATGATAATAAAATTGCAAATACGTATAACGGCGCATCTAAACTCTCGCTCATTCTATAATCCAGTTCTTTTAATATTATATCGCAGCTACTAGCTGCGTGCTACTTATACTACCAGTAGCGCGCTGGTAGCAGCGTCGTTAAGCGCTTGAAAATTTAATATCGCGAGTGGCCGATGCGAGCTGGTCGTCTCGCGATATCGACTACGTCGTCGTCGTTCAAGCAGAAGGAAGAAGAGCAGGAAGAAAAGG
This sequence comes from Solenopsis invicta, assembly GCF_016802725.1. Taxonomy (NCBI): domain Eukaryota; kingdom Metazoa; phylum Arthropoda; class Insecta; order Hymenoptera; family Formicidae; genus Solenopsis; species Solenopsis invicta. The sequence continues at coordinate 18,428,829 of NC_052665.1, forward strand.
AGGAGAAGGAGGAGGAAAAGGAGCAGGATGAGCGCATCGGAAACGATCGTAAATCGCGCGTTCCAAGTGGACCAGGCGTCGGTTGGCGGCCGTCGAGAAGCTAACCGGCGACTCGGAATAAAATCCGAGAAAGAGAGAGAGCACGCGGCCTATAATAAGATTACGAGAGTGGGACTAACGAGGCTATCGTCACACTGGCGAAACCAGATGTCGGCGACGATGTCCGCCGCCCAGGACGTGTCTTTTCGATGGTGGCCCTCGGACCCGGGCCATGTGCTCCTCGTCTGCTCGCGTAGTCTGCCCCGTCTGCAGTATTTATGGGAGTGAACTCGGCGCGGATCAAAAGTGCGTCTGCGGCCGTAAGACACGATTAGTCGGTTAGTCGGCGCTCCCGCCTCTCCTTTTTTGTTCCTCAGAGTTGTCGGGACCGAATGAGACGTCTGTCGGACTTCGCTCGGCGCGGAGGGGAACGTTGAAATGAAAAATCATTCCGACGCATAAGTACGAGAGAGCATCGCAGCGCTCTATAAAAAAAAAACTTTTAAACGTTTTCAATAAACCCATTATTAATTATTACTAAAATTTTGCAAATGTATGCGCTGACGTGGCTCCTCCAGGAATTAAATAAATTACATGGTCGTGCACCATTTAACGAATTTTGTCAGCATTCGAACGATTTGGAAATTTAAAGTTTCAAAAGTGGTTCACAGAGATACACGTAGAAAATAAATGATGAAAAATGTTGATTATAAAGATTGCAAATGGCTCCATTTGCAATTTTTGTAGTTTAGCACACGTGAAATCACGAGTGCGCTTCGTGCGATAGCAGGCGCCGTAATGTCAATGATAAATATAATGAGCGGTCTTAGTTTCTTATTCGTCGTAATTTGGCGGCTTAACTATTCGACGTATTGATGATTTTACGGCGGTTGAAAGAGCAATGATTCCACTGTACGCAAATAATACTTTGCGGTCGTTTTTAAACGTATTAATCGGCACGTGCCGATGTTATCCGCGTCGCAAATGTGACGCAGTGAAATGAATTCTCGCGTGGGTCGTAATGCGGTTACTGTCGAATTATCAGATTTAGTGTTTCAGTCGGGAAATCTACGTGTACTAGTTATCAGAGATCAAAAATGTTTTAATCGTCATTGGATAGAATATAAATATCCAACAAAAAAAGAAAATTAAAATTTAATTCTTAAAATGTTTTACCGTTTTCTTTAACGTGCATTATTCGACGAGCAAGATTGCCGTATATTTTTTTCTTCGACAATCCTAGACATTAACTTATTACAAAAGATAAAATAATATAATAAATGTAATAAATATAAATATAACTTTTCTTTGATTGTAATTTGTAGTAAGACCAGAAATTTTAAGGCAAAATCCTGCTAATGATTCAAAAATTACGTATAGCAATTTTTAAGTGTCCTTAAAAATCACTTGCTACATAATTATTTACAAGATTGTATTTATAACAATTTAACAGAACATATTTTTTTAACATTATTTCGTTATGCGTGCCCACATACGTATTACATTTATTCGTATTATATTAACTTTCCTTGTACATCCTAAGTAAATTAAAGCGCTCGGATATGTATTATATTCATACATAACATATTGATTTCTCTTTTGCATCCTAAATAAATTAGAGCGCAACGTCCTTCCGTGCAATTTGCCTCGCCATGATGAAGAACGCGTGTGACGTTTGAATAGAACTTATTAGCTTAGCGTGTAATTTCATGTGGATCTTATTATCCCTTCATACAGCCGATCGTCTAGATGTAATCCCAAATTTATGCACGTAACGTTAACAGAAATAATTCCGCGGATGTTGAACGTGAGGCTCACATGCAGACCGCGGCCGCGCCTACACCGCAACGAACGAGAGAGACGTATTATAATTCCGATACGTCTCGCCGCGATGTTGCTCGGGATGTATTATGTGGAAATTCTAGGCTACAGGCATTTCCCGGATTTATTGCGGGTTCGCGGTGGCTGGCTGACAGTATACTTACAATACATATTGTCGGTGAATTCCGACGCGGCGTTACGCGATCGAACGAGCAAGCGAGCGCGCGCGCCTTCATATTTCTACGTGGATACGCATTTTTATGGAGCATCGAATATATTTCGAGTTATCTCTAAGCGGCAAAACGGCGGCGCCTGTACTGAAAAATTTCGTGCGATTTTCGAGTTGCGAAAATTAATGCCCCAGGTCGTTAATAACCCGCCGGTGTGACTGCTGTCACCGAATATATCGATAATGGATATTATGAAAAGAAGATGCAAACGATGCTCCTTCATTAATGCGATAATGCATTATCGAGGAGAATGCACGGGGACATGATATTAATGCGCAGTCAATTTTAATGCAACAGATGATTGCTCATTCTCGCGTTTTAAAAGTGTGTAAGAGATACAAGGGCGTATCATACTTTTGTGGCTTTTAGAAAAATAAACATGACGCGTAATTGATATACTTTAATTGATTAAATAAGATCTGACTTTACGTCGTAATAATTATGCAATTAATGCATATTAAATATAGAAATATATTCTTTCGCTATATTTTTTTTAGAATTAAAACAGTTACCTTTGAAAAAAATATTTTAATTAATATGAAAAATTTCAAACAAATTGTTACTATTGGTTAAGCGTACTTAGAGTGATTTAAAAAAAATATTTAGCATATATTATTACAAATTAGTTTATTTTTATTTATAATAAAATTTTTTTAAGAATTTTCTAAAGAAATTATTTATTAAATTAATTTTGAAATATTTGAGAAAGAAAATGGGAACTTTCGTTAAATTCATTCTACAAAAATCGACCTTAAATTTATTTAAGAGAATCTGTACTTGGATAAATATTTCCGCGTAGTCTTCCGTTCCAAGCAGCCTTTGCAACACAAATTGTAAACCACGTTGCGTCCCAAAATTTCATGTTACATATATACAAAGTGTTCTAACTTCCTGAAATTCCTTGCAATTTATTCGCTTCGAGCATAAGTTAGCATAATTCAAGATAGCAGTCGTTGATTGAAGACTGTATTATATGAATCTCCTATCAAAAAACACATCAGGATATACAGAATGAAGTTTTATCGTGAGATACAGATAATTCAATAGCCACATTTTAATTAAAGATTGAAGTGTACTCAGCTGATTGTAAAAAGCACTGCAAATTACTCCCTTGAATTATCTAAAGCCATTAAAATATTGCATGATTATTGTAGAATGCAATTATTATATAAACATGAGTTCTCTTATTAAATGCTTTTGTTTCAAATAATATAAAATCAAGTGACTATTAAATAAAAATAAATAGATTTAAAAAACAAAAATTAAATAAAAAAGTAAAGCTTACTATGAGAACAAATATAATTAATAATTATCAGCGTGTCTTTCTATTAAACAAACTAATTAACAAATTTATTTATTTATTTTAATAATAAAATAAATTAGTTAAAACGTCTGACAATTAAATATTTGCTATTATTCTTTTAATTATGTTTATAAAATATATATACATATATATATGTATGTATATATATATATATATATATATATATAACGGAACAAACTAATTTGGTCTGAAATTTTTAATGTATAATAATTATAAAATAAATGTATGACATGTCTATTGTATTTCTTTGAATTTTTAAATTAATTTTTAATACATGATCGATATATGTCTCCTCGTTACTTAACAATTTTCACGAAGATCTATCTCTCAACAATATGTTAAAAGATATGTCATTCACATATAACATGTAATGATGAAGTTGTGATTGTGTTGAATCTCTTAGGCTTTCTTCATTTTCTTTTAAATTTATTGTACCTCTGTTAATTGCCTATATCATGCATTATATTATTTTATATTATAGTTAGATCTCATTGAAGTGATTGCAAATATAATGCAAAAAAAATCCGAAGCTTTATAATTTATCGGATGTGCATTTAGCGATTCATACTTTTAATCCGAGAGTGATGAATACATTATATTTAAATAACAAAAGATTTGTCATAAGTTCGATACAAGATACGTTTAAAATTAAACTAATTTCAAATTAAATTAATTAATATATCGTGTTAACAAAAAAAACTGGAACAAGTTTAGAAACAAAATGAATAAATTTATCGCTAATATCTTACTTATTCATGTCAAGTTTGGAAAAATGGATTAAAACAAAAATAATCTCAAACAAATTATTATATATAATTTATAGTTTATTTCTCTTCAAGCTTACATTGCCGAGAAAGGGACTTGGTTTACAATAATTCCTTAACCACTCATTCATCCACACCCTATACTAATCTTCTACACCCTCCTTACCTATACCCTACCACGCGTTTATATTTTCTTCTCGCTCAAACAAATTATTATTATCTTATTAAATCAATAAAATGTAAGGAAATTAGCAGTACTTTTCAAAATACAAAAATATAATAAAAGATAGTATTTTATAATTCTTAACTTTATTTTTAAGTTTTGAGTCAGATTGTTCATAAGCAATCGTTCTTTTTTCCAACTAGGTCCAAAAAAATGTTATAAAATTTAAAAGCTATTAACATACATAATATTCTATCAAAAATCGAATTAAATTGCGAGAAATAAAACTCAAGTCGTGTTCGAAGGGATAAATTTTTTTTGAGTTCTTTACTTGAATCACAAAAAAACAAAAAAATTAACTCTCAAGATCTTTTTGTTAGATCGTATCATATCTTAAGACTGATTTTAGTTGAATTTTCTCTTCAGCAGAAACCTGATTATAAATACACACTCCTAAGAATATTAAATATTATTAGCTGTCTTCATTAAGATTAATAATAACAGATTGAAGCTTGAGCTTTAAAAGATTTAGCTATCTAATTATACCTTGGAAGCTTATGAGAAATCCTTTGTTACTAATAATTCAATAACTATTGGACACTATGCTATTTCGGTCAAGAGAAAGGAATCGATCGGTCGAAGAATCTGTCATTAAAATTAAGGTCGTGTATTTTTGATGTCTGTAAAAAGGACGACGATCTTCGATAACCGGAACCAATTCCCCTCAAAGAACGAGCGAACGGGTGGCGTTGCTCGTCAAGGCTGCGCTCTTACGGGGATGCAATTAGTCGGCTGGTATTAGCATCAGATCTATCTTGCAAACGGTGGAAGAGAGGACGGACCGATGAGGAGCGGCTGGCACTAATTCACCTCCTCGTACAGGACACGAGTCCTGGGCTGGCTTATATATTGAGGGATACACGAGCACGGCACGTTCCGTCCCTACCAGGGACGGGGGCGTTGCCTGCTAATGCTGTTATTGAATTATTTCGAGACTTAGTTTTACGTGTGAGGGATCAAACCCCGGCTTAGTCCTCGCGGATGAAGGGTCCCGCCTCTTCTCCGTCTCTCTTTCTCACGGCGGATTCCTGACTACCGTTCTCTCCTCCCTAAGAACTCGGATCACGGGAAGCGACAGAGCTTCGGCGTTTCCTCGAGTAGATTAAGACGCGATTTGGATGCTCTTCCCCTCGTCGATATCCTGGAAGAGGGTCGCGCGCGATCTATGATCCACTACAAGTGGTTAGGGAAATACAGAGGGTACAACTCATTGACAAGCGAAACAGTTGGGCGGAGTTGTCCCTATGTTTCGTTTATGTTTCATTGGGTTCAATTGCAAAATTTCTAGATGTCAATCATTCAATTCTGCTTCCATTGTTTATAGTAACAAAAAACCTTATTACAATGAAACGCTACCGCGCGTCTGTTTAAAAAGTATTTACATATTTACGAATATTGATTAACGACTCTTCTCAGCCTAGTGTTCTGTTATTCTATTACTATTTTGTTTTTTTTATTTCTATAGATTTTTTTATTACATTCAGCGAAAATATTCACGTAATATAGCTAAATAACAAAACTTTGTTTTTCAATTTATTCTATATGCATTTACTTCAATAAAAATAACGGGATATCTTTGGTAACATTCCGCAACAGTTTCGCACTGTTAATTATGTATTATCGTTGACGCATTGTCGTGTCCCAACCAGTTACGAATATATATAGATAAAAAAGATTTAAATTTCTTTTCTTCCTCCATACATCGCACAAAGATGAAATCTAGCAATAGCGATAACGACATACCGTCAATTCGCGAGGGGACAGCTCCTGGCGACGGTTGGTGTAAACGCATTAGCGACGATCACACAATCGAGATCACGCAAGAGCTCGGAAGGGCGGCGAATGGAGAGAGGAAACTGCGACATATCGGATATCACCATCGCGAACCGGGGACTGGAATGTCTTTACGACTTCCTCCACAAGAGATCGAGTCATGATTAGGACGTTGTCGACCCGCTCTTCTTTGACGTCCCCGGAGAGCCAGCCGCCCCATGTAACGCAGCTTGAATCAAAACGAAGAGCGGGGAAAGTGTTAGGAAGAAGGAAGAAGCGTGTTGAAAAATGTACAAGCAGCGAAGAAATTCGTAAAGTAGAGAGCAAAACTCCGGGAGGAAGGGTATCAGGAGCGGACCAGACTTTTTGAGATGGAAAGTAGTACGATATCTGAAAATTCCCAGCAGGAGCATAATCAGAACGAGAGAATAATTTTTAGAAATGAAAATTATTAATGAGAATGAGCAATCAAAATGCAGTGTTACACGCTCGTATTTTACATGAAAAATATTATCATTTGTATAAATGTAGATAGTATATGAACATAAATTTTATATATTTTTGCTGTAAGAGCAGTAATTATGAATTATTAAGTAGTACAGTGTAGCAAACTAGTTTATAATTTTATAGTGTTGGTCTGATCATCCGTTTATCTGTTTATCTGCAAGCTTTCTCAGACGGTTTGACTTTTCCAAATTTTGTTTTCGCTAATGGATATCCTAGGACTTATCCCAGGATATCTATTTTTTAAATAAAATTCATTTTCAATTAAGAATATCTTTCCGCTTTGTTTTAAGAATAATTTATTCTTAATCAAAGATTATTTATTCTTGGCGCTATTCTAAGCATAAAATATTCTTAGATTAAAGCATTTATGCATTTCTTTAAGAATTCATTTTTTAGTGTGATGAATCAAAGCAGTTGACTGAAAAAAAAGGTCAAAAATTTTTCAACAAAATTTTTCTAATTGCAAAAGATTTATTATTAAATTGGATTATTATTATTAGGATTAAATTTTCTTTGAAAACAAACGCAATTAATTTATTTATTCCATGTTAACCGTGACCAATATAAGAATTATAATATCCTACGTAATGCAATATTTGAACAAAATCATTTTGCCACTTCCGTTGGCAATTAAGAGGATTTGAAAGTCTTGTTAGTTTCTATATCGATCCGTTCCTACGAGAAACATCGAGAGGGAGATAAGTAAAAGGAAAGCGCGTCAACTTACACCAGGGCAAAGGATGTAATGCCAGAAACGACTCAGGGCAATGCAATAAAACATACTAGGTATATAAATATATCTGCTTAAGAAGATGGCTCAAGAGTATGAGATATTAGAAACACGTGTCTTTCGGATAGGGCGGCGCTTTTTTAGATCGCGATGAACGTTCGGCATCCCGCGTATGCTTGAATGCCTGCTGTCTGAGTTACACATTTTCATGTCGCTTTTACGCCGTCAAAATATTAGATGGTGTTTTTTACAACGTGTGAAAATGTCAAATAAATGCGGTATCATTAATCAAGAAAAAAAGTTATAGTAGATTGCGTTGTATATAAGAAATAAATCATTTGCAACCGTAAAACCGCTGGTAAAACCGCTGTGAAAAACGTTGTTGAAAATTTATTGCTGTTGACTTTCAACCTCTTTATACTTAACTGATTTGACTCATGTTTAAGATCTTTGGATATTTATTGGTAAAGACAAAGACATTTGAAAAGATCAACCGTTTCTGAAAAATTTTGCAGACGGTCAAACAAACGGAGAGTCAAGCCAATACTGTAAAATAATAAAATAATTTTCTACACTACACTACTTATTAAAGATTGATGGTTTTGAAAATTGATATAAAGAATCTAATCGAAAACAAAAAATTTTATCTTCGTATTTCTAGACCTTCTCGATAAAATAAAGAATTGATTATAATCGTTCATATTTATAATACACTCTTCAATTCTTTTGCAATTAAAAAATGCAAAATATACGTTAATTAAAAATAGTTATTTTTCTAAAATTGTCTAAAATAAAAATTACATTTAAATTATACACAAATGAATTGTATAGGTCGCGGCTTTTGTTCCTTCGCGAAGAAGACTATTATCATTTGATCTCATTTGACCAATAGATACGCATAAGTCTCGCTTCACCAATCCCAATATCAATCTTCGCGCGTTAATTAACAGGTCGAAGAGCTTAATCGATTTACGGATCCAAAATAACATTTCCGGCTAAGCGCATTTTGCCGCCACTAAATATTCATTTCAGGCGCGTATGCTCTAATATATTTATCGGGCAATCGGGGGAGGACGCGGGGGGAGATCGGGGGTTATGATGAGCTCGCGTTACAATGAGCAAAATGAAGGTGACGGCGCGCGGCTATTAAAATGATGGCATTATGCATATCGCACGTCACGTAGTTATGGACTCGCGAGCATTATCGGCGCGCTTTTAATATACGCTGTAAAATTTCGCGATCGTATCCTCTCTCTGGCGTTCGCGAGACGCTAAAAGGCATAACGGCAAATTGCGTTTCGCGATAATGACGCCGGCGATAATGATGCGCTGAAAGTTCCCACACGAGTCGTGCTTCTCGCGCTGCACGAGCAACTCGATGCGTCCCAAGCCGACGTTGACAACGGGCACTTGTGCCAATTTTCTTGTGATTAGCGTACTCAAGGAGCGGCGGTGTAATTAGCCCAAGTCGCTCGCACGAAACGAGATAACGCGGAAACAAAACTCGAGCGCAAGCACTTGCTAATCTCATTACTTGGAATTGCGTGAAATGAGTAGGAAAATGGGACTTACTCCGGAGTAGATATGCACCCTCCCATGGCTCGTAAAGTTTAAGTATTTTATGCCTGATGTGTATGTATGTGCACAACGTTCCAAGAATCGCGACATTTCGCGTCAATCTTTTCCTACAGATCAAGTAAAAAGATTTACTTGATCTACAGTCTTAATTTTTATCACCGAAATTTTTGAAAAACTAATCTCAATAGTAGAAAGATGCAATTATTTACGTCTTTTACATTTCAAATGTAATAAATGCATTCAACGATGTACATGATTGTACAATATTCAATTTTGTTTGTAACGTAAAGATAACATGCATGCGGCTAGAAATTCTTGAAATCAAATAGCGATCCGGACGTATTCACCGTTCTATGAAGCGGGATATTACGTAAAATAATCGTCCACGTGTAGTAATGCACAGCTTTGAGCTCGATTATCGCATAGTGAATTTTGGCAAGAACAGCAAATTAGAGCTCTATTGCGGGTACGTATGACAATCGATATTAATTATCGCGTGATTGCGAATCGGTTTCGAAATTAATTAATTAATTAACTGCTTTCCGATTAGACTACGTTGTAGAAAGAACTGTCGATGTTATGTCCGTGCATTGTTCTCTTTTCATCTCGTTGTATATCCGCGGGCGTCGATCTATTAATACTTTGATAGGACGTTTGTAACGCATAAAATTACACCTATGGCAAATTGCACATGCATCGGATTGTATACGGTAGCAAAAATATTGAAGAACGTATTATTTTTATCGAGGAAATCGAACAGAGCCACAAGGCAAATATTTCGTCGCGAATATGAAGTCGATAATATAAAATCTGTATGTATCTCTCGTATGCTAGTACGTTTGTAAAAGAGGATCGCGATATTAAAGGAATAGGATACAAGTCGCGACCAATACCAAGATGTATGTTGTGTGTGTGTGTGTATGTGTGTATAAAGTGCTCTAGTTGGCAAAGAGTTCACGTTTACATATATCGTTATTACTCTACTTCTAAAATTTTTTACCCTAATTAAGATAAAAATAGATAGAATATTTTTCATTATAAAAACTTAAATAAAGTATTATAAAATTTGTAACATTTTAAATATTTTTAAAAGATTATCACTATAAATGCAGTTAACATCAAACTGATCGAAACATCAAAAGCCTGAAAATTTCGCAAAGCAGAATTGAAAAAATAGCATTTTAACGTGCTTTAGTTCGGCCGTTGCTTTAGTTGCTGATGCATTGAACGAGTATCGAGTCAAGTAAATGCATACAGCAGAGCAGACTCGTTTGGTACAGCTGTATTGGCGAATTATAATGCAATGCCAGTGTACGTTTCATGCGTACGAAAGCAATTGTGATGAATTATGTATTCGTGAAAGCACGATAAAGTAAATTTGCGAAAGGACGAAAGACTATTTCTGTGAATGGACTTGTTTCGCGACAAGAGGTCTGATGCTTCTTCGTCAATTAAACTTTGTATGTTAAATCGACGTTGACGGCGAAAATAGAAAGCGTCACGCGTCGCGGTAAATCAAGAGAATTGTTTAGACAGGGACGAGACAAAGTTTGCTACGAGCTATCCTCCGGGCCTTTTCGTCGATCTCACACCTCAGTTGTACTTGCAACTCACCCACGTGAGAGTTTCGTGTTCAACACTTTACGAAACAGTCTATTCGTGTCTCCATGAAGCTTGTAAAGATTTATCCGTTTCATAGGATTTATCCATTTTAGATTTGCTTGCTACTTTAGAAATGTATATACGACGAGAAAATTTATTCGCCATCAGACTTTGAAATAATATACCGATAATTAATGTGTATTTCGAAATAAATGTTATATGAAATCTGTCATATCATGCGATAGAAAACGTTCTAGTTTGTATTTTCAAAATTTTATTTTTAATTTTTGTTTGAGAATACAATTCAAAAAGAAAAATAATATGTCGATATTAGCGATTTTTCTCTCCATATAAAAAGAGAATAATAAATAAAAGAATAAAGATAAAATAATATATATGAAAATTTTTCGAAGAAAACTTTACGAGTCACATATGTCTCGCGGTATTTTCTGACAGTTGGGTCAGAAATGTCCCGCTGGTACGCAAAGGGTTGCGGCTTTCATCCCAATGCGGCATGGCACGACGAAAGCCGGGGCTGATCACCGTAAAAGCACACGGAAACGCGCTTCGCAAATATTCGTCGGCGAGCTTTTTTCCACAGGCCCAATCCTCGAATTGCACTCGACATTTCCTGCGCGCTGTCCGCTGAATACACACCGGGTGAACCGGAAACAAGCGCACTAGAAATTGAAGGTATCGCCATGAACACCCAACATTTAGGTGTTTTAGCAAATATTTTGTGTCACAGAGAGAAAGAGAGAGAGGGAGAGAGAGACGACACACAACACTTTATCAACACATCATTGGCTCAGATCAGTTCCTCGCCAAGCACTATTTTTCATTTTCTGATCTTTCGATAGCATTGCAGAATTATTACAACAACCATTTGTGATATCTTATTGTCGTTACACGATATTAGAATTTTATAATAAAATTCATATTAAAATATCTAACACATTTATTAAGTCATTTATGACTAGTGGTATGAAGGGATGCAACTGTACTTCTCTTCCATTCGTTTTTTTGCAATCAATAATAAATCAATTGTCACAATTAATTAGAATGCAAGTTAATATTCTAAACATCACCTTTTTTTTACGCGAAGAGTTCATAATTTAATCTGTTATTTAATATGTTGGTTCAATGCCTATTAACAATTGTATGTTATACGAATGTTTACCTTACAATTAATGTAAGCAGCTTCGAAATTGGAATTTTCATAAAGTGCAAGTGTAAAGTAAACAATAAAGGATTTGGAAAAATTTGTAAAATTGAAAATTTTCATTTTCAAATAAACAACTTATAATTATCAATGTTTAATAAATTATTAATAATTTGTATCAAGTACATTATACAATTTAAAAATGAATATCAGAATTAGAATGCATTCTATAACTTTCAGATTATTATACACATTTTCATGTATTATCTATATATTAAATTCCAAATTGCAAAATAATGTTATAAAAATAAGAGAAATTGTAAAATGAATTAATTCGTTTCGAGCTTACTTCGGTAATTTTATTTGAGCGTCCGAATGTTGAAGTCGTTATAACAGCGAGGTCGAGCATTTCGACGGGTTTAGATTATCACGGGTAGACGTGGTAGCGTTAGAGTCGTTTATTCTGAGAGCGATCGAGTCGATTCTCTCGACAAATCAGATCATGACGCACGGCTGCGCCGTCGTCGGGTTGTACGTTGGCGGAAATTTCGCGGTGATACGCAGTTGCATAACGAGTACGTGCTTTCCCGGAACTCCTGCGATTACGTATTTTTAAACGTGATATATTTCGCTTCAGGAAGTACGTATTTTCGCGTCGCCCTCGCTCTCGCACCGTGCCGTGCCGTTTTTTCTATTCTTATCTCTTGTTTCATGCCTTACTAACTTTTTACGCGGCTTGTCTGTCCCCCGGTGGAACCCTCGCTAAAATATCACATTGAAAATAACTCGCTCTCGAATTCACATTTCTCGCTCTGCGTGGCTGATTTTGCCAGAATATGCATGAGACGGAGGCGTCAGAGGTAAAATGGAAAAAAAACGATGATGCGATGATGCGATGAAAAATTTGACAATTCGTAAAATATTTTTCTCTTTTTTTTTCACCGGCAAAACGATACATTTGATTGCATTAGTTTCCGTTTCATTGCATGAGCAGTCTTTGAAAGGTAGTTATTGTATCTGAAAATGGCGCACAGAAATTAATTATTTGTGCTAAATCGTGGTTACAGTGAAACATCGTGCAAAAACTCTGCTAATTTTATTGCGATTCTTCGCGAATGTTAAGAAAAAATTTGTGCGAAATGAGTTTGCGTTATTTACGCATTATGTGAGTTTAATACGTTAGATAATTACGTTGCTGCTACGTTTGTAACCAATTAAACTAATGATTTATTGAAGGAAAAAAAGGGTTTATCTATCACCAAAGCACTAATAAAGCAATTAATGCGATTAGATAGCATACAACAAATATTGGCTTTAGATTAGCCATCACAATTGTATATTTTGTAAAATACTAAATTAAAAAAGAAGAAATATTTTACCTTCTCTACATTTTTTTCAGAGAGAATTATTAATAAGTAAAAACTTTAACATAATTTGCAAAATTACTAAAATAAGAAAAACCAATTTAATAAGAAAAAATTAAATTAAAATAAGAATGTAATATACTGGTATCATTGACAAAAATTACTGAGAAATACTTCGCTCTCGTTAATCAATGTAATTATTTTCAGTTAAAAGAAAAGGATATCTATTTGCCTTTGATACGATTTTTTAAACTCGGTAAATGACGAAGAAATTAATTATTATCTGTGTCGTCTGTGAAATTTATTTATTCGCAGTGTATTTTATGATAACTCACGGCGGCAGCTTTCTGCGGGCAAATATAATAAAATATATCGTTAATAGAAAAATACAACGTTTGTATAGGCGACGAAAAGTGAAACGTGTGACGTGTGACGGCCGTAACGTAATAAACGCTGGTCATTTTTGTACGCGGGGATTGTAATAGAGATTTATAATAGGAATAATAAAGGCGGGAAAGATTAAAGTGGGTTAATCCGTTGTGAAACCGGTTCCATGCGCCTCGAAATTGGCACCTGATACAGACACACAGACCCGTAAACATTTGTCCGCCAACAGCCATGTGATTCTTTACTGCAAATGGCGCACAGGATTTATAGGAAGGAACGTTGAGCCGTTGTTCACATTTAACGATTACAATCCGTGCGACCTGAGTGCATATAAACCATCGATTTTTCCACGACCTCTGGTTACTATCATACATAACGACTAAATCGTTTCTTCCCTTTTCAATTTTTCTCTTTGTAACTACTTCCCGCGTATCTCTGATTTTATGCTGGAAGCTGTAGAATGTTGGAAATAACATATACGTATCGTTTATTAAATAAATATAATCGCGATAAATTGTACGTTCGTTTAAACTTTCAGCCAGACTCGATATTCAATCGTATCAATATTCGCTTATTTAACGTATTCCGTTATTGACGATGTGATTAAATTTATACGGATGTATAAAGATAAGAAATATTATATCAACGATGGCAATTTTTGTTGCATCAAATATAAGCACGTTCGAATTTTCAGCCTTGTTTATTTCATCGTACGGATATCATGCAGATACATTTAATTTACTAGGAATTAAATTAAAAAATTTTTCACTCCGCAATTTGCAGAAAATTCTTGTCAACCTATTAATTTAAACCTTAATTTCATCCAACAACAATTAAATAACTTATCGCAACTTTATTTAATTTTATTCTTCGTATCTGTCCATTTGCAGAATTGTATCTTTGAATGTTCAAAAGTGCCATGTTAATTAATGTGGAGCATTAATAAAAATAAATTGTCAACAATTAATCTTAATCTTGATAATATAAAATATTGTAGTACGTTTATCCTGGCAATAAATAGTAATATATTTTACTGCTAATTCCGTTAATTCCATTTATCTTCCTTTTACATTTTATAATATAACTTCAAGTTTATTTCTCATCAGAGTGTCTTCTCAAGCTCAAGATTCGAGAGCAAGACTTTACTCTTCCTGGCGCGTTCTATCCTTGCCAGAAAAGAGTAACAGAACGGAAATATCTTCTTTACCTATAAGAAGATAAATCTTGCCGTCGAAGCGGAATTGTATCGCGGACGAATTTAATAAAAATCAGTTCTATCGCGCCAACTCCGCGAAAAGCGAATTCTCTCTCTCTCTCTCTTTCTCTTTCATTCTCATTTTCGCTCTTTCTTTCTCGAATACGAGTAGCAAATCTAATCTCGGAAACACCGCGGTACTCCCTCGCGAATCGAGCGGGCAGATTATTTTAGTCGACGTCACGAAAACGTCGGGGCTTCGTCCTGTCTGTTAAAACGCGAACAGCACGTATGCTTCCTTCGAGGATGTATATATACGTATAACGGCCGTCGGTTTGCGCGCCTGCAATGCTCGCCTCCTCCATCTCCGTTCGCTTTGCCGTTTCGTTTACGGATATACGACGGACGAGCAGAGGAGAGAAAGAGCTGTCTCGTCGTTTCGTGGCCGGCTCGCTTTTAGCGAGTTTAGGAGAAAAGTATCTAATGCGAGCCGACTCGCGAAGTGCTCGGCGCTTCTTCTTTCCTTTCCTCTTTCCTTCTCTTATCTTATCTTTCCGCGGAGTTCCTTGATTACTCACGGTCTCTCTTGCCGACGGTTGTCTTCTTGTTACGGCCGACGCGGCGTGGCCTGACACGAATTTTTATGCCGGCTCTTAGGCTGGCAGGCGAAACTATCCTCTTCGTCGACGACACGTATGTGTAACGTCGGATGGGGTTACTTTGGCCCTTACAAGGGTAACGGCGCATTACAGTAAAAGAAAAGTTTCTTAGAGTTTCTTAGTTTACGGCGTTTAAACAACCACTTTATAAAGTTTAATTTCAATGCCCACTCGTTGCTTCTCGTAATTATGTTTAGGCGTTATAAAACAATTTTTTTTTATATTTTTTATATTACTTTATCTCTCTTTGCAAAGATAAAGTATTATACTATAATTCTACTTAATGGCGTGTGTATTTAATAAAAACGTGTCCAAAGTATGATATAATTTTCTAAAATGACAGAAATATAATGGTTACTGTAAAATTATTAAAAAATGACATTTATTCCATAACCAAAATATTATTAAAAATGATACATTTTAATTTTGTCATTGATTCAATTTTCATCCTGCCAATCCTGCATGACATATGTCATGGAGAAAACGGATATTCTTGCAAAAAAATTTGTTTTAATATCGTTTCCATTAAAAAATACTAAAATATTCTCTTAAATAATTTTCTCGACATAATATTAGTCTCTGAATTTGTTATGAATATATCTTTAATTTCTTTAATTAAATAAAAATATAAATATAAATTTGAGTGTCTGGATATTAAATATTTAATAATTTTTTAAGCTACAAATTTCTCTGTCTCTCTCTCATCCAATTTTTCGATGTAATAATGTCAGATTTTCTGAACCCCGTTTAAAAATAGTCCATGCATGTATTCACGTTGTAGAATCAAACTCGCGGTATGTCGTTAACACGTAGCGAAAACGACCCTTTTCTACTTGCTCCTTGAGAAGTCGGTGGTAAGAAAGTTTTTCGCATAGCCTAGCGGAAATCAACCCGCACCTCGATACGATAATGGTAATCGATAGTGTGTGTGGAGCTTCGTGATTCCTAGGGGTTTGAAAATTCTAAATCCCTTCTGAAAAAAGTTCTTCTAACTATATTAGTTTTCCTTCATACTATAAATCTGACGAGAATATGGTATTAAAGATATATATATAGTCCATAATTTTAATTTTACTTTAAATTAAAAAAAAAAATATATATATATATAATATTTTAATGTAAAGTGAAATTAAAATTATGGACTTTTTCACTTGCCCTTATTATTGCAAAACATTATTTTACATCATGTACTATCAACTACTTAACGTCTTCTTCGTATTACTTTCATTATTTATAAATCTTCTCTCTCTCTCTCTCTCTCTCTCTCTCTCCTTCTATCTTTATATTTAATTTTCATTTATTAGTTTGATAAAGAGAAATCACTTCTTTCTTTATCTTTTGAAAAAAGTTCAATTTATAATAAAGTAAAGCTAAAATATTAAGTACAATTTTATATTAATTTAGAATAAATTATATTAAAAACTGCAACCATACACAATATTATACAATAATTTAATATTTATCTTAGATTAAATAAAAGACTTTGTATTAAAATAGAATAAACAAGAAACTTGATACTGCAATCTTTTACTTACAAACTAGTTTTTATGCAAAATTCATTATTGCGACAAACGGGAGAGGGACAAATAAGAAAATGAGCCGTTTGCGACTGCGAGCTACTTTAAGTTCCGTTGAAACGCCGGAACTAGATATTATCCGTTGGCGATTACACCCACGCGATTGTCGGGAAACCAGCGCCGAGACAAGCAGAGAGACGTATCGCCCCCGTAGCGACGCACGCGTGTAACGAGGCGCGTGTTGTAATTGCGGAGCCGCGGACACCCGCGTCAGCAAAGCCCGAAGGGCTTGATTGCCTTCGTTGGTCGGCCCGGTTGCTCGTGCCCGGGAACAAAGCAGATGGGGATCTTTAACAGTTATTGGCCGGCACATGAAGAGAGAAAGAGAGAGAAAGAGCAAGGGCGAGAGATAGAGAAAGGCCTCTCCAGAGGTGCGGAACGATTTATCGGAGGTTACGCGCATCTGGAGTGTAGAATCGTTGTGCGGAAAGCGCGCGAGGGAGAACGTGCGGAGAACGACCGGGGGGCGAACGGCCGGCGTGCCGTCACTTTCAATTAGATAATTGAAACGGGGGTGAGAGATAGTCGAGCGACGCTTGTTCTCGCGGTGCTGTGCGGTCTGCCAACATTTTACAAAAGCCGCACGAAGGGACGGAAAACGGGATGGGCCTCGACATTTGCGCGCTTCGACGTGAGACTGACATTCGCACCCTACTCTCTCCTCTTCTGTTTCGAGGTCGAATTTGGACTAAAATTGTAAACGAGCGAGAAAGAACTGGAATGAGAAAACACTTACACTAACGATGTTCATGCATTCAAAATTAAATGCTCCCTTTAATTGTCTAATTCGTTAAGAGAGCTTTTGTACAGCCTATTATTCTAAATAAGATACTTCATGTACATATGTGTGTGATAAATAATTTTGTATCTTGTATAAAAAGATAATATTTCACACGCTTGAATATTTAAAATGCATAAATACAAAGATGTGAATTTAAATAAATAAATATTGTTACAATAATTTCATTAATTACTTAAAAATTTTTCATATAAAATTATAGACATTATATTTCGTAATATTTTCATGTCTTATAAGACAATTTATACTTTAGTTCAGATCCTCGTTCTAATAATCTCAAAATTCCTGTCAGAATTCGTAGTTACTTAAGATCGGGATATTTTAGAGACATTCTTTTATGCATAATCAATAAAAGGGTCGGAAGCTGTACAGAGATGTCACCTCATCACTTTTTTTCTCTCGAGATCTGTTCAGAAATGTATAATCGCCCTTACAACACACTAAAGTACAATTATCGTTCTATTCGCTGTATTCTCCGTACTCTTTTCGAGGATGATGACTCGTGGCGGAATAATACCGCGGTCAATACGTGTACTTTTTTCAAAGCTAAACTATGACAGTCGTACGTCGCGCGTATCGCTGGGTAGTGTTTCAATATCCGCTACAACGTTTCCGCAATAATGCTCAGCGACGGTCTTTCGTCGAACGGAGACTTGTCATGAGTCTCGAAATTGCAGTGCACGAAACGGGAGGGCGAGCAACGCATCGCGTATATCTGTGAGCTTGGAAAGCTCTTTGCTTTCTCATCGGAGAAGCTAGTGATGAAATGAGAAGCCGTCGGGTTGTTTCATTGTTTCCACGTCTAAAACAGTGGGTCAAGGGTTGCAGCCCCGGGTGGTAGCGAAATAGGGGTGCATATGTCAGCCCTTGTCGGAGATAACGTCTCCGACGAGAGGGATCAACTGGAAGGAAAAGAGTCGCAGAAACCTGATCTGTCTGGGGAAAGAAGAAAGGGGAAAGGTGCTCGCCCTCATTTAGCTCCCTTCGCGGCCCTTCCGGTTATTAAATATTAATCTTGCGAAATTACTAAAGCGCCGACAATCTTTCGTGATTGCGTCGCTTCTTTTTCCTTGCTCATAATCTCCGACTCGAGTCTGATCGATTGCACGAATATCGTGTGTACCGAGTTTTCGCTGTGACAAATTTTAAATTTTACCATCTCTATCAATGATTGAAGAGATAAGAGAGTTAAGGTGGATTTAATCCTTAAATTAAGATGTGAATAGATGTGTATTAAATGATTTTATAAACCATATCCCTTCTTAACTTTGTAAGTTAAAGTAATAAATTCTATTTTATTTTCTCTACTATCTGCATTATTTTTTGATTGAATTACCTTTCATTAGATTCTTCACAAATTATTTTGATGGAGATTTTTAACGCGGAATGTTTGATCGAGTTTCAGCGCTTAAATCAGAGAAGATATCTTTTAAGTAATTTTTATAAAAATCAATTTTTAAATGATTGCAAATTAAATCATTAATTATTTCTAAACGTATAGCTAGATAATTTCTTAATTAAATTAATAATGCAATTTTGATGGATTCCTCTCTTCTCGCGTCACATGCCAATGCAAGTGCATATGCAACATGTTCCACCATTTCATATCCACGCATACATACATACATAGACAAATACATACGCAAAGGTTATTACCTTAAGTCAACGAACGATATCGTTACATCATCGCCATACGCACACGTGTCTCTCACTGCGAGTGCTCTCGTCAATTTCAGTTCTCGCTTCGCGTCAGTGCCTTTACACGCTAAAATAACGAAATAAAATTTTACGGAGAGAATAATAATCTTTCTCTCTTCAGTCCGGTTTGGTCCGATCTGAGCGACGCGGTTTACGCTCTTGTTTCGCGGAGAATCACAGATTATTTGCGAAAGAAACTTTCTTCACCACTGGCGCTCTCTCCGCTCGTCACCAGAGATAGGATTTATGTAACAAAGCCATGTAACTCAGTCTGTCAGATTCCTGAGTAGTCTGTCTCTAATTGGTTCTCGCCAGTAGAAGTTTCGCACACACTCGGCGCTTTATCCTTCCTTATTATTATCCCGCGCCACGCGGCATCGCTGTTATTGCGGTGCGAGGAGATACGCACGCGAATCTCGAAAGATAGTGCGAGAAGGAGAGAAGAGAGAGAGAGAGAGAGAGAGAGAGAGAGAGAGAGAGAGAGAGAGAGATGATCCACAAAGCACGGGGGATAATCGCCCGCGGGAGGAAGCTGCAAGCGCGCGCACGTTGATTGTCTGCGCTCGCATAATCGTCGTACGCGCAAATGGAATATTATTGCACACGGAAGAGAGGGAGGCAACGGAGGGATATACATACGTGCGTGCGCGGGCTTAGAACTGAACGGCCTGCGTTAAATTCGGAGGCGCAGAAACTCCATTTCGAATTAATACAGAATCGAGTTAGCAAGAGAGATTGTAGTTTGTCAACTGTACGAGGGCTGAATAATCGAATTTTTTTGTCAAGTAAAAATAAAGTATTGTTTTTGCTATACGTTTCAAAGATAATGTGATTTATATATCGATTTTTTGGAATAACTATATTTTTTTAGAATGATGAAGTCACCAAATAATTCACTTATACAGTCATTATTATGGCTATTATGTTTTATTTGTTATGTGCGAGATTTATCAGAAAATAACAATTTTCAATGCTGCTAACTTTTGAGAAATAAAAATTGCACTCAATAGCTAGAACTTTTCAAAGATTGAAAGATTAATTAAAGACCAAATTAAAGATAATTGTGATGTTTAAAAGTAAATTCTATTTCGTTTTGTAATGTTTTGTGTTGCTTTTACGATTAATAATCTTTTTAAAATTGAGACAATGTTTCTTCGTTATTTTCAATTTATTTTTGCTTCAAGCCTTACATGAACATATGTCAATTAAAAAATTTTTTTATTTATTTATAAATATGGAACTATGTCAAAATATAATTTATTTTTGTGCGTGATTGAAATAAAGATTCTATTTTCATTTATTTTAATATTCTCATAAATAGAATTAAAAAAACAAAATAAAATAATTAAATGAACCTTATTTGGTATCTATTTTTAGGTACCTTGGTTGTATTAGTCACGTTTCCGTTGTATTAAGTCAACAATAATACTACTTGTATAATTAATATTAAAACGTTTTAATAAGGGATAATTACATAAAAATGAAAAATTTTTATCATTACCTATATGTTATTATTATATATTTTTATAATAAATTTAATAAAATTTTAACTGATAGCTTTAAAATTTAATTAAAAAACTCATAATTTGATGGAAATTGTCCATCATAGTAATTATTCGATCGTCACAAGAATTTGTCGTAAATTAGACCAGTATATGCACAAATCTATCCTTTTCATCATTTCCTACCTTTGAATTTGGCTTATTAATTCGAGATATAATTTATAACTGGCTAAACACAAGTCTGATTAAGTACTTCCGCGCTGAACGGTTGACATAGTGCACTATAATTTATTCTTTACGGCGTGGAAAAAATCTGCTTAGGTCAACCATGTAGAAAAAGAACTTTGCCCTCGGACGCCGGTACTTTATAGCCAGTGCTTTAAGTAGTTTTAAGCATCATTACGGAAGTTTTAAGCAGTAGAGTATAAACAGTAAAATGTCATTTCTCCACTAGAAAGAAGTATTTAACGATAAAAATGTTAAATAATTAAGCTTATATATTCATTTCATATATACATATGTAATTCTGGTGTGCAGCTGGCTATTTAGATATTCAATTGCTTCTGTAATGATGCTGCAAATAAATGTTTTAAGGAAAATAAACAAAGTACTTATAATTCTGGAAACAGTAAAGCGTCGTGAAAGCTCCTTGACAATATTTTTCAAATTTTTGCAATTTTAAACTCACATATTAATTCATGTTGCTAATCAAATGCTCGAAAGATAATACGCTTTTTGCGAAAATAAGCTCTTCAGACTCCGAGGTTAAATCCAAACGTAATGTTTGAAAACCGAGAAATTTTCGACTTCGTGGCTAAATGAGCGTATCGATTCATCCTTGTGATAATACGTAACTAATGAACGTAAAGCAGTGAAAAGCGTTTGACTTGCTGAAGAATTTTGTTTACCTTTGATATGTTCCTTCGAGATTTTACATATAAATTGCGTTATTAATGCGAACGTTAATGAACACCTTTGATACTTTCGAGTACATAAACCGATACGTGATATGAAAACGTTGATGAGCAACGCAAAAAGTGACGGAAGGTAAAATTGTCCGAGCCTGCACATTTGCTCTTTATATCCGCCTATATAATCCAGTATGAAAAATGAATATAAAATACAGCGTTATTTTAACATAAAGAATATTTGATGTAATCGTATCAATTAATCGCAGTTTTCAGTATTTATCTCTCCGTTTGTTGCTGCAAAATGTGAAACGACGACGTCAGAGAATATGTAATGAGACTTGAAACATTTAATTTTAACGACAGACTGTTTGATTAATTTGAAAGTGATCTTGTTTAAAAAATATCTAAGATAATCGATCGTATTTGGCGTACAAAGCGTCCGACACTGTTTTCGAAGGAGTTAATTAATTTCTGGTCGCCTTAGACTCGATGACTATGTTTCGCATTTACCGGCATTTCGTTTGTGTATCGCGACGTCAGTCTTCACGAACGGCGAACAACAATTTCCATCCTTCGAGTTCAATAACTCGTTATCGGCTAGCTGCGAGCGGAAATAATTCCGTCACTCCGAAATCGTCGCGCGCGAAAAAGAGAGCGAGCTCCGTCCTATTTTTTTCCCCCGGGCCTCGACAAGAAAATCGAGTTTCGCGAAATCGAGTGCTTACAAATTCAGTCCTTAACGAACGAAAACTGTCAACAGCAGTCTGCGCTGAAATTATTTTTTCCTCGGCTCCGCGATTCGCTCGCCGATGGACAAATTCACTCCGACGCTCGGATTTATCGCAGTTATATTTATTTTCCGACAGTTGTTTCCGCCCCTCTCTTATCCGATGATTCTTTTAACTTTCTTTAACATCGTATTATAAGAATCGAGATTAAATGCCAAGCGGATACCAAATGCCAATACTTTTAATAATGCGTAATAGAATATCTGGTATTACGTGCCACAGATTTTGATTTCATTTAAGCTGCATATACTTGATATATTATACAATATCAATAAAAAAAAATGCGACACAATTGCTTGCGCAAAAAGTTCAATAAAAAAATTATTTTATAAATCTCTTTAGCGAGAGAATATATAATCAACTTAATATTATACTGTTATATTAAAATTAATATTATGCTAATATTTATTACTATCCTGCAATAATATTTATTTAATATTAATTTCATTAAATTATTAATTGGTATTAAATTTCCAATTTTACTAACACATTAGTTCATAAAAAAACCATACCTTTTAAAGTTTAAAAAAATCTTCCAAATTAAATATATTCGTTTATTTTTTCAGTAATAAAATTTAAATTTTTTTTGCTGCATGTTGATACATTAAAAAAATGCATATCTCAAAAATTAAATAATTTTTCGAATTGCATATTTATTTATTTCTGATACTATTAACAATTTAAGTTCTTTTCACTGAAAGTCGGTGCATCAGATATTATGTATCGACGGTGCGACCACAACAATGATTAATTTCGCTCACAATTTATTCGGCGAATCCCGACGAAGTCTGAATCTCTGTTCAGTTTCCACGCCGTGCTCTTTACAGATCGTTAGCATATCTTCCCTCGCTCAAGGACGGAATATCAAAGTTACACCAGCGCGGCACGGCGGCAAGATAGCCGCCCTTTTCTTTCCACCATCCGGGCGCGCCACCGTAAATTGTGTTCCTACGGCAATTCAGTCGTGAATCTTCCAGCCGAACGAGTCGCTGCCGTTTCCAATTACAGGACGGACTTTGATTCGTTGAGGCTGTCAGATATAAGCGGGGAATCGGGATCAATATTGAGATTCTTTTGAGTTGCGCTCCGGACTTCGAGAAACGGATGAGAGAAACTTCGATAAAACAGTGCAAATTTTCCGGTCGCGATTTCGATATATCTCAAAGAGAGATCACGACTAATGACTCCAGGGAAGCAGCATGTATGGACACAAAAGCCTGTCTTGCGAACCAGGAGTGCTGTACAAGCAGTTCTCTGAGACAGACGTCTGAAACCCAGCCTAAAGGCGTGCCTTTGCCGAAGCGGGCCCTCCATTCCAGATCGAAACCGATCTCAAGAAATAAAGTTCAGAAATAAGTTTACAGTTACACCTGCGCAGCGGTGAACTTTCACGAAGTTTTCGCGGACTGATTCCGATAGAGAGAGAGAGAGAGAGAGAGAGAGAGAGAGAGAGAGAGAGAATTAGAAACTAAATTAGAACTTTTAGATTTAATTTGAATCTAACAAGAATTAATTTCTAACATGTAAAAAACCAATGAAAAAAATATTTTGTATACAATTGTGTAATTTTCCACAGAGATGTTCAATATCAAATCGTTCAATTATTATTACGATATTCGACTTATTATTGTAGTATATATAGATGTAAAAAATTCTTAACGAGAGCCAAAGTTTAATAAAAATTTTATCCTCAGATATATATAATTAACGATTAATGTACAATAAAAAATGTACAATTTATTAAAATAACACACCATTTTATAATCTTTTTCCACAGACAAATTGCTTCTAAAATTACTTATTTTTCAAAATTTAAAAAAAAATTTTTTTTCATTATTCTAAAAAAATATTATTGAATAAAATTTTTGTATAAAAACATTTGTATAAAATATGTTTTTATATTTTGAATAGTTTTCGAGATATAGCAGAGAAAGCTAAAAATCGATTTACACATGTAAAGTGTAAAAACTCTATTAAGTTTCTTCTACACGTGAATGACCTCTTGATGGTTATGAATTTAACAAATGAAAAAACTTTGTGAGAACTTTTAGTGATCGCGTTATGTTATTAAATTAGAATATTAATTTACATTTCAGAAATAATACCATCAAATTACAAATTATCTTCTCCGCAATTTCATAGTTTTTTTAAGTATGCTTGGTTTAAAAGTGGATACATCAAAGAACGGTAGCCACATTTCAAAAATTCAGATCTTTGTTCTTCGATAATGATTGACGAAGCGAGATATGGCCGAAAACAGTGCAAACAAAAATTATCAGCGCGATGAGAGGGCTAATGTACATGTTGGATACATGATGTATCCCAACCTAGTCCCAGATGACCGTTCTTGCCCATGAGCTCTTGCCCATGAGCCCGACTATACACATCCAGTTACCATCGTCCTCTTCGGGACAGTAGTCTGGGAATGAATATAAAGCGACAGTAGTCTGCGAGAAGAGAGAAACTCCTGCGAGACCTACGGGACGAGTCGGACAAGCGGGAATCGGTTGTCGCGGGAATTCACCGAGTTTCCGAGTCCACGGAGGTACGACAGAGAGAAAACGAAGAAGGACGACGAAGAAGAAGAAGAAGAAGAAGAGAGTTCGCGTTCTCTCGTATTTTATGGATGTTTCGTCCCGAGAATCGATCTCGTTCGACGAGTGTGCGCGAGTACATCGAGTTGGTATTCCGGCATAAAGACGAGTAACTTTTCGGAGTGCGGAATTTCGCAGTTCTTTATTCCGTCGCGAAGTTTCGCTCGTCGTGTTTACGGAGAGCTCGCTAAATCTCTGCCGATAGATTGTGATTTCTCAACTGCGTGTCGACTGGTCGAAGTAATCTTCGCCGATTCGGCTTTGTGAGATTCAATCGTCCAAATCGGCACATCCGGCCTAACTTTCGCATGACGTTAGGCGCGGTGTTTCGAAACGGGATTTTGTAGCGAATGTACACTGGGTTATCCGATTAGGATATCGGAATGATCACAAAATGATATGGAAATACGGAAACTGCGCGTATATATTGCATAATCGACTGCATCGTGGCGCGTCGTTAATCATTATTAATGTAACGGGTTCATAGTAAGCGGATTTGTCCTGAGTTATTCAGTCGAAATATTGAAATAATCACGACAATATTGAAATTGAATGAGGGATAGGTATATTGCGTGAATTGCAATCGTGACGTGACGTTAATTAATGCCGATGAAATAATAATCTGTCTCTGCAAAGCTTATTTTCAGATATTTATGTGCAACTGAAATAAGTTATTATTTACATAAGTATATTTAGATGTTATCCACTACTAAGTAAGATTAATTAACTTACTTTGTCAACACTATGTATATACTTAAAAATGTCACAAAATTAATACATAATGTGTAAATATACAATACATATAGTAATTTTCGTCAAATTTTTTATATCAAGAGTTGCGACGCCAAATACAT
This sequence comes from Solenopsis invicta, assembly GCF_016802725.1. Classification (NCBI taxonomy): domain Eukaryota; kingdom Metazoa; phylum Arthropoda; class Insecta; order Hymenoptera; family Formicidae; genus Solenopsis; species Solenopsis invicta. Next base: position 18,454,910 of record NC_052665.1, read on the forward strand.
AAAACAACTCATCGGTTCGTGCTTATTTGGAATAAAATTTTGCTAAAATGTCAACAAAAGCCAGTACAGATCTGAAAATAATTTTGTTGATCATCAAAATAATTGTATTTAAGCATGATAAGCAAGACGATAAAATAGTTTTATATTCTAGCTCTAATTAATTTGACCGTTTTGTATAATTATTTTGATGGTTCGACAAAATTATTTTCATATCTGTATCCAACTATAATTTTAGATACTTGAGCAAAACCGTTCTTTCCAAGTGCTGAGCTACTGAGAAGTTGCTAATTTTAAGATGTGTCATTTTTCTATTCATAAAGTAATACAATATTTAAGTCATTTTCTTCTCTAAGAAAATTTAGTGCAATTTTAATAAAAATAAATAAAATGATAAAAATTCGTAAAAATAAATTAAATGTGTTAATTAAATATAGATTTGTAGTTAAAATATTTATTTTCTTTTATATTAGATATTAAAACAATTCCTAATATAGATAATATCTTTAAATGATCTTCGATATTATCTTATACTTTTTATATTTCATCTTATATTAAATAATTATTTAAACTTTTCTGAAAAGAGAGAGAGAGAGAGAGAGAAAGAGGGAGGGAAAGAGAAAAAAATTTTGCCTTATATCTTATTTCATTTATATCCCACACCACCAAAGTTATTTAATCAAAATATCGAAACAGTACTAATACTATTGGAGTTGAAAATGACACGCGTCTCGTGAAACTGCAATCGCGATGCGTCGTTAATTAATATTAATGTAATAGTGATTTACGCGAGGTTCGTTTGGTAGCATACGCGACGAACATACACATACGTGGCATTGCAATTAGGGTGACTTTGTTACATTACTACGCACGTAACATAGTTCTATGCTCGTGGTACTTACCCGGGATGACTAATCTGCACTCGGAGTAGCTGTTGTTGGTCGTATATCGATAGTCTATGTCATTGTAAATTCCATATCCGTCGGGGCGGATCCACCGGCAGTAATGAACTGTTCTGTCCAGCATGCGCGGAAGGATGTGGCAAGACAGAACTAGATCGTTTCGAGGGCTGACGGCTATTTCCGTCTGCTCGGCCACAGGTAGCTTTCTGAAAAGCCGTTTATACCACGCGTCTCATTGGAAGGAAATGTCTAATAACATGTCGTCGACGTGCAATTTCGCTTCTCCCTCGCAAATTGGAAGTACACAGTGGATAAGCAAAGCAGATAAAGGAAATGCTGCAATTTTATCAGTTTTTATTGTAAGTTATTATCGATCATATTTGTATGGAAATCATTTATTCATTTAAAAAAAGCTATTATATAGACATCCGAATAAATAGTCAAATTTTTTACATTTCTAATATATAAAAAAAAAAATGTATTCTGTATGTAAAACGTACTGCATTTCCTTCATTTACTTGTTTTTTTCCTTGTCGTTTAGAAGATAGATATATAATACACAAATCTAAAAAATAATTCATTTCTTTTATGGCATTTCAAATAGAAATAAAAAATATATTATATTATTATATCTCTGTAAAATAAATCTTGTTTCAATTTTCTTTTACATGAGAATAAAAAAGGAACATAAAATAATATTTATTCTTTTCCAAGAGACCATATTTTTGCCGACAAAATACTTGTCCAATAAATAAAATGTATACGGCGTGTACTAAGTCACAAAAAAATTAAATCTCTAACTTAATAATTATATTAATTTTAATCTCATTTTGTTATAAAATCATGCAGTTGCGTAAAGTAGTACGATCTTTCTTGCTTACAAGCATAAAAGGCCCAAATGCATTGCAGCGAGATTCATAATGCATAAAGGATGTTCACGGATCGTAAAATACACGACATAAATGTATGTATTATTAACATAACTTTCTTAATTGTTCTCGCTGCGCCCCAACTGTATAGTGTATATATATATATATATATATATATATATATGTGTGTGTGTGTGTGTGTGTGTGTGTGTGTGTGTGTGTGTGTGTGTGTGTGTGTGTGTGTGTGTGTGTGTGTGTGTAAAAGCAAACATTAACACTTTTTAAGTAACCGTTGCATTAGAGCCTGTCAAGCGTTGCGCGTTTGCAGGCTATCCCAGCAAATAACTTAGTTATCTCTTCATCTCGAGATTACTTAGTTAATTAGTTTCGCGATTATACGTTGGCTGAAAGAAGCGCTATTAAGCTCATTGCTGGTAATGACGTCGATGATATATTCTAGAATTCCATTTTTTTTCTAGCTCGAGAGATTAATGAATTCATTAGTTGTATAAACAATTTTGTATTACAAATATTACGATTATGTTTAAAATACAGATATTTGTATAGCTTTGTTATCAGAAAGTATTGAAAATATAAGGTTTAAAGTTGAGTTAGAGAATCTCTTACAATTAGATAGCAGGAAGATAAAGAAATAAAGCGATAAATTATGAACCTGAATTAAAAAAAAAGTAATCCAAAGATAAAAGAATAAATGAAGCGATAAATAATAAACTCGATCATTTGCTGCATATTATATATAGAAGTTATTATGCATAAAATTATTTATAACCAGATAAATATATTGTAATTGAGAAAAATACGAGAAAAACATCTTGGCTAATAAACTGTTCAAAAATATTATCATATTTTTAACGAAGTGTGTATTGGATATTTATCAACTAAAGAGTGATGATATTATTCTCTTTTATATTTAGATATTTCCATATTGAATTTTTTAGTATTAAGAATAGAATCAGTACGTGTCTGTCGAATTCGCTGAAAGATTTCATTGAATAACGAGCGTTTCAACCTGTTACTGTGACCAATGCCACCGCGGTTATCTCGCCAACGTCAGCTACCCCCATTGAACAGCCCCACTGTCCATTATCAGAATCCACAGCCGCCGAAATCTCCCCTCCGCACTCGCCGTGTGAGTCCGTTGCCCCTGGTGGAACAAACGGGCACACGACTTCCATATCTTGTGACGAAATAAGTTTTCAGATTTCGGCAGCAATATTCAGTACAAAATTCGAAAATAATAAGATTACATAAATGTTAATAAAAAATTAAGTAATAATAGAGGATACTAATTTTTTATTTATAAAGTAGTTTTTTAAGTATAAAGGTTTATTGTATAGCCGTATAACTAATTATAAACGTTGGTTAAAAAAACGTCTGTCCGCGTATCGTATACGTACGTAATGGTATTAGATATCTATACTTCGTGATATTGTATCTTAATATCAATGATTACGAAGTGTTCTATATCCAAGTGTTCCATATCTAACACCATAACGGACGCTTATGATCGATTATACAATAAACTTTTATACTTTAAAAATCTACTTTATCATTAAAAAAATGGTATACACCATTATTACTTAATTTTTCACAAACTCTTATACCGTAATTTTATTGTCCTCAAAGTTCGAGACATCAAGCTTTTCAAGCGCATATTTACAAAGATCGAATTTTGTTAATGTAGCGAAAGAACTCAATTTATCAAATTAAAAAATTCAAGAATATAAAAATTGAGATAACTGCTAATAAAAAAAACTGCTAGCAAATAAATCTTATATAAAGCAAAACTTCTTTTTAATCTCTAATGCATGTATATTATTACGTAAGGTAAAAAGGATTTCCTGTACTGCTTGCATTACGAGGTTTATGTTTTATGTCCATATTTAGGTGAATTTACCGTAAACGGGTCGCCGCGCTTTACATACACATCCGCTCTGGTTTTAACCGTCCCATCTTTAGCGCCGACATTTTCGCAAGAATCAGGATAGTCAACGTGAAGCAGGTATCCGTACGAACGGGCGTTGTAGGGTATCGTACAATCCCGTTTTCATGTAATCGACATTTTCAAGCCTTTAGATTGTTACTGCACATTCCAAAATTTTATAGTCAGTATGTCCACTTTGTGTATCATCTTACATTGGCAGTGTAACAATGTTTCGTGACTATTCGTATTTAAAGTAAAAACGCTAAACTATCGAATAACTCGTTAACACTTTTACTTTTTAAACAAACATACAAAGCACAAGCAATTTTAATGTTACAAAAAAAAACAGCTGTTAATAATAACATTAGAAATTTTCAATCTATGTATGTATTCTATAGGTTTCACACAAAGTATCATGCCGTCAGATCTGACAAGTTATACTATTTCGAAGTCCTTGCATCTTTTATCCTTAGCCGACACAGTAACATGGCGCTACTGTTCTCGGAACGAGAGATGCTAGTATTACAAATTATTTGATTTGAAAAACTAAGAAAGATTTATAATCGTTAGTATAACTATAACTTTGTTATAATTGTTTCGTTATCTCTTCCGATTTATACTGAGAACTTTGATAAAGCAATTTAATAAAGTTGCTACTTTAATCAAGAGAGATAATTCAGATCACAATGTCATATGCCATTAATTGTATCTCAATTAATGGCATATAACATCGTTATTTGATTACATTTCTCGTTTGTTCGAATCAAATTCAAATTGCGTTACGAAACGTTGTCCTTTGTAAATAATTAATAATTGCATTTACAGTCTAATGTAAATTTTGTAGGATTGTAAGGTGTTATGAATCACGCTCAAGAATATTCAATTTAAAATTTAAGAAGATATATTGAAGATTTATAAAATCTCGAGATGTATTTTGCATTGAAATTAATTTTTATAAAATACGAAAATATTCTCTCGTCAAACTTTTATCGAGTTTCAATTCTAAATTTTTGTTTGATGGGTTCCAGCATCTCGGACAAATTGTAACGAAGTCATATCTGCGTGCAAAACAATGGTAACTTTTTTATTCTCGTATTTCTCAATTGACGTTACTACGGTTATATTACAGTTAGAGTGTACTATTTCAAAAATTTCCAACTTACCCAAAAGTAGACTTGATTATTAACTTAATTATGTCCAGCGATTCATGCGAGTTTATTATATAATTAATTATTAGAAAAAGTTTCAATTATAATGAGACTAAATCTTTTTCTGAGTCTATATTTAGATTTATTTACATTTTTCAACGAAATAAACTAAATAAAGCATAGTACAAAATATAATAAATAATTTTATAATTTTATAAGTTTTTCTTGAATTTAATATAGACCATCGGGAGACATTTATACAAAGCAGTGATATTACTATAATCAATATCTATCTTGTTAAAATTTTCGATTTATTGTAAAATATAAAATTTTATAAAATATAATCATTTTAAAAATAATAAATTAATAAATTATATATTTGGGAGAATAGAAACAATTTTCATGTTATACAAAACGCAATTTAATATTATTATTTTAGATATTAAATAGCTCCCTCAATAAATTTAATCCTTACTTTTATAAAAATTTAGTGTAAAACTTTGTATAATTTTATGACGGTTCTTTATTTTTTTTTAAATTAAGTTTTAAATAAAAAACATTAATATAAAAATTAAATACAACGTAAGAACATATTAAATAAAATGTTAAGTCACGACAATCAATTTCCTAAATCTAAATAAACCAATGACTTTCTAAATTTCCATTCAACATAGTCATACATATAAATCTTCATATTCATATTATAAAAATTATTCACTTTTAGTAAAATAAATTTTAAATATTTCTATCATCGGAGTGTTGACATGTACTGCATTGCATTTATCGAAATAAATAGATGCGGTAGTTTCGGAAAGCTAATTACTATTGAAGGCATATTTGTCGATAATTTTGTATCGCTATAATTTGTACTGAGATTAATTAATGCATTTGTGTGAGATACTAATTGTATCACGTAGTACGTGGTTACTAGATTTTGCAATCTAATATATAGTTTCGCGTTTAACGAGCGAGTTTCTCTCTCAGCGAGACAGTGTCTCATTATTTTAGTACAAATAATACAGATTCCATCATTAATGAATGCAGTGTGTATTAGATAAAAGAAATGTTATTAAGATGTATGTCTACATATATAATTGCCAGGAAAAAAAAAAAAAAATATATATATATATATATATATAGTTGTAGATAGATATTGGATTTTAAACTTTCAGATTATATTCCTAAATATATAATAAAATATTATAATTTAAAACTCATTATTTTATTATACTTTAGCGCAGTATAAAATTGCACAATGGATCACCAGATAATTTTAATATCGTACGAATTTTTAATTTAAATTTAAACATAAATGTATACTAAAATTTTAATTCAGTCTTTCAATCTTAATTAAAACACGTATTTTTAAATATTTGACTGTGTATTAATTTATGTTTAGAGATCTGCTACAAGTATATTTAATTTAACTTATTATTAGTGCAGTTCAATTTAATTTATATATAATTTTTCTTGATCAAGTATACTTTTAATTATATCTTATATAAGTATAGCGGAGGAAAAATAACAGGACTAATTCGACGCAAAGTAACTACAAGTAATTAATTAGTATAACATTATTAATGATATCGAACTATAGTTAGTATTTAAATATATATTTAATAAAATATTCAATCTTGTAGTCGCAATTGTTAACTAAAATATATAATCCAACAGGAATATATTATTGATCGTACATCGTGCATGAATAAGAAACAGTGCCAACATCGTATCTACTGTATTGTGTATTCCAATAATTTGATCAGATTTTGCCTAGCGATAGCAATGGTCAAGTTCCTAATGCATGTTAATTATAGCTACACTGTGGGAATTCAGTTATCACGATCGTAATCATATCAGGTGCGTTATTGGAGTTTCCACGGCTCGCCACAAATGAAATCACGTAAAACGATATTAAAAGTATTTATTTAAAGGAAAGAGAAAGAAAGAAAGAGACTAAGAGCAGTTTGAAAAGGTCTTCTTTTATATGTAGCATAGATTAAATTAATTCTTGATTTAGATTAATTTTTACGTAATCCTTCTTAAGATTTATCACAATTGGATAATTCCACTCATCTGCCGAGCAGTATTATAATTACATAGCATCTGTCAATTTTTTTAAATCATAGAATAATCAACTTTTCCTTCTTTTCCCCTCTCCTGATTTATTCCCTTTTTTTGCGCAGTTTTTTTTTCTTGAATTAATGAGGAAATAGCGTGCGGCTTGACGTTACAAGTATCCTTCCTCTCTTTTTTCTAACATTTGTTACATCGTATTTAACGATAGCTACGTGTTTCTCGAAACAGCGATAGCTCGCGTTCAGCTTCGGCTATCTCGTTAGGCGTCTATTATAGCAAGTTGGCGTGAGTTGGTACAACTTCGGGCCGGAACCTCTTGTAAACCCCCGACGAGGGGTCTACTCTCGTTAGCGACATCGAAGATTATTCGACGCATTCAGGGCCAAGCGGGTTCCGCACGTTTCACGCGAAACCTGGCTTTCCAGTTAAAAGCCAGAGCCTGGCGCTCTTTTTGAGAGCAAGTGGCATTTCGGTGGGAAACGTCTGAACGCCGATTGCAATGTAGCCCGGAGCCTGATCGTTACTTTTATTTTTACGCTGCTATTTTGCGACAGTTTATTGCTACGAACCTTTGCCCGTCCGCGCAATCGCCAGCGCACCAAATTTGGGAAAATTTAAAGAAAAAATGGACGATCGTGAAAATAATCGCGTCTCAGTTTTCAATCGTTTTTTTTGTGCGCTTTTTTTAACGGAACACGGACAAAGTCAAAAACGATTAAAACTTGTAAATAAGTCAATATATTATTGGCTATATTTGTTTATATCAAACATCAGAGAGAAAGAGAGAGAGAACCATTTTTTTGTTTCGAGGAATTAATTGCTTGGAATAGTATACAGATAATCAAAAATTGCATAAATGCTGATCCAAAATACAATAAATAAATAATTTGATAATATTCGTCGCACTAAATTTTCAAATTTATTATTCTATTACACGTTACAGCTATTTTCCGTTCCATTGTTTATAACTTCCTAAAACCATTGATCCGCAATATATAATATATATACATATAAATAAGTTGTTATTGCAGCACATGCAATTTTAGTTTCTCCGCTAAACTCGTCGCGTCAATCCTTTTAGTAGATTTAAACCATTACTCGTCACATCGCGGAGGGGCAATTGTTCGAGCTTCGATAGCGATTTTCGACGTGCTATTTCGAAACTCGTTCATTTCGACGGAAAACGTTTGCCATTAGCGCTCTCATAGCGATGGCATTTTGATCGTTACTTTGTTTCCCGAATGTGTGTGGATATCTTTGTGTGCGTGCGTGTGGGTACATGTGGACAACATGCCGATTTTATCAAACCGTCGCGATAAAAGCGAATCGACATACAGGGAGAGTCTCGCCGTAATCGCGGATGATGATCGAATCTGCTAACCGTAATGCACGCTCCCGATTTCGATCTTGCCCTTTTACCGCAAGCTGGACGCAGCTTAACGCGCGAACGATAAGGCATAAGCCGATATACTTATGTACAACGTTCGCTACCTGAGTCGCAAACTAACAGCATAGTTAGACAATCGTTTCTAGAAAGCAATTTTATTGTCGATACTAGAAATATAAAGCGCATTATAAAATTTCTCCTTTCGATCTCAAGTTGAATGTAATAAGCATAATGTTTCACGTCTAGTATTTAGTTACTTTAGCTTTATTTAATTAATTTAATTTATTAATCAATTTAAGTTCCTTTAATTAGCATAAAGTTATATTTATCTTGGTTGGTTAAATCTTAATTTAAGTAGATAAATTAAATGAAAAATAGAAACTTTAATTTCGCTTCGGTTCTCACTTTTATTTTTGATATTTTTTTCCAGTTTAATTCTGATTCATTCAGCTTTTAAATATTGTGTCGATATTTAATATAATATGACTATGACAAAGTAACTGACAAAGATATTGATTAATTAAACAATTGCCGATATGAAAGTAAGTATATCGCATATTATTCCAATCGCCTACTAATCTTTGTACAAAATAAAAAATTCTTTTAAAAGGCTTAGCTTAGTTTTTCTAAAAGATATTTTTTAATTCATGTGATTGATGAATGATGATGAATCTGTGGTAAATATTACGAACATTTAAAAAATGTTTGCATAATAAATTATATAATAGTTTAATAAATTCCATAAAATATTCCGTAAAATAAAATTATTTATTTCACTAATGTATTTTTGTACTTTTTGATAGTTCGATTCTAGAAAATATTTTGCATCTACATTTTATGGAATTTTTTTTCCGCTAAAAGATACGTTTAGTATTTATATTGCGAATCAAAGTTGTGTGTGGATTACGTGATTAAAGCGTGCATGAAAATTTGAAGCTCATCGTATGTGAAACTCATTAGGATCCTTTCTTTGATGTATAGGAACATTAAATGACATGCGATATTTACACGTAATTATTGGCAACTGTATCAAGTTTCTAAGAGCTCTCGTAAGTAGCATTCACTTTCACACGGATACCACAGTGATTGAGAAGTTGAAAATCGTCTCTATCAGCAAATTTATCGGTTTCATCTAAATTCGATGTATGCGCGGTAAAAATAAACTCTACTATATATTAAATGTATTCGTCAAGAAATAATAAAACACAAATTGTTTTAGACTAAAAATGAGAGTAATAAAATATGTTGTACAGTATTCATTGCATTTGAAAAATTATTTTATGTAATATTCAGCCACAAAAATAAAATATAAAATATAAAATATTCTTTAAATCTGAAAATCTAAATAAAAAAAAATTAGTAAAATTGTTTTATATCGCTGAACTTGTGAGCATTGAAATGATTAAAGTACTCAAACATTGTTAAAATTGAAATATTTCGTGATGATATAATTAAAAAGATAATTTAATTTAATCGTAATTAAATTTATTTTTCTCTCCAAAGTCAGATATTAATATTAAAAAATGATAAACAAATTTAATTGATCAAACTTTGTTAAAAGTCAAAACGCGATGATAAACGCGACAATAACATCAATGACAAGAAGTGTCAGTACCTGGCTTATGCAAACTTTAGTTGCCCTTTTTTAATGACGTTTTGCAGTCTTGACGTCTTTGTAATTTTTACAGTAACACCTTTAAAGCTTTAGATTTCTTTCTCGAGCTTTAATAACATATGAGAATATTAAGCAGAAATTACAGATGTTTATCTCGAACTAGCAATTTATCGCGTCTTCTTCTCTTACACTTTTATTAACATATCTTAGATTACATGCTATAAGATTCTTATAATTCTTGTTGTATTTCAAATGTACGTAGTGTCCATCATATACTTCAATCGCGAAAGTGTTAGAAGTACACTTCTCTTGAAGTACACGTAGATCATGCATTCGCGATACATAGGTTTTTGCAATCGTTACACTCGATTTTCTTCTTTTTTGATATAACAGATAGATTACAGACGCAGAGAGCCGATAAAACCGATCGTGTACGATGTTGCTCGCGGCGATCAATTCCACGAAACTTTCTCGCATTTGTCACATTCAAGCGAAAACAAAATCAGAATTGGATGACGAGTATAAGATTTACCTGGTAAATGTACAGCTTGTGCGAGAATACTTATGGAGCGTGATATCATCGCTGAGTAAATCAATGTTCTTTTCATTTTCTTTAGTATCTCACGTTCTTTAGTATACGTTTGTCACTTTCCATACATCCGCGTGACTATCGCTCTGTCAATGCGAAACAAGCATGTTTTTTTTATCGATGAATTCAATGTCCCCCCTCTAATTTGATGATATCTAGGCGCGTATTCCAACTCTTCGCCCCGATTAGTGCATCGAGGGTGCATCTTAATGTGTTCCCGATCAATTTCGTCTTCAATTTTATCGCGGAGCCCGGCATGGAGGGCCACTATATTCTATGCAAGTATATCATATCGATGTATTTCGATTAGCACATCGTCTGTAGTGATGCGCGACGAGATTCACTCGGGCAGTCCTCTCGTCGATCACCGCGGTTGAAAACCGGGAACGGTTTCGGCGGAAACGGATCCGATCTCGTTTTTTGCTCGTCGGGGAAAAACGCGACGCTCGATAAATTCCGAAACAAACGAAAGGTGGGATGCAGGCTTTTGCACGAGGAGGACTGCCGCGTATAGGGATGGGGATCGCACGAGCGAGAAAAGGAGGGGTGAAAGGGAAGAGAGCAAGAAGGGAAAACGGGATTGCCGAGGATGGCCGCGGCCCTACAGGGAAAGGGTGGAACCGCGGAAGAACCATAAATCTACCGATTTACCCGTTACGCCGCGGACGTGGCGCCTGATCAGAAGAAGAAGCACGAAAACGATGAAGCGTATCATGCTGTTTGAATAAGTACAACTTTGAGTGGTCGATCGACAAAATGATTTCTTTTTACAACGATAATCTACCGGCGATCAAGTGCGGTCGACAAGAATTTTTATGCCCGTCTTTGCATAAAACCTTCGAGTTTTGAGATTACATTCGTTTACTTAAACATTTATAGTATAATAATAAAATAAATGTCCCTAAACAATTATAATGTAATTATTGCATCGCTGAAATATTAAATTACTGCTTTGATGAGGCATTAATAATTTCCGAACTATGAGATTAATCATTGTAAAATTGATAAATAATTAATAAATAGATAATAAAGTTTCATTAATTTTGAATTAATGGACTTTAATGCTGATTCAAATCTAATTTCAAGTTTAATTGACCTATTTGATGCTGAAAATGAAAATACAGCCTTTACAAATAATATAATTTGCACTAGCTTTGAAATTGCGAAAAATATTGCTCTTTAGAAGTGAAAACGAATTTAATTTATATTTCACAACGCAGGTTTATACATATAATAACAAAATGACAATTTTATAATTGTATAATACAACTTTGATTTCAAGTGCAAGTAATCTCAACTTTATTAAACTATTTTATAATTATTCTATCTTTTCTATCATTTTTATTATATTATTTCTGTTGTTTTTCCTTTATTTTATCCCGTTTAAGTCATAGCTAAGGTTTTTTTATCAATTTTCGGAACAATAAGACTTTGCTGTACAAAAGAAAAAATAGGAATTAATGTCAGAGCTATTTTAGTCTATAGCTTTTATCGCGCGTATTCATACTCCATTACAAAAATGTGCGGCGTCATTTAGCAAATAAAAGTTATAAAAATGAGACATTTAATCGGAAATTCCGTGATACATGGATTATTATTGCACGTATCGCGAAACGAAGGGACAAGCATTTGATGCGAGCTGGTTACTAAATTATCTGCCATCTTCCGTGCTAATAAATTTTTGTGCCAAACGTTATCTCGAGATGTATTGATGTTCAAAGTTGCGGAAAAAATATTTCGTTGTGAATTCCCTAAGTCACGTCCGACAAGATACGAACATCGATTTATCGTCACGGTTCTCGAGTCTCATATTCTTATCGCGTACGTTATACCAGCTTGCTAACAGGTGGAAATCGGGTTTCATATTATGCAAATTATCATTGCAATGACATTAAACTGTCAGTTTAATATTTGCAACCATTTTATAAGTTTATATAAGATTTTACATACGAAAAGTATTGTTTAAACATTTTCTTCCATAGCGCTAACGTCGTTCACTTTACAACTTTACAGTGATAATACTAATTTGTAATTTGAAATTTTACGAAAATTGTCATACAAAATTGTATAATTAATTAAAAAATAAATAAATTATTATATCAAAGTTATTCTCGTGTCTCTTGCACGAACATACACTTTGAACATAAATTAATTTTGATAACTAAAATCTGTTATAACTGGTTGTCATAAATTTTAGATAAGTTTCAAAACATGTACTTTTTTTTATTTTACGTATTATCGGATGCTTTCGTGGAGTTTAATGTAGAGTAAGAAGTAATTTAAGAAGAGGACGCCTGTTCACATAAACGCCACTTTAAATTTCAACGTCTCTACGATTTATCAAAGAAATGATCCACTTAGGTTACAACGGTATTACAGTAGTTTATAGCGACATCCGCTGGATTTGGCGTAACTAAAGGCGTACCAGTAAATTTTGGTAAGAGATGAAGAGTCGCTATTCTTGTGCGAATCCCTAAATTAAATGAACGGTAACAAATATAAGTACAAGTGATTGTTTGATTTTTATATATATTTTTTAAGTTGATTGAGTATTCGTGAATACACACATCCAAAATCACACAATAAAAAATGAATTCCTAATTAATATTGCTCTATAAAGTCAATCAATTTTTTATTTTTACGTCAAACATGTACAAATAAGTACCGTCTATGTGAAAACTTTTTAATAAATATAAAGGATATTAACGAAAAAAACTTGTTTTGCAGTATTCGAGAAAAGTGAAACAGATATCAGTTTTTTAATAGCATTTGAGACGAGAAATCCGATGCAGCTACTTAAAATAACATCACATAAAAAATTGAGTATAAATCGGAAAAACACATGACGTCACAGTCATTCGCGAAACAGATAACTATATAGCTATATGTATTTATGATACACAATGTGATGCATCATGTCTTGACGTATAAAAAATATAAATATCTTATAAAATTGCTGTATTTAATAGCGAAAACATCAAATGCAATAAAAAGTTTTCGTGCGTGAATCATTGTACGGGGAAAACCGATTCGAACATGTTTGTCCAATCGCATAAAACTTGAAAAATAATGTCTGTTTTATTTTTCTCGAGCACAGCATAAACAAGCCTTTTTGTAACACTTCTCTGCTTTCGTAACATTTCGTAAACCTTTCTTTACATTATTTTATGTCATTTCTATACTAAAGTTGACTCATTGGTTTTTGCAAATAGTTTAATCGCCAGATGTTGCATACGAGAGTAAAAATGAAAAAAGGATCTCTAAATGTGAAATTTCATTGCAGCAAGCTATCAAAATCATATCAACATCATTGATCGTACAATACCGCAACTATCCAGATTCCCAGACTCGCCTTCTTGGCCCGTGCAAAGGAACGAGAACGACCGGATTACGTTTACAAGTGGGAGTTGGGTATCGGTCCTTCGCGACGCGCGATGGTCCCGAAAGGACTTCGCGGCCCCGCGAAGTCGGAAAAGCCCATTTCGATGGTCCCTTGTGCCATCAGGCAATCCCATTTGAGATTAGATGCAGGCGTGAATTGTGTTACCGCGGAGTTTGAGCGGATCAAAGGCAAATTCCCGGTTGGGATGCATACGTACGTAATTGATATGCCTGATGGGGGTTTCCAAGTCGGATAGTCAATTACCATAATCTCGTTGCGGGGAGTGAGAGCGAACGGTAGAAGCAGGGAGTGAATACAAGACGGTGAGAGATAGAGAGAGCAAAAGAGAGACGGGAGGGAGAGGGGGGGGAGGGGAGAATCAGAAAAGGAGAGGTGAAGGGGCTGTTATGGTGCGACCGTGCCGATTCCGTGTGCATCGCGATTGTATACACTGGGGATGACGGCAATTCGATTTTGCTCGAAACGAAAGAAGAATCCCCGCGCCTCGTGTATACTCTGGTCCCAGCGCTTATTAGATTCCGCTGACAGTGTATCTCGCATGTGGCATATCCCGCCTGCGCCGCGTTTCTCTTTCAATTAGCCGCCAGGTACTCGCGGCGTTAATCTTGCTTGGTGATTGCGTGCCACACAGCCGGCACAGTCACTTGCAAAGCGAACAGCCTCATCACGCCTAGTGGATTTTCCGTAGCACGGCTGAAGAAATGCTCCAGCACAGCCGCAACGATCGGCGAATGAAGCGATCCGCGCGTTCAAACGAAATTGCTCTCGGCCTTCGGCGAAGCGAGTTTTATCGATTACTCGAGTTGGAAATGCAGGCCCGTCAACGTGATGCTGTGATTGTTCTGATATGCAGAATTCCTAAACGATATAATCAGATATGTCGACATGTTTTAAGAATACGCTTCTGGGTTCGGCTCCAAGAAAATTTTTATAATAAATCTCGATCAAGATTTTGCATTATACTCAAGAAATCACGTTAAAATGCATCATAATTCCGTTTATTGATCAAATAAATCAAGCTATCAATTTTGACTTCAAAAACATTATAAATAACGACTATATTTATACGTAAAAAAAAAACGATCGTCGTCTGGTTATTTTATGATCGAGTGCACTGTATTTATAGCGTACTTCCTATACTATAACTCTCCAAACATGCGTTTGTTTCCGCCGTTCTATAAATAATCGTTGTCACCGATAGCCAAGGTTGATTTACGACTAAATTGCCCGGTATTTTCTACAAGGCCATTTTTTATAATCATTGGAAATAAAAGACAGGGAAGATCACGAATCACGCTGCGTGACTATCGAAGGCTCGAAAAATTATCTTGCAAAAATAATGACACATTATATTAAAAAAAATTTATAGCTACGACCCTATTTAATAAAATAAGCACAGATATTTGCGGACTATAAAATAAAAATAAAAAAAATTACATTTAAGTGACTTTTTTTACGTTTAAGATTATTTCAAGGTTAACATATTCTATATGATTAAATTTATTCTTTTTATCAACTATATTTCTACGTTAATAAAAATGTCATTTTATTTTAAAAAATATTAATAACTTTTTGTTTTAATATTTTTTTCATATCATTAAAAACAACAGAGATCTCTAAATAATTGAATTACAGCAAACATCCTATACGATGTTCCATTGGTATTAGCTCATATCCATTTTAAGCCATCCGCTGATCAGCCAATCTGATCTTTAATTTAACATCCGTTAAGCAGAATTAGAGGAAGCTCAATGCAACTAGCTGTTAATAGCTTAAAAGTATAAATTATTTCGATCTTACTCACTGATCATTCAATCTAACCCATAAAATGTAATTCCGGCTAAAGTGGTAAAATGGACGATTAATAGATGCGCTTGAAAAAAAAAATGTGCTTCATTTCGTTGAGGTTCCATCGTCTATTTTTGCTTGCGATACTTTCTTTCATTGATGCATGCAGCTCGATTAACCGCGTTAAATACGAGCGGCCATTTATCAAATAACAAAAAGGGGGAAGAGATGCATAATAGAGACGTTACCTTCCGTGCCATATGCTGTCCGTGTACAATAAGCGCGCGCGGGCGCGGTTAAATGGTTACGGTGCGCAATATGCCGAGAAACGCGACGAATAGTCGGGAAAACGGCTCGCGCGATAGACGCAGTTTATATTTACAATGGCACAATGCACTTCTGCGCCCACGAGCACAGGGGTGTGATCGTGCCGTTTGCGAGTGTCCGGCAAAAACGAGCAGGTTTCGGAGGGTCGACGGCTCAGACTCAGGATTTTACGAGGGTAGGTAATTCTGTGAATCTCAATTCATGCTAAAATCTCTTCCTCTCTCTTCCAGATAAAATTTGCAACAAGCTTGTATATCTAAATCTTCTAATTATAGATCGATTTGTTTTCTTTATATAAAATAAACAGCCCTTAAATTAAAAATAGATTCTCGAATTATGTAATCATCTTCGAAATAAATATCCCTAAATATTCTTGAATCGTTCACGCTATATGAAAAAAGTATATTAATGCGTTTGCTTCGATCATTATTCTGAAGTACACATACACACGCACATGTTACGATATTAATCGTGTTAATTCTCTGCAAGTATAATTTTCTGAAAATCAATTTAGCCTGGAAATGTTTCTCTTCATTTATTTTCAAGTATCATATCACCAGAGCCGGAATATTTTTATTCGAGCAATATTATATATGAAAACTGTAGCCATTAAATTTCCAATCCAATGATATTTTTAAAATAAAACGAGTAATAAATTTGTGAACGTACCGTTTGCAGTATATTTGTATAAAGTGTATATACAATAACGTACGCTGCTTGTAGATTCATAAATGTCAAGTGACATTTCAGATAGTAATCAGCGAGCATCACTATTGTGATTGGATGACGTTACGCAATGCCACGTGAAATCCAATTCGGCGTTGTCCCGCGTCAAATGAGTTACATACACATTTTATCGTAATTTCTGGTAAAACGGCGCGCTCGCGGATTTTTCAATATGCAAATGCGCGAGAATGCAGTCCAACCAAGCAGAAATGCATTCCCTGAAAATGGAAAGTCGCAAAGTATTACACAGCGCGAGGTAAAAATAATGTCAATGCGTCACGTAATTGTTACGCATAACAAAAAAAAAATATATATATATATTAACCTTAGTCACGATTACAACATTGCGATTGTTACAATAGAGAATAAATTTGCAGGTATAATAAGATGAAAACGTTTATACCGTTGAAAAATATATCGAGTTTTAATTTAGAAAATAAAAGTTAAACAATTTTCTCACGCGCGCTCAACTTTTGTATACTTTTTATCGACTTGTTATTGGAATTGTTTTTATATTTCGCGTAGCATATATTTTGAAAAGTTAAATGATGTAATATGATAACTTTACATTTTAACTCATCCGAAAATTGTTTACAGTTTAGCACTTCAAATGTAATTTAAATAATTTCGAGACAGCATCTGGTTTTGCCGCAAATAAAGAAACTGTTGTTTCTTTATGTAATGTCTATTACTAGTTTTAACAGACAGCAAATAAATATTTAATAATTTAATTAAGATATTAATTATCGTTTAGTCTTTTAAATCGCACAAATTCAAAACATACGAATATCTTCTCTTTTATAATTAAAGAGAATTTATACAATATAAAAATGTGGATTAAAAAATTTTTATTAATGTAATTAATACTATGCAGAGTATAATTTAAAGTTGTACTATGTGCGTAGGAAACATTGATTGTACCTTACGGCAATTGCGTAATTAACTAATAATGAATATAATATAATTCATTACGGGGGATTCTAATTTTCGTTGAATGTTTTCGTGATTTTAACCATTATTTTTGCCCAGTTCACGCATATTCGTTAGTAACGATTCATGTTACCAAGTCGTTTCGTATTAATTAAACGTGTTATCAAATTAACGCGACGTTAACGAATATGTGATGATTTAATTAAATCATTTATAATTAAATATATGAGATGCGATAATGAGACGAGTCACCGAATTAAATCGATGCTATTTGTAATTAAATGGCGTATGCATTCATGTATCGGCATCGTCGTGGAAAATTACGTTGAATAATAACGCGTAGAAAATGCATATGGCAAGAATAATATGTCCGTGTTAATGTGCTCTGTTATCAGTTACTTATCATATTACAATTAAAAGACACGAAATAAGATATAAGTTAAATAAACTAAATTAAAATAAAATATATAAAAACACTTTGGTAGTAATAAGATCTAAGATAAATTGAGATCATACAAATGTATTCAAAAAATTGGACAAATATATTGTTACATTCACAATATAATTGATATAATATTTACAATATTTTAACATGTCATGTTAAAATGACATATAAAAATCCTGTCAATTGTCCATTAAATTGGAAAACGCGATCTAATTGTTCTCTTTTACTATCTTTTTACTGTTAAGTACATTAAATACTATTATGATAATAAGTGAACATCAAGTATGCGAAGTTTTATTTATTCAGTGTTGAGTGCGAATATCGCATATTAATCTTTATATGGCTACAGTCTCATGTAAGCCGAATAAAAATCAAATACTTTTCCATTCATCCCTTAGCAAACAATATATAGAATTAGATGTACGGTTCACTAATCTCAGACTGCAATGCCCTGCCATGAAAAAATCCGCAGTGATTTCGAATGCAAATACGAGAGAGATCGAGAAAGAAAAAAAAAAAACATTCGGTAAGAGGCGACGAGAGATTACTCGAGATTATGGCAGTGACAAACCCGCGCGCGAATTCGGAGAGCGGGAGATGCAACGGGGGATGAGCGATCGGCGAGCTCTCTCTTTCTCGTGAGTACTTCACATGCTACATAAATTAATTGTGCGGCCTCGCGACCGCATGTTGCGATCTCAAGTGGGTTCGCGAGATTAGGCAGAAGGGACAGGCAGTAAGCGAGGGGGGAGGGGGAGGGGGGCTTCGGTTTTTGTTGGATTTGCACAACAATGCCCGGATCAGCGCAGCATGTGCGAGAACTTACCGCCCGATACTAGAGAAAGAAGGAGAAAGAAAGAGAGAGGGAGAAAGAAAAAAGACCATGAGAGCTTCGAGGGATCTTTAATCCGCGAACCGCTCTCCAATTTGATACAATTTCCTGTCCTCTTTCTGTCACGCCGATGGGGAACAGACGTCCGCGGCCACGCACTATAACCGTCGAGTTGACCCCCGCTTGATCAGCGACCCCTTTTTTCCTCCGCTCTCCCTCCGCCTCGCGCTGTGGCTCGTTACCACGACGGTGTATTTATTGGTAATTTCCCGACGTGGAAAATCTGGTCGTCGAGATGTGTGGAAATGTAGGAGATCGAGCGGATGGATTCTGTGCGCACGGAAGCGTAATTTCGAAAGCGAGGGAATATTTCACCGAATTCCGAGCGAAAGGCATTTAATTACTTCGTGATACGATTTAGCGATACGATTTTGTTTTTCAAATGATGGAGAAATTCTTATTATTAATCTATTAAAATTAAATACTTATAAATCATCTTTAAGAAATTATATAAAAGTTCCTTATCAAACAGGACTTAAAAAATGGTAACAGTGTACCGTAAATATATTATAATTAACCGTGATAATTAAAGAAATTATAAAATAATAATAATTACTATAATCTTTACGAGAACGTTGATTTCTGTCTCGCGATGTAATGTTTTTCTCACAGTATACAGGGTCAGCAGCGACATTTTTAGAATACTTCAAGATACTGTAAAAGTCTACAAGATTCCAAATAAAGTACATAGTGTACCGGTATTTTTCCGACGCGCACATGCTCATTGGAGAAAAAGAGAGAAAGCAGAAAGAGAGAGAGAGAGAGGGAGAGAGAGAGAGAGAAAGAGAGAGAAAAGAGAGAAATAGAGCCGCGGTTGGCTACTGCCTTTGAATCATCTCGTCGTCGTCGTAGGTACTTTGACTGAGAACGAAACGAAGTACTTGGCCAAGTATCTACATGACAAGTACGTCTGCCCTGTAACAGAAATTCTGCTCTCGGAACTTATGGAAGCGGTGGCGAAACGAAGCGTGCACTCTCCATTTCTCCTCAACCGCCATCATCCCACCCCCATCCCGCTCCAGTCATCGCGAATACCGCGGGAAAAGTTTTGGATGTGAATAAACTTTTATTTGCCCGCGGGTGAACTTCGCCGAATCGTATATCTTTGCCAAGTGTCTGTTAAATACGACGTAGTTCATCCCTTTTGTGCCGCAACGAGCTCCGTGTCATAGGTCGTGAATATGGACCATTTTAATTCGAAGCAAAGTTGTACCCGCCAAGTTATATACGCTTTGCTCTGGCCTAGAAAGAGTTTGATTGTTTCGAATCGTGCGTGACTCCGCATTATTTTGCCGATGTCTTTTACGGCACATTATTTATTTCAAGAGACATTAAAAAATTGTACGCTAGAAATGTGAAATTCTTCTTTCCAAAAAAGAGTGCATTGTAGAATAAATGTAATAAAGAGGAAATTAATTTATTAGGAAAAAAAGTTATTCATTATTACTCTACGATCATGAAAGCACATATTTCACTATTTTATTATTTCACGTTCATTATTTTATTTAAGCTTTCATTTTGATAGAATGTTATTCAGTCTTGAAGTTATTTTTGCTCATTTTTAATATCTCTTTTAATTTAGAAGATTTAAAATCTAAAATTTACAAACTTTAGATCAGTGTCAAATTACGTGTGGGTCTATATATACGCGCATTAAAAAATATCATGGTATATTGAACGCGAATTTGTCAGATAAAGCTGATCGTCTTAGGTTGGAATGAGGTCAGAACGATGCTTCTCGAAGGATCTCTAAAGGAGAATTTATCGCCTTCGTGGGTTGCATCATAGAACTGCAATAGTTTTTAACTACTTTTCGCAACGGAGCAAATCAATATGGTCCAGATAAGAGCTCGTGGAGTCCTTGTTAGGATCATCCAGGTTAAACCCCTGATTTATCGACAAAAGCTACGCGCGAAAATCCCGAAGCTCTTGGAAATCTCTCAGGATACCTCTACCGATTTCCATTTTTATTACACCGTATCCGCGGCGTATCTACATCCCTCAAAGAATCGACGACGCTAATTTGCAAGCAGATAACTCAGGGTTACGACCGTGAACTTACCTAGAAGGACGAAGAGGAAGTTCGATCTTGAATCTCTATACGGTCCTCTGAAAAAAGAAAATAGAAAATACGTTAGTTTTATTTAATTATTTGTTGAAGTCGTGTGTATGTGTGTGTGTGTGTGTGTGTGTGTGTGTGTGTGTGTGTGTGTGTGTGTAATATCTCTAAAATATATATAATCTGATATTCATAGAATATCAGAAAGATAAGAGATTGATAAAGTTAGAGATTTAACAATTATTAAAAAAAAAATGAAAAACTAATAAAATATAATAAAATTCTTTTTTTTTATTCATTGCTCTTCCCATTCATAATTTTCTCTGCAAATTTTTCTTTTTTCATTCTAAATATTATATATTGTATCATGAATCGCTATTGCTAATATGAAAGTGAATATCTAGTTAAGCAACTCTTGCCGAGATTTGCAAATCGTTGAGAAAAAGAGACAATTTAAAAAGAAGAGAGAAAAAGAGGAGGAAAAAGAGAGAGAAAAAGAAAGAGTGAAAAAGAGAGATGCGTGATTGCGATGCCGTTGTGCGGCCAAATCAAATTTAAAAGAATGACTCGTACACTTGTTTCACGGGTGGAACAATGGCCTTTTGAACACACTTCCCTCGAGGACCTTTCAAGGCGTTTGCTGACATTACGCTGCACTGTCGACGGCACAATGGAGAATTGTGCCGCCGCCGCCGCCGCCGCCGCAGCCGCTGCGAAGTAGCACGTTCTCCACGGTTCGGAAGTATCGGGGAATTGAAATAGGTGGAAGACAACTGTTGCTCCTCGCAACCTTAGAGAAGAGGCTAAACCTAATTTGGCTCGTTCCCGAAATTCTCAGCCTAGCAATTTCCTGTCAGTCGTTCGACTCCGCGCGCGTTTTCTCCACTCATCCAGTATAATTATTATCGCGAACGAGAAGCCGGCCGATCGACTATCCTTCGAATATAGACGTATACATTTTTTTTAATATGAGAATATTTTTCGAACGCTCCGAGAAAATAATTCTCGTGGTGTGAGAGAAGTCTAACAATTTAAATTCCGTAATCGTCGCTGTATAATAGAACGTCGCGCGCATCACCGTAGATATTGCTTTCATTATCCTCCTCGTGATATTCCTGCGCTTTTTTTATATATCTTTCATGTATCTTGCTCATTTCCAACTTTCAACAAGACACACCGATTTAAATTCATGATATGCTGAGTAAAACATTCCTAATATTATCTTTGCTCTTATTCCCGAGTCGAGCCGTCTTAACATTGACTCGCTCTTCCCTTCATCGTCACTTGGTTCTTTAACGCGTTCCTGTGCTATTTTTACAAGGCCACTGTCCCGAGGGCGCATATCCCTGTCGTGCAACGCTAACGTTTGTTACTCGGAAGGTTGCGCCCGCGGCCGCAATCAAGCCCACCGCCGCCGCCACCACGAAGCACGATTTAGCGTGTTATTACGAATACCTCGGACTTACAGAAAAGTGACTCACACGCGGCTCTAATTTATCGTTATTCCGCGTGCCCCGTTGCGACGGGGCAATCAATAACGATTAAGACCACGAGAGAGAAAGCGGGTCGATTACGCCCCAAAAACTATCGATTTAGATCACCGGCGCGGCGGTTCGTGCGTCGCGGGTTAAATGTTTCGCAGTCGCGCCGGCACTCTAGTCATTATTTTAATTGTTGCGAGAGAGCGTTGCGTCTCGCTCTAGGGTCCTTAATTACAGCGTCCGCTGCGGAAATTAAAGCGATTCCACTTGCCTGCTGGCGTCCACACTTAAAGAAACAACCGCTCTTCTCTCGCCGTTCGATGTCTGTTTCTCTTTTTGCGCGCCGGTCCGAGCAAGGTGAGAAGCAATGGTTCGGTCAGTCTGGCGATTAGAGTACCGACGAGAGACGTACAAATTGCTAACCCGTTACCGACATTCGCGAGATCTATTCGCTCACGTCAGGTTTATTTAGCGCCGATGATACCTGAATGATGAGCGGTGTGACGAACGCGCATTCCCAACGAAAACCAATAGAAATAAAAACGTCTCGCTTTCCCTGCCAGTGACAAATTTTCCGCTCGCAATTTAATGAACGCGTCATATGATCCAAAGGTAGTGTATGGATTTTTTTAAATTCACTTTATTACGAAATTTCGATATTGGAAAAACGGATAACGTCGGTTCATTCGACCTAATGATATAGACACGAGTAATGCAGTTCGCTGTTAAATCAGGATAAGATGAAATGAACGTTACTTAAAGAATATCGTTGCATCCGAGGAACGTCTTCCTGCACTCGAAATGTCAATAATCGCTAAAATGCATTGAACGAATTGGGTTAAGTGGTGAGCCATTTTTCCGGAAACTCGTTCGCTTAGTCGCGCGAGCTGTGGAATTTTGTTACCTATCGTTAGCAGCTGTCTACGTGCCAATTAATTTCGACGTTTCGCGCATTCGCGCGATATATACGATGCTCTTTACGACGTTCGACATGCGTCGTGCTCGCTCTTTCATCTTCCGCTATTAAATTCGACGTGGCGATTCGTTTGCCGGCACGCAGCGCCAAATCTAAGCGAAGCGTGACAGTCGTAATGGCATTTACAGATAAAGATTTCTTGAGAAAAGTTATATAATTGTTCAGAAAACCAACTATATATATTATTATAAAAAAAATAACAATTATTAAACTCATATTAATCTATTCACTGTAACGATGATTAAATTGTTCTTGCAGTTGTGAGTTCCAAGGTGCAAGGTTAATTCAACTTAAACAGGCAAATTTTGATAATTAAAACTATTGTGAAATTGTTATTCTCTTTTGTGTCTTTGTGTTATTCGTCGTTTTGCAGCCAGTTACGCAAAATAAAGGACCGCACCGATGTACACGGTGCGTTTTCGCCTCGTCGCGCGTCGCTGCACGTCGGGATGCGGATGCAACGCTTTTCACGACCGCGTGCGAGTTTTTGTTTCTGCCGAGCAGTGCGCATCGCGAACGTGACGAGAAGATGTATAGATATGTCCGTAGTGACGACTGCGTGTCGCTATTCTCGAACAAAATCAAAAGCGTGGCTTCAATATTGATAATTTTGAAACAGTCGAAACTCCAATAGTTTGGACTCTGCTCGATACGAAATTCATCAACAGTGTTTTTTGTGTATTATTATTATTATTTATATTTTAAAAAATCATTGTATGTGCCGCGCGCGAGAATATCGACGCCATCACTATGGTTTGGTGTAGGGATTTAACGAAACGGCGTGTCGGTACGTCAAAGGCCGCCACTGACGTTTCGCCTGTTGCACGAAGTCGGCGCTTTTCATTCAATTATTCACAATTACAGAGGAGGCACTCCGCCTCCTCGCGTTCGTTACCGTTTTGGTAATTGCCGTTACCGAGAAAATAGCCGCGAAACGAATCACTTTTGTGCGCGCGCACAAAAATACAAAAAATTATTGTTCGCTTTACGAGAGAACCATGACCCCTTTAATGAGATTTGTGTTAAGAAAAATATTCAAATGAATATGCTTTTTGTTTAACGATATCATTACGTGAACTGTAGCTTACTTAAAAAATATATATATGTATTTAACGTTTTAATGAGATTGTACGTCAGAGTAATCTCCATGTTTCCACCTGATGCTATGATTACCTCAAATATCACAATTTCAAAAATCGTCTCGGAATAAAAATGTTATATAAAAAGGAATTTTATATTGAGAGTTTCTCTCATAAAAATCTTTTATAACTTTTTTATCATTTATAAATCTTTTATAAATTTTGAAGAGATAAAATAAACGATTCAACTATACATTTTATTACATATGTAATAAAATATAAATAATAACGATGATATAAAAGATATCATTATTTTGGAAATATAACTATTAGCATGAGGGTTCATTCAAATGGCAAGTAATATGTTCTTTAACACGACACATTAAATCCGATCCAGCGAGCCGTCGCTCCTTAGCCGTCCGCGCGATTACGTTTAGTGCGCGTTCTCAGTACAGCATTTTTTTAATCTTTCATCCAGCGCTTTTAATCATTCCAGGGCCAAGTAATAGACGAAGGCACGGAAAGATCGCCTCTCAAAAGCAAATAGATGCGAGATCTGGCGCCGCACGGCGGCCTCCAGGAGCGGCAATATCGTTTAACCAGTTTAGACATTATTTATTCATTTCCATAGTACCGGGGTCGATGCACGTTCCGTTTTGATAGAGATTCCCTCCCGGAGAGAGAAACGGGCGAGTTGCACGAATAAAGCGGAAGATCGATCTTTTACGATCCCCCGATTTCGAGCCGTTTAACATAAATTAGACTAAATTGCAGCGCTGATAAAAGCGACGTAATCATCGGAAAAATTTTTGCCGCGATATAAAATGTTATTTTTACACGCTTTTTTTTATCACTATCAACATTTTTTATCATTATTAAAGCGTAATTCCGGATAATTACTTTGCGATGGTTATTGCTGTACGATATTAGAGACGGATATGAGGTTTTCAAGTAAGATTGGAATGAAAAGATTATACTATTATTATTGTTACGAATACTGTTATTACCGTTATCACTATTATACTCTATAATGTACGTTCCTTAAATTTGCGTAGTATTCTGACAAGACCTGTCATTCTAGAATACGTGATGCAATAAATCTATGCTATTATATCGGCCCTTCACGATCAATAATGTTTGAACCTCTCGTTCTCATCGTCGCTATAAAAATCCGTGAATATAACACTGCTGATCGACGTGTAGGAAAATGCGACGCGCGCGGAGTAGTGAATTAATTTGCGGAGTAATTCCGTCATCGTGATGTCGCGTGAAATCGCGGCATGATTGACGGACATATTTCCGCGTCCCTCAACGCAATAGATTAGCTATTAAATTCGGTTCGTCTGCGAGAAGTTACTAGAAAACGGATCGAACGTTGGCCCTCAATGAAAATGCTTCAACTTTTTATATACCTTTTTACGTTAGACCTTTTGACGCAAAGACCTCGTCGATAATTGTATGTCACTTTCAATAAGCTCGACGTTCGAGAGATGGGGGAGCAACGAGAAGATATAATAGCGCCTCGTAAACACCTGGCTAATCAGATTAATATTTATTTTCATGTGCAAATGTATTATAAAAAATGTCGGATCAACGCAATACGAATCGCTTTCGTTTCTTATTCATTACGTGTGTAGAATTGTCTCACACACTCGGTAGTGATAAAAGCTTCGTTAGTTCCCGTCGCCGATAATATGGATAAGAGCGATATTAATTTTGTCGTTTTAACGGAATCATAATGTGTGCGCGGTAGACTTGAACAGTGGCAGGGAACGCCTAAAGATACGATTGTGTTTTATGCAGTTTACGTGCGAGATAGCGGAGACCCGATAATCCCCTTGGTCCCGCTTAAATCAAGGCCCTTTTAATCCCGCCGGATACCCGAATTGGGAACTCGGATTGAATACAAATTCCACGCTGTACCATCTTACATTTATATAAGTGAAATGCTTGCTTGACATAATTCTGCGGTCTTTAAAATTAAATTACTTTAATAAGCATACATCAACCTATTTCCACAAAGCTTCAAACGCGAAATAGAAAAGTTTAAAGCGTATAATGTAACAGAAATTTACCATTGTATCAAATCTACTCATAAGATTACATAACCGGCAATCTTTTGATACAAATAAAGTAACAAAATCGTTAATAAAATAGTAAAGTTATTGCATTAATATTGAAAAATGTATATTGTCGATTGAGAAAAAAAATAAGCTGTATTTTATTTATTATGTTCAGAAGTACTAAGTGGTATGTAAACTACTTCTAAAGTATGTAAACTTATATATGAATTGACGTTAAATATTTGTTACTATTCCAAGGTACTATACGTTGCAGTGTTGCAAATGAAGAAATAGTATGTCCGTGATTAGAAAGGCCGTGTGGTGAAAGGGTAAAACTCTATCGGATACACTGACGAGATACTCCATGTCGAGATACGTGTTCAGTGTTTAGTACCTTGAGAATATTAGTGCGGCGACGCGCTCTCGTATCTCCGTCGGGAAATTTCGTATCGTCGGGTTGCCCACTGACGCGGGTCCGACGTCTCGTGTAATTCGCAAGGCCATATATTTCACGGACGGTGGGTCCGCTCTTACGTGGAGCGCGGTGCGGCACTTAGACCCTCGACGATTTCAATAAATTATCAAAACAACGTCTCGGCCCGCGTTCTCGCATTAGCGTGAGAAGGGATAAACGCAGCGGACGAGCTTAAAGCGGCAATTTGCCGGTCCTCGCACCATCTGTCAAAAGGCACGACGTGTATTATCGAGCTTGGGGCCATTATACTCAAGAGAAGGAGAAACAGAGATATCGAAGAGTAAGATGATGAGAGATCGAGAACGAGAGAGGGAGGGAGAGGGAGAGAGAGAGAGAGAGCCGATGATCAAACTCGGATCGTGGCTCGTCACCCTCGATCGACGAGAAGTTCCTCTTCTCTAATTGCTTAAAAATTACACGCCACTTTGGCCCCGATCCACCGCTTCTTTAAGATGTTGACGTTTCCGCTGTCTCGCATGATTCAACCTAACTCGCGAGTCCCGGATTTTTGATCGATGAAGATTCCATCGGTTCGCAGCTGCTATCCCGTTTGATTCTAATCCTGGTATGAAACCAATATAACTTCACTGAATTCGATCTTTGCTGCCAGATGTACGAAGAAAATGAATAATGACACGGGATATCTTTTTATTCATCCATCTTTTATCACTTTTGTATATTTATAGAGACGAAATCGAAATCAAAGTTATAACGGTTCAGCCGATTTAATATACGATAGTTCTTAATATATGATAATGTTCTTCTTTCCTCGTACCAATTTCTAAATACAGTAACGATTAATGTAGCTGGATAGATTTGCATTTGGATAATGCGGGTAAATAAGTAAACCGCACTTCGCAAAGTATCAGGCAAGTAGTATGCCAAGGATTAAGAAGTTCTAAGCACAGTTGGGTTACGACTTTGTTAAGAATATCTTAGTCTTGTGCTTGTAGAGAAACTCTAAAATATATAAAGCAGTAAATGAAAATAACGTTTTGATTATACTCGATTGGTTAAAAGCTCAAATGTCTGTTTAGAATAAAAAAAGATTACATAGACATTACTGTAAATACAAGCTATGTTTCTCATAGTATTTATAATTTAAAAAATAAAACTCAGCAATATTTTACAAAATATAAAATTATCTGTTTTTTAGGTTTTCTCAAATACAAATAAGTTTACTGCGAGAAATTAAAGAAAAATGTGACATTGTAATAAATAATCTTAAGTAATATCGTGAATTACGAACTGTAATAAAATATCTAATATATCGAATATTCTCTCAACAGCTTGTGTTTATATCGCATCTATAAACCTAAATTCTCAGATTTACTAATTCAGCGAAATAAATTTTGGTGGATTATTTTCGACTCATAAATCTTGCGAGTTTCGCTGAGCCGCTGAAGGTTGAGATATTACGGCGGCTTTACCTGTGGTTTCTCTCTAATTGCGCAAAATTACACGCTGGCTCGTCCTTAATTATCTTCTTAAGCCTCCAATCGTTATTATCTTATACTGTATATGCTCAATCGCAAAAAATTTTTAGCGGCAAAATATGCTCTATTCACTAGATATTGCAAGGTCAATCTCTGCGAGAAGATAATTGTCTTTGCACTTTTTTATTAATAATCCGGTAATTTTCCAATATTTAAAATACGTATAAAAATATTTACTAAATTCACTGTTAAAATTTATATTTATTAAAACACTGTGCTCTGTTTTATAGTTTCTAATTAAACTGAACATTATTTTTGATTTTAGACTTAACTGATTTATTAAACAAGCATTGATCTAGAATTTCAAATTAAAAATGTCACAAACGGCTTTATTTAATTTTAATCATATTCATACGTGTTTGCAATTTTTTTTACTGTTTTTCGAACATATGTATTTAAAGACTGTCGATTGAAAATTAATTTGACTTTCTATTTATGATCACAGATTAAAATCTAATTCTTTGATAGACGAAAGTAAATTTGTTGATTACATGTACCTATGAAAAGAGGAAACAAATTTTTTACAAAAAAATCTAACTGACATTTATTTGATAAGAAAAAGTAAAAGTATTACTTTAGGATTATTAAATTCAAGAGAACTCACGTAAAGAGTAACAATATCTCAGTATCAAGTCTATGTCTGTGTATGCGTGTACGCTCGTGAAAAGGTAAAATCGATAAAATGTCGGGGCAAATGGTGGAAATGTGCTGAAGATCGTGTTCATTCGATCTCGGTCTAACATTTGCGAATTACGTGAAAAGCCAAATCGCAGGAACTGCTCGGGATATATCTCCATTTGGAGCTCCGGATAGAGGTCAAACTTGAATTCGCCTGTATTCAAGAGACGTAATTCAAACGTCCACGAGGGCCTTCATCTACACCCTTGCACCCTTTCAACGTCTGAGCTATGTATGCGTCCTAGGTATGCCGAGAATCGACACACGTACACGCGTACGTATATAGATTTGTGAAGTAAATGCGTACGTACGTGCTCTACGTCGTGATACATAGGCTACGGCGATCGATGCAGCTGTCAATTTTTTAACGGCTACTGTGATTGAAATCGCGAAATTGTGCGCATTATGCCGATTCAGTTAATCGCGCGTATCTGGATTTGATTAGCAATTAATTTTTTTGGAATAAAAAATGTATATGTGCGTTTTGCATTTTATTGTGCTAATACGTCCGATAAATTTGAATATATATCTTTGTTATATTATTTGCTAGTAATATTTTATAGTAAGAGAAGAAAAATAACAGTAATTTTTATTTCTAATAATTAAAAAAAATCCAGAAGAATTATAAAATAATGTTTTCTACTGTATCAAAGAAAAACTTTTAATTTAATTAATTTAATTTACTGGAAAAGAGCGACAATTTTGAATTTCTTAGTAATTGTGGTTCTTATCTCCTAGAGTCCTAGAGCAATGCACGCAGGATAAAGGCCTTATTCGCATTAGAATTCCGAAGGACGCAATCTCGATTAGATAGATAAGCGCAGGAGGAACGAATCGTTGTATCCCATTCACGTCATTATCGCGATTACCACGATTGACTTTATATCTGAAGCCGCCTTAGCGCGGTCTACGTCACGGGGTATACACGCGAGTCCGCCTCCGGGCGGATCGCGGACCGGCTGCGGAACGGAACGGAACGGAGCGGTCTCCACGGTCGTTTTACGGGAATTAATGAGCGGGCCTTTGCGGGCCGATATAATGGTCTCTTTCGGTAAGCCCGCCCGTTCGTCGAGATGCGCGGGATCTAAACAAGGACAAAGAGCCGCGGGTGGTAGAACGCCGCTCGACGGGAGGCATCTCGACCGCCCGGAGCCCACAATCTCTATCTCTCTCTTCCTTTCTTTGTTGCGGATAGAAATATATATATGTGTGTACGTATATATACATATATATATATATGTACTCCGACCTCATCAAGGTTCGCTCCTCAGCTCGTCCTTCGGCCGGCCGTCGAAGGGTCGCGCCGCCTCCAGGGCGACTCGACCGATCGATCGATCCCGTAATTAAGAGATCGCGACCTACAAAAAGCTTCTAATTGTGCTCCTTCCTTCGCGTACTAAGAGAGATTTCCATTACCACCGTGAGACGAAGCGAGAAGGAGCGAGCCGAGAATGGAGTGCGGCATGAATAGATACTGTCAGTTTACGTTACTCCTCCAGCGTTAGTCGATTTTCTTCTTATAATACTAGCACTTTTATTCAAGCCGTTTAGTATGTTTGTACCTTTAATGTTCCTATTTCTTTCGAAAAAGCGAGAGAGAGTTGCCCTTGCTATTTGTATCAACGGGCTCGTATTTCGGGCTAGCTTAACTTCCATTTGCCGATATTTAGAATATTTGCTTTGTTCGAACGACGCAAATATATACGAGTGGTTAAATTTGACTGGGGTCCGAATCCTCTTATGGAACTTTATGATTAACAATCGTTTTACAGAATGAACGTATGCATGTGCGGCCAAGGAATTACGAGATTCTATGTCGATATATTGCTCAACAATTTTCAAAGTCCTATGAAGTGGTCGCGTAAAATTACCGCAGCAGGTCGAAGGATTAATTAATTACAGCGATTGGTCGGGTTCTCTCTCTCTCTTTCTCTCTCTCTTCCCAATTTATCCGGTTGCACTACGGTTACACACTCCTGGCTTTAGAGTCGCTTGAAATGTCGGCGCCATATTGCAAGAATTCACCCGGAACTCAAGCAAGGGGCGATACAGGGCGCTGTGGCGAAATTAACGATTACCCCGAGCTTAAAACGCTCCGCCGCTTTTCTATCGACGGGGCTTTCGACCAATGCACGTGTGTTACATCGTCGCACGTGCACGCGCATAGGTGTATATATACGTGTGTATGTTGCGGAACACCCGTGCCCCCCCATTTCGTTCAATTATTCCAATGGCTTTCGAGGCTTCTCGTGGTACACACGTCGCTCGTAACGGAGATGGAATTTTATGGGATACATACAGATACACGTGCGAATGCGGCGGATAGTGTAGGTGGATCTATAGTTCGCGGGCGCTGTACATGTGTGTATATCTCGGATAACGTAGTCGCGTAATACGATTCGGCGCCGATACGCGTCTCGAGAGACATTAAAAACTATAAGGGAGTATAATTCTGTCCCCGGTCGCAGGTGTATTTTCATTGATATCGATGTGCAGGTAGCCAGGTGTGTTTTTCACCGCAGAAAAATCGAGAGGTAAATGGACGTACGTACGTACGTACGTCCGCGCTTTTATCAACCGACAACTCTCGCCATAAATTCAGGAATACGTAAATTATACGGGAATTACTGCTTCTTTGGAAACGCGCGTTTAACAAACGTCGTATTATTAATCACTCTTGTAACGAGTGAATTTTTGTGTCGCGTGTGGAAAATATCCATGGAAAAACGTAGCTCTGTAAACTTACGTCATTCTACACTACCAGAAAATACTTTATCGTCTGTTGCGTGCCGCAAATCGAGAGATCATATTCACCACGGTTATTGCTCTCGGTACGAACGCGATAATGATCGGTAGCTAGGTATAGCCAACCGTTAATGTTTTTATATCTCTTGCGCAAACATGCACTTATCGATTTCGACGTGCAACAGCGTCGCGGCGCCCGCTCTGTAACCTTGCGCGGTTTCCTACTAATGTTAACGGTTGCGTGGCTCCGTATAAAAAATAGATCAATGGAGTTATTACAACGTGTCTTCGTTTTTGCGCCTCCGCGGGTAATCTGCGATATTAAAGAATCGATCAATCTTCTCCACTCTATGAGTCGCGCGTTAAACTTGCGTTATCTACGCGGGAAGAGTACGCCGAAAAAAATGTTTTGATTATACCAATAAGACTAAGAAAGTTTGAAATCAATAATACAGAAAATAAAAAAAAAAGATCCGAAATTATACAATCGTACGCTAAAAAAAAGAATATTTTGATTATACCAATAAGATATACATGATGTAATTTAATTTGAGACTAAATTTTTGATTGTCATGATTGGATTAAGTGGACTTGATATTTTATAGCTAGAACGGTTAACAGATTTAATTGTAAGAATGTGGTTAGCATTTTGCGGTTGGATTTATAAAACTTTTTATTATATTAGACGGTTCTTTCACTAAAAGGTTATTTTGACCTAAATATACATTTATACAGTATCGGAATTCTGGAATATTCAACAAACAAGTATTAATCATACTGTGGTAATTTCTAGAAGAGTTTTCAGCCATCTATTTTTCAGATATGGCTGAATCTACTAGATTATGCAATCAGATTTCTTTTTCAGTGTAGAGTAGAAATTTATTGAATTTACGGTCGAGGGTCCAAATAGATGATTAAATCTCATTTCTAGATCTAGAGACGTAGATTTCATTTTAATAAAATTTTTGCTCAAAGCTTAATCTCCAATAAGAGATATTACATTGTTTCAAATAGATAGAGATATCGGTAAAGAAATAATATATTACAGTGCTAGCGTAGTCTGCACTCGGATTACCGCTAAGAAAAGATCAATCGCAAACTCGTTAGAGAAACATATTTTTATCAATTTTTTGTAAATACGTTTTCCGGTAAATCCTACGTAACGATTTGCTCCATGCAATATGACGCGACATAAAGGGCGTGAGTGAAACGTACAGTTGAAGGTTATTGGCTTCTTGCAGAAGTACGCCTTTACGAGTAACACGATAGCGCGCGATACGCTGTAGAGAAGAATAAACAGTAGCCGCACTAATTGTTACTTATTGCCGGATGGAGCAGTTACGCGAGTTAAAGATGCCGTGATAAGATACAGGAGTAAGGATGGTCCTTCCTACAAATACCGCGAATTAGTCGCGACTTTAATGACCCCCATTATTTGAATGGGTGCACAACAGCACTTCCACAACATTTTATTTTTAACGGCCCCGTAATCTAAATCCTTTATATATCTCGTATCGTCTCCAATTAATCTGGCAGTTAACGAGTTTTAAATAATAAATGTATTTTAATACGGTGTGCAATCATATGATTTATATAAATGATGAAAATTAGATGTAGCGTGGCTTGTAATAATAACACTGCAGCGTATTTCTGAAAATCCAAATAATTTTAAAATATCTTTTCTCCCCCCTCCTCTGTAATTATTAATATATTTTCCGCTCGCGGTTCATTATCAGCAAATAATATCGATCATGATTTTACGTTTAGCGAAGATGCACAAAATAGCACATGTTTATTGTAGAATATGAAACGATTAAATGGGCTGCAACAAAATACAACAATCGTGCTCTCAAAGAGATTATGAAGCGCAACTACATCACTCTTGTCGAGATTATCGAATATGCCGAGTGTACTCGTAAATATTTTTGGAACGATAGCTGTGGAAGAGTGATGCTTTTAAGGAAAGGCTAAGGATGTTTTCACATTACCTTTTCGCCAGAGCCAATTTCGGTTAATGCTGACCACAGTTAATTCCATTTTCCTTGCCT
The DNA here is from genome assembly GCF_016802725.1 of Solenopsis invicta. NCBI lineage: Eukaryota > Metazoa > Arthropoda > Insecta > Hymenoptera > Formicidae > Solenopsis > Solenopsis invicta. The sequence goes on from NC_052665.1 coordinate 18,489,049, forward strand.
GTCTATACGAGAACTACGATCCGGAAAGGAAGAGAGAATTGCTGATCAGAGTTAGTTTAACCGAAGCAACAACTGACCTCGAACGATTCTACTTAAAGCTGAGTGGCGATTACTCGAAGGCTTTTCACTTTGCAGTAAAAATTTGTGATGGTCACGAGGGTGATATACAGGATGAAAGAACTTTTAATCAAAAGTCAGAGTTTAACATTAAATTGCGTAAAAAAAATGTGTAAAAGAATATTAATTCTTAACAATAAGCTTGTTGTTTTTACGTGTATCAAAGAATAAGTGTTCCTTTACAATAAAATATTTTTATAAAAAAAAATCAATTTTTTTATTAATATCGTACAGAAAAATTCAAATAAAAAATTGAATATTGTAATAATCCAAATTTTATATCAATATATAAATGTATACTTGCTTTATTCTATCGGTAATATTCTATCGCTTACGCTGCAAAGATTCTCGTTTCTTCTTTTTCTAGAATTAAAATTAACATAGTCATATTTTCATAAAAATTTATTTTTATGAAAAAAAAGTCAAGTAAATATAATAAGATTATTAAATGAAAATTTTGGAAATTACAGCAATATATCGTCGAGTAATATTTTAAGAGTTATCGTATAATAAAAAAACCGCGCATTTTCCGCGTATTACGTATTTCAAATATTTTGTACAAGGGAGACCTAAGTGCAGAGCAGATGCGTTTAAAAATTCACGCGGTTAGCCCGCGCTCGCGGCAGATTAATATTCTACGCTCGTCGTTCCTCATTAGCAGTAACTCGCAGCGTATGAGTGACACGGGGTGATAACGATTTGACGAGCGTGCGCGATTAATAGAATATTTGATCGTGCGCGTGTATACAGCGCGAGATAGAGCTGGCGGATTTACTGCCGTTTGTTAGGGACACCCGTTAAGGGAGGGAGATTAATGCGAGCAATTGCAGGCGGGCGCGCGTTAATTGATACTGGCCTAATCGCCATCAGATGCAGCTACCGAGGGACCATAATATAATATAGGAACAGTTCGATAATGCTGCAGTTCATCCTCCCCCTTCCCTTCTCTTTTACCTGCCAAAAGGTAGCGAAACTCGATGTTCGTTCAATTATTCGTTCACCAACGGATTAGCAGCTCACCGTGAATGCTGTTGCACGATTAAGCCCAGCTTATTGGAGCTTTTACGCGTTCAGAAGCGGCATAAATATTGAAAGTGCTCAAACAAACACCAGGCCGTAACGCGGCGGCGACGCCCGGTCGGACATTTTCGCAAATTACAGGCCGACGTGTTGATTTTATTTCATTTGGTCGCTGTGTGATTTTAGCGCGTTTTACTCGCGATCGAGATATAACACGGAATATTGCCTATTGGATGAAAATTGCACCTAAAGTGCGCGATACGTGATAGGAAAGGCTTTGTCAAACATGATGTACAGATATATTATATATCGCCTGTCAACTACTTGTTTTCTGCTTTTATTTTGTTACACAAAAATCACTTGATCGCACAAAAGAGCAAATAACCGTGAAAATCAACTTTAATCATTCGTGTCATAATACGATTCTTAAGGTTCAAAGAAGCTCCTAAGTATTTTTTAAGTAGTGACATAAAAGTAATAATTAATAAGTCTCAAATCTTTTTTCTTACCTAAATAAATAATTCTTCTTTTTTTAAATAAATTCTATCAAGTCCGTTTTTATCCACGAACAGACAACGTCTCTAGCTCGCTTTTGAATGACAACAAATTGTTTGAAGTTTTATTGACATGGCAAGTCCGAACGCGGAGATAATAACTAGGTTGCGTTAATAAAGGAGAGCTAATGAGAGTCTTTTTTGGTCAGTTAACTTGGCCGCCTGTCGTGGTTAAGTTCTTGCTTTGAAGGCGCTTATTGTTGAGCGGTGACTGGTCAGGATCGAGGAGAAAGCCAGCGGGTGATCGGCGCTATTATACATCTCTGACCGAAAAGACGATGCATATATTTGGTTGCTCTCATCGGCCGTAAATACCGATATTGGTGGTACGATCATAATCGTGTTTTGATCACAAGCATGCACACCTGACTGTTGCCGTCTGCTCGATCTTTCGTCGCTGCAACGCTAATCTTAGTTACGAGAGAGGGATTAATCACGTAATGCCCTTCGTAAAATTCAATCGAAATTTCTTTCCCCATCTTGCTATTCCATTTTTATTCTATTTTTCATCAGACTGTATCTCGCTTTGTACTCGCCGCGTTATTTTTCGTACATTATTTCCATATATCGATGCCATTATTTATGTAAATATCCATAAAGTAATAATATTTAAAATTGAAAATACGGTCTTGTCTAGTGCACCTTTAGTAAAATGGTCCATTATTATAATTTAATGCATTATATTGTAAATACGTGTATTGTGCGCACTTTAAATTAGGTACTGCGCGTAAAATAAAACGTTTCGTAAAATAAAACTTTTAATAACGCAGTTGCGAGAACGCTCTGTGTGAAATGATACCGCGCTCAAAAATATTTCATTTCTGAGTACATACTCGTAATATAAAAATCTTTAAATACGCACAATCGAAAATTTATATTGTCACATAAGGTTCAGGCGTTTATTTAATGACAAGATGTTACACAAAATAAATAAATACAAAGTACGACGAACAACCAACGTAGATGAATATAAATTAGTTTTTTTCCAAGTTGTGCTTATATATACCTTTCAAAGAATAAAATGTGAAGATAGAGTGAGAGAGAGAGAGAGAGAGAGAGAAAGAGAAAGAGAAAGAAAGAGAGAGCAGCACAGATGGTAGATAAAAAACTTTTTTAATGAAAAGACGGTGCTGTGAGCGCAGTCATTCAATTACGAAAGAATTAAAAATTGAAAACAGGAATCGGTTCTGCTACTTTTTTTATTGTAAAAATAAGTATGATCAAATCCCTAACTTTGTAACTATTGACTGATACATCTCGAACTTATTCGTAATTCGATTCACGTACTGTATTATTTCTTATACTTTATTATTAATAAGATAATAATAATTTAAGACAAATAATGCTTTATATATATTATAGAAAAGGAAAAAAACGCTGTTTCTAACTAACTATAACTTTCGCAATAGAAATATGTATACTCATAAATCTTTATTAGTTTTATGTGCTATTTTTTATATTTTAGTATTTAAATTTAAAAAATGTTTCTTTATAAATTGCTTATAAGTTTATTAATTCCTTAAGAGCGTCTAAAAATTATAAAATTTACAAAATAGTCTTTGAATAATTTTTAATAACTTATATTTAGTATAGTACGTTACATAAAGCTATTTATTAATAATAACATAAAACTTGATAGTACTGAAACTTTCTACGCTACATTTCTAGATGCTTGTTTTTATTATAGTTTGGAACTGCCTTCACCTCTGTCCATAATCTGACAAGTTCTTTTCACGTATCCCCTCTTTCAATTTCCTCGCTCTTTGACGTTCCAATCGCTCTCGTCATTCATGTCAAATATTCTGCAGTATCGCTGACTACTATCAAATGCTAGATCTGTAATTATAATGCTAAGCCGATTAGGCCGATTAGGTATATGACGAACGCACAAGAAACGCGAAATAAAAGCATATTAAAATTATCTGTTTTAGTATTGTATAATTCGGTAAATGTTGATATTCGAATTTTCACCCATGCAATTACTTAATAAAATAAATATATTGCTAAAAATCTCCACGAAAAATGCCATAAACGTCAAGTGCTAGTGGAAATTATTAAAATAACAATTGAAGTATATATCTAATAAATTTTGTTACAATAAAAACGCAAACTTAAAAACTTATAAAAATGTTGATTAAAATTAAAATAAACAGTCACAAAAAATACTTTTATTAAAAAATAAATTGCTTTAATATCCATTTCTGCTAAAGCAATAAGAAATGTAGTTTAAACTTATATCATTTTGTACATGTGTGTTTACTGCTTTGTTACACTACAGTGGATATTTATTCAGTGTGATTATATACCACCGATTTGTAACATTTCATTTGTAATTTAAAGTGTGTAGAAATCATTGAGAAAGAACTAACAATCAAAGGGAATAGATTGTGTAGTTTCGATTAGAACTGAATCGGTGTTGAACCGTACTTGATGACACTCGTGTGTCCGAGATAATCAACGTGAATGACAGGAGCGAGAGAGGCATACATGACTAGGATGTCAAAGGATGAGGATGTATCGAAGGCCCGGCGATAACAAGGGGTGCCGTGAGATTACATTAGATGCGTTATTGAACGATCCTTCATAATAGCGATTACAGTAATGCGTAATACGTGGGCATTCAAAGTGTACAATAATGAAATTCCAGTAAATCAAGCCGTAATTCGACAATTGAAATTGGAAACTTATAAAAGATACTACATTAAATTACGTTGTAAACATATTGTTTCTGCAGTAAACATAAAACAAACTTAATCAGACAATATTACGAAATAATTAAGTAACAAAATATAATTTTAATTTTATAATCACAAGAGTTTGTTTTGATTAAAACAGTCAAAAATTCTTAAAAATTTTAAGAGAGGTAATTGATACAAATATCTTGTATTAGTGTATTACTATTAATAATATTAATAATATCAATATTGATTAATATTAATGTAATAAGAGGATTGGCACTCTCTTTCCACTCAAGTTAATTAAGCCCGAACTCATCGATAATATCGAATATTTAATTTATTTCCTCTAATTTCGGTCTGCGACTAATCTATATATATTAAATATGCAATGATATTATTGTTACAGGCACAGTGCGATAAAAAAATTGGTTTTTTTTTCACAGGGAACATGACAAAACTGGGAAATTGATTGCATAATGCGATTGCGGTGAAATCGGAGACGGTCAATAATGGATTCCGGCCATCGAGAATCGATGACGGAAATGCGATAAAAGAGCGAGGTGGCGTAGGGCGTAGGTGGAGGACGAGGGTCTCGGTGCACCGTCACCAAGAGTGGAGGAGGTGAGATTACAAGGCAACAGCGCGACGTGCAATCACGATCGGAGACACACGTGGAGGATCGAGATCGTGTCATGCAGCCGGCCCTCCTTCGTTCGACGAGGACTCCCTTTCCCAATAATAATTAGACGCTGCCATGCCTCCGACGTCCTTTGCATTCCCTTCCTCTCGGTCCCCCGCGTTTGCCAGTGGACGCTCGTGCAAGATTCGGGGCCCGACGTAGCAATCAAGGGAACTGTCTGCGTGAAAGCCGACAGCACCGGATGCAATAACCCGGACGACACTTTGCAACTTTGTGTCTTGCCACAGGGTACAATTATGCTACTTCTCTCAAATTGCATAGTGTCGAATATGAACGCGTTTTCAAAGTAATATAATGTGTATAATAATGTTTCTCTTTCTAATAAGAAATTCAGAATGTTTATTAAACGTTTACGCCATGCTAGGCCCCATTCTTTTTTTTCTTATTATTAATATAATAAAATTTACGTTTGTTCAATGTATATTTAAGGCGACATGTAATTTTCCATACGTGCAGTAGAATGAGCATGTATGCTAACGTAAAAATTTTTTCGTGACACGAGTTCTTTGCTTACAAAACATCGACTAAAAACTTTATAAAAATATTTATGTCACAGTAGTATAATATTTATAGAATGTACAAAAATTGTTGGAACGTTTTGAAAATTTTAGATGATATTATCATTAATAGATTAAATATATATAAATAATAAAAAAGAAGTTAACGCGAATAAAAGGAAATCAGAGTTAAGTTAAAGAGAAATATTAAGACATGGTTTAAAATAAGAGTAAACCAAAGGAGTAAACCAAAGGAGAAAAATTAAACGTAAAATATATTACTTTGTTTTATAGACAGCGCGTACTTATCGGACATGTGCTTGGTAAGTACAACATGTATTATAAAAGAAATGAGAGATGGAAAATACATTTTACTTCTTTTACGTAAATATGAGATTATTCTGCGAGTGAAAGAAGAAAAAGCTAACAAGGCTTTTGATTACGAATGGAGGATAAAGTCGACAATCTGACACATGAGCGGAAAAGAGGAGGAAAAGAGATTAATACATACGAAAAGAAAGGGAAAAAGGCGAGAGTAGACAATCAAACGGATTTCGGAAGCTCGTCATCCCTGCTAAATCCACCCAACGAACGAAAGGCAGAGTGACGTTGTGCGATTGCGTTCACAGTGAAAGATCCATTTGGATGAGCCAAATTTATCGTCTTGAAAGAAGCTTTATGGGGAAAAGTGAGGGCGAAATCTCCGCTCGAAATCGGCCATTCTAGTTCGATCGCGTATACGACGATATGTAAACTAACGTAAGATTTCTCGTGAAAACACGTACCATTTCTCGAATTTCTCGAAACAAGCTCTCGGACGAGGTAAGTGAGAAAAGATGAATAAGAAGAACGTTGCAATAAATGGCTATTAGGAATGTCATTTCTCTATACGATTTTGAAATAATATTACAAAATAATAGAATGCCGTATGTACATATGTTATTATCAATCATGCATGGCAAAATTTAAACTCAGCATGTAAATAATACATTATTTCATGCTATTATATTGCATGCTATTGTAAAAACTTTATGTAATGGATCGTTAATATAATAATATTTTAATGTTGACATTCATACTATCTTTCACGCTATTTTAATATATATAATAAATTCATATTAATGTTGATATTTATCCTTCTAATTCATTTAGATTCATAATTACATGTGAAGATAAGAAAATTTTAATATACTAAAATAAAATAAAAGATACATATTTTTATGACACATTAAATTATTAGATTACACATATTTAAGTTTTATGTTAGATTTACGTTATGCTTTCAGGCTTAGCAGTTTTAATGCCAAATGCGGAAAGAAGATGAGTCAATTGTAAATGAAAAGTATGAAATTTAATAAACTTTAATATACACACATAAAGCTTTAACGTACACGCACGTTAAAGTCCGGATCAGATTAGGATGACAAATAGCTGTTCGCCATGCAACGTTGACGCTTTGATAACGCTGAGGTTGCTTGTATAAGATATAAAGCTTAAAAAAAATTGAAAACATGATTCACTATTATGAAGGAACATGTTGCAAATTGTCTTAAGAGTTAATAAACATGAAATATAAGAAACGGAAAATATTGCAGACGTACAAAGACATTGTATATCGTTCTCATACTTCTCATTTAATTTAAAATGTGTAAATTTGAATAAAATTCACATGTTAAACATTAATTCGAATAAAATCTTTTCAACGTCGAGAATTATGCATTTTGTATATATATTCATTAAAGAATATCACTGATTACCATATCTCTGGAGATACCTTGTGTATATTCATTGCGTATTATAAAAACGCGATCGCATGGTGCAAGAGACCAGTTCTTAAAAAGCAATTAAATCGCTGTGCTCAATATACAAATAATTACAGGCCCTCACGAAGGAATTTCGCGCATCGAATCTCTGTCGCTCCGTTTGGCAAGCCCCACGCTCGCATTAATACAAGTTGCAGCGAACAGTGTTAAAAAACGATGGAATGATTAAATCACGCCCGGGAAAGGTTCATTTGGAGCGATGATGGCCTAATAATTGCCAATAAAAAAAAGGGGGCAAAGGAGGAGGCATGAGCGTTTACCGGCTAAAACAAACTAATAACCGACGACGTCTAGACCCAGCTTGGGTGATCAAAGAGCGTTTAACGTCGTTTGCAGAAGGCGGAATCATCGGCCGATAGCAGCTGGTCGTAGGCTGGCTGGTAACCGCGATAAGCTTATAATTATCTCTAATAGCGCGTAATTTTGTTATAAGAAAATATGTTGTGCCACCGGTGCGCAGAGCTCGATTTTAAGATACAAGCGGCCAAGATAAATGTATTCTCCGTTAAAAAAAAATGGTTTCCTTTCTTGCACATTGCATTTTTACGTAACTTTAATTTTTCCTTCACATATATTTATGCCATTTTCATTATTATATTTATATGAATAAATACTCGAAATACAAATATTATTATTGTACTATTTTAATATTATACATGCTTAATTCAGTGACATAACTTATTGTCAGTTGCGCGTATTAAGTCTGTTCTTGTATTTTTTTTTTTTTTTTTTTTTTTTTTCCAAGGAAGGAGTCTGATTTTTACTTTTTCTGCACTCATGAGTTAAAGACGAGCTTTCCATTTGATCGCGAGGAATCATCGGCGAGCCGACGCCATCGGTTGCTCGCAAGGCGTGAACTCAGCAAATTTCCGATAAACCCAATAACGTACAAGCGCTCGCGCTCGCGCCATAACCGGTGTAGCCTTTGGCGATTTGATTGGACTTTAATAAAGCATTCTCTGTCAGTGGCGACGGCGAACATTCCGCGTTGAAAAGTGGAACGCGATCGACGTTATTGATTTCGCGAATACTACCAGAGACCGGAAAAGCGGCAGGCGTTTTGGGCGCAGACGGCGACCGTGATTTACTGTTCGAGGAGAGCGAGAGGCGGGATATCGGGAAATCCTATGTCTTGGGAATTAATCGCCCCTTTCTCGCCCTTTTACGCTCACTCTTGACGTTATGTACCCTCTTTACCCTTTCTCCATCTTCATTACAATTTCGTGGATTTCCCGCTGGGTTCGGATCGCCGCCAGATCCGGCCGACGCCCTCGCTGGTTTCGTGGCGATTCCGTGAATGCGAATTTGCGAGTTTCATGCGGACGCAAAATGCTCCGCGAGCGACCGCATGTGTGCGATATGTAACTTCAAAAGCTGGATTTACTAGCGAATTAGTACACCGAAATTCTGATAATTTAGTTGGACGTCGACGGGGAAACCCGCCTGGGATTCGACGTGGAATTTCGATTTGACCATATGTAAATACTGAACGATTCGTGCATTAGGAATTGAAATTTCGTACAGCCTCCGCAAGAGAATGTCTTAATAATGATTAATGTTGCACATAAGGTAAATTATACACATAAGGTACAATATATGTATATGTGTTGCTTGATTTTTGTCCTTAATTGCATTATATAACGATTTTGTAATAAATATCAAGATGTAATGACGCGATTCTCTGTCTCTGTCTGTCTCTCTCTCTCTCTGTTCAGTATAGTATTTTTATTTATTAAAATTTAAGAATATTTTGGTTTAAAACAGAATACAATAAACTATAATATTTTTAGTAATATTCTGATTTCATAAAAAATTACAAGATACTTTCTCGTCTAAAATACTTTAATACACTTTTACCGTAATTTTAGATCCTACTTCTTCCTTCGTGATATGATAAGCTATAACAAAGGAAGACCTACTCGACACATATCCACAATGAGTTCACCTATTTATTGGCCTTAGAAGAATCACTCTTGTCCAGTCTGTCGAACAAAAGCTTGAATGCCGCTTATTCAACGATGGTAAACGCAAACAACGTTCGATTCAAACGAGAATCTCAGATACGTCCATCCAACCAACTCCGAGGTTAATTGCTATTTCCTTTCGTCTCGCATTTAATCCTTTGCCTGGGACAAAACTGAAGAGAAAGCGGGAGAGAGAATACGCGTTTACCCCAATATATATACGCTGATCGTAAGTCGACTTGAACTATTCTGGCCTCCCCCGATCTCTCTCAATCGAGCTAACTCCCCTTTCCCCCGATCCTTTGTCCGTGCGATCGACATGTCCACGCCCATTCGATTAAAAGCGTATATACGTGATCGATTCCAATAATTAAATCTCATCATGTCGTATCATCATGCGTCAGCCGCATTACGATGTGACTTTGCACGCCCGCGGGGTCTTTGGAGAAATAAATCGCGGCGAGAGATCGCGGGCGCGCACAATGCTCGCTCTTTCTCCCACCCGCGCAGCGATATAATGGCGCGATTTTTGCTGTCGATTGAGCTCGAAGTGTTGCAGCATAACTAATTGCGCCGGAACAAAGACCGGTTTTTATTCTTGTGCGGGACGCGATTGCCGTATTATTTCGGGGCGATATCGAGGGTATCCAATTGATGGGCGCTCTGGTATAATAGCTTCACTTTAGAGCTGATTTGCGTATTGAATGGGTATTATGAGTTTCTCAAAAGGAAATGTATCATACAAAAACTTTTTTCTCAGCTACAAAGATAGTTAATTTCGTTCGTCAATTATTTTAAAATTCTATTATTTTACACATGTAATTTAAAGTTTGTAACTGCAGTCGGATGGTAATGAAAAAAATTTTACTCGAGGCAAATATAATGAGTAATGTTAGCATACAAAATTGGTCATAATGCTAGCTAGCATATAAAAATGCAGTTGGTTTAAATGTTGCAGTTTCAATCATATAACTAAAAATTATTCGATAAAAATTAATTTCTTTGTTTAGATAGATATAAGTACAATATCTATTTATTGTAATGCCAAAACTCGATCAAATGAAACAAGTATTATAACAAGAGAAGTAATTTAGATATATGGAAGACAGGGACACACACACACACATTCTTCTTGAAGATATAATGAAAGATTTGTTCTTTCCATCTGTTTGCCGGCATATATAAGAAATTGAGATTCGATGAATTAATATTTGTTTTACAAATTTGAATGGTAGAAATTCAGCGATGTAAGAGACAAAGAGAAAAAGAGAAAGAGAGAGAGAATTAATTTAATATAAATAGATATATTTTTATACGTGCATACATAGCGATGCATCCACGTGTAATTTTTTTAAATAAAGTTTTTCATCTCCTTCTGTTAAAAAAAAATATTTAATTATATAACTGTTAAATTTCACGATATTGGCACACAACAATCGGGGAGAATGGAATAATTTACTTAGGACAAAATGAATATAATGGAGGAATGTTATCGAGAAAAATTGACACGTGATACGAACACTGGCACAGAATAATAGAATTAACCTATGCAAATTCACACTACGTACTACGCGTGAATACGTTATATTAAATTCCATTGAATTAAATCAACTTTCGTAGGTACATGATGTCGGCGCAGCAGTTTAAATTAAACTGGCGATTGCAGAATTCATTTAGGTCCGCGCACGATTTGCGCCGGAGCGAATCCTGTCTTTTGAAAATTACCTTATCTTCTCTTTAGCATACTGCGCGACTGTCACATCAAGAATTGCATTTCGAAGCAGTCGGGCGAAAATTTTGTGCAAAGTGGCTACCTCGGCGACGTTCGCTCTAATATAATGTTCCACAACGCAGAAAGATTTAAAGCTCAAAAAGTTTAGCGAGCTTCTCAGGAGGCGCGTCGGTCGTGCGCGTGCGTGAATATTACTTTTATTTTTAACATCTTTTATTCACGTTGCCGATCGCGCGCGCCCACTTCAGCCCTTCGGCGAATACAGGGATTTTTCAAGCGGTGGAATAAAATTGAAGAGCATTATCTACCCGAGGCGCGCGCGCAACGGCCGCTCTTCCTTGGATTTTGAATTCTCCAATCATTCGCGAGTCTCGAAGTCGTCCGTAGAGTCTTGAAATGCGAGAACTTAACCGGATAGCACGGTTAAATCTAACGCAATCCCGCACGAAATCCCCGCCGATGAATTGCTCCGTACCGATGTAAGGGATTATTGCTTTTCCCTTCCCCCACACCTATCTTTGCATCCGTACAGCGCGTCTACTGAAATATCGAACTTCGTCTTTGATCGGGCCCGGTGCCTTAGGGAAATTACTGACTTCGCCAAGAAAATCCGCTTCGTGATCGACGTCTAACAAATTTCGGTTCGATTGTAGAAGATTCCGAACACGTCGCCGAACGCGGTCTCCGTCTGGGTTGCGCGTACGTAAGGAATCATTACTTTTGCACAAGATTGCCACGCTTTAGTCATTTTATACTTATATTTGAAGATTTCATAAGATAAAGCAATACACATCAAGTAATTCATTAGCCAAAGGTAATTATCAACAAAGAATTTTAATTCTTTGCTTCCTAGAAGAAATGTCTAATAAACCAGAGAACTTGATTACGTGATACGATTGATTAAGATGTGATGAAACGCATAAAATAAAAAAAATTCAATATTCTAGTGCAATATATTTTATATAATTATATTCATATTATAAAACTGTGACAATGTTTAACAAAGGTTAAGTAATTCTTGTAATTGCGGCATTTTCATCATATATATATAAGCTTTAAAAGGCATTATTGCATTGAATGGAGACTGGTTTAACAATTAAATCAAATCAAGAAGTTTTTGCCGAGTGATACGCCAAGTAATATCTATACAAAGAGGAACCATCTTCAAAGTAGAAAGCGACTTTGTGTCTTGTTTCTACATTAGGTTCTACGAGATCGATCCGTAAGGGAAAATTGAGTAACTCAAGGGTTCCACTACAGTAAGAAACGGATTTCGGATCTTTCGGAAATGATTTCGATAGTGAGTTAATAATCATCGTTTTCCAGATCTTTATGTAATTCACTATGCAATTCTCAAAAATTTCTGCTATAATTCAATTTCCATTCCATAAAAAACAAAATCTCTCAAAATACATATACCATGTTATTAATTTTGTGACCCAATTTAAAAAACTATATAATAATTATCATTAAGTCACGGCTAAAATCATTGCTTCCGGAAACCGTCAAGAAAATTTGAATTATTAAATGTCATTACGATATAAAAACGGAAATTTCAGTTTTCAATTCGGAGACACCGAATTAGTCGTTGCGGATAATCCAACTCTGTAGACATAATTCTTTAATAAAGATTATTTTAGCTAATAAGCTGCGCATTCATAGTATCCATTTAACGTAAAAGACAATGATAAAATCCATTTACCAAAATAATGATTGCGTTTAAGAAAAATGCAGAAAGAAGGTGTTGGCTTTTATCAAGTATTTATCATGGAATTTAATTTAAAAATCCATTTAGCGAATATTTAACACAACATAGAATTCGCAAATATGTTTAATCGAGAACGAAATAAAATACTCCGTTTTGTAAATTCAATTTTTTATAACAATAATTTCAAATCCCAAATATGTCCCATAATTTTTTTAAATTTGTAATTTTATAATATAAAAAATAGTGTGGACATCAAATTTTTCACGAGTGAGAAGATAATATTTGACCACGGGTATTTTGTTAGTCAAGTTTTCACACTTTTATCTAAAAATCAAAATATATAAATTTTCATATTTTATGTTATAATGAGTAATAATTTTTAATTAAAAATTTGTATTTAAATATTCTGAATTTATTTATAACTTTTAAATACTCTGAAAACAAAATAAATTGGCAAATTCAGTTTCAAACATGTTATCAAAAATTCGATTCACATATCGCACACTTCTACTACTTATATTATTAATTTATAAGAGCATATTTATAAAAGCATATTAATTTTGCATTTAATTTCATTTTCCACGTGCAGTCATAGTTCTGTCAATATCTTTCAAAATAATTTTTTAACATAAATGAGTTACTTTTACAAAGTTATTTCTATTACCTTTTCAATTTTTAAGTTTACCTCTCTACTTATTTCAGTACCTACTAACTTATTTTATTATGATATTTCTGTCTAAATTATATTTGAATTTTGTTTTTTTCATTTCGCCGGATATAGGTATAAATAAAATTCTATTATTCACACATAGAGAAAATGTGACATATGAAATTCAGGGAAGATAACAATTTTCCTATAAATCAATATTGTTATCCCGAATTTTTTAAATACTCACGTGACATTTGCTTTCAAGAATTTTCATGTCTATATAAATATTTCATTAATATATTATATAAATACTATTACAATTATTTTTACTATAAAACTTATTTTAGGCTGATGCATTTTAATGTAATAATAACTGGCATAAAACTAATCAATGTAGAATTTATATAAATGGTTATCATTTTACTTTCTATAACTTTATTTTTTTATCAATATCTCTTTCCCTGTTTCTTTATTTTTTAATATTTTAGTGATCTTAGTTTAAATAAAATTTTTATAATATATCATAATTTTTGTTATAATTAATCATAATATTATTTCTTACAAATATTTCGTATTTCGGTATACTAAATATCGCATTAACAGTTACAAATAAAATACAATATTAGAACATATATAAAACCACCTTGATTTTGCGAATTCTATGTGCATGTATTCGAGTACTTTCTCATTTGCACAAAAAATAAATCGATAAATAATCGTACTCCAAGATTAAATATAGTTAATCTAATCCATTAATCATTTTGAAATTACAAATTTATATATTGCTTTTTTTTAATTATTAATACTTTAATATTGTTACGAATATGATACGTATAAGTATATATATATATATATATATATATATATATATATATATATATATATATCAATAGATGTATACCTGTATAATTAAATATAATTTTTAAATTAATTGTCGTCAAGTTTCTCAATATTTGGAACCGCAAGAGTAATTTTCCATTGTATTTTTCTTAAAATAAGTTCAAATCCGGAGAATCTGTGGCTGATAGCGTGGGTTTGAAACGCTCTGTGCGACGAGAACATATCAATGTCAGATCAAACGCGCGCGCTATCTCGGTATCGGATGGTATCGGTATAAACGGTGAGTTACAACTTATCCATTGCGCGTAAATCAAGCCGCCGAAGTTCACGGCGTTCAAATTCCACAACCATACTGCCGCGCGTATGTGTTAGGCCAGACAGTAGAATAAATTCCAAGGTGTAGATCTTACCTGCGTGTTTGGCCCGATCGAAAACGATCCCTGACACCGGTACTAAATCTCTTTGGCAATCACTGAAAGTGGAAAGAGAAAAACTGTTCCGCGCTACGGATTTTCGCGGTTACTATAGTGCGGAGGTAATTGATGCTCGCCCTCTTACGCGTTGAATTTTTGGTAGGAGCAGTATAAACGATCAATCTTCGTTTGAAGAGACGGTATGAGACTTGATCGTTATTTCGGTTTAAGAAGAAATAAGAGGTAACAAGAGAAAACGCATTAGATAATTATTTCGCAATACACTTAGGTATTTAATATTTTTAAATTTCTTTCTTTTGAAAGATCTCTCATTTCTCTCATTTTTATTTATTGGATTGCTTTAGTCTTATCAAAAGTGATATTATCGGGCTGTTTCTATCAAGTTATCGACTTAATCGTGTGAAACTTTTTTTCTATAGACGCAGCATGTGAAACTTGCGGATTGGACACTTGGTTGTCTAATGTGATTATGACTCGATCATAGCGTTGCTATACGAGACAGGTGGCTTTAACTAGGTCTCAGTCTAGTATGGAAACTAGATGTAGATGATTACATTTACACCCGACGGATTCTCCCTGTGTTGCATTTGCAAACTGATTCGATATATTGGGAGCCAGTGCGAGATTCGACTTAGGCTGCGATTACGCGGGATGCAGCAGGTAATAGGTACGTGCGGCATGCATAAATAATAGTTGTGCCAGCTCGTGAGATGAATGAATCACAGCTGAGGCGTACGTTCCATTTATGCGAGAAAATTATTGTTATCGCACGCGAGAAACGTTCTAAGGAAAAAATATATATCTATCCTTTTCTTTGTTTCAAGATTGTATTACATCATAAAAATCGATTCGAAGACTTTTAAAGAAATCAAGATAGATTTCGCGAATTTCTTAATTTAAAATTTTCAATTTTATTTCGAATCCTTATGTTGTAAGCATAAGAATTTGAAATAAAATTGATAATTTAAATAAGAATTTTGCGCACTGAATACCGCGACATTAATCTTTCTTTTATCCTTGACAATTTCGAGAGTTTATTACTACTTATTTAACACTTATTTTAACAAAAAAATGCAACTTTGAACTTAAATATGAAATGTAATATGAAAAGGCATCAAAGTTTTTTTTGCACAATCAAATTAATAATTATAATTAATTTTGAAACACATACAAGTAGAAGAAAGTATATATTTAATTTAATGTTTAGCAATGATAACAGCAAAAATCAAACAAAATGCAATTGGATTACAGATTAAAGTACGATAATAGCAAAACAATCTTGTTAATCCTTTCAACACGTTGGTATATTTTCTTTTGGATGAATTACTATTTGATTAGAAAAACCTGTTAAGTCGGGTGATAAATTGTAATGTGTCTCAAATATGAAGCGAGTGTTTCCTACGTCTATTATTAATTTTTCATTGTCGCCGTCGCAACAATTCCGCATCGTTCTTTCCCGTCTGTTACTGTTTTAATTAAAGTCTCGATATTTTATGGATACGTAAACCGACGTACACAGTTTCTCAATTATTTTGCTCCCAAGTGTGAGCTATTACTTTCGCATTTCCAACTGTTCCATTACTCGGACAAAAAGAAACCCCGTACACGCACGTAAAGCGTCCTGGAGAAACTTACTTTTCGTACTCTTTTATCTCAAGATTACAATTGTGAATAAATAATGGATGGGCAAATTCAGGCGACGTTTTCCTTGCAAGTTCGACCGTGTGTGTAACAGTAGTATAACTTCGCGGTATGTAGGTGTCCGACTTTCGTATATAGTAAATGGGAAATCGATCGATGCATGGATTAATCTGAAATCAGTGAATAATAGCCAGGGCGGCGGAATAATTTATTGTAAGAATGTAGAATTAAGCTTCCACAGTTCGACGTATATGGATGAGATTGAACGCATCGAGTTCGTACGTAATCAATATTCCGCAATTAATTATTACGTTACCGGGCCATCAGAACGGGTAAGATAATCAATAAGGAATGCATTATAACGTCGGGCGAGTCTTGCAGTGTTCATTAACTTTTTATTCCGGACGTCGCTGCAATTTTCCTCCGATCACTCCCGCCCGCTCGCGCCTCTTATCCTTTTCATTAAAGCCTTCATTTCGCGTAGTGATGTAAATTATTACATTTTTAATTATCCTGTCTAATAAAATCTTCTTTTTACCCCTTTTTCCCCATTAACGCGAGCATTTTCCCTCACGAAAGTTGTTCTACGGATTATAAAAACGCAATTCCAGTAGCGACGGTACTAGCACTGTTAAACATGTTATTTCAGAAAAGAATCTAAATCACGTTTATAAGTGATTTTCTGAAGTTAAAATACTTTGCTACATGTAAGTAAGCATTTTCCAAATAAGTCTTTTGAAAAACTTAAACGAGTCACGTAATTGCATTGAAAGACTAATTAATATAACGTATATATAATATCAACGATTGTCTTTTAAAAATACATAATCTCTCGCAGAACATAAGAATTCAAATCAATATAAGCAATTATAATAATGCATCTTACCGCAGAAAAAATGTTCGCTCTACCCTGATCACATTTCGCAATTCATTTAATTACAGATTAATTTTCATTCAACGTGTATCTCAAAATGTAACTTTATGTGAGATCCATTAACACAATTTTTAGTTAAATATATTCATCTTTTAGTGAAAAAAAAAAATGATGACAATGATCTCATATAAATATACGCCGTCTTATTGAAGTCTTAACTCGTTTTCTTAATTTCTCATGCAACAATATGTCTATACAGATTTTTAGAAGCTTGTACGAAACATGGTGAGCGACAGCAACGAAAAGGAATTCTTTTCTCTGGCATATTCTTTCTTGTTGCTTTGGTCAGAGAGCGGCGCGGCGCGGCGGCGCGTTTATCAATCTTCGTAGCAAGTCGCATCGCACAAACGGACGGAATCGCGGCTGAGCATTGACAAACCCGGGATACCGTACGTTCATACGTTCATTCGTGCCACAAAAGGACACAGAATATCGCGGCCAGCTCATTTTCAAGGATCGTCGACCCCTCTTTCCAGTCGCGTCGATCATTAATTCTTCACTGTCCACGTCGCGGTAGTTTTCATCCGAGATTCTCGCTCTTATTCCGTCGCCCTTTTGATTAAAGTCTTCATATTTTACGAACCTGTCCCGGGCGGAGTCGTGATGGCCGTGCGTGTGTGTTCGGGCCTCGGGCCGGTCGAAACAAATGGAAGGAAGGACCGACCGGCGCGGCGCGAGGAGAGAAGCGACAGACAAGCCGTATCAATGGTAATGGCCGTCCGAGCGGACTTATTTAGGGACGCATACGAAATTATGCTCGCGACCGGAGACTGCTGATGAATAAAGAAAAAAAAGGATGCCGCGCGCGGTGTGCGGTGGGCCCTGTGTCGCGCGTTTGACAGATGTCAGAACAAAGTGAGCGGGGAGTGCGTGGCGGGGCGCGGAAGGCGGGAAAGGGGTTGCGCCCGCGATATCGGGCCGTGCGTGTTACATTTAGGTGATTGATGAGCGCGCTCAATGAGAATCACAGCTGGGTCGCGCACATATCTTCCCGAGCGGTCAAGTCCGCCGAGTCTAATCCAATGGTTGGCCCTGCGGCATGATATGTAGGTGTCTAGCCGGCGGTAAACGGGCCTTACGGGATTGTGGATTGGCTGAAATCGGCGGCCGTGTAATTTAGATAGGTTTAATTGAAGAACCTGCGCGCTCCGTGCACGTCTGTAAATGAAAGATTCTTCTCTCACAGAGAAATTATTCATTTTGCGTTCAATTACGCACGTCAAAGATTCAATTGCGTGATTGCTTTTATAATTATTATTAAAATATCATCTCGCAAATGGGATTGTTCGTATGAAAGATTTATTTTTTGACAGTACATTTGTTTTATAATAATAAAAATGTAATAATAATTGTGTCATTTGAAAAGAAATTTGCGGGCATCGAGAGTTTAATAATATTTTTCATATATTAGGAAATTCATTAGCGCGCGTTTTTAATTTTTGATTTGATTCGACGTTTACGGTTTGCGGAGCTCACCTACTGTACAATTGAAATGACAGAGATGATCCACGTCAAAAGAATATCCCGTTTTATTATGTCTATGCTTCGAGTGAATTAATGACTAACAATCAGTGTATAAAAAAAAAGATGATGGGCAGTACTTTATCCACTGTCACGCACATTGGCTCCACAACTGTCGGATTTTCCTCATGATCGCACTCACAGTGGCCGATCCCCCTGCCGTCGGCATATCCCTGTCATAAACAAACCCCGAAGCGAGAAGATCAATAATGCCCAGGGACATTCTTACGCGCCGCGATTCCCGAATTGGGATAGTTGCGAGAGATCATAAAGCGATTTGGTGTACTGCCGCGACGCAGTGATTGATCTGCACGCACGATAAACATTGCTCAGCCACGCCGCGAAATGACGTATGCGCGCGTATTAATATCGGTGATGGAGGAACGTGGCCAGCTGCGCAACCATCGGTCGCCTGGATCGCTCGCGCAAATGTCGCGCGATGCCCGTTTGTCTCCGAGAATGGATTCGCAGTTCAAAATAGTTCAAATAGAGACAACGCGTCTAATCGATCTTTCAGTCGCCTGGCGTGTGCACGGCGTAGCGAGCAGGCGCGACCGTATTTAATCATTCGCCTAACAAAATTGCGATGTGTCCTCTCACGATTTCATTTTCAGAACGATGTATAATTGATTTAAAGATAAATCTTTGTAATCTTCCCGCAAAAATGTCGCCATCCTTTAAAAAATAATCGTTCCATTGATCAAATTTACTTGTATTGGATAACGTTTTAATTGTTACACGATGTAACAATTAAACGCTATGTTGTTTACTAAGAGTATTTGTAAATTTCAGAAAATTAAAAAAAAATTGCAATCTTTACAATATAAATATGATAAATCGTATAATAATATAAACCGCGATATAAATCGTTAGCTTCACTGTATTTAATGATGATAGCTGTTGTATTTCGTTTATTGAAAGTTGTTGAAAATATTTGAACCATGCAGCGATGCTCCATCGCATTATTTATTCCGATTTTAACGTAAGCAACAACACATCGGTTGCACGTGTGGAT
Organism: Solenopsis invicta; assembly: GCF_016802725.1. NCBI lineage: Eukaryota > Metazoa > Arthropoda > Insecta > Hymenoptera > Formicidae > Solenopsis > Solenopsis invicta. Next base: position 18,508,876 of record NC_052665.1, read on the forward strand.
ACTGCACGCGCAGATTTTATATACGTTTTGCAGAGGACATACGGTGGTTCATGTGAGTATTATTTTCCGAACGATCAGCGAGCGAGGGTCGGGGAGGAGAAGAGGCAACCGCAGAGCCCGGATGGCGGCAGCTGAAATTTTATTCACGCACAATAATTTGCATTCTGGCTCGCCTGGACAAGAACCCACATTATTAGCAGGTAGAATGGGATTGGCATCGAATTTGGATGCCGAAAGGAGGGGGGATCCGATAACCGAAAGACCGCGAAGAGAGCAAAGGGGAGAGCGGGATCCATGCGGTTTCTTTGCCTCCGGTGATTCTGTAATTAACTTTTTGTTAGCAGTACTCCTTCCACGTTTCTCGCTTGCTCGGAAGGCATCTTACCGTTATATTCGTGTAAAATTATCTCGGAAAATTGCTATCGCGAATTATTTTAACGAAAATCACTTTATCTTCATAACTGTCTTGAAATTCTGTTAAGAAAACGCTCCTACACTAAAATATTTAGATCAAATCTCATTTAGTTCAATGTTGATTGGAAATTGAGACACATTAATGTTTAAACTAATTATGGACCTAATATATAAAGCCTAGGTATATACCTAAATTTACATCCATTATTTATGCTACCTAAATTTGTTGAAATATAGATGGCAAAGAAAATACGTCGCTGTAATATCTTTATGATCTTTTATTATTTCAACAACTTTACGTAATAATAGATTAAAGCTAATTGTTTACTTTTCTCCTCATTCTTACAAGACAACAAAACTGCATTAATTGCGATCGTCAAAGAGCATTTGTCGACGATAAAAGGAAAAAAAATAATTTTTCATCACTCTAATGCATCGGTTCGTAATAAGCTTTCCAAACTTTCCAATCGGTTTCAATTACGGCGGATCTGCTATAGTCTCGCCTTGACGTTTCTTTTTATCACTCAGCCTTGCTCAGGATTAAACTCTTTCGCGCGCCGAGAAAAGACATGCTCTTTCGCGGTAAGAATAAAATCCTCTCCCTTCCATCCACATCGCGCTCACCCTGTCATTTCCGTCAAGGAGACTCGGCCGCGAAATTAAAGTCCCGGCAAGTCGGGCGAAAACTCTCATTGCCGTGTTCATCGGAAAACGGCTCAGAAACCGGAGAAAGGCGGCGTCGCTCGGGCGCGCGCAATATATATCTATACCTTTGATAGAATTTCGGTGCTCGTTTGAGGTCCCCCGTGAGACAACGCGACAGCGGGATCGCGCTTGTGATCGCCTAACTCAATACGAACGTTCATTTGGATAATTGAAATAATCATTCCGCTCGTATTTCACGCGCCGATGCACGCCCGTTCCACGCCTGATCATAGCAATCGGGATCACGTCGCGGAACAAGGCTGCGCGATTCTGTTCGAAGGATAATTGTCCGCCGGGGTGTAGTTCAATAGGTAGATATAAGGTGCTCCTATGGGATAGCGCGAATATCGTTATCGTTATCGAAGCAGATTCGCTAATGCGCATTTGCCAAAGTCGCGCCTCGTTGCGCTAATCACTTTTGACTTGCAAGACGGATGAAGCCATCGATCTACCAAGTGTGTTTCGCAATTTTTATTTCGTAACGACATTCGCGAAACAACAGTTGCCGCGAACGTTAGTTTACGTAACGGAAAATGCGTAATTGCATTGAATCGATTTACAAAATATGATTTCCATAAAAGAGAAATAATATTGTTTGTACATTATACACAAGTAATAGTATTATTGTATATAAAGTATGTTATAAATCTATAAATAAAGTTAAGGTACTAAAATATTTGTATCAAAAGGTACCTGTGTAAATTTGAACGTCATAATTTAATAGCATTTCGTATAAATGTTTGTATCCTTTATGCGAGAATAAAAAATTGATCTTTCTCTTTCTTTCTCTCTCTCTCAAAAAAGGTAATCAAATCTAATTACAGTTTTCCTACGGATGGATCACTCTCAATTTAAACTTAACACTATCAGGGCGATTCGCAACGAGTGGCCGCATTCGACTCAACAACGATTCCGACAACGTTAAACGTTTTATTTACGTTTCCGGGTAGTTTGCATTTCACGGAACGATAAACCCTTCTTTCCGATCGCTGCGGCGTGGAACGGCAGGAGTCGTGGGACAAATACAGGATGATTCGGTTTGGGCGAACAACCGATCGACCGACGACCGGTCGGTCGGCCGGCCGGCAAGGCCGATGGGCAAACGCATAGTAACGTTGTAAATGTCGTTATCGTTATCGGACTGATTTTCCGCTGCGGCGCAACGCGATGCGGCATCCCGCCGCCGCCACCGCCGCCGCCGTTATGGCTGCGGGTCTCTTCGAATTCACAAACCCGTGGAAACGAGATTATGCTTCAGCTTTCGGCGAACGGATGCCATATTGGACAATATGGTATCGAGCGTATATAGCTACTATTCCGTTGTGCCGAGTCGAGCGTTTGGCGCAGCACAGCGCGGAAAGTCGGAAACGCAACGTAACGATATAGCCGACCCGATCGCGCTCATCATAGCTATCAACTTCTTTAATTGTACGATGAACTTGGTCGCTGTAATACGAGGCAGGGCTAAAGTGGCGCGGCGCGGCATTTCGCGAACAAGGGGGAAACGGATGGATGGATGAATCTGCCTTCATTCCGGGCCACCCGCGAGACCGTGAAGAACAATGCGATAATGAACTTGACTGAGAGAGATATCACGCGAGATACCGACGGCAATTAGATTTGCATCGAAGGATGCCGACGTGAATTGTTTTTGTAATAATTGCGAGCGCTTGACTTTAAGTTGCTCGTTACTGCGGGAGGTAGTTCTTTTGATTTGCACAACACGGTCGATTTGTACATCAATGCTTGCCGGCCACGCGAGAGTAATTGCTGAGATGCATAACTGAGAGCGCATCTGAAAGGCATGATTACCCGAGCGTCCAACGATGAGTTCTATTGTCGAGATTAATAGAGACGCCGGTGGTAGCTGGCAGTCTGCATCGGTATGTAATTCGTGTACAAAGGTGACCTTTCCATTGGACGTAAATTTAAAAAATTCTGCAGCAATGTTCGTTGCATCATTCGCTACAAAGAATCAAAGAACGGTTGCAGTCTGCAAAGCGTTTAAAATCGGACGTGCTTTCTCTTCCTCGCTTTCTTTTCTTTAAATAAGAATGTGCTTGAAGGACTTTCCTATTGTAGGTTTAATAGTTTCCATATTGCTAACAAGTGTGTATAAAATTAATTTATTTTTAAAAAATATATAAATTTGTTTTTAAGATCTAAATTTGTTCTATTTAACTACTTATTTATCTTAATTTTCACGCAAGAATAGAATAGAGAGATCAAAAAATTATTAAAGAACTATAAAAAGATCTTAAATTAAATATTTAGAAATCTGATTGCCAATACATTAATTCAAAATTAATATGTTGGCAATCAGATTTCTAAATATTTTAATTTTAAAGAAGTTCATGTACGCTTTCACTTTGTTTTTCCTAAACTCATAAACTTTGGGGAAAAATTAATTTTGTTTATTACTCGCCCTTATTTAATAACGCACATTAATTATTATCCGGTCTTTTAATACTTAATAATTAAACGACGTATAGACGTGCGTCTATATTTAAACTAGAATCACATTACCTAGGTTTGTGGAAATTTCACTGAAATGGAGCAAGGGAGAAGAGAGAGAGAGAGAGAGAGAGAGAGAGAGAGAGAGAAAGCGGAAGGATTAAACAGGAAGTATCGTGGTGTAATACGCTGGGGCGATGCGTCGCGCATAATTATTCCGCGCGTGCTTTTCGCGAGACGGCAAACTTGCCGCGGGCGCGGTACGTACGTACGTACCATGCTTCGTATCTCGTGTTTGTCGGCCGTCGGGCGACGTAATAAATACGCGAACGGGCGGAAAACGCGAAAAGCGACGCAGGGCAGAATTTCCTTCTTCCTCGCGCTACCTTGCCGTAATTCCTCTGGCTGTGCGTTTACGCAGCGCCGCTACGTTGTACGTAATCGCGTATTAATTGAACCACCCGCACCCCCGAGAAAGCGCATATAGTGAATCACGCTATACTTGACTCTCGTATTATGTATTACGCAATTCTCTTTCGCTCGCCTTTCGCGCGCGGCCGCAGCCGCTCTCTATAATGAAGCTGATTTATCTCGCGCATTCACCGAAGTGCTCTCCGACGAGTCTCGCTTAAACTTCGGGCTTTGTGCAAACGCTTAAAGGGGATAGGGAGCTTTAATTCATTCCGGTGTCGCGGCCTTTCGGTTTGCAGCTTGGTATACGGTAATCCAACATAGCATTTGTGTTTGCACCACGCTGGCGTATTATTATTGAGATATCCGTTATCTCGCGGTACTTTAAGCTCCGATATCTATAAAGCTCTCGCGTGCGAAGCTACAAACGGCTATCTTCAATGCTTGAAACTTTAAAGGGCCCAAACGACGGTGGGATTAAAGTGCTCCAGGGTTTACATGAGATGTAGCTTCATTCGTTTTACTTACTGAGAACAACGTACGCGTTCATTGACGTTTATTTATTTACGTCTGTTAATACTGAAAATGCAAAGAGATGCCAAGAAAGAAACTTTATACAATTTCTAAAAAGGACAAAATTTTTCACCGAAAAAATAAATACCTATATTAAAAAGAATAATCTCATTCTCAATAATATCATTTAATCTATATTTACTAATCATGACACTATATATATAAAACTGATTAATGTTGATTTAAAAATTCTCCATGTTCTGTTTATCCTTAATACATAGTGTCGTTACACCTAAGAATGAAGCATGAGCATAATTAACGTGCATCCAACAATATCATTCCTACACAAAACAATCATATATCCGAATTATGATTGTAAAAAAATGACATTTGCTTTTTATTCGAGCATTTAATAAAGTATCATTCGTAAAAGTTCTCCGCGCGACGCTTAACGCACCCTTCTCGTTGTGGCGTAACTGCGCGAGAGATCGTGGCATGAAGTGCGTATTAATAATAACATCGAACCACCGTCCGACAGGGGGCTGTCGTTGTGGTTACATGCTCTTCTCCGGACCGGTCTGGTTGGAGCTGTGCAACCCTATCCCTTTAGACATAACGTAACGTGACGCAACGCGACCTAACGCATAACGTTACGCCCTATTCTGTATGTGCAACGAGCCGGAAGATCCATATCTCACCCGCTGGGGCTGGAAGAGCTCTTTGCGAAGGCAACGTGCGCGCCACGAAACCGAGGACTCGCGAGCGAGAAAGTGCAACGGCGAGCGCGTGTGTATGGGTCGTCTCGGTGCGGGGCGCGTGACTGCGTGTGAATCGTAGATACGCGTGCCGCGGCGACGCGCAACGATTCTGGGACAACTGCAACCTGAATGCTCTCTTTACCGTTTCCCATTTTGCTTTCTTTCGCATTTTTCCACTCCTTCACCTTCTCTTTCCTTTCTTCACTCTTTACCTCCTCCGAGCGCGCGTACGCGGCGAAGATTGCGCTATTTCTTTATAATGCACACATTCGCCGGAGCTATTGCAATCTCGTTCGGTCTCGTTTCCGCGTTATCGGCGAGGAAAAGTATTTTCACGGTTGCGGAGCACCAACCAGAGAACGTGAGAGAGAGTTCTCTCTCTTCTTCCTCGTCTCTCCTCCTTCTCCCTCGGAAATCTTCCTTGGAACCGAAAATCACGCGCAACCATAAATTTACTGTTAAAACGGAATCGTTCTCCCGTTTTAGTTTCTCCTTTGTCTCTGTCTAATGTTTACCGCGGTAGCTTTTGTGGGGAGCGAGATAAGGCGCCCTACACGGATCGACTTTATGAAGTCACATATTTTCTATGAGCGCCGGCGGGCCGGCCGATACGGCGCGACACAATGAATTCTGCCTATCAACGACTCGTTACACGTATGTTTCGACGCGATGATAGTAAACGGACGATGCTGGAGGTATGATTTAGAGTGATGCAGATTGCTGCGTCTTTGTAAACAGGAAAAATAACTGCGTACATTTTGAACTTTACTTTGAACTTTACTTTATACGTTTCCCATTTTCTTTCATATTAATAATTGCTTATAAAAAGATTATATATAAGTTATTTGCCGATGTTTATCACTTTGACTTTTTTATAAAATAAACTATTATTAATTATAATTAATATTTCCTTAAATTATTATTTTTACTAAAAACTCACAGTTATAAAAATATCTTGAATTGCATAACAATGTAATTTATTCTGAAATGGAGAATATTCTTTTTCTATTTTATATAAACTTTTGTAATAAAATTAACTTATATACATTTCTTGAATATATTTTACAATAAAAAGTATACTTTAATTAAAGAAAGATTAATCAAAATTATAATTGTATAAACTACTATATACCGCCATAATAAAATTAAAATCATTATAAGATTAAAAAAAAAGATAATTATTACTTATCACATTTATTAAGATAAATTTGTTATTAATTTAGTTAATGAAAAGATGTATGTCAAATAGTATTGTTATTTTGTCACAATTATTCTGAATATGACTATATATAAACATAATAAATCAATAATGTTATCAATTAATAATTAATGAATGTCATGTATAGTATATGAAGAGCATATCAATAAATCTTATTAATGGTATAAAATAATAATATTGAATTTCCATTCAGAAAAATATTTCCTTATTCCCTATCATCGAGAATGATGGGGTTCATAAATTCTTTATATTCACAAGTCTCCAGACAGCGTAGTATATCTGACGTGATTTCGTTCCACTGAGATCGTTAACCAAGCGAGCGTTTAAACGAAACAAAAACTAGCGTGCATACACGACAATATCCGGGCGACACGGGCTAGAAATAAATTATTAATCGCGTTCGCAGAAAAAAAATACGGCACAGCTCCAGGTGGCTGGCTTCGCGCGTGCAGGTGCCGTCGCGATCTGATCGAGGGATGGGATCGAGAACGCGGAACGAGGTACACGTACACGTTCCGCGGCGTGGCACATTATCGTGAGGGATTGACACGGAAAGAAAAATGGACGCGTACATATGTCGGCCGGTGGTATCCGTTTGCTTTACCGGACGCGAAATGTTTTTATTCATAACTCGCCGCCGGTGCCGTAAGCGGGTATCATACATATTCCGCGTATACTCGCGTTGCATCTCCGGGACACCGGACAATGAAAATCCTTACGTCCGGAGGATGACCATCGGCATACGTTTCGATAAAAATTCAGCACCGATCGACACGATGTGCTACACTAAAATTGCCAGTAAAAAAGCGCTTTTCTTCGGCCGTCACCGCTGTCGTCGCTATAGCAAAGAACGTTTTACATTTCTTGATACTCTGAACTTTCCTAGATGAAAATGTTTCTAAGCAATATTTTCTAAGTTAAATACGGCATATCGTTACAAGTGCAGAACTTTGCTTGAACAAACTGTTTTTTTAACATTTATTTAAAATTGTTCTTACGTAAAAAAAATATTCTTAAAAAAACTCTTAGCCAAGCACTTCATCACTGAAACAGCATTGTTAGGTAAACTAGGATAAGATAATTAAGATAAAAAAATTAAAACTGCTCAAAAATAAAATTAAAATGAATACAATTATTTAAAAAATAATAAATAGATTTTTGTTAGCACAAAATCGTTATGTGAATATATTTATAAAGTAAATATAAATTTAATCAGCAAATATAATGGCTCACATAACAAAATTGCAGTTGCAATAAAATTATCACTTGAAATTGTAACGAAATTTTTTTCATTATTCTTATTTATCACTTGTAATATACTTTTCAAAATAACTCTCAATACTCTCAACCCATACCGATACAATAAATTAAATAATCATTTTTCAAAAAGAAGAAAAGAAAAGAGAAAAAAGAGAAGAAAATATCTATATATATAACGAAAAATGTGTATTATATAGAAATATTTGATGGACGCCTCAAGTTTCTTCGTGATATTTGTCTCGACGCGAAGTATAAGTCGGTTTACTCGAGAGCATTGATGTCGATGTCTCAATGCTTGCGACCTGAAACGGAACAAAAAAGAACTGTTCACTATTGCGGTAGTAATAACCATTTCATCAAAAAGGAAAAAGTTCGAAGTGGGATACGGTCCCGTTGGAAATACATCGGGGCAGGAGCAAGAAGAAAGCCTCCGTCCGCGATGAACATTAGTAAACGAACTGGAAATTTTGTGTGCTTTCCATCAGTGACTGACCTTAATGCAACGACCAATGTGAATTTAATTGTGGCGACTTCAATTTTCCGGTGATATTAGTAAGCAAAAATAAGTCCTTCGTTACCGATGTTGACCATAAAGTTGCTAGGGTATGTATGATTTTAATATTACATTATATTAAAAAAACCAATTCACTGGTAAGTCCGTTTTATTTGGATAAAAAGTAACTTTTATAAATCGTCGTTTTTATAAATAATGTAAATAGCATGTCAATTTGTTATAATTTAATATTTATTTAATAATATAATCGCGATTATGTTCTATGGTCGTTCGCTTATTTATTACTTCCTAAGTTTCTTTCTTGAAGTAGCTAACTGATTTTAATTCTATAATATGACATAATGTTCAACGTATAATGAAAACAACAGAAAATTAGAGAATTAAGAAATATTTTCTCACCATCAGATTATTATGTTTCCCAATCATTAAAGCACTTCTTATTATACGAGGAAAAAATAAGCGATGTCCAAATCATTTTATCCATTTCGAATCAAAACCAATTAACCTTTTCAAAAAAAGCATTAGAAAATTTATAAATAAAACAATTGTCATAGAAAATAATGGCGATTGTGTTATTGACAAAATAATAAATTAAATTAACAAAACTACATAACGTTTAGATTACTTAAAAAAACTTTCAATCTTTTTAATATATTAAAATAACGTGTTTTTATTTTTATCTTAATCGCCGCGGTCTGATATATTTATAGACGTTGTAAAAAAAAGAAACTTATTTTGTTAGAAACAAGCGAATAAATATTATAACTATTTTTTCGGAAACGGAACGCAGGAAAAAATGAGAATTAATCACAATATAAAAATTTTATTATAATATTTAATAATAATAATGAATAAGAAAAGGACAGAACAATCTTTAACTTTCTTCGCATAACGTTTACAATAAATTAAAAAGAAGGAAAGAAAGATAGACACATGGAATGCAAAGTAAAAACAAAATAATAAAAGACACAAAAAAACAACGAATGAGAAACAGAGAGACAGAGACAATAAATAAAAGATAAAATGAGAGATAAAGATTTCGTTAAATGAAAGGAAACTATCTGAATGATTTAAAAACAATTTAAATAATAGTTGAAAATGTCTGTAAGATATTATTAATCTTCAGACGAACTCTTTAAACGATAAATGTTAGTAAGATTTTAAAACTCTTCTAACGAACAATTGTATACTTTAATGTGTCTGTAAGATCGTTATCTTCAGACGAACATATGAGATGAAGAAAATGTCTGTCGGACTTATGTGGTCCTCAGACGAACGACTGACCTGACTCAAGAATCGTATCAAGAGCTTCTTCGTAGTACTACGAGAATTTCCCTTCCTATTTGAGAATAGCGTGCACGCAAGAAAGAATCTCACTATGAAAGAAACGAAAAGGATCGTAATTGATCCGCCGGCCATGAGAATCGTCGATCGAAAGAGAGATTGTAAATAAACAACGTTGCTAAGTGAGGGTTGCTAGGCGAGTTATCCACACCGTCGTCGGAGTGAACTAAGCGTCTCCTTAATCATTCACACATTGCTGAGCGTTTTAGCGCTCTTTTTGAACATATTTATATATGTAAAACAATATTTGTCTCTTTAATAACGTTTAGAAAAAAAATATTTAATAAAAATATTAATTTCTTGGTATTATTTTATAAATCATGTGTAATAAAAATAGAAGACTTTACTGATTCTGTTAAAAGAAGATTAATATATATCCTTAACACCCTTTCATAAATTTAGTTAATAAGAATAGACCACTAGCTCTTCCAAGAATGGAAAATAGTGACCCTAAACCGTAATTACGAGCGAACAACATCTTGCGGACATATGATGTCAGTTGTGAGATCTGAAAATCCTCAGGGGGCTCGCCCGCCCCCGTCAGCGCAGAATTTCCGAACATCATCGAACCAAACCAGGGCCCATCGTTAATTGATGTTTTCTCATATTTTTCTTGCTTTTGTCTGGCCATGAGATTTATACTCAGCTGGCGAGATGCGGAGAAAGAAAGGCAGCAATGATGGAAATACTGAGAATCCCTCGCAAGACAAAGAAGGTAAAATTTATATAATTTGAAGAAATATTTCTTTATCGAAGAAACAGCTGCACACATATAACGTATGTTGAGAGGTTACATAAAATAAAAGATTTCAAAAGATAAAGAATATAGTGAAGTTTTCTGATCTCGCACAGAATTTTCCTCAACTGCATTTTCAAGACTTGTTGCTTTGAAAAATGAATGCAACCTCTCACGCAGTGCCTCATGCAGTCTTGTACTTTTCGTCGACTCGCTTTTCGTTTCGTACTTTTGCGATCTGCTATAATAATCCGATTTTTTTTAATGGTTCAATTTTCCAAGAACTCATTACATCATCGCGACGCAACGTTCTCATTGTACTCCACCTTCTCGTGTTTTATCGATATCCATCACCTTCGGTTATGCCGGCGAATTCGATTGGATTACGCGCGCCAACCGAGCCTTCAAACATTCCGGTCTGGATGCCTCGTTAATTATACATTATCGCTAAGTAACGCCGATCCCGCTTATCGGAATAAAGGACGAAGCGCCGCCGGCGCGCCGCACGAAAGGTGGGGCGAGAGACGGCTGCTAATGAATAGCGCGTTAAGTACAAGCCGATTGTTCCCGATATATCACCATTAAATTTCAGAGATCGTCCGTTGAAAAATCGAACGACTGCGAAATCCAGCGCACGAGCGCGGAAGAGAGGGAGCGAACCGGCTCTATATTAACGCGATTAAGGCCATAAATAATCGCACGCGCAGTTAACGCGTTTTATCGCAGCCGGCTTCTCCTCGATCCGGATTTCTATCCGGAGACTTCTTCGGCCTCTCACGCCAGGCTTTGCTCACATTAATTCGACGCCACGTATCCTCGTGGTTTCTCGCAATTACCACGTGTCCGATGCATTCCGGAATTATCCTCGATGCGTGATTCGTTGCGTGTTACGTGCCGACCGTAATTACATCGGCTTTGTACTCAACATAGAAACGACACGTGGCTTTTAAATAATAAATAAATACGTGTGATTTTTCGATTTGGTTAGCAACAGAAGAAATAAAAAGTGCACATTCAATAAATAAGAATGCGTGCTCTGACTTATATTTATATAAGCATCTACAGTTCTTGCTAGAAAATTACAATAATTAAAAGAAAAACCAACGAGAACTCAGAGATATGCGTATATTTATTTTTGATATCTATAAACATCAAAGCATAAAAAAAGTGTATAAAAAAATGTCAAAGGTTTCAATCCATTTTCCCATCCTTTCTCTAATAGTTAAAAAAAAATTTAATTAATTAACCAATTCAATTCAATTTTTTCGATCTATTGAAAAGAATCTAACCTAACCGAAATATACATACATTTAGTATTCGTTTCTTTGTAATTTAATATAGTTTGAATATTACGCACAATTATTATAAATAACTATATATTTATAAATTATAATTATATATTTGTTTGCTGCGATTTTATATCAAAGAATTGTGAAACGTGATTAAAACGAAAAATTTTGATTATTTGATAAATATCTTTTTATAGGAAATTGATAAAAGAATTTAAAGTACGAAATAATATTCTATTAATAACCAAAAGTATTTTTACAAAAGCTTAAATATCATATGCGCTCTAATCACACCGTTGTCTGTTCAAACGCGTTCGATATTCCATGCAGCATGCCATTTTCTGCCTTCGCTCTAAAAGCTTGCCCACTTGACAGATCTCCGAAAGAGCCGGTTCACTTTGAGAGCAACCACTTAGCCGAAGACTCTCCCAATATGCACTTCAAAGAAACGCCAAATTGGTTAGAAGTTATAGCACCTAAAGCGCGAGCTATCATGCATATGAATTACTGATTCATTTTGTCTCTGGTTATTATAAAAAAGTAAAATGCAATAAATTACGACAACTTTAAGGAAGTTTATTACTCATTCTGAGAAAATTCATTTGGAAATTTGCCTCTGATACTATACACTTTAATATAATAATAAATATACATAGTATAAAAGAATTAAAAAAAACCTATCAGAAATATTTTATGCATTTTTTTCTAAAAACCATAATCATAAAGAATCGATCAAATACCATAAATACTCCATATTTCGTGGTCGTTGAATATTGTATCGGGATCATACCGTGTTAAAGCGCTTTGACGCGGTAGCGGACATGATAAAAATATATTTTATAACGGAGACCAATAAAGGAGACATAAAAATACATTCTAGAACAGAAACTATCAAGTACGAGTCGAGGGAAATACGACGCATCTTCGCACACGATTCTTCTCTGAGCGTCGCGAATATCAGTGTTTTACGAATTCAAAGAAGCATATGCCATCGAGTGAATTCTTCAGATGCCCGTCACCGCATCGATTCGTTTTCGAACGGGTTGTATCGAGAAACGCGATACACAAGTGGGTCGACACTGGACGTGTGGAGGAGCCGGGAATAGTTCCCGCGAGTACGTGGCTGGAAACGCTTGAATTATCTCTTTCGCGAGAGTGGCGTCCGTGTACGGCGCACACATTCCGCAGCGCAGGTTCTGCGACGGCTATTCTATTAACCGCAAGCCCGTCCGGATGCCTTCGCCATCTATTCCAGATTTGTCGAATTCAATTCACCCCTGTGACTCTCTATGTACGAGTATGTATGTATGTTCCTCGGACGGTTTTCGCATCTCTCTTCCAACATTCTTTCGTTTCCCTCTTCGCCCTCTTACCATTGTCAAAGGTGCCCCTTACTACTCCCAACTTCCGTCTATTCGAAGACGTACTCTCGAGTGGTTCAATTTGTACAAATGATTCTCTCATAACAAGAAGTTTATCAGAGAGGATTTAAGGGTTAGTCTCTAATATAATGGATTGTGTAATATTTGTTGTTTTATTTGATTTGTTAACAATATATCGCAATCATTACACAAATAAGATTGATTTTCAATGTCTAATGATAAGATAAATTTATCAAAATATTGCTAATTTCCATACGTATTTTCGCATTTATTCAGATCTTTAAAGGCTAATTAATGCCAGTTTTCATCGACTTTTCATCGCGTGCAAATAGAAAGCAATAAAACTTCCTACTTCATTAAGTTATTTTAATTTACTGCAAGCTTTCGTGCAAAGAGTTGGCATCAATGAGAGATACTTTATTAAATCTGTGGTTATTTACATTATTACGGTCCGTTAATAATATTTAAATGAAACTGTTATAAAGCATATATATCCGAATGAGATATTTTTATGCAATATAAACACCTCGAATTTCGTTTTGTTTACAAGCTAAAATTCATTTAACTAAAATTTTTATAAAAAATTATAGTTTTATATATATTTGTAATAAATTCTAAATTACAACATTTTTCTAAAAATAATAAAACTATATTTATTATAATTATTTTTAATAAGCTTCTCTCTCTCTCTTTCTCTTTCTTCGGTTGTCTAAACTTTCCTTTGCTGCTAAAACTCTAAACGATTATCAAGGAAAAGAACAAAATCCACGAATATTTGTTTTCAAATCTCGAAACTTTCTTTTCGGAGTCAACATTAGCCCTACGGCGGTAGAGTTACAGTTTCTTCTACCCGGTGTATTTCCGGTCAAACCTCCGTAGAGATGCTCGAGGCTACGTTACTGTCGCAGTCGTATTTTCTTCGTTTCTTCGGCGTGTGAGAGTTGGTTGTTTGCGTGATTACTTGCTTCGTCAGTTTCGCCTCCGGCGAGTTTTCTCGCGCTAGACAATTTCGGGAGACACGAGCGACGTCTTCGTTCCTTACAATCGACGCAGCATTTTACTCATGTCCGTAATGGATCGTGACTGTGATCTCAAACGCGGAATAAATTGAAAAGGCGCACATGTACATTTTGCACGGTATTACTTTAGAAAAATCAGTAAAGAAGTAAATAAACTTTTTAACAAAAAAAAAGAAACAAGACCGGCAATTGAAATTTCTTTTTAACATTTTACGATATTCATATTTTATATTTTACGATATTCACACGCTGATATGACATAAAATATTATTTCAAAATTTTTTACATATTAGTTTCAAAAAGAAAAGAGAAAACTTTATTTAAAATTTAATTGCTTAATAATAATAAAAGAATGTGGCTCGTATTTACAAAATAAAAATTCCTAACCCAGACCAAATAAACAAGCTATTTTTATACCGGATGTCAATTTATTAAAACTTTATAATTGTGTTTCACTATCTAAATTCTTAATTTCTTAAGTTTGGAATCTGTTTCGAACTCCCTTTATATGTCGAGTTCAAAGTACGTGTCTTTAGAGAGAACAATGAGAATCCGCCCACTGTTCTTAAAACAGTGGAGAAAAGGAGCCGATACATCGAAGGGTCGAAAGTGTTCGAACAGATCGCACAGGGGAAATTAGGGCGGCGAAAGTTGTGGGTAGCTGTGCCGTGGGACGCGACACTCTGCGATCTTTCTTCGAGTGCAACAAGACGTAATGGATGGGGTTGGAGAAAAGGATGGAGAAGAAGGTACGTGATCGGTCGCTGACTCCAAAGAACGACCGTTCTCGTGCAAGGTTCTTAGCGTGTTTCGTGTATTTACATTTTTCGTGCTTTCTCGAACGGCCGCGCGTAGATGAGTGTTTGATGTCATCAGAACAGAATTTTTTACACAATAACGCATATAACGAATTTTAATGCTTTTTTTCATCAATGGGGGGTTTTTCATACTGATACTTGATACTATTCATTCGGACCTGAAAACGCTGCGCGCATATTTTTCTTTGATTGCGATATCTTTTGTGAAATGTATTACGCACCAAAATATCGCGTTGTTACTTTTATATAAACTTTTACATTTTTTTTTGCACTTTGATATCGATGGAACAATATCAAAGTGCAAAAAATTAAATATGCTATATTATCAAAAATATATATCGCCTACCGTAAATAAATATAATCTTTTGTGAGGAAAAATATTCGTGCATGTTAAATCAATTTTAATTGTTTCTGTTATCTCCGTTTTTAATTTTAGTTAAATGGAAATTTTTTAAATATGTAGTGAGTGGTTCAAAAAATTACACGATATGTAAGACTTGTGTATCGTTGTTACATAGAATATGTATATAATATAGTAGAATATATAAAAAAACTTTTAACTTCAACTTGTATATTTTTGGATAGTGATGTAACACACACGGAGAGAGAATAAACCACGGATTAAGCTTCGCGGCGAGATGTACTTTTCGTGTAGTTTTGCGATCGATAGCGTTATATACGTTCGCGTATATTTTCAAAATATCCGCGGTAAATATGTTGATATTTCCGTAGTTTAAACCCATAGATGAATAATCAAGGATAATGGTATCTGCGCTCGCAATTTTATCGTTAATGTTGTTTTTGCGAATTTACATTATGAAAATACGGCGACATAATCGAGATTCGAAACATGGACATTTTCAACAAGTTTAAAAATGTTTACTCTCCTTTTTCGCATCGCGTTTAAAACTGCGCTGCCGTTGCACTTTTCATCGCGAAAATTACGTGTTGGTTCATGTTCAATTATTCGCCAGCTTACGTCAAGCGTTTTAGCAGTAAGTACACAACTAAGTTTTCTAGAGGAACGGGAAGTTTCAACAGCTTCTACGCTGTCACAGTGCTTTACTTCCAAACGGCACTTGAAAAATTATGTTAAGTTTATGTCGCGAAATATCCTCGAACACAACGTCATTTTCCAAGGATCCCTTGAAACTACGCGCCTCCATTGTCAATATGTTCTTCTGGTATCTACGTTCCCTTAAAATCAAATCTTTTTTCCCGATTGTTTTCACAATTCAATGTCAAAATAAATATAAATAACAAAATGCCTTTCGCAGCACTAATTTGTAATGAGATTTCTTAAAGTCATCCGCACTCAAGGAAATTTTGTCGATTCTCAGAGATTTTAGTTTCCATCCGTAAAGAGATTTTCATATATCTTGTGTTTTATATAAGGGAGTCCCGTTATCATGACGGTATCACATTCGTTCACGCAGCTTTAAATCTCATTATAGTAAACCACGTGGAAAAATATATGCCATGTGCTCTCTCTCTCTCCAAGTTATATGCAAGCGTGACTCCGTCGATCGGAATACTTACAACATGATAAGTAAATATATTTCTCGATGCGACCCAACCGGTCGGTATATATTTTCTGAACCTACGTGTTCCACGCGTTACTCGGGACGTAGACGGTGTCGCATGAGAAACTAGCTTCGCTCACATTCCTTTTTTTTCTCCCTTACTTGAGAAACCTTGAGAACGATTATCGGTCACGATAAAGCCTCTCCGCACCGCGAGCATCGATAGCGGCCATCTCATAGTTCCCTCCAGCGCGGAGTTATACTAAGACTCATCCATATTTATACACGGAAAGCGTTTTCGCATACGTGCACGCCACGGCATGGCAGTCCTGTTAAACGCTTAATCAGCGTAAAGTAAGCTTTTTAATGACACGCGTAATTTCACGGCGAGGGCCATCTCTCGCATTCGGCGCGGTGTTTATCTTTTTCCCGTAAAAGGTAGGTAAATGAGAGTTGCCGCGGCACTAAATTATGTCTTAATTCCGAGCACGACGGGTTCGTTCCTGGTTAAATCGCTGGGCTGTTTATGGGCCTTACCTTGCGGTGGTTTCGCCCGGGTCCCCCGCGCATATCGCTACATTGAGGCGCTAAGTGCTTGAGCTGCGTCGTATTTTATTACGTATATCACATCCTTCGGCCAGCCGCCTTAAAAGCCACCGCGCGTGTGACTTTCGGTTCGAACACGGTAGAATAGAGAGGTATGCAAGATAAAAAGAATGTCGTACGTGTCGGAGGCAGAGGCGACACGCTTAACCCTTTCACTATAAAGAGATAACTCCGTTACAGTGCGTGCAATCGTTTTACTGTATATTTTAATCTCGATTAAATAAGTTTCGTTGTTGCTTCATGTATTATTTTCGTGTTTGTGTCGCAATATGAAACAACGTAAAAAGTTAAGTCTGTCTCAAAATAAAATATGATTCTGGAGTAATTTCAGAAAACAGATATAATAGGAGAAACCAAATTGCGATAAATATGCATAACGATTGCAGAATTGGATGCAAGAAAAATGTATATTTGAATCTCGATTTAATAATAAATTTTATTGTTGCTTCATGTATTATTTTCGTGTTTGTGTCGCAATATGAGACAACATAAAAGATTATCTGTAAAATAAAATACAATTCTAGAGTATCAGAAAACAGATATAATAAAAAAAACCAAATTGCGATAAATATGCGATAACAATTGTAGAATTAGATGCAAGAAAAATGTCAGTGCAAATTTAGCTTTGTGCTTTCGTGCAAAACTGTGGCAATAAAATTATAACTAAAAAGAATTAAATACAGCATTTACTACATGAATAGATATTATTATATGCTTTTAAGTACATGCATATGAAATTAGAAATGCAGAAAATTGACAGAATAAAAAAGAAAAAAGCAAAAATAAATGCTTATATAAATTGTATATTACGTTTGTGACTTTCGGAAGAAATTTAATTTGACATAAGCAATTAATGTTAAAAAATTATCATTTTTATCAGTTTCGTACATTGCGTGAAAAATTATATGTAGAAAAATACTCGTGTGATATATCATCACGAAAAAAAGGGAAAAAATATTAAAACACTTCTTAGCATAGTGAAATTGAAATTAGTGCCTTAGTGAGATGATAAAATTGGTTATAGGCGGAGCGGCCTGTTATTAGAATGACGAAGATCCGCGAGTATATTTACGGTCATAAAACTGTCCGGTTGTTGGGAGTAGTTTTGGGCACTTCCGCCGTGTTCAGCATGAATTTTGCATATTTAACCGGCGAGCTCAGTAACAGACAACTGTTGCCGCGGGCTACAGCGCCTGTCGAGGTTGAATATCCAATATTCCAACAGCGTAATATTAAATTACGCGATAGGACTGGATGCGGAATGAAATTTTCTTGACTTTCGCATAGCAATCGGGTAATACTACCGGCTAAATAGCAGCCGCATAAGAAAGCTTGTCTCTTAAGCCAATTTAAACCGTTGACATTGCACCCGACAGTTTCTAGTTTCCGAGTCTCGGAAGAAGATACAGATAAAACTTTCGGTCGACGTTTTAATGCGATCAATTAAGTTGAATAAGAGAGGAAATGTGCTGCGCATGTGTAATCGAATTTTTTAGGTATTTGATTTTATATATTGTCAAATATTTATTTAACTTTTACTATTAATTATTATGATAAATAAAGTAAAATAAGATAGAGTTTAAAAATGCTAAAGTAAAATAAGAGAGCTAAAAAAATAATAAACGTTACAACAACAAATTAAAATTACTGCAGTAATATTGGCATACCAGTTGGCTACTTTGAGATTTTTTCAAATATATTCTTTTACATTGTCGGTTAGCGTCCCGTAATGAAGTCGTCGAAAGAAGAGGAGCCACGTAACTTGCGATAATCTCGGCAGGCGCGCAAGCTCATTTGAATAATTAATGCAAAATGCTTCCTAAATAACCTGTAGGGGATCGTCCGGTGCACCTGCACCTGGTTGCACGCCCGCATGGAAATCCACGCGCAAAAATTGCCGCGATTCGGACGATATCGTTTAAGTGGCGCGCTGGAAAAGTTTATTGAATCTGTCGGAAAAAGGTCAAGCCACAATTTGAAGTTTCACGAATTAATTCAAACGAGAAAACTAGCTCGGCCCTCCACACATGCACATACACGTGTTTTACACTATACAATTTATGTTATAATTTATTAACTTATGCGCCGCGATTATTAAACAAAAATTTAAAAAATATCAATACAGATGAAATAGATAAAGATTTGTTAATATTTTACTCAACTTTAAAATTATTTTAGCCTAGCAAATGTCAAATTACTGCAAATATTATAATAAGATTATAGTATAAAAAACTTTTGAAATCTTCATATCAATACTGTTATTTTGTGTTTGCAATTTTCTTCGTGTAAATCCGCGTGCATTACAAATTAATATAATTCTCATGGTTTATGCCGTGCCTTCACAAACATTTCACTTTTTTATATTTCGCCTTTGCAGGCAATGTACTTCCTGATAATGAATAAATAATTGCATCACAGCCCAGTAGTACATAATTACATTAAAAGATGGTATTGCCGGGTAAAAAATGATGTTAAAAGGCTTCTTCCTGTTCTTATTTCTCCGGAGGCACTGGTCGTAATGAGCTTTTACTGCATGAATAGAGGAGCAAGATGGACCTTTCGCTGTGTACACTGTAGGTGCCAGACGTGAAATTAGTCCGCATTTATATTCTTATTTGCATACAATAGACTCAGACACCGTAATAATTATTCTTTTATCCTAACACTTTATCTCCACGCTTATCAACCCCCAACACAGAGTTCCACGATATTCTCGTAAGGGGTTAGCCAAATATATACGCGAGTATAGTAGCGAGTAATTATATCAATTTTACGAGTTGCTAGAGCCAATTAAACCGGAACGCGTTAAAACTGTCTTATTCCATTAAAATTTAACATAAGAGAAACACAGACGCGACGCAAATAATACAGTGAAGTAATGTATGGGATAATTATAAGATATTTTTGTTCTCACTGACCTGGTTCATTAGTGAGAGCTTAAGAGAGGTACGATCTACGGAGTGACTGCAGCTGCTAAATCGATCAACTTCAAAGTCCCTGCCATGAAGTTGACTGGCAGACGGGCATGACCCTCGATTGCTCTCGCATGTCACTGTCTGTCGAACCCTAATTCCTCTCTCGAAATGACACCGGGAAAAACATAAACACGTGTTTTCGAGTGACACGTTCTACCAGACGTGTCATGAGTTCGAGATTTTGTCATCGATGACTTGAAGTCAAACGCGAGACGCTTTCACCATTGTAAGATTAAATATCGAAAAAGTGGATAAACAACAGTAGAAAATCTTTGAAAGTATTTTCCTTTTTAACAAAAAGATTCTCTCAATTATGGCTATTTTTAATTCTGGATTGTTAATAATAGATGTACTACGTTTTAATCTTTAGTTCGTAGGTTTTTTAATACAAGAAATTACGAAAAAGAAGACCATTATTTTAATAGATGTGTGAAGTTGGCACGTCTATAATATGAAATCATAATTGTGTTAAGAGTTGTGAATTATTTTAATCGTTAAAAGTTGATATATATCACTTTGACATAGATCTACATAATAGCATCCTTGAACTTTCAACTGCTTTGAAAAATAAGATAATTAAGTTTTCGACCTCAGTCTGAAAGCTTAATTGTGACACTATATTAACAGTGAAAAATTTTTAATAAAAAGAAATTTGTCAATTAATATTCTTTCCGTTACTTTTATATCTAAATATATTTATATCAATATATCTTCACGATACACATTTATTTATTAACAGATTAATTTGTGAAAGTTGGTAAATTTTTTTTTCTAATTTCTCGTTTGTAATACAAAAATAAATGTTGCCCAAGGAAGGGATTGAAAAAATTTGCCCCAAATTGACCAAACAATCTAACAGAAAGCCCGGATAACCTGGAGCAGCCAGGTTTACGAATTCGACTGTTTATAATGCACTGCCCATTCGCGTCGTTACAGTTCCGGTCCAGCGCGAAACGGATTTGCCGGCGGGTGGTGTACTGTGCGCCGATAATTGCGCCAAACAAAGCCTTTGATGTCTTTCCTGACGCTGGATTTTAAAGGCTGTCTCGAAGTGCGCGCATTCCGCTAGCAGACCGCAGCAGAGTGCAATGGTCAGAGGTAGAATGGAGCATTCTGGATTTGCTTTGAGCGCGAGCACACACTCGAGCTGTTTGGTTCCCAGTCGTAATAACTAATATGCGAGTATGTTGCCGCTGACACCAACTAAATGCGGAATATACGATTTGCGGTAATTCCCGCCGAATACGAGCCAACCACCGTTGACACATTGAATTACTTCACTGAAGGCCGTTATGCTTATATTACGTTAAGCAGATTTTTAATTAAAAGCTCGCATGCTAAACTGAGTACGTTGCATCTTAAGCGAATTGCAATTATTTCCATTAGCAATATATATAATTACGACAGTAACTAAGAATAAAATTTTCACGAATAATAAATCTTAATAGTGTACATGTCTAAATCGAAACAATTAGTAGATTTTTCATGAAATTATTATCTTGTATATGTATTAATAGTGATGCATCAAATTAAAAAATAAATAAATAAATAAAAAGAAAAAAAACGAGAATATTTTTAATTAAGGTAGATCGAGGCAAATCGCATCACTATAAGCTTTGACACAGTTATCATTAGTTTTTTATTTCATACGATCTAATATAACGATCTAGTAGTAACTAGCATAATAAAACAGATCGTATAAAATAAAAAACTAATGACAACTGACTCAAAGCTTATAATGATCCAATTCGCTTCCTTAATTAGTATAATATATACGTGCTACGGTCTATTATAGATAGTATAACATATATGTGTTTAATAAAAAAAAAACACAAAATTAAATACTTATTTTAAAATCGTTTAGTATAACTACCACAGTATACTGTATATTTTTTAACTAAAAAAATTGTTTTTCAATTTTTCTTTTTACTTTTATTTATCCTATTGATATATTGTACATTGTACGTTTTTTCTATAGTATATTATTTTTATTGTTTAAGCTACAATTCATGTTTTATAGCAATTGTAAAATGTGCAATTTATGTGTGGTTAATTGCGTGTTATAGAAAGCTGCTATAAAATAGCTTGATGAAATCGCAAATGCTTGTAACTGGATTCAGAGCCGATCATAAAATATTAATCGCTCATCTCGTTATTAATTACTATACACGTATGTAATAATGCTTTCAATTTTCACTAATCAAGTGTACATATTTATTAAATTTTGTTATCCGGATCGTTTCAAAAAGTTTATTTAATCGTACATTATAAATAATTGAGATAATCATATAATATCGTATTAAAAGCAAGCCTTTTGATAATATTAATTTATTTTAAAAGCAGATGATATATATTGTTTTTATTATATATATATTTTCTACGTACATATGTTTTACTTGTGTGCATCTTTTACATACATTCTTTTACACGTATAAATAATGTTTTAATAATGATTGATCAAATAAATTTCATAAAAATTTTATAAATTTACACATTTTTAGTAAAATAGCTTTAAATGTAACAAGCTTACCCATTAAATTTTTATTTGGGGCATAAACGAGGACACATTGGGAAGTAACTTCAAATATTTGTAGGAAAAGACGTGCAAGCTTTCCCCTACAAATCCCTATTTTCCCGACGGTGCTTGAATCTTCCGTATTTGCGCGATCGCAAATGTTTTCTTGTAGGAAGCGCAAGGTAAATTTGACGATTGCATTAACTGACACTTGTGATTTCATTGTACGCATTGTCTGAGTAAGTTAAGTCAGTTGTCCGGAAGTCGGACCTTCCTCTCTTATCTCTCGCACATTAATCACACGTCTTCACGGCCTGAGCCGCTCTCTCAAATACGTGGCTACTTGTCAACATGTCAGCAGCTCAAAGATATAAACGATCACTTCTCGCGTATGATGAACGACATTCCCATATGAACGAATGAATCGACAGATAGCAACAATGTAACGGTTCTATTAACTCCCGTGCAACCACGCCTTAGAAAACATACAATCAATCCTTAATAAATATTGAATTAATGTACATAACATTCATGAAAATTAATTGTTGTACTTTCCATGTCAATTTCTTATAATTGTTATACATCATGTATAACTACACTGTAGCATCAATTCATTAAACGTTTGATAGAAAAAAAATAAGAATCGTTTCGTAGTTTGCTCAGTAGTTGCCAGAGAAAAATATCGATCGATAAGAAATAAAATATATATCACAGAAACTGTAAAACTTTCTTAATTGAAACAATAAAAATAAACATAAACTTTTAGCTATAAATTCGTAATTGTATTCTGAAATTAAATCCTGAAATTGTTCAGTAAGTGTCCAGGAAAATTTTTTAATAGCGTGTTTCACGGAAGAAAATAGCATTCCGTTGCAATTTTAAATAATATAACTTTATTAGAAAATCAGGCGCGTCAGCGAAGCTCTGAAAATGTTCATGCAAGCATTTCAAATGGTCTCAATTATGCTAGACACGTTTCAGTCTTTAGGAGGAGTCCTTACCCGGCGGTGTGACAGTAGTTTCTCTCGTCGCGCATGAATAGAGAACGACCGTGAAAGCACCATTGAAATTACAGGAAGGTAACTTCCAACTCAAATAGTTAAAGGCTTTAACGAGTTACAATTAGCAGGGGGACTGCGCTGTTTGTCCTATAATGGAATTTGCTAATGATAATTCAATATCGCGCTAGCTCCTTTCCGCGTATTAACGGACGAAGAGGTCGCCGTTGAATCCCGGCGCGCTGGTAAGCTTAAAACATTTTGTTCTTGGAATCCCGAAGGAAATAACGTATCTGAGATTAGTTAGAAAAGAAACGTGGATCTGGAGAGGTAAATTTTCACAAGTAATTTTTACCTCTGACAAGCAGAAACAAATTTCTCGTTTTTCCTCTTTTTCTCCCTCTTCTTTCTTCTGCAGTATATATCAATATTATTAATAATCAAGAGTGTGAAAAATTTATTAATTACAGTACATTCAGATTTTTATACATGCATGTTAAGCGGATGTAAGAAAGGCATTTATTGTATATTCGTAATTCGTACGGAAAAACACACAAATTTTATATTATACTATATTTCTTTTCTTTTCGGAACTAATTTTGAAAGATAATTGCGTGATAGTGAATACATTAAACAGCAAGTAGAGATGAATATATCCGAGTCATTATATAGTCTCATTTGGTAGTATGAATCGTACCTTTCTTACTCCTACATCCGCTGCCTCATTACATTTGTGACGACATCCATTCTCTTCCTCAAATACTACTAATGTTTCTCTATTCTGTTACTTACACATATATCATTGCAACACTTTCTCATATCTCAATTAAAGCTGTTTCAGCTATGAGAAACATTAAATTTCCCCAAGATATATAAAATATATTAATAACTTATTTAAAAGTAATTGAAAAAAAATGCGTCATTATGCAAAAATATTTAAAAAAATATTAGAAAAGTTCTTCAATTATAAAATTTATTAAATTTTATAAAAATTAAAAATTAAAAAGATTTAATAATTGTTAATATATCAATAAGATATATACACATATATTGTATATTGCTATTAAAAATAAAAGCAAATCTTTGTTTAATAACTGCAAAACAAAGATTTGATATCATTTTTTTATCCATATTACTGCATCTTAAGTCTTTGTAAGAAAAACAAAAATGTCTGTTCAGGAAATTCGATGCGAAAAACTTTTATATGATACTTATAGTGATTACCTATTTCCCCATTCTACTATCGCTAAACTTAGCCTTAAAATCACCGACGCGCGACGTGAGAGGCTCGTCAATAAACGCCTGGCTCGTTCGATCTCTTTGGAAATCAGGGGAGGACTTCGTTCCGTTATCTCACCCCCGCAATGCCTAAGGCTATGTCGTATACAAGCTCTTCATTACAACCGAACCGCTTGGAAGCGTATCGAACGCTAGAAATTTCTAAAGGCCATTGATACGAAATAGAATGGAATATTTTACAATCATCATTTGTGTCTTTAGTTATAATATTATAATTAAATTGAGACTATTTGTTAGAAATAAGAAAACAATTTAATATTATTAAAAAAATAACTACA
The DNA here is from genome assembly GCF_016802725.1 of Solenopsis invicta. Classification (NCBI taxonomy): domain Eukaryota; kingdom Metazoa; phylum Arthropoda; class Insecta; order Hymenoptera; family Formicidae; genus Solenopsis; species Solenopsis invicta. The sequence goes on from NC_052665.1 coordinate 18,533,906, forward strand.
TACTTCAAATCTCTAATTAAAACTCTAATTAAAACATAAAAGTATGAAACAGATTTGAGCAATTAAAAAAGTCAAAAGGACAAATATAAACGTAATTCACTTTTTCTCATGTTTTTTTTAAACAAAGTCATAAAGTCATATCGCAACCATAAAATAATTCCAGAGTAAATTTTATCCCTGTACTAAATATCTGTCTCACTGTGTACGGATGACAGCGTGTAAACGCGTAATATTGCCAAAGTGGGTAATACGTTTCACGGTGACCCCATAGATTTCCAGCGTTCGCGGTCGTAGGGAACACGATAAACGTAGAGAACATATTAAGACGCGACGTTGGTCGACGTGGTAGAACGAGGACAAGGATCTTCGGGTAGCTTGGAGCTCAAAGCTCTCCTGGTATGAGAAGCGGATAGGTGGAACCGAACGGCTCTCTGCTGGGCCCGACGTACCTACGGGTTCGCCTGCCCCGGCCGTGTACCTTCGCAAGGCGAGGTAGTCGAGAAAGTTGAAGGTGGGCGTTAGGCGTTAAGATGATATATGTTATTCGCTTAATTAAGCGCTTGTCCGCGTAGAACGTCCGAGCTTACACAGGAAGAGCAAACTTGTGCCCGAGCGATGCAAGGAGGTGGGAACGAGTTGTGGAAGCGTACACAGTAGCTCGTAAGGGTCGAACAGAAGGAACATGGAGTAGAACAGAGCACTCGCTCTTTTTTTGCATCGTGCCACAACACATTAGCGGAACACGGCGGGTCTTCGTTCGCGAGTAGTAACACGTTGTTTTGAAAATACAGATCTTAGCTGTACCAGAACTAACGCTATGGTAACGAGAAAAAGTTTGGAGATTTTTTTTTAGATTTGCACATTTCGTTTCGTGCCCTTATTATCCTTACAATATATTCATCGTATATCGTGAGAATTTACTTTCTAGTGTTTTCTGTTGTCAAATTATGTTTTCTGATCATAATAATTTGAGATGTCATTGAATCTTTCGTTATTCTTAACGAGCAATAATATCAATTACATGGCACTTAGATACATATCGTAACGTTGCAAAAACAGCAATTAAATTTTTATTTATGTCCACGAAATCCTCTTATCCGATCATGTACTAAACATTCGATATCTAATTTCTTAACAGCATTATCGATTAATGGACATGCGTGAGGATAACAGGATAGAGCGACATGCAAGCGCATCAACTAAATGTAGATTGCAACGGTTCTTAAGGGAAACGTTTAAATATAAGATTTCAGTATATTATGACATAGTCAGTTGGTAAAGGGGAATGCGAAATGAGGACGAGTATTATGGTAGCAAACCGTGCACGTTGCTCTCTCATATAAGAAGATAGCGGAAAGACGTAAGTTCATGAGATTACCGCGCAGTAATATTCTTCTATGAGAAGAGAGGCTGAAGAGAACGGAAGATAAGATGAGCGTTAAGTATATTCCTTATTTAATTAAGCGCGTAATCAAAATGGATGTAATAAAATTTGTACTAAAATTGTATTATGTGCAATGCGATATTTCGCATCTTGTAACTTATTGTCACCTGAGTATGAAGTAGCAAGAATGAAATGTATATGTTATTGATGAATAACTCTTATAATTATTGTAAAAATCGTTATTATAAAATTATACGTAAGAATTTCGAAATAAAATAACCAGAAAATAAAGTCTTTGAAATCTATCTATATAATTATTAACGTGTATCTGATACATAAACTATTTAGAACATAAAATATTTTTTATATGTAGATAAACTCTATTTAAATTAACCAAATCTGTATTTGATATTTAACTTATGTATAATTTTATATAACATCATAAAAAGTTAAAAGTTTGGTAAAAAAAATGCGAGTATTTTATTGCATCAGTAAATACTAGAATATATGAATAAAATATTTATTTTTGCTAAAGTCAAGATTAGACAATTTGTAATTTTTTTCTTAAAAATCGGTTCAAAATGTTAACTAATTATTAATTATCCGGTAATGCAGCATAACGTTGGTACATCTTAAGCTGCAATGTGGATGAAGGAGAATTGAGAATGAGTACAAAGCTTTTGATGGAAAATCAGAAAGGCAGTTGTATAAATGAGAAGTGAATAAATTGCTCGACATAAGCTAAAATACTCGACTCTGTATGGATCTATTAATTTCGGCTGAACGTGCTTCTAATGCAGTTATAAAGTTCTTTGTACATTGTTTTAGTAAATTATAAAATAGCAATAAACATGAATATACTCTTTCTGGAAAGTGAAATTTTTTTAGTGTAAATTAAAGAAATTGTAAAATTAAAAGTAAGTAATATTCATAAGTTTTATTGATAATAAAGAATAGTACCCTAATTAAAATAGTACTTACAGTACAGTATTTAGTATAGTACCTATTAGTACAATACTTATATCGTTAGAAATTATAAAAATATTTTCCTATTAATTTCAGCTTATCTATATTTGAATATCGTACTTTAAACTTTCGTATAATATACTTTATATTCATTAATTTTTTATCAATATGCAATAACAAAGATATTGAAACTAAGATATTAATACGAAGAAATAAGTTTTAGAAAATTTATATGAAAGAAATATATTTGTATAATATGCGACGTTTTTTATCTTCTGATGCATTCTGAATTTCATTAATCCACAATCAAGAAACGTAATATGTTAATATATAAATTGTATAATCGTCAACAAACAAAGAAAAATAAATTAATAAAAGACGTATCAATAGGATTACAACTGAGTTTGTCTTGAATTCTTGTAACCTCCTTTCTGTCTAACAATAAGTTTTGAGCACATATTGTATAGTTAACTACATACAACAAATTATAAACCGACGTTTCAACGAAGAAATGTCTTAGAAAGGTATTAGATATTATTAAGAAAGATCTAGAGCTGTGCAATTTTACAAAAGTAACACGCAATCGCAGAATGGAAACGATTCTTTAGTAATATTTAACGTCGTATTGAAGAATAATTTCTGCTAATTATATCTTGTTAAAACTTATAATAATAATTATTTCCAACTTTTTTCGATATTGGAACATAATAGTAATTGTTATATAATGATTATCTTTATTATAATAAAATAGATAATATTACAAAAATGTATTTATATTTATGTAGTTTAACAATCATTTATTACATCTCAAAAGATAAATATTTAAAAAGATATGTGAAGAATATGGTGAAAGGAACGATAAGTTACTGAAGTAGTTGGCTTCGTAAAACGAGGTAACGAAGTTCGCGTCGAAGTCAGGTTCAATGACCATCGAATTTGATAGCCTTTTTTTGCAACGGGAGTTAAAGACGAAAGACTGGGCAAATCGATATATACGTGCAGTTCAATTAAGAGCTTACGTAACTAATAGTGATCGCTGGATAGATCTTTTTTTCTCTTTCCACTAAACTCGCGTAAACCGATTTCGTCCAACATATCCGTTCGAGGTAAGACGGAGTAAATGAGAAAACGCAGCAGAGATAGCAAAGTAATCTTCGCCGTCCGCGATGAGAAAATAGCGTGCCTTAATGGTTGTCTCTTTTGGGACAACAGTATTATGGTGCCATGTTTTGATGATATCGAAAAAAGTACAGATATAGCAAACCTTATTTCTCAGGTATATAAAACTAAATTGATTTTAAATGTTGTAAGTTAATCTTCTTGAAATAATAAAGAGAAATGATAGAGTGTATCGTTGCAAATATTTGCTAAAGAAGGAAGGAAAGAAACATCAAAGTGCTATTTAAGAAAATATCTTTTAGACTTTACTCTACTTTTTCAAATAAATAATAAAAAAAAGATTAATAGCATATCTTAAAATAATATAAACGATTGCAATATATACTGTTCAAAAGTAATTAAAAACATTTATATTGTAGAAATATATATTATACATTATGCATAATGGAAGCAAATAATCTTTCAATCTTCATTATTTTTATCTCTATTTAAAATAAGTTAGTAATAAGTAACAAGATAAAAAATAAAATAAAATAAAAAAACGTGAATAGTTTGGAAGACATCTCATCTTTATCACTTATCGCTTGTATCGATAGCTTGTTCAACGTCAGAGTTTTGGTCGGGGATATGTCGCGATTTATGTAGCTCCCTTAATTAAGTCCTCGTCTGTCCTTAATGTGGGAGATTAAAGCTGCAGCAAACTTCAGCGGTGCTGCAGCAGCCTTCTCGTCTAGCACGAAAACTTGAATCCGTTGCAGACTATTCTCGGTTACACACGCTCGTTTGCTCGGCCAAACACTTCGGTACCTTCGTCTATTACGGTAGGAACACGGGCAGACGCGCTACGAGACGACAATGTGAAATGAGATCGAGCTCCGCTAAGGACGTCAACTTATGTACAACGTGAGACGGAATGTCACAATGTAAGGCGAGTTAATGAAGAAATACGCGTGTTTCGTGGTAGAGGCTCTCATTACAGATTGCATTCGGATTACCTGTCAAACATTATTATCGAACTACGGAATTCTCGCGGGAACTGCTGGAATCGCGTGTACAAGCTTTAGAAATCCGAATAGGCATAACGATGTTGCGGCATTACGACGCATTGCGAAGACGTCGTGTAACGCAAGCTATTCGCGAGATAAATTTACACGCTGCTCTTCTACGTCTACCTATCACATATATCTGTATGAGCAAAATAGATTTTTAATGTTACGTCGTTCGAAAAAATTTAAAAAGAAATGGGTTATGCTATAAATATAAGATGTTTCTCTGAGGAAATAAATATTAAGGACATTTGTAAACTTTATCAAGCTTTTCTTGTTACAACTTTGTAACTTAAGTTAAATTAATCTTAAATTTGTTATCAAGTTGAACATTGCATGACCAAAGTTCTTTACAGGATCCCGAAAATCGCGTGTTAAACTTATTTCTACTAAAATACTTTCTGTACAACGCGAAAGGTGCTATAGTAATACTTTTAGGGCATATGTGTGTTTTGGTCTATGAAACCCAGACGAGTTTGTGTCAATAGTGTCGCTGATTGCCTCTTTGATAGGAGCCATACTGAAGTTCAGTAGACATTGCGATATATGCAAGTTGTCCGATTAATTAAGCGCTCATTAAGACTCGTGAGGAAACTTTGTGCAATCTAGGCACGACAGAGCCGTTTCTAAGCGGGAGAATCTCCAAGCATTTTAGTTGAACTGGACGTGCACACATTCACGGCGCGATCGTTTGCTTTCGAAAGTGCCCTGACAGTTATTTGCGTGAACGAATCTCTGCGTTTATCACCAGCAATAAATCAATGACTATGATTATATAAATATAGATATATAGCGTATTCGAAGTGACTTAAAAAATTAAAGAAACAAAATAACAAAATCGTGATATATTTTCTTTAATTCGCAGAATTTAATTTTGTAAAATTGTCCTTATGCTATGCAAAATTTCAGTACCAATTACAATAAAATTGTTTGACAAATTTTTACAAAAAAAAGATTAATGTGTTTTTTTTATACTTTTGGAAAAAATTTTTCGTTTTAATTGATAATAAAATTACATGTAATAATACGTGTCTATGATGCGCTAAGTTTATATGACATACATAGATTTCGTTTATAATACTCTAAACTAATTATAATAATTATAATAATTAAAATGTAATAATTATTGGAAGACATGTCTGTACAGTTCATTATATGCATGCTTCTTCAATTAAAACATTTAAATTGTAATTACTATAACAAAGTTTAATGTATTTCACAAAATGTATAATAAAAGTAATTTATTCCTTTAATTTTTCATTTTTTAAAGTAATTATAAAGTAAATTTTATAAAACGTGTATGTACATTTTCTATATATTATACGCCTTCCATGTACATCAACTTTTCCTCTTTTCTTTGATTAAATCAATGGTTAGATGTATATACTTGTTAATATTTTTGCATAGAACGTACTGTAATTATTCTTTTTTTTGTTTAATAAACTGCTATCTTGTATTTACTAAACACGTTTCTTGTGAAGAAATATGCCTTATTGTCCAAGTTATTTGGAGATGACGGTGGAAGTGTTTTTAGAGTAGAGTTCAGGTGCAACGATGCATTCGCAATTTCGCGTGCAGTAATAACGGTTCGGAAGATTGTAGTGTTTGCATTATCGTCGGCGGAACATTTCAATAGTGCACCATTTACTATGTACTGTACTTGACTATGCGCTTCCAGAAATTAAAATCCTCCTCGAAGCGACAAATTTCGAAAACCAGCGGAGTAAATATTGCATATGCTATGTTGCACTGTGATTTTATCGCAGAAAATTTCACGATTATTTGCAAAAGTAAAACAGGATTATTGAATTCGTTCAAAAAAAGTGTATCTCGCAAATAATAAGTTATTTGTTCATTATTTTTTTCATATAAAAATAATGATACGCAGAGAAAGAGAGAGAGAGAGATTTACAAGGCGCTCCAGGATAGCATCTTTTCAAGCGCTAAAAATTGAGTGCTCAAATATTGAGAACATACAATATTAAAATAAAACAGAATGGGAAAGATAGATTTATAAATTAAAAATAAAAATTTATTATAACAAACTTATATTGTTATAAGTACTTGTTGAACCTATCTCTTCCTCTAGAACATTATAATAAGTGAAATGATAACAAAAACACGAACGAATCAACAATAATCCATCTGCCGATTAATCAATAAGAAACAATGCTCACATTTAATGCGGACACAGTAACTAATCAGCCAAGTGCAAATATCGACCACGCTAAGCCAATCGCGCTAATTCAATGCATCAAATTAGACCGACCCCACATCGCAGAGGCAGGTCCACGGTGGCCTGATCACCCCGCATTGGATTACGAAGAAAATATAGCCGCATATAGGGCACCTATATCAATTGCATCTTGAAATCGCGAGGCGTTCGCAAATTGGATGGGACGGGAAGGGCATGGGGAGAGGGATTGTTCCAATGTGTCCTTTGAAATCCGCGGTCGGTTAAGCCATCGATGAATGGAAGTTAATCATAGGACTACGGCGCGCATTCGTTTTCTCCCGGAAATACGCACCGAGGCGCAACACACTGGCGGATTACACTGGACAGAGAAGCGACAGGGATAGGGGGGGGAAAGAGAGAGAGAAAGAGTCATCCCTACGACAGGCGGACGACCCTTAAAAAAGGTGATGCGGATTTATTCTGATGGAAGGGAGAGTTGGACCAAAGAGTGGAGAGAAGAGCCGACGAGAGAATCTTGCCCAAGCGGCTTTTGTAAATGACGAGTGTGTTGTCGCTCGTGGCGGAAAGCTACGTGGCACTCGAGTACGGAAGGGTGGCATACGCAGGACTTAGCCGGAAAAAAGATCCGTTCGCGTTGAAACCCCTTCTCTTAATCCTTGCAAATTTAGTCGGGAGATGACGGCGCGTACGAGCGTGACGCTGTTTCGCGCGCGTTATGTCGGATAAACGCGAGTATATTGAACAAAATTTTGTTAGCTACACAGAATGATACGAATTATTTTTCTAGATAAAATACATATGCTGCTATATTTCTGTTTAGAATAGATTTTTAAAAAAGTTTTGATTAAAATTCTAGGCAATAAAAATGATAGAAAATGTACATATTATATTTAACGTAAAATTAATTTCGAAAACTGCAATTTTATCAAATAGGGCAAAAGTACCACAATACAAAATTAATTGCTCAAAAGATGCATTAAAATAATGAATACAGTGATATAACTTATTCAAAAATAAGTATTATATTTTAAAGGAATTAAATTAAATCGATAAAATATGTAATTAATTATGGTTAATAATATTATATAAAATTATTCGAAAGCAGGAGTTAAATTATTTAATACATTACTTATTATTTATAAAAGCAGAAATAATTATATTAATTAAAATAAGTTAACACAATTTTTTAAGTCGCGAAAAAAAAAAAATGCTGCATAAACAAATAAGACACGTTTAATTAACTCTCATAATATAAAGTAATAATTAGTCTCTCTTCCATCCCAAATTATTGAAACAAAAAATAAATGAGATAAAAGTCAAATGTGAATTTTATTAAAAAACAATCAATTCACTAATAAATTTATTCTAAAACTTTCTCATTTAGTAATACAATGGCATGCAACGCCTGCTTTACGAGAGATGATAAAATATCCTTCCTGATTCCTGAAAGTGAAAACGAGCTCCGTGGAATTTCAGTTATTTTGTTTCCTACCTTCGTGCTCGGAATTTGGCGTAATTCGTAACTTTGATAGGATACCCTTATTTTTCATATGCGTCCCTTTTAACTTTAATACGATGTAATATGCAAACATGGTTCTCTCAGTCAAAATAATTTCGCAATAAATAAATTTCTTAAAATAAAGTTTTTAAAATACAGCAGATGTTAAAACTTCATTTTGAAAAGTATAAAAGAATCTACAAAAAAAGTATGATCAATTAAATTATTGAAACAAAAAAGATAATTTTGTGGCCGTTATGCGACAATAGCTGCTTGCTATCGATGTAATTGATGAATTTTGAAAATTCGTCAGCCAACAATTCGCTTTACGAATGTAACTTGAAAAATTAGCGCGCGCAATAACGATTTATTTTGCATGTTACGTTAAATAATTTGCGCAGTGTAATGCAAATTTCGCGTGCAATTTTGTAAAAATGCAAATCTGCCACGTATACAACAGTTTGAAGGCAATTGCGAAGTTATTGTCCCGTCGACGATCGTTTGATTAAAATAAATAACTACTGCTTCCCGTCAAAAGGAAATATTTATCAGATATGCTGCGAAATTGGCCGCGCCGCGTGAATACCCATAGCATGCTATAACATCATAAAGTATTCACCAGCGACTCGTACGATTTTCGCATTTGGCCAGTCGCTTCGTTCGCTATCAATTTGTAATCAAAGCGTTACTATTAAAAGATCGTCGAGCAAAATACGTAGCAAAAATACAAAACGGGCGAGTCCCTCGCACCCTTTCAGCATATATATCCAACAAACAGCTGCTCCCATTTTTTTCGAAATTTTTCAAACGTGGCAATAAAATATGTGTGACACGTGACACGAAACTCGATGCCAAACGTGCCGCCGCTTCGGCCACCCTGGTCGAAAGATTTATGAAACGCGAAGAGAGAGAAATAGTAAGACCGTCCTCTTTCGCGCCCGCTTTTTCCGGGTTTGATGTCAAAACACGTAAAAGACGCGCTTCCTGCCGACTCGAATTTACCACGATACACATCGGTGTTTTATTCCGTTTCTTAATTATGCTGAGAATACACATTTTACAAGAAACGGGAGCCTCGTGCCGTCGACGAATCCGAGACGACGATGTTAATGATAGTTCTACAAATTAATTCGAATTATTTTGATGGACAATTTTCTCGGTTGAATAACTGTCCTTTCGAACTGCTCCTTTCAGTTAGGCAACACGAGGCGGAGACCATCGAGTAATTGCAGCGTGCCGTTAGTCTTGACAGACAGGCACTGTAACACTTGGTTTCTATCATTTAGGCGATCGTGTAAACCGTGTAATTTGAAACGTCGCTCGGCACACCGCCGAAATATCTCGCGGAGATTCCTAGGATTGATATATGTGTGGGCGAATCCGGTACCCTTTCATTTCGTGCCCGCAGGATTCGAGATTTAAGAAATAACGCCAAGAAATTAAAGAGGTTTGCCTTTTAAACGGTGCAATCATGTCATTACAGAAAATACTATCTTTCGACGATGTAATGATATATATAGCCAGGATGACTCAAACAATATGATTACAAAATGGTTTGTACGGCTACAAATTATTTCGTGTGGGTAGATACGATAAATCGAAACTTGGTTAAGAAGTATTATTTTAGTACAATGACTTTATCTTAGCAAATATACATTGTAATATTTTAAGAATAATATGCAAAATATATTAAAAATTTCTCTCTTTATGGTGTATAATTTTTTTTACAGTGTATAATTTTTTTATATATAATTAAAATTTGAGACAGAATTTAATTGAAATACCAATTTCATGAATCAGTAATACAATCTTCTATTTCTATTTTCCAATCTCTCTGTTGTACTAGTAATTTTCATGTCACATTAATACGCTAAATTTGCCAGCACTTAATTCGCCCGTAAAATCACGGCACAACGATCATATAAAACTTTCTTCGACCGGAATGACATTTGGGTTTCAGTGAAAACGGGAAGGCATCCATCTTTTCAGATCTTTGTAGGTCTATGAGCGTGCTAAGGCTCGTAAACGGAGCCACAAAAGAGCAAACTGTTCGGTTGCTACGATGATCTTGAGTGTCCCCGAAACGTTTCGAAATAGGACCTCCGCGGTGTGGGATTGCCCGCACGCTGCAGGTATACGCGCTAAGAACGTCATTCGAACCGTGCCATTGTCAATTTCGTGCCGACAATGGCGACAGCTGAAGGATCAAGCCAAACATTGAGACATATCCCTTGTTGCTCCTGTCACCGTCGTTCCTCCCCATTTTTTCCTACCCATCTTCCCATCAACGTGGCTTGGACATTATTACAAAGATATTGGAAGCTCGTCGCACGAGAATGCATCCCCTGCAGCATTGTCGCGACAAAGTCGCGCAACGAGCGAGTTTCTGCGCGATTCCTACTAAGGATGAACGGGGGTACGTGAAATCGGATTCACGTGGTCAGACCCTCCGTAAGAACCGCTTCTTCGTATAATTTAGGTGCTAGGGCTTCCTGAAAAAATATTTGGAACACCTGCATCGCTACATCATCCCCATGATCCATCGCTCGGCAGCTGATCTTATGATCATGATAAACACAACGGGGTATGATATGTTTGGGTTGAGAAACGTAAACAATATTATCCTAATAAAAGATATCAAATAATTTAATATTTATACAAACTAATTGATGTATTTGTTGCATATAATATATATAATATTTACTACTTTCAATTTTTTTAATGTTTATTATAAGAATCTTATTTTAGCAAGCCTTTTTTTATATTAATAATATTTGTGCTTTTGAAGATGCTTTTTATTTGAAACAAATAGAATTAATAATGCACGAATTATGTTAAATATAAAATTTCGATATTGCAAAAAATGTCACAGTGCAAACAAGCTTGCTTACTTATTTTCTAACGCAAACTAAAAAAGACGTCCACGTGATTAATTAAAAAAGGGGCGAAGAAGTAATTAATTAAATCCTGGTTTGCGTTGCTGACAATACAGCGCGACGTTACATCACGTAATCAACAATGTTTTACTTTTTTCAAAAAACGACCTCTCTGCGCAAACAAGAATACCACAAAGAAGTTCATTATACTATAGCAGTCCTCATAATCGATGAAGATTGATTAATGTGATTTCACCTTCGTACAATCGTTCTCGATTTGAATTCAAACAACGTTTGTCGTGAATAAAAGGAGAGAGATAATGTGTGGACTATTACGGTAAGAGAGAACTCTTGTAATTTCGAATTACATGGCGCTCACGTATTTTAGAAAATATTTGCTACATCAGCAGTTGTGTGCGATCCCTCGCGGCAGAGAGAACCCACACAGTGAATTATGTCCGCGTGTCCGCATAAAGCGTCATTAGACGGAATACTTCACGGACGTGCATTCGCGACTAACCGACATAAATTTGAACATGTACGTGTCTCGCTTTTCCGGCATTGAGAAGCTCCGCCGCTATTTGAACGACGTTACTGGAATATCGACGATTATGTTACGCGACGGCGATACATCTTTCCTGCATTACTCAATAAAGACATTTTCAGTGTTTCTAAATCTGCAATTTACAAAGGAAACAAGACAATAAATATTCAAATCGGAATCTATCATTTTTCACTATCAAGTAGAATTGAAATAAAAATATTATTTCCAATTTAAAAATTAAATAAAAGGTACGATACAATATAATATATAAAATAATAATTATATAAAATATATATGTAAATGTGTAATAACATAATATAATTATAAAAATATTATTAAAATAAAAACAAAATTATTTATGAAAAAGTGCGTGTACTACTAATCTTGTTTCCTTACAATATTTAGTGTAATATTGATTTAGTGTAATATTGATTTACATAATCTATTATGTTCAAATTGAAAGCATGGAATATGTAAATCGTAGAATATGTAGATCGAATAATTAAAATAACATAATCCTAATCATTAATTAATAATTCAGGTAATCGACGCGCATTGACTTTGTATTAATATGTCGCGATGATAAATTCGCTAGCACAAGGTACTGGGCATTAGTTACTCGCGCCGTAAAGCGTGTTTGTATACACAAGATCACCGTGCTATCATGTAGACAAGGCAGACCGTTCTATCATTTGCACAAGACTGGAGCAGGGAGGTAGCAACACGAGCTGCTCCGTGTACCACCGAGTTATAATCTCTCGAAAAGCGAAGGTAACAAGTACCGAGCATGATCATTTCCTCAGTGGTTAGCAATCCGTGCAATTCGTAAAACACATCGAAACTATTTGTCTAGTAAGATACTTCGCATGTTTTGTTCATTCAAAAATAAAAATCAAAACGAGTTGGATAATGGAAAGAATACTTGTAAATTTTTGTTTTGTTGCAATGTTTAAAGTGATAATAGCTCCATTAACGCTTGGATTCAACTTTATCTTATGTCGTGCTTTATACTTTTTCGCAGATCGTAATTTTTCCATCAGTGGCAGATAGAACGCGATAACTGAACCTTTGCGTCGGACTGAATAATACAAATGAAATAAAGAAAACAAATTTGTCGATTTATTGAACTTATTATAAATACACTTGAAAAAAAGTGTTTAATTTTAAAAGATTAAAATGTTTGATTTTCGTCTCTGTTTTAAATACTTAAAAATGTTTTAATCCTAGATTAATGTTTAATTTTAAGACACTAAAACATTTACAGCTCTATTAAAAATTTCAATTCAAAATGTTTTATTTTAAATCTAAATACCGTTTAAAACTAAAATATTTAAAAAACAAACAGAAACAAAACACTTAAATATTTTAAAATTAAACATTTCTTTTTTGAGTGTAGTTACGTATAATTTACATCAAACTGTATAAAGTATTGTAACTCGATCATAATTAGTCATGTTTTCATAAGTAAATGTAAATACAATAAAAAAAGCTAAAGGGAAGATAAAGTCTGAGTAGCATCGGAAAACGGCAGAGAGTATACGAGAAAATTAATTTTTTATATTTTATTTATTATTTGCAAACTCTTAACTTGTAAATCTGCGACTGATCACTCGTTTACGTTCAATACGCGAAAGTAACAAACGTTGACTCGCGTGCTAAATTTGCAAGAAGCAGGAACCGAACTCCAACGATGTTTTCGATTATTTATACGCGACCTACATTTTATTCACACGCTCGTCCAAGTTTCCGTCGCGTACAACGGAAGGATACGGAGGATAGTCGCGCGATCAGTTAAAAATGCAGCGTTCGCTGTCACGTAGCGTCGATACGGCATCCTTCCGTTTGCACTCTATCTAGCAAACATAAATAATGAAACTATAATCGCCACGATTGTTATCCGCGCGTGAAATGCCTTTATACGATATTTATCGTTAACGAGTCCATTGAAAGAGCGTGCTGAGCGATATGCGTGACTGTGCAAAAATCCTGTTGAATTAATATTTTAAGTCTAATTATAGCATTGCTCGTGGATAATTTTATTGCGGTACCATTTTTTCATTCCCGTACAAAATCTCTCGACAAAAACGTAGATAAAGTTTATATGAAGCTTTAAATTATTAATATTGCATTGAGTGATGTGTTCTCTCGTGCTCTGCTCTGAACATATAATTTTCCAGTGTAGCGTATTATATTAACGTTACTTAATAATTTTGCTGACATACTCTGATTTTATTTTAATTTTTTAATTTTGAAATGTCAGAGAAATCTATGTAGATACATGTATATCAAACGTATCATATATTGGCGAGTATGAAATGTATTGGCGAGATTAATCAAAATGTTTTGATGACTGTAAGAGGTACGTAGCTCGAGAGATGTCATTATAAATTTCACCGTGACAATTACATGAATATTATACAACTCCGAGCTAATTAATTCCTTCTTTCAATTGCTAACGTTTGTAAGATGTTCCTAAAGATCTTATCACGGTTCTTAGATTCTTACGAGATTCTAACAACTCACTTACGTTATGAAAGATCGTCGACGATGTAGTGTTGATAAATTTAACGGAATTTAAAGTCGCATTAAAGGGGGAAAGAATCCGCCGCGTCACCGCGCTCAACGACCTCATCGCGAGGGGATACCGCCAATTCCTCATCGACTTTATGAGACTCTGTCGCGGGAATGAATCGCTGTCGGTCGCACTAATGACGATTTTGTCCATGCAAGTGTTCCATAAGAAAGACTTCTCCGCGTTCACTCGTGCATTTGCTCACGGCTTTCTCGTGCTCACGAAATCGGAATCGTGTCGCCACGGGGAATCACGTAACGCCGCAGGTGTGCCAAACATTTTTCAGGCAACGTGAATATCCGTCGGCTCAAAGTTATATGAAATTTCCCGTGGTGAAGCATACTTGCCTCTTGTAAATTTTTCTCTCTTTTGCCTTGTAGAGACATTATAAAGTTGAAATCAATATGACATTCCTGTAATACTATATGGAACAAATTATTGATAAAAAAACTGATACATTATTTATTGAAACATTATTTGTTGAAACAGAAACAAATTTTTTTCTGTGAATTATTAGAGAAAAATTATTTTGAATCTAGAAAAATATTGTATCAAACTCGGAAATATATAATCATGGTGCTTTATTTATAATAATCTTTGAAACAAAGAATCGAATAAATTCCTATACAAATCCTACTAATTGTCTAATAAAAATTTATTATATAAATATCCAATTTGATTTCTTATCGTTTTTTTTTATTTTACACAAATAGAGCACGTAAACTCTCTCAATAGTTGTACCAATCTACAAAGTTAAGAGTTAATTGAGTTAACAATCGTAAAATATAATAATTGTGATAAACAATAGTATTTATAGTTTTCTCAGCAATTGCATTTCGAAGATTAATAACGGCACATCTACATTACTATCTTCTTACTCGAGTCTTGCCTTGCCGCGTGAATGATAACACGGTGATACACAATATACACAATAGTGATGCTGTGTACGAAAACAACTTCTGTGGCACGAAATATTTAACGAACTACAAAACGAATGTTGAATATTCTCTGTGTTCCACGCAATCCTAATTAATTTCGATAAATGAATTAACATCACATATTAAGTCTGACGTTTATTTAAAAAACAAAATACATATATCTCATTTTGATGAAAAAGGAAATTGTGTAAATTAATTTATTACTGTCATTTTGCGCTAAGCTTTTATGTTTTTCAGAGAAAAACAATTTTGTAATTTAATAAAAATCAGGGAAATTAAATAACTGTAAAAAATATTGCAACAATACATTTGTTTTTCACTCTTTAGAATGCAAAATTTGTAAAAAGATAATAACAATTACAGTTTCTATTTTTTGATCATGCATAAATATCTTATTTTTTTAATTATGATTTAATATTGATTTAATAATCTATTTTTTTCGATAGAGTAATGATAGTGTCATCAATAAATTTTCATATAATGAAAATAACTTGTAAATAATAATTAACATTTGCTATTAGTAATTAACTTGTTAAATACTAATTGATCAACTTCGCTCGTTTACAGCTTGAAAGCTATTGCAATCTCGAAATAATATCTCTTTTATATATTTTGATTCATTAATTGCTCTAATTAATCCCCCAAATATGTTATTAAAATATTGTACGATGATTATAATTACCCGTATAAAAAAAGTTATAAAATACAGATACATTATTAATAATTGTTAATATTAATTGGTTATTAATAAAGACTGAATATATATACTGAACAAGCCAGAGCTGATATAGCGAAGCTTTAATACTGAGCTTAAATTCGCTGCCGCGGCGCATTGCAATCCGTATTTTCGACGAAACTGGGCGATAAACCGAACTGCAATTTCATGCATACGTCATCAGGAATGGTAGGAATCGTCGACAGTGAGCGTCACGTGCGACGTATGTCGATCGTCGCCGAAATACACGGAAATTCTCCCGTTACTCCTAGACGCCTACAAATGGCTCGTGAATTCCAACAGAGAAGCCGAAGCCGGCATTTGCGAATTATACATCGATCGTGATCGATCGACGATACCAATAAAGACGGTTACGCTAAACAGCTTGTTCTATGGTACCAATTCAATCAAATTTAACATTTCAATGTATAGTACAATTACACTGTAAAAAAATTTCAAAAATTTGTATATAATAGATGTAAAAATTACACGATTAGTCCCGTAAATGTAAAAAAATCGTATAATTTTATAGAAATTACGTAATTCCACAAAAAGTATGATTTGCTTTTATTGAGTAAATATATCTTATTTTATACGGAAAATTACATATATAATTACATATATTTAAATATTATACATAATTATCTAAACTATTGTAACATTACGTAATACAGCAATATTCCATATACCGCTGTAAAATATAATACGATCAACGTTCACTGTGCATGAAAACTCTGCCCATCTAGCATCACTATGTGCGGGCACAGTAAGTCATTCTATTGTTTGCAACATGTATGATATAAAGAGAATATTTCAATGTATAATATGTAATACAATTGCAAAACGTATTGTTACTTTATCATTTCTATAACTTTCCATACATGTTGTTAATTTACTTCTGCAATCTGCTTAATTACAAATTACAAAATTAATCTTACCCGTGTACATTGCAAATTTGCAAATGTATGGAAATTTAGAACTATTTAGTAACTTTACATCTATTATAGTGAGTAATTTTGAGAAAAATTTTTTACAGTGTAGAATAGATAACATGTGATGAAATAGAATTTCATATGGCAGTAATGACTTTTGTTTGAATATATACATTATTAATTCATGCGATACCTCATTAATCTGTGTTTATATTTTGTTAAAATTAGCATATAAATTTATAAAATATCTAACTTCGTGATTCAACAAAATTAAAAATATCTTCATTTTTCTTTAAACAATTCCACACATTTTTAATAGAAATTTATATTTTTTTAAGTATTGTATAAGAATAAAACGTTAAAACTGTTAGTCAATTTCAGATTGTTTTAAGCATGAAATCATTGATTTTCGTTCATCAATTGTAAATTGATTAGTGTAACAGTCTCATGATGCCAAAACTTCTGTGTTAAACACGAGATTGCACGGCTCATTGTCCACGTGCTTTCTTAGATGACGATCGCACCTGATCGAGCGTATCAATTTTACAGCAAGTCATGGCTCTACTGTAGAACTCTGGGTGGGACTTGATTGTGGTGCGAGAATCGATCGCGTGAAAGGACGAGGGGAAAATGAAAAATGATGGTTCCGACGGGGTCAAATTTTGTCTTCTTACGCGCGTTTAAATTTTCGACTTTAAAAGCCGTTAAATATCGGGAGGGAAAAAAAGGAAGTCGCATCAATGATTCAATATTTACGCACAATGCCGATGAAATTGGTTTTAAGGGTCCCACCCGTCAATAGGTCCGTTGTAGAAAGGCCCTGACCATTTCCTCGCGCATATTTCTTGAACCGACACCCTCACATGTGAAAACCATTTAAAACTACGTTACGGAACAATAGAACAATGTGAGTGTTGTAACAGTAATGTTGCAATTTTGCACTTCCTATTTCTTGTGATCTTAACTAACTCGTACGACAGTTTTGTGACTATGTGAAGCACAATGTTTATCGATTATCGAGACAGTAAAATTCTTCGTGAGGGTTCGGATTTACTTACAATAAAAAACACGTGTAAGGAAAATAAATGTTAATATTGTGTACGTGAAAAAAAATTAGGAGCTTCCTTTTCCTAAATACAATGTTCGTATGAATACATTAAGTATGACGGGAGAGGTCGTTAATATTTAATTATCGTGCATGCATAAAAGATACCGGCACATTATAAATTGCTATTGATTCCTGTTAAGATTCTGACGATATTATTAAAATTAGAATTTATTCTTTGTAAAGAATGTGAGAAACAATATGATGCTATTATAAACATACAGATATTTTATTTTAAATTCCAATATCAAGAAATATAATATTTAAAATTATTTTTGATTATAAATTACAAGGAAATATTATTGAGCTTAATTATGCATATTTGTATTATACGCATATCATATAGTACAATACTGTAATTTATGCTTAAAATATGCTTAATTATGTATTTTTGTTTAAAAATAAACATATAAAATTATACCATTTTTGTTTCTTGCTTTATCTTGCGACATTTCATCTTTATATGTATCTGGTCTTTTGTTTTTGTAAAAATACATATACGTTTTGTAAAAAAATTTATCAAACAATATTATAAATATATATGCTTAGATAAATAGATATTGTAATTAGTATAATTTAATAATCAAAATTAAAATCTGTAATTTAATAAATTAAAAAAATGTTATTCTTTATCGTAAACAAATCCGGACACTCATGAGAAATATTGCAGAATCGATAATCGATAAACATTGTGAGTCACTTTAATTAATTTTAATTATTAAATAATTGCATTTATATATTTTATTGTTTGTTAATTAATTTAAGTAATTATAAATTCTAAATTTAACAATTATAATTCACTATTCTCTTCAGAAATTATACGCTTTAGCGTATTTTTATTTCATATGTATATTGATGTTACTAATTAAATTACTTAAAATATAATATACTGCTTCACGTGCAGTCGAGAGAGAGAGAGAGAAAGAGAGAGAGAGAGAGAGAGAGAAAGAGAGAGAGAGTGCGTACACATTAAACTGTCAACATTTTAATAATACTTAACGCGACACATAAATAATTTATTTATTTAAATCATGGCACTGCGACATAACGTCAGCGTACCATTTTGCATATCGGGACATTCCGTGCCAACATGAAATACTGTGCGCTTTGCAGACGGTCTGCATTCTTCTCCGTTTAGCATCTAAATTTTATCGGCAGCTCACGCGTATGCTATTTGGTCGGAGAAACTCATAAAGCAACATTCGGCAGACCCGTTGTCCACCGCATGCATCTCCAGGATGCATCATAAACCGAGATACGACCGGGTGGCGTCGTGACCCTTGCCTGAATGATACGTGACATACTCTTGTGACAGACATGCATGCATGCACGCACGCACGCATGTATTATACCGTGATTATCACGCTGCCGCGTGTTTCACCTATTCTCGCTTTTTCCTGTTATTTTTTTTTCCTTCTTCGAGGCGCAAATGGATTTTATGTCGCGAGTTCGTTGAACCGTCGCCGGACGCGATATACTTGATCGTTAAAATAGGAAATACCCAGCGACCATGCGACGTAATGAAGACCGCGCCGTTATACACTCTCTGTCTCTCTTTTTCTATTAGAGAATTACGTGATACGTGGCAAACGTCCGCGATATTCACATGCGAGAAAATACGAAATGCAGAGACTCGCGACACGGACTAGATTAAAGATACCGCGGATCTAATCGCCTCACAAAACGGAACTATTTTCACGGACTGTCTTGAGATCCGGTTACACCAACGATTTTGATTCTTATTGCTCTATACTTGTTGCATCATTAACCGCACGCGCACATACATTTGTATTTAATACTGTATTCTACTTTCATTCAATTAATGCTCTGTACACACGATTCGATAATTATACTGCGAATTTCTTTTCTTCGCAAAATTTAAATCACTATAATTAGTTATATTCTTTATAATTTCTTTCAAATAAATATTTTTTAGACATGTTAAAGTATATGTAAAAGTCAATAAAGAATTTTTTTATATTTATAAAAGTAATGAAAATTAACTCGAAAATATCGTGACTTAACGTGTATGGAGAAGGTGTAAAAAAACAAGTGTAATACCATTGTATTTCAAATCTAAATTAGTGAAATTATTTTCATTTAATTAAAAGATTTTTCTGTAATTTATATCCAAAAATAGTTTTGTTTTTCTGTCTCAAACTTGCAGATTTTTTAAATTAAAATATTTAAATTTATTTACTTTTTTGCTACTTTACGTTCTTATTTTTGTTTAAAATAATGTATAAAAATAATATAAATTGATTAACCATCAATTAATTTGAATCTACATTTTTCTTTCTTACAAATGCACAATTAAATTAATGCAGCTAGATTCTATTACAATTATTTAAAGAATAACTTTTCGTTACATTTTATCATTAACGTCATATGTTTTCTACAGTTTCCTACGGACGAGATTTCATGTAATGAAAGCCTTCTCTTTGTCACGTCACGTTTCAACAATAATAAATAACTATCAGCATCTACATGTTGATTTCTTAGATTTTCCATTATTTGAAAAAATCCATTTTTTGGATATAGAATTTTTTAAATAGTTTGTGAACAATTTTAAGAAAAAAATGTATAATAATAACAATTTTATAAACAATATGAAATCGCATTAGTCCACAGAGCATTAACACCATTTTCGTGATTTTTAATTTATTTTTCATTAGAAGATTTACTTACCGATCGCCTATGATCTCTGGCTCCGTCGTAGCACTGACACATCCTCGTCGATTGATTCTGAAACAATGTATCCAATATATTATTTCCTTTCTCTTTGTGTCGTGTAACGAGATCACACGTAAAAATAAACATAACGTACTAGTCGCTGTGCGTCGCTGTTACATCTCTCGATTCGTCGTCACCAAATTTCGTTTCCTTTCCGGCTCCACAGGCACTTTCTCACTCACTGATACGATTAGAAAACAACCGAACCGATTAGAAAATTACGACTAATTAACGCGGCGTTTTCCATTTACGAGATTTTCCCGTGGAGAAGCTCGATTTCACCGCAACGGTTTTTCAACGTGATACGAACGCAACGGGCACAACAAAGGTTTACTGACAAGTGATTACGAGCAAGAGATAAATTCGACCGCGACGATTGTCCACGTGCAATATATACATTTTTGGCGCGACGTCTCGGCGGGAGAGAAAAAGGTTAACTGCGAACTGCGCACGTTCGTCAATGATACGCACCCGATGTTTATCGACTCTCGCAGCCGCCGACATTCTCTCGTACGATTTCGGATCGATGAGAGACGAATGTGGAACTGACTCGGCAAACAACAAACTCCGGACGCGTCTTTCGACTGGTTTTGCTGTGCGCGACCTAACCTTCGAGGCATCCGCGAGCAACTTCATGCCGACACGCTGACGAGCACGCAACAATTTTCTATCGCGCCGCGCAATCTCTCGCTGATAATCGCGTCTCTCAATTAACGCCGAAGCTCGAATCAATGCCCACGACCACGGAAGGTTGACGAAAGGGTGCCGCGATGTCTGCACGCGCACGAAACTTGCCTTCGACGGCGGAAAATACCCAATGTTTACACTTTCGGCGCGGCGCGACGACTCGGGCGTAGCAGCGATAACAGCGTTTCCGCGGAGAGGACACCTCGTAGCGAAAAGGTTAACTGCGAACTACGCGCGTTCGTCAATGACACACATCAGATGTTTTCCACTCTCGCGGCTGCCGACATTCTCTCCTACGCTTTCGGATAGATGAGAGACGAATATGATCAGACTCTCGCGACGTCTTTCGACTGACTTGCTGCGCGCGACCTAACCCTCGAGGCGATCGCGAGCAACAGTTTTTCATCGCGCCGCGTAAATCTCTCACCGATCATCGCACCACATCTCTCAATTAATGGCGAAATTCTAATCAACACCCTCGATCGAGGAAAGTCGGCGAATAAAGAGTGCCGCAATGACTACACACGCACGAAACTCGTTTTCGATAGCGAAAAATTTAATGCGACATTCGCGAGTCGTTTCCTGAGTGCGTGACGTCACGAGCGAGGGACGCAAGAACTCGAAAGCGATTGTCGATGGTAATTAATCGATTGTTTCGACATAGCCTGACATGACGATGCAATAAGATACTTTTGGCGCACAATATTTTTTCATTAAACACGACTGAAATATCCCAATGACACACACCCGATGTTTTTCGACTCTCGCGGCTGCCGACATTCTTTCGTACGTTTTCGGATGGATGAAAGACGAATGTAGATCTGGCGATCTGATCCCGGTATTCGCGACGTGTCTTTCGACTGACTTGCCGTACGCGAGCTAACCCTCGAGGCGTCCGCGAGCAACTGTATGTCGACGCGCGGACGAGCACACAACAGTTTTTCATCGCGCCGCGCAAATCTCTCACTGATCATTGTATCACGTCTCTCAATTAATGCCGAAACTCGAGTTAACGCTCTTGAAAGAAAGTCGACGAAAGGGTGCCGCAATGACTACACGCGCACGAAACTCGTTTTCGACGGCGAAAAATGTAAGGCGACATTCGCGAGTCGTTTCCTGAATGCATGACGTCACGAGCGAGGGACGCGAGAACTCGAAGGCGATTGTTGTCGATAATTAATCGATTGTTTCGATGTGACCTGACATGATGGTGCGATAAGATACTCTTAACGTGCGTTTTTTTTTTCATTAAACACGAAAATATCCGTGAAAACAGCCGATATCCGCATTAGTTAGACTGATTTATATGCAGCAACGTTATACAGTCATGAGCTAAAAGATTGCAACACATTTTCTTCGATGGTTTTTTGAATGTAGACTTGCTCATCGATCGGCGAACGTAATTGGTTGGATCCACAGATAAAAACCAATTACGTTCGCCGATCGATGAGCAAGTCTACATTCTAAAAACCATCGAAGAAAATGTGTTGCAACCTTTTAGCTCATTGTACATACACAAGTACACAACATGTTAATTCGATTGCACGCTAGTTACGTCATAACTTTGTCGCAACGTCAAGACCTTTGGGATTTTGTCGAGATGACAGTAATTCGCGCATAAACTAATGAGGAAAGATAATTTGTAAATGTAGCACGATAAATATCTTTAAAATAATATACGTTGCGCCATTTAATTAACAAAATATTTAACATCGTGAATCGAAACGGCAAGTAAAAAAAGGAGGGATTGATCAAAATTCCACAGAGTTGGCTTCTGATTGGTCAAAAGCTTTGAAGTAATAACACTATATCTTTCGTTGATATTAGTTTTGTTCTTTATTGTTACATTGGGTTGCACTAAAACTTTCTCACTTTTATCAAATTTTAAATATATTTTTGAGTACAACGACAGCTACACTAATTCAACTATAAAAAACCTACCTAATCTCTACGAGATTATAAAATTATAATTTTTACAAGATCTTTTCCTATTAGATACATTTATATGCGGCAGCTGAAACATTGAAAAGAAGAGATATACTCTTCGTCACACATTATACTATTGACTAAGGAAAACATTTGATCAACTATAGTATTATTTTTCTTTTATGATTAATATACGTCTCAGCAAAATGTGACTTATATTATTGAGAACATAATAATCAGTGAAATTTTAACATTTAGATTCCATGAGATTACTATTGCTTTTAATTATGTAAAGTTAAATTATTGCTTTTGATAATCATTGTTATGATTTTATATACTGTTTATGCACAATCTCCAATGTATAATTTGATGCGAGCTTTACTAAATGCTGTCTTTACCTGTTTAATGAAAGCGCTCATTCTATTGTATGTATTCTATGAACGAGATTTGTGACAGCGGAAACAGCGCAATTTCGCGTGTGATATTGAGATTGCAAAGTGGAAAATTAAGCGAGACTGCTTCACCGTATTTCGAAAGGGAGCAATGTTTTTCGTCAGATACGATGCGACACGACGTGGGTCGCACGCCGCGCTCGATGTAAACAACGCAAGCCGCGCGGTTGATGTAAACAACACGCTATTAGGAATTCACGTTCCTTGTTTTTCCAATAACGTTGAGAGAGAAGGGGTGCCCTACGTAAAACATAATCAGCCGCGTAACCATAAGTATGTCCTCGATGCTCGAAATTCCGTTCAATTCCGTCTCGTATCTTTTGTCTCATATTAGTAGCGAACAGTGTAAAATTTACGGGACTCGCTCATCTTTAAATTGAGATTAAATCAAATTCCATGGGTGTACAGTTATGAGCTAAAAAGTTGCAACACATTTTCTTTGATGGTTTTTGGAATATAGACTTGCTCATCGATCAGCGAACGTAATTGGTTGGATTCACAGGTAAGAACCAATTACGTTCGCCGTTTGATGTGTTGCAACCTTTTAGCTCATGACTGTACATAATATACAATGTTAGTCAAAATTTGTAATTGCAATTAGCGTCATTTTCATATATCAATCGTGTAATTGCGACATTTAGGCTGCGGTCCATTTGATTGTATAAAAGCTTCGAAGCGTTTGATTAACCAATCGGAACAAAAAATTTTACAAATTGTCCAATCAAAGAATGTTTCGAAGCATTTGCAGCATCGCCTTAAGCCCAAATCACACTAGCGATTGACAATTGCGATTGATAATTGGCGATTACTTTTTAAACTAATCAGAGCAAAACAGTCGGTGGCTGCTTTGCTTTAATTGAAAAGTAATCGCCAATCGTCAATCGCAATTGTCAATCGCTAGGTGTGATTTAGGCTTTAGTGTGTGATTTACTTCGTGTGGATCGTGGGAAAGGTTCAGACGCTTGTTGCGGTACCTCGCGTTTTTTGTTTGGTCGGAACAAGGCGTCGTGTGTGCTGAAAGGTTTTCGAGCGATACGCTAATCAAAGCATATTACAATGGCAATTAAATCAAATCGCGGTCGATGGTAGTACAATCGGAACGCATTCTCCACTTACATTGGTCCGTTCCGTCCGTCCGATCCGTCCGTCCGATCCGTCCGTCCGTTTCGTCCGTCCGTTTCGTTCGTCCGCGTTCCGTCCGTCAGATGATATAAAATGGCTTTTGCGGAATCTTACACCACTTCACACAGATCTCACGACAGTTGAGTGACTCGCGACGCGAGAATTATAGGAAATAACTCGGCACGTTTTATTCGTCTCAAAGTGAGTTTTGCGTACAAGAAAGTCACAACGATGACGAATTCGCAGTATCGCACGAGTTGGCGGATATCGTGGCGCACTGATAAACAACCTCTCGATCCCGCGAGATGAGATTTTGCGTAGAATGTCTGTCGAGGCATGTCGTATTTTTCGTTTATCGGGACAAGGCGTCGTGTGAGAAGTCGTAAGTGCTGAAAGATTTCGAGCGATAGGCTAATCAAGGTATGTTACGATAGCAATTAAATCAAATCGCAGTCAATGGTAGTACAATCGGAATGCATTCGCCGCGTACGTCCATCTATCCGTCCGTCTGTCCGTCCGTCCGTCCGTTGAACGATATGAAGTTGTCTTCGCGTACCCTGGAATCTCACGTCGCTTCACACGGATCGCACGACAGTCGAGTGGATCGCGTCGCGAGAAGTATCGGGATCAACTCGTGCGTTTTACTCGTCTCAAAGTGAGTTTCGCATACGAGATAGTCACGGCGATGCCGAATTCGCAGTGCCGCACGGGTTAGCGGATATCGTGGCGCACTGATAAACAGCCGCTCGATCCCGCGAGATGAGATTTCGCGTGGAACATCTGTCGAGGCATCTCGTGTTTTTCGTTTGGCCGAGACGAGGCGTTGTGTGTGAGAAGTCGTCGCGAATGCTGAAAGATTTCGAGCGATGCGCTAATCAAGGTATATTATGATAGTAATTAAATCAAATCGCAGTCAATGGTAGTACAATCGGAATGCATTTGCCGCGTACGTCCATCTATCCGTCCGTCTGTCCGGCCGTCCGTCTCTCGTCCGGCCGTCCGTCCGTCCGTCGAACGATATGAAGTTGTCTTCGCGTACCCTGGAATCTCACGTCGCTTCACACGGTTCGCACGACAGTCGAGTGGATCGCGTCGCGAGAATTATCTGGATCAACTCGCGCATTTCACTCGTTTCAAAGTGAGTTTCGTGTAGGAGAAAGTCACGACGATACCGAATTTGCAGTACCGCACGGGTTGGCGGATATCGTAACGCACTGATAAACAGCCGCTCGATCCTGCGAGATGAGATTTCGCGTGGAACGTCTGTCGAGGCATCTCGTGTTTTTCGTTTATCGGGACGAGGCGTCGTGTGAGAAGTCGTCGCAGGTGCTGAAAGATTTTGAGGGATAGGCTAATCAAGGTATGTTACGATGGCAATTAAATCAAATCGCAGTTGATAATAGTACAACCGGAACGCGTTTGTCACGTACGTTTATTCATCCGTCCGTCCGTCTGTCCGTCCGTCCGTCTGTCTGTCCGTCCGTCCGTCTGTCCGTCCGCTTTTTCAACCCGCGAGATGAGATTTGCGCGGGAAACGTCTTTGGTCGGTGATGTAACGGAACTCGGCTGTATTTCCTTTGTTTCGACTTGATAAGATTTGAGAATCGGGGAAGGGGATTTTAGTTGGTCAGTGAATTTCAGCACGTTGAGTAATACTTCTTTTGCATTACTAGACAAAACAGAGGCGCGCGCGTGGCGCGGGTTAAAAGACCTGTATTACATAATTTCATACAAATTACAAATGGAATATTATATTATTAACCCCTCGATACAAATAGTCAAAATACGCGATCTCCGCGAACGGCTGTCATTTACGAAGTAAGATGAATGAGAATCAATCAGTACATTGGAAAAACGATAACAATAAATTTCGAGATTTCGAGTATCGATGCAATGCACTTTCTCAGATAGAGAGAATTTCAACTTTTTGGGATAAGTTTAAAAGACATTGCGATTCGTTAAAAAAATAATTTTTGCGTTTGATTGGGCTTATAAGCAATTATTACGGGATACGGTTTGATATTAGAGACCGTTGGAATGTGTAATTTGTCTTTTCGTCACGTTATCGGTTCAATGAGACCGTGTCTCATTGGATCTAGCGGCTAACAGGCCGATCAGCTGGATTAATCATGATTTTTGAGCAAGTCGCGGGTTGACAAAAGCACCCCAGAAAGTGCGTCTCCTTTAAGTGACTTGCTACCCTGCGACTATGGCTTGTAAAATACAAGTGTCGTACGAATCATGGTTAAGAAAGCTTAGTCGACGTTAGATGTGCGTTAAACGTGACACAAAAGGCAGAACACATTTGCAACGAGCTTACTATCGATCCTATATCCTTCGCGTCCGAATTGCTAAATCGTTATTTCATTAATCGCGTAATAGGCAATGTCTCTTACAGATGCCACGAGAAGATGTTTGCAGCGCTACTAAATGATTTTCTTAATGCTGACATTTTTTTCATTTTTACGTATAATTTATATTTCAGTTTTTTGTGATAATTGCAAAAGACATTGCGATTCGTGGAAAAAATTTTCGCCTTTGTATAAGCACATGTGCAATTAAGGTATACGATTCGATATTAGAGACCGTTGCAATGTGCACTCTTTCTTCTCGTCACGTCATCAGTTCAATGAGACCATGTCTCATTGGACTTAGCGTCTAACCGGCCGATCAGCTGGATTAATCATGGTTTTTGAGCAAGTCGCGGGTTGACAAAAGCACCCCAGAAAGTGCGTCTCCTTTAAGTGACTTGCTACCCTGCGACTATAGCTTGTAAAATACAAGTGTCGTACGAATCATGGTTAAGAAAGCTTAGTCGGCGTTAGACGTGCGTTAAACGTGATTCGGGAGACAGAACACATTCGTAACTACCTTACTGTCAATCCGTATACATCACATCTGAACTACTATGTCGTTATTTCACTAATCAAGTAACAAGCAATGTCTTTTGCACGTGCCACGAAGAAGGTGCTTGTAGCGATATAAAATGCTTCTTTATGCTGAAATTTTTTTGTTTTTTTAGGTATAATTCTTGTTTTGATTAGATAAAACAGCTAGTAGCTTTTAATATTATATGATTTCATACAAATTACAAATTAAATATTACATTATTAACCTCTCAATACACATAGTCAAAATACGCAATCTCTGCGATGACAGCCGTTCACGAAGTAAGCGCTGAATGAGAATCAATCAGAACACTGGAAAAGCAACTATAATAAACTTTGAGATTTTGAGTAATTCGAACTTCTAACAAGTACATGTCTACTGTACCTCATAGAAAAGCCGTTAACGCACAATTTGTCAGTGCGAATTTTCATCAAGTAAATTTCATGTAGCTAATTATTTATATAAATTATTTCACGAATTAATTATTGTTATGTACACATACAGAATATTATATATTTTAATTAACGTATACATGTCAGTTAAAATATTCTTATATCTAATAATTGGTGGTATATACATATAATATGTAGTAATTAGTTTTCTGTGTACAAAAATAAATAACAATTTTATATAATAATTATAAAATAACTGATAGCAATCGCGATTATTTTTTATATTGCCGCGATTGCTGCTTGTAATAATTTTTTTAATTAGATTAGTTATTGTACATTAGAAATAGAAAATTGTGTAGTTAATATCATGACTGTTATGTTTATAAAAGATTGCGTATGATTTAATTAAAATGGGAAATAATGATTGCCAGTGATCATGATATGCTTTTTATTGGCCAGGATCACTGTAATTGAATTATTATAAATTATTTCACGGATTAATTATTGTTATGTACACATACAGAATATTATATATTTTAATTAACGTATACATGTCAGTAAAATATTCTTATATCTAATAATTGGTGGTATATACATATAATATGTAGTAATTAGTTTTCTGTGTACAAAGATAAATAACAATTTTATATAATAATTATAAAATGACTGATAGCGATCGCGATTATTGTTTATATTGCCGCGATTGCTACTTGTAATAATTTTTTTAATTAGTTGTAGATTAGTTATTGTACATTAGAAATGGAAAATTGTGTAGTTAATATTACGGCTGTTATGTTTATAAAAGATTGCGTATGATTTAATTAAAATGGGAAATAATGATTGCCAGTGATCATGATATGCTTTTTATTGGCCAGGATCACTGTAATTGAATTATTATAAATTATTTCACGGATTAATTATTGTTATGTACACATACAGAATATTATATATTTTAATTAACATATACATGTCAGTAAAATATTCTTATATCTAATAATTGGTGGTATATACATATAATATGTAGTAATTAGTTTTCTGTGTACAAAGATAAATAACAATTTTATATAATAATTATAAAATGACTGATAGCGATCGCGATTATTGTTTATATTGCCGCGATTGCTACTTGTAATAATTTTTTTAATTAGTTGTAGATTAGTTATTGTACATTAGAAATGGAAAATTGTGTAGTTAATATTACGGCTGTTATGTTTATAAAAGATTGCGTATGATTTAATTAAAATGGGAAATAATGATTGCCAGTGATCATGATATGCTTTTTATTGGCCAGGATCACTGTAATTGAATTATTATAAATTATTTCACGGATTAATTATTGTTATGTACACATACAGAATATTATATATTTTAATTAACGTATACATGTCAGTAAAATATTCTTATATCTAATAATTGGTGGTATATACATATAATATGTAGTAATTAGTTTTCTGTGTACAAAGATAAATAACAATTTTATATAATAATTATAAAATGACTGATAGCGATCGCGATTATTGTTTATATTGCCGCGATTGCTACTTGTAATAATTTTTTTAATTAGTTGTAGATTAGTTATTGTACATTAGAAATGGAAAATTGTGTAGTTAATATTACGGCTGTTACGTTTATAAAAGATTGCGTATGATTTAATTAAAATGGAAAATAATGATTGCCAGTGATCGTGATATGCTTTTCATTGGCCAGGATCACTGTAATTAAATTATTATAAATTATTTCACGGATTAATTATTGTTATGTACACATACAAAATATTATATATTTTAATTAACATATACATGTCAGTAAAATATTCTTATATCTAATAATTGGTGGTATATACATATAATATGTAGTAATTAGTTTTCTGTGTACAAAGATAAATAACAATTTTATATAATAATTATAAAATAACTGATAGCAATCGCGATTATTTTTTATATTGCCGCGATTGCTGCTTGTAATAATTTTTTAAATTAGTTGTAGATTAATTATTGTACATTAGAAATGGGAAATTGTGTAGTTAATATCATGGCTGTTATGTTTATAAAAGATTGCGTATGATTTAATTAAAATGCGAAATAATGATTGCCAGTGATCATGATATACTCTTCATTGGCCAGGATCACTGTAATTAAATTATTATAAATTAATTATTGTAGGTTAGAAACGGAAATTACTAGTACCTGTTGTCATACGTTTATAAAATTATTAATATATGAATGAGTTAATTCAGATGTACGATAATAATTGGCAGTAATCGCGATTATTTTCTATATTAGCCGCGATTATTGCTTGTAATTATTGCATGTAGTTGTTAGTTTAGATTAGAAGCGTGAAATTGCCATAATTAATTCCGTGATTACCGCATTTGTAGAAAAGCTACTTATCCGAATTATGATTTTAGAGTCATTAGCTGATTTTAATATTTTAAGGTGTCTAAACGCATGTGTAAAATTTACTGACCGCCTAAAATTTCTCATTTAGTCTCATTTTCGAAGATTTAATATATCAAAAATCTCCAAAAGTGCGAACTTGGACCGGTATTCATAATCGTAAATAATTTTTAATCTTTGATTAATTAATGATTGAAAATTATTTGCGGCTACAAATATCGGCCTAGAGTCACGCAATTATCGTAACGTTACAAACATATAGGATCGTAATTTATTGAATTGCGGCATGCGTATCGTAATCGTATCGTTCTTCATGTGTTGTGTGTTCATTTGTGCGTGCACGGGAGTGTCGTACAGTATCAGTTAAAACGTGCGATCGTAATAAAATGTGTAGTAATCGTTTATATATATATATATATATATATATATATATATATATATATATATATATAACGAGTGAGTAAACATTTTCCAAAAAAGAAAAATGGAGTAAAATTTAGTTGCGACATATTCAACGAGGAAGATTATCTCTCTACGTGCAACGACTGGTGAGTCAATTTATTTAATGTTCTTTCTTTATTAAGTATTGTTGGATCTGATACGTACAATTTGATTGATCTTGGTGAACATTGTGCTTTGGTCAAGTGTTCAAGTTTGGTCAAGTTCTAGTGTTTTAATTTTAATTTAATTTCAAATTTATAGTTGGTTTTTAAATTAATATAATAATTCATCTATGATAAAATTGTTTTCCGACATAAAAATTTTCTTAAGTCATTTTTTCCCTTTTGACTATTATTTGATAGGGATACCACCTGTATACATTATATACAGGTGGTCATGAAAATAGAACCGTGTATATAAAAATTTAGGTACTTATATTAATTTAGTATTTCTTGTATTTTATGTAACATATACAATAAAATAAAAATTTACTTTTAGTGTTTTATGTTTAGAATAAGTAATATGATAAAATTTAGTACAAATTTAAACTAGTATTTTTATTGATGATTGTTGATTTGTTTTTTCAGTGGCTCTATTTTCATGACCACCATAATCTTTAAAAATTATTTAAAAATAATGCGTAAAGTAATTGAATTTTATGTCATATTTAAATTAAATATTGGTTTTAAAATAATTAATGAAATATGAATCTTTCTAGGAACATTTGTTAACATGTGAGCTTGGCAGCAGACGCAGCAGTGGGTGAGTTAATTTTTGTATTTGCACAGTTTGTAAATAGATAAGTAATTATTTATTTACTATGACTTGATAGCAATGCATTGTTACTAAAGTTCAGCATTCAGCGGTCGATATTACGATAATTGCATTGAAATAGCACTCTGTCGGCAGAAATAATGTTGTAATTACATTTCCACTCAATTTTTTTTTAAATTGAAATAATTTATACAAATTAAAATTATATATTGGTTTAAAAATCTACTCTATATGGAGATAGATATTATTATTAAATTCGGCCCGTCCCAATTATCTGATACATAAAACTTTTACGCCTCGTATTATCGGATACTATTTTTGGTACGGTCTGCGTTTCGAATAATCGAGCACCGAGATAACGAGAAATCGATACGACGTGGTATCACTTATTGGTATCACCTTGACAAAATTTACAAATTCCAATCGCAAATTAACTCTTTCAAAGGATTTTTGGAGACAACACAATATTAAACCTTTTTGATTTTAATCTTAGCATACATCTTACATATATATAATAATTGTAATCATATCTCTGCAACTGTAATTATAGCTTTTAAGAATATGCAAAGATTGAAGAAAATGAATTAGAAATGGGTGATCATATAAAACTGTTATTCTGTTGAAAAATGATCTTATCGACAAACTTCTGCTTAATAAGATTTTGTAATGCTTTGATATTGATACGCTGTAAATTTACGGAGCATTCAGACATACTGATATGCGCCCGTACGTATAAATTTTAATTCAAGGAAAAAGGAGTTAATTCAAGCTCGTGAAAAACGCGAATCGTGTGCAGGACAAAGCAATAACGGTAATCCTTTGATCTTTCAATTCCGCTGGCGCCTTATCAGCGGCGAGATGAACCGAGAGAACGGGAAAGAGATGGTGGTCGGATTACTCCAGGGAGACGGTAAGAATATTTCAGTCCGCGATTCCGCGTTGCGGGATACGCGCGTGACGTTAATTCGGCTTTCAACTATTATCCGCGTTACGACTGCACGTCGAAACGAGCTCTGTGACATCGCCGTAATGTCGCCCTGTGCATTTGTAATCTCGGTCTTGCGATCGTAACGCTGGGCGATGTTTATGGGGGTCCGTGTACTTCGAAATTGAAGTATTTGTTACGAGTTGTAGGAGTGATTTCCGTGACGCGATTGGCAATTCTCAAGACGATGCATAAAATTACAGTCGCAATGTATTTGATACATGACTGATAAGGTGAATTAAAACCAGCATATGCTTATGAAGAATAATATGCAAAATGAAAATTAATGCTAATAATATGAAACTTTAAAATGCACGCTGTTATTTATCGCACGTCAATGAGTACGTGTGATACATTATATCAAAGTTTTTATTTTAAATTTATGATAATATTGAATTTGATACAAGGAATATTAACATACATATGAGATTTTAATACTATGAATTTGAAAAGTAATTTATACCATGTGCTAGATATTTATGAATTATTAATTTCTTAATAAAAACTTTTAAGTACAATTTATTTTTAGAATGTTTTTAGTATAATTTAAATCTAACATTTCGTACGTATAAAGTGTACACATAATTTTTATCAAAAGTTTGTCAGGTTGCGGTATTAACTTGTTATATAACTTTTGTTTTTATGAAAAGTGCCACGATGTAAAAATTAAAAATTATTAAAATATTTTATAATTTTTCATACGTTTATATACTCGTGAATTAAAAAAGTTTTTGTAATATAGTCTCTTTCCGACATATATATACGTTATGAGGACTTATATAAATAACGTTTACAAAGGATTTATCTAAAATCCCTTAACGTTCTTAGAAAACTCGTAATTCATTTTATTCGCGTTACCAGTGCTCACTCGAACTCAAAGAACCATCTCGGAGTGTGGTCGGCAAACTAGTCGGACAGTAAGAATCAATGCTCGTAAATTCGGATGGTTTATCGCGGCGAATGGTTGGTCATAATTCACATGGGTTAAGTCGGTGGGTTGGCGTGACGTAACAGGATGTCCTATCATACTGTCGTTTTCCAGGTATATTGAATCAGGAATTTCATGACGAATAATGATAACGAATAAACTTTGATAGAACTGAAATATTAATAATAAATTGTTATGGAATTTATACGTTTCTTAAGAAATCAGAATTCAAGTACTGTAATAAATACTACTTAATTAAATCATCATAATACAAATTATGCAAATTTTAATTAATGAAATGCAAGATCTTTTATTATTTAACAAGCAGACAATTTAATATTATTGCTTGATGGGGTTTCCGTGAAATCTTAATTTATTATAGAATATACTAAAATAGCGAGTTGAAAGTCTCGTCCGATACGTTAGGATCAATGGATAGTACTTGGAAAAGGATCGAGCGCTTAAACGAGCTATCGTGCCTCGAAATTATTTGGTTTAGTTGCTTTTGTTATTCTACGGTAACTATATACAGGCGTTTTAGTAAAGTGAGCGGATAGCCAACATTGTAGCCAAGTCACTGAACGCAGTCGTGTATACCTGCTGCGAATGGTTGGTGTGGCTCCTAGGAGTTAATTCATGCCTCCTGCGCTAGCTGGACCAGCTGGCGCGATAGGTCGCTCTTTGTAACAATTCCGACGTTTTCCAGCAACACCCGGCCGCGGCATAAGGTTAATGGAAATTTCTAAGAGCGAACTATTGGCCCCGTCGAAGCACGGCGGAGCTTTCAATAAATGAACAGCGCCTTTGTGCCTCACGAAGTACCCATTAATATGTCATTATTTCGTTCGCGTAATCGCGTGTTCAATAGTAAATTCGTTTTCGGATTGCTTTTGCGGCCTGAATAGAGATTGCTTTTTATCAGAGTTCTTCCCTGCGAGCTTTTAAGAAAAATTAGTGAAAATTTACTACAGAACACTATATACATCCGATCAATACGAGACTAATGAGCGGGCTGTTAATGTTATCGCTATATATAATTATTGAAAAAAAAAAAAAAAAAAAAATGATTTAATTTTTTTAACAAAAGTTAAAAAAATTTTACAATCAAAAAATTATATTTTATCATTTATTAACAGTTTTAATTAAAAATTGGAGTGAAAATTGAAAAAATACACGTAATATAATTATAGTTTTAAAATTTTTTGGTTGAATATGTATGAGGTACAAAGAAACCAGTTTTTTCGCAACTCTATCATATCCCCTCTTCGGATAGATATTAGGTCTAGAAATAGTTTTGTGCACAACGGATGGGTTCGAACAGTTTCTCAGAAACAGACGAGGCAATTAATAGGAGAATTTGCCAGACGTGAACGCGATCGAAAAAAAAACTTAATTGGAGAAGGATTTTACAGAAGGTAGTATTTGAAAAGATAGTTTCTCCGCCTTTTGCGCAATTAATGCACAAACGTGTGGAATTTGACATGTAAGTAATCATTTCTACATATATCACGAAGAGATAATTATCTGACAAGTTAACTATCCGGAATCGTCTAAATGGATTTTGTAACTAAAATTACGCAACGGTAGACCTATTATTGAATTTTTCGTGTTCTCTCAAAGTAAATGATGGACATAATAACAATTTGAATGCCGGAAACAAATTATACCCTTAAATTATATCGTAGCATTTAATGATGTTAAAAATGGCAAATAATAGGGGAATGTACCAAACGCGAACGTGATGGAAAGAAACTTAAGCGAAGGAGGATTTTACAGAAGATAGTATTTGGGAAGTAGTTTTTCTCCTCCTTTTCTCCGCGCGATTTAATGCTCAAACGCGGGACATTAAGGAACTGACAACCATCTCAGAATTGTTTAAAGACCCAAAGTCTAATTTTGTAACTAAAATCATGCAACGCTATATCTGTTATTGAATCATAGTAAATAATCATTTTTACGTATATGTAAAAGTATTGATTATTAGAAATTAGTTGTCTTCTTTTATTGAAATTAATATTTTATTAATCTACATTTATGAAAATATATATAAAAGTTTCGAGATATACAGATAAATAATACACTAAGAAAAAATTTGTTGAACAATTAAAATATTTAATCCGACATGTATAACTAAATATTGAGTTGGTTTAATTAAGATTTGGTTAAATTTGAATGATTGGTTTGAATAAATTATCCTTTTTTTATCCAATTAAATAACTGCTGAATCAATCCAATGTTTGATTGTATCGGATTAAATATTTTAGTTTTTTAACAAATTTTTTCTCAGTGTATTATTTATCTGTATATCTCGAAACTTTTTATTTGATTAAATGTACTATCTTTTTTAAAATAAGAAATAGAAAAAAAGAGAAAGGGAAGAAAAGAAGGAAAAGGCAGAGAGAAGTATTTTTAATTATTTCGGATAATATATGTAAAATGGTAGAAAGTAATTTTGCGTTTAAAAAATGTAAATTCTGAATATTAAATTCTTCGTAGAAGAATACAGAATATTTTATAATGTTTGAAATAACAGTACGTTACAACATTAATTTTATATCAAGTTAATATTTAATTTAATTAAAATAATAACTTTTAATAAATCTGTCAGAGATTTCCATAGATATTTTACTTTTCTGCTTAAATTGAAACTCTCAAAATCAGCCCTCTGTCGTATCAGAGATTAGTCAGAGCTTAGTAATCCATAAAAATAGCGAGAATCACGTTGAGTAATCCATCATTTTGACGTATCGGACCACATACACGGAACACGACACATTTTGCCTAAAATTAATTTTCTTCGTTTTTGACATAAAGCATATTATTCAGAAAAATATATTGATTTCCGAAAACTAAATTTAATTTCTTTTTTGCTACTTTTCTCTTTGTGTACAAAAATTATATTCAGTCAAGTCGTCTTTGTTTTAATTCTGCTGATCACATTCTCCGATCAGATCTCCCGTGACAGAAATTCTATCAGAAATTATCTAATGTACAGTGGTACGTGGCTGTCGAATTTACCTCAATGCCAGCTGAGAGACGTCTTATCAAACATGCAGGCGACACGGAATTTTCTACCGAACGAAAACGTGTTTCACCGAAACAGAGGGAGAGCTTTCGGGGCGAGAGATTATCGAGTCTCTCACGGAAACGAGACCGTCCGTCGGGGATCGCGAAAATCCCTCGCGCGAGATTTGTCATCCTTTATACGACCGCCGGCGCGCTCGTGTCAAAGGAGTGACGCACACGGAAAGCTTTGTCAGAAATACGGACCCTCCACTTACCTACCTACGTACCCCTACATACGCGCGCGCATATTATCCGCTTGTTTGCATAGGTATATGGCCATAGTCGTCGTTCTGGAGATGGTGGCAATATTTGCGCGGTCCTGACAGGAAGACAATGAGACTCGACCCGACACGCGATATACAACCACCCTCTCCTGATTCTCCCCAATGTCTCTTCTTCTATCTCTGTTTCTCTCTCTCTCTCTTTCTCTATCTTGTCTATTCTCTATCATCCACGATCCACCCTTCAACCTCTGTTGTCCTTCTCGTTGTGTAGTCTCTGCGCTTAGACGTATCTAGTTGAAAAAAAATAGAACTGCGAACGTGTCAGACAGTAATCCTGAATTGTAAATTAATTCCACGACCTTCCGAAATTAATACTTCCCTACTATACGCATGTGTCTATTGATCGTGATGCCCTTTGTATGGTACTTGGTTCAATACTTATTTTAAAGTGATCTTGCCCTTCTCGTAGATACGATGTTAAATAATCAGTAGCAGAAATTATTATTCGTATTAAACATACGTATTTTTGAAAAATAGATACATATAATCAAGTGAATAATTAATTATATTTGATTAATGATTTTTTTATGTAAATTAAAATGCAAGGACATTTACATTTATTTCGTTTATTTTAAATTTGTTATTAAGTAAATTCGTTGTTTACTAGTGCATTTCATAAAATACAGAATTGTTTCTTTATCTTGTTTTGTAAGTTTAAAAAAATTAAATACAATTTATAGATGTGTTAAATATGTTCATATGTACCTACATCACACACAATACATTCTATTTAATTAATATCACGCTAGGTTGCTCTTATATATTCATAAGTGACAATTACATTTTATTATGATTTATCGGATTTATTAAAGCAAATTAATGCTGTTCCATTTAACTCTATTAAATTTGTAATGCCATTTGCATATCGTTTGTTTATTTTCATCAAATAAACGTATCATAAAATAACACTCATTTGCACACGTCATAATCATTAATACGGTTTTATAAAGGATGCGTGTATTTTTGCCCAATTCCCACGACTAATCCAAAACCGTCACTCCTTCCTAATCGCAAAGAATCCTAACAGCCGTGACACAGTCTCGGCGGGACAGGGAGGAGAGGGTAAATCGCAGGAGGAAAAGGTCATCTGTGAAAAATTTTCACCGCAATAGGGTGTAACCTCTAGGGATAAGTAGCTGTCGCTTCCGTTGCCGCGCTTCCGCGTCGCTTCTAGGAAACCCGCAGCTTTCACGGCTTTCGGACAAATTGTGAGGAGAATGATGTATCGGCAAGCGGAGAGACGCAGGGGAGGGAAAACGCTGAAGGACCTCCCGGCGTGTTTCTTCGAGTTTCTTACATCCGCCTGGAGGACTCCTCCTCGGCCCGAGATGTCTGCCCGCACAACCGCCCATTACGTCCATTGTGTTCCTGTAGAAAGTCCTACTTCTTTCCGTAAAGAAGAGCACCATTCCCGAACCGGCTGGCTACAATTACATTTTCACATCCCACGCTTTAGACAAGCAGACCCTTCCAGTGGTCGAAAACACTGTCGGAAAGAAAGATTTCTCGCTGATTGGTGCGGCCGCGTTTTATCTTCACGGGCATCTCTTTTGTGCGGCACCGGGCGAATGGGTCTAAAAGTTTGGCGCGAGTCATCTCGCCGCTGGATTAATTTTAGCTCCGATAAGGACACCGGGCCGCGTTGGAGAGAGGAAGGTGTGAGAGCGGCAGGTAGAAGACTGAGGGATTTGTAGGGTTGGACCATTTCGATCACATAACTTTGACATAGGACTGATAGCGTATTGTTTTTATTTTCTCGCTTTATAGTGTCTCTCTGTCCGTTGATTTTTATAGCTCTTTTATGGCATTGTATTATTTTATTGTGTTGTGTGTTGATGTTCACGTGATGAACCGAATTACTTTTTCTTGTTTTTCATCGTGCATTGTTAATATGTACATTAGCCTGCTTTTCGACGCTTCGATAATAACTAATTGTCAATTATTTTCCATTATAATGTATATAAGCATCATCAACTATTATAATACTCGAAAATTCGCCATTGCGATTCGTATTTCGTAGTAAATGTATTTGCCTCTAATTTTGAAATACATATGGTTAATATATCGACGTGGTATTCGATATTATTCCGAACTGAGATTGATACGGTCGGATTTGACGCTAAACGCGGGATATGAAGATGAGCGTAAAACAACCGTGACGCGACATTAACGTGAAACACATTCCGACATTACGTCTATGACACGCCATCCTTCGAAGTGCACCTTCTCTGGCACGTTAGTTTCCCCATAATTTGAGGCGGCCGACAGGTCGGAATGTTTATACCCCGTGGATACTTTACCCGTCCACCGCTTCGTGGCCTAAGCCCGTGATATATAACGGGCAGAGTTGACTAATCCCTTTCGCCCCTTGCGGTCATGGCGCGGTGTATGGAATATAAGTGGCCCTTCGTCTCCTCCGAGATATATTTCAGAATTATACTGCCGCAATCACTTGCCAGTTACAAGTTCCTTTTTTTCGTTTTTTAATTTCCAACAACTTACATTTTATATGGCAGTTGAATTCTTACGTCCTTTTATTGAGATCCCCGCGCATTACAAATATAAAAGTAAATGATATATTATCAGAGAATCCTCCCGTACGCAGAAGCATCTCTCGCTGTACCTTTCAGCTAAGAACTAAGAATAATGGCGTTTACTAAAATTTAATGTTGGCGCATGAAAAGTTGTAATAAAAGGCAGCCAATCATATTATCGTACAAAGGGTAAGCTTCACATTAATAAAAGAATGTACAAATCAAAGAATTAGCAACAGTAATTATTAATGATTTCAAGTACAAGTAATACCCACGTGAATAAATTATTTCATCTCTTTACAAATAATTAATTTAACGTCTCGTAACTTTTATTAACAATTTTTTATTGACAATTTTTTAGTATTACGCGTTAAATAAAAAATGCAGTAATCGGCTTTCTTCATTTTTTAATTTTTATTTTCTTAATGAAGGAGAAACACACTTTGTTCTTGATTAATTTTCTTCGAACTTGTGATTTGCCAGTCACGTACATTTATAACACGCCCTTTGTTATTTAAAGAGCAGCAAGTATCCACGCGATATAGCGAGCTACGACGATGTCAATTGTGAGGGAACCTTTCTAGAAATTAAACTCGTTGGAAATCTAATTCCGAGTAATCAAGCTTTCGCCACATTTCACTCGTGCTGTAGCTTGACTTCGCTCGCAGTCGCCACCTTTTGCGGAAATGAACGTACGCGCGTAATCTCATAAAAACACAAATGACATAAAGAGATTCTAGTGCGCAAATTCCAGAAATACATTCTACGGCGATTTGAGAAAGTGTGCACGGCGTCGCGCCGGTCGACGGTCTCGTTTCGACAATCGAATTTTATAATTAGCACTGCTGCTTTTTATGAAACGCAGCTATATCTTCCGTTGATTTATGCACGTGATGTGCATAGTATGTATTTTTAATGATTACTGTGCCCTAAAATACGTTAGCTTCACATGTGTCAGAACATAAATTAAGAACTGTTTTTTTCAAGAAGGGTATTTAAAATTCTGGGTAAAAACCTTATCGAGAAAGGATTGAGATGTACTCTTTAATTAATTGGAATACGATCGAGGTTGATATACGAAAACAACTTGAGATTAATTGTAATTAATTAAACACTACACAGTCTTGTGATATAATTATACTAGTTTATTTATAACTGTAGATTTTTATGTAATTAAGGAACCAGGGTGTTTTTACTTTTTTTTATTCCAATTAGCTATTAGGGCCATAAAAGACGAATGATAACAAGTGGCCGAATATCGAAGCATGTTTTATAAAGCCATTATTCGGGCTTAAGTGAATACATAAACAGCGGCTATTCATCAAACTGTCCTTTAGTCTGCCCGTGTCTTGCCCTTGTAAGGTACGACCGACGCGGTTACATGACTAATAAATAAGACGTACGCGAGCTGAACGATTTCAGCCGGCCGCTCGCCGGCGAGCCTTAATATTATGCGATACATGCTACGATATTTCGCTACAAGGGCGCACTTTGCCGAACGCGCTTGTCGTATATAAACGATGCAATTTTGTGGTCGCACATGTTCAACAAAATGAATAAATACGTACTGTCGGGACGAATGTTCTTATACAATCATTTTCGAACGAGTATTACTAAGTATCAAATTCAGAAAATAAGATAGACAGTTGTTCCAAGGAGAGTACCTTGTAGTAGTAAAATCAACAAATTCCATGCAATATTATATACACTATATAATGAATAATTACATTTTGTAAAATTATGATCTGCTGACATATACACAGTTTTAAAAAAATTTACTGCTTAAAAATAATGTTAATAATTAAAATTTACTTGTTTAACGTTTTTGTACGCGGAAAGAATAATTGTTTACTGCAGCATAAAAAAATTTAGTTAAGTACAGATCTGAAAATAATTTTATATTAGGCTATCAGAATAATTATGTAAAACGCCCAAGTACGATAATGTTGCTGCAAACCGTTTTGACATTTTAGCAACCAAATTAAACATCCAATACAATTTTTTAAATGGCTCAACATAATTATTTTCAGATCTGTATTTTAGCAAAACTGTTCTCTCCGTGTTTTATATATAACATTTATGAATAACGTAAAAAAAGAAAGATAAATTTTGACACGCTATACGAGCAAGTTTTTACATCGACCTGCATGACAAATTTTGGACACGAAATTATACGGAAACTAAAAGAAGCTAAAAACAGATAGAATTCCTAGAAAGCGAATCTTAGGAGGCCCAAGTGAGATTGCCCATTCGACCAAAAAGTACGCTGATTGAGGCCACGAAATCAAGTGCGGAGAGACTTAAACGTAAGGTCCCCGACACGCGCAGTAAATCAAAGCCATGTTACGGAATCGTTTCGACTGCGAAACGTTTTCAGATGACGTGGAGATTCCGACGGAATGATCGGAGTAAGAAGGAAGAAGAGAAAGATCAAGATGACTCTCTCGTCTTTTTGGCGAGAAACACTGTCGACGGACGGACGAGGGGTCGGGGTAGATTTCGAGGCACAATAATTTGAACGGCGGTCATATTTCACTAAGGCGGCCGTGAGTTATGGCAGTCATGGCTGACGCAAATGATTTAGGTTTAATAACGACGAGCCGTCCGGCCCAGGTCAGCTGGGCATTGTGAGTGAGACGATGGGGCCCCTTTCTTCTCTTCTCTTCTCTTTCGATGTCCTCCTTTGCTTTCGTGTTTGGGTATGATATCAACAAAAGAAGGGAAAGTTGTGTAAAGGGTATAATAATGGAGAATTTGTCCGACTGCTGTTCTAGTTTGTGAATTTGGAAATGTAAACATTGATACAATCGATGAAAAATTATAGGTATATTATTAAGAAACAGATTATTTTATGTTCATTTCTATTGTTGAAATTATCAAAATATGTCACGCATCGTATTTTTTATGTATATTTTTAAAATTCATGTTATTATTGCATTTGTTATAACACTCTCCACACATTTTTTATATTCCTATTATATTTATTTTTATAACGAGCTATATTTATTTTCTGTGTTGTTTTTATTTGCTTTGCTCTGAGTCGCACGATGTTAGTCTTTTATTGCAGTGTAAATGTCACACAGACGTAATACTCTTTTAAGAGATCTCGCAACGACTGATGATGATGCTGGTAGTACTCGTTCCTTCGAGTAATCAAGAAACAAAAGTGTATAACAGTATTTCAGTGGGAATGATTTTATAAAGGTTATTCGTCGTACAACAAAATAACGGCGCTCTTCTGACCGTATTTCTTTCTTGTGGTAATTTTCTTATACGGCGATTTAAATGATTTTTTGACTGATGTTTAATACAGAAAATGAAAATATAGTTAAAATTTTTAGATTTATATATAAAGTTTACTAATTTTTTAATATTTTTTATTGATATTTTATATCAATTATATATTTTTTGTGACGCAAACTTTTAAAAATATTTATTATCAACGAATGTTCTAATTTATTGTATTTCAAAGGAATTTAAGCTTAAAGTACTCTTTTTATAATAATTATTAAGAGAAATTAATATATATATCAAAAGAAGCATATTAATGTTGTAATTTAATTTCATGATAATTGGTTAATAAATTTTAACCTAAAACATTTTTTAATATATTTTCAGTCTTTGTTTTTTTTTCTATTTTGGAACAGAAGTAGAATCGTAGGCATTCTATATTTGTCTACATTATGTTTTGTATATTTTTGCTAATTATATGCATGAAAATAGATAGGATACTAATGTTTCCTTATTGGAATTATAATGATTTGTCGCGCGACAATTATAAGCAAAATTATGGATGGAAAGTTTTCTACGTCGTTTATCAACGTGTCGAACGTATTTTTTAGTTTTTTTGTTTCTTTTTGTGTTTAAATTGAAGTCGATTTTTTTTAATCAACGTGAAATGTAACGTGAAAACGAGTAAACGGATAGAACACGAAAAAATGTTGGTGACTAACGGAGAATGACGGCATCAAAGCGATATTTATTATCTCCAGAACAAATATTTATTGTTTCTTTGCATTTGATGAAATCAGGTTGAAAAATACTTCTCTATTATCTATGAGTCTTTCGAAACGTAATGGTTTCTTGAAACTTTCAGCATTTAGATATCATATCTCTCATGTCTCGTGCGCGTGTTTTGAGATATACTTTAAATATTAAAAAAAAATATTATACAAAGTTTTGACTATTCTTATAAATGCAAAAGAACCTAAATTCTGAAAAACATTGATACATATTTATATTTAATAGTTTTTTAATATGATTAAAGTATCTCTCAATATTAATGTCATTTTAATTTCATTTCTTAAACTTTTTAAATTTTCTCGTATAATAATATATATTTGTAGAGAGTAATTAAAAACTTTAAATGAATATTTTTTTGTGTATTTTAAGATATTAAGAAAAAGTTTAAAATATGGAAAAAAATTAAGGTTAAATTTGCTTTGATATCTTAGGAAGGATGGGTTGAAAGTTGAATCTGGTGCGGAGAGGTAGATTAAAAAAAAAAGAGTCAGAGTAGCTGCGAATGAAGCGGAATGATTGAGGGACAGTAATGACGGAACTACCTGACGCGTGACGGTTAATTTCCTCCATTGTTAGAGAGCAAGAAGGCCCTTTCCTCGCTGTTTCCGTGCTTACTGACCGGATTGAGACCATATTCTTATACTAGTGCGGATAAAAGAGAGAACTATGAAGCGAAAGAAGAAAGTAGTGTAGCACCTAATACTTAACTTAAAGAAAGCTTACATGTTATTTATGAGAAAAGCCTCTCGTTCATACTGATTACGAGATGTCATGTATTTTGGTTGAGAAATGAAATTTGATCAATGTTTTTGTTTAATTGCATTTATCTAAAGTTAATGTATTTAATATTTATGTCAAGGTTATAAACATTACAAAATTATTTTTTTATCTTTTTTTTTAATTACGTGCAAGATTAAACAAGATAATTTTTTAAAATTTAGATAATCGATATTACATATAATATATTGAAATCAAGGCCAGAAATTTCATAAAATTCTTTTTTTTATAATACACTAATAGCAAATATATTTTATATTTTTACAAAATATTATTGGGAAAAAAATAATCTATAATTTAGATTTCTTTACTTTCTAAATGTAAGATGTAATTTTCTTAAAACAT
Source organism: Solenopsis invicta (assembly GCF_016802725.1). NCBI lineage: Eukaryota > Metazoa > Arthropoda > Insecta > Hymenoptera > Formicidae > Solenopsis > Solenopsis invicta. The sequence goes on from NC_052665.1 coordinate 18,578,552, forward strand.
TTTATTAATTTTACACACACACACACTCATTTTTATATTATTTATTTTCTTAATAAAATGTTTTAAGAAAATTACATCTTACATGTAGAAAATAAGGAAACATAAGATTATAGATTATTTCATTCCCAATAATATTTTGTATTTGTTAGCATATTGTAAATAATTTATAAAAGTTCTGGCCTTGATCTCAATAATAGTTGCTTTAAAAAAAAACAAGTTTTTACACACATCAAGCTTTGAATTTAGTCTAACATCGACCTGTAACAAACAACTGTATCCCCCCAATCTCGGGAGCAATTTATTCTCATTAAATATAAACACTTTTTAGCCGATGTTTTCCATCCCATTCACAACCCGAGCTATCGAGAGAGAGCTTCAAGGGGTCCAGTTGTGAACGGGACTGAACAGCATCCAACACTCACTAATGTCACATTTCGATGTTTGCGCATGTACGTGTGTGCACTAGAGTGTTGTGTTTATGGTCGCAGTGGAATTTCAGTTAGTCCCCTGCGGCAGAATAGAGATAATACAATTCCGGGTCGCGACGATGACGCGTATCTGCTCTATTGGAGCCTGCGACCGCGGCATAAATAAGTGTATCCGTATTCCTAATGTTCAAACCCACTCTCGCCTATGTCCGTCAATGATCCTTTATTTCAGACTGAAATCTCGCAGGTTTGTTATAATTCATGTAAATATGCGGGTCTGAGAATGCGCAGCCGAGCTTTATAGATTATTCACGCGAGAAATTTTTCCATGCTGGAGATAACACGGAAATGGAAAGCGTTGAAAGAAGAGGATAAGATAAACTTAACGTGCACGGTTGCGTCCAAAATAAAAAAATAAAAATAAAAAAACAAAGAACATTGGGAACAAAGAACATTTTTTAATCAACAGTATAAGTATTTCAATTCTGTTAAAAAGGATTATCAATTTTATAACGACAAAAATTTTGTTCCATCAATACAGACTGCGTTACTCAAATTTCAGACTACTGAATATCATAATATTGTAGAATATGACTTTTATCAAATTTTTTTCTACATTTTTAATTCTTCGTTTGCAATATTTTTACTTCCTCTATTTACAACATCAGCTTTTTTTATCCAACCAAAATTATTTTTATTGTTTTAAGCTTTTAAAAATTTTCGAAAACTTTAGGGCTACTTTTCAACAACTTTATTACTTTACCAAATAGTTTTTTAACTCAAATATTAAAATCTTTATTAATAATTGAAATTTGAGAATAAAATTTCATTTAAGGCGAAAAAGATTCAGATTGCTAACGCAGGATTAACGTTCTGACAATGAGTTATGTTCTCTTCCGATGCTCTCTGATGAGTTTCCTAGATTGTAATCGATTCTATTAACACGTATAATCGAGTAGTTGCAACAATTGGCACATGTTGATGTCGTTATTCCGGCATTAATGATGAAAAGCACTTACCGGCACTCACGCGTCTTTGTTCCGAACACGAAGTCAGGAAGTAGCAGTTTCCTAAACGTTAATCGCTTTCGCGCGACTCCGCTGCGCGAATTGTGAAACAATGCCGCCGAAGTTGGAGATCTTCGACTAATCGCCGACGTTCAACTCCCGTACCGTGCGGCGCAATTTTGCGAAGATTAGCGAGCAATCAGTCCCTTTCATGATGGATCCCTCGCTTCGGCCGTTCGATTCAGCCGTCTCCGAAACGGTGCACTTTCTTCTCGAGAACATTCGATTTAATTACCACGAGAAATGGCAGAAAGGTCTATATTCTTTCTCTGTCTCTCTCTTCGTTCGCTAGTGGGCACAGTCCGACCAGTTCCGGGACAAAAACGGCTTATTTCTGGCCCCCCGCTGCTGCGTCACTTCCTACCGGAGGTCGAAACGATTTTCGAGGACACGAACTGGCTACGATAAGGTAGAGATAACCGTAATTCCTGTGAAAAAAAAGCCTTGCGCATCGCGCTGTCACACAAGAAAGATTTAACGACCTCGACGTTATTTTTGTTATTCATGAACGAATGGAATTAATGTGTTAGATTATTTTCTGTAAAAAGATTCTTTGTAGGGGGGAAGGACAGATAATTGTAAATAATTAGATTTTAACGAGTTTATCAGTTTTTTTATTTATTCTAATAGTCTCATAAAAGTAACTTTATTTTAATACTTATTAAGAAATGTAAGTGATTATTGTAATTAATATTAATTTTTTCTATAAAGAAAACGCAACATAAATATTTTATCATTTTAAGAATGATGTGAATAAAAATAATAAGAGATATGTTAATGCGCCGCGGAAATATAATTGTATGTAACAATGATAATAATAATCTCCGATAATTACATTACAAAATTATATCAAAGTTAAATAATCAATATATCGTGTTTAACGTTAAATACTTTATAAAATGCAATCAACATATCACTATTTTTCCTAACTCTTTAATTTTTTTGCACTAATCAGAAGTTGCGTTTTTCTTGCGTCCGCAAGGATTTATTAAAATTGAATGACAATTTAAAGTTCCACTCCTGTCATGAATGGTATAATGAAATGCTTGATCTTTCTCGTTCTGGTGTAGCTTTTTGCAGGTGCGCAACAAGGAAAACCGCGTCTCACATGTCAGATCGGATCCAATTCTATTCATTAAGCGACCGACTAACGGTCCTGACCTTTCAAAGGGTGTTTCTTCAAAGAAAGTAACGATTCCTCGTGCAATAGTAACATCAATGGCAATGGAAGGTACGCGCTCGTTCGTTCTCGTTTCTCTGCTTTTTCGAAACGTAGTTGTTGATAAACGAAGTAATACGTCGTGGAGAACGTGCGAGTCCATCCTTTGTCGTCATTTATCGTATTTATAGACCTTTGCTCTAACTAGAACATTCTTCAAATTTTTATTACGAATTTGAATTATTGTTTGAATTTATTCAGGTAATTAAATTTGAAATAGCCCGACATTTTCATTCGACTTTGATCACTTTGATGAGTCGATGTTTATTGTCATAAGAGCTTTTTTTATTTACAATCTATTATAATTTTTTCAAATCTTTTTACCTTGATCTACATTTATTATTTCTATGAACTTGTTATTATTGATGTCGGATTATTGCTTGCGCGTTAATTCATATAAATTAAATTAAATACAATATAATATAATACAGTATATGGTATGTAATGTTATATACCTTATTACAAAAAAAGACATATGATTATAGCACGCAAGAATATTAAAATTTCAAAATCAACACTATTATGCTCCTTTCTACGAAAAACAACGAGCACGCTTTTTCCGTGAAAACTCCTCATAATTGGCGTGAGAGATACATGTTATATCTGTTGAAATGTCATGTTCGCGTAGCGTGTCAGAAATTATTTGTCGTGCAATTCCACATGGGATGAACTAACATGCGCCATGGATAAGACGGATAAGCGAAATGTTCGTGTCGTTTCGATCGGTGGTGACATTTTTATGCGCTGTATGCAAAAGGCGCGGGTAATCAAAAGCTCGTTAAGACGATTTATAATTTGCCACTGCATTAACCCTTCTCTCCTTGCGCAGTATATGTATAATGGATATGTATATAGTCAATTCTTCTCATTATATGCTCCGATTATTTTTATACAGGATGTTCCAAGAGAAGACATTAATTTCTCTCTGTAATTTTAAATGTATTTTATTCGATTTGTATTAACGTTATCATTTTATAGAGAATGGTCATGCATAAATTATAGGAGATATCACTAACACTTATTAGTGGATATTACTTAATTAGAGCAATAATTTTTTAATTTATTAATTAAATTTTTTTATTTTTTTATTTAATGGAAATTTGAAAAATATTTATTTAAAAAAATGTTTTAATTGCACCAATATATCTTCTTCTAATCTAGCCTACTTTTTTACGTATTATTAGTAATGTATTATTCCATTTCCGAATATCGCGGAAATAATAAATGAATTTTTAGTTGAGGGATTCATTCCTCGTTTATAATCTAGTCGGTATTCCGAAATAAACCTTTACGCGACCTTTCCCAGCTGAAAATCGCTGGAATAATACACTGCCAAGGTCTGGCATATCCCTCCTGGGACATCCTGTATCCTTCGCATGCGGCATATAGGGGTGCGAATGTTTATGCCATGAAGGAGCGAAATACAGCATAGGAGCCGCTGCGGAGGATCGTTGAGGTAATAAGAACGATATATTGCCCGCCACACGTGCACGTGCTACATGGGACTTGAATTATAATAATTGAGAAGGTGAGCATATACGAAACGTCGGCGCCTCTCGCGCGAATTAAGGAGCAAAATGTCGGTTCGCAATCTCACATCGGTCTTCATGAAAGACCGACAATTAACGTAAGATTTAGGCGCGGATTAAATTGTTTGCATCGGTCTTCTATTGAATAGAATCGTTTCGATTAATCGGATCACAGTGATAACATAATAATTAATCGGTGCCGGTATGAAACGGGGCAACACAATTCAGTAAATATCGAACGGACGAGAGAACGAAAGAGCGTGTCTGTTTCCAAAACACGAGGCTTTCCAATCAAATGAAGAGCCATCGGAGGCTTTGTATTTTTTCTCCCGAAGTACTCGTAAATTCCGCTGAAATGTCTGTGGAAATTATTGCACTTCAGCGGCAGCGCGATCACGGTTGGCGAAACGAAATCAATAACCGCACGTTCAGTTTCCGCTTTCGTCGAATGGAGGAGAGGGTTAAACGCTAGTCTAGTGCACGTTTCAATGATTCTGTACGAGTAAATTTACAATGCGAATCGAAATGTTAATTGTGTTCTAACGACCGGCAGCAATACAAGGAGTAATATTTGTCTGCTATTGTGTTCGCATTCTAGATGCGAACTACAGTCATATTGACTTGTGATATTTAAAGCATGAGATTGAATGTAATAATTAAATTGATTTTCTTTCCACACATGTAGTAGCAGTACGCGGACCTTTATGCATTCGATTGAAGTGAATGCGAAAGAAGAAAAAAAAAGACTGTTTTATGTCGGGGAAAGGCGTTTCTTCGGCGAATCGATATGCAGGAAATTCAGGAGCCACGACAAAAAACGGATCGACACGATACGTGCATTAAAAGTCGATGGCTTTTTTTCGCGCGGCCCCTCTGACCCCAATATCGCGATAGATATATGAAATATGACCGGTTGGCGCGATCATCTGGCGGGATCGGCGAACACGTCAAGCGAGAAGTTGCTCGAAAAGTGCACTTCCTGCGAGAATTCCCAAGCACTTTATCGGGATTTGCCGAGCCACGCGGGTGGGTGTCTTCGACCGAATGCTCGCTGGACCAGGACTACGATTCTCTCTATGCGTGCCATAAAAAATGGCTCTCCTTAAATTCGTCGGCGCCTGCTAGGCGAGACCCCGACGAAATTTAGCTAGACGCAATAAACAATGTCGGGAACGGGATCTATGAAGCGTGACTGACTTCCGTGCTGGCTTGCGAAAAAATATAAGAAAAAAAATTGTGAGGCGAATGATACGCGCATTACAATGATATTATTGACTTACATTAGTGGAATATTTCACAGTATAATAGTAATATAAAAAAAGACATTAAAGGAAAAAAAACGAAACTTTCTAAAAGAATTAGTATAAAATGAAAAAGATATAATATAAAAATAACAATACAATTCTCTCTCTTTTCTTCTCTCTTATTTTATCGGCTTTAATTTCGATAGTTCTTTACATTCCTTATGTTTTCGTTCCCACGTCAATTTCTTAAAAATCTTCTCCTGACTTCGGAAAGAGCTTCGAGAGAAAGAGATGTCCGGCGATACATTAGCGCGAAGTGATACACTTGTCAATGCGAAGTGGCAGGGCAAACAGGGTTATTTCTTCTCGGAGAAAGAAGGGTCGGACCGTTGTCTGCGTTCTCGCGTGAGAGGGAGTCGTCACCATGTCTGCGGACCAAGAGGGAATCCCTCTCTATGCGCGAATGATAAAAAATGGACTTGCTTAAATTCAGCGTCAACCCCGAAGAACCCCTTTCCACCTTCTTTTCTCTTTCCTTCTTTCATTCTCTCCCTAGAAGAAGCTTGGCCAACCATTGCGGCGATAAATAATGGCGATGCCCGGCCCCAGCGCGCGTGGGGCGCGCCGGACCAGGAAAGTAATGAGAACTTTGCACCTCCGCCCTGCTGCGTATAATGTCGAATGGTACACGTATCGTCGATTTAATGTACACTCGGGGGAGCGCCGGCGCGCTGGTTTATTATTTATTGCGAGTACATAAATTTAATGAGGATCGTTATCGGGGCGAGCGCGCCTTTAGAGCGCGCTTCGAATACACCGCAGATGGGTTCGCAAAAGTGAAATGCTCGTGAGAAAAGCTCTCGTCGTTCGCGTATGTGCATACGGTGTACTTGTGTATGCGATCGACGTGACGCTGTGCGAACGGGCAGAGAAAAACGTTTCGATTGTCGCAAATTTGAATGCACGTGCGAGCACAAATGTACGACTGCGAATATAGCGCTACGACAATAAGTAGTGACATTTTAGTCGACGCTTTTTACGAGAGTACATACAATTTATTGTCATTTCATTTTATAAATATAACTATGCGTTTTTATTAATTATATATTGAATATATATATATATATGTATATATATATATATATTGTATTTCAAAAAGGCGGGATTGGCAGTCTCATATTACGATATATGCATTGATTGCGATACTCTTTGTATGTTTAAACTTTTCCCACTTTTTTATCTTTATTTAATCCAAGTCTTAAAGAAAAATCTTGTTTTAAAGTTATACAATAATTTTTTTATCCCCTTTTCATGTAACTGATTACAATATTTTTATTACAAAATTGTAATTATAAGAAAACATGACATCACGTTATTTGAAGTGTTTCTTATTGGAGAACGTTTCTCGCCGATTAAACCGCCAGGCGATTAAACTGAAAGCACATGTGATTCATCGTGCTTGCCAGTTGGAAAATGCGAAGAATATGGCATGAATGCGTACGCAATCGGATTTCACTATGTAGTTGCAAAACTTTACAGCGGCGTATTGCCATTAGTCATCGCGGTTACGGCCATTAGTCTGAATTTTAAGTTCCAATAACACGGAGAGAATTCACGGTTCGTATTGTACGTATTAATGCCTCTATCAGATGTTCTTTGCTCGCTTATCTCTGTATGAAGGAGAAATTTGATAACGAATGAAAATGGAAGCGCTTTAAATAACATCTAGTCTATCTGCCTCTTCATTGTTGATATTTCTGCACGGAAAGGACAGTTTTGCTGATACAGATACAATGCAAGTTTAAAAATAATTATGTTGGATTATTTACAGCATTGTATTGTATGTTTAACTAGAATGTTAAAACTGTTTGCAACAACATTATCTTGCTTGAGCGTCGTAATAATTATTTTGATAGCCTAATTGACTCATTAAATTTTTAGATGCTGTTCTAAAAATTTAATTAATCAATACGATCCATATCGTATATAGTATCATTGTTTAAACTTTTACAAGAATTTTTGAGGCATAGATAACGAGCTAGGAATAATTTATTTAGTAATAACATAAATAAAAGAATTTAATTTTATTAATAATTTTAAATGTTTTTTTTAAACACATTTTTCTTGCTATAAAAAAAGAACAGAAACATAATGTATTGGAATAAATTTTACTTTATTCGCATAATCGTTTTTTATCAAAAATTGAAAAGAAGTAACGCTCAATCGCAAATTCGGTTTCAATTCGAGAGCAACTGGTTGCAAGCGTGACGTATTCGATCTTTGTAAAATTGACAGTGGTCCAAGTGCCTTCGCGCTTCGTCCGTTTTTGCAACTCGATCGAAAATCCTTATTTATTCTCGAGCCACTCTTGCACTACTATCCGAAACTTCTTTAAAGGAAGAATGTTTCCCTTTGCGCGACTTCGGCACACCATCCATCGACGCCCTTTAGCACGTTTTTCTGAGAACGTCGTAATCTATCGAGGCGAAAGTTTTTCCGCGCATCGCGTCCCTTTATATACGAGAATCAGCAAAAACACCCCCTCTAACCGAATCCATAATTCATACATTCTCCAGCGCCCTTAAATGCCATTTGGCCCGTCGTGATTTCCAATGGTATCGTTCTATTATACCTTCGTGCGTGAAACCGTGGCCGACGGTAATGGTCATGGCGGTTTCAACGACACAAGCGCTGGTAGTGGTGTTGATGGTGCTGGTGGCTTAATATTTCGGTACGTTCTCCGGTACGCAGTGTTTTATCAACCCTCCGAAAACTAGGCGGCAGATTAAACCCTGTGCGTCAGCAATTTTCCGCCGACAGCGGTAATAAGTCGTCGGTGGCGGGACAATATGATTTCCGCGAGATTATATCAGAAACAATGATGAAGGGTGTGCTCCTCCTGGAAAATTGGTTTGCGTGTTTATGCCGCCATCTCGTAAGCAAGCGTGACTGGCTTCCTTTTTATTCTCGAAAAAAGTAAAGTTTCAGCGTTTCGTTTGTTCGGAATATCTCATCAACCTATCTTGAATCTCTTCACTTTTAGTACTCTTTATGGTTTTTTTAATGTCCAAAATCTAAGAGATTGATTATATGATAAGATAGTAAAGCTATTATTTAGTAATTTATTTACTTTGAATATGAGATATGTTATCGTTCTAAGGTAATTTAATTAATTTTCTTATCTTCGTCTTTGATATTAAAAGGATTTAAAAGATTCTCTTCAGTTAATAGAGTTATTAGTAATCTTAATAAGTAATATTATACACAAGATGTAACTTAATTATCGGGAATTTTTCTGTTCTAAAATAATTTGTAAAACATAAAAACGAATTGTGTTGAATTCTTTTAAATTTTGTAATAAAGAATAAAATGTGTAGCACAAATTATAACTTAATAAATATAAATAATTTGACTATGAAAATATATTTACTATTTTACGTAATTACTGTTGTTATTGCAAAACTATGCGAAAAAGTTTGCTTAGCTATTTACTGGCTTACTTCTCATGTATTGAAAAATTTATTAGGTTTTAACATACGCTATTACTCTGAAGTGACTTATTCTCTGAAGAAAAGGCCAAACGAGTCTTTGTAGCTTTACTTTACGAGACTATTTTATCTCCGGAGGTACAACATGGACGAATTTCTATGAGTTCTCTCAGAATTCCAAGTAGCTTTTCTCGGTTCTGCATCTTAGGTGCGTCACTCTGCTATTTCAGAGATGCAGACGATATTTGGCTTTGCATAAAACCGACCGGCTGCTTGTTGAAGAAAAAACTCCACGATCCGGAGAAATCCGCAATGTCGTTCGAATTTTTCTGCGAGAACTTGGAACGAGAGCCTTACGAGAGGCAAAGGTCGAATTTTCGTGATTTTCTCACTATATTATATCACGCATAAACTCGTCGAGAAAGAGATTGCCTCGCGCAGCCGTGTCAGCTCGTAACTGTTGCTTTTCCACGTGGAGCGGGCCGGGCCTCTTCGTGTACTTTGGCAGTTCGCCGAGCCCGTAAGTTTTCCGCACTGTCAATATTTTGGGCAGGTCCGGCGTTCAGTGAGGAAAAAGAAGGTACCGCCGTCCTTTCCTTCGAGGCAGGTAGAAAATCGCAGGAAATGCTCGATTGCACCCGAGGGACCGAAGTGGCCTACGAAGTGGTCCCGCGTGTGTATTTTTCCCTCGCGTCTAGGCCTTTGTAATCGCGACGATTGTGTTTACTCATCGACCAACGTTGAATATCGCGTCTAAACAGGAGATATCTTATTTCCGAGATGTCTCATTGAAAACGCGTCTCGCCTTGCGTTTCGGTGATAAAATCTTTCGAGACAGTCCTTTCCTCTTCTCTCTCCTCTCTCTCTTTTACATTTATATTCTTGTATACTCACTCACTCACTCACTCACTCTCTCTCTCTCTCTCTCTCTCTCTCTCTCTCTCTCTCTCTCTCTCTCTCACACTCTCGCCAGTTTGCTCGACGCTTTTCGGATTTACAAGTTAAATTCGACGCTAGCAGGTAAACGATTTGGGTGGCACGATGATTATCGCTGTTGACGTCACACTTGAAGAGATATTCTCGAGATCGATAAAGCTGAAGGTGACGCGTTTGGAACTGCGAGTATTGCGTTGTTGTTAATAGCAATTTTATTTGCTAAACGCAATATAAAATATATGATGCTGTGCGAAAAGAAAAATTAAAGAAATTAAAGTATGAACTAGATATGTGTAAACTCATTTATTACACAGAATTAAAAAATTATTAAAATATGTGTACAGTCACAGCGGTTCTTAGAGCCGAATAATAATTTTTAATTGTTACAATCTCCAACTTATTTAAACTGCGCGCCGCATATTTGTCGGACTTGAAACTGACAGTCATAAAGCTGGAATATATAATATTATAATGCTTTAAAAGTATATAAAACTCTATACTATATTATCGGATATTCCACCGAACGCAAAGTCTACATATAGAGATTCAAGTTAACAAAATAATACTCAGGATAAACCGTTTGGTATATCGATCAAAAACGAGTTCTTTCGTGCTCTGTTTCATCCTCTAAGCACGGACAAACAGTAAAATGCAAGTTTGTTTCGTACCCGTTGAAATAATCCGTATCCACAGCATCCATTTTCTCGATGGTTGTGAGTGATGAAAAGATACCGAAATAGGAATCAACGCAAACGCAACCAATCCGGGATTCAAGCTCAGATCCGTGAGATCTACATGTACTTTTTCTTCCTTTGTTTTATTCATAAATTTAGAAAAGAAAAAGTATTACATAAATAAGAAGAAAGAAAATAATATTGATTATCAGAAATGAAATAAAAAAATATTACTGGGAAAGTAAAAAGATGCAAATATATATTTTAGATGTAGATGCATACTCGCATCTAAATGAGATTTAATTCGTATTTAAATGAAGTTTAAAAATTTATTATTTTTGTCAAAAGTTATTTTGTCTCAGATAAATAAGTTACATTATTAAATTTTTCCGATGTTACTTCAATATGTGTAAAAATTAATTAATTGAGATCGGAACATTTAGATTGAAATCATTTTGAGCGGGTTAATCTCATGATTTTTTTTATATTGAAAAAATGAGCAAAACGTTGAACGCGGTACGACAAATCTGGTTAGGGCGCCAGAATGGATAAATCCGTCTCTGGCAAAATAATGCTGTAGTCCTTGTTTGGATAACATACACAGATAGTCAGATAATTCACTTGTCTCGTCGAAAACGAAGTTACGATGGTCGCGTTGCGGCGACGCTAAAATCCGCCAGTCGGCGAAACGCCGAGGCAGACACCGCGACGCGTTGCATAAAGGAAGTATAGCGTGTATTATTTTATCTCCCGGAGGGGACCGTTCTCTTCGTCTACCTCGTTCCACGCGCGCTCCGTGTCTTCTGTATAATTTATTGCGGCAATACCCCTCGTCCGCTTTAATAATTCCGTCGTTCGCGCGCGTTCATTTTGCGCTTAATCCACTATCGCTTTTCTTTTCCCAAGTGTCTCTTTACCTTTCGTGATTGTACGCAACTTTTTTGTCAAATGGAATATTTCCTATCTATTGAACATAATCTGCGGCATATATGACCATGTAACTACACAATTTCCGAAGGTATGCATTGGAGCATTATCTCGAATATAATTAGGATTTTTCTGTACTTTTAATTGTACATACAGATTAATTTTTCTCTTTACAACATTTGAAATTAAAGAAAGCTTGTGTGCTCTGAACTAATTAGTAATATTAAGTTAGCAAAACTATTACACAGTAAGTTTAATCATATATATGATTTATTGTGATTAATCTAAAAAAATTTTATGGATACGTAAGTCCAAATAAATCACTTTTGTTAGCTAAATATGTTAGTCATACAATGACAATAGGCGGTACTGTATAAAGAGAAATAAATGGATGAAAGCTATTCTTTGAGTTAAAATACCTGTCTCTTTCATCGATGCATAAATAATGATTTACCTTTGTAGGTATTTCAGAAGAATAGTTTTCTACATTTTATATCCATTTGTGGTCTTTTAGTATTAATTGTCACTGTATGACTAGCACATTTGGTCGACAAAGCAATTGGATATTTTAAGCGGTATGTGAAAAAGGAGTTCTTTCGATTTTCTGACTTTTCCTAACGTGGAGGCGGTTACGGAATAAATTAGGATATTCCTTGGAGGGTGGATGGGCTCGTCCGCCATCTAGAAACGGGATAGTTTCGAAGAAGGAGTCCGCAGAGGACGAGTTTCTCTACCCCCCGGGGAACGCTCAGAGAACAAAGGTTCTCGCGGTACATTGCCAAACCCGTTCTTTCAATGGAAAAAAAGGAAGAAAAGAGAAGTACATACGCGAGATAATAAATCACCGACCACGTCGGATCTTGAGGGAAATTCGTGGAGTGGAATGTCATCTATTAGGATTAGAGAGCGTCAGGAGCGTTCGACGGTATCCGATATTTGAAGAGCATGCTCAGCACGTTCCGTAAACGAACACGCATCGCGATGTTTGTTATTGGGAAAATTTTCGAGGCAAATGCCCGAAAGATTTAGGCGTTTGCGCACACGTTACGAAAACAATGAAAGAATATATGTGACGGAGAGAGAAAGAGAGAGAGAGAGAGAGAGAGAGAGAGAGAGAGAAAGAGAGAAAAAAAATCGGGGAGAGCTCTCCAAACGAACGATCGAATATTTACTCCGGTCGTCGTCACCTCACTTCTTTCAGCCTTTTACTGTCGCTCGGACAATCCCAAATAGCAACATGAGTGGTTTTATCCTACTGTCGAACCGGATAAATTCAGATTTTCCATTGGGCTTGATTAAATAAGAGGAAATTTAATAAGTCATTCGAGTGCACCGCAAATTGAGAGACACAAAATCTCTCCAGTTTCTGCAATTTAAGCCGAACATTTAAGTGAATTGCTATTATAATAATTAATTAATATAATATGCTAGAGACTTTCTGGTTTATCGTCAAAATAAAAATTACCTTGCGCAATGTGCCACCAATGTTGTTTAGTCACTAGAAATAAAAAATGTTAATTTTATAAAGATATAATTTCTATTATATCACAATATCAAACTTGAAATTGTCTTTACAAAATTAACATTTTGCTATTTATTTTATGTAGCGAATATAGTGTACATAAGTAAACACTTACAAATGCATATATTGCAAATATCCGATACATGATATACATTGACAATAAATGTAATATATTATTGAGAAATAATCCTGTGATCAAAACAAAATTTATACATTTTGGCAAACTTTGAGTACATTATTGGTAGCATCAGAACATTCTATTTTAAGCCATTATAAATCTGGTTGTACTTTTTGCTACAAAGCAGTTACATTTCATCAATGCTTTTTTTTTTTAATGTTAGTATATTTTTTTTTATTAATGTTAGTATATTTTTTTCTACACGCAGCATTATAAATCGCTTCAATTTTATGATACGCACGAATATTTTATTTGTAAATATCGTACGAGTGTCTCGAAAATTTATCCAGGCAATAATGCATATTAATGAATTATTTGGTAGGTGTGAGTGTGTGTGTGTATCCTATGCATAATAAAAAGTATTGGACGTAAAAAATATCACAACAGTTTCAACAAAATTTTGAAGAATTACTTATTAATTAAAAGATAAAGTCAGAAGTTATTAAAATAGATTCATCATAAATTAACACAAGTTAAATAAAATTTTCACAAAGAAAATATCAATTTCCGTTTTATCAAAAAAGTAGATAAAATAAAATATTTGAAACTTAAATCTCTCATATATTATTTAACAAATTATATTAATGGTGGCTAGTTGACAATTTTGTCATCTACTAAAGCAGGTATCATTTATTTATACAATTTAGCGAGCAGAATGATGTTTTCATTGCATAAACGGGCGTTATATGTCTGTACAATTTGCTATTGGCATTGTGTCACTCAATTGAAATCATATTCCAGTAATCGCAAAGTACAATTATAAGATTCATATACCGCATTTTCTTGCAAGGCGCGAAGAATAAGGCAAATAACATGTTTACCTTCGTTCCTTCGAAGCTTTCAAAGCAATTGCTTTTATATCCGCAGAAATATAAATGAGCCTTTATATGTGTTTGTGTTACGGTACACTTAACGGCGTAAATACAATGTATTTGCAAATGCAAACGAGTCGGATTAATATCATCTGAAGCTCGTAGTGATATTCTGGGATTACAAACACACATTCGCGATATTTATGAAGAGGAATATTTAGTGTTTAATGTGCAGTGCTTTGCCAACGATGTTACATCCGCGAATATAGTTAAATGATTCAGTGAAGTTCTTCCTTGTATCGTAAAGTTGTGTTTACTTTTTAACATGAATAACATAAAAAGAATTTATATATTTCTATCAAACGTATTCGCAAATATATGTATCCAGCAAGTAAGAGTAATTAAAGTTTTCCTTTTCTGAAGTTAAATTATTTTTAACTTAATTCTACATGTTATACAGATTCTTTTGACAAGTTACAAAATATTTGTTATTTGATATTGCAAACATGTTTGTATCATAAATTAATTTTGATGGTTAATACTATCGAAAGCTTTCTTCAATTGAATAGCGTTAAACTAGCTTTCAAAAAAATGAAAGAAACAAGAGTTAACATTATGTCTAGACAATTGAAAGTGCTTTCCGTCATTCGTAGAAAGTGTCCAAGCTTTTATCCTGTATGTATTGGATGCCTTCTCCATAGCACCATTCAATTAGTAGTAGAACGTTCTGTCCTCCATTACATTTGTTCCAGCGAGCTGGCGACGGATTAATCTCGCTCGAAAAAGCTTGCCTCCCGCTCGTTCAATCGAAGGTGGATACTGGCGAAAGCCGTCCGTGTCGTTGCATTTCGACAAAGATCCAAACACACAACTCTTTGCCACCCTTCCCTCCCCCTTCCCCCACCTCCTCTCGATTACCGCTGACTAGTCGCACGCGCTTACAACGAGGGCCCGAATGTACCATCGTGTTAACGCGATGCTTCGTCACCCACGGTGCCGAGTTTCGAGTCGAGCCGGTGTTGAAATTTTGTTCGATGAGCGAAGTACACGCCGGTTTAATTTGTAGTACAGTCGAGTGCACGACGCGGATGTGTAGGAAGCTAGGAGACGGGAAGGGCGGTGGGAGGGACGGAAAGGATGGGGTATGGTAGTGAAATTTATTGAAACGCATGCTACACCCCGTGCCTCTCTCGGGACCGGATCCTGTACCGCATAACAGTTTGCCCAATACAGTCGAATTAAGCGCGATGGCGGCGAAGAAACAGTTACCTTGGTCGCAATTCCGTGTAACTATATTTACTCAAGTTTAATCTTGGAATTTACCTTAGATAATTGGATAAGTTTTATATAAAATCGAGGTGTTTCTATATTAAAATTGCATACGCAAATAACAGTTCAATAACATGTGAAAAAATTTGAACATTAGATAATACTACTTTAATATTATTAGAGTTTCGGAAGTTTCTCATGTAAACTATATAAAATGTAAAGCTTCTCGGATTTTTTTTTTTTTTTTTTTAATAATGGAAGATGTAACCGTCAGTGTAAATAACACACATGTTAGTTGAATAGACCAAATCAGGTAAATTGGAATAACGAATGGATCTTTCATTAAAATGCTTTTTCAACAGTGAAGAATGGACGGGCGCAATGTCAGTATCGCGAGAGGGGATAAAATGCACCGTGACGTATGAATAGGTTTCTTCAAAATATGGAAATGAAAAACATTGATGCGCCACCGACGAAGGCAAGAATAAACTAATATCGCTGCGCAATTCCGCATATTTTACAGAGGTGGACCTCCGAAATCGCGTTACGTTGATTCGAGTGATTCGTTTTTAATGGATTTCCCGGGGTTGCAGGTGGTGGCTCGTGGGTGGCTCGCCGGGCGAAATTTATTGAAACGTATGCTATTCTTCACTCGTCCCCGTAGACCACTGCGCTGCGCGTATGGCAGAGCGGTTTATCCGATGAAGTTGAATTGCGCGGATGGTAGACACAAAAGTTTACAACGCAGATAAAAAGAGTTCCCGGATATCGCTCGGACGTGCGCCGTATAGCTTGCGCATATGGTTTCGAGTCTGTACTTCTCTACTCGTTCCCCTCTTTCCTCTACCCTTCTCCCGTTTCTCCTTTTTTTCCTTTTCTGTCTCGCATTGTAACATGAAGCTCCCCGTTTTGCATCCAGTACAAGCACTCAATTCTCTCTTAATGTCTGTTTAACGTTAATGTCTCTTGTGAAATTAGATTTAAAATTTTGAGCACATTATCATCATTAAGCATAGGTTAGCTCTCTAAATTTGTTGATTACTGATTAGCGTTTATAATGAATGAGGCAATGAAGGAAATAATTTTAATAATTGTGTCAGGCTATATTACATTTTTTAACATTTCCTGCTGAGATTTTCGTTTTCATTAAATTTCTGATAGCAGTATAAGTGGAAACTTCTAATTGCAACAATGTTGTAAATATTAATACTGCGGGTTTTTCTAAATAAACCTATTTTTATTTGATGTTTCCGATGAAAGTCTCGTTTCTGCGGTTGTAACGGTAGCAGAACGACGGACAGGGAATTGTTAAATTTATGGAAACACCGCCATGCATTCGCGTATTCCCAAGGGGTACTCGTGGAATTGTTCGCGGTAGCGAAGGGGCACTATATTCGACATAGACTAGTCAGATTCCGCATAAAGGATGACTATAGTACACGTAGTGCATTGCATCAGTATAAACTATCGCTTAATTAATCGCGTGTGTGTGTTTTTTTGCATTAGTTTAACGTCGAACGCGCATTTGTTGAAACAACGTTGTTACTAATTTTTATTTGTGGATTGCTAAATCGGTTTTCAGCTGTACTGCAATATACCGTTCGGTATCGATGCAATTGATTGAAATGTTATTTTCTCGTTCCCCAAGAGAGACTTCATTGCACAGCAGTTTACCAGAGCGAACTGAATTGTGCGTAGCAATGAAGAAAGCTGGATAGCTGCGAAAGAATATGCTGAGGCGATGCTGACTATCAATATTTCGAGATTCCGCGTTCTTAATCGCCCTGTCCTTCTGATTTACCTCGCTCGCAATTGCTCCTGTATTCATCGTAAAATTATTTGCGAATTGGATTTATTCGCAGACTCCCCGAGGGAAACGACAGTAATTTTATTGCACGAAACTGTTGCGATAATTTGCCATTTAATTGTGAGAAGGTTTTATGAACATAATATCGTAGTTTATTATTAGAATTTTTAAGGAATTAATGGAATTATTATACAATTGTATGAATATTGATAAGCTTCTAAAATATGTAACGAGTTTAATTTTTCAATAATTTTCAGTATCATGCGTTATTATTATTGCTCGTTGGTAATCTGTATACATATTAATCCTTGTAATTACAATGTTCAAATCTGACAAAATGAATATTAAACTGCTTATATGGTTACAACAAATGTAACATTGATCAGTTGATGGCTTTTTGTTGAGCGGATACCTTGCCATAGTATATTCAAAATGCAATTAAAATATAATTTGATATTATATTAAAATCTAAATTTCATCAATATTTATTATTTTGAATCATTCATTTTTTTTTTACATAAGCAAGTATTATATTTTTCGCACAAATACGAAAAAAGTCAATTCGTATTATCGCATGTTATTAAGATAAATCGCAAATTATTTTGCTATAAAATTGTAGCCAACAGATGAATAATTAATAAGCAATCTGATAAAATTTATTAATAAACATAATACTTTATCATAATGCGCGATATTAAAATATTTAATATTTACACGTATTAATTTGTATGTAATAAATAATGAAATTACTTTTTTGTGCTTCCAAAGTATGTCGTTTTATATACAAATTTTTCCGCCAATCACATTACGCATTTATGTGTAATACGGCAGATTATACTTCATAAATGAATGATCGCAAACTTATCACAGTACGTAATTTTGAGAGTTAAATCTAAAGACAGCGAGTGCAATATGTTGAATGAGAGAGAACAAACCGATGGGCTTTATCGGGATGCAGTCGTTATTTCTGTTTTACTTGACCCAGATGGTGAATCAAACTACGAGCAAAATTCGATTTAAGAGTATTCTTAGATAGATTCTCTGAATTACAATCGATTGCTTATGAAAAAACACAATTGATTTTATTCCTCTTCTTTTATCCGATCTGGTACAACGGAAAACACTTGTACGTGTGAATCAATTTAAATTGCCGGCGCGTTACATCACTGCAACACTTGGCGAGATCGCAGTGTCAAAACGGGCGCATTAAAAAATTACGAAAAATATGTTTTTGCTCGTTACACGTTGCCACGCACTTCTGTAATTGATTTTCGAAGCTGAAACGGATAAATGATACTCGAATTCATTAAAACGCGCAACATTTGCACCGCGGTCTCGATTGCTGCCGATTGCAGAGATTGTTACGAATTGTTTGCTGACGCACACACAACGCTATTTGACGCTTATTTTAAAGATTGAAAAATAGTTTGGATACTGTGCGTACGAGTGTATCTCTAACCATATAACAGGATCTATTGTGTGCTCTTGAAAATGATGAAAGCAATTATTTATTATTATTTATTTGATTTATAGCCATTTTTAATTTTTGTTTAAAGAGCAAAGAATACATGCAAAAAGAGTAACGTCAATAAAAGTGATGTTACTGACAGAAAAGGGAAGGGAGAAAACAAAAAAAATTATTAAAATTTTTTAGACGAGATATTTCAGGCAACAAGCGTTTAATGTATTATATAAGAAGCATATAATTTTAAGAAATAAATATTAAAACATTTTTAACAAACATTCTATTATTTATTTGTTTTCTCACACTACAATCCTAAAACATTATTGAATATAACTGTTTTTGCCATACAACAACTGCACGTAGCTTGAAAATGATACGTTCAAATACAGGTTTATATATTTCTTTTTCATTATTTCAATGAATATAAATACAATCTTTATCTAACCGTCATACAATCGCAATGATACTATGCATTTCGCACACGTCGCACATATCTGGTCGACAAAAATTCCGCATGCGTGTGGACATTTAATTCGTCGAGCGACGCGTGTTTCGTTGGAAAAATTTATTTTTATTAATTTTAGTCCATTTACATTTTTGAAGTCGAATCGCGCGTATGCGAGTGGTGGCCGTCCGCGATAATCGAATCCCTCGAGCCGCATACTATTAGCCCCGGCATTTTTATCGAATTATATATAGTGCGTGAATTAACTCG
Source organism: Solenopsis invicta (assembly GCF_016802725.1). Taxonomy (NCBI): domain Eukaryota; kingdom Metazoa; phylum Arthropoda; class Insecta; order Hymenoptera; family Formicidae; genus Solenopsis; species Solenopsis invicta. Next base: position 18,597,832 of record NC_052665.1, read on the forward strand.
ATCGCTAATGGGCTGCTAGAGAAGCGATAATGTAGCGGTGAATTAAGGTTAATTAAAGTTCTTGTTCATTCTCTACTGTAATAGACAACACCATGTGCGATTTTGAACTTGCAACAGACATCATAATACTTATTAAATGAATTTTTTCTTAAAGTGCGGTTCATTAATGCGAGTCAGTTACTTTACATCTATAATATTCTTTCTTATATAAATTCTGTGTTTCTCAATTGATTACTAATACATTGGTACATAAAAATGCATACAAACTGAGTGTTATTTTCAGTAATATTCTAGCAAACAGAATTAAATTACACGGGTTAGTAATGGGATTGGGAATTACGTTAAAAATGTGCTCATATTACAGCCATAATTTTACAAAAATATTCGATGATTCACTATTACGCATTTTATCCCATTTCTAAATTAACGAAATCATGTTCCAATTAAAAATATTTTTAAATGTGTGTGAAAAAAGTTTCATCTTTCTTTATCAATTTTTAATTTTTTAAATGACTTTTATAAATCAATTGATATACAACAATAAAAAGTGTATTCATTTTTTAATTTTAATGAAACGGTAATACGTCTTCTTTTTTCCTAATTCTTATGTCAAGATTCTTGAGATTTTGAGGGAAGCGTAAAGAACTTTTATGTTTGTGCGCTCCAGTTTGACTGAAACTGAAAATTTCGAGACATACAGAAATCTGACGGATCTTCGAGTGCGTTTTGATCGATGTCGCTTGCAAATGGCTGCCGTTTCGCGATGCGACCCATTCCGTTTACCATCGTATCGAATGAAAAACGACGTGAGTCCTGATCGACTCCACAGCTCGCTGCATCACGAACATATTTCACGAGGGTGACTTTATAACGCCGCTTTTCCATTCTTCACGATATTTCTTTCCGCCTAATGTTCTTTTCTCACTCGTAGAATTTGAAGGTCATTTAACTAGAGGGGGGGACTCACACTCTGTTTAAAACCATGGTTTTAATCGGAGGGTTGAACAAAGCATGTGTACCAACGTTGCCAACTGTAATTACAGTACCTGTATTACTATAAATTTCATGTGCTACCTACTTTCCTATACGGGTGGGAATAGGAATAATACTTGAAAGTTAATCGTGATTCAACAAATTAATGTCCCTTTTTATAAAACATTTTCGTAATTTGTCATTGCAGCAGTTATCGACTTCCTGATTTCTAGAATTAATTTCTATTTTGTTTTTTAATGTGCAGATATTAATTATTAATTTTTATTTTTGATTTTTATATCTATAAAGTTTTGAAGATGTTTTCTTTGGAGAACGTGCCAATTCTGTAATATTCCTATATATTCTCGTTGCACTAGAATTTCGTTTGCAAAAGTTGGCAAGGTTGAGTCTTTACATAAGATCATACAAACTCACGGGAGCGAGAGAGAAAAAGAAATAGGGTGTTGCAGAGTTTTTAGATGTAACACTGGGCTTAAGTCCAACCGCCTCCCCTCGGCTTGTAACTCGGCCCCAGGCATCAATGAAAGAAGGCTACATAGAGAATGAATCCACGTGGATACACCGCGACGACGATTACGAAACGCGGTAGGGTGGAGCTGCACCGGAATTCGCTACGGAGTGAGTCGCTTCAGCGAGCGACGCGAATCGCTCCAATAAATTATCGTCGCTAAAACGGTGCTCGGGATTTGCAATTATTTAAATGTACTGGATAACTACGACAAGACTGAGTCGCGCAGGAAAGGTTTTGGAAAGAAAGGGAGAGAGGGGTGACCGGACAGGGGTTGACGAACCGCTATATAGTCGGGTGTACAGGCAAAAGGATTTTGAAAATTAATTCGAGAGGAAATTGCACCTTCAGGGGATGATTGTGTTACTGTCGCTTAGCAATGACAATAATTAACTGAATATCTTTTCTCATCTATATTATAATCATAATTGTGATGTAGAAGGAAAAGATACAATTAAATATAATTATGAATTGTTTTTTATATTAATTTTATTTAATTATAACGATTTTCAAGAGAGAAGATTTGGATTTAGAAAATAATTGCATTAACATTAAAAATTACAGATGAGATTAAAGAACAAAATTGTAATTCTTGGTCTGTATTTTAATTAAATTGGAATTTTAATTAAATTGGCTAATCAAGTTTGTTAAAGCAAAATGAATTCTATTCTAACCAAGAAACTATGATGGTGTTAAATAATGTACTTAATTCATTATTTAAACTAAATTATTTTTTTCTTAAGAAGAACTTCTTTCAATATAAGTAGATATCACACGAATTAAACATTGAAATTTTTATTCCTTATTTTTATTTACGCATTACGCATTACGATTTCCAAAAAAAAACATATTTACATTTGTCATCTTATAAAACTATATACATGTATATATTATTAAAACTATATAAATATATATGTACAAAGCTCTTTACACGATATATCTTTCTTTAAAGACAGAATTTTGAAAACGTATTTTTTATTTATAATAAATAAATATTATATCTATATGTATGTATGATCTGTAGATTTATACAAAGTTTAATTATAAATTTAGTAAAATTGCATTTTCATGTTACCTTCGTCTGTTGACTTTTGTTTGATTAAATAGTACGTTTAACGCTGCTGCAACTTTCGTTGTCGTTTGAGCGTAAAGCCTGAGAATATTAAGCGACTTGACGTGTTCGATCAGTGAGCCGCGGCGCAAAGCGCCCTTCGACGTTCCCAAGCAGGAGTTAAAGTTACTTAAATGTACCGGATAACGGCGGTGGATCCATACCGGGCAAGGGACGGGATTGAGGGCGAGTCGAGAGACCGGAGGGTTCAACAAAGCACTAAAAGGTTTCGAACTTCGTCGAAGAGGAAAACGCCGAATCTCGCTCGCAGTTTTGGGCGCGAGCGTTGTGCGAAGGCTTTTACTTCGTCGAGTACTATTAAATTACTCCGGCGAAGATCGGTACTTTAGACAGCTGTCGCGAAAGGAATCGGAAGCCCGTTGTTCGCTGTTGAAATGTAAGAAACGATTTTACAAAGACCCGCTAAAAGCTATCTCTCAATTTTGTTAGTGTTTAAACTGTTAATTGTATTTTAGATGTGTTAAGCAAAATCCGATTGTTCTTTTTTAAATAATTTTGACAACAGAGCAAAAGAAAAGGTGATAATTTTTAAATTAAAATTTTAAACGTCTCTGAAAATATCGCAATCAAACTGAAACGGAAGTTGCAGCAACGTTAAATGTACTGTTTAAGCGTACAAAAGTCAACAGATAAAGGCTATATAAAAATCGTAAAATGTAATTTTACTCAATTTTTTATTAAGTTTTGTACAGATATAATATTTATGTATCATAAATAAAAAATACATTTTTAAAATATCATCTAAGCTATCAAATGTTTTATATTTTGAATCAGTCGTAAAGTAAATTTTTTATTAGTTGTAGAGTTAATGCAAGACAAAATTTCAAGATATTTCAGAAAAAAATCTAACTTTGCTAAAACAATGTACCTAATATTTATTATTCTGTGAAGCAGTTTTAAGGAATATTATTATATTATATATTTAATTAATATTACTATGTACTTAATATATTATTAGATACTGCGGTTGAAAGATAAATCTATATATTGATTTGAATGATTTTATAACTATTTGCACGAATAACCATATTTGCATGCAATTTTATAAGCAATCTGATAAAATCATAGTTGAAGTTTGTCATTATTCTTGATTATTTATCAGAAATTCAGTCGATACAGAACTTCAATATATTATTTCCGTCATATAAAATGGCGGGATTATTGAAATCGGATTAAAATAATGATTGATGTCAAAATTCGAGATATTGCGAATTCAATCGAATCTTCGATGTACAATGCAAAAACAATTCCACGATTAGATGAACATTGCGTATAAATCATTTGAAATAGAATAAGCGGATGGATTTGTGTAGATAGCTTGTGTTTTTGTATTCTGAAGATAAATTATCGTAAGAAATAGATGCAAATGATTGTGCTGATTTTTAACATTTTAGCAATATTTTGTGTTGATAATCTTAACAAATTGATATTATAACATTACGTAATGTATACCGCTTTTACAACTATTTCTCATAAGTTTTAAGGGGCAATAATTTTTTATAGATGTTCTTTGCAAATAACTGGACTTTTTATTTATTGTAAATAATTGGGACTCGTGTATGCATCAACCCTAAACATTGTACGCGGTTAGGCAAAGTGCACAATTGTGTCCCACAAGAAATGATTTATCGTTATCAAATTGGGGGATCGAATTTATGCTGAATACACTCATATATATGCATATCTATTTACGTTTGCATGTCCCCTTCTTCTTTGGCAGTATTTCAATTTCAAATCAGTTTTCGCTCGAGGAATTTCCGATGAAAATTAGTTGGCAAATGTTGTACTACTATAATGGGTTTCTAAATAACAGCCCGTCTCGGTCGCCAATCTAATTACAACTCTTGATCTGAAATTGCAGCCATGTTGAATTATGATGTCAGAAGCAATAAATTACAAATGTAATCCTTTCTTTTCTTCTCAGTATGCGTTGAAATAAATGAGTTTCTTTGCATACCATTATTTGATACGTATATATATATATATATGATAGATTCGTATTCCATTTTATTCATAAATAGCAGTATAATTTCAAAGATTCCTTATAACTGTCATTAAAAATTAAAAATCACAATAGTTCATCATATTTCCAAGTTTATAATTAGTTCATACAATGGAAATCCCAATTTAAACTCTTCTTGGGAAAATGTCTTCGAATTTCTCAAAGGGAAACACAGCTATTTCTGTCTCGTATTCCGGGATGTCTCGTACATAGATTCGCGTCTTGGTACGTTGCATAAAAGGGAGCGAATATAAGATTACGTAACTCGTGTCACGAGGGAAATAAACGTCTCCGTGGAACCGCTGTTCGCCGCTTCGGAAGAAGAGCGATAATTTGAAATGCAGTTTATCCGAATCGCCTCCAGTCCGCTCCAAGCTACTAACTGGTGGCAATAAGCCCTTTCCAGCTTGTACGTACAATACAAACCACCCTTGAGCACGACGGCATTTACGTTCTTTATACGTCTTTTATAACAGTTTTCCTCTTTTTACCGCTCGTACGCGTTTTTCAAGGTGAGAAATGGTCGTAAAATCGGTATACGACTGGCGCTCGCTGGCTGGAATTATACGTCCCCTTCGCTTTGGTTTTCAAACTTGATCGCAGTATGCCGTCACTGCCATGTTTTCGATCGTAAATGGTCGCGTGCCAAAGTCGCCATAAAGTTTGTAACATGGAAAACACCCAAGTAAACAGAATATTTTGCTCGGAAACGCGTTTTATTGTTTTATGAAGATATGAAATTACGTATACAGATAAGGATGTAATAATTTAAAGATTAACAAGAGTGTGTTGATATATGTATTTCTGTAAATAATGTTAGGGTTTTTCTTTCTCTTCTAAATAGATAAATTTTTAAAATATTTGTATTGAATAATATAATGGAATAAAATTATTTTTTTATACGCTATAGTAAAACCACAAAATTAGGTGGAATATGCAGATGATGTCTTAACGCACGAAAGCGTCTGCTAATTAGCGGTGTTCCCTTATGTTAATTAGAAAACTCAGAATAAAGCTTCTCTGTTACCGCTACACACGCAACTAACATAAAATAAAACTACGTTTATTATCATTTAATTTTAGTAATAATGTCTCAACAAATATTTTGCTTCTCTTACTCATTAAAATCGAAGCTTTATCCTGATTATTATAATTATATCGAATATGATTATTTAAAAGATATAAATTTCCGAGCGTATGCGACCGGGGATATATTAATTATGTTAGAAATATCAAGTTTTCCATATATATATATATAAATGTTCGTGACACAAAACGGTGATCGCATTTTATCTTGAATGCTCCATGAGAGGACAACTATTAATTTAATATACAGATCGTATATGTAGCATAACATACATAATAGAATTTATATATAGATTTATACGTTCCAAGTATAACTACATATATAAATTTTTAATATTTTGAATATATGTATAAACTCGGGTATCTATAAGCAAACCTACCAATTTAATCAAAAGTATAATATGTATAAAAAATAGATTATTTTTCTAACAGTCTTCGTTTTTTTAGTTTTAAATGCTCGAACAATATTTTTATATCAATGTCTTTATAAATTAATGCAATATACCTATTTATGAATATTAGAATATCATAATTTCCATAAATTGAACTTTCAATATATTGTAACGTTCTAAAACCAACAAAATTAATAGACATTAATTATCTATGTTAATTCTATAAATCTATTCTTTGTCTAAATTAATTAAACTGTTTATTTTATGATTTAATTTTATAATAATAAGTAGATTTTAAATAGAATAAAATTATTTAGGTTACTTTATTATATGTCGAGATTTAGATGAGGCATTAAATCTCGTAAAGTTTGCTTTATTTAATAAATTACGTTATCTCGCTTTCGAAGAGAACGTTCTGATTTTCGTCGAGACACGTCGTGTAATCAATCGCCGCGAATAGATGAATCTGCGGACAGTTTATAAATTAGTCCTTCGTACATGCCAATAGAAATGCGAAATGGAAGCAGGGAAGTCCGTGCGATAGTACTTGGAATTAGGAACGAAGCACAGCACACGATCCTCGAGAAGCATTTCAACCCTCCCAAGAGAATGTTCCGAGCAGCTCCTTCTGGGGATGTTTTCGATCTCTTAACTGATTCTGTTCCATGAACCGACATATTGTTGTCGTAAATGGCATTCAATGCAATTTCCTCGGATAAAAATTATCCATATCTGCTGCATATCGTAAATCGAAACTTTTATTTTATTCCAGAAAAATAAGGTACTTGGAAGGGAAAAGTAGAGAAAGAGGAAAAGTGCATTGGTAGTAATATCTGGTTTACGTAAAGTCAATACGTCGATAAGTCAAGTGTATAGTGTTTTCGCCTCATTTTTTATGAGCATGCACTTTAGCAACCTTTCAGCTTCTTCTTATATTTAATGCGAATCTTCCTTTTCATGATTTCATGAAAAATAGAACTCTTAATTCTGTACCGAAGATAGAAATAACGTTTTCAGATGATATCCGTTCTTATCACTTGACAATTATTTTTACTTTCTTGACATAAAATGTTTCGAAATAAAAATTGTTTTTAAGAGCATAATAGTTATATGAAAAGAATAGATTAATTTTTATTAACATACGTAACTTTCATGACACAGCAACGTCATTTACGTGTCTCCAAGCGCAGTCATCAAATATCGTTTCACATGAAAGTGACTAAAAGGAATGCACGCTTCACGGATAGATAACATTCACTTCATTCCGCCTCCTCCGAGACGCGGAATGACATTGGCCGTTCTCGTTCCAAGTTTATTGAGCCTCGGAATTCCCTACGATCGTAACCCGGCACGAGTCTAACGCCTCGACGTGGCGCCCGCGCTTTCCCTCGTGTGGCTCTTGTCCACCTCATAATTCACTGTCAGTGCATAAACTGGAACCCGCGGCAATCACATCGCGAGCCTTTCTGTCCGTATAGGTCGCGGAGATTTCCGGTTTCTTATCCCACGCGCTCTTGTGTGCACACATCGCTGTAACACCGGGTGGTAACCAGAACCGTGTTTTGTGCGCGTGCGATATTTTACCTGCCTATGACATGGCCGAGGAAGAAGACGCGACGGTTACATGAGCGGGAGGACGAGAAGGGTTTCGCGGGGGTCAAGGGGAGGGGTAGAGGGAGGGGTGAGCACGTCATACAAATGGGTTGTCATTCATTTTCGCTGGCTTCCCCTGATTCTGATTCATGCCTCCCGCCGTTTCCTATTACTCACGTAGAGGAGGCGACCGTCGTATGAACAAAAGCTCGACTCGCTTGACGACCTTATCGTTTTAATTTCTTACGGCGTGTCATTCTTCATCAAATTGTCTTATTTCCGTGTTTGGCCGACCCGCTTTTCTTTAATAAAAAAAGAAAAATTTCAGGACGAGATGTATGATAGATGTACATTTTATATTTTTGTGTGACACTTGATTTAAATTCTAATACGGATACAATGAAAAAATATCTCTTGAGTGTTACATTAGACTGTCAGATTTAAATATCATACAATATAATCTTACAGTTCACTCCTGTGATTATCATTATAGAAGTAAAACTGACTTATACAGAAGTGGAACTAACGTAACATTTTTTTAGATAAACTTATGATTGGAAAAAATTTTTTTTAATTTTGTTTTTATGAGAAAAAGTTTAGTATTCAGAGAACAAACTTTTTTATTTACGTTTAAAAAATACATGTGATAAGTCTTCAATTACGAATTTATCTCCCTTGAATTTGTTGTCTAGCTTGCTTAATGAGAGTCGATATATTATCGATAAAGCTTTCGCAGTGAATACTCTTTAATGTAAATAATTTAGTGAATTTACTGATGAGAGCCATAATTTCCTCACGCTACTTAAATATCAAAAATTTCACGATGTTTTAATTGGAGACTTGCACGGCTCTAAATATATCCGAGGCGAATTTATCCGCGCATCAATTACGATTTAAATAGCGCTCGCAAAAGAGATCGCACATATAGTGCTTTGTGCAAATATATTCATACTTTACTGCGATAATTTGCGTTTTTTTTTTCATATGAACGTTTATTCTGGGATAGCACAAAATATAATGAGTTTACTTTTTCCTATGCTTTACCGCACATGCTTATTACTCGCGTGGATGTATGTACGCGTTGTACTTATCATACGGTATTAACGAAAGGATTACGCAATCGTTGCGAAAGTTTTTTTATTGATCGCGTCAAGCGAATCTTTGTGGCCAGTAAAGTTCTGTATAATTCATTGTTAGTTAAGAATAAGTTTCGCGTTCACGTAGAACCGCGGGCGAATTTGCGTTTGTCAGAGATGCTTCTCGGGAAGTTTCGCGTCGCTGCAACTGAAGCTAGAAGTTTTATGCGGGCGTATTTATAAGGCTGTCTGTGTAAAGACCTTCGTCGTCTTACAACGATATATTCGTAAACATAAATAATGGTTAATGCATTTGTAGTACTTTTGCCTCAGAAAAATTATTTTCATCGAATTATGAAAGAATTTCAGAGATTTGGTTCAAATTTCACTCATTTATCGCGGAATTTTTCAATTCCATTTTCTATAACTGTGTGTGAGCACGTGTGTATATTTCCTTAAAGTGTTTAAATACTTTAATATAGACTTTTACTTTAGATTTTGGTTATTTAACTTTGTTTCTATCTATGCGTTTTCTCTCTTATTTCCGGCATGCGAAATAATTTTTTTGACGTTATCTTGCGTTAGATGTGATCAATTTTTCACGGTTTCTTAGATAAAATCAAATAGAGGTTCAACCACGTTCGATCCAGATTGATTTGTGGCTCCCTTCGAGCTTTCGAAACGCTAGATACCATCATAATATTTCACAAGCACCTATACTGGAGCATTAATTCCGAGGATAATTTGATTCATTGGGATCGAAAGCTTAGTCGTGGACTTGATCCTTCCATATATCGCATCGAGATTACGCTCAACAAGGATTCGTTAGACAGACCGTGGTCCCTCTAGTAATGGTTGGGCGTCTGAAATTCGTCACGCTGATTAACCTCTTGGATGGGGGAAATAATTTTCTTTTCGTACACGCGTGTGTCAAAAATGACGCATTTGGTGATTCTACTATAAGCGCCAATGCAAGCACTGGAAAAAATATCGCACAAAATAGGCACACTTTTCTAAACGTAAGGAAAATTTAAATTCTAAGAGAAATATTTTAATTTGACGACATATATTATAAAACAGATTAATTGTTTGTAATTAAAGAATTTAATTACTTGTAATTAATTAAAGAATTTAAAATAGATAATACGTGTTCTAAAAATATCAAATATGTAAAAATTTTTTTTTTATTGAGATTTTAATTAAACATTATAATTTTTTTTAAACTTTTTGAAAGTAAATTTATAAATTGTGTTAAAAAGAATAGTGAATGTTAATTTTGCATTTCTTTATTTACTGCATTATGTATTTTTATTTGTATTATCCTTCACATACATATTTTAACATCGCAGTGAATTATTTTATAATTCAGTGATCAAAAGTTTAATTTTTTATAATTGTTTTCAGCCGTTAAGTTTGTTCAATTCTAGATGTGTAATTGTGTTAATTATCGGATATACAGTTTTGAATGCTAATTGTTAAAATTACGAACGCCGTTATAATTCTGGACGTTTTCAACAGTATGTTCCAAACCAAAGATACTTAACGTTGTTATGAATCACGATTAATTTAAGATAAGCTTGATGCTTTTCGACTCCTACGACCGCCGGTTCTCTATATAATACCTCTGATGGATTAGTGCATTTTAAATTTACAGTTCACTCATCATTCAGCGCTATCATACGCGATCCAAAACCTCTGACGCACCTCTGACGCAGTTAATTCGCCCGCCTGGGTTCTAGCCGCTTTCCGATAAAAATTTCAAATCCTCTCAAGAGTAATTCACCTATGCACGACTGAGTGACCTTTAAGAGAGATTAATTCCGCTATATTGCTACTCCGCGAATCGCGTAAACTTGCGTTGTATTAAGCGCCTCGCCGGATATGCGAGACGACTTCTATTAATTTGTGATCATGTTAAGCACGATGCAACTGCATAATTTCACGAATTTTCAGATGGATTAACCCTTTGCACTTGAATATCCTCTGTGCAAAGACGAGATTATACACATGATTTGATCTTGCCTGCTAATCTAATTATAGTAAATTCTTTTTATGATACCCATACCTTCAGTTACTAAGAGATTGTGAAACGAGTTAATCCCTTTAATGGATCTAGCGTCTATTTACAGAAAAGAAAAATCTGAATTTTTATGAACTGTTTCCATTGATAAATAATATAAGAACTCTTAAGAAAGTATTTCAATAAACTGTTTACTATGTAATGTCTTCAGTCTGATACATCTAATTAGTTTATTGAAACACTTTTCCTTAAGTAAAAGGCTTTGAGAATAATATTATTTACTAAGGAGGATCTAAATTAGGATTGAAATGTATGCGCATTTAAATTATATATATATATATATATATATATATATATATATATATATATATATGTATTAATTAGTGTAATACACACTCAATAAATTAAGCAAAAATAACACCATTGACTCAGACAGGTAATCTTTCCATTAAATCTGTTAGGATAAATGTAACAACAAATTTTTTAATCTTGTTTACTATTTTGTTCAAATTTTAATTTTTAACATGTCATATACTTTGATAGTTAAATTAAATTTCAGTTGCAGATTCACCTAAAATTGATGCAAAAAAGTTATTATTTATTTACATTTGACTTAAATAATCAGAAATTGTCTCTATCGACATCTTGTTTTTAAAATATAATATTTCTTTTACTTTTTATTAGTGTCGTGATTCGATGTTTCTAGAATATCCTATAGAGACTTATTGATTACTTAAATCTTAAAAATAGATCCATCGATTATTCTCTTTGACTTGACTTGACGAAATAGTATAGTGATATTCGCCGTCATCGCCGTCGTCGACAACGACGACAACGCTGTCGCGGCCGTCGCCGTTGGCGTGCCATTTATCGGTTGACCCACTCATCCTCACGATAGAATCCGGCGCACGAGTCCGATTTCCCCTGTAACCCCCGGTTTATTGGCGGCGACCCGATCATCCCTTTGTGAACCGGCCATTGTGAACCACTGGGCCACGTAAACGAAATTGCCGAGGGGCGACGGAGGGATTGAATACAAAAGCGAGTATAGTGTCTGGGCGTGACTGCCCGCCGACGATTCGCCACGACCTCGTCCGTTTTCACGCTACAATTGTCGAAAAGCTGACCCCCTTCGATCGGCGTTGCGTGATTATTTTTTCTTTCCTTCGGTGCGACGGCTCCCTTTTTATCATATGACATTAACATATCGCACCGCATCCCGAGCAATCTCAGATGATTAAGTTGAAAGCTGATGGTGTATGATTTAAAGCTGATTTCTTAGCTTTTTTTGTATTATAATGTGATTTATATGATTTTGTGCAGTCCGTATTTATTTTAATCAGAAAATTCTTTTTTGTTCAACTGTTTTCAAACTTTGCTGTAGTATCTGATGATTATGTTCATTTTGTTTATCTTGCCATCTTATATAACGCTTTAATTCTCTGTAATAATCTTGAAAATTAATTAGATTAATTAAGAAATTAATTAGGACAATCCTGATATCATAATATCCAGACTACAGTTTCCAAATTATATCAGAGTTGAGTACTTAATATTAATAGTACTAAGTTTATATATTTAAGATCATTAATACCTAAATTAATATATTTGTTTAATTGCGTGCAATGCGTTATTTGTTATTTTTATAATATAAGTAATATTTAAAAAATTTGACTTTATGTCTAAGTTTATTTTTTAATCTTTTGCGTGTAGGTATGTCATGGCAACACATGCAGTTTGGCGAATTTTTTAAATTACAAAAAATCAATACGACGCTGAAAAGTTGTTTTTTTATACTGTTCTTTTTATCGTTGGTTATGAGATTAATAACGCAGCCATACAAAAACAGTGTCATGTCCGAGAAATTAAATATGTATATCTCTATTCGGCTCTGAAACCGAATATAACCTCAGAATTGTGTCATTAGAGATCGGAATTTTTTTTATCCTCAAAAAATTGTTAAAATTTCCTTAAAATTACATACTATTACTCAGGCCGGTAAAAAAAATCCTGATCTGACAGCACAATTCTAAAGTTATATTTAGTTTCAGAGCCTCAAAATACATAGGAATATACATATTTAATTTCTCGGACATGACACTTTTTTATATGGCTGTGTAATTTATCTTTTTTTTTCGAATTATGTTAAAAATATTTTTTAAATATGTTATTTTAGCAATAATATTCTTTTAGTTAAAATTGAAGCGCATGCATAAGATTTAAATAAAAAAGAATGTTTAGTAAACATTTGTTTTTATACGAAGAATTACATATGTAATAATAATGTCATAAATCAATAATCTGAGAATTACGTTAAACACTTATCTTACATTTAAAAAGTTTTTTATCACTACCTATGTTTTATATTACATAGTTTGAAATGTTAAATTCATAAGCATTACTTTGTGCAAAAAAAAATTGCAAATTGCAATTGAATGAATTTTCATTATAACTCAACGTTCAACTACTGTTTAACTTCTACCCTTCAATCGTCGAGTTTCAATTCAATTTATTTTTAAAATAAGCAGTTCATAACGCGCGTTAATAAGGACATTTAATTAAAACGGCAGAGAAGGAGGTGCGCAGAACGATCGATATAAATCCCAAAAGACAAACACTTGGCTGTGTACACTACTTACGGTACCTACCGCTATTCTACCCTCGGTACGGGCCAAACCAACACCTAGGCGAGCGTGTTGTAACGCATTCGTGTAACACGGGCGGAGTTTACCTCGAGTAACCCTACGGTACGCAGCAAACCGGTGCAGCGCTCTGCCCTTCGTCGTAGTCCTGATTTTCAAGCACCGTTCAAGCTATTCTGCTAGTTTTAACAGGGCGAGGTAGCGTCCGGATTGGTTCGCGGCCAGTTCTCCGGGATCGTTTCTGGCGGAAGGGAAGGCACCCCGGAGTACTTTGGGGTTACCTCGTCACACACTATGAAACCAAATGGAAATCAATCCACGGGTTGCCGCTGGCTCCCGCCCGTGGCTTTTACAATGAATGCGGTTCCTCGACGCAGAGTCGATACGTCGTGTACGCCCAAATGTCGGAAGTGACGCAGGCTTTGTTACAAAACGACAACCTATAACAGCGCAAAATCGAGATCCTACATTTTTGCGAGAAAAAACAAAACATTACAATTTTTTCAAGACCTTTTTTGTTGAAGGGTGACGGAAAAGAACGATTTATCTTTTATCTAATAAAATAATAAGATAATGGATATACTTAGCTAAATTTGGATGTAAAAGAGATATGTATAACTCCACTGCAGAAATATAGAAACATGCAAAAGAAAGAGGTTTGAGAAATAAAGTTGAATTTGATTTTCTTGAAAATAGTTTCTCTGTGGCATTTGACGAAGTTCTATTCTGACTTACTTCAGTAGATATCGTGACATAGGATAAGGGATCGATTTCTGGCGAAGCCGTATCCTTCATATTACACATTTTACGTTGAATTTAGCGAATCGTCGCTTCGCGTTACATACGCCAGATCGCATCGTCATGAGAAGTCCGACTGGAATTTTTGAGCGCTGTCATACGTCGAGTTCGCGCGTTTCGATAACGTCAGGAGTAACGTGGCGTTGAATTAAATATCATACGTGATTTTCAACTGATTTATGTGTCCCAGAAACGTTACCATTCTTTTTCACTCCCGTTGAGCACCATCGATGCATAAATGCGAAAGATAATTAATCAATAATCAAGGTCTTGAAGTATTTGAGTGACATAGACTCACTGAAATTTTAGTTTAATTTTCTGTCTTTTTCTATATTATTATATAGCCTGTGGAAATTATATATTTATGAATTTTGCGACAAGAATACAACTTTATTTACATTTTTGTGAGAATTTTATCTTGTCAATGATTTTCATATGTAAATCTGTATTAAACAATAAAAATAAAAATACAATTAAAAGCTGATGAAAGTACAGCGCGGATAATAGTACGCAAAACAAAATTCATTAACCAAATTTATTCATAAATTAATATAATCGAACGTTTCGACTCATTTTGGAGTTATAAAGTGTAAAATGGTCTGCCATTAATATTTAGCATGATTTATAAAAAATGTGAACACTATATACATATATAATATGATATATATGATGTTTATGTAATTAATATATCGCCTTATCGATATTAAGTTATCCCGTAGTTCTCTAATCATTTTTTTTGCTTCTCATTCGTAAAGGTCCGACTGGCGAATGCCAGTGGGACGGTGGAAAGGGGCTTGAGATATCATTGGGGTTACCGCGCGACCCATATAATGGCGAACGAAAAGTAACCCCTAGTGCTTCCCCAAAACGAGCAGCGGAACCCTCTCTCGCTATTAGACGTTTTTACAATGAATCCCTATTTACGGGCCTGTCAATGCGATATTTATGTTGGCCGATATTGCGTCGCCGAGCGAGTAATTGGAATTTTCCTAAGCGCGACTCAGCGCCGAGTCAGCCACTCGCTCTCGCTCGATTCTTCGCTCTTGATCCGAGACTCTTCAGCCCCCGCCTAGAATCTCACCGAGATGGCTCGTTTCGTTCCACGAGAACACCTCGCGCAGTCTGGCGAAATTTATACGCGCCTCTGCATACGTACATATCTACCTATCTACCTACTCGCGTGTATGTAGATTCGTTCTGGGAAGGATAGGAAAGTTTCGACCTTTTTATCCTCGCAGAGCGAAGCCAGGAATATCGATGAACAGCGCGGCTGAGATAAGTACGAGTAACCTTTCGCCGAGTACTTACCTGTGTGCGCTGAGCAGATTTGCGTGCAAATTTGTATCGGTTGTCTCGTATTTTTATTGTAGCAATTTTGTAGTAAATTGTTGAAAATTCTTATGATGATTACAAAGAGCATTTAATATTCTGCAGCTTAATATAAAACATCGACTAATAGAATTAAATTGGTTTTAAATGCGGACTGATTAAAAATCCATCAGTAAAGCACAACTCATGTATAATTGAGACAATGATAAAATCTCTTTTTAATAATGTCAGTAATGATTTATTTAACCAAAGATCAAAGTTTACATATGGAATTTTTGTTAAAACGTTTTTAGTAATTTGTGAAATATTTTGATGAGAATATGTCAAAAATTTTTGTTTCCGAAAAGTGGAAAATGTGCATAATAACTTCCATCAAAAAATATTAAAATATTCATAATATTTTTAAAATATTTGAAAATAGAGAAAAGTTTGCATTATTGCTTTTTTTTAATCTAAACATTCATTTGTCAAGTACGTAAAATTTGTAGATCTATTATCCAGCATTACGGACAATCTGTTATTAACGTATTTAATTGCATTATGATTTACGATCAACACTAATATGATTATTTAATCGAACTAAAATGAATATTGTAACTATTTTGCATAATAAAATTTATTGCCGCGATAGATTAATGAGTATAGCACACAATAGTCATAAATATTCTTATTCAGACCTCATAAATTTATGATGATAACATCACTATGTCGTTTGGCGGAATTACGATGATTTTTTAATAGAAGATTTAATATGTTGAACATATTTCGATCATTAAATCATTTATATGACGGTTTAAGACTGGATTACATACGACTGAGGGGGGGGGAGGGGGAGGATGGGATAAATAGAGACTATCGCTATTGCACGTCATGTAACGCGTGTTATAAATCTGACTTTATATCAGTCTTAATAAAAAAGGAGATATAGTGTACTTAAAGAAAGGATTATGCATCTCATGCCGCTGTTTATGTTCTTTTTATTATTGGTATAACCTCGTTCCTACAAGCCGCGGAACGTGACAAATATCAAAATTATTCGCGCATCGATCCGTCGCGAAAAATAATTAGAAATTCTGTCTTGAATTCTTCAGCTACTTTTTTCAAAGATTACGAATTCAATTATCTTCCATCAATATAAATATATAAACTTGAAAAATGCTGAAAGCTTTATTATTGCATTACCGGGTATTTTTTGCTAAATAATCGGTATTATTTAGCTAATGACTGATCTTAAGATTTTTTAATATTACAATTTTTTAAATTTATAAAGTTATTTATACATCGCATTTGTTAAGAGAAATGTTCTTTAGAAGAAGATTAACCGTGATCTAATAAAAAGAAGTAATCGTTACAAGAATGGATTATATTTCTGGCATGACGTCGGTTTATTGCCACTGGTATCAAGCTATCCATTTAATCATGCGGTGCAACAACGATGCATCGTATCGCTGCGCTACGACCGATTCCATTAATTAAGAGTACGAGAATCGTCTTTTTATTTTCGATACACTGCGACGCGCCGCCTCGATCTAAACGATAGCTATTAATCAACGTAAAGACGATTTTGCATCGGCTCACTGTCCTCTCTGTACAAGGCTTCTGTATTTTCTTGACTTATAGCTACCGATCATGTGATGCAAATACAATGCAATTGCGATTGAATTAATTTTACAAAATTTTCTATGAAAAATTTTACGACGCTTATTCTCGACTAATCAATATGTTAAAATCCATGTATTTTTAAAATTATTTATTAAACTGAATATATATTCCGATTATTCTATGCCTTCTCTGAAATATTTTATAATTGCTATTGGATTATTTATTCGTATAGCCGATAGCAAAACGGCAGGTGCATTCCGTGTGCATTGAGTAATCGGAAAAGAAATCCAATAATATCTTTATTTGAAACATTCGTATCGATCCTGCTTTTACGTGGATTATATGTTATCGACTATACCAAAGAATGTGGTTGGCCGATTACCCGAAAAATCAATTATTGGTCGTGCATCGTGGCTTTTGCATTAATATGGATGAAGACCGTTGCCCCGTAGCAATTGATTGCATCGGAGAAATATATGAAGTAATTGTTAAAGAATCGATATGCAGTTGATAGAATCAAGAGTGTCTGCATCTGATCTTGTTACATCGCAATATCGAACATGATCATAAAGCGGTTAAGCTTTTAGTGACAAACAAGTTTTTGTGCTTTTGATTTTGGGAGTTTATTTTTTCCGATTTTTATATATCATAGATACAATCACAGTTTTTGTTATGAAAAATTACAAACACTTTCTCTAAATGTTCATATAATAAGTATAAGAATACTAGTAGATATTTTTATTTACAAATTATGAAATATGTGCGTATATATAGACGTATAGAGGAAGATCGCCAATATCGACGTACCACTTTATTTTTGAATTTTATTTCTTAAACAAAGACTAAAAATAAAACTTTGAAAACAAATGCAAACTAGAAAGTGTCTTTTATAAAATGATATAGCAGTTTTTATATAATTTTTTATTTTTTAATAATTAAATTTTTTGTAAGATAAGTAAAAATGAGCATCTATTAAAATAAACCACAAAATCATAATAGACAGTAATGCTACAATTTTTTTTTTTTTTTCTTTAAAATAAATCATCTATACTACAAAAGTTTATACATATGAGGGTTCCTAGAAGTCTTTCACACTTCGATGTAAAATGTTTGTTGCTGTATTGGTAACTTTCTTTTATATGTATTCAAATCTAGTCGGCACAACAGTTACAGTTAATAATCAATATTGCACCCGCTGTTTGTCGGCAGATTGGATTTATTCAGCTTTATACGTATGGAAATTTTATGGATACGATATTGTCGCTCAAATATTTATAGTAAATAATTACTGAATCTATGGTAAATTAACTGAAAATAATATCAAATAAACAATTAAAAAAATAATTATTTCAAGCATTGTCTTGCGATGTAATTAATGCTTAACGGCAGAATTGAAAATTGAAACGTTTAGAACCTTTGAAATAACTGATTTTTATTCCATTATTCCTTATCATACATACCTTCATAAAACATTCTTTTTTTTTGATAAATATTTTTCTAAGAAATCTTGCGTGCATGGAGAGTTATATCGTAACTTAAAATTCTATCGTCAAATTTTTGACATTTCCACATTAAATGGAACTTTAAATTGCCATCTATTCGGCCCGCTATATTAAGCTTAACATGGGAGATCATAAAATATAGAATATATTATCGCTATTTGCTTAACCATCCGCTGCGGAGGAGTCTGATTTGTGACAAGCAAACTCAATTTTACGAAATATAACTCGGTGTTTTTTTATATAGAAGACATTTTTATATAAAATAAATGGCATTTTATTTAAAATTGATGATTTTTTTGTTATTTGTAGATAAAATAGGTTAAAATCAATTGATCCGTGGCATGCATTAAAGCTTATTGGGCTATAAAGTGCACAATGTATTTCCATGTATTCTTGGGAAACAACAGAGAAAGAAATTGTTATCAATTCTGATATAATGATTCCGAAAATAAGTTAATGATTTCAACTTTATTTTTTACACCATAATTTTTATTCAATTAAGTAAAGTGGATTGATGGAATCTATGAACGAATCTACAAACTTGTTTTGAATTACACATATTTGAATTTATATTGAAATATTTTGCGTGAAAAATTATATATATAAAAAAAGGAAGGAGATGAGGAACACCATTTTATTGTTAAAAATAACTCACCAAATATTAATGCGACACAATTTTTGTCAATACCAGTTTGTTAATCATAGAGTTCTACCAATCACCCTATATTTCATCGAGTATATAGAACGATGTAATTTACAATTTATTGAAGAGGAAAAAAAGGATGCGTTTGTGAGATAGGAGGGTCACGGAATACTAACAACTGATGTCATAGAAAGCACTTTTATTTATGACAAATCACAAATTAATTATTCTTCGTAGGTATACCACTAATAAGTGCCAAAAAACAAGTAACACTGTATAAAATATATTTTGTTTGAAAAAAAATGTTGTTAAAAAAATTTCTTAAAAAATAACTTTTTAAAATAATTTCTTTGCTAATGAATATTATGCAACGTCTACTATGTGGTTGTAAAGTCGCAAGACCGGTCTTACGTTCGTAATGCAAATGATTCATCGCCATCTCGCGATCTCTCTGACTGCATGATATATGATAACTTTATATGCCGAATTCATACACACATTGCAGCACACATTAAATTAAATTACATTATTTGAAAGCCACATTTAAGATCTTCAAGCTAGACTAAAGTTAAAAAATTAATATTTAATATATTTCTCAAAATTACGTAGAGAATATGTAAAATCGTTTCTATTTGCAAAACTAAAATTCAGTTTTTATAAAAACGCAGTGAACACTTATGACTAGTAACCATCCTACAATGTTTAAATAAACTATAATAAATTGCTCTTAGTATGAAACGAGATAGCGTAGTATCTTATCATCCCACACGTATCTCACGATCCTTGTCATTTATTTTGACATATTAGTTTTATTTCTTACTTTGTATTTTGTATAAAATAAAAATCAGTTATTTCATTAAACAATTATTGTTGAGATATTATTTTTGCATAAAAAATTTATAAAACCAATTTCTATTGTATTGTACTTTTATACAGGGAGATGCTTATATATGAAAAACAATCAATTGCTGCAGTGCGTTCAGCAATTTTGTCAAATTTCTCATCTGGCAGCCAACCGCGAAAATTGCGACAGAAAATAGCCGCGATACCGCGAGAAACAATATCACGTCGTGTTATAAAGTGTAAAACGACATCGCATATCGCGGATAATACATTGATATACAGCTCTGAGAAAGGGGGACCCTGATTTTTATATTAATCTTCCCCCATTCATAAGCTTACTGCTGCTCACGATAGGTATACGGGGTGGCACTGGTAGGAAATTAGAAATTTATTGACTTCGCTCGTGTATCCGGGACGCTGCTTCGAGGTTACGCCTTTAATCCCTTCGTTTACGAGCATCGCCATTCCATAAAGCACGATAGACGTATCGATCCCTCCATAAAGTACGACGCATCGTTACTGAGAGCTGATCGATAATAGACGCGATTGTGAGTTTCGATTGTGTCCATTCATAGTCCGACAACGTTGTTAAGTTTCTACATACGGAATTTAGCATTCTTTTCTGAATTTTTACAAACGTCTCTAAGATTATCATCATCATTATTAATAATCGCTCGATGTACTGTTCATTCTGATTTTGGCATTACACATGGATATTGAATAGATAGGTAGTATACGTAATTGATATGTAACGGACTGTTATTGTATGTTTAATGTTAAATGGATGAATTTGCAGAATACATTTAACGATTTTAATTGCGGTAAATAATCTATAGCGCAAGCATTAATTAAACGGTTTCGTATCGTTCGTAATTTAACATGGTCTGCTTGATACGCATATCCGATAGCAACGTAATCAATTGCGGAATATTTTGATTCGCTTATGTTTTTGAGATTAAATGTTATCATTTGTATAATTAAAGAAGTTAGAAGAACGATATAAAAGAAAGCAATATGTTGCTAGTATATAGATATTTGTATAAAGATATACGAATAAAAAAATCTCTATTTGTTAGAGCAAAAAGAGTGAATATAATTTTGTCTCTTTTAAATAAGATTAAAAATTTTTGATATCTAATGGAGCATGATAATGGACGCATAATGAATATAATTTTTTAAAAGTGATTATTAATTTCATGGTACAGGAATGTAATTTATGTAATTATCTTTGTAAAGTAAATCAAAAGAAATTAATGTAACACACGTTGCTTTAATTCACGCGACATGTTTAACTTCAATTTTATTTTTCAATCGATTACAAAGAAAAAAAATATGCGTTCGGTAGCTGCGCATTAAACAAGACGATTGAATTGTGTTTTTAATAATTCCAAGCATCAACGTATACGAACGCACAAATATTGGCCTTGCCTTTTATTTTTATTTTTTTCTATCACATAGCCTGTTTTACGACTGACAGGCTTCCCATTACTGTTTCCCGCACCGTGACGAAATTGTTCGGCTATTCGGTAAACGTGACTCTTTATTGGAAATTTTCTACCTCCGATTAACGCTCGCAAGCGCTACGAGCTTCGATGAAACGGGGGGAAAAAACGAAGAGAACGTATTGCGCGTCGGCCCCGTTTTATCTCGAAATCGAAAGGAACGCTGTAAATTAAAGTAAACGTTCCAAGTATCTCTTTCTTGTATACTTAAATCATTCTTAGGATACTTGGTACACCTTACAGCTACTAAGAAAATATGAATGTACAACATCGAGTTGTAGGCAGGTGTGCCGATAATACTGTCGATGTATCGATATATTTTGCTTGCTCTTTCACATTGTATCTTGTTTTCGAAATTAACTACGGCACATTGATACTTGTAATGAGTGAAACGTAAATAGCTTGTTAAGCTTAACTTTGACTGATGCAAGTTATACTTCGTATAACTTTTATAACTTGGAAACTATGTTACGCTTGATCTGCTGTCACATAAATATAATAACGTTACTGTCTTATATACAAAAGACGAAGCATTTTATATCTATTTTCTGAGAATGTAACTGTCACCCTCGGCTTCGGCGACATATTTCTTCAATCATTATTTAAAGACTGTTAGTGGAAGTCGATATTTACAGCTATTTTTGTTTTGTAGGGCTATGCTATGCCGATGTAACTGCAAACTTAAAGAAGGAGGACAGATTAATAATTGCACGATTAATTCTGCTTGTCTCGTCTACACTTTATCTGACGCTTTTAAGCTCAAACACACACACACACACACACACACACACACACACACACACACACTAAGGAAAAATTTATTTGCATTTCTATATATATTCATTTATATTAAATCTCTAACACTTTTTAAGATAATATACATTTATAATCAAAATTACAAAATCACGTGCAGTAATTTCCAGTGATTAAACATACGAAATGTGCTATACGTAAATTTATTTTCCAATTATGCAGCTGAATTATACGGTCACTTGAATCTTTCAAAAATATATGTTTCTATTTACTTGCTTTAGTATTTCATCACACGTCATTTCTTTCTACGGCGCTCCAGATTCTGCTACTGAAATACTGGTACAAATTTTTTGACAAAATATACACCTTATTCTTACATTCCATTGCGCTCTCGCTCTCGAAAAGCCACTGGAGCGGAAGACGTGGGAGCGTAAAATACAATATTCGGGCTTGTTCGAGATCGTGTAATGTAATCTGAGTGTAAATCGCGACAGTGCGCTGCGGGGCTGCTGCCGCTTGCCGCTTGCTTGGCGCTGCAGTTCACGTATGTAGAGCAAGTGGCAGCGCTCCAAATCTCGCGAGTACGTGGGATAAACATTTCCGCCATAGGACAACCATTTTCCAACGGTTTCGGGTGAATACACGCTCGACGATATGTCCCGTAAAAGTATCAGGCTACTTGTGATAATCTCGTGACAGTTTTTGCATGCCAACTCGCAGCATGTTTGCATTGAATACAGCCGTCATGGGAAATTGTTTGTTCATCAGTGAAATAAGGGAAAATCAATCATTTAATTAGTTAAGAGGATATTTTGATAAAGCTTGATATTAAATTATGTTTATTA
Source organism: Solenopsis invicta (assembly GCF_016802725.1). Taxonomy (NCBI): domain Eukaryota; kingdom Metazoa; phylum Arthropoda; class Insecta; order Hymenoptera; family Formicidae; genus Solenopsis; species Solenopsis invicta. The sequence goes on from NC_052665.1 coordinate 18,621,093, forward strand.
TTTACTTATTATCGTCAGAAGTAAAGCAAAAGCCATTTTTTATGACCGACTGCTATCAATTTTTGATTGGCAAAAAACGGAGGGAGTATACATTTTATCGAAGTGGATCGGTTGCGACCAAAGATTTCCGCAATTACAATATATATCTTTATCAACTTTTGGCTACAGACTTCTTAATAATCAAGCTTGGTTTAAGGCTGTATAGATGGTATCAAAAATATTATCGAGAATATAAAAATTTTATATTGTTCTTTGTTATATTTGTGTATTTCTATAAAATCTCTTAGAGAGAAACACAAATCTCTTAGTGGTTTAAAAGTTATCTTATTTTTGTTTATTCTTGATTTTATAAATAGCTTTTAAACAAGCAAGTAGGTCTAATTTTTATAGGAATATTTATTAGAGTTTTGTTATGTACAAATACACTATATGTACAAATTTTTATCTAATTTGTAATGCTCCTTTCTTAATAAATTTGTAAAAATTGTGTTTTTTTTGCCAATTTGATAATGAAGGAACATTGAGAATTAAATCAAAATTTTTACATATACAAACAAAACTCTAATAAATATTTCTGCAAAAATTGATTTAGATCTACTAACTCGTTTAAAAGTTGTCTTTAAAACTGCAACAAAATATAATCGTTTTGTTGCAAAAATTATTATAAACCGTAAATTTTTTATTGTTTTCTTCGAAGAAATACAAATTTTTATTTTATAATAATTTTTGCAGCAAAAATGAATATATTTTGTTATCATTTCAATTTTTAAAATTGTTAAACCAGAACGTCCTTAAGCATACAATTATTACATGCTTGTACATTGTGTAATTTGCTATTGTTTTTTAAAGCTAAAGCAACGCGATAATTTGCATTACGCTTGAATTTCAAAGATTTCAAAATCGTCAAAATTGGAAGGGTGATAGTTCAGGAGAATAACGTGCAACAAACTGGATGTCATTATGAGAATTAATATTCGAGTCCGATTTTGAGAAACTGCCGGAAAACGTTCCGAGAAACGAACAATTATAAGTAAATAAAAAAAACAAACCGCGCGCCACGCATTTCTTCTCCCCTTTTCCCGCCGTTCCCTCGAGTGTCGTCGTGGTGTTATTTACACTTAATTGTTATGGTCGCTCACCCTACGGCCACACACTCTGAAGTCAGTCCGTTATACATTAAGGCACAAACGCGTTGCGAAAAAAGTGTACACAGTATAAACACCTCCGATCCCCTGCATCTTGATTATTTACTTGTCAAGAAATGTAACCAAGATGTTCGTGGATCAGATTTTGGAGTAACCGCGCGACTTTTGTATACGTCATGTACTTATCGATACGGAGCGTGCGACTAATCGATTTTGTTGTTAAACAGATGGTGCTTCTACATCGCCCGGCTCGCCAGTCGCCCCCGAGTACCCGCACGGTCGCGTTCGACCTCCGTTATTGATCGCGGATCAAGAAGGTAGTTCGCCGATAGGAAGCTCGAGCGGCTCCAGGAACGGGCTCAAGAATCTTCCTAAAGATCCTGCGGGGCTGTGGAAGTGGTCGTGGACGGCGTTTGTGTCCTGGTGAAACGAAACGGGCGTCGCGAAATGCGTTTCGAGAATTGCGTTGCAAGCATTGCGTCGTGTGTGAAGGTGACGTATTTCGACGGGTAAAAAACGGAAAGGACGCGTGTCGAAGGTGCGTGGCGAAAAGTGCGTATGGAAAGCACAAAAGGTGAGAGGGATAGTGTGGTGAAAAGTACTTGGAAGTACTTTTCATCACACTACTCCTCTAACGGAGTAATGATTTCGCGAAAATTCCGGAGTGCCTACGTCACGCGCGGCGAGTAATATGGCGGGCAGTCAGGTGGGTGGTGGGGAGCAACGTCTTTTCTCAGTCGATTTCCGAGGATCTTCCGATGCCGTGGAAGTGATCGTGGACGGTGATCGCGTCCTAGTGAACTGAAACGGGCGTCGCGAAATGCCGCATTTCGAGAATTGCGTCGCAAGCATTGCGTCGTGTGTGAAGGAGACGTATTTCGATGGGCAAAGGACGGAAAGGTGTCGAAGGTGCGTGGTGGAAAGTGCGTATCGAAAACACAAAGTGAGAAAGGTGGTGTGTGATGAAAAGTGTTTGGAAGTGCCTGTAATGGAATAAATTGGAGAAAATTACACATCTACGTGGACGCGTGGCGAGCGGTAATGCGAGCGGCCGAGCGGAGCAACGTATTTTTTTCGGACGTGGTCGTCGAAAGGTAAGTCGTAATAAACAAATCGTAAACAAAGTATATCTACTTTGATATAAGAATTCCTCACGATTTACGGCGAATAAAATAAATTAGAATACATTAGAGACTAGAGTCGCGATAGTCCTGGATTTTGGCGAATTTTGTTATTTTTACTTTTAGCAAAATTTGGTTAAATTTTAATGAAATATAATTAAACTATTTTGTGTGTGTTTGTGTGTGTGTGTGTATATATATATATACATAATCATTTTACTAAATTTAAATTTTATTAAAATTCTTAAGAAAAAAAATTTTGTTTTAAGAAAGAAATTCTAAAGATTCTAAAAATTTTCTTACAAATATTTTTCTTAAAAAAAAAATGTTTGTAAAGAATTTAAAATTTAAAATTATTTTATGTAACAAAATAGTTTAATTATATATATTTTTTTAATTAAAAAAAAATTTTTTTTATAAGAATTTATTAGAATTTTTTATAAGGAGAAAAATTCTAAAAAAATATAACTAAACTACTTTGTCGTATAAAATGGTTTTAAATTGAATAACAATATTTAATAACAACGTGAAACATTAACAACAAAGTTTGTTACAACATTAAGAATTTCTTAATAATTTTAGAAAATTTATTTAGAAAGAATTTACAATGCACTTGTGTGACTACTTACATCACATTTTTATGTTGTTATATTTAATAACAACTTCTTTAAATTCAGCTTTTAATGATTTTAACTCTTTTAACATTGCTTCTCCTTGCCCTGTGAACTGCCATAGATATCTATAATACTACTTTAGAAGTAGTACATTTCAAGTTTCTTCCACGTTTATATTCTGGCATATGTTCTCGTTTCTTCTACGAAGTTTAAAAGAGTCGCGAAGTATTTCTGTGATATGACGTTATTTAGAAAATTTACAATTTAATTTTTTTTTAGATTTACGGCTGTGAAATGGTACTAGCGTTACTGTAAATTGAATTGAAATGAATGAAATAGAAATTCATCCTCTTTATAGCTTTGTTATAACTTTAAAAAGACTGTATGAATCTAATCTGATTTCGACATTTCTTCTATTTAATGATTTGTTATCCTCATTATCCTCAAATAATTAAATTTTAGGATGACATTGACATTTGGAAATTATGTTCGGTTCGACGTTTATCGAATTACGTGGTAATGAATCGATATCTGAGATTGAGCATGTAGAATAGACGGGATTAATATTCAATGGAGATTTGACATTCGACGCCTATTAAATCGATTCTCGTTCAAATATTGACACATAGCACGTGATTGTATGAAAGAAAACTCGCATAAATCGTTTATTACAATGAACTAAAGTCACCCACATTTTTTATTCGAATGTTAAGAAAAAGAATGAACGAGAAGTTTGTAACTGAAAGTAATTTGTATGGTACGTGATGTATTAAAATTATGTTATTGATAGAAATATTATTACATATGATTGGTAATTTAATTATCGTGATTTAAAGACAAGAATATTTTTCGATTAATGTTTAAACTTAGCGGGATCAGGCTTTGCTTACAAGGTATGAACTTGTATAACAAATTTTATATTTTTTAATTTAATTTGTCTTGTTGTAAAAACTTTATTTAATACTAGATTTTCAATCTAGTTTTTGGTAAAAAAAAAAAAAACGTTTTGAGTGTATAACGTTTGGATGAATTGTTTGTAATTCGTTAGAGTATCCGGATTTAATTTGTTAAAATGAAGACAAGAAAGATAACAATTTTTATAGTAATTTTTGAGTTTTTTTCACATACATTAGAACTCGTATGAGAATTCACGAGGCAAGTACACTGAACTACAAGCAAGCTTGAGTACTTCGCGGGCACTAATCGCACTAACTGGTCATGATCGGTAAACTTTTCAAACAATTCTCGTCCCTCGTCGGCTGACCGGGCGATTCGACGAACGTGGGAACGACCGGCTCGCGCAACTAATGGAATTATAGGACGACGATTCTCTGCTGATCTCGTAGCGGACTTAGAAGCTTGCGAACCGTATCCCACGAATACTATCGACAAAACTTTTCAGACCCTTTCCCCCTTTCCCCACTAGAGTTTTGACATCTCGATAATGCCGTATCTGCGCAATTTAATCGCTCATTAAAAATTTATTTCTTAAGTGAAGCTGGATAGTGATTTGCAATAAAGTTTTCTAATTTATTTAAATATTAATACCGAATTAATTTCGAGGAATAAATAGCAAAATGTTTTCTTGCGTTATTTTCAATGGAATGTAATGCAACGGGAAATTTATTTTTTCTATTCTATAATTGAAAGTAATAGAATATCATGAATCAAAGGTAATGTAAGAACGTGCGAAGTAACAGATGTACGTTTCTTTTTCTTAATTATTTTAAAAATGTACATTTGATAAAATGTCAGGTGGGGTCGGCAAGATATCGCGATATCACTTACACCCTAATCAAGGCGTAACATTCAAAAGAGGGTGACTGGTATAACGTTCGGTTCTAAAATTCACACCTCCCGTTAGCACTGGGGATCGTTACCGGCACGACCGGCGTTATCTAGGGCACGCATCTCCCGTGCTAATGCAATACAGCGGCTGGTGTGACGATATATCGGTCGAGTAAAAATATACGAGTGCTCTAATGGGCGCCAGTCGTGGCGGGGTCCACACAGCCGGGGTGAGAAACCGGAAAGTGTCCACGTGCACAGCCCCGCGTCCGGTACGGGTTGACCTGCATTTCTGTTCCTTTCCGAAGAGAACGTTGACAACGGGAGGATCAAATAAAAGTGCGGCGAGAAAAAAAAGGGACCAGGTCTTTCGGACTGACACAAAGTAAAACGTGTTTTTGTTAAATTATTACTGAGTTAACTGTGCTTTTCTGTGTATTATGTAGACTTTAAAACCATTTTTGAGGATAAAGCTCGTAAATTTTTTGGTCTTTTACAAACGGTATTTTGTTGTAGTAATTAATGTTTTATATTAAATAGAATGACAGTTATGGATTTATTTAAATAAAATGATGCAAAAAATTTTTTAAAGACTTTAAAGGTATCAGGAAATATTGGAAACATTTAATTTGTAGCAGTGATTAGTGTAATAGTATTTTTTGAAGCACACTATATAGGATGATTTTCTCGAACATGGTCCTTAAGCTTGATGTAACCGCAGCAACATAGACATCGCACTTGCGGTATACTCGAATGAATCGAATCGAAGCCTCAGCTTCCCTCTTCTCGACCTTCGTTAGGTGTAATTAACGATTTAGCAGATTATGTTTAGGGATAATGTTGAGAATTACTGCACTAACTCTCATTCGAGCGCTTATCGATAATGCGGTTTACGGTATTACGCAACTACTATGTTATTTAATTATAAATATAACTAATAAATTATGCTAAAATTCTTTCTCTCTATTGATATAGAATAATCTTTTAAATTATTTAATATTTTTTAATATTTAATTATTTAATATTTTTAATAAAAATTTAAAATTACTAATATTTTTAATAAAAATTTAAAATTAAGTTTTAAATTAAAGTTCTATTAAAATATAACTTGACTTAATCAAATTAAATAAAAAAACGAGATTTTATTACTTACTCATATTTTTTTGGAAACCTGATGTGCACGAAAAAGTTTTTCTAGTTACTTATGATTTAGAAATTATTTTCGTTGAAAGACGATTAATTATACAAATAACTTATATGTGACGTTTCTCAAGTACGTCATAGAACACTCTGCAGGATATTATGTCGCACCACAGAAATCTGGAGAAAAATGAGTTTTTTTACGGATCATATAACAATCACTCTATTCAACTTCCTCTGCTAATACAGGCTAAAATCACATTGACCTTTCGTCAGGAATTCAAAAAAATCATCAAACTGCGTGACGCAACAAGGTATAAACGACTCTCAAACTTTCGAAACTGAAGTCATAATTTTTACCTGCTGAGCAATCCGCATCTAACCAAGTTGGTCTCGTATCATCGTGGTAGGAAAAAGCTGAAAGAAACTAACAATTACAAGGTCAGCTCAGAATGGTTGAAACCGCACAAAAAGTGTCCCTTTAAGTTTACGGAATTATCTACGGAACCGTGAACATGCTGCTTTCGAAATTTTGGTTAACAAACGCGAGATTATAACTATATAATTAGTGCGCGAGTTGTTAATGTTCTCAACTTTTTTTATTTTAGACTAGACATACTGGTTAGTGCGCAAATATGATCGATGGCAGCGTGACAGTTCTCTCGGGACTTGCAAAATTCGTTTGTTTCGGAGCGTAATGAATTGATAGAGTGCTCGCGACACGTTGCGTATCTATGCAGGCTATATGGAGGATACTTGTAAATTAATGCAGACGAGCAAAATGCGGATTTTATTTGCGACTATAAAATGTTACGGTATAAATTATAAAGTGAAATTTTATCTCAGTAATATCGATAAATAATTTTTGTAATAATATTAGCTTGTTTACAGTGACAGATAAAAAGCGCAAATTTAAATGTTTTTTCCATTGATATATGAATATGCATTGCAATTTTAAAATTTTTACAAATGACAACAAATGTTTTATTTTTCAGGTTTGATGCGTTAAAATATTAAATTATAATATTAAATGCATTTTATATTTCTCTTTTTGAATTAGAATAGACTCTAAGATGTGAAACACTATAATTAGTATTTTTTATGAATATGCTCGAGGTTCGAACGGAAAAAAAATCAGGTTTTAGAGATTTGGATACATATGTTCGTTTTGCATAACCAAGTTTAAAATAGGGGTCGCACGACAGTCGGTCTTCAAGTATATTTGCGCCAATACTTATTTGCGGCTTATGAAAATGTTAAGTCCCATAAATCACAAGTTATGGAGCAGATGTAAATTACGATTATTACCGATTTTACTGCGCCCAAGAGCATCTTGGTAATTCGGTACTGTCGCACCGTAGAAGCGAAAGTAGAGAATCGCTATAAGAGGAAGTTTTACGATCGGTCGATCTCAATAGTGATTTTAAGCTGTGTGCGTAAGATTCAAGGTCATCTCAAAATACCGCCAATGACTCAGCAGATTGGTGATCTATTGTGGTTATATAAAGCCATAAAGTCTCGGACTATAATCGTTTTATACGTTATTACCGATTAGATACATCAAACATACTTGTTATATTATAAACCAGAATTGTACTACACGTAAAAATTTAAAGTTATGATTACGACACTTTAGTAAAACTGAATTATTTATTTAATAAATTGTAACTTTAGTTCCAGAGAATAAATAATTTTAAATTATAATGTAACTTTATAATAATTTTATATGAGCTGTAAAAGACAGTAACATCGATAGTCTGATTAATTGCTAATAAGAATCTAAATGTACACTAATATATAGACATATTAATTTTATATAGCGATAAATTACATATTTAATTATAATCATATATTTATCTTTTTTTTTTGAAATATTTAAAATATTTAAAAATAGGATAGCTATGTATATCTGTTGAGAAGTAGGGCAACTGTCTAAAAATTATAGTTTTAATATAATCTGCACGATATATGAAATGATATGTAGTTTTGACGTATATTCGATAGTGCCGGTTAATACTAAAATAATACCGACTAAAAGGAATTAGATGTGTGGTAGTGCGGTTTTCTTACCGCGGTAAATGATATAATATGACAGTTTTATTAATATTACAAACTAAATTTATGGATACAAGCAAATCATGACAATAAAATTAGCATTGTCGTAAAATTTTGTACTTAGAAAAATATAACGATTGACAGAATTGATTTAAAAAGTAATCTTATTTCGTGTTCTAAATTTCGTGTTGTAGATTTACAAATCTTGAAATAATAGGAATATGATTTTTCGCGTTATTGCCTTATTGCGATACATTTCTAAAAGCCGTTAAAGGCAAGTCATATTGTCTACCGGGAAACTTAATCTTCAGCTGCTGCTTCCAGGCGAATGGGGTTTCATTAAAAAAATCCAATTTTCAAGAGCGACTACGTTCAAGTCAAGGGGCAAGAATTAAATTCTGCGTGCTTCTTTTTTTGCTTGCGGCAGCGCGAAATTTGATGGGCTCGGAAAGAGACCTCCCGATACACGGATAGTATCCTAGAGTGCGTAAAGAGGCTGATATTAAAAAAGAAAGAGAAGGCATAAATAATAGAGAGCTGCTTGTCGTCAAGTCAACAAAAATCCATTTTAATTACCTTAAATTAACAATGAAGTATGCTATTACTCGCAATCAGAATATTATAGCATACATTTTAAATATAAATAGCTTTTAACATACGGAAGTTTTGGATGCACTATTTTATATTCATTACATATATCTTTACTAGAGTGAAACTTCAAAAGTGTTTACGTTCAAAAACAAACATATATTTAAAGCATAACTGAACTTTGTTAGCTGGGGACATAATTTATTCAAAGATATAATGCGAGATATTTCAATTCTGCTGGTGTCATCACTCATCACTGATGTAATCATGTCAAATATATAGGTATATAGATAAATAGATACGCTAGAGATCCCTTAGGATAGGATACACACTCAGACATATGTTATACACCAAAGCACGAGATAGCACGCGTCGATAACTGTGACTAATGACGTCTATTTCGCGATACTTCTGCTGGTACATGTGACATTCATTCTTATGGGGTGCGCGATATCTCAAAGTAAGGGGATCTACGCATACACAATTAATTGTCGGTTAATTGTGGCTGGCGTGATGCGGGCGCCATGGTGGAAATTGGCGTAACCTCGTATAGGCGCGAGAACTCGTTGTGCGTGTCGAATTTATGCGCATTGCTCGCAGTGGAAATGGAAATGTCACTCGTGTCGACACCATTTGTCGAATGGGAGAGCTATGAAAAGTGTCTTGCAAATAGTGGTGATGCAATTACGCGATCGTACCAAAATTCATTTTGCAAATAACCAGTAATCCCAGAGAACTGTAGTTTCCATCGTAATGAAAGGAATTTATAAGCAGGCTCGCAAATTAATCTAGTTGTATTGAAATTTCAATATATCGAGCTTAAATCAATTTTCACTGATGCGGAAATTTCTCTCGCGGTTTGTATCGGGATTGTAATTGTTATTTTGAAATAACAGTTCGTTTCAAATAATACCCTTTTTTTGCTGACGATACGAGCGTACAGTAAACATTAACTAGCAAAATAAGGATTAATCTCTCTCTCTCTCTCTCTCTCTCTCTCTCTCTTTCGAACGCGTACATAGTATTAAAAAATAATAAAATAATTACTTAAGAATGCGAGTTTGCTCGAAATGATATGTTTACGGTCATATAATTGGTGGTAATCTTCTAAATAACCTCAGCTTGCGTTAGAAATGTTCGGCGCTCATTATTGCAAATGACATCCAATAAAACATCGAGTCCTTTCATCTTGCATCGATGAACCGCGAAAATGGCTTGTGCTTAGCTTCATTCGATGGAAACTTCTTTCTCAATTCTATCTGTCGCCGCACGAACTGAAATCCAATGGTCAAAGAGGAAAAAAGGGAGTAACACTCTATTCCTCGAGCAGTCCGTTTGCTCGCGAGTATGATAAAGAGATCCCCCTTCTCACCCGTCTCTCCCCAGCCTGATCCGAGAAGAATGGCACGAGTGGAAGTGTCGAACATGTGCCCGGGATTGGCCGGCGCACTTCCTCGGCCGTGGAGAACTACAAGGAGTCAGGTGCAAGGATGTACATGCGCGCGAACGTCGAAATATTTCTGAAAGGAACGGCTGGTCAGGACGCGAATGGAGGATGGGGTAGGACATGGGGGAGGCGGTGGAGGTGAAGGTGGGTGAAATCCGGAAAGTCCTTGGCAAAGGGTGCACCTTCCAGCGCGCGTGGTTTCTCGGAGAGGAACGAGAGAGAAGGCTAGAGGTGGTTGATCGTGTGCGCTGCCGGTGAAGAGAACGGGGGTGGTCGTTCGGTCGTTCGTACGTGAAGGGTCGGTGTTAGGCAGTCGGAACATGGCATAGCGCGCGCGGAAAGGAATAGGCAGTCGTAGAGGGAGGAACCGACCACCGTTGGAATGCGAGCGGAACGAGGACGACTAGGAGTCGAGGAGAAAGAGAGAAAGAGGGTGAAAATATCGAGAACGATAGAATGGTAGGAGAGAGTAGGAAGTAGAGGAACAGTTCCCGAAGAAGGTGGCACAGAGAAAGAGGAAAGGGGGGGGGAGAGAGATATAAAGCCAGGTAAAGAGAGAAAGAGAGAGAGTAGAAGCAAGAACGGGAGGGCGAAGGATAGAGATTCATGGGGGATGGTGCGCACGTAGGGTCGCGCGCGCGACAGCGACAGTGGGTGTTCTCGAAAGGTGGCGGGGAGAGAGCGGCAGGAGAGAGAGAGCGGTGGGGACTCCCTAGGCCGAGGAACCAGTCGGATCCCGGCTTCAGGTCGCGGTGGCGTTTAGTTCACAGGCGGATGCCGTGGCGCGCGGTTGGCCTGTACGGTATTGTATGGAGTGTGTGTTTTACTTGCTAAGAGTAAGAGAAAGAGAAAGATAAAGAGAAGGAACGAGCGAGAGCTTCGATTCAAGCTTTATTTGAGCTTCGACAGACCAGAGACGGCGAGATAGTGATAGCAGTTTCCCGCGGATAATCGTTCGGTACTGAAGAAACAGCCAAGTTAGGTTCTCTGTCTGACCGAATCTCTGCTCCGATCCGACGGACGTATGAGCTCCTTCTCGTTGCGTTCGTGAGAAGCAAGTTCGTATTTTTCGTTCACGTCGGTTCGATGGAACCTGTCGATCGTAATCAGTGGATATAGTGTAATATTTACTTGGCCGCGCAAATCGAAGCGCAACTTTCGCGCGACGACGAACGTCAACAAAGAGACGCGCAGATAAACAGATCGAGAGGCGCGAGTGGTTGTCTATCACCGACTCGTTGCCGAGAGTTTATCGGCTTTAGTTATAGGAGGGCGTAATCGAGGAGCTCGTAAAGTGAGTGAGTGACAGTGGCGGAAGTGTGTGATCACCGGGGCGGCGGATGATAGGAAGTTCTTAACGACGCGGGTGTGTATAACGGCAGAGGATCAACGATACCCCGAGACGACGCTCATCAAACCGTCGTCGTCACGTCGGTACGGGCCCGGGGACATCTCGTGGTCGTCGATATTTTTGAGTGGTGAGTTTTCTTCATGACTCATAAAATTCGACGAATCGTCACAATAGAGAAACGAATTCTGAAAACAAAAGTTTTAGGAAATGTTTCAAGGGCACTCGAGAGATTAGATAGCAGGTAGACGCTTACGACTTTTTTGGGGGCATTACTAATGGTGCGACTATTTCTCGTTTTATCTCCTCGGTTCATAAATTTACTGTAAAGCTAGAGAATATCAAGACATCATGTTTCGTAAAGTTTGGCGTTCGTATGCGAGAGGATTTGTAGAAAATAAATCAGTAAGACGCATTGGTAAAAGATTACAAAAATCAATCGGTATTTTGATAAGAATTTTTTTTTTATGAGAAGAAATTGTTTACGTCATACTTTCGCGAAGACGGACACAATTTTGGATTCGCCGGTAGACGAAGTTTCGTTTGTTAAAAGTTATCAGGATTCTTTGACATGTTTGCCTCGCCTCATTGTCAGTAACTATGCGAAAAGTTATGAAACATGTCACGGCTGACGTGAAATGTAGACTTTCACGTAAGGCTCAAAGGCGAGACTTCGATTGGATTATACATTGATAATATCTTGTGATAACGCGATATAAGAATAGAAATATACTAGGAAAGAGATAATTATCTTTTGAACGGTCTCCATTGTATCTTATAATAGCATTGAAAATTTCCGCTTTGATAATGCCTGTTCGGACTGGATAAAATGTCATTAAAGTTGTTTAAAAGATTCTAAATTTTTATACGGTAATATACTTGCGATGAAAACGCTTTATAATGAACTTTAATATGATTATGTAAAAAAATTTGTAATACCTTTTCCGATATTTTATTTTATTTTATTTTTTGGAGTAAGAAAAATTTTCCTCTATAAATATAATATAGTAGGAAGCAGATATTCTTGTCATAATATTATTCGTGATATTTTTTGTTAATTATAATTTTATAATTGCGTGATATTGTTTCGATTTATATCTACAAATATGTTTGACGACTAATAGCATTAGGATTGTGAAACATTAGGATTTACTGGAAGAATGACGCAAGTTAAATTACAAATAATACAAACAATTTAGACATCAATATCTTTTCTGATAAAAGATTCCGAGTATCTATCGCTGTTCAAATAAAAGGCGTGTTTACATTCGAGTTATTTTTATTTTCTACAGAGTGAAAAAATGATTCTCAATTGCCGTGAGAAACGCGAAAGTTAACAGTCCGCCGTCGCTCGGCGATTTGATAGTAAATGGTTGAAGTTTCTGGTTCACCTAGCGAATAGCTGCGAGCACCGCGAGAGTCATTTCGCGAATAATGCTTCACGGTAATATTCGCAGATCGATGTTTATGCTGTGGCGCCTGTCACGCGCAGTCTGTCGCTCCGAGCTCGCACAATGCAGTGAAACGCGAAAGTGATCCCACGCCGCAAAAAAAAGGAACTAAAATTGTACGATCGTAAAACATAGATGCTCTCGATCATACGAAACACGCTTACGCGCGTATGTCATCGGTGGTGCACGTAGAACAAAAAAAAAAAAATGATCGAACCACATTTCCGAACCTAATTTAAAGTTTGCGCTGAATTGCTGAAATTTAGTGCCGTACACCACACGCTAATGTCTCGTAATACAAACTGTCATTATCGCTGTTTCTGCTCACGACAGGTTTTTTGATAAATATAAAGTCGATTTCGTTCACGTACAATTTACGGTCACGAAATTATTGAATTGTTTAATACTTAAAATTTATTTGGCTGAATTTATTGTCAGGTCTGTGAGTGACGGAACTTCGGTACTTAATTGAGAGATTTCTTTATATCAGATTTTATCTATTTAACTTAACTGTTTAATGTGATATTAGCAATTTGAATAGATTTACTAGAATCACAGTGATGTAATAGTTAAATATTTATGTCCACACGAAATGCTTTTCGTACTATCCAAATCCACAATAATCGATTCTTCCGCTTTAATGCCGCAGTCAATGACATTCTGCGGCCTTTTCGCCGATGAGATTGCAAATCTCGAGCTAAAGGTGATGTCCCGCCTCGATTCGCGGAGTTTTCAATGAAACTTGACAATGACCGGCCTAATTCTAACAGCACGTTTCGGTTTTTTCGTGAAAGTTTCCGTATAACGGCGTCGTCTCCGTAGTCCTAGGCAGTGAATTTAAGAGCATTGTCGTGTTGTGCGGCCAAAACGAAAATAAGAGAAATTCGAACGGAACCCTTTGCGCCGTGCCCACTGCGGGAAATTTTTCTTTCTTTCTTAGAATCTTTTTGTCCAGGGATGTCCGTAAATCTTAATTCATCTAAGTCAACGGTTTTTTCACTCTTTAAAATGTGTTGGAGAGAAGATATTCTTTCGGATTTTTCTCTATTTGTGTGTATGTGTGTGCGTGTGTGTTTGTGTATGTGTTTGACAGTTCAACTACTAACAAAACGAGAGAACTATCCAAAAATATATCTTCGATTAATGTTGCACATCAGTTTCAATTGCGATAGCTATGTATTCCGTTCTAATCTTGTAACTTCTTCTAATACTCTAAATCTTGTTTTGTATTCTAACGTTTTAATTTTCCGGTGTTGTAAAATTTGATTTTCTTACGGGATTTCCTTATACCTGTAAAGTGCAGAAGCGTATATAAAGTATTGTATTAGAACGGATAATCTTACGGATGATCTCCAAAAAAAGATTAAATATTCTTAAGGACTGCATTGGGATAGTTAAACGTCACAAGAGTTTTGAAAGGATTAAGCCTGGGATCTTTTCTAACCGTAAATAGATCTCAGAGCTCTTGACAGAACTACCTGGACCGTTGGCTGGTAGCATCTAATAACACTATAATACAAGCTAACGTCTCATGAACGGCTGGTTTTAGTAGCTCGTAAATGCGTTGTGTTACAAGTGACTTTACGAATACAGCATGGTAAAAAATATGACGGTAGCGAGAATGACGAATGGTAAAAGCTCACGGTGAATCACTCTTATATTGTAATCTTTGCGCTGTATGATATATGACGTGAGAATGAAATATTTCGTCTCGACTGTCGAGAAGAAATATCATTTTCTGAATATACGTGATAGAAAATCAGAACGCACGCAAAAAGTAAGGTGCGTAATTCTTAAAATCTCGTACGACATCCTTGATCTTCATATACTTTTAATTAATTCTTAGTATTTGTACTACGATCTATTGTTTTTGTAGAATAGAGGGATTTGAAGAATTGTATAGATATACCGCTCGAAAGTTAATGACGATTCCTTAAATAGTATTTAGAAAAGCTATTTACCATAGTTAAACAATATTTTATTCAAGTAACACTCATTAATACTTTCCTCTCGTTCGAAAACGAGATTTTCGACATTTTGTTGCTTTGCGGTCAAAACTACCGCACTCGCACCACGACATTCGTGTCTTATACTTAGCAATAAAAAAAAGATCATTAAAACGTTAACAATCCTGTTTTGGCGATGTCCAATTGATAAATTTAATAACTGTCGTTTTCGATGTTTTATTAGAATAAATCCGTAAAGGCGAACTTACGCAAAGCGATTGAATCGTTCTTGTGCTGATTATACAAAAAAGGAGCGATCGATTCGATTCGTCTCTTTGATATCGTAGCGATTCGCGACGTGCTGCACGGTCGCATTTCCATAGGTTGAGGAATGGGTCCTCTCGCGAAGTGCGAAAAGATTGTCGCGAGCGCGAGAGATGGTGCGCGCGGATAACGCCACGGCCGTCGGGTGATGTTTCACGCGGCTGTCCTACATCAGGATCTTTACCGGCTATCTCCTTTAAGCTCACTCTCCTCATGGAAGGTCCTCCGCGGTCCGGAGACCGTTTACGTTTCCCGCACTTCCAGCTCTCTCTTTCTCCTTCGTCACTCTCGCATGAAAATTATTCTCTCGTTCGCTTTCCGTCGGACGGAAAAAGCAATCTGTTAACGGATCCCGTTCTTCATCCATGTACGAAAAAACGTCTCTTCAAATCTGCTTTTGCTCCCGGATTAGTATTAACATCCGCATATCGATACTTATTAATCTCTTTGCTTAAATAAAAAAAAAATTAATGCTGTCTCTCGTATTGAAATTATCGAGACTCAAATTAATATTGCCATATCGGACTTTTCGTCTATGTTAAACTTTTTTATTGAACGCAGTATGATTATATTTATCATAATTTATTACATTCTTTTATATATCGTATATTTCAGTCATTTTTTTACTACTTTTATTAATATTGACATTTACAAAAAAATATATGTTCTCTATTGTATGTGTGTAATGGAATACTTTTTATATTAAACAATGAAGGATATTACGTGATTGTTGTTATAATGGAACGTCATTAAATGTTAAATGTATAAATTTAAGTGCGATACGTTTTATCTGAATAAGGTTATTATTTTATAAAATTCTAGTGCATTATGGTCGAGCGTACATTTGACAATTTGTGAAGAACGCAGCAATTTTATAGTACGAAAATTTGAGGCCTTCTATTCTGTTACGTGCGATAATAAGGTAGCGTGGCATATTAAATTAGTCACGCAGACTGTAGCACGCAATTTGCATTGAAATTGTAAAGATATCGGCAAGTAACGTGTACAACATTCATTTCGTACAAGAATAGTAGTGGCTTGGAAAGCGTCTATTACATATATAATTAACTCCTTTAAAAATAGTTATCATGCAACTTGCAGATTGCTCATCGATCTCTTATTGTCAGATTGACGCTGTTGCAATAATATCTTCATATGAATATTTTGTATTGCATTTTGTTCGTACGTGTGTCAGTATTTGTATAGTATTTTTATCATTTGAGTCTTTCATATATTTTGCATGTAATTTTGTATCGCATTTTTAATGGGAAAGATAGACTCTTTTAAAATGTTAAATCTTATTGAATAACTAAATCTGGAATGTTCCACAATTTTATTTTTAAGTATCTTCTTAGCTGCAGTTTTTTAAGAATTTTTTATAAGATAAGCGTAATAATAGAGTTATTGAAGAATAGGTTTAAACTTTTTGGCGTCAACATATAACCTTCATGATAATCGTCCTTCCTGTCCGCTCTTCAAAGAGTTGGCATATCCGACGAATGCACTATATCAGTAAACGTCAGGAATAGTCTTTCTCCAGCAAACTAGATAACAGCGCGATCAATAGAAGGTCCGATAGAAGACTCCTTAGTATGCATCATTTGTCGCGTTATCTAATCCCGGGCGAATCAATGAGAGCGAATCGAATGGACGCTGCCGTCGGCCTAAATTTACGGTCGGTCCTTGGCGTGCTCACGCGCATCTGTCGTTTATCTGTTAATCCGCGTGTGATTTTGCAGATCTCTCTCTCTCTCTCTCTCTCTCTCTCTCTCTCTCTCTCTGTCTCTCTCTTCTTTCTCGACAGGGATCGTGGACGACGTCTTAAATAGCCCAACAGATAAGATTGAGACCGGCAAGGGCCGGTACTCAAGACAGTGTAAGACCTCTCCCGACGGACGGACAGGTCGAACGGACGGGCTCGCTCACGCGAATTCTCGTTTCGCGAGTCGCCGCGATAGGATCTCGCTCCTGTATGTGTTTCAGCTGTGAATTCCGCGTCCGTGCGCGGGTATATCGATCACTGGTTTATTTTATGCCTCTATAAATTAAGCGGCGTTAACGCGTCCTGATACGACTTCCAAGAATACACTATGCTCTTTAGCATATCGCAATTTCATTTCCGCATATGACGCGCGACCGTATGCCCGCGCGCGTCATATCCGCCTCAAAAAAAGATTCATTAAAGGGCGAATATGCACTTTATATTCACCCGCGGCTGACGTAAACGAATCGGTAGTCTCTTCCAGCGTAATTTCCTACGTAAACTCTCGTGGCCCGTTATATATCTCGCAGCAATTTGTAACATCTAATTTAAATTCAGTGGTTTTCCCGAGATTGATTATTTTTACGATAAGTATTTCCTGCCACTATAGGTTACTCATTTTCTATTCTACTCTGTCTTAGGTTGCTCTATTCCTGCAACATTTACAACAGACCCCTTGCATAATTTATTCGTATCGTACGTATAATTACATGTAGCAGACAAATCCAATTTTACAAGACCCATGTTGTGTTTACTATTAAAATGTATCGCTTACACTGTTCTATTCTGTTCC
The DNA here is from genome assembly GCF_016802725.1 of Solenopsis invicta. Classification (NCBI taxonomy): domain Eukaryota; kingdom Metazoa; phylum Arthropoda; class Insecta; order Hymenoptera; family Formicidae; genus Solenopsis; species Solenopsis invicta. The sequence goes on from NC_052665.1 coordinate 18,638,615, forward strand.
GCTCGGCCGGCACCTACGTGAGCCCCTGACACCCTTTCACTTCACAGGCAAATCACGCATTTGTCACGTATTTCCGCTCGTGCTTATATGCATGCACCGACTTTTTCTTAACATCCTGTCGCCGTGTGCAACGCCTTGCCAAGCGTCGGAGTCTGAGAACATGAGATATTGCCACGCGCATTGTTCTCCGGTCGATCTGATTTTTCGGTGAGGCTTTATCCGAGAAAAATCCGAGACTTTTTCTCATGAAATTCCACCTGGGAAGTTCGTTGACGTTTCCCAAGAATACATCAACGCTTCGCGTTTGCAACCATGGTGACGATTTGTTTACTAACTAAATATTGGAAATAAAAAATGTTTTCTACACTCTCATGGATATGGAAAATGATAGAAGCGTTAAAATAAATATTTTCAGCTACCGACTAGATAATTCGAAAATACCGAAAACTCTGTTTCTCAGAAATTTATTGTCATGCAGGAATAACACGCGAATGGAATTGAGATTTTTCTCTTAATAAACGAAATCTCGGTGCCTCGGAGAGTTAGCACGGGACGCGATGGCGAGCGTCAATTAATATCATTAGTCGTTAAAGCTTGATAATACCAATTAGTGAAATCCGGGTGAGCGTGGCGACCCTCGGTGTTTGACACCCTCTGCAAGCCCAATTATCCTAATCCGAAATGAACAACTACGCATCGTCGTACTGCCAAACATTCGTTCGCACTGTAACAATTAACGATCGTCATTCTGACATTACTGTGCGGGGCCTCGTTAATTCCTCGCGCGCGACTCTTTATTTAAATTATCTGTCAGCATCGGGCACAGCATAATAATTATGGGACGGGATGAATCGCAACGTCAAAGGTCGAACAACTCGCAGCGGAAAATCATTGTTCGTTGCAACGCATGCGTTTCCATCGACATCCTGCACGAAATGTCAAGCTAATCGTAGAGATAAGTGGGCGAGGATGATTGTGTCATATCTTCACAGAGATTGATTTATACCCAGAGATATAAATTATTACTTTCCATTACACTCTGTACAATATTATCGGTCTGTGCGGTTGCATTTAATGAAGCCGATCAAAGAAGGCAAGTGTATTCATTAGAAGATTATAATGCTACTATTACTATCTGAATTTTAAAGGCCACAATCTTAGAATATTCAGCATAATTAAATTTGATATGTTTGCCTATTCGTTTGCTTTTTCAGTTAATTATTATTCAATAATATAGCAATTCTATTCCTTTGTGTTCTCTAGCGTTTCACTATACCGAAGCTCGTGAATTTCGATTGAGTTTGGATTGTTAAGGAGTAGTTGATAATTTGATTTGGCAAAGTTGCTTATCTCTGTCTCTTGAATTTGCACAATCACTTCCCAGAATCTGTCTAATTAATAATCTTGCTTCGGATTTCTCAAAACAAGGCTTCTGAAGGAATTTCAGTAAACAGTATATTCGCGTTGATATTATGATTTCATAATACTTCTTGGATTTTACATTTATATAACTCACAGAAAGCATTTATAAAAATTATAGAAATGTGTTACAATTTAGAATATGTTAGTTAAATTAATAAATTATTACTAACAATTAAAAAGAAATCGACTCGTTTTCTGTAAGAAATCTGAGATAATTGGTCAAATAACAAACAAATTAATTGTTCGTTATTTGGCCAATAACTTATTACGTTCAAATTTTTTTACTTTTCTTATTTTTAAATTAAAATTACATTTTAATACGCACTTCTTATTTTTATCCATTATTTTTTGTAGTGTTATTTCTTTAAGATATATTAAAGACTGGGGATTTAAAGTAAATTAAGTTGCTTAATAACATTTCATTTACGTTACTCTTGTGGTAGCCGTTCTCTTACGATGATCATCTCTTGGACGATCATCGAGTCGCGTTCGCGCCTCGCCCACGTGGTGGCCATTAAAGCGCGAATTAATCGACTGATCAGAGACTCGTCCAGACCGGAATGATCGTTGAAGCTAATGATAGCCGCGAGGAATGCTAATGTAGGGGCAAATAGAACGAAGTCTGCCCTCGCGTTTTGTCACTCGGCGTATAATTTCGCCGTGGAAAGTCCAATGAAAGATGGTGAGGAAATGCGGAGAGGAGTGGTTGAGAGAGCGCGGGGACTGGTGGGACCTGATGGGCCAAGGCGCGCTTACAAATTACGGAGAGAGAGCATAGTCGCCACCAGCCGCTGGGACGACCCGGTAATTTGGGAAGGGCGATGAGATTAAGCTGCTCCTCGAAAACCATCATTTCATCGCGACAAAGGTACGCATTACTCGCGATAGGACGGCAGTACGACGACAGGCACACACTCGCGCCTTTTGACTTGCTAATTCTGAATTTACTACGCGTATTCGATGTTCCCTCGTGCTTCTTAGTTGATATTTTTGGATCCCTGTGTCATTATTACGAATATGATTATATCATGCGTCGATATCAATTTGCGACTGTAAAAACCATTTTTCTTGGATCTAAATTTGGGACACTGGGTTGGTGTTAAATGATACGTTATTGTAGCAGAAGTCACACATATACGCACACAGCAAGAGGTTCAAAACGACATGTTCTTAAATATTTTAAGCATTATTATATATATTTGGAACAGAGCATATTAATTTATTTTTTATCACTATTGAAAGATAATGATGAATATTGAAATTAGTTTATTTAAGATACATTGGCTTATCACTTGTTTTTTTTTTTTTTTATTAAAATTAGATCGGAGAGCCAGAATTTTTTCTCAGAGATGAACTATACTAATCGATATAGTTCTACCTTGAATTATATATTAGAGAATGAGCTCTTTGTCGAGCAGATGGTACGATCAATATCCGCTGCCTGTCCTTTTCGACATTTCGAGACTAAGGTAGGAATCGTCATTTTGCCACAAAGAAAGTGTATTAGAGGTTCCCTTTGATTTGCTAATTTTCAACTGCCCGCGAGCAGAACTCGCTCTTTGATCTTTTGTGCGTATTAACGACGCTACGTGGGCGTTAAGCCAGCATCACGATGTCCTTGATTTTCCTGGCTTTGCCAGTGAGATGAAGAAATGTAGTTTTGCTATTGAAAGAGTAGATGTACTTTCGCTCACATTTAGACAATTAATGATACTTGCGTGATATTTAAGAGAATCTACTCATTAAATGCGAAACGTTACAATCATCATTAGTTATTTTTTTATCGTTGATATTTTTCAGCATTTATATTGTTTAAAATAATTGAGAAAAGAAAGAATTAAGAATATGAAACTATGAAAACAAGGCACACAAAATTTTGTAGTGATTTAGATTATTATATTTTTATGATATTATGTTTTTTATTACTTAATTACTAATTTGATATTTTTTATAAATAAATTATAATTTTATATTAAGATTCTAAGGAAAGAAAAGGGAGAGAAAAGAATGAAAAAAAATGTAAAATAACACTTATTTATTACAAAAATTTAATATAACAATATAATACAATGGCAGAATTTTTTTTGTATAAATCTTAAAATTACATTGTGCAATTTCAAATCTGTAATACGGTAAGATAGACGCGATGAGATGCTTTTAATCTGCTTCTTAGTTCCGGTGATTGCATTCGTTTTCTTCGTGATCTTATTCTAAGAAAAGCACAAGAACGACGCGCCGTTCTTTACTCGCCAAATATAAATCTAGACTTTCCGAGGAAAATTTACAAAGAGACGGGAAAATGGGAATGATATAATTAATCGAACTATGATTCCTGTCGCCCCGCTTTGACTTGCTAATTCGCGAATTCGGTGCCGCCCGAGGTCGCGGAAAAGCGCGCGTTCGCTTTTGTCCCGAGAAATTTTCATCGGCGTCGTTATATTTCACACGTATTGTCCGTTTCGTTCCGTCACGCTTCGCTGGAATCCGGCCATTCAAGCTTTTGTCGCGCGCTAAAATCCCGAAGTATGAACCGAAATGATTAATCGAGTATTGGTATATCGTTGCATCGCGCCGCGCGGCGATCGATGTCGATATTGATGTAGATTTTTTTCGCGTTCGCCCCGGTAAGCGGGAAATCAAATAAACGACGCTATCACCGCGCCGGCCCTCGTGGATAACGAAGTTTGTTTTTTTTTCCCCCTGGAAAACTTTGGTGCATCGTCGATCGCGTTGGCCGATGTGCATTTTAGATAAACGTATTTTGGGCAAAATTATGGGCGAAAAATTAATGTTTCACTATAATTTATTGCGTGCGAAAAAATAATTCGTTTTACTTTGATTGATATCTATTTTTATGTATTACCATGCTTAAAGGAATTTGAAATAGAACTTGTCATTTCTCAAACATTTTTTTTCCCTTTTCCCTTTTAGAAGACGACAGAGGGACAGAGAATAAAAGACAGTGAAATTCGGGAAACCTCGAGATTAGTATCTATCATATCCGTTCTCGAAATAAATTTATTAAACTCCGGCTACGATCCTATGAACAGGAAAGAGCGCGCGGCGGGAAATCGAAAGACAACAGACAACCCGCGTCATCTGCGTCGGATGACAAATGTTGGCCGTTAAGAAATGGATGAGCGGCTCCATATATCATAGAGATAATTATATTACAGTGCTTCTGGCGAGTATTTTTAGGCATCTGACATCGGCCGGGGTATCGCGCGGTGCAGGACACTGTTGGTCCTCCCCTACTCGTCGCACCCCTCTCATCCGGCTTGTATCCTTGCGAAGATAACAGAGACAGATCCTGTTACAAAGGGGTAAAACATTAAATTGTTCATCATTTGTCCCTTCGACCGTATCCGAGCATTAAGAAGAAATGTGCAGCTGCATCTGCTGCGATTCGTTCGTCTACGCGCAAACAATAATCCAGCAATAATCCGCGTATAGAAAAGTATTTGCATTATCATTTTATATAGGGGTAGAATTCCGAGATGTCCTTGTAGCAACAGACACTGGGGGTGTAGTAAACTAGGAATAATAAGGCTTATTTCAATCCTGCGATGTATTTAGATTATTAAGAATTATACCGTTTTTTTCTCTTTTATATATCTTTATTGTATTCGCATTATTTTAATTTGCGTTAACTACCGCAAAAATAGAATACATTTTAGTATTATCGCATTTGTTTGCTGATAATTATTAATTTTGTCAAAATTAGCTACTGCTGATTATTTTGGAGTTTCGTACACTATCTCTAGTTATACATGTATATGTTCACAATTTCTCCATACACAGCTCATCGAATGTGATTGGTATATTGAACGGATGCCCCTCTCTCATGATAATTAGTTTGCAGATAAGCTAATTCCAGAGTTTAGTACGTATGTACGCGATGTTCTGCTTTGTGCACATCCGAGGACCCCTTACAGTACGATTTTAAATGAGCTTGCAAAAAGCAGGAATTAGTATCAAACGGCTCTTAACGAGAGTGAGGAATAATCTGTGTTCCGCACTCCACGCTGAGAGACAGAGAGAGTGAGAGAGAGAGAGAGAGAGAGAGAGAGATGAAGAGAGAACTATTATGCAATTCTCCTGTGCCCGCTGGTGCATTCGCGTGGTCGTGAGCAAACGGCATTCTCATGAGCTCGAATTAATCCGTGGCTTGTGTTGTGACCATCAAAGAACTCTCTCAACGAAACCATCAGAAGCATACGAATCGTTGCGCTTGTACTATGACTTTAAGCGCTCTCGATGATGGGCCCTCGAGCACGTTCGAGTCTTTCCTTTTCGCCGAGTGCCCCCCGAGGCTCATAAAAACCCCCATTTTCGTTCAGCATTAAATATTATTGCTTTTATGTGCCGTGAGAATGACACTAAATTTTCGATGTTGCGATCTTACGATCTATTAAAGTGAAAAATTTCTTTGAAGAATTATACGTAATTTCTTGTATTGCTCACTTACGTTAAACAGTAATCTTTGGTAAAATATAAAAGTATATTAATAAATTAATTACAGTTTTGAAGTAATTTTTATTTGAAAATTTTTTGAGATTATTGACACAATATATTTTTTCAATTTTTATTTAAATTTCTTAATTTTACATATATATATTTTTTCAATTTTTATTTAAATTTCCTAATTTTACATATATATATATATATATCATTAACGCGTCGCCAGATTGCACATTCAGTTTACATAACAGTTTAGATCTATGAATTAATCTTTAATCAATTTTTATAACGATTCATATTTTGTCTCCTAACATTGCAATATCCCGATGTAACGTGCAAATAAATTAGACTCAACCACTACAGATCACCACTTGGTATGAGATGCCCGTCGATCGTGTTCAGATTCTCTTATCCGTTGAAAACTTCCTTTGCTTCTCTCGCGGAGCTTAATGAGGAAACTTCGAAGCGAAGCTATCGCTGCTTTAGTGTCACGTTCAAGAATAAGCTGATTTTTAACGGCGCTGGTACTTTTGAACAAGTGCAGTCGCTTTTTCATTATTCTTCGCTTCACTGACGACGCCTCTCTCTTTTCTCTTGTCATTTTATATAAACACGTAGATAATATATGCATTTAGCTTTTAGTGCAAAATTTAGCACAGCTTATTATTTTACATTTAAGAAATTGTAGATTATATACACATGTACTGAAAAAGAGTTTAGTAATTATATTAATATTAATCAAACATAATAGTAGTAACCGGTCGATTACTAAATATTATTAAAATTTTTTATTAATTGAACATTTTATTGAAATTGTTTTACTCAAGCTTAACAACTATTATTTAAGTTTGATTAATATTACCTCTTTTTTAGTAGCAATCCGCTGTAATAATATTAGATAATATTAAATAATTATTGGCAGAATGATAGCCGCTTTGATTTTAATACTTGTACGTGCATAAACATAATTACTATTTTTAACATAAAGCTAATTTTTCTTAAAGAAAGAAAAGGGGTTTTGGCACATTTTTATCTCTCCATTAATAATGAAAATGTTATCGGAATCGTTATACGCGTCTAAAAAGTAATGTCAATAACTTATCTCGAAACGTATCTCTTTCATTTCGGTGTCGCGACTTTTAATTATCTTACGTCGTGCGAGTGACATCGCTGCACAAATTGAGAGTGAATGGACGAGAACGAATTGAAAGAGAGAAAGAGAGAGAGAGAGAGAGAAGATTCGAGGATGCAGTCAGGTAAATAAATTTGTCGAAGTCCTCGTGTCGCGTTGGCCCGGTTATGGGAGGTATTCGGAGTATGCGGTGCAAATGGACGGAGGGTGAGCGCTTTAAACGTTCCGACAACCGTAATCGTGTTTAAATGAGAGTGCAACCTCAGACGCAACTAATTGCCTTGGTTCGACCTTTTTCTGGTTGTCAGCGCTCCAAATCTACCATCAAAATTGTATCTGATTAATGAGCTTAGGACAATGTGTCGATGCGAATGCATTTTCTGACGTTTATTCGACGACGATAGTCAATTATGGAAATTATATATAATCTGCATTCACATCTTCATTTATATCCCAACTAATCTAAACAAGATAATTTCGAATGTGTGTAACATGGCAGTAAACTTTATACTATCAACTCTCAGTTGTAAACTTTCTGCCCTTCATTTTCATTATTTAACTTTCCGATCTAAAACCTCGAACTCTCGAACTATTAATTTGTAACTTCACACACACGCACGCACACACACATACACATATAACGTTTAACTTTCAACTTTTAAATTGTATTCTGTAATTTCTGCCATCATATTTTTTTATATTTATTACTTATATAATTTCTATTATTGTATACTATTTTAGCATAAATAATAGATAAATTAATCTAGAAGTATTCATGTCTCGTTGACTGAGTTTCTTCAATATCACAGCGTTGTTTTAATGAGCAATTAGATTCAATTAGAAATTACATCTTAGTGTCTATCTCGATTACTTTGATTAGATCCGATCTGGGAATCACGAATGAGTTAATTGACAAGTGAAACCAGCTCGACAATTACATCACTTTTAACTCATTTTAGCGTACTTGAAAGTATTCGAAATACTTCCAGCGGTATGAAAAGAGGCGTCACATCTGTGTGGCGTTCTTCAGACCGACGGGAGATATTTTTTTCTTGAAAGATGAGCATTACATCTCTCTCACCGTAACGCTACCGTGGGCCGACGTCTAATGATAGCGTGCCCGGGTTCTCCCCAGTGTATATAACCGACGACTCGCATATTCGAGCACCCGCGCGTAGAATTTCCGCCTGTTAGCCTCTCCATGTCGGCGGGCGTTTCCGCAAAAGTCAAGAGAAGCTCGAGCAAATCCGCCGGATCGCAGTGTAACATCTTCCGCGAGAGGATGTAACATTTTCGACGCTTCGACGCGTTCGTTAATTCGAAGACGAAATCCCATCGAGATCGCAATTTCACTCGAAATTTGACGACTCCTTCATTTAAAAACAGAAATCTCAGCGGAATAAATTAAATTGCTCGTTTCTTAAGTGTATTAAAAATAGAAACAGGCAGTTATTAAATATATTCAGTTTATTAAAGATTATTAATTGTTATATTTACTTTTTTTCCTTAAATAATAATAATAGTGTAATAATTGTTCAGCTCATGTTTATCTTACCTAATATTTATTATTCATAAAAAAATATCTGAATAATTTCTTTGTATTTTTAGAAAAGTTTATATTAATTCTGTAACAAAAGTCAATTTTGTGTGTTAAAATTAGCGTGTCTTATATGGTCTCTGCTTCTCCATTCTAAAATTTATCACATTATATAAGCAGAAGGGTGACAATTAACACGAAAAGCACCCTCCAGCGTAAGTACCGTTTCGGAGTGAAGCCGTGTCTTTTGCGAGTCGACGGAGTTCGCTTGGGTTTCATAATCCTCGTAGGAAGTAATTAGATGTGAGTATCGCAACCATCCTTGTCTTTCGTGCAGCGTTCTAGCATTCTAATTCTTAGTTCTATTGGGCGCCAAAATAAATTAAAGCAAAGCCATACTCCGTGAATGTTTGCGATTTTTCGCATACGCGAGAAGCAATTTGCAAATTGTTTCGCTGGATTGTGATCTTCCGTAGATGGATTGAGGTTCTTTCGCGAAAAAAGTAACGAGTATAGGTAACGAAATTTTGAGAAAAACTTTTAGTTTACCGCTTTATTATGTTGCTGGTGTTGAGAATAGTGAGGCAAGCCTTTAACCAAAAATATGTACGGCAATTAAGTAATATGCCATTCATGTAATTCCTGTTAATACCTGCTAATATCTCTACCTTGTAGACCATATTCTCCTGCGGTTTACACCTCGGCTGCTGTAAATAACTATGTAAGTAGTACGAGTAGTTCACAGCAAACAACATGAGTAGTTTGTGCTATGAACATAACGATTTTGTAGTTAATGAAAATTATGAGCGCAAGTGTCTTTTTGCAGTAAGATCAATTTTCAAAGTATCGATTTTTTCTTTTTTAAAAAACTTGTAAGAACTTGCTAAAAATTTAAAATGGTAACATTAGAAATAAGAAAAGGACAAAAAGGATTGAGTGGAAGTGAGTGGATTATAAATGCGGTTTGCGTATAATTTTATAAAAAATCCTTGGAGCACGTAGTTGCGATCTCAACTTTCCTAGAATAACTAATGTTGGCATTTTTAGAGTAGCCTGGAGACTGGAGTATAATTAGCCTTAACTTACAAAATCTCGCCGCACTGGATGAGCTTTTAATGCGCGTAATCGACATTAAAAGGTTTAAAAGTTTTGCAGACATTTTCCGAGCTTTTATTTCAGGCGTAAAACGAAAACATAATTTAGATCGAATTTCAGGAGCGTTTTAGAGCAATTATCCTGTATATATTGATCATCGGCGCTTTATTTAAGTCTCTTTTAACTTTTCATTTTTTTGAAGTTTACATTGTTCAGATTTACAATTCATTTTTCTATTGTGTAAAATATCTACCTCATTATATCGCAAATTTATCGAAAGTTCATCTTCCTGTTAATTAAAAAAGAATATTAGCATGTATAAAGTTATAATAAAGGTTATATTAAAGGTTATATTAAAGACTTGACTATCTCATGTATATAGTGATGTATTAAATCTTGTATACTTTTATATGTATAATCATGATGCCTGCATCATGTATAAATATTAGGTTTGCAAAAAATTATGAGACATTTAAGTAAGATTTGTTAATATCGATGAATTGTAAAAAATGTAGGTGGTAGAACGATTAATATGCGACGTTCGCGTTTAAACGTGATTAAAACGGTATCTCGGCGCCTCGCTTAACGAAGGCACTCCCGATGCGAACCTAATCTCCACCTCGTCCGCAACTATGCCATTGACTCGGCCGGAAGGCTGGTATATAGATCGCTTTCATCGCTCCCTTTCGCTTTCCACTCGTGTGCGCGCGAACCACCTTCGCTATTTCGCCTTCGCCTTCGTTCTCGTCCGTTAAATCTATCAGTTCGCACTTTTCTCTCTCTCTCTCTCTCTTTCTCCCTCCCCCTCGCTTACCACCTTCTTTTTTTACTTTTGAGCATGCTCGTTGCGAAACGCTTCACGCGATAATGCAGTTAAACACGTGGGCGTGGAAATACCGATTCGCGCGCATCGTTGCGCTTTCTTCGATTGCATTACGTTTCATATCGAGACTACGATACTCATCAGGGATGTTGAAACATTGCTTGCGATTGAAGAAAACGATACGATATATAAAAGAAAGAAATATTGGTAGAAACGAAATATATCAATTTCTTTTAGACTGATATTTGTAATCAGCTTTTCATATAATATTTTATTTGAGAGTGATGAATAAGCTTTTGCATATTTATATATATATATTTTTTTTTTTATATCTTTTAATATAATATATTTTAATATATTTTTCCAATGTTGTGCGAAATATGTAAAAGACGACGGGTTTTGACCCCCTTCTCGAAATATTTTTCTCTCTCTTTCTCCCTTCTGTACGAATAATATCTGGAAAGGGTCTTGAATGGGAGAAGAACGATATTTCCGTTTCCGCTCCGCGTTCGCGTCACCCTCTTAGAATTCTTTGCATCTGCGAGCCTCTCCAACTTCAGGGCTGGCGCGAAGAGCTCATCGTCCGTCGAATGCGAGTGTGTGAATTTCGTGCTCTTGTCTAGCGGTATAGTAAGCGGCGGTAACGGGGTAACGCGATTTTCTCTCGTCGTACGCAAGCGACCGAGAGTGGCCGCATTCGCACCGAGTTCGGATGCCATAAATATGCGAACGTGCACGGGGAACCAACGGCATGTGTTAGGAGATGCCAGCCGTTTAACCTCGAGATCGATGCACTCGTAGCGAAACGCCGCAGTCTGCGCGACGCCTTGGCTAATTGTAAGCCGGAAATACTGTCTGTCTCTTGCAGCTGATGAATTACATTAGCGGATAGGTCGTGGATTTTTTAATCAATTTAAAGTCAACATTTTAAAGAAATTCAAGCGTCAATATTTTCTGGATTATAAGCCGTAATTTAAAAGCTTTTTGTTTTAATTAAAAAGTTTCAGTGTTTTAAACTTTTTTTATTTGAGGTTTAATTATCAAAGTGAGTATGAAAAAATTATAATGGATATTTAATTTCATAAGTTTTACATAATAAAGTTTTTATTACTCACAAAAAATTACAAAAGTTAAAATTAAGTTCAGAGAATCTGGAATACTCTTATTATTTAATTTTTAATAAATTACAGATAAAAATTAATTTTAACGTTATTACAAGTACTCTGTTGACAATTGATGATGTAGATGGACGATGTATAAAAGATTCATTTTCTTATTATATTTCTGTTTATTCTTTAATTTTATTACACGATTAATTTTTGTAAACTTAATAAAAAAATACTGCAAGTAACACACAGAGAGAACTTTTCAAAACAATATCTCGATCGTACATGATAAATCTCTCGAATGTCGATATCATGTTATTATCCCCAAATGGGTGAGTTTTAGTGCTTGAAGCAACTTGATCCCAGAGAACTGAATAAATCTTTCTTTCTCTCTCTCTCTCTCTTTCGCCGTGGAGAAATACTGGTCGCCGGATGCGGTGGGATACGTTTACAAGCTTGCAAAGTGCCCGGAACGCCGAACTCTATTGCCTGTCGGACTCTGCGTTTATAACAACGGTAAGACATCGCGCGAGGTAACGATCGCGCGGTGAGCAGTAAAATCGCGTCTCTTCTCCCGCGCTGCTAATTCTACGAGGATGTCACCGGCTAAATAATCGACCAGGTTCTCATTCGGCAGCGGCAGCAGCATGGCTGCCCGGAATCCGGCACACCCACGTTCTACGGCGCGATTTTAGTGCGCGAGGATCGCCCGTAGAATAACGGAGCATTCGAAATTAACGGTCCGTTTTACGTGCATCGGGTACTAGCCGGAGATATCTATGCACTTAAACCGCGCCGCCAACATCCGTAGATAGCCCTATCAAAAAGTCACTTTCAAGAGAATGGCGATCGCCCGTGGCAGCCGCTTACCGTGATCTTCGTGCAAGGAATGAGAAAGGGCTACTGTGATGAGATTATGTGAAACGAGATGAAATTCTCTCGTATTAAGTATCTCCAAGTCCGAGATAGAATTTTCCATCAAATTTTTTTCAACGGAAGATTAACTTAAAAATTCATTGTTGAACTTTTTATCATTAATCTTTCAGCACGCGCGCAGAATTGGAGTTTCGACTTCTGCGAACTTGGCGTATCTATAAGTTCTTGAAGCTGCTGACGTCAGAATTGCGCAAGAATTCAGAATGGTGAATTTAATATCCAAGAACTGTTCTTGTTTGCATGATCTCTGTATAAGAACAGTGCTGAGTTAGGTAGTAAGGCGAAGCTCTTCTATGGCGCATCACTAACAATTCGTAATATATTTTTCCGACTTTCCACTTAAGGCAACAGTGATACTTCCACCAAGGATCCTTATTTTCAGTTAATTAGAGATCGTTTCTTAACATTGCGCTTATTCTGCCACAACTGTATCGCGTAACTATACTGCCTTACTTTACAAACGACTACTGTATATCGCTCTAAATTGCCAGGCTTCGCTTTTGTTCAGAGCATGTTAGCAACATAAGTATATAGACCGTCGTCTGTACTTGGGATACGAGGAGGAGGAAGACGAGGACGATGACGACGACTATCCGTGCGAGACGCAAACCGCCGGGAGGAAGAGTGCCTCCGTTCGCGCTACGCCGGGATGCCATAAATACGCGGTGGGGGACACGACGTGGTTGGGGAGGGTTGAACACCGAAGAGAACCTCACGCTCCCACGTGCTATTGCCGTCGCGATCGTCGTCCGTGGGCGCGTGGGCGGATGCCAGCTTGCACGACACGACGTAGAACGCGGGATGGGTAATAAGAAGAGTACGCGACCGGCGCGATACAAGGCTTGCTGGACGAGCGTGTCTACATACGCGTCGCCTCGTCTTGCCTCGTTCTCGGGCCCTTGCACGCGTGTCCCCGATTCCCTCGGGTGGCTTCTGCAATACGTCTCGGAATCTTTCTCCTCGACTTGAAAACCGAGACGCCACACTGTTAAGTCTGCTCTCGAAAACTTTTCAATACTTTCTACCAGATTTCGTTAAAATTTATCAAGCAATTTTTGAAATTTCTTAGGGAAAATTGGCATTTAAATAGAAGAGTAAATATCGTAAATACCTTGTATATCGTGTTTTCTTGCCCCATTTTTAACTTGAAAATTTATATCGATATTTCCATTTCTAAGAAGCTACTGCTGCATTTGCATGAATTTCGATTTTCAGCGAAACGTCGGTGGCTCGATACAAATAAAATTGCGTCTAGATTTTTATCAAGAGTAACGTATATACATATAATCGGGATATCTTAAGGACATTCGTACGCATTGTGGTCTCACACGCTACCCTTCAACCTCAATCGCAACAAAGGGCGCACGAGACCGCGTTGCGTGCGGGCTTAATTAATAACGCCAGCTGCGACAGGCCTTGTTTATTTGCATCTTATCGACGCCGATGACAGAGATACGAGTGCGTCATCGATCACTGTCCGCCGGCGTGAGCGAAACATAATCGGTCGTACTGTGAAAGATACCCCGCACCGCGTGTGTCACTCGGCGGGTTCAGCTTTGCACCATGCTGTCCCGAATTTCCGGATGCCATCGGCGCACGCAACGAAGAAGGATCACCGGACAGTCGGGTGCATTCGTATCTCGACTGCTACAGGCGACCGAGTCTAGATTTCCACTGTGTATCATCTCAACGAATGATCTCGGAACGATGGGCTTGAACGACGGGTAGCAGCGCGGCTTCTGTTATCATTAAAATCGGCTTCTCACACACACACACACACACACACACACACACACACACACACACACACACACACACACACACACACACACACACATATCGACGTATTTATTTCAAAGAGGAAAAAACTGACTTTTAATTAACGTCATTGTTTATAATAATCGAACATTCGATCTCAAGAAATGATATTTGACATTTCTGTCATATATATCGCACGTAGGGTTTGTTCGGTTTTTTTTTTAGAAAATACCTTTCATTTACAATATATTTGTTATTAATAATTTCAGAATTTATGTCTTATTTGCGGTTCTATCAGCGAACATCACCCCTTCGATTCTCCGTTCGCGCCAATGCTATCTCCCGACATGCATAGGGTGACGAGCGTATTTCCGAAAGCTCGGCACGGAAATCCGTATGTGGGGTTCGCGGCTGTCCGGTTATCGTTCCTTGCGGCGGAACGCGGAAATTCGAGCTTGCGCCGAGGGAGGAGAATCCGGTCCTGTGCGCGCTTTCCGCACCCATCGACTTCCGTTAACGTGAGAGTACCTCACGATTACATGTTAGCTTGTTTATACTCGCCGTGGACGCTTTCGATTGCGAGCAAATCCACTCTTCCCTATAATCGCGATGCACCGCTTAACTCCGGCTGCACCCCTCCCTCTTTCTGCGTATGTATTATACTAGGAATGGATACACAAGCGAACATCATTTAAGAAACATTATTAAACGATTTCAACGCATTTACCGAATAAGAATGTTTTTGGCATGTACATTGGAATACTGAAACATTTATTTATTTTTTATTTTTGCATCTTCGAAGCTTGCGCTTTACACCAGAATTGCCTAACTTTCAATACGGAATAATTTTGTAGTTGCTTACATTTTTTACGCAGAACTCGTTTCAGAAGCTCGTTGTGTATCATCTGAATATCTTGTACATATTTTAATCCTAGTAAAAATACGCTCTGACGAGAAATCTTATTCACAATTTTTTATTCTATACTGAGAAAAAAATTTGAAGAATTAAAATATTTAGTTCGATACGTTCAACTAAATATTGGGTTGATCAGTTTCTCAATAAATTTTTTTTTAATGTATGACGAACTATAAAATATTATTGGTTTTTTAATTATTTACGATTATTTATTATTAATCTGTCATATTGGTTGAGAGAGAGAGGGGGGGGGAGCGGAAGTGTAAGTAAAAATTATTTTGAGATTCCAAAATTACAAGAAACAGCAAGATAGCACAGAAAGATATATCTGCAATTATAAGTTTCACTCAGGAAAAACGTAAACGAAAAGTTGCGGTCGCGAAATGATTTCGAAAAGAACTTGTATTCTTGTCACTCCACTTTGTCGGTTGATACATGTTTCGTTGTCCGATCGACTTGTTCATATTTGCCTTCGTATACATCGTATATGTCGCTGTATATTGCCGATTACGTGGAGTACCTATCGGAATATTGCCCGAAGCACTTACGTAAATTGAGTGGTCGCGTGGACAAATAACGGCGTCGTCGCTGTCGTCGCTCGCCATTCGCCATCAGTGCGTGTGAAAGTAACAACAGGGATTTTGCGCGCTTTTGAAATACCACCGGCAACACGTTCACTATTCCGTCCCTCTTTTCCCTCCCCTCAGGCGTGATACCGGGCGTAATTGTAAGATTTGCAACTCTAATAGCCTCGTACTCGCCGCCCACCGGACTCGATATTAATTTTAATCACTCAGTGTGTAACGCTTACGTGCCCCGGATCGGCATAAACGTTCTTTTCCTGAATGCTATTATACTCTCACTTGGCTTTTCCCTTCTACACGATGCGTACATCCTCGAGTGTCTATCGTCGGAGTTTATGACCCTGCAATTATCGAGTAGTTTGACGTGACATTTGTGTTAGGTATAATGGCAATGAAAAAGAGAAGTTTCGAAGAAATTTAACATTGAATAGTTCTTACATTTTCTCTTGTAATTCATACTCATGTATGTATATATGTAAAATCTTGTTATTAAATAAATAAACGTCATGTGGATACACATGTATACATACGAACACAATATTTTTAAGTATATTTTTAACGTATATATTAAATATATATATTTAATTATACAAAACGTTAATAAACGTTCATAACTAAATGACATATTTATTATAATTTTATTAATAACGTAAATGTTTCAAAATTGATAGAAACATAATTCCCCATATGTAGAAATTTTTTATTACGTCTATTTATTATTACTGCTACTAACAAATTTAATTACATTAAATTGTATTAAATTATATTACATTATTTAATTACATTAAATAATCTCAAAATAAATAATTAATTTATCCAGGTTTTGCTAGCTGTGCATTTTTTAATTTTAAATGTAATTTTATCAGATATATTAACTCTCACTCGTATAGTACAGTAAAGATAAATAAATAATATATGTATAAAAATTATATGTAATAAAAAGTTTTTACATGTGATTATGTTTCTATACCGATTATGAAACATTTACGATAAAATTATAATAAGTATGTCGTTCCATCATAAATATAAATTAACAATATTTTGTATATTTAAAAATATATATATTTAAAAATAATTTTGTTTGTATTCATATAAAAATTTATAAAATGTATATATATATCTGTATGTTGTATGCTAGAATAACATTTTAATTTTTTTTCGAGAGAAAAAGAGGAAGAAGTCTTCAATTCTAAAAGTATATTGTCGGTTTTATTGTTTTGTAATTAAGATTTGGCGCTAATTCTTGTTGATTGTTAAACGAAAGATAATTTAATGGTAATTGAATAATCTTTTGAACGATGTTGAAAATTATTAGTGATTAAAACAATTCAATCAATCGACTGCGAAGAATTCCAATCTAATAATTGTTAAAACTGGTTGCTCCTTATATTTAATTATATTATGTTCCTTTAAATTATCAGAGATTTTCAACGCTCCTGATTTCGTAGCAATTAATTGCATCGCCCTAGTTCTGTAACAACCTCTTTGTTAATTCTACATGTGTCCTTACTTCTCTCCATAATTACAGCTTACACGTAACTGCTCGCGGTATCTATTGTCTACCGAGTAAATGGATCCTAGTAATTTTGGTTGGCTCTAGCTTTACGGAATAATTTGCTTTTAATTTAAAATAGTCGCATATAAATCATTTCCAGCAATCGCCTTTAATTTATCTTACATTATTCAACTTATTAAATACAAGAATATAAAAATTATTGCTGCTTATGTTAAAAAAATGTGATATTGATATTTTTATAACAAATCTTGTATTTTCAAGCAAAGATAAATAATTTTATTTAATTTATTATAAACTTTATGTTAATATAATACGACTGCACTGCATTGCATCCAATGTTTTTCTAATCATGCGGCAAATTACATTATTACTGTCTTTTGTATAGTTGATCAAACAGAGACGTAACTGAATGCAAAAATCACATACCGAGTAAGCTAGATAAAGGGCGAGCACCGGTATTAACGTCGGTCAAGTTGACGATAGACGATAAAGGGTTAGAAGAATGGAGTACAGTAAATTGATGGTTGTGTCACGCTGTTAATATGCTTGAACAGCTCGCTCGCTGCGTGCAATCTCCATGGCGGAGGTCGATCGACCTCGTCCCATAATGGCCGACGTCGATCGAGTGCATAAGACGGAAAAGGTTTTATGCAAATTCGCAGCGACGTTGGGCGCCGCGACATCGTATTGTTCGTTCATAATCGCACGGCCGCGAAGCCGATCTGCCCACCGATCATCCTCTCGTCCCACCTTAGAGTAATAATTATTCGACGAGGACGCACCTTAGAAAATTACCGAGCGGCGAATATTTTGCGCCGGATCGACAAGATGCATTTTTTTTACTCCCTTTTAATTTCTTCGAAAACGATATCTCTCTCATTCTTTCTTTTATTTTCTCACTAACGCACTTGCTTACCACACATACCACATATACCCGCGTGTAATAATATAATATATAATATACAATATATGTATATATGTATCTATGCACATATGTTTGATTTAAATATTTATCGAAACATTCTTATACTTTTTTGTTAGGTATTTCATTATTGCTTTTTGTATTGTATAATAATTAGATAATATTTTTATTCTATTTAACAGAAGTAAGTTATAGAGAGATACGATAATTAATACAATTATTTAATGAGAATTTAGAAAATTCAATGATTTTCTTTGTATACAGTTAGATTTGTAATTATACATGACGGTTTCAAAAATCTTTATAATCTTGTGAATATAGTGATCATTCTGTCAGTTTCTATGTACGAAAATTTCTGAGTGAAAAAAAGACAACGATGCGCTCATGCGCAAGAAAATGCAATATGCCGCTTGGACGACATTTATTGAAATGCCGCTATGAGAGACTAGGGGAGGGAAATCTTGCTTTTCGTTTATCTTCTGAGCATTTGCAGCCCGTACAAGTACCTTCTTTGTGAGCAGCTTGGTTTGTAAATCTTCTTTCCGTGAATCGGAAATGCACTAATGGTTTTAACCGCAATCACTTTTTTTTCTTGTCTTCTTATCGCTCCTTTTTCTGGTATTTATTGACGGTATTTTGTAATTATTGCTACTTATACTATGACATTTTATTTTTCTTCACACGAATTTTTGTTCACTGACTTGAAATCAGGATTAGCTTTTATCACCAGTTGATTAAATATAAACATTATAATATTTGTATTATTATATTTGTATTACATATAAACATTATTATAAATAATACCTTTTTAAAGAGATACTTCTTCTAAAATTAAATTATTAAAACAATGGATATTTGTTCTTATAAAAATTTATACGTTTTTAGTATTTGATACAAAGTTTATTCTCGGCAATTAAGTAAAATTTTATACACATTTTTATTCTATGCATCTACGAAGCTTTTAAGTCAGTCGAGAAAAGGAGATATGGAAGTAAACGAATTTCCTGCGAGCCATTAGTCAAAAGAGTTATTAGCGTCATCTCGTGTATATAGGGTGCCTTTAATTAATCATATGTGTTTTTAGTGTTTTCAGATATCAATATCTAGAAAGTGCTGAAAAATGGGTGCTTTGGTAACTTATAAATGTTAAATTAACCGCTGATAATGTTCTACTTCTTCAACTCATGTGTATAAATGTACTGCACAGTTTGATCGACATTACTCGTTGTGCATCTTGAAAATATTGCTTTTCCATCGAATAATACGTCATCAGCGTTTAATTTCGAGTCAGTGGTTTAAAAAAAGTATTAATAAACGAAAATAAAAATATTATAAATGTATAAAAAATTTTGAAAATTATTACAATGCAGTGTTATTAAAAAGATATCTATTACGTACGTCTAGAGAATTTTGATCTTTTTCTGTTTCTTCCGATAGAAGTAGAAGGTATTCTCAGGTATAAGAAACAAACATATCAAATTAACATTTTATTTCTCAACTACTCTCCACCATTAGAAGAAATTGTAGTTAACCAGAGACACCCTATATACGAGCGAACATCATTTTTTTGTCCACCCTCTCTAGCTCTTATTTCACCCCCAAGTATTCTTCTTTCAAGGAAGCTCGTTCCTCTTCCTCTGTTTCTCCATCACTTCGGTGGCCCATCCGTCGCTGCGGGACGAACTTAATTATACTTTATCGCGACCTCGTCGCAGTTATTTAAATTTAAATCGTGCGTCTCGCGCGTCTGCCTGGAGTGGATGTTTTAACGACGCTACTCGTCGACTACGGTCTATGATGATTAACTGTAGCATGAGATTTTTTTTAACGTTGTAACAGCGCAGAATATGGAATCGATCCTCTCTTTTTAAAGTAAAAGATTTTTAAACAATAACAATTAATTAGTAAGAAAAACTCTGAGCCATACTGCATTTATAATTGTTTCCAAATATTTCTAGTTAATTTTTTTAAATTAATGCATGAAGCAAATTAGTGATCATTTTTCTCTAGTTTTTTCTTTAATAAAACAAAAATGTCTGAAAAAGGTATTTGCAATGAATCGGGAATTAAAAGAACGGGATAATTGTTCGCGGACCAGAAAGCAACGGCAATATTTTCGGGTCGGTAATTTAAATTCTCTTTTTGTTTGATGAGACAGATGAAACGCAGTGCTGACGAATGACACAGGAATTAACCGTTGCTCCAGCAATTAAGCGATGTTTTTTGTCGTCCATGTTGCATCACACATGTGTATATGTGCGTATGTACGTGCGCATGAGAGAGAGAGAGAGAGAGAGAGAGAGAATCTGGCTGCGTAGACTTGGTGAAACATAAAGACGAAAATGATAAGTAGAACGAGAGAAAGGGAGAAATATCAAGTTACTCACGTTGCAATGCAAGTCCCTTTAGAACGGCCAACAAATGGAAGTGTAATAACATTAGCAACTTGAGTAAGAAATGAAAACCTGGAGGGGTGCGGTGGCTGGTCCGTGTTGCAAGGAGAGTGACGTTGTTGTAACAAGGGAACAAATGGATGATACAAAGTGCGCCACGTGAAATTCATCCGCCGATGGTCGGATAGCTTGCAGCAAATGAGTATGTAACGAAGTGACTTGGTGATAAACGACGAAAATAATGTTCTACTTTACTCTATAATATGAATATTCGCGCTTGCATAAATCGATAGAAACAACGTGCGCGATCACAGATGGTGCAAAAATATCTATGTGTATGTTAGAAGCGATATACGGCTGCTAATTAAAAGTTGATATCTATTGTGTTTCTGTACCTAACGTATTTTTTACTTTGTTTGTTTTACTTTGCAATTGCAGTTTAAATATTCTTGCATAAACACATTACTTATTTGCATCGTATAAATTGCCACATACATGTATACAACTTGTTTATTATTAGGTTCACAGAATCACGTAAACAGGAATTATATCGTAGATGTTGGTTTAATAGGTAATTTAAAAGTTTAACGGTACGCAATTAGTTTGAAAATAAATACGTAAGCTGCCGAGCATAAAAAGAAAGCTCTTTGTGAATGGCGAGGATAGTCTTGATTCCTTGATATTTTTCGTGATATTTTCGAGGGGCAGTGTAGGACGGAAGCGAAATAAAGCGAGGAGAAAAGAAAGAGAGAAGTGTGCGCGCGCGTATGTGTATCTATATGTATATATGCATGTATGTATATTATGCGTATATTACGGTAAGGACGGGTCAGAGTATCACGTCGCTACTTAACTTGACGGACTTAATGGCCGGACGTAATGGTGCAGCCGCCAGGAAAAAAAGGCATAATTAAGAGCAGCAAGGATGCCGGTTCCTCGGTTCCCTAGTTGCTGGGTCAGGATTTATGTTACGTGGTAATTTCCACGAAATCCTGGCGACTTAACGAGAGAAATTCACCCCGATACGCCACGCATGCGCTCGCAATTGAGATTGCGCCGAAACTCTCTCGTCAGCTTTAATAGTTACGTTGAAAGCATCTTTGTAAATTGTCTCGCGCTAAATTGCGCCCATTGTATTTTCTTAATTATTCTTTTAGTATTATTTGAAAGAAGAAAAATTTCTTTCTGTATAGAATATTGTAAAAAAGCAATTTGTTTTGTCAAACGTGCATAGTTTACAAAAATGAAAAACTAGAAAATCCAGTTATTATTAAATATAGAATTTGCGTTCGCGGCGACGACGCGAATGTTTTCGCTGAATCCAGCGCGACTTGGGTCGTCTGTGAGGAATATCGTCTAATATTTTCAAGTGTGCGACGTGGCAGCGACGAATCACTTGATCTTCTTTCGCATTTCCTGACGCGTGCTTAGAGTTACATCGTGATTTTCCGACGTATATTCCCTTGTTGAATCTCGTTTTGCCGTCGCGATACGTTCTCGTGTTGCGTCGCGTTTGTTCGTGTGTATGTTGTAATTCTTCTTTACACACCTGATGTTTGGTAGACGCAGGTTTAGGTGATTGTCTTGCAGTTTACGATACGCGGCAAAGATTTACTGGCGTTTTATTATGGACGAGCATATTTTGACGGCAGATAAACTTTACATTACGGCACGTCGTCGCGTTGCAACGACATATTAGCATCATCGTTACAGCCATCGGAGAGATAATACCGAAAGTCGGACATTTGCGCTGACAGACATTAACTCCACGTCACGTGTACACTGATGGACGTACGACTTTATCTTGTCACAATAAAAAATGGAAAAAATTTTTGCGCTTGCAGGATTTATGTGCCCATAAAACTTAATCTATTTCACTTTTATATTTAGAGAAAAATGTAGAGCCATGTATGTGTTTTTAAACAGTCAGGTGTTTCTTTATCCGTCCCGTGCGACAGTGATGCATTTTAATTGCGGTATCGGTGCGTAGGAAAAAACCCGAGACAATACATACATTTATTTATCATACCGCTATTTTATTAACTACAATTTTTCTGACACTTTTCAATCATTCCCTGGTGATTCCGACACTGGAAAATGCTGCGTTACATCGCATCCGCCTGTACATCTCGTATTCATTGCACCTATATCACCGACATTCTTTTTTGATATCCTAACACCGATAGCGATACACGGGGATATCCGGCGATCCAGAATGACACCGGAGCTTACGTTGCGGACGGCAAACGGTATTTCCCATCGTTACGTGATTTATGAAACATTTTTAACTCCCTCGAGGTGACGGCGGATCGAAACTGTCGGTCTGATCCGTTTCAACCACAGTGTTCGATGATGGCATCGCGCGCACTCTTCATCTGCCACGCGTATGTGTACGTGTGTCCCCGGTGACCGATAACTCACCGAATACTTCACGCGATCGGCTAAATTAACACCGCCCGAAAAATTAACACTATATCATATCTTTTGCCCTATCACGGGAAAACCGTACAAACCGTGTTACACTAATATTAATACTTGCCGTATAAGATGTTAATTGAGAATGACTAGGACGCACGAAACTTTTAGTGTCTCCAGAAGCTTTTTGGTCCCGAAAGCTTTCCATCCAATCAATAATTAATTAGCACACCCGACAGATTTATACGACAGCATTATATTTAGACACTCGCTCAAACTCATTTGATTATTTAATTTTGATTGAGAGATTAACTGAGAATTGGCGTCCTATAATTATTTAATTCTAGCTAGAGGTTGATTCATGATTGTCTCATTCTTTTTATTGTACATAAGTTGATAGTTAAAATAAAATAAAATGTGAATACAAAGTTATTTACTGAACATAACAAAGTAAACAGTTATTAACCATTAAAGCAATGGGTAATCATTATTTTTTACCAGTCTTGTGATAAAATCAGCAATATAGCTAAACGCGATTAGTGTTTTATTTGGGGTTACAACGTGGTAATAATCGCTCAAGCTTATTTTTTAGCCATTTTGCGCATATCGTGACATGCTTTTTACTTTCATAGCAAGACGCTCTATGCGGATAAGAAAGGACTAGACACGCAGGGACGGAGGTAATTATACCTACCGCTATTTCTCACGCGACTAACGACAGTCGACATTAATATCGCCTTAATTCGACTTCTTATATGCCGTTGGCACGAATTGGTTGAGTACAGTAGAGATTGGTTTGATATTTTCTCGTCGCGTGAAATCTTTATGAAAAGAAAATTTTTGAATTTTTTTGAAGTAATAAAAGTAAGTATGTCTGCATAAAAATAAATTGGTCGTAATAGATGTTTCGTTGAATTAATGTTAAGATTTAATGAATACAGTGTTATTTTAAAATATTTGGATACTAAATTTCTTCAAAATTTCAAAAGATTGCTATATATTCAGGAAAAAGTTATATTTAAATTAATAAAATCGTTTCTTTAACTTGGTTTTTTTAAGTTGAAATGAAAATAGCTTTGAGGAAAATAAACATTTATTTGATTAAAAAGAAATGACGTTACTAGTTTGTTTTTAAGTTATTAAATTAAAGTAAATAAATTATGTGTTTAAATTATTTGTTTAATTTAAACAATTTTTTATTCAAAGAAGTATTGATGTAAGAAATAATTTAGTTCTGATTTAAAAAAATATATTTCTTTTATTTAAAAAAAAGATTTATGTCGCACAAACAATTCCTTTAATTCTGAAAAAGGAACAACTAAAACATTTTTTTACATGAAAGAAACTTTTATTTAATCGTATAACAATGGACAAATTTCTTTAATTTAAATAATTTTTTTTACTCAAAGAAACTTTTCCCTGGATGTAGGTGTATTAATGTAATAGGAATATAAATGCAACATTAACTTTAGGATCGTGCAAAAATGAAACTGTACTGAAAAAAGAGATTAAAAAATTTATTTGTAGGATATAAATTTATTTCACTGAAATAAATCTTTATTTAAACACGGCGAAATTAAATTTTATTCCTAACAAATGAACCAATTAATTAGAAAAACGGTATGCAATATATTTCGTAGAAAGAAGATATATTTCACAGAAATGTATATTCGGTTTTCACAATCAAATTTTTTTTATGCAATGAATATCGAGGAAAACGCTACAAGTAATATTTCTTTTGAATATTTTAACTTTTTTTCGGTATAAATAGATTTTGAATAAAATATCCGCGCTGTGCTTACGAATTTTTTCATGACGGATCGATAAATATCGCTAAATAATAGAGTGCTAACGAGATCTCGAAACTGGCGCAGAAGCATTGTGTCGGTGAAATTAATAGAAAAATCGCAATAACTCCGTTTCGCTCCGTTAGATAGTTGGATCGGCGCCTTAATTCATCGATTTTTGCATACCTACGTGAAGTAAGTATTATACATGTAGCCGGCACACGGGAGAGCTTGTGCGCCATGAAATCCGAGCGTTACTTCGGCAACGGACCATTCCCGTCGAAGAACTCATTAGTAACCGACATTCCATTACGATGGCGTCTCGTAAAGAACGGCCGCGCGTATTATTCATCTCGTGGATGCAGCTTTATGCGCGGCGTCGCCGCATCTCGACGCCGGAAGGGCCGCGCCGATGCGCAGCTCCGTGGTACAGTTGGCTCGTAAAGCATAATCGTAAAGGGTTGCCCGGGGGGTTCAAGGGTCAACGGCGAGCCCGCGAAATTGCGCTCGACCTTATGCGCGCGTTTCGGTGAGCGGCGCAAATGGGCTGTTTCGTACCGTGGAACCGGGCCCGGTGTTAATCCTTTCGTCATATATACCTGGGAATAAAAGTCAGTCGCTCCTTACTTTTGTTTTCTTTTTTTTTCTTTCTTGTTTAAAGCAGACATTAGATCTGTAAAAACAGAAGTTTACGATTTAACTTTTTATATTGTTAAATTTTGATTCTGAACTGACGTTAATTGATCTCGTTTTTTGTTCGAATCTATGAAAGCTAATAGACGAGGAGACAGTCAGAGAGACATTCAAAATTTATTAATGGATCTTTTTACATCGTCTAAAATTAAAACTTTAATAATAACACTTTGCGGTTTATTTGAAATTGGTACATACGTGTACATTTAGAATTTTTCTTTTAATTCTAGTATCGATAAAAAAGAAAAAAAAAACGTACAATACTTTTTATGTGCCACAATATTTTTAATTTTATTCACTTTTTTTCCCTTTTATTTAAATGCTATGTATTTAAATTGAATGATATATCACTAAATGAAAAATTAAATTTATACATTTTTCTAACTTTAAATTTTGTATCTTAAAAAATTAAAGGTAAAGTTGATTATTTTTTCAGATGGAAAATAAATTATTTTGAATTATTTTCTCATTGTCAGTTATATATTTAACTGTTTGAGTTTATAAAGACAGATATAAAGTTATGTCACTAAATTTGGAATAGGACAATTAGTCGATTTAGCTAATTTAAATGTAATATACATTCGTTGATTATAACATTGATAAAAATGATTTTAATGTTAAAAAATACGCGTTAAAAAATATTCATATCGTATGTGTACATGACTTGATATTAAATGCATTTTGGAGGTTAAATGCGAATGCACTGCTCGAATGGAATATGCCTGTTTTAATTTTAAATCTCACAAGAGATTGCTCATGAGGTCGGAGGGTGAATGGCTGCTAGTACATTAGGGTGTAAATGTACAAGACATTAGTATAATAGGGTCGCCGATGTGGGGACGGGCAGAGGTGGAAATGACTTTGTTCTGAGGATGTCTTTTGCAATATTAATCTGCTTCCCTGGAGAGATACTTCTGCGCATCGTCCGAAAATATAAATTTTCTGCGGGAAATTAACTACTCGACTTGTGCGACATGGACTTTTCTTATTTATGTCACTTCGCGAAGGGTGTCCTTAAGATTAGCAAAATTGTTATTCAGAATTGTTACGTAATGCATGGCGGTCATATGGATTTTTATAACCGCTGTACATTTATTGCTAAATGCAGTTGGCTGTGATTAAGCTTTTTTGGGAGAAAGGATTATATTGGACATAAAAATTACATATATACACGTGTATCAAACAAATACATTGACAAGGAATTTCCACTGAATTTGTTACTTGTATTTTTGTATTTATTATCTCTACAGTAGGTTGATTATAGGCTAAGATTGATAAATTTATTAATTAACTATTCTCTATCACTTCCCAGATTATAGTTTTAGCTGTGTGTATGTGTGAGAGAGACAGAGAGAGAGAGAGAGAGAGAGAGAGAGAATAATTAATCGTGATAACTTGATATGAGCATAATCAAGTCTTCATACAGAATATATAAATTATCAAATCAATCTAAATGAAATAACGACACATATACATAATACAATATAAAACGAGGAACAACATGTGATTTAGAAAGAGAAAGAAATAATTAAGATATCTTCATTATTACATATTTTTCTTGACATTCTCAATGTACTTACTAATAATTAACACTTTAATGTAGTAAGTACATTAGTTTCATCGAGTTGAGTATTATCGATTCCAATTTTCTGAATTTAATGTTGAACATAAACTATTTTAGAATATGTAACTTTGTTGTCGAAATTTCTCATCGCCGTCACACGAGTCGCGCGCGTGTGTCGAGTTTAAAAACTTCTAGCGTGGGCGTATTTATAATAAGCGATAAATCGCGCGTTGTACAATAATTCTCTCTCTCGTGCGAGGCGGTTTCACCGACGGGCGTAAAATTTCTACCCTGCCGCGAGACGCGCTCGTACGTGCGTGCGTACGTGCGTACGTGCATGCGTGCGTGCATACGAACGCACGCAGATGACGCGAGTATCTGCGTGCGTAGGCGGTTGCATATGTAGACGGATGCATTGGCACGCATACGCGTATCTGCAGATGCGGCCCGATAGGCGCGAGTATCCAATGCTGGTGTTGTGCGTCGATTATTCGGACCCGTGATAAAGAAAAGCGTGAATGGAAGAATATATCGCTGGCATAGCATTTCTCAATCTCTTTCTATGGCATTACGTTTATTAAAAAAAAAAAGATTATAACATAAACTTTAATGCTCAGATTTTGTTTTTCTAATTTCTCTTTTTTAATAATCTAATTTTAAATATAAATAGACATTTAACAGATAAATTAATTTATCTTAAATTTTGTGGCAAAAAATTATCGGAATTATATATTACAACTTAAAAATAAAGTATATCTGAAAAATGTAAATACATACATATAATTTTAATGTTACTTACAAATGATTACGTATTAAAAGATTTGCATAGGGAACATAGGTTATTAACCTCATTACGGCATTTGTTCAATAATTCGTATTTGTTCTTCCAATAAATATTGACATCATTTGGCTGTTGCTCAATTATTTAGATAAATATTAACTTAATTACGTTATTAAATACCACCAGCAAATGCTGCGCATTCCTGTTATTTTCACGTCAAACGTGAAATTTCTGTCCCTAACGAGACATAAGCTTATAATGCGAGTCTGCATGAGCACGTAAATCGTAGTATCTTGCGAGCCAAGCTTATATCTCTCCGCTATTTTCTTCATCGACGCCTCGCGCATGGAACACCTACTCGGGGTAATGTGGGCGAGATAGCGTGGGCGGTGTTTAGGCGCATCACTGGTAATTACTCTCGAAGTCGCGGAAGACTCTATTGGCCGCGGTGTAGAATTACTGAGTGAGGGTGTTGAGAGGGAGGAAGAGAGAGAGAGAGAGAGAACATAGGTGGAATTTATAATGACGCATTTGCATGTAGTCGAGATGCTTCGTCGTCGTCGTCGTCGTCGCCGTCGTCGTCGTCGTCACCGTCGTCACCGTCGTCGCCGTCGTCGTCGTCGTCGTCGTCGTCGTCGTCGTCGTCGTCGCCGTCGTTGTCATCGTTGTCGAGGAAGCTGGCTAAAATCCATCACGTCTCTCTCCGAGAACGCCTTCTCCTAGTTTGCGCTTTAAAAAATTGAACTTTGCGGCATCTCGACGTAAGTTTTACGACGTAACCGGCCCATTTTCAGCGACAAACGCGACTCTCCCGTTCCATCGGACGCGCACCTCGCCGACAATATTCCTTCATTCTCGGGCATCTACATACATGAAAATTTCCAAGTTTCGCGAGCGCCAAGTTTTCGTAGCCCTTCGCTCATCCACAATACCAGCCATTAATTTCTAACCACTCGTGGGAAAACCCTTATTGCTTTCAGCAATAAAGAAGAGAACTTTATGATAACCGATTTTTCTTGTAGTAGTTATTTATAAAAATTTTTATATTATCTTTCTAGATCTAAAATCCCAAACGAATGTTGATAAATTACGTTTATTACTCGGTCTATTTAAACGGAAATTTTTTTAGAGTAGACTTACAGTAACCTTACATTATAAAAAGCATATCGAAGATGTTTAAAAATGTATATGGCATATTGATTTAGATTCTCACCAAAAGAAATTATAGTAAATGCTTTATATTCGACACGACCGCGATCGAGTGTTTTTCATCTTGTTTCGATCCCTGCCCGTTAATCGGCCTCGTCGTTAGCTAGTTATATGCGATCGCGTGTCAGTGTTTAACAACTTCGCTGCATGGCAAGCACGTGAAAATAACGCCGCAGCGTAGCCGGGAGAACGACGTGACGGCGGTGGTGCCGAGATTATCGAATCGACGAAAAACGGAAGATACTCGTCGGGAATTCGATGACGGCAGAGGATCCCTCGTGCAGCCACTTCGAAAGTCGCTGAAGGGTACCTGAAACCGAGGATAGCGCGGAAAGTGGTCTTGATACCTCCTCTACCCTCTCTCGTTATGCAGGTAGACTCATTATACTCTTGACGGTAGTTCATTAACCTCGAGCGACATTTTGCGCTTTAATTAAATTCACGGGGATTGGAAGCGTTCGCGCGCGCGCCCAGATATCAATCTCGCCTGTCTCGTAACCTAGTTTTGGAGATCATTTCCCCGTGCTCTCTGTAACGGTGGTAGCATCGTAGTGGCTCGTGTGGAACTTAAAACGAAAAAGTATTTCGTTCGTTTTCTCGCAGAGCGCCGAAACGATTTATTTCGTTTTCGTCCGAATGAAGTATTCCGTTTTCGTTCCCGCTGAATCGAGATGAAAAACCGGTTTTCGTTTACGAAGCGTTATTACGAAGCGTGAATGAATGAAGTCGCAGAAATGGCTCGAGATGTTTTCCTGTGTACACGTAAAAAATGCATTTGTCATTTGTAAGGCAAACAGAAGCTCAACTGAACGTACTATATCTGTACTATATTAAAGCTTAAATCTTTTGTATCAAACAGACGTTATATTATTCAGTGGCCATTGACTACGCTTTCATAAATGACACGTGTTATACATAAATACATGCCATTTATGAATTATTATTATTATAAACGGTGTTTCGCATTTAAAGGGCGGATGATATTCATGGTGGTACTACCGGTGCGATTTCAACAAATCCTTCGCGCGACACTTCGCCCTTCTAGCAAATCCCCTTAAACCCTTACTATAACAAATTGCCTTGGAACGCGGTTGCCTGTGAACGCACTACGACGTGGAGTCCGGCGTTGCGTGGAAAAACTCGGCTTGGTTGCAGTGCCGTGGATTAGGTTCAGAAAGCATCAAACCATTGTAAAAGCTCCCTTTTACGTAAATTTGCATTTACGCTCGCTATTTCGTTCCTTATATACAGAGTACGCTCGACATTAATCTTACACTTTATTTGAACTGTACGTATTACGGGCTAGACGGAAAAGAGTGGCGGTTCTTTCGATACCGTTGATGATTTCTGAGTAATTAATCGAGTTGAAAATTAAAGAGTGTAACGAGGGCTCAAGGGTGCTCCAGCGACTTTATACTCGGTTACTCATGTACTGTCTTTACTTAGCTTGAATAGAATTTTAATTTACTTGGTTAACAAAGAGGAGTAAAACAGAGAGGAGAGAGAGAGCGCGAGTGCTTGCTGGATACCTTGTATCCTCGCTTGAGAGCAGTTGTGTTCGTTGGTTCGTTAACCGTCGTCGAGCGTAACTCGTAATTACAAACGGCGGTGGACACGCTCGACGACCCTACATTCGCGGTCAATATATGCTAATGTTCGGTATTAATAGGTATGCGCGAAGGGAGCTTGCGAGAGTTAAAGCATGGAACGAAGAGTGAAGCGTGCGCGAGCTTGACCGATTAACCGTACAAGGCCTGTAGGCGCCTGTAGCCTTACTTTCACACGCATACTTTCACGAGATACTCGAGCAATTTTTAGCGAATTATGAGTTATTGGCGATAGATCTATCTGGGAAAGGTGCGCCAGTAAATGGCCGTGAGAGCTGTGTTTACTTGAAAGCATATTTGTTTGATCAAATAAACTAAACGTCAATATAACTATTCTTTAAACAGGAAGTGTACACTTACTAGTTAATGATAAATTGAATTATACATTTTAACATTATTATTTTTAGTAATTTGAAATTATAGTTTATGTTCCATGCAATTTTAATAGCATGTGAAAGTAAAGTAATATTTTATTGAAAAGTGCTAATGACAATATTCAATTAGTAAAAAGATATTTAATTTTTCATTTATCTAGAATATCTACTAGTTTTAGTACATGTAGAACACATGTACATTCTAAATCCACCCTTTTTTATTATCAGTTGGGGAAATGAACAGATAAACGAGACGATGTCGTAAAATTAAATCGACATCCGGAATTGAAGAGAGCGATCTTTATGATTCATCGACCAAATGCAAGTATCACGAGAGAAAAAAGTGAGGTCGACTTTTTTAACAATTTATTTAATTGTCGCATATTACGCAGCACCGGACGATCGATCTTTGTCGAATCTGACGGTCCCTTATCGTTAGTGATTACTGAAATTGAACTATTCATTGCTCGGAATGCGTGTGGAAAAGAAAGCTCAATGTTTTTCGGAAAATACAAAACATATAAATATTCTAAAAAATTCAATATACTTTTTGTCAATACGTATCTGGAAATCAGTTTCTGAGGTAATAAAAATTATTGAGTTAACAAAGACTACAGTAGGTTAACATGTCGATATACGGTGTTAGGAAGACTAATAATATTCAGTGGTTGATAATATTGGATAACGTGAGCGCGTGTCTTTGCATATTTTCTGTTCGCCTTTATGAGGATAATCTCGAAATCCATTTTGGGTACTTATGTGCATAACCAGATAAGTCGAGGCATATTTATCGTATATCAATGTTAAAGTTATCCACTTTTTGAAATCGCTAAATGAAAATCAGCTGAATATGGAATCTTGTGTGCGGCGTCCTCAATTTTGCAGCTGAACTATCTCCATTTTCCGAATTATTGGAGCATCGTCTCCGTTTCCGATTTGTATGCCGTCCGAATTATATGTTGTGGCAAACCGTAATACCGTCGAATGGAAATTCTAATCGCCTTACATCCTCGAATAATTTTGAATGTTTGCGATTGTGATCGAAGTTGCTGGCGAGCATTCTTTATGTTCCTCTGGCAATCATATAGATATAATTTACATTTATATATTGATATTTTAATTTGTAATTTATATATTGGTTATCTATATTTATATGTTTATATATCAATCTACAAGCTTAATTTTATCACATTTGTAATTTGTAAAAAATGATATATTCTCTTGTTTCATTTAATTACAATTTACAACATAAATACTCTACGAAATACATTGTTATCAGTGTTTCGAAATGGTTACGGTATAATCTCTGTGCGTCGTATAATCCCTCGTTACAAACGCTTGTTCGGCTTCTTCTCCTCAAGGGTAACCTCAGTGCATGACTCGGTCTTCTTATTGAACTTGTAAGTAATTTGCCAGGGGCCCCATTATTTCGTGGTTTTGTTCCTGCGATTATAGGCGAACTCTAATAACGACAATTATGTCATTTCCGCGGAATTCGACCGCCTGCAGCGACTCAGGACAATGCCTTCGTCATCCACGCGACCGCTTCGCGGGGTTTATCGATCCTCGGTGGAAGTGCGATCAAATTTTCAGCCACTCGCAATTGATACATCTATCTGATTATTATCTTTTGAAATGTAAAATGGGACACGCTAGTTTTATCTAGCATTATCGTATAATTCTAGTATATCTTTTTTATTGTTAAATTATGTAAAAGATAAAAAATCATGCTTTTATATTGCTTTTAAAATTATGTAATATTATATTAAAAATATACATATATTTTTTGTTTCTAAAAGAAGAATATATTGAATATTTAACAATTTCAGAAATAAAAAATGTAACTATTGCATTTAATCATTATTTAATCATGCTTTGTACTATTGTTTCACATAAATAAGCATATTGAACGAAACATGCTCATAAAATTACATATTTTTTTTACGTTTCTTAAACTTTGTGCAGCAGTAAAAGAATGTCCCGGAAAAGCTCAACATAACATCAAGTTTTCAATGAGCCGTATAAAGCAGTACAGTCGCGGGGTTGGACAGAACGTTGTGTTGCCCTGAAATAAAATTCCCCTTTTTATCGAGTCGCGCGGCGAATGTCGGGAATCGCGTTCCACGCGTGCGTTCTTCTCGCCGTCGTCGCACGCGCACGCAACGTATTTAGGACGCTTATATCCGCGTTGGCCTGCGTCGCGTGGTTTGTTCCGCGCTTTTTTCAACGGTCCCTTCCTTTTGGTCCGTGGCAGTCATAGGGTCATAGGAGCATACACGCGGCTGGCCACATCAAACGCACGAGCGTGCTCTTTGAAGATGAAAAGCTTATGTCGCACAATTTTATCTCGACGGCAATAGAGCCGCGCATGTGCTCGCAGTTTACAAAAGCATCCGGAGATTCCACCGTCGCGTCGTGTGGGATCTGGTGCGGGGGTGGTGACACGGAGTGTATCGTGTACCCGGAGCGAGGGTTAGAAGGAGAGAGAAAGAGAGAGAGAAGAAGAACGAGCTTCGTGACCTTCGAAAGGAACGCCGTGACCAACGAGCCGGAGGACAAACGAGCAAACGAACACGGGCGTATCACGTAATTAGGTACGCTTGCTGGCGCCGTAACGAAGTTCGATGAGCCAGCCGTGAAGTTCCCGACTGTGTATCTTCTTGTTCCGGATGCTGCGGCATCGGCTCTTCGTGCTTAACGGTTTTCGCCAAAATATATAATTGCGCGTCACGACGAGGAGGATCGTGTGCTCGAACCGCCGCGAATTTACCTCGAGGAGATGCAGAAGGTATGCACAGTAGCCGAAGCACGCGATGCGGTTTAACGCAAAAACTCGCTACATAGTTTGTAGCTAATTGATTTAATAGACCGCTGAAGAAAAGGAAGGTGTAAACGTAATACTTGTTGTGTAACGTTTGCCCTAGATCTTCTATTAAGCACGCTAAATTTGCTTGAAATTCGAACTGTGGCTTTTTCACCGCGGAACAACAGCTTATTGCTATTTTTATTGCACACATACGTACGTAGGTGATACCGTGAAACGTTGGTACAAATAGAAAAATTTTAAACGAAAGATGTAATTTATATTTTGAATAAAAGAGTAACGCAAAAAGTTTTTTTTTTTTTTTTTTATTTTATAAAAAGCGACAATCTATTTCCAAAATAGTGAATGTTTACAGTGTATGTCCCAAATGATTATTTTCGCGTGTACCTGCAAATAGAAAGAAATGGAAAGAAATTGGAGCATTTTGAGATAATTGCGTTATAAAGCTATTAATCACAATTTATATGGCTTGTAGAGTTTGCGCAGTGTAAAAGTTTATTCTGAAAGAGGTAAGACAAAAACGACGCCGTTAAACGCGTTGCTTTTTTTGCATCGCGCGTGAACGAGTTTAATGCTGTTAACTGAATAAAAAGGCATTCTATTGAGCGAGAGCGCCGATATGCTCGATTTTGGTGATGTACTTTGATTACGTTTATCGAGCCGTGTCGAAAAACCATTTTTTGACG
Source organism: Solenopsis invicta (assembly GCF_016802725.1). Lineage (NCBI taxonomy): Eukaryota > Metazoa > Arthropoda > Insecta > Hymenoptera > Formicidae > Solenopsis > Solenopsis invicta. Next base: position 18,673,156 of record NC_052665.1, read on the forward strand.
ACCGGCATTACAATCTACGCCCGCACGTATTATGCGCAGTTGCCACGGATTGATTTAAACGCGGAACGCTGATCAATGCGCCGCTGATAATTCGTGAAAATGTCGCCAGCGGTTTAATGCTCCTGCGAATCTTGAATGGACACGCTGAAACATATAAAATGAGACAAACTTGGTCGCGAGATTTAACTGTCCTGTATTATATCGCTGAATTTATTTAGCATTTGTTTTTTTTTTTTTTTTACATTGAACATATCAGAATAAACTTGATTTTTTCAATTGCTTAATACAGAACACACACGCACATGCACGCATAACGGTTATTTGTCGCATGGCACGCTTTCTGAATACATTACGCGTAACTGAGGTAAAAATAATCCTTAACCCGCGAATGTCAACGCGCTTTGTAATATATTCCGTACGAGATCGCGATCGTGTCCTGCTCGTCATTCTACGATCGTCGTTACCTATATCTTCCCTTTCTCCGTCGCGACCCGGGAAGCGAGATAATCCTCGGGTCTGACATCGAGACGGCGGTCAATTTGCGTCCGCGCGCGAATCGATGATACCGATAAGGCGGTTTTCAGCGCGAGGATATACGGCGCAACCATAATTCAAAGCGGTCGAGGAAGGGCCCGTTCGAGCCAGACCAGGTCGGCGAGCGTCCATCGATCAAGCTTCCCGAAAAAAAGAGAGAGAGAGAGAGAAAAAATACCACGCAACTCCCCGCTCTGTCAGGCACCCTCTCGCTGTAGCCGCCGCCATTCCTCGATATACAGGTGATATATAGGCGACGTGCTCGCGTTCTGTTTTCGCTCGCTCGATGAGCGGCCGATCAATTACTGGGCCGGCCTTAATTGGTCGTTTAATTAAGAGCGTTACACCGCGAGAGAACCGGGTCGCGTCACGCGAGATTCGTTATACTCGCCGAATATTCGTTAGATTGGCCGGTCCTGATTTCGTGAGTTGCGACGACAACCCTGGACAAATGTTGCCCTGGCACGGGCTTTTATGCGTGGGCCGGTGATCGATTCCCGCTCCCCTCGGCTTCCTCTCGTGCGAATTTATCGCGCGGATTTATGCTGATTAACCCTTTCGCGCGCATGTTCGGACGAGAACAAGCAACGTTTCGTAACTTGGAAATAGAGGCACGCACGGTCTGTGTTCCCCTCCATTTTCCTCGTGTCTTCGACAAGCGCTGTAACATAATAATCACAAATTGTATTACATATTAATGTAATTAATATGATGATTATAAAATGAATATAAAATTGGGCATTATGAAAGATATTCTGATTGCGTTATAAAACCACTGAAAATTTATATTACATATATATAATATATACGTATGCGGATGTATATGCGATCGTTATAGTTACGTTAATAATTTTCTAATTATTGTATGGATTATTGTTACAATCACGATGACAAATTATGCAGATCGTCTAATTTAATCCAACTAATGTAATTGTAATCATAATTATTTGATTAACAGATTGATTGCCAAAAAGGATTAAATTAAACGATTATTTTGAAAATGTCGGTTAAAATAACAAACATCTACTTTCTACACATTTTACAATTTTACACATTTTGCATTAAAGAATGAAAAGAGATGTTTGTCTTATGTTGCAATTAAAATTTTTTTTCTTCTTTTCGCTAATACGGGATGTAGTCTCATTTTTTGTCTTAATTTTCAAGATAATCTTTTTTACCTATTTTAGAAATGAGAAATGAAACATGTATATTCTTCTACTGTTTTGCCGTTATACGCAAAATACAAGGTGTATACGCGCCACATCAGCCTGTGCGAGCGATGCGATCGTCGAATTCATCGGCTAATTAAGCCACTCGATACTCTAATTAACAACACGTCATTCCTGAACGAGACTTTTCCCGTTGTACTTGAATGCGGAAGATGGTTTCTCGTCACCGCCGCAACCATCAGAGGCTGATGGTCAGGATTAATCCGTCGAAATGTGTTTTTGCCGGATTCTTCGTTCGTGCCCGAGCTTTTATATAGAAACGTCGGTTCGTTTCACCGAGAATGGGCACTCACTGTCGACTATCCGTAGGTGCTCTCGGCATCGAAGGTTTATCGATTTTCGGTAGCGACTGTACGACGTCCTTCTTTTTCCCATTACAAAAATTGTAACATTGTCCTTTGCCATTTGATATTGTTCTCGGTCGTTGCCAGCCGCCTTAAAATATCGTTTCTTCATTGTCAATTCATGTTAGGTCCACAATTCTGAGAGATTCATGGAAACTTAATTTATAATGCGAAAGTGACGCCTCTTTTAATACTCGGAAGATTAATTGGTGAAAGCAATGGAATATATCATAATTCGATGGTAAAGGATGCAATAGAAAGCGCATCGAGAAATATCTTGCGAATTTAAATAATTAATTACAGTATTGCATTCAAATGAATATATGTGAGAGATTGCGCGATATCTTTTAATGGCATCAAACTTTTCTGTGCAAATGAAAAGTTGAAATAACTTTTACATTTCTTTTAAATCTCACTAATTTTATTAATTACTACTTTTTATTTTAATTTTATGGAGTATTATCTTTCATTTTTTTTGTATTCTCAAATGATAAATTATATGTTGTATTTTGTGAATTATTTAATTTCTTTAATTCTACGCACGATTAAACTTATTCAAATTTACATTGAAGCATTCTGAGTTTTCAACAAGGCGAAAGCCTCCCTGATGCGTACAAGCAAACGTTCGACTACTATGAAATGCATTGCGATCGTTCATCTGGATAAGTCTTAAGAGAAGAACGATATGAAATCGTAAATACAAGCAGACGTACGATAACAGCACTGAGCTATGAGAGAGAAATTAAAGTTGCCTCGTCTATAGAGAGGCTGCTTCACGTAAAATTTACGTCATATTGCAGGAACGTATTCTTCAACGGACGGAGGACTATCTAAATATTTCCCCGAATAATTTTAATCTAGATATTCCTTACAACTTTCGTAGTTGCACTATTAAATATACAATTAGGATAAGAACATTAATATATTCAGCGTTAAATCGGCGAAAACAAGGGTTTAAATTATCATTCTGCTGTCCGAAAGTTCGTTCCAATTTAACTAGAGAGCAAGACTTCACCATCTGTATACACTACGTATCTCAAAACTTCATCTTAACTTTACGTTGACATATCTACCCACCTGCGCCGCGCATACCGAGACGAGATTAAACCGTGCAAAACTTTGCATCAAACTTTTGACGGAGGAATCGTCGATTATTGACGGAACCTGAACCTGAACCTGAACGAGGTGCCAAAGGCAACTAGATTCGGGCGCGAACAAGACAGACATTTCTCTGCAGCGACGCTGAACATGCCGTGCCTCTTGTTCCCCCAACTTAATGACAGCTTGCCATTTATGGGCGTCGCTCGTCAAGTTCACTCTTTCCACCTTAGCCTCCAGGAACGCACCAAGTTGCGAGCTGTTGAGGCTTTTTTCACACGACCCACTTTCCTTGGTACCGCAATCGGGAAGCATTCTCCGAAAGGTCGATTTCTATACACTTTCAAACGCAGAATCGCAATTCTCTCATAGTATTTTAGAAGTATTGTCGCAACTAAACATAAAATAAGAAATTTATTTTCTTTATATATTTATTTAAAAAATTATATTATTTCTTAAAAAATTAATAGTTTTTTTCTTTACCGCGAGAGTATGTTTAGATTATTTGTCCAGCATGAAAATCGTCGAACGTTGTCAGTTTCGGTTTAAAGAGATAGCAATATCGCAATTCGAATTTTTTGATTGACCATAGGTCACTTTTAAAACGGGGCGCCCAAATATCGGGATTCAACCCTGATCCAGATGATGTCTTTTGGAGTTGCCGTGTACGTACTAGTAATTCACCTTGACGGAGCTGCTTCTTCGCGCTTTCACCTCATTCCATCGTGTATGTTTCTTCACCCCGTTCTCTTCGACCCTGCTGTCGCTTCCGTTTGCGTGTCCTTATAGAGCGCTTTTATGACTCGTCGTCCCCTCGCCACTCTCTGTTCTCGTTGCCCGTCCTGCTTTTTCTCTAGCTTTTCTTCTGGTATTCTTTACGAGCGTGTAAAGTACATATCGCGTACATGTAATTACGTGAACACATCGAATTACCGAGCGGTCGGCTAGAGCGTTGCGAACATATGATGCAGGAAAGAGCGCGGCTGTCCAAAAGCTGCAATTCGTGTAGCGTCTTATTCCACTGTCGATGAAATACGACGATCTACTGTGGTTACCATCGCATAAATCCGCAACCGGAGACGTGCAAAAAGCACTGAGAGATCGACTGTATAATCCCTGATTAACTGCATCTTCCATCCGTCCTCGACGGAATTCTCCACGGAATTCTTACCTGCAGATTTAATTATTATTCGTATTTGGAAAATTACAACTAGAAAATCATCAAAATTACAACTAGAATCATGTTTCAATTATTTTTTAACGCAAGAGAGTTTGAAAAGAGAACACAATTGCTACGTTATTTAAATCTCGAATTGATTTTAAACTCGTTGGAGAAGCTGTAATTGAAAGCATGACCTGGTTAACCGTTCGTTTCATTTATAGTCGCAAAAAGAAAATAGCGATTAAATAACGTGTAAGAATTGATCGTTGTCGGATGCAAATAACGCTTCGACGGTCCGCTTCGTGTTTAGAGTCACAGATAAAACCAACGACGATAAAAAGATTGCACTCTTAGAAGAATATCGCCGCCGAATCAGATATCGTCCGGTACCCGGTCGCTCGTAAAGATTGAACATCGGTGAAACCGTAAGCGCGAGAACTGCGCCGTAAATTGATGCTTCACGGTCACGATGTGTGCGCGTGTATGCGCGTGTGCATCGTATGTTGCGTGTTTCACCGCATACGGTATCTGTATGCGCGGGTCACGTGCGCCGACCCCGCAGGTCAGGATTCCTGGTTCTGGTTCCCGTCCTCGGCGAGGTTACACGCGCCCGCGGATACCAGAAAACCCCGTAGCTTTTCCTGGCGACTTGAGGACGCTCGCTAAAGTGGATTCGCAGCTCCGTACGATCGTAGGGATTAAGTAAAGTCAACTGAGGATATTTGAAATCCTTTGATAAATGGAGCACGATGAATTTCTTACCGATTAAACTAATAATCGTTATTATTTATAAGTGATAGTCTAGTTTACCTCATTTTATGAAGAGATTAGTTTTTAATAGCTTTATATACCAACTGTCGACTGTTTCATTAGGAATTTAGGACCTATTAAGCGATTCCAATTCATTTGAACTGTATTATTTTATAATGTATAATTATAATGCCTTCGTAAAGCGGTTCAAATATACTCTTTTCTAATAACCAAGATTAAAATTATTCCGTATAATATATGACTGAAATCGAACAGGATTACCACATGGATAGATATTTTTTAATATTATATGCTAATTGATTAAATGTACTGAATACAAATTGTTTATTACCAATAATTATACTAACAAAGTGATTATTTATTAAAATACGGCGGTTTATACAATCTCTCTTTCTTTCTCTGTCTCTCTCTCTCTGATTTTCCCTTTTTATTTGCGGTCATTGCAATGTTCGTTGAACAATAATGCGGATATTAATAACAAAGTTGTTAATAATCAATATGGAAAAGCAGCTAAGACAATATATTATAACATATTTTCATTAATTATTAATTATTTATCATTAACCAAAATTATTATGTTTACATATCTGATTATAAGGAATTATATATATGTATGAAAATCAATATTAACCAAAATTATTATGTTTACATATCTGATTATAAGGAATTATATATATGTATGAAAATCAATATTATTAAAAAATAATTAGCTAAATCATTCATTCGTAAATATTATAACACTGCTTTTTATATGCTACCGTTTAAATGCTATTGATTTAATAAATCACCATCGGGAAATTAAGTGCAACAAATATGCACCAAGTGTGAATTCGCTATAGAAAAAGTAATATATGCGCAAAGTTGCTTTATGTGATATCGCTGATAACATCAAGAAACAAATTTTACAAAATATAATGGAAAAAAATATTCGTCTTACGAAATATAATTTTAAAAATACATAAATATGATTGAATTGTTGTCAATGTCTGAAACATTTCAAAGTATTTTCTTTCTTCGTTTTAGGTTTACGATGCTTTCCTCATGACAACAGACGCTTTCAGGTCGAACGCATTTATCATACCGCCGTTTGTACGCCAATTACGTTCGTTATACCACCGTTTACATATCCGTAACATTTATGAGCCGTTCAGTACTCGATGCAGTGTGCGTCGACATTTAATAACCGGCCCTCACGTCGATGAATCCGCGGGATCGCGAGCTCATCGAATTCCAATCTCGTCGCATACACGTCGTCCGAATAAACATTAATCAAGCGCCAACCGTTAGGCGAGATATCGAGGAGCCTTCCCGTGCCATATGTCCGGGATGCGATTGACAAGTTGCGCGTCCGCGTACATACGGTAACCGCGATTGAAGGCCCATTCGCGATGAACGGATAAATCGCACAGCTCGCCCCAGAATAAAGTAGATATTATCGAATATGCTATAGAATATATAATATTAGACATTTCAATAGGCATTTGATTTAAATGACAATTTCTGAATCCATGTGATTTATTTATTCGTGGTATTATTGTAATATTTGTTGAGCAGTAATGCAGATATTAATAATAAATAGCTGTTAATAATCCATATCGACCGAATATTATGTTTCTCATATCTCATCATAAAGAATTATACACATATGTGTACATCTATGAAAAGTCATAATTATACGATGATTTATTTATATGTGATTATGTGTCTAAAATTCTAATATTAAAGTTTTATTTTTATATTGAATTTTTAAAATAAAATTAATAGTATAAAATGCACAAAGATAAATACCAAATTAATTTTACAATACACACATTTGCAAATGTGTGTATTGTAAAATTAATTGTGAAACGAATAATTTCCGAACCAGTAATTCCATAATTATGTTTATGCAAAAATTAAAGTGAAAATTGGATGCCATGTCGTATAATTATATAGCATTAAATTTTTCTTTGTATTGTGATAGAGCACGTTAAAATTCGCAGTGCATTTACAGTTATTATAATACAAATTGTGTTACAAACCGCTTTTGAGATTCGCCGCGTTCTCCTGATTGCCAATCGCGTTTGGCGATGTAACATGGCCTTTACGGCAATAATTGTGGCTGCGAAGATGCACAGACGGGAAAGGCTGGTCCTCGGATGCCGGTCTCCGTCGAGGTCGTGCATTTACACAGGCGGGGTCATCCACGGTCTCCGCGCGGTACCGTTACGCTGTATACACATTCTCGAAGCGGTCATCCCGCCGGCCGTTTCCCTCGCCTCGTCTGCCCCGTCTCGCCGCCGCCCCGGGCCCTACCACCTATTTTCTCGCTAGCCGCTGGCACCCATCGCATCGCATATTTTCGTGCACATCGTGTGCATCGCGTTTTGCATCGTGCGCATCGCGCCCGTATCGCACGGTGGCTCGTGGAAAGATGCATAAGTCATAATGTTGCGCGAGTGCTACCGAATGTTCTGCTGCTTCCTGTAATAATGTTCCTGTTCTAACTCCGCTCATGCACACGCGGTGTGTATTCGCGAGCTGTTACGTTACTACATTACTGCGTTGCTATTACATTTTCTGCGGATTTCCAGTTTTCTAATTTTGAAATGGACATTACAACTGCATCACGCCTGCGTTAAGCAGATTAAAGTCAAAATAACGGAATCACAATAGCGTTTAAATTCAGCTTTATAAACGTGACAATCGGCTTGAGAGTTACGTACTGTTTTGAAATTTAATTTAAGGATTAACGAGCCAAGATCAAAATGTATTTTGCTCGCGGTTTATACGAGACTTGTTAAAAACGGTTATCCTACAACTAATAATAAGGCTATTAGCCACCAATTCTACCGAAAACAATTAATTGCCGCTATTGCGCCATAGTACAGATGATGCTTTTCCCTGTGCACTTGTAAAATTAATACGTGTTTCAATAATTGTTTTGCGTACCCGTTTCTTGCGATCTATTCCCGATGATTGCTTTGCATCGTAACTTCTATGTGCGTGTATGCTCATAGCATCAAATTAAATTTATGTAATAATTAACGCAGCATCTGGATGAAAAAGAAAAAGAAATTTTTATTTTTCTTCTCACTCGATAATTTCAGAAATTCATGATATTCAGGAACTAAAAATGTTTTTAGAAACAAATGCATTTATCAGTTGAATACCTTAAAAATATTTTTGTAATTTTTAATATTTTATTATTATGTCGACTTAACTTCGATAAGTTCATTACATACATTTATTAATTGTTGTGTAAAATATAATAGATAATTTTGTGCGGTAGCCATTTGTGCGCAATCAAATGCCACGCAGCGATGCTTCTGCAAAGCTTGTCACATTGCTACGTCAACGCACAAATGTCGAATAAATCGCAGGCTGATACGCAAACCGGAAGCTCATTATCGCGATACCGACAGTCAGCTTAAAGCCTAATCGGCCGTTACGATCGCGTGCTTCTAATTTCACGCCCGCTATATGCTCTCGCTCCAACGTATCCGGGTAATCGAATCTTCGCAGCTCTGCTTAATCGGCGTTTAAAGACCAAAGACCCATCCTTGCAGGCCGATACCGTCGACCTACATTCCTCGACTCTCGCTTTTTATTGCCACTCGTGATTGGGCACTTCCGAAGCTCTGTGCAGAGAACAGGTAGAAAACACAAACGGTAGAAATGTTGACTGTGTGTATGTGTGTGTGTGTGTTCCTGTATGTATTGCTTCTCGAACATTTTACTGAACATTGTTTCGTATCTGATCTTAACTTGAAACTTTTTATCTGTATTATCCGAACTTTTCTGTGCTGTATAATTTTTAGATTGACGGAACGATAAAACAAAAAAAAAATAAGTCTTATCTCGTCTTTATTTTTCGCTAACAAGAATCCGTTTCTTTCGGAGTATCTTCTAAAGTTTTCTTTTCATTTTCTTAATCTTTTCTTCTTATTTTGTTAGCTGATAACAATAGATTACTCAAGTTATGGAGATCATTAAATTTTTTTATTCTCTAAAATTTGTAATTAATGCTTTTGAAATTAATACTTAATGTCGAGTTTTATATTGAGACACGACTTTCTGGGTCTCGTGGTCACGAACGGTGTTGGGTTCGGCAGAATTACCGCTATTCATTCTCACGTGAGCTATGCTTAGCAAATTAGGTGCGGGCTTGCGGGTCTCGCGAGCTACCTCGACGAGATATACGTCGCGACGTATCTCATCTTTCTTGTAGTACGCGCGTGTTCTCCTCGGGAAGTACCGTCGGAGACGGATGCAACTCTTGGTCCCGAGTTTTACGACAGTTGCACAGTAATAACGGTATTATTCAACTCACCTTCGTGACCGCGGCGCTATCATGACCTACCATTGGTCTTAAAGAAATCACAGTGATGGAAAATTAGAGAGACAGATATACAGGAAATGAGTGCGTGATCTAGGATGGTCTCAGTATAAATTATGTATATGTAGCTTTTTATATTAATAAAAATTTACATTAATTGCATCTTAATCAGTATCATAACAATACGGACGAGGCAAAAGGGATATAAAAAGAAAATAAAAATTTATTGGCACACTCGTAATTGTTCACTGTCGATGAAAAAATTATAATTTTTAAAAAAAAAAGAAAGTAGAGCACTTTACAATTTCGTCCAACTTAAGAAGTTAATGTTTCAAAATGTCTCGTGTCGTCACGCGATAATTTGATTACCATGTTCCCATTGTCGCGATGAGAAGCATGTACCAATTAAATTATATCGGCTATAATCCTTGAATGCGCACACCAGGGAATGCGCGCGAATAACATTTTGCACATGCAGGATATCATCTTGACAGTACTGCAAGAAAAGCAAGATGGTTGCAAACAGATAAAATCGATAACAGGAAGCGAGATAAGTGCGTGCCGACCTGTTGTGGCTGATCAAACTAGTTCTGAGACAGTGGACCCGCATGTCAAACACCATGTTTGCGCGCACTCTGCACGGTGATATCCTCGGTGGACACCACTCTAGACCGAAGTGTGCTATCATCTTACACGGCGGAAACTTTCCACGCCGGCGGACGCTCGAGAGTTTTTAATGCAATTCGGTGACTTCTGCAAATCGGGCACGAAGGGAGATTCACATTATGCGGCAATGTCTTCGAGAATCTAAGCTTATCGCGAGCACCTCGAACGCGTGAACGCCGTAGGCGTGGTTGCGACTCGATTAGCGAGTGTGAACATCGCGGCTTTCTTATCGCCATAGCAGAGCTTGATAAATTTTCTCTACCTTTTCCCTGTATAGAGAACCTTCTGTTATTATAGTTTTATCACGCACGTTGAAGCTCCCTTCGCGCGGTCTCTAATTTTATTTTTGCCTATCTTACGACACGGTTGAGAATTAAAGCACATGAAATTATAATTTGTCGACGACGGCGTTTATTTTAAGAGTTTTTTTTTTCGTTTAAAGAATAATAGCCATTATATTTAGCCATTATACAAGAATCTGCTAAAAATTTCAAGGAATATTTAGAAAGTGCTTATGAAATGCTTACAATATTATGCAAAAGTCTGGAAATATTAGCTTGGCATTATGAGTCTTGTAGTTTTAGCGAAAGAGGGTCAGAAAAAGATAATACTCTACGCAGGTCACGGGTGGCATGGCATCTTGAAGAAACCGCGCTCCCACGAGGCGATATGCTGATTGCGTTAAAGAACGTCACGCAAAGCTCGCACTTGCAACCGACTTCTTTTGTTACGTCGAAATTGCATAGTATGCAGACGAAATTCGACGCGACTGTCATGCATGCGTCGGAATTCCCATGTGACTACAGTCGTTGTCTCGGTTATAACATCCGGCACATACATGCGAGAAACGATTGGCCGAACGGAGTGCAATGACATTAGCACGCCGCGTCCTGATTGCCGGTCCGGACGATCAAATCACACGAACCATTGCAGTTCAAAGCGCTGTGCGAGATTATTATAGAACGCAATCAACCTGGAAGTCTTCGCGAACTCCCAACTCCAGCATGAAACTTCTTAGATTTAATTCAGGAGAGATGTAGCGAGCGGAATTGATCTTGGTTGCATGTTCTCGTTTTGTATATTCGATAGCGAGATTATCTAAAATTTCACGCTAATTGGATAAGTAAAAACGGTATTTTCGTGAAAATGAGTGAAAGATAAATTATTGTAATTTTAAACAGAAAACAAGTTAGAATTTCTGTTTTCAACTAATTCAACTCTGCTATAATATACGGAAAAAGAATACCAAAATCTATGCATCCGTTCGCCAATTGTTGCGCTGCTAATGCTATTTTAGCTTCTTGTGAATCGACGCTGAAGTTGCGGTTTCGACTAATTCTATACGTTTAAACCTTCTACGTGTCCAGTCCTCTTGTTGACTCGGCCAGAAGTTGTCATCATGTAGGAATTTTCTTTCTCTACCTTTTACCGCAAGATTTCTGTACGAGATGTTGCTTTCGCAATAAGCGGTAAACATATGGCCGACATTGTCCGCTCTGGGGAACAAGTTTTCGTGACTCACGCGGCGCGACTGCCGCACTTATGATGCCGGCAGCACGCTGAGAATTCTCTTTTAGGCGGACCGGTCATGGCATGCTTTTGTTCGACCACCGTACTCGATAGCCCCAGCCAATTATGGAAAGTCTTGGTTCATATTGCCCTATTATGCCCTGTTTCTTGGTCCTCGTGGAACCACCTGGTTCCCGTCGAGCGAGGATAATTTCGCGAAACGCTACTCATAATAGCTTTCCGTCTTTTCTTATACTTTCTGGAAGAAATGTCTGGAAGAATATTATGTATGCGAGATGGAGTTTTCATTAATTAAAATATTAATGAGAAAACTGTTTCACTTTGATTGAAATAATCAATGTTGTTTCGTGTAATAATATGCGCGTTATTGTGGGACGAGTGATGCATATGCATGTGCATTTCTTAAGAACGCCGCGTCGCTCGCAAGATATCAATATTGCGAATCTCTTTGATAACAGATCAAGAGAGCCGACGTTGTTTTATGTTTCGCCTTACAGCTTGTTTAAGTCTCCGTGCCTAAGGATTGGATACTGTTTTTCTTTTAATTTAAAGTTCCGCGTAAACTATTTATACGTACCCACGTGAGATAATACCTAGTATTCGGTGACCTGTTCAATATAGAGTAAAGGTTAAAAAATTTGTAATCGTCGTCGTTATTGAAATTCCGGCGAAAATGTTTTGCGAATTGCAATTATAATAAAGTTTCGATTTTTTTTTAATTGAAACATTTTAATTATCGAATTACCGTAATAATGTAATATAATTATCGTCGTTAATTTAAATCTTTCTTAATCCGCAGACCAACCAAAGTTGTTTGAGACTTAAATAATTGTTTCATTTTGCCAACTGTGCCTCAAATTTAAAATTACGTTACTAGCGTAAGATTTAGAATAATTCTGATATGTATTATAGACATTCTTATTTTATTAAAAATGATTCGTTAATTGACGTAATTCTTTTATTTCTGTTCCAGGTAAGTGGCCCTTTGTCTTGGTTAACTTCTACGTCACGGGAGAGGTCCATTGAGGGACCTTGTAAGTGCTCTTCGAGCGACTGTAAGTTGTCTAATCGATATTGGCGGAAATTACTGCTCAATAGAAGAATTTTATTGCCAGCTACTGCTGTTGTACGCGCCATTACTCGAATTCGATAACGCTGTTCGTAGTATGTATTTGCGTAATTAATATTTGAATTTTTGCCCGGAATCCCGACGTGATTTTTCGCGTGTTTTGTACGAATGTTTCAAATGTTCACGGAATTGCACCGGTTAGCGTGTACTAACGATGCTCCTTACGTCGCTACTCGATCTTTTCCTCCGTTAAAGTTCGCGATTCTCCCAGTCTATTTATTTCACGCGAAGATACTTACTGACAATTATCATAATGAATACGTGTATTAAATTAGTAGAACAATGAACGCGTAAATATTTCTATTGATTTGAAATTCTAGATTCCGCGAGAGTAACATTCTCTTCGAAGTAACAACATATTTTTATTTAATTGTTATTCAATTAATTCATAATCGTTATATTATCATATATTGTAATATTATAATATATACATTTTGATTCTATATAATAAATATGTCAAATATATATTTGATATATACGAGGGGGAATTCACAACCCAAAATTTTGTACACCAATGCCGATTTTTGGCATTGCTGTAAAACACTGCCGACATTTTTGTACACTGCCGACAATGCTTATTGTTAGTCAATGCCTACAATGCCGTCAATCCTATATTAAAATTAAGGCAATGCCATGCAATTATGAACACTATCGCGTGCCCATTATCATACGCCAATGCCTGCACAAGAATTCTAAAGCTTTCCCGAAGTATTCAAAAATTTTTGTGCTCAACCCCATGATCGACTCTGAAGTGAGCTCACCACTCCCCAACCACTGACGACAATGCCGTCAATATTATAGGTCACTGCTTACTTTTTTCGGCAGTCCACTGCCGAAATTTTGTACACCAATGCCGGCTGTGAATTTCCCCTCGGATATATATTTAGTAAAAATCTAACGTTTAATCACTATTATAGTTATATCGAAAATGGATTATTTTATCTTGTAAATTAAGTTATTTTAGACACATGTACATTTGTAATGCGTCTAACAAACATGCATGCGCGTGCACACGTATATGAATTTCACAAATGAAAGATAGCATATTTCGCGAGTATCATGTATAACGGGATACAAATGTAACAGCTCTTTTCTTGATGACCCATCCGAGCGATTTCCATTACGGTCTCTCTGGACGAGACTTTTTTCCCTCGTTTTATTAATATACGCTGGCACAATCTTGTAAAACATATGAGCGCCATTCGAGAAAGGAACGACGGTGCACGCTCGGGTTAACCAATTTCATCCGCGGAGATCTAATTTCCCGCCGTCAAGACGCGTTACGCCGAGGACATCCGCCGCGTTCCTCTTTATAATACGGCTCGTTTCCCTGCTGTAAACGCGCCAGCCGGAATTGCGTCCCCGTTGTAAATCTCGGTGCATTCTTGCTCGGGATGACTCCCCCTCGCAGGAACTCCCTTCGGTCTTATGCTTTTCGCTCGCAGCACCTCGCGCAATTAAATAGTATGCTCCCAAAACTCACTCCATTGGACCGAGATTGGATTCCCCATGGAACTTTTGCCGAAATATGAACGTTTAGCACGCGGAATGTAGAATAGAGTTATCTTGGGAATTTTAGTGATAATACATTTAAGAAATATGTTTTTAAGAGCTGCAATTAAATAGGAATACAATGAAAATAATAGAAATATGTTGTTAAAAGAAAGGTTTGGTTGGTCACTTGTAGCTTGTAGCTTTGAAATTTATTTCACTCAAATTCTTTCAATTTTCAGTTACCTCTGATTTTCATCAAATATTGAATATATTGAAATGACGAAAATTAATTCTGTTATTAATTATTAATAATTAAAACTTAATTCATTATATTATAATATATATTCTTAAATCGCTTACGTATCAGTTTTTAATATTACCATATTAAAATATATTTATGTAAATTATATATATGATTTAAGAGCATTTCGATTATTGTCATTAGTACCGCTCTCAGGCTGCATAATATACACATATTATATCGTGCATATTTAACTAATTAGGATCTGTCTCCTAAATGTACAAATTATATTTATCGGCGAATGCAAATCTTCGTCATATTATGTGAGCTACGGTAAGCGACGAGGATAGGAGACACAAACCGGCGCGCGCGGCATTCTCCGGGAATATATACCCTGGCATTTACGCGCACACGGTCATCATTAATGGTAATCGACGTCGCTTCCTTTGAGAGATCCCGAAGACGCGTTCGAACCTCGACGCGAAGCGTCAGGTTATAATCGTCGCGCGTTTGCCGACCGCGTGATTAGCATACGGCACGATAGGGGATGCAACGGGATGCATTTATGCATCTTCCCTTACGGCTTTTCCCACGAGGAAAAGAAAATTTTTTCGTGAGCTGCTGCTTTCTGAATGGCGATTTACGCAAATCAATCTATATATTTCAATTACGTTAAAAACAATAAATAATAATAAAAACCGTACAAAATGACTTGAGAGACAATATTCAATTTTATAAAAGAGGTATGAGATCGGGTTGGAAGAATAAATATTAAGTTTAAATAAATATTTTTATCGTTTTTGAAAAAAAAAAAAAAAATTTCCTTACGTGCACACCATATTGGTCACGAACAAGTGGACTTTATGGCTTTGTGATCGAAAAGGCAGAATGCGCAGTTGTCGATAGGTGCCATGGAAGGACAGTCCTTCGAACTTTATGACATGCAGAGACGACTCTTATGCTCGCGGGATATGTAAATCGCACGCATAATACATGGTCATCAGGATCGCATCGCACCGCATCGTAAAAAGAACTCGCCACGCCCAACTGCGCGGATGTTCTGTGATAGTACGTTGTTACCGTCTTGCTTGCCACTCGTTTTGCTTGTAAGATGGAATTAATGTCCGTTAATATAACTCTAAGGCTCGGTTAACGAGCGTTTGCTTCACTTAACTTACGGGTGTGACTGTTCTTGCTCAAAGACAAAATAATAACGATTCTGTACGTGCAAGTAAGAAGAAAACATCTTTTCTCTAAAATATTTAATATCTATTTCATTTAAATAACCAGTTATTAAAATAGTTTCTTGTTACTCTGACACGTCCTGCGCACGATGGTGCGACGATCTGAGAAACGCCGAGGAATCGAAGTATGGCTATAGTTGAAGGACATCGGTTAAAACCGGCCCCGAGACTCGTAGTCGACGGGAAACGTGACGATCGGAGCGAGTTTTTGCACACGGGAACATTCAATCGGCGATCCTTTCTGCATGACGACACGACACGATAAGAAACGCCGCAATTACAGAGAGGATGTTGCGTATTGTTGGTACACATATTCAGCGTTCGAATGCGACTGTCTCGTGCTGGTATTTCTTGCACGATCCGCGAATAAAACTGGGAATCAGATAGCCGCGTTCAGCTCTAAATATGACGCTAAACGGAAACTCGAATGCCAGTCGAGATCATCGACGACGCGGAACACAATGATTAATTGGAGTGAAACGTGACGTAAATGCCCGACGTTAATTTCACGCAATCCCTTTGAATACAATATTTGAATTGGATTTCATATGACACTTACCTGCGCACCGCGGCGCAGTGGCAGTTCCAATTACGCGAATTCCACTTTATGCAGGAGGCACCTTGGTCTTGCTCCGCGTATATGTCATTAATACCACTCGTGCATTTTCTGTCCACAGGCTGCGGACTCTCTGCTTATTAGGTCGCGATTTCACGCGTCCCTTTGATCAACGTCGAAACGTTTCGCGCAAAAGTGCACGCTGAAATGCCGTTGACACTCAAATGCGCTATATTATACAGCGCTTTGCTTTACCGAGGATCTCAATCGACTCTCGTCTTCTATTTTCACGGATCAAAGTATACGTTTGAATATTCTCAATTTGCAAGGGTGAAAATTTTGTTAGAGTAGTACTTTAAAGCCTCCAGCTTTCAAGAGAAAAATCTCAATTAAATGAATCAATATGTAATGTAAATTAATTATTTTTTTTATAAAAAAAGCATTTATTTTTATTTTTTCTTTCTCTTTTCGTTACATTTGAAGTAATTTTAAATAAATTTATACTTGTACGAAGGCAGGATCGAAATATACAAGATTTAATACATGATTTAGGCAAGCTAAAATCTTTAATATTTTATCTTTAATATATTAAAGATAAAATAGATATCCATACGATATCTATAAAATATATCTAATGTTTCAAGTTTCGCAAAGGAAGCAATGTGAAAATTTCTGTAGAAAAGTTAGGCTATTGTTACTTGACGGACATTTCGCGAAACATATTGCCCTATACAGAATTAATTAAGGCTAAATTAGAGTCTTAGACCGACACGTAACGCGCTTATTCGCGCGTAATGGCTGCTCCAATTACGCGAATTCCGCGTTATACTTTACGTCGTCGCGACGACGCTCCGGCGTTAACGCTCCGTTAATACGTAGGTAGACGTTAGGTAAGAGCTCGTACTATGTGTTAAAGCGTGTGCACCGGTATGCCTGTGTGCACCGTGCTTCGAGAAAGCGGCCTCCGTTGCATCGTCACGGTCGAGGCGGAGGCCATCGTTCCTGGGCGAACGAAGAAAACTGCACTCCTCTCCTCTAATTGTTTTAATGACTCGCCTCTCTCGGCACCGTCATTCTCCCCTCTGCCCTCCTTTTTCCCTCCGTTTTTCTCCCCGATCTCTCTGTTCCCGCTCCGCTAGCCTTTCTTCTCAGGAGTCGGCGATACTCTTGTTCGTATCCTGTAACATGTAGAGACCGAGAGAAAGGGATCCGATTGCAGGATTTAGCTAAGTTTGAGATCGCAAGATCCCGAACAATCGCGGTATTGATGCGGAACAATTTATATCGATTAATAGTAAAGGTATTGTGACTCTCTATCTTATCTTGTTAATTGATGTAGCTTATCATTTGTTTTCTAAACTTGGAATTGTTTGTAACGACCCATCGTTCACTTGACAATGACAGAGTTATCTCGTGAATTATCTCATTCTTTATTCTACTACGGTCGTGGAAATTCTCGTTTCGTGAGATCTTCGTTTGATCGATGGATCGACGTGTCTGTTCGCAAGATGCTCCTCAGCGGAGCACTTGCTACGGTGTTAATTAAAATTGCATTCTACGATGTGCCGCTCGGGGCGCAAAGTGCACATCGTGCCAGGCCACTGATGGCACTTGACATCGGGCTCGTCACGCGTGGGAAGTAAATTAACTGAGTGAAGCACTACTCTTACCCTCAAGACGACCTCTTTCCCTCTTTTTTTTAAGAATTGAAAAAAGGAAGAAGATAGAAACATTTATAAGATGAAATAGAAATTCTATAAGTAATTCGATCATGTCACATCTGCGTGTGTTAAAAGACAAATTAATTTTACAAAATTTTTTGAATGCGCGATAATCCAGATATTTCATATTTGTGGAATCTCTCTTTTAAAATTTTATTTATTTAAATTTAAAAAGTTGTAAATTTTTAACGCATTTGAACGCGACGTTCAAAATTAAAAATACATATTTGTGTTAAATTTAATTTTATGAAAGCAAATATAATTTGATTGATACTATAATTAATAATAATTAGATACAATTTAGATCGTTTGATATATTTCTTTTTTATATCTTTTTTATATCTTTAACTAAAGAAAACTAGATTTATATTACTAAATTTATATATTAAAATATTTTAAAATATAACTTTCTAGATTTGCGTTTCTTAATACAAAGTTTAGCGAATGCTATAGAAGAATTGGAGATTGTGTACATCTTGTCCCTGGAATTCCTTATCCCCCTTTCTTCTCCTCTCGGATACTGGAGCTTGGACAAAAAGCCAACCGATAGAAGGCGCGGTCGTGGATTCAATATCGCCGATCCCGGGAATCCCACATGCCCTTTACGAAGGCACAAGGTACAAAACTCTGCCGTGATCACGATGACGTTCCGCGTGATAATCCCGGCGCGTATCCGCAAAACTGACGCGACGAACGAGAGATTCTCCGAGCGGATAAATCGAGAGCGGTTGCCACCGCGTTTCCTGCTCGTCCCAGCGTTACGAACCTCTCTTTCTCTTCCTGACGCACAAAAAGTGGAGCCATCGACGCGAGGTTACCTACGGGATCGCCTATTATACCGGTATAATCCCCGCGGGGCCTATCCGGGATTTCTCTGCCTCTGTATGGTCATCTCTCTCTCTCCCTCGTTCTTTCGCTCTCTCTCTCTCTCTCTCTCTCTCTCTCTTTCTCTTTGCTGATCCTCTTCCATCAGTTGAGGAACACACAACACACGTGTGTACATGTGTGTGTGTGCCCGTGTAAGTCCGACCGAAATCTTTTTCTCCACGGTAGTGTGTTCCCGCTTTTGGTCTCGCGTCTCGAGGGACGCGACGAAGGAAGGCGAGGATTAGAGCCACGGTATTCGCGGTGTCGGGACTAAGCCTCCGTTCACGATACGGGATTATATGCACGAGTGAAATATCGCGCGTAGGTATCCATTTCAACTTTGTTGTCCTCGTCTTCGCTGAGCCTTCGTTCCGCGTTTTCACTTCGAATTCATACACTACGATAATAGTTTCTGTGATCTATATTTAGGATAATAACATTAGTTCTCTGTAATAATGTTACTTGCGGAGTGGCTGAATATTTTGACAGTAATTCTAGAATATCGAAGTATTTTCGCAGTAATCACAGAAATTATAGGTAGTAATCTTGGACTATTTTATTATTCTAAGATTGTCAATGGGATATCTTAAAATACGCAAATATATGTCCGTGAGAATAATCTCAAAAATATATTCCAGATATTATATACGATTTTAGGATCCCTTATATGCTGCTCATCATTTGTTCAAACTATGTTTTACTTTTTTTGGAAGATATATTTACGTACATCCATCTGACTCAGTAGAAAGAAAGAATCTAAAAAAAAGTTTCCCCAAAAGTATACGTATGCAATAATATGAGGTGATATCGATCGAGCCTCTCCAAGAATAGAAATTATGCATCTATCGACAGTCGTCATACTTCTCAGATATATCGAGGTTGTCGGGATCAAAGGCTGTCGGCTCGCTAGCTGTCGGTCCTGCTTTCCGGTGCGCATTTCGCAGCTTCGCATACGAGTCGCGTGTGCTCAATATCAACGTTGCATTGTGCGGACGCATCAGGGTCTCCCTTGCTTTCTATTTTTCTCTCACCGCTCGCTATGTATACATATAGGGTGGCTCCATGTTCGCATTCATGCCAAAAGTCGTCATATTTTTTTGTCTAATACGAGCTGATCTTTTGTTAAACGAAGAAAAATTGTATTTAATTTACGATCGCGATGCGAGTTTCAAAAAATCGACGAATTGTAAGCGAAGTTCATAAATAATCTGATAAATAAACGTTCAATTGCGAGCAGCAATTGAGCGTTTATTAGATTATTTAATCTAATCGATGAAAAATTCTAAAAAATTGCGTTCAGTAATATTTTCTTGGCGGAGGAACCTATTGAGAATTAAGGAATCTCGCTATGTGAAGAACATAGACATAGATTTGGAGACACCTTATGTATACGTATGAGGGGAACCAAGTCGAGATATATATTTACAGAAGAGCGGCGTCTTATGGACAACCTCGGTATTGTGCCGGTGACTGTTGGCTTATACTTATGTAATGCGAGCCCTCCGTCGATACGAATGGCCTCCACCTATTCTACGACTCGCTTCTACCGAGCTCTCAGCTGCCGTTGAATAACGCGATTCGACATTGCCGCGGTAAGGAACCTCGGACGTATTACGTCCGAGGGTTCTCAGCTGACGTAATCCAGTTGCCGAAGACGAGCGAGAAGTGACGCGATGCGATCCAGCGTTCGTCTGGTCTGTATAAACCTTCTCTGATCTACGACATCTGGTACGACCAGATCTCTCCGACCACATTGTAATAACACGTACGAAATCGGAAGGCAAGCAGAGCCATGTCGGTGAACAGATATAAATGACCGCCGCTCGAGATGGAGCTCCCCGAAGTCAATATCGGAAGATGTTGTGTTCCATATGATGCTCTACGAATTGCGCGACCCTTCTCGATATCACTACCGATATCAAACCGACGCTTGTGGCAATTGTCTCAATTGCGATGTATCATAAAAATAGGACAATTGAACCATTAAATATATGTTTAGTTACCTTTCGATTGAAGCTAGATCAGATATCATGTTTAACAATTTATTTTTGTTAAAGAGATATGAAATATGTGATAACGGTCAATTTTTAAGGTTCCAATAAGAAAACTTATTAACTTTCATGATTTATATGTACAACTTTTTTCCCAAACAAAAATTGCAAAAGAGAGCGAACGGAGAAAGAAGCTGAGAAAGAAGTTGGAAAAATCTCGAGAACATAAACAGTTAGGCGTCCCGTAATAGCGTTTAAAAGTAGTTGCTAGGTAAAGGTATCACAAATAAAAAATTATCCGCTCGACGAGTGGTTAATAAAATTTATGTAATCGATGAGAAATTACGCTTCGGGCATATTACCGTGGGGACTACTTTGAGCGTAGGTCAACGGCAAGTCGTTTCGCCTCCGTTAGAAACTCGACAGGAGTCGCTAATGCCTGTAAAATTCTGGAATTATACGGTCCTTAAGTGCTTCCGCGCGAGTGCAACAAATTTACGGTAATACCCAGCGAAAGTTTCCGCGACGCGTAAAAACTTAGCGCATCTCCTCATTTAGGACTTGCAAACGAATTTAAGTATATATACGTGCTAGAACGACTACGACGACTAATGCGATTCAAAATTAAAAATGTTAACGAATTTTTACAACGCGTCGCGATGTGAAAAAGAAAACTCCAGGGGCCCATTCATAAGTAGCCTGGTCGTAAATGGTGACCCTATTCTTTTTTCGTGCCATTCTTTCTTTTCTTTCGCTCGATGTTTTCTTTCCACTCCGCATCTTTTTCGCTCGCTTTTTCGAGACCCGTAAAATCGCAAATCCAGCTCGTTGACCCGGTAGATATTGGCTCGTATTCTCACCTCCATTTAGCGCTACATTTAACGCCGAAAACCTCGCCCGACTCTAGATTTTATCATTCTAATACTACGCGTTCAATATTAATGCGAAATGAAAATTGGATGTCGCATCTGACGGTGAATGTGCGACGAGATAGCTGGCAGTTTGATCAAATAATTACAAGCAAAAAGCTTTGCTTCTAGCTTGATAAATAGAAAGTCGAGAGGCTATACGAAAATTAATTTAATTCAGAGATTAAAGAATGTGTAAAAATACATTAAAAAATTAAAGATTCTTAGATAGAATTTTACTTATTCAAAAACTGTATAGGAATTAAGAGATACAAGATATACAAAAAGTGGATATACAAAAATGTCTCGTCATCTCCAGGTGATATTTTAACAAGAGATTACGATGGGTGCACACGTTCTATTCGCTAGGCATCGAAAGAATAAATTCTACCGCTTTTTTTTCCGAATCTCCGATCGAAACCGCGATCGCCTTGAAGTGCATTTGGGAGCGAGACAACAGTGGGCGGAAGTTGCATATCGCGGGGATGTTTAATGTGAGAACGTTCGCATCTCGTTTTGAGTTGGGAACGTCGGCAGATGCACTTCTTAATTAGTTCCGTCATTTTAAAAAGATGTTAGTAATTAAGTAGAGACGCGCGCATTCTTTTGGCGCGCAATTAAAAAAACGAATTTGATTAATTTCACGATATGTTTCATATATTTCTTAATTCTATTTAGATATTGTAATTTCCTTCCGTCTCGGGAGATTTTCAAAAGAATATATTAGTACAAAATGTGATAATATCTTTTCATGTAGCACTGTTTAGTAATCATTAGGAAATTATTAAGAATGAGAACATTGAGTTCCATTAGTGAACAATGCTGCAGATTGATAATTATCCCCTGGCATAGTCACTCTTCAATTGTCGAAATTTCAGTGTTGTTGTGAAATTACGCGGAAGCGACAGAAAAGCTTCTGTCGGCAAAAATTGCGTTGTCTCCCATTAGTGTTGAATGAGTTCTTCATGTTCAGCAATCAATTAAAGCCATTAAATTAAGCCTCTCGAATGAATAGCGGGCGGGAGAACTGCATTTCTTTCGATCTCTAATTATCGTGCATTACAGAAAGATGTGCGGGCGCGATGGGGATGTCCATTAATTGGCTGCCGTAGACTCATTAACGCCGAGCTAATTCGAAATAACAATTTGCCTATTGTACGACTGACTGCGCAGGTTCTAGCTTGCCGTTACATTATGCAGTTCTGCATTTCTTTTCATTTCCTCGTCGGCAATTTCGCCCGTGTTCTAAACGTTCGCGCTCGCGCTCGCGTCGCGCGACCGGTAATTCGGTTTTTATCGCGAGTCTACCATCGGAAAAAGTTTTCGTCGCCGGCGAACCGTGTTCATGAATTTTATTAAGATTATAGTTGATAAGAATACTGTATCCGTTTCAGCTGCGCGGACACGTTAAGGATGCAACGACCGGACATAGATATAGACGTAGGTGGTATTTACTTTGTTTGGTTCTAGAACATTTAAGATTAAGTATGAAAATCTAGAGTAAACCTGAGGGAAACGAGGCAATATAGTACTTAGCAGAAATCAAGAAAAGTTGAATTCCTACGTGGAAAATAGAGTCAGATGTGAAGTAATATCTACTTATTGATGGATTATTATTGTTAAAATGTTTTGCAATTGTAGCAAACGGGTTATAAATTTGCAATTGTAGCAAACGGGTTATAAACTTGATATAAAAAATTCGAATAGATTTTTTTTAGTATTTTATATATTTTGTATATTACTTTATATTTGTATTGGTAAGATATTACAAAATGTACAATTTCAATATTTTGTTATAATACCAATTAGCCATTGCGTTCTTAATGTTTCTTTAAAATATCATTGTAATACTTAGTCTCGAATTCATCTCGTCGCCTTATCATTAGAAATTACCTTCTTATTGCCAAAGAGATTCTTACAATACATATTCTCGCGAGTACAATAACGCTCTGCAAAGCGAACCGCATTTTGTAACTGATGATTCATATCACCTCAAAAGCGAAATAACTATCCTCCGTTTTGCACACAGTGATCGGCATGGCACAGTGATCGCTGGACTTTTTAATCGAATCATTTCGCGACCGCGCACTTTTTCCGTTTAGAACGGATAGCCTTCGGCGTTTTCCCAGAATAAAAGCCACATTCCTACACGCAGAATCTATTCCTTTGGAGCGGCCGCACATTTTTGCAATTATTCCTCGCGACCCGTTCATCCTCTCCTCGTT
This sequence comes from Solenopsis invicta, assembly GCF_016802725.1. Lineage (NCBI taxonomy): Eukaryota > Metazoa > Arthropoda > Insecta > Hymenoptera > Formicidae > Solenopsis > Solenopsis invicta. The sequence goes on from NC_052665.1 coordinate 18,697,184, forward strand.
CGTTCAGTGAACGAGTTTTTCCAGGACAGGAATAGAAAACGAGAGAGAGAGAGAGAGAGAGAAAGAGAGAGAGGGAGAGCTTGTTCTTGTATCGACCTGCTCGTGATAATTAATAATTCGTGTCCGGTGTTTGAGTGAACGCTCTGCGCTCGAAGAACTCGAAGCGTCGCATTGCGAGAACGACGCTCGGGGCGAAGATAACGTGAGATAGGCAGGAATCATTTATTAACTTTAGAATACGTACCCTCGGGCGCGAAAGAATATATGCAATATATATGTCCTGGGAAATGTCGTTTCTTTCATCAATGCATTTTGATTGATGGAGATGAGATTATGTCTTAATAAGAATATCAAGACGCACTAAAAATTTGCGAATGAGCATTAAATGAGCTAATGGAATTGCAAATTGAAAAATGAGGAATAAGATATATTATATGAAATTAATTTTCACACAAAAAGTAACGCTTAAAAAATTATAATTTACGTTTGAATAAATACAAGAAACTTATTTATTATGTATTTTTTCTTATTATTTTCAGGTAAAATGTACAAATGTATATCTACCAAGCTTATTTTAATTTTTCAGCGAGTTGCAAAATACTTGGAAAAGTGCTTGAAAATTTCAAACATTCGAGTCCTCTCTCGCGATACATTTAATGCAAATAGTGAGATTTGAAGGAAACATCGAATACGAATATCGATACCCCCTCGCGCGCGACACTTGCATTCCTCTCGCGATGCATGCGCCTGCATAGGGACGAGAAAGGACGCAGGCGGAGCGCGCCGTCGCGTATTCGCGCAGATTTATAACCCGACGAGCAAGCAAGCGAGCAAGCAAGCGAGCGAGCAGAAGGTGTCGTCTGGGAATGAGTAATGATACATTCGCCCGCATGCGAGGCGTTTCGAGATCGCCGGATATGCCGCCGCGATCCCGAAACCGCAGAGCCGAGCGGTAGTTCTGAACGGGAACAGAACGTCGCTCGCCGCGCGTATCTTCCATCGAGTTGCGCCGGAGTCCTCCTTGAGTTCTTAGCGCTTGATGCAGATGCGGGTCGTCGTGTGCACTTTGTCGTTCTCGTTCCTGTCCTGTTGTTTCGCTGGATTATCTACGACTCTTCGGGGGCATCCAGTTGCTTAACACGATATACGGCTAACTATACTGATAAAGAGCGCTCGGCTGTCGCTCGCTCTGATCAAGAAGAGATTAATGATAAAAATACTTCCAAGAGAAAATATACTTTTCTCGTCTTCTAAAATGAGCTAACAAACTTCATGAGAAATGCTTCAACGGCGCATCTTCCAAGAAATACAGTATTGCTTTTTTAATCTCGATTATGAAGAATTTTATGAAAATTCATCTAAAACTTTCTTGTTTTAAGTTCTTTTTTTTTTACTTTTATGTGTATTACATCCATCGCTTTGAAATCGCTAACCTTAGTATTATTTTTCGACGTTCGGGGCATTAATAGAATTTATAACAACTTCGAAGATGTCGGCGAATAGACTTCGCGAGAGTCTTTTCGTGTAGCCGACAGTCGACTTGAAAGTTGATGCGCCGGTCACGATCGGAACGAGATTCGTGCAAGTGGAGAACTACTCTGAAAGAGGAACGGGTGCCGATGAAAGGGGTGGCAAAGGCCGTGAGCTAGAAGCGAAACTGCGCAAACGGCGCTACGGGCGGCGTTAGCAAGGCGAGGAAGGAAGCGCTTTATTTCACTAACAAAAACTTCAAGTGCCCGGGGAATGAAACTTTTTCTCGGAGCTGCTTTGTATCGTTCGCCGGACGTGAAGATGTTCTGGCAGTACAGTGCGAATTCCTTTACAATGAAAATTCGCAGTTTGACAAAGAATATCTTACAAGTAACAAGTGTCGAAGCGGAGAACGCTGCTTTAATTGACACGCGAGCGAGAGCTTTTCAGTCTGAAGAAATAAATTTTCTAACTAGTGACAAAAAAAGCATTTAATAGTAAAGATACGCTAAATAATAGAATAAAAGACGGTTTAATAATAATGGTTCTATTTGAGCGAGCGCACACATCGCACCTATTCCATCGTCGTATATTTACTTACAAGTCCATGTTTGGACTAAGAGCTTATACAACAATATCGTTAGCAATCTCCCGAGAATCGCAGTAACAATGTGCTCAATTTTTCGGGCGCCGTTCGAGGGTGCGATTCGATTTCGAACGAACTCAATGCTCGGGGCCCGTCGTGCGTCGCGCCCTTCATGCAAAGAATCCCCGACGACGCCTAAGGGCGCCCTCGCCAGATGTCTGGATGTACGCTCCGGCGAATTTTCCGGCGAAAACGTCGTGGAAACGAAGCTACGCCGAAGTAAATACACGTATATATACACGCGCACAACGAATGTGCGGCGGACAAAAGCGAGACAATTTCGAGCGACTGCGAGCGTGAAAAGGTCCGGGTAAATACTGAGGATTGTTCCCTCGTCAAACCGCATGAATAAATAATAATGCGTCCGCACGGAGGGCTGACGCCCTCCGTCGGTCTCTCTGCACGACTATCGTCTCCCGTGGTGGATGGGAAAATATAAATATTTCTATTAAATCCTCCTTAAAATGATCCGCGGTCCCATTCAGGCGGTATGTGAATAGTCCTCGAGGAACCTGTTCTTCTCGCTCAATCCGTTAGTGCTACAATGCTGGTGTGTGCTGTGATGTTCCACGTACTTCCTTTTACGAATCCTTTCACGAATGTAGAATCTTTTTTTCCTTAATAATATTGCTGGTAATTTTTAGTTAAATGCTATCTTTCCCAGGAAATAAGATTTTTTAGGAAAATTTCAAGTTTCAAATTTCAAGTAATGAAGTTTTTATTTAAAAAAAAGAGAGAAAAAGAAGAGAAAGAACAAAATATAAATTTATATAATTTTAACACACACACATTTAATAAACGTGCGCGCGCAGGAAAAGATAATTTATGTATTACCTATACTTTGTCATCGTATAAATTATCCGAGTATCTTCCAGTATAAGATACCGACGCAATAAATACTTCCTTTTTTAAATCGCGTTAAGATTTGCATATAATGCACGACGAGGCACGTAATACAAACGTATCAGACGAGTAATTAAAAGAATTTCGAACAATGTCGGCAAAATTCGCATGCGTTGGGTCGGCTTTAACTCATGCAAATTTAAGTCGCGTTTAAATTTTAAATCAAGTCATTAATAAATTATTCGCGCCGTGTGCGTCGGTGTTCGCGTAATTGTGTGGACAAATTGCGTACCATGGAAAAAAAAAGATCTTAACAGCACATCCAAGCCTGTTGAATTTGAAGGAGATAAAACTCGCCACGGAGCGTATTGCAAACGCTCTTGTACGAGCGAATGTATTCGTACTGACGTATGAAGGATAGGATTTTTCCCTAGATAGAATCGTATCTTTCTTGACAGTTGATCTTGTATTAGAAAAGAGAAATGTCTATAATATTTTCTTTCTTATTTTTTTCTAATTATGCTTTCTGTGAAACTCATTCTTCGCATTGCAATTTTTTTTTTCGTGACGATAAGACATGTTTTTCGCAATCGATTTGTATCTAAGAGGTTCACAGCTAACAAATCAATACATCAATTGCTTTTACTTGATGCGATGTCACAGAGGCGACACATAAAATGGTAGCAAGGACATCAGGGTCGTCATGGTGGCTAAACGGTTCATGTTCGCTTCGGTGTTGAAAGGGTTGAGCTCAAGTCTGTCAGAGGAAGAGAGAGAGGCGGGGAGGGAAGAGGGAAAGAGAGAGAGAGGAGCAAGCCAAGACGTGCTGGGCACAATAAACGCCTCGTCGAGCAGGTTCACCTATTACGCCAGATAGCTAACCTTCGTTTAATGCACTTCCGCCGAGCGCGAAGTTCTCCGACCGGTTATTTGTATGCACGATGCAGCCTTTCCTCTGATCCTCTGATCCTGCCCTCTTCACCGCGTCTTCTTTGACGGAAGAGGTCCGTCTTGCCGTTTCCTCGGTTTACACCGCTGACTTCCTTGAACGTCTTGAAGATGCTTCTTTGAGCGCCGTAAGCCGCCTTCCGATTTGCCAATAATCGCAGAGTTTGAGTTGCAGATTGCGATGCAATGAGTAATGTTCAATATTAATTATCAAGCGACTCTTAATTTTGCGTACTGCTTATTGAAAAATCTTGTATGTTATGGTCACAAGATAATAATCAATTTTATTATCTGTTTTATTGGTTACGATAAACGTTGTCAAGCGAATTAAGTTAAGAGAACAGATTTATATTATTAAATTATTCAAAAGTTATAGAGTTATCAAATTTCAAATAGAGAAATGCGGTTTTTGATTTTCAAAATTGATACTACATATAAGTAATTTGTATTATAATTTATATTATATATAACAAGTTTTTGCGATATAAATAGATCATTATTTTATTTACTTAAAGTTTTAAAATGTTATGCTATTATAGTAATTATATTAATCTCTCTCTTTCTCTCTCTCTATTAATTTATGATTCTTACAAGGAACAATTTTGCGGAAACAATTAGCATTTCTTTTTCCTTCAATCCAGAGTTAACATCATGCGGTTCGATATTGAACATTTAATAGTAGCGATAAGCTTTCAAGCTAACAGGATGAATAGTGTAGATAAGTACAGTGTAATAGCGTAGGAGGAAGAAATCCGCCATCACTCCGAGTCGCTTTAATATTCTTTTGCCGATAGCGATGGCGTTTCCTTTTCTTATGCTCGCTCGATCTCATCATCTAATCGGGCGTCCAGCTTCTTTGACGGAGAATTTCTCTGACAGTGACTCTTGTCTCCCCTCCCCCCCTCTCTTTCTCTCTCTTTCACTATTTCCCTTCTTCTGTCTTCTCGTAGCCTTCGTTCACGCGCATCCGTGAGTCGCCGCTTTCTTTGAGAGCTCTGTTACTATCCGCTATCTCATAAGAAGGTTTATATTTCAAGGACTCTTCTTACTCATGAGGAATCGCTTTTTAACAGATTGTCGATTTGGACCCGATCGTATTCCGTAGCAATGAACACAGCTTTCCGCGCGCTGCTCGTCTTGCTGTGATTAGCGGCACGCTATCCAATTCTCCTAAACACTAAAACGGATCGTTAGAAAGAATTTTCTGCTTACTCAACCTTTTCACTACGCCATTTTAACCCTTTTCATGCTGCCGATACTTCCTTTCCTTTCACATTTGTACAAAGGACTACTAGCGCACATTTCGAATCGAATAAAAGTGACGGTTCTTTCGATCGGAGTCACATTTTGTCACGTTTGGCATACAATATTACATATGAATATTACAGCAATAAAGTTACAAATTTTTAATTAAGGCACGGGGCCCGTATATTTTTAGCACATCTTAGACATTATAAGAGAGATCGTTCCGAGGAGATCGACTTTTATACTATCGCATTTACGAGGAAATGACTGAGTGCTTCCCGCTACACTGCAGCCGATGTAGTGCATTTTCCATCGTACCGAGGTAATATCGTACGACCGTAATCTCACAGATACGCGATCATGTAAAAATATTTGGCCGTGTGTAGCATGGGAGATTGCCCTCCGGGGGAAATAGCCAGCTCTGATTTTTATATACTTTACTTCGGAGCAATATATAAATTTAAAGCGAAAATCGGTTCTATGCGATAGATTTTAGTTTCTTCTATGTATGCATAATATGAAACACGATCGCTCTTGTAAATTACACATCCTGGCGAACGGGATTTCATGGAACTTACGTTTCTCTTTGCTGAATGAAGGAAGTAGTTGCTTATCATGGATTCTAAACTTTTATTGAAATAAGATCTATTTTTCAAGTAATCTTAAAAATAAGTTTCTTCATAATATTTATGTTCTTGAAGTTTAATTTTTAAGCAGAAGACTCTTTTAGTCTTTTAGATTCTACTTTAATCTTCAAATCTTCAATTACACGCGTTCATTATTTTTCCAATACTGTTTCCAACTTAAAATATATTTAAGGACATATTTAGCAATACGATTCAATAATTACTCAACAATTACAATTATTTACGACATGCTTAAAAGGGACCAAAGTGCTTTTCATAAAATTTACAAGAAGTAGAAAGTTTGTCGCCTCAGGTTCGTAAATGCTCAATTTAAAGCCATTGACTACTATCAAAGCAAGGAAACTTTTGAAGGGATTTTGTAAGAATAAATTGGTTAATTTTAAAGTTACTGTCATTTTCGCACCATATAACTGTCAGGAATCTTACCTTAATGATGAGATAATTGTTTATTCAACATATCTTGAAAATATCTGGAATAAGACAAGCTGTCAATGATTTTTTGTCAGTTTGCTATGCGTGTAATATTTATTGTAATAATAATAATTTTTGAGTCTTTTAATAATTTTGTACATTAAAAAATTAAATTATATGAAAACAGCAAAGAAAAAGTCTCTTCCGGCGAAATATTTAATATCTTTTAACATTACGTATTCCTCATGTAATTCTAAAAAGGATGCAATAATCTACTCACAGAAACGCGAGATATTTTCATTTCTGATGCATTTTTCTGCGTCTGTGTTATATTTTAATTTTCTGTTTGCAAACTTTATTTTAAAAAAATTGTTTTTAACGATGATAGAAAATAATAGCTGTTAATTAGAAAGACATATGCTGAGACATTTTTCTCGTATTAGTGGAGATTTTGAAATATTAGAAAATTTTAGTTAGAGTTATGAAGCAATTAAATCATGTCAATTTACTGCTTCAAAATTGCGCTGCATTTACATAATTGAATGATTAAACTACTCTCGTCGCATATTCCTGTATAATTTTGTAGATTAATCGATTTTGCATAAGAACGTTCATTTGTCACTGGTTTGGTGTTCCACAATGTCCGTTCTGTCATTGGTAACATCCTTTTGAACGAGCTCGTGCGTCAGACTTGAATTTCTAAAATCTTGTTAAATCTCTTCTCGTTTTCTGCAAGGACTTTTCTATGTGAACGATCAGCCTTTTTATTCTTTGTCCGTTAGTTTGTGCTCCTAATTTAACTTTACTTCTGCATAGCGATCGTCTTTTCTCGTGTCATCCTCAATAATTGTCTACGGTTTTTCTTTCTATATTTATTACTCTAAATTTTATATATTCATAATTTTAACAACTAAAATTCTTTCTAAAATTTCTTGTTTATTTTATAGCATTTTAATTTTTTTTATAACTTACTTTTTTATTATTTTTTTTTAAATACATAGTTCTAAAAAACATCCATTTTTTTCAATAAGTGTAACAAATCTAGTCTAAAAGCTGTTTTCTATCTCTCTTTATCTACCGACTGCCGTTATTCACGGGCAAGTCGATTGTTTTTAATCGTTCGCATGATCGTGGTTCGATCGATTTCGATATCTCGTCCGGTACTTCGGTGATCCTGGAATTATGGACCGAAGATTAACGCGAGTGATGTTAGCGCACCTGCTCCCCAATCCTCGTGCATGTGCCGATGTTTGCGGAACGCACATGTACGCGCGCGTGCGAGTACTTATGCCACGATTCTGGAATACGCACGGAATGTGTTGGAAATGCAGGTTTGAGAAGTAACGCGTTACTTATAACGCTGTTATCGTTGCAATTACTTTTATAACGGACTGATAACAATGTTCCTTATTTAATAATTGTAACAGTAATGAATTTAACAGTCATTTTTATTGTTACTTTTTATTTTGAACTTATTTTCATTGTATATATACAGTATGTGTGTTCAATCTTCAGTTTTTGGATACCCCTTTATAGTTCGTTATGTTTAAAACTTTATGTTTAAATATAATTTTATGTTTAAATAAAACGTTATGTTTAAATATAATTTAATTTTCCTGTGGAAATAATATATTGATTGACTCGTATAGATCTTATGACATCCGCGGCTACATTTGATTTTTCATTTATCTTAAGATAGAAATAAAAAAATGTTATTTTTATGGAAAAAAATGAGAAGTAAATTTTATATTGATAATATATAACGATATATAATCAATAGTATTTGTAGAAATTTTATTTGGTCCACATCTATTATTTATTGTTGATTTTTATTAAACGATGATATGCGCGAGCATGTTTACGAGTGTTTGAAAGAATAGATGGGAGAAATTGGGCGGAACCAGTCATTAAATGTGGGAGTCAACTTTAGCCACGATTCCAAATTTCCCGCCTCGTACCGTTTTAGCATTATAACGTACGAGAAAAGTAGAAGAAAAGAGCAAGGGAGCGTCGATTAAAATTTCTGCACTAGCTGATGCATAATTCGTGGAGAAGCGACGGCGCGTTTCGAAGTGCACACTCCTATACCCACCGTTGCAACGACTTACGTCGTCGACTTGCACGAGCCCGGGCTCCCTCGCGCGCTTGCGCCTTTAAAATAATATTTTACCGGGATTATTGTCGATGGGGGAAATGGTAAAACAGCTTACGTCTCGCACTTGAGCGGGCAGAGGCATTATGCAAACCGAGTTCACCCCTCGCTTTCCATCACTCTCCCTTCACCCCTCCATCCTCAGGATCACGGAGGCGATTTTAGCTCTCGTTCTCGCTCTTCGCGCTCTATCCTCCATCCTTTTTCGTATTCGTCCTTCTTCCGACTCTCCCTGTCTCGTATTCTGGACTCTGCGCATCCCGTAAATCCTTCCGCTCGCGTCTTTCGCCCGATGAGGTACCTCGTTAGATGAGGAAATTCACCCCTGGGGTAAAACTAGGGGAAAACAGCACGCTTGCGATTTTGTATGCGCGTCTTTCTGGATGCCATGACAAATAGCTATTAAATTTCTGGAGCAATCACATCAAACTATGATATTAGAAATACAAAAGAGATGTAATATATAATATATAAAATAAAAGTAAATTTTTTTTGTTTATATATTTTATAATATGGCATTTGATTGAATTTAATACTTATTTATACCGATTATAAGTATCCGAGAGTAATATCGATAATTTCAATTTTGTGGTCACGAGATTACATCACAGTCTTGAAAAATACTTTCGCAATTTTCTGACATATCCAGGTAGTTATCTGGGGATTTCCAGGCAACTATACTAGATCCGTCCATTGACTCTCGTGATCTTTCGTCAGGACCGGTCCCTGCCAATCCGAGGATTTCACTCGTATTCTCGCGACAGCTACGTAACGATGCTCCTCGTTAGAAAAGAAGCTAACCGTCATGGCGTTCGCCCAGAACGAGGTGCTGTCGTCATGGTTACCGGAAATCCGTGATGCAGGGAGCAGGTGCTTTCAAGTTATGATTCGACGTGTCGGCAATATACATACAGGGCAGCACATGATTCTTCGATTCGAATTTCAAGTCAATGTGTTTTCATAAAATTTCTAGCGTGATTTGATCACGGAGATATTGCATAACGAAAATTTAGAAGGGTAGAACTAAATTTAGAGTTGACATTTAAATTTGACATAAATACAATGAAATTTAAACTTTAATTCTAAAGTACATTTTTAAAGTGTTAACAAATTTATTTCACGATTTTTAGCCAAATAAAAAACATTCTTTAGCCTTTTCCTTAACTGAGATAAATTGTAGAGTAAGGATTGAGTTAAAAAATTAGCTTATTGTTAACTTTAAACTTTAACACAAGAAATTATAGGAAAAAAGTTATAAATAACAGAGAAAGATACCTAAAATATTTTTAAGTCAGTTTTCCTAAAATATTTTTAAGTCATTTTTAATATTCAGTTTTCTTCTAGTTGTCTATAAAAATAAAGAGTAAGATATATTATTAAAGATAATTGATTTATTGTTTGAACATAATTTTATCGAAAAAATATGCCAAAAGATAAAATAATCTTGCGGAAAAAGAATAAAAATTGTTTATTCAAAGAGAGAGAAAGAGAAAAATTAATTCCTCTAAAATTTCTCAGAGATGCATATGAATCAAAACACTTGAGAATGATATAGATTCACATTGATTGAAACTGTAGAATCAATAGAACTATTTTTGTAATTAAAAGCATCTATTATGTTAGATAAAGATAAACGCATCTTCCTTCATTAATTAAAAAATTCATCATTCATTATTTTTCCGATTATGCAAAAACTTTTCTCTTACAAATAACGTTATTTTTATTCTACTAAATTATGTAAATGGATATATGCGCAGAAACGTTTAAATATCAGTTACTTAAATTTCAATGTTTGTTATTTTAATTAGCTGTTTGATGCTCTCGAAGTACGCGTATTTTATTTCTGGCAATGACAATCTATCGACGATTTTGTCGCAGGTGTCACATCGTAAATGTGGGTTCGCAAACGGATCCAATGGTCGACTTTTCGATTCGTCCGGGGGATCAAGGATAGCGGTGGTTTTTCCCGGAAAAACTTATTTCCCCGTTTCCTTCATCCGCTCCTTCATCCGACATTGTCGCGCATATTCGTGATATTGGCGTCCCACGTGGTTTACGTGAATTTCCTGTCGCTCTCGGAGTTTTCGAGCTCGAGGTTTGTTCCTCTACCACGCAATTGGTTTCCCCCTTTCTACGATATGTGCATTTTTTTATAATAAAGTGAAATCATATCAAAATGTTATATATATATTACTTTTACATAGATAAAAGAATTTTTTTTACCTAGTAAGAAAAGAGTCAGTCAACTTTTCAGTCTTTTGAAGACAGTTTTTATATAATTTTGAAATTATTACAGTATTAAATTAATGCATATAATGCATTTAAATTGCACTGTAAAAAAATAGTTGCAATTGTTATAATTTAACTATAAATTACAGTCATTTTTAATGCCAACTATGTATTTATAGTTATTCTAATTATGAAAATTATAGCTATTATTACTACGTAAATAATAAACAAATGTTTAAGAAATAGTCATATTAACTATAATTGTGATTGCATTTACTGCATAGAAGTGTGCATTTTATTTTTATCATCTTGCTATTTTACTATTTTTACATTAATATTAAGAAACTAGAGATTAGAAATTTCACATAGCTATTACTTCTAGTTTATTTTACGGAGTTATACATATCTGTCGCAATGTTGCTTTCGTGGTTCAATCGGAATTATTCGAAAAGAATTTTTCTGGCTATAAACTACCACAGAATGCTAATTGTAACCGAAGATAAGAGGCGAGATATTCTCTCAGTGAAAATATTGTTTGGTTTTTCTCGGAGCTTGCATCCGTTCGTAGAGGCGAATAGTGATAAAAGCCTTTCTTTCTTGGAATTAGCAATATAGTTTCATCATAAACTAAGCGGTATCATGTTTCTCTTTTTATATATTTAATCCTCTTGAAACACCAAACGCATGATAGAGCTTATAAAGATCTCTCTCGCCTAGAGCTTTACAGTTTATTCCTGTAATTTCTCGTTCACGTGTAGATGGAGGCGCGCGTAGCTGGCCAAGCGCTACTCTCTCCACCTTTTATCTCGTGGTTCCATTCGCACTCGCGAGTCTCTTTGCGCCGAGCCATGGGGAACACCCGTGGGAACACGCGTATGAACTCGTCGTAAGCCGCGGGAATTAAGCTCGACGGGATCGCTCGTCCCTATGTACATACCATCAGTCGGCGGCAAATATTGATTTTACTTCGCGGATATGACAACGATTTGTCACCGAGTGCCGGCCCCGGTTTCGTGTATGTACACGCGCATATGGGCATGCACGCGCTTGCACGAGATGACTCTCGGGGCCTCTCTCGGTGAGGTCGGGTGAAACGCATATTTCACGACCGACGCCGAAGAGGGGCCCGGCCAGTCTCTCGCGTGAGGTCGTTTAGGTCCGCCCGTGTTTGAACGACGACGGCCGCCCATCGTTGAGTGTTTTGTTAAGAAACATTGGGTAGAACGAAAACAGACGGGGGGAGATACCGCTCTCGCATGTTAGTAACAAAAATCTCGGTGCAAGCATATTTAGCGATATTATTGCAGTTTTTTTTTTAATTATTTTATTTGTGTAACGTGCTTACTCCAATTTACTTCTCTCGCGTTTATCTCGTGATTATTATTAAATTAAATAAGGTATCGTGTATTTTGTTGTGATAAATTTGTGTACAACCTGAGGCGTTTTTCGAGCAAATGCTTGCACACGCAAGATATAATGGACTTCATATTTCTCATTTACGCCATCTTTTTTTTCTTTTTTTTTTTTTTTAGTAGCAGCATTATATCAGCTGCTTTTTATTATTTTGTTATCCCGGGTGGTTTCCTGCCGCTTGCATTTTTGATTTAGCGCAACTAATAACAGGACACGCCACGGTAGCGATGTCTTAATGTCCGATCACGGAAAGGTTCGTGCATCGCGGCGACTGATCTCTGGTAGCCATGAGCCATGAGCCATTTTCGTGAGAGCAACGCGCGCGCCGCGCACTACAAAGCGAATCGCCATTCATCACTGTCCACGTCCCGGGGATACGTGTAGTTTGTGCTGTGGAAACCATTTTCTAAAGTGCGTCGGCGGTGGAGCGTTAAAGCGTTCGTGTAAAACATTTCGGCGTGCTATTCGTAGTGGATTTTGCATGCCTTCCCGAAGCCTGCCTTTCGAAAGCCGCGTACGTCAGACAGGAAGCCCTTTGAAGACACTAGGGAAGGAAAACTTAAGTAAAACTTACTCTGATAACAATAGCTTTTAATCTTCTAGTTTACCGAATTGCGTAATCGCAGTTTAAGCAGGTTTATATTTCAATTGTACGTGGTATCGTTTGATGTTATAACAGAAGTACGATTTTATATATATATTTTTTTTTTATTATTGAATCGCGTTGCGTTCGTGTATCAAGGGATGAAATGGAAAGACAGATTGATGATACGTTGTTGCAGGTAGATATTGATATGGAATGGTTGCGGAATCTCGCAAGGAAGTGTAGTCGCGTTGCGGTAGTGAGTCACGAAATGACTTTATCGAAACTTCATCAGGGCGGCACCACAGCCTCTTAGGGCGTCAATTTCTGGGACAGTGAATAGAGAGTATCAATCGTGCGGTTCACTGATATTGCGGGCTAATTAGATAGGACTACACAAAAGAGCAATGGGTATATCGAGAGTGGCATATCGTGATTGAGTCGAAATTCTAAGGAGTTGCATGCAATTCCGTACAAGCACTATATAGTGCTTTTAGTGCACAACCGCGATGTTCTCTAACAATGTCGAAGTGGAAGGAACTTGTCTGCAATTATTCTACAATATTCATTTATTTTAATTTAAAATTTTAATAGAAAATGTTTAAACATAGAGTGACTGAATCTTCAATGTAATTTTTAATATTAACGTACAATATTAATTGAGATTTTAATTTACGTGTTTGTTAAATTATTTTCACGATGGAAAATACAAAACGATTAATTTTTAGAAAAATTTATTTTAGAACGCAATAATTTAGTCGAAAGAAATTTCTCGCGAAACGTGACAGCAAAGCAACGTTTATAGAAATATTTAATCTTCGAGTGCTTCCAGTTACATTCCAGTTAGAGAAATAATAATTCATTCATTTAGTCGCGCAAGGTGACAAGAACGCGGGAACGAAGCGTTACTGCGGTATTTCGGATCTTCAGAGGATCGCATTAACTCGGACCTGCGACCAAAATGCAATCAATTAGCTCGCTTTGATCGAGGTAAACGGATAATCTTGGCCGACGATTTCGCCGTCGACAATTCCTTTCTGCCGCTCGTGTAACGCGATTTTGCTGGGATTGGCTCTGAGATACCGGGCGACGAAAATGAATTAGCGAGGCTCTTCGGGATTGCCAGGCACTTTGCCGTAGCCGAAGGGCTTGTTGTTTGAAGAGGAATCTTTTTGGAAAAATAAGATGTACTTTAGCGGCAACAAATTAAAGAATTATCTTCAAAAGAATAAGAGACATTTTCTTCGCTCCACTTGATTTGAGGGGAAGTAATACATTATAGAATTATAAATACAATTATCTAATCTTGTCGAAAATTGCTAAAGTCGTAAATTTAATTTTACTTACGTATCAGAGTAAAAGAGTAATATAAAAAAGATATAGAATATTAGACTTCCTTTAATAATTATTGTCTTGAAAAATTGCAATAGTAACAATAATTACAACTTACGAATAAGATTGCTGTTATAAAAGAGACGAAGAAAATAAATAGAGAACTTATGGAATAATGGTAACAACCAAACGAAAAATAACGTTAAGCGTAAATGTCAATTGGAAATGGAGGCGCGCGCGGTTCGCGAATATTTCCTCGTGTTTGCTAAAAAAGAGCGGTTACCGCAACGAAGCGCGAAACTTTATTGTTATAGCCGGATTATCGACTAACCATGATTACATACAGGTATTAAATGTCGGATTTTAATCCGTAGGCAGCTGAGCTCTTTTCAATTACTTGAGATAGATCATTATTGAGATAATAAAAAATATTTTTTTAAAAACAACTCTTATATTTAATTAGAGAGCATTCTAAGATCATTAGTTAGAGTTACACATAACATTTATTGATTATACTTTATGTAACAGTGTTAATATATATTTCATTTATTATAATAAATAAAAATAAGCTTTTGGTGGTATATAAAGTGTCTTTCAATATTCTAATATTGAGATACGATTATAAGAGAGACAATGGAATTATAAACTTAGCAATGTTAACATTATTTCTCATTTTAAAAAGACATCATACCTTTTTCTCAGTTTTAAATTCGAGCAAATTTGCGCTATGTATAATTCGACTTTGCTTACACATTCATTTTCAGGAGCGCGTTTTTAAATATTCCATCTCGCGAGAGAAACAGAGTTTTTTGTGTATGTATAAATACAGAATATTTTAACTTTTCTGTTTGTGTGTTGTATTTTCCTACAATCATAATCCATTACATGATAATAATGAATATTGCCATTATATTTATGATATTTATACAACATTGATATAAAGACACAAAATTGTTATAAACATTCAAAATATGTAAAAAGGAATTTCTTGTAAGTTGAAATGATGCTTTGTACATTTATTGAAAGAGCAGATAAAAAATTGGGTAATCAAGTAATCAGTCGGCAAATATTGGGTGAGGCCTATTTATATTTGTTGTCGCAAATGAAATATATACGATTGGGATGCGAGCAGCGAACGAATCGAAGAGATACCTCGAAAAAAATTGTATTAACAAAATCCCGAAAGAGGGAACGTTTTCAATTGCGCGGGGCAGTCACTCGGTCAAACTCGTCCGTCTCGTTATTTTCAGCCGTCACGAAGCTGCCCCTTTGTAATACGATTTTGCGACGCGCGGAGGCTGACGGCCGAACGAAATTGCCGCTGCGGGTTATAGCTCCGACGCGTACTCTCTCTCGTTTCCCTTTCTTTTTTTTTCTCTATTCCGGAATTCGCTATGAACGCGAGATATCGCGAGCGGTAGCTCGCAATTTTCGTAGCAACGGGCGCAACCGTTGCCCGAGGGTTCGCGATCAGGATAGTCCTTCGCGATCGACACTCTATCGACGATAGCCAGCCTGATTTCGAATGTAAATCGTGCGTTCCTGCGATTGGGAGAATATTCTCGCCGAAGGGTTGAGAGCGTCAAAATTATGGGGAACGCCCGCGACTCACGGATACTTGATAGCCGATGCTGGCAACTAGTGACTTTATTGCGCCTGCTCTCAAAATAGAATGGCACGAATAAGTAATGGTGATTTGCACGGAGCGTATTCATTTTTACACAACTGAATCATCTCTGCCTCTCTTCGGCAGTAATTTCAACGAAGCTCTTACGGTATTTTTTTTAACTTGAAAGTTTTTACAGCAAAATTCGAATCGGGACGCTATTTTAAAAGATCTTGTGTTTTATTTCATTTTGTTTTTATTTTTTTTTTTTAGAAGAGTGGTTATTATTGGAAAAACTAATAAAAAAAAGAAATATTGCGAGTTTTTACTATACGATCGTGTGTACAGAGAGAAAAAGAAAGAGAGATTGCTAAAATTAATATTTCATCAAATGCATTACGTTTCATTTGGTATGTTTGAAAGTTTTACTTAAACATTCGAAGCAAAATTCTTAGTCATGTATGATGTAGCCTAAGTGTACGAGAGTGATAAAGGAAAAAAAAAAAAAAATCACGAGATCGCGAGAAAGCTTTCTTTGACTCCCACTTGTTGTTAAGTAGATCCTCGGCTTTGCATGAATTTTTCATCGAGTGACTCTTTAGCGCGGCAAATTGCTCTCGCGGATTCGCAGGAAGACGCATCGATGGTCGGCACGCAAGAAATTTTGCAATTACGAACGCTTCTTCCGGCGGCAAGGTAATACCGTAAAAAAGGCGCATTCATGAATTTTCATTGTACTCCCGTGTCGGGCGTCTTAGCATATGCCTTATTTATCATGCATCGCTGTCCCAGGACTACATTATACGACGTCGTTAGCAGTTTTGAAGGCAGAGGGTAGACTGCCCTTAATTAATTTGACAACGTAAAGAAAGATGCCTACTATTTTTCTCATTTAATACGGGAACGATATGTCTTATGATAATTACTACGAATTAAAACAACTCTATTATTAGACCGAAGGCACATCCAGATATGCCAACGAGACCTAAATGAAATTATATAGTCATTGAAATTTGATAAATTATCCATCTTCTTTGCTTATGCTAATCCTATATCTATTTAGAATATCTATCGTTTTTCAAAAGCCAAAAATACAATTTGTCTGCATTTTAAATGTAGAACGTAATAAGTAGCAGAAATCAAATTAGAATATTTTCTGTATTCTTCGATAAATATGATAAAAATAAAACATAAAGTTAATCGAGTACAATTTCTTTTCCGATACTTGAAAGATATTTTTGTAATGAATAAACAGATTAAGCTCGTCAGCACATTGTAAATGTGTGATAACGAGAAAGTATTTTAAAAAGTTACCATAAAGAACGACTCTTTATTGCGGAGAGGTGCTTGTAAAGCCACCGTAAAATTGAAATCTTCACGCAAAGCCGTGCAGTAAATGGAATGTGGGGCGTAGGAATGTATGTGTTGCCAAGTACCGCGGCAAGGTGCCATCGGAGATTATTTTTTCGCTCGTCTTTCCGTTATCGCACGCGTCATATGAAACTTACAAGGTCCCGCATTCGTATGGCGCATCAAATGTTAAATTGATCGCCTGTTTCCGATGCATATTTGTCTAATGTGAAGATAGCATGCGATGGGGTTGACTCAGGCAGCTTGTATATACATCGTGCGTAAAGATCCGCATATAGGCTACGTATTTAACGATAAAAGCGTTTGCCTGATTTTGAATTTTATTCGTCTGATGTGACGGTAGCACGCAACTGATCGAAAGTCATGTGAATACGGAACACATCGTGCATAAAGATCCGTATTCCCATCGCTTTTGACGTTAAATACATTTATCAAACTTTGAGCTTTATTTGTCCGTTGTGGAAATCGCAGTAAAATAAAAAAGATATACATACATATTCGCGTTTTATATTTAACGCGCGCTCGACCCGCTTTGCCCTGCATTTAACATTATTGCCCGAGTCTCGAGTGTTGCCTAAAATTTCAGTGCTCTCGCTCGACAAATATTCGATAAAACCGATTGTGTCGCATTTTGTGTAACGAATTTTATCGTATTGTCACATATAATCGCGTGCATTTTACTGCATGTAGGTCGTTTCATTACTTCGTCTGTGCATTTTATTACATCGTCTACACATTGGGTATTGTTTTAAAATTATCCCAATATGAAAATCGCAGTCGGTTTGAGAACTATGGTTGTATAAAAATTAGAGATGTGCGAATCAACATTTTTTGTCACCGAATCGAATCGAATTTATTCCTTTGCTCGAATCCGAGGCAAACCGAATTATTGAAACGTAACTTTTAACATAATTATTCTTACGTTGAATTTTAATTATAGATAATAAAAAAGATTTCTAAGTAAAAAAAAGTAATATTGGTATGTATTATAATATAAAGTCACTTTAAATTTGATTTTATAAGATTGCCAATACATATAATTCGCATTTGAAACTCTTAGATTAAAAATTTTTTAATAAAATCGAATTTAAACGGCAGAAATTTAAATTTAAATAAAACCGAATCTGATTCAATTTGATTCATATTCGAAATGAAGTTTGCGCACGTCTTTAGTAAAAATTATAAAGTATACTTGCGTATCGTGTTTGCTGTTACGTACAAATGTACGTCGAAATCATATATAACAAAAGTTTTGGGAGTCAGCGTGTAAAATCCAGGCAGCACCGATCAAGCGATACGTAAATTTTTTTGCGAGTTGCACCAGGCTAAGCCCGCCGAAGCGTTTTCGTCGCCGGCCGGAAATTGATTTTCCGTGGCATACACGTCGCGCATGCCGGCGCGAGAGTCGACAGGTTTCTTTTTCTCTCTTTCTCTTTCACAGAAAGGAAGAATATATCTGGCTATCGATCGAATTTCCTCGATAATATGGCGCGATTGATCGACGTGTTGCCGCTGCGGCAAAATCTAGTTTATCTGGAGTACGTCGTGCAAGACGTAGCGATCCTGTTAGATGGTACCAATATTTATGTATCTTCGGCATATTCGATTTAAAATTTTGCACCTCGGATAAAATCAAATGATACGAACAGAGTGAAAGACACATAAACTGTTCGCGAAGAATCATCCTGAAAAGAAGGTACTGAAAATAGGATATCTGGTTTATTCGCGTTTACTCTATTTCTGTAATAAAATCCATTCGGACCGAATAGAAACAATGATTTTGCTGAACTAGCTGCTGAACTATTAATACAAATTTAACTGGATACAGATTCGAAAATAATTTTGTTGGACCATTAAAATAATTACGTCCAAAATAAGGACGCCCAAGCATATTGAGCAAAGCTACAAAAAAATTTCAACATTCTAGCAATCAGTTGGAGTGTTCCAAACAATTATTTTAATGGTCCGATAAAATTATTTTTAGATCTATTTAGCTCTAAATTTTTAGACACTTCAGAAGAACCGTTCTATCCGTGCATTTCTTCAGATATTTGGTGAAAAAAGTATAATCTAGAGAATATTTAATGTCTAGAGATAAAACGAGAAATGCGATAGCAGGGCCCAAAGGCGATCTTTTCGTTCGTACAAGCGTGCTTTGGCGTGTCGTCCGAACGCGGATGTCGCGTGCGCGCGGTCGTTTGTCACGCTCGCAGTGATTTATACAATTACCTGGAGCGCGAGTGTTGTTTGTTAACAGCATGTAGAACCGTGGGTCTCGGTGTGGGTCGACGTCATCGTCCTTTCCGTCGTCGTCGCCGAGAAGTGTACATTATGCTCGTCGCGTTTTGCTGGCTGACCGAATTCGCATTTAGCGAACAAACGTCATCGGCGGGCAACGAGGGTAACGCGCGTCTCAGTTTGCCAACGCAATAGTTGCAATTAAGCTAATGTCGCCTTCGATGAGCGAACAACTTGGATCTCTTTGAGAACGATCCACCTTGCGATACACGGTACGCGCATATGTGCTTGTGTATTATACATATATGTTTGCCCGCAAATGATGGTCAATGTGGATATCGAATTGTTTGAACGGTTGAATGATGATGCTAATTGGAATAATTACGCGATCCCACTCTATTATAAGTATCGGCAGACGGCGCGGCGGCGGTGCGGAAGGAGGAGACGATGGTACGTTCTAATTCACAATTGCAGAGAATAAGACGTGACACAGATAAGTCGAAGGGAGACGCATCTCAAATTTAACAAGAGAACTCTATCTTGAATGTTAATTTTCATGAATATATGTATATCCCGCGGGGCACGGCTAAATAAAGTATTTGCTATTCCGTAGAATACTGACTGTGAAAAAAGAAATAGCGAAAGAACTGTTTTAGAAAGGAGAATGTATAAATACCATTCGAATATTTTCCATGTTTGCGATGAGAGACATCTCTCTTTTCTCTTCTCGGAGAATGACGGTATAAATAACCAGCTATGCCTGTGGAGGAGACGAAGGTGTCTGTCATAAAGTCGACGACATCCCTTTAAAGGAGCGATGCTCGAGCGAGCTGCTGCAAAAACTTTTCTTATAAATTCCTCACCAGCCCTAAAACAAAATAGAAGTTTCATGTGACAGGGATGTAAAACTTTAGAGATTTTGCAATGAATACTTTATTAACGAAAGATCGAACGCATAAAAAAGTATATGACGGCCGTAAAGCGGATTCCGCTTACAACAACGGATAGCATCGCTGAATTTCACGCAAAAATCCATGGCGATACGATATGTATCAGTAAAACACGGTGGATGGAAGAAGAGCGATTGCGAAAACGTTCGCTGACGAAAAGCCTTGCACTCGTCATAACCAAATTACACGCTTCACTCACGAGCGCGTTAAATTGCAATTAGCGTTCGTTTTTCCATTCTTTCCGCTATTTCCCTTTCGGCTTTTTTACACCGTCGATACGTCTAGTGTCGGCAGGTTTTTCTTTTTAAAGGAGCAGGCTTTTCGTCAGCGTTTTCACATTATCAAAGCGCTCACGAATGCAAGATATATCAATCCTTTATACGAAACGTTGGAATTAAATTAAAATTAAATTTTTTCACGGAAGTGCAAAAATTATTCACGCTCCAAGTATGCAAATTTTTACATTTTTTTTAACAATATTTGCTATTTAGACTTTGTATTTTAAATGTTACGATAGTTATATCACTAGGTAGCACAAAATATTTTTCAATTAGAAACAGATTCTCAATATTTTTCAATCACAGCGCCAAGTTACAACGCAAATTTGTCGGAAGTTTAATCGTTGTTTGAAAATAATCTCTTTGAAGATACCGCCTTTCGTGCATACATATATCCCAGTATTCGGTCAGGTGTTGTTGAACGGTTTGGAACATGGCAGTGTAGGGTGCAGCTATATGGGATCATAAGCCGCTTGAATTCAATTAAGGCTTCATAACGTAGATTACTTCGGAACTCTGGAGAATTTAGCAAAAGTGTGCTGTGCGTGTGCGTGAGTGTATCAATATGTATTTCTGAAATTATATAATTAGAATGCAAATTTATGATTAAAATTAATCATTAATATTTATGACGATAGAATTGTCTGTAAGCTATATTCTTGTTATATTTATTTATAATCTTTGTAAAATTACTCATTTATAGTTATTCTTTAATTGTTTGCAATTAATTTATTTGTGATATGTATTAAATTTATAACTGTCAAGGTATTATTTTTATTATTTACTATATTGCACACTTTGTTTTACACATTTTGCACAGAGTGACATTATGTTTACATATAATAATATTCCATAATGTTAAAATTATATTTTGTTACTAAGCTACTATTTAGGAAGCTCCGTAGGTATTGTTCGTACGGACAATTTATCGATCGTGTAATGAACATCCATCGTGGTACTTTCATAAATTTTCACGGTCGATTAAGTACCATTTATTATATGCCTATTCCCTTTTATGAATTTTCAAATATGCAAATTTTGCATTGGAGTAATGTAACTCTCGCGTGAACGCTTTGTCATAACATATGTTATTACATATGTATGTACTTCCGCGTATGCCACCGCATTCAGCACCGGTAATCGGATGCACATCTTGCTGCAACGACTTCGATCATCGATCGTGAAACACGGTGTTCCTCCAAGCGCCTCGAGAATCTTAGATGGGTTCACATCGCGCGGATCTAGTTGTACATAACGAATCACCTCCGGTCTTGATATATCCATCCAAGATCGATGTAAAGATCGATGTAAAGATAGATAACTACTATAAAGATCGCAATTTTTTTGATAATTCCAATTTTACTACGTAAAAAATGAGTTTAGAAAAAACATCTTTTAAAATCCCTTTATCACAATTAAGGATTGTTTTTGTACTTGAAATTCTCGCACATAAAATTAAATATTAAATTTTACGTCTGTAATATTCATATATTTTGCACATATGTAGATCATCTCATATTTGAAACTTTTACGTTTTTTTTTTTTTATTTTCTAAAAGGAATTCAAGATCTCGTACTTCAGAATCTAGAAGTTGCATTTTATTTTATTATTTTTAACTTCTTCGCCAATTTTAATTCAAATTTTTCCTAGGAGAAAATTTTTTGCTTTACGCGGAATTTTTATTCCTACATAGGAATTAAGTTTCTCGAGAGTCTCTGCTTTGCCGAGGGTTCTGAACTATCCTTGAACCGGTCCTGCATCTATCCACATCTGCGGCGAGAGTGGTCTGCGGTTTATCCCTCATTACGCGCGATTCGTTCGCGGCAGGAATGCGCTCTCATCGCTCGATTTTCTCCCGGTCGATTTCGCGGCCCTCTCTTCGCGGCTTCTTCATCGCGGTCCACCGTCGCAGTTATTTGTCGATTTGCAACTCGCCCCGGAGCACGTGATAACGAGACTCGCGGTGAGCGAGAAAATCGTCGGCAGTACGAATCGCTGCCGATCGCCGCGAGCTCGCACTTTGTATGCATCTTTAGTGGCACGATGCAATTCTCGCCCGTAGAGATGATGTAAATAGATCACCGGTTCGATTATGGCTACGTAGCTAGTTTTTATAACGATTTCTCTACGGCGGGTTGAGAAAATCGCTCATATTGACTTTAAAATAATATCTAAGGTAACTATATGCCCTATCCAAGCTTTGCGATTTCTTTTTAATTTTTTATTAAATTGAAAAACCGATGGCCATTTAAAATAAAAAACATTTGAAACATGTGTGTTACAGAAACAAATAATAAAGTGATTTTGTAAAAGTATTACTTTTACAAGTTTATAAGTTTAGTGACATATGGATTTATTGACATCTTGACATATAAGAGTACATAAGAACTATTTTTGTTAAGCATTAACCAAACAATTGATTTTCATAACTTTTCTCTCTCAAGACCATGACTTAAGAATAGCAGGTTAGTAGATTGATTAGAACTTGTGTGAAGTGATAAAAAAAAAGAAACTGAAAAATATTATAATCGATATGTGTACTCATTGATCTAGATTTGCCATATTAGTTTTACCTTAAACAAAAAGTTTCTTTTCTTTGATTCTAAACAGGACTTCAAAAATATAAATTAAGTGCAATATTGCAAAATATAAATATAGAGTTACAATAATATGTGACCTGTGGAGATTAATAACTGTCTGTTATATTAACAGTTATTGAAAGCAATAACTTACCAAAGATTCAGATCATGAGAAATACAACTGAAAATTTTATTTTTGACCTCAACAATAGAATATACAAATAGAACAGTCACTTGCTTGCAAATAAGTCTCGTTGACAATGTATGACATATTAGGATTATTCGTTCAATTCATCATGTAATTCAGTAATAGCAAAGCTATATTGAGTACAGTTACCTTATGGTTTCAAAATATAATTCATTTATTTCTTAAATTTTCACTCAAAGTTCAACTTGCGCTGCCATCGCGATTAATAATATTAAACTAATTCATATTTTCTATTTCGATATCATTCAGTATCTTTGCATTGTGATTCGTTCGCCCGTGACAACAAATAAAATTCATTCAAACATTCGTCGTTCTCTACATTTTACAATATTGAGAAATCGGCAATTTCATAATTTATCGTAGGTAACCGGCTTTAACGATTCCGCGACTGCGCGATTGGAAGCCGATGATGAGGATCCCATTGAATGGGCTCCGGTGAGGATGAACGGGCAGGAAGGAGTCGCCCTTCGAAACGAATCGCCACAATTAAGCGCGCAATTATTCGCCCCCGAAGACGTTCCGAAGGCCGCCGTTAATTTAATTTGCCTCGCGGGGGACGTTGCCGGGAGAAAAACGATCGGCGAGATTGCGAATCGCGGGAAGCGACGTCGAGGGAAAATCGCTCTTAGCTGTATTTTCCGAATGCGAATCGAAAGTTACGCGCCATCTCCGGGCCGTTCACAATCCCGATAATGAAACCGCCTCGGGTCGGCTTCTCCGCTGTTTATTTTTCCATAGTAATTGCGCCACTTGCTTTCTATAGAGCCGACAAGACTTTTTAAATTAGACCAAGTTGCTTTTGGGTCGTGTATGAATTATTTGGACTATTACGAAGAAAAGGTTTTCGTGAATTTACGGGCAAAGTCACTTAAATTAAATGGAATTAAACCCATTTATAGGATTGAAAATGGAAGTCGTAAAACAACATCGAAAAATATTCCAAATTGAAAATACATTAGAATTACTTTAAATTGTTTAGATTACATAAATTGCAGTTTTACTTTTTGTCATGATAATATTGTAAATGACGACATACATTTATTCGTATCCGACAAGGAAAAAGGTTCTCGACGTTTTAAGTGAGTTTCTGAAAGGTATTCGATGCTCGATGGCATACATCGAATTGTTCGCAAATAAATATTTGTGATAGAGATGTACCATAGAAACGAAAATTGGATACTAAAAGGAAGAAGAAGAATAAGATTTTTCCGAGACGGTTGCAACACATACCGATTGAAAATATCTGATACATGCTGCAGCACACTTGACAAAACGTCGATTGAAGATCCAATAGGTTCCGCTGTACCATACAATAGCGAATGAATATTAGTCTCACTTAGGAGAGCAATTAAATCAATGTCGAGAGAGTGTACAAAAGAAAAAGAAACTTGAAACCGAACAAAAGGCAAAAATATGAAGTGAACGTAGACGGGAACGAGTTAATTGTACACCTGTATCTTTTGTTCTCTCGCACATTCTGGCACAATGTAACTGTAATTAGACGTCGGCCTAGTACAATGCACGGTAAACGCGACGCTTTAGGTCATTGTGCGTAGAGGCGAAACATTTGATGCCTCGTATTCAAAGACAAACTTCGCGCTCTGTTCGCGCGCTCAAATACAAAAACGAAAGGTTCCTTGTGTTCTCTCCCTTCTGCAACAAGTTTCTGCGCGCGGCCGGTCTCTCAATCAACGAGATTATTTGTTCTTCTTCGCGCACAATGATCTCGCGGGATTCCTTCCTCCCCCTCCCTTCCTCCCCCATTTGACCATAACTAGAAGGATTGTCTGGCGATCCGCGGAACGTCGTTTCTCGATGCCGATCCCGAGGCATATCGGCCGCGAAGGGAACGTCGGCAGCTTTTTGCCCATTGTCTCAGCACCGCCTGCGTATGTACGTGTCTATCGTCGTGAGGCATCGCGGGCGATAAATCGTCCGCGGCCTCGCCCTTCCACCCCTCGGACGCGTTGCCGTCGACGAGGGAGCGCGTGACTTTGCGCTTCCGTTCCCGCAGGTGCGCGCCGCATACGTCCCGGCCGCAGCAGCCATCATTGCGGTACCAGGGACAAAGGTGCCTTAAATGTGCTTAAGACGCCACGCACCGGATCTGCCCACTCGCCCAATCATAGCCTCCGTACGACGACGCCATTTTTTCGCCCGACATGCAAGGAGTGTGTGCCGATGGTGCGTTTTGCCGAGAGCGACGTGTTGTCGGGTTATACGTGGGTTCGAATATACGCGCGGAGAAAACACGAGAGTTAATATTGTATTGGCTAGATGAAAATATGATAATGAAATTTACTTAGATTAATTTCACTTTAAATTAATTTAAATTACTTAGATTAATTACTTAGAATTACTTGGAACTTACTTAGATTAATGAAATTTACTTAAAAGATGGATTTTTTTAATATGAATACATATATATTTACTTCCAAACAGTTTACAAGTTTCTTTAAAAAAGTTATTGTAATTTTTAGTTACTACGAGCTCTTATGGAGATTCGCGAAAATCTGCGACATATCAAACTTAATCGCTGAAAAAATAATTAATAGTTATAAAAATATTAATTAAAAACTAAAAACTGGTGCAAAATTCCAGGAGTAGATAAGCATTGATGAAATATTGCAGGTGTTAGCTGTCTACGATCACGTCTGATATTTTTAACGGTGAAACTAAGAACACAAGCAGTATGTAAAATCTTATTAATGATCATGAAAAACATTTCATTGGTTTAATTTTACGGTTAAATTTAACAGTGACTCTCGTGAAATTCAAAATTCAAAAATTGTTGCGTTCTCGATAACATGACTTTTCGTATATATCCGATACATTCTTAACTTTTTTCAATCATGTCGATATTTAAAGAAAAATATTGATATTGTTAAGAGTTATCTACGATGTTTCAAAGATAAGAGATTTTGTCCTCTCAGATTGCTTTCCTTTTACTATACGGAGTAATGTTATATTACGAAGGTAGAGAGATTGATTGGCTTAAATTATTTAAATCTAACATATGAGTTGCATTAAGTAAGCAATACGTTAACAGCGATGACAGTCGAACATTGAATATTGTATGATAAAAGTGAGCGTTGAATGATCAGAATACGAATAGCACGTACGATGAGATATCTGCTTTCGATGAGATCCATTACACGTGCTGATTGTGCATGGTCGGTGCAAGGCTTTCGCAGAACTGCTGCAAGAACCATAACTACATCTGAATGGCCCTGTAATAGACAGTTTAACGATAAAGCTCGCTATAGGGATATAACAATAAGTTCGATAGTCAACTAAAATATAAAGGCAATATAATAAACAATTTAAATGACGCATTCAGTGAGACAAGTTAACTATCACAATTGTCTCGTTGAATTTTCGCGTCGTATAAAAGGTAAGGAAGCTACCTTGCAAAATGCCTTCGTAATCATTTCGGAAATACACGACGTCTCGTCATCCCCTGTCACCACTATATCGCGCAAGACACGGATGAATAACCGTGTAAACTTCAAGCTCATAAGAGAATTTACGGCCGAGGGGGCGAGAAATATTTGCTGAAGTTCCGGCCATCATCATCCACCGGTAGTATCGTCATCATCGACCATTCCGCAGGTCCTCGGGTGCTTTCGCGACCTCACTTTAAAGGGATAACGCGTTCGGAGACTTATCTCATAATATATTTATAGTGACGTTACGATGGCTATATATTATCCCTCCATTGCCGCCACACTGTCCCTCCTCGCTCGGCCGATGTATTATGCATTCCAAAGGCGATGTATTCTCGCATGCGCGAACGCGCGCGTTATCCACCTTATACATTTTTGACCTGAATCTATCGGCTTCGCGCCATAGCTCGACACTGTGCGGCAGTTAATCCTATAAAAAAAGACGAGTTCTTACTTATTGATAAAAAAATTGAAATGTTTCGAGAATACTTTAAATTCGTAAATTTTTTACGAATTTTTAAATCTGTTTGTAAATAATGATTACTCGATAGCTCATTAATTTATGCACGAGTCTTCGGATATCAAGAACCGATAAAAACATGAAAAACATTAATGCCATCCGGTGAAATCCGTATTTTTTTTTTTTTTACGTGTGGCAGCATGCAACGTACTTATCTTATTTTGTAAAAAAAAATGACGGAAATGCACTGGCCTTAATGTTCCCGTTTATTTATATTTTAAAACTGATAAAGAACGATAAAGATAAATACGATAAAGATAATTATAGAGACATAAAAGCAGCATGTGTCCAAGAGCGCGCAACAGCTGGAATTTCTTTCTCTCATTTTCTTCCTTTTTTTTCTTCTTTCTTGTCCGAGTTAAGAAGAGTTACATTACTCTCACAGATTCCGCAGGCTAAATAACCAATTATAAATACCCGGCGTTCATCTGCGGACACGAGTCGAGCTGCGGTCTCGCGGTCTCGACGTCGTCACCGCGTCGCCAAGGCTCCTTGATCCTTGAAGACGTACTCTTGGCCCATTATTCCCTCATTTGCCCTGGGTCCATAGAAACGTAATTAACTCCTCCAAGCGAAACGAATTGTGGGAAAACCGAAATTACGAGAAAAAAAAGAAACAGATCGCCGAGACCCTTTTTCACGTATTTTTAACAAGCTCATTAATCGATGGTACCGGAATTATGGTCTTCTCGTCATTTTTCAAAAAGCTAATTGGTTGATCATTATAATTAGCGAGTCTATCGCGAGCGTGACAGGAGGAATTTAAACGATCGCATTTTCCTCAAGGATACTGTGATTGATGTACTGACAAATAGAGAATGGAATGGAACTTAACACAAGTAGAATATGATTATAAATAGATTTATTATTAAATAAATGTAATTACACAATTTTAAAATGCAAAAACAATATTTTTATTTGTTCTAAGAGAGTCTTCTCGGAGTATGATAAAATTCCCTTCTTTTCTCTCTCTCTCTCTCTCTCTCTCTCACTCTGTCTTGCAAGAATAGTATTCCTTTTCTCATTTCCAGCTTTCTACGTCCCATCCCTTTCTTTTCTCCGAGTTACTTTTAACTTTTGAAGTTTATCTTTCCGCACACCGCTCTTATACAGAGTCGCTCGCCTCGCGAGGCAACTCGCGGCTTCGATACAAACTTTACACTTAGTACATTATGAATACCACGAACTTATTCGGTATGGCCATTTTTAAAACGGGAAACTGCGAACAGCACGAATCACACAAGAGTCCGGTTTATTATTTTTCTACTTCTTTTAAAAACAAATTTACATTAAATTGTCCGATGTTTCAAAGAATGTTTTGAGGAGAAGAATTTGTATCACATAAATAGATAATTTGTTATTTGTTTAAAAGTTTTTTTTTTAAATATTTGGAATTTTTTAGACAGACTATGTAAATGTAATACTAACTTCAAATTTATATTAAATTTGTATAAAAACATATGGAAAAAGGATTGATTAAAATTATAATGAATTATACAACATATTTTTGATTATTATAAATTATTTTTCGATTTGCATGCAAATAAATTATGATTTAATGAAGCTTTTCAAAAGCGAGGGGAAAAATGAAATCATAATGATAGAAAAATTACTCGACCTGCATCGATAATGAATCGATGGTATTTTAACGAATTTAACAGCAATCTCAATTAGGGAAATTATTTAAATAACGCATAGGCGGCAATTAAATGCAAGCTAATGAATATAATTGCGCGACATTTTTAACATTCCTATCAGATTTTCCGTCAATGGTATGTATTTTAACATACCTCGTCGGAGTTAAAATATTTCATGACGATATGCTCGCCATCCGGTCGCTTTCTTTGGCCAACTCATTTCACTTGATAATATTACGTGCCCTGCCCCAGCTAATGATGCAATGGTGCAGCAATTGCATTGACTTGTCACATCAACCGTAAGGCGATATACATTTTCTCTCACATTCAATACATTTAATGATTTCATCATTCTTTTAAGCAATTTCATGTATATTAATCGAGAGTTTTATAACTATACAAAAATACACCAAATTTAGTAGCAATTAGATAAAAGTTTCTTGGTAATTCAATTAGCTTTTTAACAAACTAGCAAGACTAGCGCTACGCGCGCGATACACACTTTTTATAATTTACAAATTACTTTACTCGATACACACATTAATCCTTGATACACATAATTGTCAAAATTTCCGCAATGACAGTAGCACACGAAGTAAGCACAGCGGGAGAACCAATTAGCATTACGGAAAAGCGTCAACAATAAACTTTGAGAGATGCGATTATTGATTTAACATGGACTTTTTCAGATAGGATTTAAATTTTTAAACTTTTACGTAAAATTGAACAAAAATAATTTATTCTATCATACACAATTTCGAAATTTAATGAAATCACTTTTATTTCAATAATTGCTATTTTCCTTTTAATTTTTTATTAAGTCACATATCTACATTCAGTTAAAGAATATTTCATTGTATTGATTTATTAATTTTTATACCGATTTTAAAAATTTATTGTAATATCATTTATTTAAAAAAACAATGCAGCAATTGTATTAAATATTTGAAAATTTATTAATAAAGGAATAATTATCAAGCTGAATTAATGAAAGGAATTCAGAATTCAAAGACCCTTATTAATCGATGAATAAGACTTGGGAAGTTTACAAGTTTTTGACTTTGCCCGTGTTGCTCGTCGAGCCTCGTTGGTTCGATACAATGACGTGTTCAGAGACAATTAACAAACCATTGCATCAACTAAATCACTAAATCGCTGCAGCGATCATACACGGAATACGCTCTCATTTGCAATTAGAATGGCTAGGTGGATTATTCATTGTGCGTAACGACGTTGAGCATCGTATTAATATCGATCCATACTAGCGTTCATATATTCGCTTCAGCCTCATTAGGCTCTTAAACAATTGTAGCGATTAAGTGAATATGACGATACCGTTGATCATAATTTAGCGTCATTCAGTAGATTTGCGGGAACTATTACTTGTCCGCTAGATAACGGAGCAGTTACCGTGCTTTTTATGGCTTATTTACTTACTTTTCTTTAAAAAATATATAAAAAGGATGTTAAAAAGTTTGAAATATTAAAATTAAAAATAACAAGGTTGCAATTTTTAAATTATCTACATTTTTATGTAATAAAAAATCCGTTTTAACAAATATATTTTGATCAAAAGAATTTAACACGTGCGACGTAAGTTGACACACTTTTGCATGTAAGTAAAAATCAGAGTTGCGGATTTCCTGATTATCTCGAATTGCGGCCTCGTTTTTCTGCAGGTAGATATCATACATTGCACGTTTTTGTGCAATGTATGATATCTATTTGTTTTTGATCCTTAACTTTCCATTTACCGCGCATAGGACTATTAATCTTCATACATGACGTAAACGATAATGCTGTAGAAATGCTTTTTTAATGGGAATGTCGTAAGCCTACTGAGACTCGTTCCTGTTTTCCTCTGGTTTACTTTGTAAATCGTCCACGATAAAAAAAGCAATGCATGGAGATCAAAGGGTTTTTCTAAAGTACAACGTGTCCGTACTGAAATGCACCGTCAATTGTTTTGTTTTTCAGAATGGTAGTTTCACCAGTGATATCTAGCTAGACATATTAAATTTTTGTTTAAGATTGCTCCGCGGAAATGAATTAAATTTTTATTACCAAAAATAATATTCATTGAAAATGTAGATAAATGAAATGATACAACTTATAATAGTTGAAATTTTTTACGAGTTGCAATGGGCTGAATCAAGTTATCATTAAGTATGAACGGGCAGAGAAAATTCGACCAACCAGTTGATCAACATCGGGGCAATCAGAGCTTCCAATTGCGACGGAGATTGATTAAAGCTCGGGGGAAAAAACTCCCCCTTTCTGAATCCAAGGGAGTTTTCGTGTCTTCGGACGGTAAAACCCATTTCATTAATGCGTTCGACGGCTCGTCGCGCGCTTCGCGATATCGCTCACGTAACTCCTTCCGACGTTGCATGCGTCGTTAGAATAACGTGCACAGTCGCGATTAGCGAGGGCACCGTTGCATTAAACGGCGCACCAAGTTCCAACAGTCTTATACGCAGAGTCACGTACATACACTCATTTGTAGCTGTCGCAACCGCGGATAAGACCGCCCGTTTTTTTCCCCCTACTTTTTTTTATTTAAAGACATTGTTGAATTTTTGTTAGCTAATCGAACGAGAAAAGAAGTGTGTCGCTTGTATCAACCACGCTAGGAATTAATCCTTCATTCTCATCGTATGAGATGTGTATCCGAGGAAAAGGAGAAAATATAACAGCGTACGTTCTCGTCAGCTTGACGTTGCGGAAATTTGAATTGGTAATTTTGTGAAACGGATATATCTTTCCGTGAAAAACAATTCTCCGGGAACAACGATGTACGCCACCGGTAATATTTTAAGTTCAGCGGATGCGTTTTTTTTTTTTTTCAGATTTCAGATCTCTCGTACGTGCTCCACCGGCCCGCAATAGAAGTTGCATAATTAAACTTGCATATTCATGGCAATAAACTGTAATGAGAGTTTTGTAGCACAAATAGTTTCTAGCAATTAGCAAAATGGAATTGCCGCTGGTGTATTGAGTTACGTCGACTCTTCGCGACCACCGATCCCGTTATTTCCACGCGGATGACGCATTCATTCTATTAATCCGCCATCTCCGCTTGTCGTTCAGCTCGATCATCATCCGTAACGCGTTTCGACTCCGGATGCCCGATCGCGATAATAACGCAATTTGGATCGCGTCCCAGACATCTTCACACCACATCGAACGATTTTACGGGCGTTAATTGGTACGTTCGGTGCCTGCTATGTCGGCTTGTATATTCTTCCTTTCTTGTTTTTTTTTTCTGACATCTGAAGAGGACCGATGTCAGTCTGATGGATAGGATGCAGTCGTGTGCATATTCGAGGACGCGCTCGATATTAGTTCGTCGACCTCGTTTGCCACTCAAGACAGTATGGTGTGTTGAAACACTTGAATTCAGTGGGCTGTCGACCGTCATCTGGTATAAAATTTCGCAATCGATACTTTTTAGTATCAAGTGTGTTAATGGTAAAAAAAAGTTGGTGATACTAACAAAGAAAGATTCTGCACGATATGTTTATTCTGTTTACCTTCGAGTATACTATTTTCGTAACGATTTATATTACTGTTTTACTCGTTAATCGTGTTTTGAAAATTAAAAAAGATCTTATTTATTTTTCATTTAATCTTACAGGCGTCGGGGGAGACACATACGTATAGGTACAATGTTTGGGGACACTTATTGATCGCGTAAATATGTCGACGGGACGATATTTCCGATGGCAGTAGACTGAACTAGAGATTCGGGCGCGTTGAAATTTATGTGAAATTCCAAGCGGAGCTCTACCTACACACATACATACATGCACCCGTGCGCTCGCGAATCCAAGTTTTGCTTTTGACATTTGTCGGCGATATCGTGCTTTATTTGTTCCCCGCTGCTGCCGCATACATCGCGGCTGCCGTTTTTGCATACACCGACGACTTCGGGGACGGTGCGATGCGCTTTCTTTCGGATAAATCAATATGCCGGCGCGCCGGTAAACAAGTAAATCAACGCGGGGTAACGACGCGCGACACGGAAATGCACCGATCGACAATTGTGCTCGCATGTCTGGAGTGTTTTGTGAGAATATAATTTAGTTTGGCATACATACGTATGTCTTCTAACGCTTCCTCTCCCATCTTAAAATAAGAATCTGATAACTTGGATTTGTCCAAAACTGGATGATTGTATGCGTAACAAATGTGAAAAGCATGCGACGTTGAATACAATTACAACGAAAATAAATGAATGTACATATTTTAAAATTTTAATAACTTAGAATTATTTACCTTAAGCTCGTATTAATTATTGTCGCAGTTGTGTTTGTAAATAAATTTCTTTATAATTTTTATCCTAGATTTTTATACTTGAAATTTAAATTACAATTACTTTTTTATTTAAAATTATAATTTTAATTTTAGAAAATTATAAATAGAAAGATTACAAATTAATTTTACAAAATCATACATGAAAAATTAACTATTGGAAAAAGTAAAGACTCGAAGAATTATGTCACGAAATTAAATATCGACAAGAGCTAAGTTGTGTATATAAAATGTGTGTACATAAATTTATTATATAAAAAAAGAAATAATAATGATAAACATTTTAATCTTATTGTTAGTCTGGACCATCTTCAGTACAAATTTAATATTGAATAAGCATTGATAAATTGTATAAGCATTAAATAGAGGTATTGTGCTCTTCTAAAAAAAAAATTATACTCATTTATTTTTTACTATAAAATAACGCGTTTTTTACTATAAAATATTTGTGTAATGATGGAAATCAGAATAAATTTTCGCATTTCCAAGCGAAAGAAATATATTACGAAGAGGGCGAATTCGATCAGTCATCACACTTGTACATGTACGCACACGTATGCACCATCACCGCGTGAATTTGTACACGAAAGAGACCCTCGATCCCGATGGGTCCTCGCACCCGATCGGACGCTCATTATTTGCCAACTCGCCCATTCACGCCTCCGTACACGCGACACGTCGATTTATCGGGCAACCAACATTTCGATTCGCGTCGTTTTCGCGAAAGCGGTCCTCGATTTATTTATCTTAGGGAGGAGTTTGCACCGACCGAGGGGGTGGTTTATCATCCTCGTGCGGCGTCGCATCCCGTTGCGCTGGCGTCGCGTCGGTGTGTATACAAGGCGGTTTCGCAATACCGAACTCTGGTCGCATATTTCTCCTCACTGAAATTTGAAAAGTAAAAAAATAAAATTTTTCTAGAACCAACATAAATCGTCCACTTACAATAATTAATTACTTACTTTGATCAGTATTTTATTTCTTTAAAATAAAATTAGATTTGATTAGTATTGCAAATATACTTGAAAGTTTTCCGCTTTGACGTATATATTACAAAACAATGTTAAATTATAGTTATGTATTTTTGTGTTATGAAACATTTGTCTATAAATCTGTGCTGCAAGAGATATTCAAAAGCACTAAAAAATATTGTGAAATTCAAATCTCGATGGAAAAAAAAACACGGGGACATATAACAAATCTTTCTTTTTTACGCGAGTGCCAGTCGGAAAAATCTCAATTGACGTAGTTCATATTAAAGATTCGTAAGTGGCGAAAAATCTGTCACGAGTTCGACGAAAAACACGGTTTCTAAGTTTGATGCAAACCTTAGCGGAGCACCCCGTATAGGGGAAACCGTGCCAAGCCGATGCCACCGGTGCCAGGGCGCAATTGGAGAGCAATCGACTGAACGACACGCCGCAAATCAAACCGTACCCGCGCGCAGTTCCATCCTCTTCGAGCTGCGCTGCGCCGCGTCGCGTCACTCGTCCCCTTCGCTACGTCCCTTTCGCACGGGATGGTGTCCGGGTTCAACCCTTTTGGATGCGCCTCCGTTGTGTCCTCTCAATTTGAGTCGACGTTTCTCCGGTGCACTGGAGCGGTTCAGGCAGCTGCTACGACCGATGCATCACCTCGACGGGACGTTTTGTGCGTCGCACGCGCCGCTACTGTTAATTGCATCGATTGTTTTCGGGCCGCCGATCGTTCGACAGCAGAGGATAGTCATTGGATAAGTCAAAGAGGATTAAACGGAGGAGAAGTTACGCGACAATGTGCCACGCCATAGATTTACGGTGATCCATAGTGGAAATTAACGTGAGCCAGTTTTGCAGTAGCATTTTTTACCGGCCAGTTGGTGGAGTTACGAAACTTATATTAGAAAGTAATTTTTATCATAATTCTATAATTATAATAATAAAAACAAATTTTAATTGGGTTTTTTAAATTAGTTTATGTTTGATAATTAATAATTCAAGAATAATATACCAGAACGGTAAGCTATGTGGATTTTACAATGGCAAAAAGTAAACGTAAACAATTCTGTAGCAATGTTTGTTAACTGGTGATAATTAATTAACTGGAGCAAAATCAAAATTTTTCTTGAAAAATAATTTTTTTCATCATTCTATTTAAATAAAAACAATTTAAATCGATTTTTTATATTAGTTAATCGTAGTAACGATTAATAATTACAGAATTAAATTACACATACAAATGTGTATCTTTAACATTAAAACTATAAATTCTTATTTTGAAAATATTGTTGAATCAATTCAATGTTTAGTTTATCATATCGGATTAAATATTTTAATTTTTCCACATTTTTTTCTTGGTGTACAATATTTAAAATAATAAAATTATCCAAAATTGATATACTGTTAAAAAATCAGGCATTCCCAATTTATATGAAAATCTATAATTTTGTTTTGTTTTGTTTTGCTTTTTGGGCTACAGATAGTACAACTATCAGATAGTGCAAATAAATAGTACAAATAAATTTGAATTAAATCTTCGTGAAACAAATCAATCTCTTTTTTTTGTCGAGAGATTTTCCCTGTTAAAAATTAACCCACAGAATTTCTAACTAGACCATCCATTTTATATTTTGCTGACTTGCCTTTAAAATTGGCGCATTATAATAGCTAGCGGCTCGATCAAATGTTTAATTCATGTCACTTAGTTGGAATTTGCGTAAGTTCGTGTTACGCATCCTATTACTGATACATCGATTTTGTTAATCGGCAGAATTAGCCGACGCTTCTCCTTTGTATGCAAGTTCAACCCGTCCAATTATTTCCGCGTAACGTCGTGCTCTTGATACGCGTATCCCGCGCATTGCATATCCCGTTATTGCTGATTGAATCGATCGGTTTTAATTTCGCGGTTACTGCACCAGTACCGTAAATCAGGCCGATTGCGATGCACGCTGTCGGCATTGCTGTGCACCTTGACCCCCCTGTTAAATCACTCGATTCTTAATCCAAACGTTGGCGTTTTTTTTTTTTTTTTTTATTATGAAGATTGTACTATTTTATCATTGATTACAGTTCTTAAATCACTTCTTTCAATTGCAATTGTCAATATTAGGAACAATGATTGTCGTTGAGTGACTCCCACTTAATCGAAGTACATTTTATTAATTTATTGCGCGTTTGATCACGATGTATCATTAACGATTATGAAATTATTATTAAAAAAATGTTTATTATTTCTTATTGAGCAACCACATTGTTTGGAGCATAGATTCGTTTGCGCAAAATGGAATCCTGTTAAACTCATTGCACAATTACGTCGCAAATATCCGCCACTGTAAACATCAGTTCGGACTGTGCGATCGCGAGAGATTAAACCAGTTCGGCGGCTGATGTTTGGCGCCGAACTCGTCGATGATTTCCGCGCGTGTACACGCCGGATTGGCTTACTATTTGCGGCGCATCGGCCGATGCGCCACGCCATTGTCGCCGTTAATTGAAACGATCGTTTGCAGATCCGCGGTCGATCCCTGGTCGGGGGTCCAGCCTACCCCCGTCCTTTCTCTCCCCCACCCTTGCCCCCTAGGTCGCACGTGCGTGTCGCGATACGCAGGTGCATGTGATCGGCATTCTGCATTTTCACCGTCGCACTTCGATTGGTCGATGATCTCGATAAAGCGTGCACCAGCGCGCTCATCTCCGTTCTCTCGTGGTCGTTACGCAAAAAAAGCATTGGAAAAAAGCGCTATAAAAAGGGTGAACTACAAGTTGTGTAACAAACATTAACAGAGCGCGTTTGTGGTAACGCTCGATGAAAAAAACAGATTCAACGTGAACTTTGATCCCCTGCGCTTTTCTCACGGAATGCTTCGTTTACGTTTGAACTCAAGATGATAATTTTGAACTGAACGTTCGTTGTGACTAGCGCGCCATCGAGTCTTCGCCGAATCGTTCGTCTCCGTCATCCAATTTCGTTTCCAATAAATTCATTGTTAAAATATATTTCAACAATTCTAGAATTTTATTAGTAATACTAGTCGCCTGGTGGAAACTGTATTGCACAATCCGTACAAACAATGCACCAATATTTCCCGTTTTTATCAATTTATTGAAACGTCCGAATATAGCGTTTCTCGCCGATATTTTCAATCGAATAAATTTCACTGCAAAAAATTCCCGGCGTGCGTATTTTAGCCGCACCTGCGATCTCGAGGATGGTAGCGCCGCGGCTCGTAGTTGCTGCCTCTACAGCAATCTCGCCCTTAACTCGTGCCGTGCTCGGCGCGAAGCGCTTACTCCGCAAGTACAAATTGACTTTTTTCCTCCCTCTTCCCCTGCGGGACGTGCCTGATTGCTGAAAATGCAAAATAAACGGTAGCGCGGCTATCCCGCCGACCTCAATCCAGCCCATCCTTTTTTCGAGACACGCGCACGATAAAAAGAGAAATTTTCTTTGTTCGCGGACTCATTCCACCGGAAACTTAATTTTCTCGCGTTTCTCTCGAAGCTCCGCGTTGCTCCGCCGCGTGTCCGTCGTTATCCCCGAAGAAACAAAGCGTTATCGCCGATAAAGAGGTCAATAGCAATTTTTACCAGGGGAATCGGCGATAATGTCTTCGTTGAATGGCGGTCCATTAAGCCCGCCCTGTCTGATTCTTGAAAATGCAATAGCGAGCAGCGACCACCGCACGCCGGCATGAGGATAAATTAATCGTGACGTTGATCGTTATTTATGAGTATTTCTGCTTGGGAAAACGAGGCAGTCGGCTTACTCGTCGGATATGTTTCCGCGCTATGAATATAAGGCATTACTCCGTTGACGGCTAAAACGAGTCGGATGTCGTAATATTGTTGATACGACGCCTCTTTTGGCTTGTTTTTATATCTAAAATGAAATTTGATTATGATATTTTGCATTATTCCACGTGTTTTTGATCGAGCTGTACGAATAATTGCGTTTATATACATTTTACGATTTCATCATGAAATGCTATTATATACTGTTTAAATACGCGCACACATACATTATACATTGCTTTTAAAATTTTAACTTAACGGATTGTGAACTTAAAATTCATGTATATGTATAGTGACCTTAATTATTAAAAATAAATTTCTGTTTAAAGTGTAAATTTTCTCGTACAGAGTGTAAATGAATAAGTGTCATCTCAAATAATTTAGAGATTTTCGTGGATCATATATTGAAGAAGAGTTCATATGAACATGGGTCTAGAAACGCTTAATTTTTGAGATAGAAAAAATTTTATTGTGAGACAGAATATTTTCAAAACGAAGCAATTGATTTTATGTCGAAATTAAAGTATAAAATATTTTGTAAACTATTGATTTTTTGATAACTATTTTAGTAATTTTGTATGCAGAATGATTAAACAAATTACAGTAAAAAAATAATTTAATTTCATTAAAAAAGATGAAACTTTTATTCTTGAAAATTCGATTCTTTCAGAAAAAAAATTGATTTTATCATTATTTATTAGCCTCCCTCAGATCATACAATTTTTATCTGAAACATTTTTTTATCAATTGCTTTATTCTCAAGTTCCTATTTCACTGTTTCACGATAAAACTTCTACCTCAATAACCAAGCATTTCTAAACTCATGTTTTTTAATCGATGGGATTAAAAAGGATCCCTAGAGAATATTTAACACTTATTCATTTATATCCTCTGTAATTTACGTTTTAAACAGAAATTTATTTTTCATGAATAAGGTAGAAGTAGCTGTTTTTGTACAAGACAAATACTTGAAATAGCTATTTTCATACAAGATTCATTTAAGCAGTCTTATTTTCCGTCTACCGCGATATATGGTATTTTTACGTGGAAAAAGAACGAAGTCGACCGTAAAGAGGTTGAAACAATTTCAAGTGGAGCGCAAGCGTAAATGGCACTGTACTGTCAGTGCTTAAGGACGATAAAACATGATGCGTACGACTATAGTGCGAGTTATGTGAGAAAGCAACTGCCGTGCAAGATGCGCATGCACAAATACACCCTCGCACATACATACACACATACCATGATATGCCAGTGATCATTTGCAGTTTAAACAGCGGATATCTTCAAAACTGTCCGTTACGTATATAAGTAATGGGCAACGACGATGACACAAAACACACGATCGCAATATCGAAGAAAAATATCGACAGCGCGTTCCCATTATTCCCATTATTCGAAAATTCAATGGTTTTGTTGTCTTTGAAAATGCAACCAACTGCCAATCGTACCGTATACATTGTTTTTCATACATTTAGCATTTTATTGCATTACCGCACCATTTCCGCAGAACGTTTAATGGTATAAAATTATATTCTGCAGTAGATATTTATTAAATTTTTTATCGTAAATGCAAAAGCTTTAAATGAGTGGTAAATGTTTTTATTAAATGGTAAATCATGTTTTGCGATTTCAATTGTACCATTGTTAATAATGTAGTGAATATCATTTGTAATCGTTCAATTTTGTATGAAATTCCGTCGTTTGGAGAAACTCAGAGTATCTTAGCCCGCGTAATATGCGGAATACATTATGTGAATAAACGTTATTTCTCGTTCTCTTATCCATTAAGCGGATTACATCTCTAAGTAGCATAAATTACCTCCGTAAATAAGACAGTCGCCTCAGGTATGCATCGCTCCCGTTTCAGATGTTTTGAGCAGCACCGCACGGAAAGATGAAGACTGCGGTCGCCTCGTTCCTCCTTTTGCTCGTCAGCGGCGTCATCTCCGTCGAATGGAAGCACAGTGCTGTCCTGGACAACAATTTCTTGGTGCTCTGGACGCCCGATGAGAAGGATGTTACATTCGAGATTCAAGTGAAGACTCTCGGCTACGTCGGGCTCGGTTTCACGAAGGACGACGGCCGCGCCGGGGCTGACATGGTCATCGGATGGGTCGATAACAACGGTCAGGTCCACCTTCAGGTGAGCATCTTTTTATACAGTATCAGGTAATATCTGATTTCTTGCGGTCGTCAGCACATCTCCTTTGGCCATCTCACCTGGCTGTGTTAAAGTATAGATGTGCATTCGCGCATCATGATTACGAGCGAATGCATTTACGACTTGAAAAAACGATAATTTACGTTAAACGTATCTACACAGCAATCCAGTATATCTCTGATGGGAAATCGTACAAAAACCACTATTCGTTCACATTTTTGAAATTTCAATATTGAATATATTGGTTTAATAAAATAACGAAAATTAAATTTTTATTGAATAACAGGGAATGTTAAAAGTATTCGTACAAAGGATATTTTTAAAAAGTATTATTTTATTTTTAGAAAGTAAACACACTTTAGCAAAGTATTAACAACGAGGTGATTTATTTGTATATTACAATCTATTATGCTTGTTATTAATAAATTCCTAATTATTGTTTAATTTCTAAAAATAAAATAATACTTTTTTAAAAATATCCCCTATACTTTTTATACTCACCGTAAAGATTATTTAAAATCTTTAAGAAACATAATTGTATTTAAATTTACACTTTTAAAAATTAATGGATTAAGGACTTCAATTTTTATTATTAAATAATTGTTTAACAAGGCTTTTGATGCGAAATTTATTAATTTAATTTAAAAAAAAGTATCAGTATATTCCTATATTGCGGATTATTGTTTCGAATACCTAGAGAGCTGTAAATGGAAATAGTTATCGTGTAAAGCATTTACATTAAAGCTCACCGATATTTAAATCAGCCACACCGACATCCCGCTTACGTACGCAAAGTGCCGCGGGGTGGGGACAAGGGGGTGAGAATAATCGAGAATAATTATTTCCGTGCTACTGATCGAGTGGAGTTCCCTCTTTGAATATTGTAAAGTCCGCCCTGCCACGCCAACATCGGCGATGGAACGCGCTTAATGGTAGTCATTCGGGAGATAAGTAATGGCTCTCCCGTTTCGATCGGCGCATCGGATAGTTATCAATCATGCCTACTAAAGCCGGCAGCCTGTCATTACGCGTTCTCATCATTTTGCACGACACTCGGTACATCGAGGACTCGCCCGCGGAGGCGATTGCCTTACGTAATTTTTCCGCGAAAATGTGGTTCCCGTACTCATCATTCTGATGCTGTTCATCTTCATCGCGATGAAGAGAATCTGCACGACTATAAAATAAATGTGGTCGCCTGTTTGCATCAGCTAATCAGACTATTACAGATATTAATACACTCTCTTCTTTCTTCTTCTTCTTCTTCTCTCTCTCTCTCTCTCTCTCTCTCTCTCTCAAATAATATTAGTTAACATTTATGTAAATTCCAATTAGAGCACACTCAATCTTTAATCATTATTAAATTATTTGAAGAAATTGTCTTTTAATGAATGACAAAATTCAACGTTATAAATAAATTTAAAAAAATAGTCATTTTTTAACGTCCTTATTTACCAGATTGGATTTTTATAAAAAAACCCACGAATTCTTGACGTGATTTTATAACGATCAAGGATTAAAAATAGCATTTTTAAATTATCTTACGATGATCTCGCTCAAGTTCATAGCGATATGGATGACGTGGTCGATATTATCTTCTCTGAACTCAATAAAAGAAACGATCACGTAGCTTCGACTTGGCCATTTAATTCCGCGATAGCGAGGCCAAGCCTCCGCAAACTTCCCCCGGATATATCATGAGCTGTCCGCACTGCGGTTGGATCCAACGCCGCCGTAATAGTTCGGAGTTAATACCGTGTGCATGTGCGACGTGAGTGCCGGCGGTGATGGTTCTTTGAATAACAAGGCGTCATTCAAAGGGACGCCGATGCGCTTGTGGTACGCGAAAGAGAGAAAAGCTCCTCCGGTCCGGGCGTAATCTAGTTCGTGCGATTTCCACGTGAACGGTCACGAGAATTCTGTGCCAAGCCACGACGTTATTTTCGACCGCTCTACATTTTTTTTTGTTTTTTATTTAAAACGTCGTTAGCCGTGCATTTGGGGACGCGGTCCCTCCTCGCAGACCGGACGCGTCGGGGATTACACGCTATCCACCCTTTCATCAGCGTTACGCAGCCGTTGACAGTTTCTGGCCCGGTTCTTTACTATATCGTCGAGGGGATAGGTGCGTCGTTTCTTCTCCATCTTCCTTTTTTCAGTTCTCTTTCCCGTCGTATCTCTTTTCGTGTGGCGAGCGGACTGAATCAACTGAGAAAAGGGGAGAGCGCCGCTTGTCGCGTCACACACCAGCTTTTTTACCGCATTTTTACCAACCATGCCGCGAAACATTCATTTCGCTTCGCCATTATTCCTCAGTTATCCCCCTCCCGCATAGATTTATCAGCAGCTACTTTGCTCTCGGCTTTTCGTTGCATGTTAGGCGTCAAAGGAACACCGCAAATGCTCCCTCTGTCCATTTTTATTTCGGTGGCAGCGTGTATAATGCCACGACGTTATTAAATTTCTCAGCGGGATTATAACGCGTTATACAAGATAGATTTTTATGAAGTCGAAGAATATTGTGATAAAGCTATTCGAACACGTAAAAGAAACGCAATGAACTCATATATACTCTTATTATTTTGATAATAATTTCACAATATGACACATTGCTACAAACACATAAGATAAATTATAACTTAATAAATTGTACTCTCTTTAAAAAAATAATTACTGTATCATCGCATTGTTAAAAATGTCAATAAAATTCAATGTATTTGTAAATTACGCAA
Source organism: Solenopsis invicta (assembly GCF_016802725.1). NCBI lineage: Eukaryota > Metazoa > Arthropoda > Insecta > Hymenoptera > Formicidae > Solenopsis > Solenopsis invicta. The sequence continues at coordinate 18,739,918 of NC_052665.1, forward strand.
GCACATTAAATTTAATGTATCCATTACTGAAAAGTACGTACATGAAATTTAGCGCACTTTTGACAGCATTAAATTTTTTAATGCACCTGTTTGAAATTTGCTTCCGTTACATTACATTAAATTTTGCTGCATATTTTTAATGCAGACATTAATGACACGGAAAGTTTTATTTCGATTTATTTAATGTTTTGTCGATAGCTGTAAAAGATATTTGATTAACAGAATGTACGATTTATTATGTAGTTAATAATATAATGAACATTTTAAATGTAGATTTAATTATTACAATATTCTGACGTCTACGATGCTTTTTCGAGAAGAGACATAATTTTTCATTCGTCCGCATTTCAATAACGTGAATTCGCTCTTGCTACAAATGGACTGCTTATATTTATGCGTTCGTGATTGGTAGCGTTGGGCACATCGCGTTTACATTATAGAGACCTCCCGACGTTTCTTACAAAATGGAAAGCAGTCGTAAGCGGGAGGACGGAATATAGGAAAGCAATCTTCCACGACGAGTATCGCGAGGGTCGACTGAGAGTGGTTAGGTGGGTAACGCATAGATCGGTATCTACGTAGGAATCTTTATGTCAGTGTTTCCCAAATGGTGTTCCCCGGAATGCCGAATAAAATAAAAATGGGAGACGTAATGCTCTATGCTCTCGTATCACAACATTTATTTCTTTAATTTTTACTATTTGTTCCAATTGCTTCTTGCAGCTCGCACTTATATGCATGTGCTCTAATATCTGCTTCCTTTGTATGAAAATTAAATATTACTGAATCTGACGAAAGGAAAGATATTACGACCTAAAGTCAGATATATATTTATTGTTACGTAGAAATGAGATAAAATGAGACTCAATAATGTCGTGGTGTATTTTAGCGAACGATCAATTGTTGATACTTAAAGCTTGGCGTTTTAATGTTTCTTTGCAATTATGTAATGTATGTGAATTAATGAAAGTCTACACGACGTGTGCAAGAGTCACGGGAAATGTTATTAGAAAAGAGAAAAAAGAATGTATATATTTTTTAGTCGTCCTTTGAAGTTGGAGTAATTACGCGCTCTGTGACGTATTCCGAAGAATTCAGTCGCCATATAACAAATTGGGAAACACTGCTCCACGTGGATGGGTAGGTGGAGAGGAGATAGTCGGGCTGCAGATCGCGTCCGTCTCGCGTGTCCGCAATTTTTCCGGCAGAATCGTTGCTCGCTCGTTCCATAATGCATGCCGCGCGGCGCGCAATGCTCTATACCATGCAGCCGCGTCGCTGGACGTTCTCATACGCTGTGAAAGAGCGGTGAGCCGATAGACACGGTGGAGGAAGAGACGCGCGAGAGGAGTGATGGCGAGCGGAGAGCGAAGAGAGGAGGAGGAGGAGGGGGAGGAGGTGGAGGATGAAGAGGAGAGAAAGAAAGAAAGACTGGCATCCAATGGGAGCGAGAAGCTTTTTCGTTATGATCGTAATCTTAGAACCAGACCAGCCGCGGGCATCCGGACTAGCCGGACGACTGCTACTCCGCTCGATTTCTTACTCGTCTCGCAGCCGTCCCTCCGGTCGATACGCGACTTTAATTTCGCCATTTGCGGGGGCGATATACGCATCGGAGAACGACGCACCGCTGCAATCCGATATGCATGCCGCGCCGAGATCGCTCGGTGCGTTTGTCCACACCAGAGACTGGCATGTAACGAGCAAAGTCACTCTGATTGCGCATGCCATGTGAATTACATGCGCGAAACGCGGATCCCAATCGCAGTTTGCTGAGAAATTTCCGCGGTTGGTCGCTGTCGCGGTGCTCAAATATATATTCCCTTCTGGCGGGGCACGAACGAAAATTCTCGCGCGGCTCAACTATAAAAGTGTAACATAATAAGAAGTTTGAGTGATCGGCGCGAATACGCAATCAGATATTGAGATCGAAAAATCTTCTTTCGAGAGGATGTAGCGTTATGTATTCAACTCTACTCGATTGTTTTGCATGGCAAATCTCTCCCTAGCTAGACGTGCGTCCAGCGCTGACTGTTTACTGAATAAATGATACAACCTGTAATACCACTAGTCGCAGTGCGCTACTCGTGAAATTTGTGCGTATAACTGGAATAACGGATGAAAGAGGAGTAGGAGAAGAGGAGTAGAAGAGCGGGAGGGAGGAAACGAGGGGGGGGGAAGGGAAGGGGATACGGCAAATAACTAGATGAATTAATAAAGTCGGTGCAACAGGGAGATATCGCTAAATCATAGAAGACTCACGGGATTATCTGTATGCGCGCGTGCGAGCGGACGCGAAATAAAGCGCGAATTGCGCATTCGGCGATCTACACGTCAAGCGCGCGCGTGCGAGTGTGCGTGCGCCCGGCGCGGCTGTTCGCATAATCCCCCGTAATGCGCCTACAGATTGCATTTTCAACGAGACGCAAATAATTGCGTCCAATTGCGAGGTGTTTAATTCGTTAGGTTCCTCGCGTATTGTTTTGCGGCGTGTTGGACGGCGCGGCGACGGGGCCGGGGTGGCGCGCAATAATCGCAGACAGCTTTATTAAAATATCTCGCGAGGTTTTCCCTCGCGGCACGTCTTCCCCTCTCGGCTCCTCCTCCTCCGCCTGCCACCCGCGGAGGTCTTTTGTATCGTCGATTTGTATCGTCGCACTCCGCAGCTTTGCATTTTAATAACGCGGCCGATAGGCGACGAGCGATGGATTAATGCGGGGATTCTTCCGTGTCCTCCGCGACGCCAAGCTATCGCTCGAAGCTTTGCGCCTGATTTACGGTACCGAGATGAGATTTTTAATATCTCGCATTGTTGTGTAAAGCGCGTTAACGACATAAAATCTCGTTAGAATAACTAGGAAACTTCGCCTCTACTATAGGAAAGGGTATAAGCGTGCATACTTAATCTTGTACGTGTAATCTGTAAATAGCGGGACACGTGTTTTTTCACGCATCAAGCCCGTCTCACGTGCTTGATCAATGACTGTAGTTACCGCTTTGTAGATCATATCTATAGCATCGTAACTGTGAGTCCGTCGCTTTTTACTGGATCCTAACTGTAATAATGAACTTTAGGTAGTTACTCTTTGTTCTAGTTAGCAGCTTCACGAACAAATTCTGGTTGGATGTCACTTTCTAGATCATACGTAATAAAAAGCTAGAACTTAACTAACTCTTTTTTTTTTAGATTATAATCCGCACTAACAAACTTTCACATCAGCTGCGCCTTTCTCGATCACAACTGTGCAATAAGAAGTTTCGCGTAACTGCCCACGACTCTCTCTTTCATGATTATACAATGAACAGAAATAATATGTTTAGCGAGCTGCCCAATGAGCTGTACAATCGACTTTAGCGAAACTAGTCTTTAGATGTATTACTTCTGGTTCACACAGACATTATTATCCCCATAGATAGTTGTCCGGGCGCGAAAGGTTAAATCACCTTTTGTCAGCGCGACAGGGGGTGTACGATGCAGGAAAAACGAGAAAATGATAAAAGCCCGCCGGCGCGACGTCCTTGCGTAAAAATGCTAACGATGCATCTGCATACGGCGGCGATGCACCATTGCGGCGGAGAGCCACGGGGGCGGATACGGAACGGTGGGGAAGGGCAAAGGGGAGAGAAGCGCAGCGGGGTGGAATGACTGCGCGCGCGGAGGCTATTCCCAAGGCACTCCTGCCACAGGATTCCCCCCGATGCGATTTTAGCCGAGGCAAATAGGATTCAACGTAAATGCAGTCACGTGTATACGCGTATACGGAATGTATGTTCGTGTGCGCGTATGCGTGTACGCTCGACGCTCGCGAATGCTGTCGCGGCACTGTTTGAACCCTTCTGCCTCATTCCCCTCACCCTTCTTCCCAGCCCAGCGTGGAGTCGCGATGGAAATCCGTGGCAGAGCGAATGCGCGAAATTGCGGCGGCTGAGGATCGTCGTCCCGACGATGAGCCTCCGGCCAACTTGATTCCATCCTCGCGTTTGCGCCGGGTGCTTACCGGGTCAGAACTCGGATGCTGGGTGTTATGGCACTTGGAACGAACTCTTGGGATCGCCTCGCGCTCCGTATGCCCGGAAGGAATTCCGGAACAACGTCCTGGTATTCGTCTCTTTCCTTTTGTTGGCATAACATTGCCAAGTCCCTTAACATGTCGCTCACGGTACAGGGGGTATAGTTAGAATCACTTTAGAAGCCGCAGTATTATTCTATTCGCTCCATTTTACTCCTGATTAGAAAAAGTCTTCCGCCGCATTTTGATTTAGTAGCCTATTAGCATCAAATATGAGGTAACCACGTACGCTTCGTGACGCTACAGCGATCATATGCGGGACACGCCTTCTCAGCCGCCATTGAGGTTCTTTCGAGTGAGGGATATGGTCATATTTTTCCATAAGATAACACACACGTAATTATTTTAAATTGTTCAATCGTGTCTTCTTCATTGATCAGCCATGCGGATCAATATTGCATACATTTCAAGATAACATTGTGCTTTATTTGAAACTTTAATGATAGATGATCATCTTGATATAACGATTACACTTAATCAGAAATGATATCTCCTATTATCTAGAATAGGTATGTCTACGATATTTATAGTAACGCTATAGTCATTGTAGAGCACAACTGACATAAGTCAGTGAACAATTGAAGGGTTAAATGCGCATAATTTCCTGTTCTCAAGAATTAAGCGAATTTCAACGTTGTGTATGAGAAAAGTTCAATGTGCCGAGATCATTTTTTTTTTTTTCGTTTTCGTGAAAAATTCGAATTCGTTATTTTACTTCAATATTTTTATTAACATTTATCGATCGCCCGCGAAGCACATACGCTCGCGAGATGAACTTTGAGAAGTCGTCAAAGATCGTACCGCCCAGCTGGACCGACATCCAGAGAGGCAATCACGCGAGAAACAATATGAGCGAGCAATACGCAGGTAGAAAAGGAAGGAAACGAGCCGGGTCGGAGCTCTGCTCGCGGATGATAGATCGCGCCTCGTCTCGTGGATATAGATCGGCATTTATAACGCATCGGTTCGTTGAACGAAAGAGCTACTTTCCCGGTAAGTTGGATCCCGCCGATCGGCAGCGCGATACTGTCAAAATTCCCATACGCGGGGCGTGAACGAGGGCTCTATTGGGACCACCGGAATTATTATCTCTCGACTACCGCATGTGCACCCGAGAATCGTTTAACGAGGTCCTCTTATATTTTCTCTCTATCACCGTCCTACCGAATCATATTGAAAACAGGCAGTGGAGTTTAAATAACTGATTGTAGAAGTCATTTATTCGTTCTGTTTGCCTCTGGAGACATGAAAAATAGATCGTTGATCTTCAGATGGCTGATCATTTGATGAACTTTTGATTTCTCCAGAAGCGCGATATAAGTATTTGCCAAATTCTGACAAGATCGTACACATGCTTTCGATTTCAAAAATATCGGCATTTGATTTAAAATTGTTTATTTTGAATGAAATATTTTGGCTAACATTATTTTATTATTTTTTAAGTAGTTAGTTATATAATTAATCAATTTGAAGTCTTTTCCAATGATATTTTAATAAGAACATTTGATCCGGTTCTCGTTTTATTGAACGTTGAGTTCAGTCTACCGATGACGGGCCATAAAGCTCAAATGTCGAATGTGTTATCACATAGATTGAAAGCGGATAATCTCTCGATCGAGCGGCGCACGACTTTTTTTTCCGTGGCTGTTCACGAGAAACGGTAATGCAAATACGCCGGAAACGTTTCTTCGCGACTTCCTTCGAAAGTGGCAGATGGTAGTTTTATACCGATACTGCTTCTGTTAAGCTTTATCTTCTTTTTTTTCTATACCGTTAAAATAACCATGCGCTTTTTAGTGTCCTCGTGACTAATGGATTACACATGCGTTAAGGAGAAGGCAAAGCAACAAGCGTAACGTTCGCGCTTTTACAAAGAATATAAATCGTAGAAATAATTGTGACTCATTAAAAATGAGATTTTCTCTGAGAAACGGTTAATCTGGGAATTGACCTTATTTTCGAAATAGTAATCGATACAGCATTTGTTGCACATTATTGTTAAATGATAATTACATCGATGATATTACAATAATTAAATAAAAATAATATACTTGCTATGTAATACAATACATATATCGTTTTAGCATTCCGCAACATTGACAAAGTCGTCATGATTACCGTCATTTTGGAACGATATAATTTTCCCGATACAAAATAGTTGAAATATTTATGCGCTCGTGATTTCATTAATGTAAAATTATCGGGAAGTAGTTTGTGCGACCGACGAAATGCAATTAAAAATGTATTCGCGTATTATCGGCCAACTGTGACCTAGTACACCGGCAAATAATTTCGACATACATAATTTGGCTCAATTATCGTGATCATTTTACGGAGTCCGGCGAGTCAGATGCGCGACCTGCTTAAATTATTTAATAATAATTATGGAGAAAGGTAGAGAGAGTGGAAAGAAGATCGATTCGATGGGCAGATTAATATCGCGCGAGAGGCGTCGCGCGAAAATCGCGAACCCTTCAAATATGCTGCTCCGTTATCGCAAGCTGATATGATGCCCATGACAAGCGATCCGATACGCATGCAAATTCGCAGCGTGGCGCGAGGGCGCAGTTATTGAGCCGTAAAATACGATCTATCGATAAATAACGTCGACCGCCGGCGATTATGCCAAAACGGAGCAATCCGACGGTCGCGAGCGTCGGAGATACGTAACTGTAATTGATTGTCGCTTTATGGCAATTTAAAGCGAGACGTCGCTTGAAACGATATCGATAAATCGGCGAACGGCGGACAGTCATGGCAAATACACAAAATACGTTTTCGCGAAATTGCATGCTACGCTAGTACCATCCGGAAGTTCTCCGCTTTGGTTTACCTCGAAACAACCATAATTTGAATACCTCGAATGTCTTGAGTATGAAGATAAATTTTCTCATTTTACAAATTGGAGTTCATACGATATTAGATTCGTGCGGGTGTCTTATATACGTCATAGAGGTTACCCCGAAGGCGGTGGGATAGAGATCGCTGAAATGATTCGAGAAATCTGACAGGCAGTTAGCTAAATGGCGAGAGCAAATCACGGCTATCGGCGTAATATTTTACTTTCGAGACAGCGGCAGCGGATGCCATTAATTTGCAATTAGTCGGAATTAGACGTAGCGGAATAAGTTTCCGCGAGCGGAAACGAGGATTTGCCGAAACGCCGATGCCGTGGTGTGCGAGGGAAAGTTACCGGGGTTCGCCAAATTGGGTTCAACTTCTATTGGCTGCTCTGTACGACGACGGTACGACTCATCGATCGTGTTGCGGCTAAGCCAATTACCGATACACCGGCTTTGTCTTTCGGCTCTATGCGCGCGCCAGGTGTCCTTTTAATGGTCGATGAGATAAATAAAGACGACCGCCTTTTAATTTTTAATACCGTCATTCACTCTTATGTAATCCTTTCCAGATAACATGCGCCCAACATAAATATCCCTCTATTTAGGAATCAACTTGAAAATTTAATTACGATGCATATTGATACTTGGATTGCATTTAATTAAGATTCTCGTTTCTCTACACTTTTTGTCCTTATTATACAAGGATTTAATTTAATTATAATCTATTGAATAATAAAATTTGGGTTCTATATAAAGAACTCCTTCCACACATGAATATACTAAAATCTATATTGAACGAGGAAAACTTTAAGGAAAAAAAGTTAATCTTTTTTTCTATTAGATTCGCATTTCAGCTGCGCATGCAGGTACGAATTATTCATCGCTTACGTGGGAAATAATTAATTTTAATTAATCCGATCCAGTGAGTTACAAGGGAGAAGAGTGATACGTGAATGCTCAATATATAGCCTCGAGCTCATCTCCCGGTGCACTTAACTACCAGCGGAGCGATCCTAGTGCGTTTTCTGAATGCGAATACTACATTGTAATTGGTTCACCGTGATGAGCTTAACCACCATATAAATTGACTAGAAGAGCTCCACAACCGGTCTCTAATATATGCCTTTCTACGCCGCGACGTAACGCGAGCTCCGCGATAACTACACCGCGAGCGCTTTTTGCTGATCGTGCGTCAGCAATAATCTGCTTCACATACGTGTTCTATTGCCGACATCATTTTATGGTTTTGCGATTTGGTTTATTCCGCTATCACGATATTAGATATACGCTAACGTTACCGTACTTTGATATCATTCTCTAGTTTCACTTTATCGCATATAAATTCAGTAAACGACACTGTGTAATCCTTAGCAAATTGCGTTTCGATGGAATTGCTAACTATAAAGATTATAATAATAGTTACGAAATGACGATAAATTTGGGAATAACATGCGACTTCGTCGTTTGTTTGGGTCTTCAATTAAGTGATCCTTATGTAGGTTCGTAAAATGTAATAAATTGTAATACTTTACTTTCTGTGTCGAGCCTCGCGACGCACTGGAACCCCACGATCGAAAGTGAGTAGCATGCCACACGCCGTGAGAAAGCGGAAACGGAGGCCGTGTGAAGTTTCCTCGTCGATAATCGAAGGAAACCTCCGGCAGCAGCAGGCGCGGTGCAGTGCGCTCGTGCCGCTGCACTTGTCGATGTGAGGCACTTTAAATACCGTCAGCGGCTGTCCGTCGCTTTCATACTAGCGTGTGGGAAGCCACGCGAGTGTCGACATCGCTCAAGTGGCCCGGGACTGACGTTTATCGTGCCGTGCCGTCAGTCCGATCTTCTCTCTCACCCTCTATTATCGCCGCGAGTTATTTGGATCGTTATTGATAGACTCGTTACGACAACGGCGGGGTTCGTTGAAATCGGCATTGCTCCACGCTAACGAAGGTGGCAAGGAGAAACCGTGACTTCTCCTCATCCATATTCCATTAAACATTGCTTTATGCTATTGTACACGAAGGTGCAAAGAAAAAGAGAGGAATTTATGTAGTTCCGCGGTACCGGTATTGAAGGGACCGCACCTTGTAATTATACTTACTTGATGCACAGAAAGAATGGTTATGCTAAGAAAGAACCTAACATTTCAGCTGGATGTATCTGAAAATAATTTTCTCAGATCATTAAAATAATTATGTAAGATGCTCAAGGTGATTACTAGAATGTCAAAATTTTTTGTAGCATTGCTCATCAACTTCCTTTCAAATTACTTTGATGATTCAACAAAATTATTTTCAGATCTGTGCCTAATTTGAATTTTTAGATACTTGAACAAAATTGTTCTTTTACTGTACATAAACGAGAATGCACGAAAATAAGAAGAAAAAAAACGCTTTAAAAATTAAATTCGCACATCTTGTTTCATGAACATGATAAACTTTATTTATTATACCCTAATGCTATTATTAAATGCAGTTATCGTACATTTCTAATTAGTTTAATATAAACAATTTCATTCGGCTACAAACCTGTTAGGCAGGTAATATCTGCTGGTAGTTTATCAAAACGCTACGGATGGGAAATTAATTGCGGTCGTACTTCTCTGGAAAAAGAACAGAAAGATACAGGCTATACAGCCCCTGAGGAAAATCTTGCCGGCGCTTACGGAACTGTCCGTGTCGGACGAGGCTCCTCAGACACTTTGGAGGCCACGATGCTGGCCGCGACAAAAAGAAATTAATCGCAGCTATCGTAGCGCCGTGCTATTACATGGTGGCAAGGAGAGTTCACGCAAGAAACGGTGGTTGAAGCGTTCGCCACGATTAATCCGCCTTTTTATGACATCATCCTCTTCTGCACTCACGCGATCCATAACCGTCCTAGAACTTAATCCAGCACGATGAGAGGACATACATTTGTTTCGTCCTTCTCTCTCTCCCTCTCTCTTTTTCTCTTCCTCATCTTACCTCTTTCGCGATACTTTCTTTCGCGCTTGGATAACGACGCGCTTGGATAACGACGGTGCGGCGCACAGGAAATCCTTAATAATTGTTTTCGTTATTTCCCGTTATCCGTAAGACCGAATGAGAGTCCACGGGTGAGTGCGACCGGATGGCCCTAGAGCGGGTTGCAGGGACGATACAAAGGATCAAATCTGCCAGCTCTTAACGAGCCCTGGCTTAGGACGCGAATCCTCGGGGCGAAACTGGCTTACATCGGCGACGAGGAGGAGAGGGTTGTCTCGGGCGGAAGGAAGAGGAAGATGTCGTTGCAGCGCGAGGAAACAGATAGATAGAGACTTAGAGTTTTAGTCGGCGGATAGAGAAGGATTGCGGAGACCCGCTCTCTTCCGTCCCTCTCCTCCTTCCCCTCCCCCTCCCCTATGTCTCTCTTATCCTTGCTCGTCCCCCGTATCTCCGGCTGTAACAAGCGCCAGTGTAAAGTCGACTTGGGCTGACTCAGCCTCGACGAGGCCGTGTAGTTTTACCTCTTCTCTACGGCTTCGTGCAACCCTTTCCTGCCGCCCCCTGCCCCTCCTCCCGCCCTTGACTACCTCTGTTCTCCGGCTTCGAGCCGTCCCACATCCTCTGCGACTTTCGCATTGTATCGAAATTCCCGCACTCGAGCCCAGGCAAAAATGGTTGATCGCTTTTCAAAGACTTTTGCACTCTTCGCTTTCTCTCTTCTAGCAAAAGAGAAGAGCAGATTCCTTAGTTGGTAATGATTGACGGATAATTGTTGCGTTAAGTTTCGCGTATTTGCTAGTAAATTAAAGATATGAGAAATTTCTACACGGTTAAGTTTAACTGTCTTAACTTTATCCACATCAAACTTGATCTAATAATATGCGACAGCGATTGAAGGAAATGAGGGCGTAATGTATGGATACTGCTAGGCTTAATATACGTGTATTATAGTCTTCATACGAACAACTTCGCAAACCGAACAGAACACTTCTTCGGAATACACGTACATCGAGGTTCGCGTGTGAGAACGTGTGTAGATACGCCGCCGTTTGAAGTTTCAACGATCCCATTATTTTCGTCCCGAACAAACTTCCGCCCGGGAGCCTTCGTTCGCGCAGCGAATTCCATTAATTAATCCCTTAATGAGCGATGCTCGTTAAATCCGCGACGAGATTAAATAATATTTCTCGGTAGCGATTGCGTCTCGGGACTAGGGGAACCGGTCGAGTCGCCTCGTTGCCTTATTAAAGTCACGTACGGCTCATTATATTTCTCTCGCGGTGTATTCTCTTCTCTTTTTCGCTCTCTTTTTATCCTTTTTGGACGCACAACCGCCGCCACGTAACTTCGAGGTTAACGCTTGGCGAAACGAGATCGCCGCGGCAAGATTTCAGAAACCGGCTATCTCCTTCTTGCTCTCCGCATGCGTGAAGCGTGCGTGACACGTTTTTACGCCTCTGCGTGGCAATCCGGTTGACGATGAGATTCCTCATTTTGCTCGTGAGGGTTTGACTCGCGTAACAACGTTGTGTGATTGATTTGAATGTACGGGAATATTATTACGTGGATTAATTCTGTCGTAGGTATTCGAACGGCGCGTTCCAGTGAACGCTAATTGCACACGTTATTGCGTCTTTTTTAATTTTTATATTTCTTTTTGAAGAAAATCAAAGTTTTCGGAGAAAAGGAAAATAACAAAATTAATATCAAGATGTAACTTTGATTTTTTTCAAAAAAATATTTAATTTGGAATGCGTGATGGTTTGCATACTTCGTGCTTGTATCGCTAGAATAAACGAGGAACGTTTTAAACATGAGTGTAATGGATATCAGTGTAACATAAACATGCAATTTTATGGATCAGATGAACATAATAGTTGTATTATATTTCTATCTTTTCCCGTATCTATCAATTATCCCAGTTAACCTTATACCTGCACGTGGATAGTCAATGATTATCGTATGTATTATGTAATTTTAGCAACCATAAATACTTTTGGCTGTAAATTTGGAGCAACGTCAAGATGTACAAGTTAATTTGAAATTTGGAGCAACTCCTCTCGAAATAAAGCGCATGGTCAAATATACATAGGAAGAAATAAGATATGCGTTAAGCGTATTAAAACGTTTTTAGGACTTGGAAATAAAATTTGAATTTGAACAGTAACTAAAAATGATGAAACCACTTTTTGGAAACTAAAACGAGATATGGAACGAAATATTAAAGTGATAAAATAATTCTGTCATTTTCTGATAATTTAATTTTTTTAGAACACGACAGCTAACATACAGAATAAAATCAATAATAATATTTAAAAAAAGGCAGAATTATCAATATCATGTAATATCACGATTTATAAGAATAGTACAACTAAATAAAAGAAGAGGGAACAGTGTAATACAAACGAGATGGCTTTGCTGCCAAAAGTTTTTACGGCAATAATAGAATACGCTAAAATCAAGACAAAACTAAATAAAATAAACAGAGACGAAGCATTAAGGTTTACTGCAGTTTGACAAAACTAACTCAAAGAAGAAATTTAAAGTTCTTAATTGAACATATTGTTGGCGAGGAACGCGAGAGATCCGCAGTAGGTGTGCAAGTTAGGCGGAATGTGCGCGCTGTCTGCATCACGACTCTCATCGCTCCAATCCTTCCCTCACTTCTCTTCTTACCCTCCAGGCTCTGTCTCATCTTATAAGGCAAACGTCCATATCTCGGAGTACAGCTGTAGCTGCCGTTGTTGCGGTTGCAGCCAACCAGCATCGACAATCTCGCGCGAATCTTTTCACCTGGTCAGTTTTCTCTACTTGTTCTGGTTGTCAAAATATTCGCCTTATAATCTAATTCCATTATAACGAATTGTTGCTTTAAGTTAACCGTACTGAACGTAAATTTGGAGGGACAGTTCCATATTTTTGTGGCATGTGACAGAACTCATCTCTTTATTCTTTTCATTCTTTTTTAATTTATTATTTCTGAAACTGTTCTTCTTTTTTAACAAAACTGAAATTTTAATACATTCATATCTTTCAATGCATTTCTTTTGTTCAGAAATGTCTCTTTTATATTCTCTTTTAACAAAATCGAGAGAATAATATTAATACTAATGAAAAACATAATAATAAAATTGTAAGTTACGAAATGGAGGATCGTAAGACGCAGTTTGTCTTTGTTCGTTGCATTGTTTGGAGCAAACATTTATGAAACGAAACTGAGCCTGAGAAAAGAAACGGTAAGAAAAGCACGGCGGACGATGAATCCTCATTCATAAAGATAAAACCTCGGTAAACCTATATATTCACCGCGGTTTTCGCTGGAAACACGTATATCATGATTTACGAATTTGGCAATTTATCGCGACGCGTAAATAAATATAGTAACATGTACAGTGTAAATTTGAAGTTCTGTGCGTACTCTATAAATATACATACTTCATTTCGATTTGAATAAAGATTAAGAGCTGAGAGCTGACAGCCGCGTATCTATGCTCTATGCAAAACCTATGTTCGCGATGTTGTTATACTAGATTCCGATAAAAACATCAATTTATGATTATAAAGGCATTACGAGTACTTCTGCAATAATAATTTATCTCTTCAATAATTTTCCGTGATACGTCCGTATTCCGGTAGCGAGTATTAAGTTATAGCATTCGTCACGTTTATCATCCGCGCGTTATCTACGTGGAACGGCATAGCAATAACGAATCACAGCGAAACCACGATGTACAACCGTCTCTACAACCCGGCCGGAGATTCCGCATCGCGCGTCCTTCTCTCTTTCCTCTCCCGTCCCGCACTCTTCGCACGAGTTCTGTCTCATCTTATAAGGCAAACGTCCATATCTCTGGACCTTCAGCCACTGCTGCCGCACTTGGCCTCCCGAAGAACTTTGGTCCCGCGAACCTCTTTCTCGTTCTGTCTCTGTCTTTCTCTCTACTTTTCTCCCTCTTCCAAACCTTCTTAGAGGACTGTGTGCGTAAATGTGTATCAGGAATGATGCATGGAGGCCGAGATCAGAAAGGGAGGAAAGAAGGGGAAGAAGCGGAGGAGGAGGTCCAGGAGGGCACGCCGGAGACGAAAGGGAGGAACTAGTTATGGTAATGAGGAGATGCAATGATAGCTCAGCCGTTCGCTCCGAGTTAGCTCTCTTCTTCTCTTTCTTTCTCTCTCTCTCTCTCTCTCTCTCTCTATCCTTTTTGCTTTGCTCGACTCTTTACCTTCGCTCTGCCTTCGTATGGCGATGATCCCCAGGACCGCTCACGCACCTTTTTACGCCTTATTGTTCACCGGGACGTGGCTGTTATCCGCGCGACTCGCAATCTCCGCTGTACGAGTGTGCACGTGGAGCGCCCGCGCGCTCATACGTCGCATAATGGGACGGCTGCTCACTTTAAACACGGTAAATAACTCGCGCAGTGGCGCCGCACTATCTGTAACGCGGAATCGCCGTTGTTCCAACGAGTACTTTGCTATTACCGCGGGTCATCACGAAGGTAATTCTAATTTACGGGCTCAGAGATATTCACTATTTTTTATTTTACTCAAAATATACATGCGCTTTTTCAGTACTAATAAATTGAATATAACGGCATAAAAATGTAAAGAAATAACCATATTACTTTATACGTTCTCCTTGGACATCTGTCTTTAAATTGTTTCTCTTACTCGAAAATTGATTTTCTATTTAATCTAGGAAAATATACAGTACCATTTAAATCATAGTTAAAGTTTACGAACATAGTTCATGATAATTTTTTTTTTTTCATAGTTTACATTTTGCCCTTGCATTCTTCTGGATTCGTTATGTTATCATTACGTGCTACGACTTACATTTTTACACCAAGAATTAATTGATTCGGCAACGATATATCTTCAGTTAGCACCCGGCAAAGGGATTCTGGCGGAGAATTCCTAACGCGATAGCATCTTAAGAATCTTCGAATTCCTGAACAGCGGCGAGAACGAATTGTCTGTGAATTCGACAAATTATCGAGCCGTATCGTTTGCACACGCGAGTGTGCCGTGTTGTAATCGTCGTGTGTAACACACTGTCGTTGTGCTGGGCGGCTGGCACACACCCGCGCTCTCGTCCGCCTTGTTAAGATTATCAGCCCATAGGAAGCCGCAGGCCGGCGGTTTTCGTCGCCCCGGGATAAATTCCCGCTATTCGGCTACTTAACTCGTATTACGGCTAATTGGTGTAACGGCCACGTCCGTTTAATGGCTCGCTTTAACGACGCTTTCATTTCTAACTCCGGAGAAACTCCGCCCGTAGTTGAGCGTCCGGCCCTCGCGCGTCCAATTAACGCACGAAATTGAACCGCGGGGAACACCCAGAATTCTTAAGGCACGAATTAAGCGTTGATACGATTTATCACGACTTTGGCGTAGAGAGGTACGGTGTGTAGAGAGACTGCTACGAAATTGCCATCCATCTCTGGAAATGTAATAAATGACTTTTCGCCCGCTGCGCCTTTTTCTTTTCTTATTAATTTTTCTCAATTTTCGATTTATATAAAATATCCTAACATGTTTTACTTCTACATTTCAATATTAAATTGCGGTTTTAAAATCCACTTGAAATTAAATCGTAGGTAAAAGAATTATTTTTAGGCCTATTAATGCATATAAATGTTCGTACAACTTTATTATAAAGATAAAAGATTTTTACTTTATGTGACTGTAATTAAGTTTTATTGTTATACAACTTAGTTTTTAGTTGCAAAAATATGTATCTCCCTTTTCTACCGTTTTTGTTTACTTTTTTTTTGTTTAGAAGAATATTGGAGCGTTAGAAAATTTATTTTTGGTCCGAATTATTTCATTTCTCGTGCGAGTAATGACTTCATCAGACAATAATCGCAGTTGACGACAGAAACTACAGAATGAGTTATTGCTTCGCTCGTTCTTAGTCGATGTGTCGTCCTCGAGATTCCCCTTTGCGTGTCCGGCAGCTGCGTCGTTTTCGCTCTTCGAGAAGAGGATCCTGCGTGCGGTAATGAGCCGCGATGAGGAGACGACCGTAGGAAAAACGAAGACTGCGAAGAGAAAGAGAGAAAGAGGGAGGGAAGCGACCTATTCTATATTCCCTCCGACGAAACGATGGCAAGAAGCGCGCCGAAAAGAGCGACGTCGAAGTACGCAATGTGGGAGGAAACGTAGCGTGATACCGGCGGTACTTTGTCACTTCCTCTCTCTCTTTCTCATCCAATCCCTCGCGCCGTTCCACAGTGCGTATTTCTGAGACGGCAAGTGTTTTTCCCTGGTGTCGCTGACAGTTTTGTTACTTTAACGTGTCGACGTAGCGCTCTCGCAATGGCCGAACCAGCTTGACACACGCATTAGTATCCGCTTCGAAATAAAGCGCAAAGGGGAGTGGAAATGACAGAGGAGAGAAAGGCTTCTGACAACGATCGTGAAACGCGTGAATCCGTTTGCAAAGAAAGATCCTCGAGAAGTTCCAGCGTAAAGTTCCGTTCATTCCAAAAAGAATATCTTCGATATCTTCTTTCTATATAACGTTTCTTCCTTATTGAGAAAACGAAGATAGTAAACGTAGTGATACTTTTGCACGGCAATTATATACGGCTTGATTTGAATTAAGATTAGAAATTTTAGTACGAAGCATGACAATTACTCGCTTCGAAATGATGAACAGTTGCTGGCTGTTTGACGGGAAGATGATGAAACTTCAACTTCGCAGGCATTGAGTTGTAATCGTTGATCCTCGGCGTTCTAACGTCATTTCCTTGAATGACGAACAATGAGCGACGGCTCGAATCTCGTTTGACGTACAACTACGAATTACGCGCTCGCGTGTACATTTTCCCGCAGGGGGAAGTTGTATTCGAGCAGGATAATACATCGTTTCTCCCGTTAATGCGAATAGGGGAATAATGGCTGTTAATATGCAGGTAACGCCTTGTTTTCAATGTAGTCTCGAAGCAGGAGCTAAACTTTCCAAAATGCATTTCCGCAAACTTTAGATAAGCTTCCTTCGACAAAACAAAAGATTTCCAAAGAAATTTTCCGCAATTAGCAATAAGTTTTTCGACATGTCATAGTAATAGTCTGTGTGTAGCTTTATTATCGAATGAAAGGATAGTATCCATTGCTTGTAGACGACATCATCATGATAAAAAATATAAATATTTTTTTGGATTTCTTCCGTCATATTAAAAGAAAGTAGTTAAACTGAGTGAAGTTGAATTACAGTTTACTTCATTTGATTGATAAAAAAATTACTAAAATACCATACCATTACTAAAAAAGCAAACTCATAACTATTGTTTAAAAAAGGAATTGACTAAACTAGAGTAAGTTGATATTTGTAAATAAAAGGAAGAACGAGCAAAGAAAGGCTTCGTGTACTTGTAATAATGATATATGAATTTCATATATTACGAATGATACATGTATGAGAGGAAATATTTGAAATAGCGTAATATTTGGGTATTTGGAGAGTTGTGTCAATTCTAATCTGCGAAAGATAAATTTAAACGAGGTGCTTTCAACCTCAAAGAAAATCACATTCTAAACGGTCTTCTCATATCGGCAACGTGCACAATTTAGTCATTGGTACTCCCTCGATAGATAACGATTCCGCACCTTTCGCCGTTAGCTGATCATTTTTGTGAAGGCATTATTTGCATTCACCTCACACGCATTCGTTTCTCCCTTCCTTTGGTTCATTCGTCCGTAACTCGTTCGCCCAAAGTAAACCGTGCAAATTCGCCTTAATACATTCAGACAGAATTCCGCCGAGGGGGAATTCACTTTCGCGCGATCCTACGGTTTTCGAGCGCAGTAGAAATTGGCGGGAGTGACGTCGGGCTGACTGGAAGAACGGCATTTCCCCCGAGACAGATGGAAAAAGAGACGCGGTTGATGGAAGAAGGCTGGCGAGAGGAAAATGGGGAGACTAAATGGGCGTCATCCGTCCAACCGCTAGGCAGCCTGGGTAAATAAGTTATCAAGAAACCCTTCCAGACATTTCGACGAGGAATTAACGGAACGGAGCCCGATTTATCACGCGCTTTTGTATTGAAATTATCTTATCCCGAGCCGGGCGCGAAACAATCTTTTCGACTCTCCCAAGATGACATTAATTCACGAAATAATGCGAGCGTATTCTCGACTTTCCTCAATGGTGGCATAACTGTGATTTTTCTCGGAGCTCCTAGTTTACTTGAAATATACCCTCATCTTTCTTCTCGCTTGAGGAAGAGGACATAGTTATGCCTTTAACTCTTGGAATTTCGATGAGATATATTCTAATATTAGTCTTGTGCTTATTTCAAGATAAGATCAATGGAGACACACGCAAAAGAATTGATAAATATGTATACGACATTAATAAAAAAAAATTGTAACTTTTTCTATCGTGAATATTTTTAAGCAACTGTCATATAAATATGTATACGACAGATTTAATTCCACATTTTTCCATCTCTATTTTATCGTATTTTATCGTATTGATCATTTAAAATTTCGTAAAGTTTTTAACGCAATGTCAGATCAATAAGTATTTAAAACCATCGGTCGTAAATATTGTGCCAAGAAGCGTTATGTCCTCATACAATTCGTGGAAATTATTATATTTTACGACGCGCGTTATCCAATGCACGTGCATATCTCTACCGAGCGATATCCCGTCGATCTCGATTGCTCGTTGCGTTTTAACGCGATAGATATATCGCCTCGACGTTGAACGATGAACCACAAGCGAATGAGAGTATAGCTTTGAGAGAAGTAATGTCGAAGCGTAAAGTTCATGTTAATATCATTCAAAATACGTCGACGCGCTGCCAGTTCGAAATGTATTAACGCTGAGAAAAAAGATGTCAATTCCAGTTAGCACGCGGTCCCTCGTTAAAGCGTTTGACGATCGTCGTCATCAGCCGTGTGATCTCGCGGCGGTCGATTCCGTCAGGTACGATCAGCTGGCAGAAACGAAGCCCGAAGCGCGTATTGGCGATACCGGAATTGCGGAATATTCCGCGGCCCGGCAAATCGTTTTTCAATAATTGCTCGCCACCGCGCACCGCCAAGTGCTATCGCGAAGGCGATAGAGGGAAAAATGCTTGGTCGGATGTTCGCCTCTGGAAATTCGTGACATCAGCTCATCGCCCGCATCGGATCGCTTAATTGTAAGACAAAAACGAACTCTACGTCTTCTTGATGTCGACCTCGAGCGCGCGATAGGAAGACCGAGAATCAATGCGCTTTTGATTCTCAGCTCGCTTTAAAATCCTTTTCCATCGTGAGATACGAAGAGGAATTAGACTTTATCGTATATCACTCGGATATTCAATATTTTTTTTATGCGAAAGAGATTATTTTTTATAGGGAAGAATTCTCTTTTCTGTATTTTGATGAGAATTAACAGAAAATAAATTTTAATACATATTTCTCAAATTAAATGTGCAGAGTGTATTATTAAAATAATAAACGTCACTATGATAAACTTTTGCCACGTGTTCTATTATAATACTGTCGTAAAATTAATAACCAGAATTATGAAATTTATCACGTAATTAAATATGTAAATTTTATGATGCATTTTATTTTTTATAATCTACATTATTACAGTTATTCCGATAAAATTTATACTTAATTTTCTTCATAAAATTAATCCAAAAAGTAACTTTAAATAAAATTTTATATTTTGACTCGATTGCTGGAGATAACTTATTATATTATTTTTATATTTATTTAAATTATCTCATATTACGAACGAAAGTTTTATTCAAGAGACATACTTAATATTGTCAATTTTTATTATTCACGGTTTAGATAATTACATATTATTATATCGAATTCATCATGGCACAAATAGTGCAAAGTAGTTAATATCAAATAAAATCCATTTTCTGTGCATTATCGAAATATAAATGCACCATTATGCAATCGATTAGATCGCAGAGCGTGATATGCAGTCTAAAGGGAGGGGAAGCGTTCAGGGTATCGTTAAACGGCAGTTTGCACAGGGCAACGGCACGCGCGAGGATTACCGGAAGAAATTTTCGTCGCACGGCCCACCGAGGGCTCGTAATTCGCGATCGCGCGTTGATTAAAGCGGAGTTAAGATCGCAGCAGCGGGCTTGTGCAGCGGTGCGCACACTTTGCACGTATGTATATGTATGTGTGTGTGCTCCCGTGAGAACGGAGCGCGAAGGCATCGGGTTTCCGAAAATGGCGCATATACTCGGTCGACAAGTTGTAGCCGCGTGTCTCTCACGGGAGCTGCTCGCGAATTAGGCTAAATAGTATGCGAGAAGTTTATTATATCGCAATGTAGGCTAGCTACGACTGTGATTATTGCTAGCAATTATTTCAGTGACGCTCTATGTCTTGATATCGACACTAGATTTGTAAAACGTACAAAAAATTTCATCATTAACTATCATGAATCATTTCTTTTTAAATGAAATACGTGATTTATATTTCGAAAGAAATGCTCGCATTTGTATCTGCATTTAGAAATTGATGCACATTGTGTGCATTTATCTCGATTTATCTTACTGTTAGTACTTATCGCGTAAAATATTTTTACAAAATGATTGATAATTACGGATTAATTTTGTGTAAGCACCATATGCAAATGGCCGATTTAATTTTTCTGGATCCAGACAACGTTAACTTTTATCATATTTTTTCCATGGCAACATTTAATCGTGAAAACGTGTGTATTTAGACAGTTTTCCATATGCGCATAGCAGATAAGCAAAAATGTCAACGAGAAATGAAATATCTCTCATATAGTTGCATTGTTGCATTTAGAATATAAAATATTGCTCTTCCTTAAAATTGTGCATCATTCATGGGTACAAAATGTTCGTTATCCGAAACGTCACATGCCGTGACGTTTTATCGCAAGCTTTCGAGCCACGCGAAGACACGGTGTTATACTGTTTACCCTATTCAGCGTGGCGCTCTCCGCCGTGCTGCGGAAACGATTTCGCTCGAGAGAAGAAACACAATAAAAAAAAATAAAAAAAAAGAGAGAAACGCGGATCGTTTGTCTCGCGCATCGCGGGCCGTTGATCTTCACGTCGCAGGAAGCGATAAGTCAGCGACTGCAGAAACAGCAGCGACGTCACGAGAGATAGACGGAGAGAGAGAGAGAGAGTGTGTGTGGATATGTGAGAGAGAGAAAGAGAAAAAGGAACAGGATAGAGAAAGCGGGAAAGCGGTTGCCGCGTTGCGGTTGTATGCGATTTGTCCTGACTCTCGCGCTTTTTCATCCGTCGGCTTTGTCTCGCAGGGTTTGTCTCGCGAGTTATTAGGGATTGCCTTCGCGTCGCTGTCTCCCTTTCTTTGCTCGCGTTGCACGGCGAAAGTTCTCCGGTGAGAACGTGCCCGAGATGGCGCCGAGTCCTTCCGAGGACACGGCGTGACTTGATTTCACGGATTCGGACAATCCGCACCTATGGTGTATCACGAACTTTGGACCTTTCGATAAATTTGCATGTAAATTTTTTTTTAGTCATAATTTGATGGGATTATATTTTGATTTATATAAAATATTTGGACAGTGAAACTCGAAATTAAAAATCTCTTTGGATTATCCAAACGATTGGACGTCACATCTCTTTTCTAAATATGAAAATTTTATATAACTTTCTAACAATAAATTAATTTTAAATTATATATAAATATTATTTCTCACTACCTTTTTTATCTTTTTCTATAGCATCAAAAAAAATTTTTTTTTTTTGCAAAAACTGTTTTCACAAGATAACGAATGGTTTAAACCTTTTAAATATTATCTGTAACATTACATATCTCTTGTTCTAATTTAGCTTGGGAAGGACTTTACTCTAGAGCACAATAAACATTTTCTCTCTTTCTCTCTCTCACTTCACATTTATTACATGAATTTATTGCACGCATGCAGTTTTCGCGTCGGCGTTCCCGCGTCCTCATTTTGCAGAAACGTGTATCAATTATACGACGCGTGAAATGTGATGAGTAATCGCGCGGCTCGCCTCTCACCTG
The DNA here is from genome assembly GCF_016802725.1 of Solenopsis invicta. Classification (NCBI taxonomy): domain Eukaryota; kingdom Metazoa; phylum Arthropoda; class Insecta; order Hymenoptera; family Formicidae; genus Solenopsis; species Solenopsis invicta. The sequence continues at coordinate 18,761,800 of NC_052665.1, forward strand.
CATATTTTTCGCGTGATTCGCGTCGTCGTTTTCTAATCGCGAACAAGCGACGCCCGGCGTGCGAGTAATTAGGAATTGTATATCCTTCTCCTCTCTTCCGGATGCCCGTCTGAACGTGGAGACTGCGCCGGTAATTAACATCCCGGGTGTATAGTAATTTATTAATAACGTATGGGGCTTGCTTAAGCAACGTCCCGCGACGGGACCTCCGGCACAGGCTGCTCCTGGATACGGTATGCGGCGGATCCTTGCGGTAACCTCGCGCAGCGGGTATTAATTAACGCAAGATCAAGTTGTAATTAAAATAAACCCGAACCATTAAAATAGGATTATAATTAAAATTTATAACTGACGGCATTTGTCGGATATTGAAAGTTGTCAATAATTTTTATCATAATATTTCAAGTTTCGGAAATACAACTAAAAAATGAAAACGCCATGAAAACAGCTTAAGAGTAATGTTGAAAGTTGCTATTGCTACATAGGTGTCCCCTCTACTTACAGGATCGCATTCTAAGACTTTGGTTGTAAATCGAATTGATTGTAAATCGAATAGCGTTTATATTTTATATTAAAAAAAAACATTAGAAGAAAGATAACGAATAAAACAATTGTGTGGTTAACAATTCTCGGAACGACGCGATAACGCGGCCTAACCAACTCGACGAATAAAAATATCCAACCTGTTCTACGAATTATACTACATTAGGGAGAACAGTTGTCACAGTAAACCGCACTGCTGCAAGCTATTTAAACCGCAGGGAGGAGCGGAGATTAATCTTATTTCTGGTCTGCCACGGCGAGCATAAGTCCCTTAATCCGACGGACGCACCACCGTGTCGGTTCACGGCAAGGATCACGAGAAGCAGAGGGGGATGAGGAGGTACGATAGAAAAGGGGAAGAGGAAGATACGGTGGAGGAACGAAACCAACGGAGGTCTCCTACTTCCCGCTTTTATGTCCCAGGATATATACGTCCTGCCATGAGAAGGCGTCAACGCACGTCGCCGCGGCTACGAGCACACCGGCGAGTGTCAAAAGAGAGAAGAGTGCGCGCGCCGTAAAAAAGCGGTGAAATCCGAGAAGTTCGTCGAGGATTACGACCGGTCCGAGGGAGATCACGTCGCGCGATAGTTCGCAACGATACGATCGTCCGGCGACGAATAAGATTGAAACATTTGTTGCGATCGTCCGGACGCTCCTAAAGGTGTAGACCACCGTCCACGGATCGATTAACTTTCAGCCCGTTGTTCTATCTCTAATAAGTTGCTGGAGATTTGGGAGAAAGAGGAATCGAGATGTCAGACAAAGTAGTGTGAGAAATGTCCAAGCTGGACGCGTCGTGAAATTTATTATGTTTTGCACAACTCTTTCTCTCTCTTTCTTTCTGTGTTTGTTGTATTTGTTACATCTACTTACGAAATGCCTGCACGATCGACACTTCAGAAAGAAATAAGACACAACGTAGTATCGAACGTCAATTCAGACGTGCCCGATTTGCAGCTTGTAGGTAAACAGTACTCGCTACCACTCGCTCGACCACGTCGATTATCCCTCTTCGGCAATTTTGCGTTTCAGTCCGGTTGTAACTTCTGTTTGCTCGCTATCATCCCGTCTCGCGATACCCTGTTTTTTGCGTTGCGTTGATCCCGAGAAACCATCCCGAGAAAGAAGTCCGATGACGAAGTCGAGAAAGAAAATAGGCAGATTTACTTGCGGTGAATTACGAGGGCCTTCTCGGGGAGAACGAGGCCGTTTGTACATATATATTTTATTTGGTCGGCTCGAGTCGCTGCATCCGTCGATGCAATTTGAGGCCGAAGTGCCTGCGGAGCCTGGGGCCTGATACGACCTCGCGTCGCAAAGAGGAAAATAAAAGTGTGCCGTCGAAGGACGTTCTCCGATGTCACTTGGAGGATAAATATTAGCAGCGGCGCGTCGGCCCCCTCCTGCTGGCTTGCGAGCTCCGGTTCAGTTGGCCGTGAAAACGCGAACGGCGACGCGAGAAGACGGATACGATACGGTGTCGCGAGATTCTCGTGAGAGTAATTCGAAGGAGATATGACGGCGGAAAATACATGGAGCCTCGAGGAAAAAGAGTGTGCCGCAATTTAGGCGGCGCAATAGAAAATGTAATAATGCAAAAGAACTTCTCGTGAAGAAGTTCCGGAAATGGATAATAAGATATGCGACGTAGTGAGCTCATAATTTCTATTCATGACTCGAAGTGATTTACAACTCCATTTCCATTTCCTTTGTAATCCCGAGCAGGCAACTTTGGACCGAAGGGATTAATATCGCGTCGACATTTAACGTGCAGCCCACATACACACGCGTGCGGCCGCACAATGAGGGCCCTCCTGTCCCTTCGAATACAGTTTAAACCACGACCAAAGAGAAAACAATCGGTGATCGGGATCGAGTCGAGTTCGGACTCACAAAGAGCAATGCGATTCGAGCTAGCGAGAGCGGTAGCTCGAGATTTCGAGCACGGAAGGGAGGAAGGGTGGGACCCATCGCGCGCGTAGCGAGATGCCGTCGTCGGAAAGGCGAGTTAAGGGCCTCCCTGGCTCCGCGACGATGGAAGGGGGGAAGAGATACGAGGGCAGTGGAAAGAGCAGGAGAAGAGAGATGAGACCCGTTATGGAAATGAGAGGGCCACCAGACAATGCCTCTGCGGCCCCGACCGGGCCCTTGAATCCATAATCTGCCGCGCACGTTATATGACTGCGCACAATGATCCAAATATGTTTTTCTGTGTAACAAAACGCTCCCGTAAATGTTTATCATCAATTTCAATATTATCAGATGCGGGTGGCGCTCGCCGCAGGGGCATCTTCACGAGGGAGGAGAGGAGGGACGGGGCTCCCGGATTTTTCATCGCCTACCGCAGGCACGTTGCGTTACGATCGCTTTATGAGCGTGCTACTTAATTCGTAAGGCCATGGCTCGTGTCGTTACGACGTTGTTGCGCGCGCGATACCGGTTTCGAATAAAATCGTATCTGCCGAGCTGGACTGGATGATGAATGGTTCCCGGGCTTTTTGCTACCTACCACAGACCGGAGTTGCTTCAGTTTAAAAGGGTATCGATACTTTTACCACTTTCATATCGAAATACCGCGAGACAGCGATACGAATTTATAATTGCCTTAAAACATGATACTTATCTCGAAGAAATCGATAGTTTATAAAGCAATGCTCGTCGTGATAACGAAGGAAAAACCAATTACCGTAGCTATAAATACTAACTTATGTACGCGTTATTGCATGTAAAAGCGTACAAATTATCTAAACTACCATCGATGTTGAATTCATAAATGGCTGTGTATATAAAATGAACTCAAACAGCTTTCCGCACATTTTGCAGAACATAATAGTTGAATCCTGCTTATTTTTTGCATACGCAGGTTAATATTATGTTAAAAGTAATCGTGTGTACAAGGTACTAACAATGTAACTAGTGTAATGTATAAAGTGGCACTCTCATTCGGTTTCTTTTCGCCAGTTTCGTATTTTAATTATTACGGATATCTCGGACGCGTGTCCATGCGATATCCAATATCGATATAGACCGCGGATTAAAACGAGGCAGCTCGAGGTAGAAAAAAGCGACATTGGATCGCTGGAAATTGAAAAGTTGAAGGAGCCGAGTCGACTCGCTCTAATTCACATTCGTAGCTTCTCTTCATCCGACGGAATAAATGGGGAAACTTCTCATCGATGCTATCGAATGAAGCTTCAGAATGACGGGTAGATAGATAAACGATTTATTACGTTCTAGATCGATGCACGTGAAAACAATTCAAATGCAAAATCTACTTGTAGCGTTGTAAACATATCGATCATTTCTCTCCGATGTATAATTTCTGCAAATATTTTGTCTTTTCAAATAAATATCGAGTACTAATTTTTTGGCGGCTAAATGGCCAAGAAAAAATTTATTATTTCTTGAGTTTTAATCTTTTAAATATTTTAAAATAAGTAAACGAGAATAATATAAATACAATGTAAAGTAAACGAAAATCCAGGTATGTGTAAGAAGAAAAAGACGATGTATCACATCATTTAAACAGGTTCTTACGCGAAAATTACAGTGGGCCACAAAATAAAAGTCCTGTCTTATATTTGAAGTAGATTAGCTGATTTTTATAGATTTTTGGGTGGAAACGAATCCGACGTTTAAATTTGTACATCACGACTTTGTGTAATTGGAGTTAAATGAACCGAAAATGGCACTGTTTTTATTAAATGTTCGCAGAAAAATTATCATATTTGTAGAAAGAGAAATATGAAAGGATGTTTTTAAATAAAAGGCAATATAGGTAGATCAGAGGCTAGAAGATTTTAGAAAAAGTATTTTGCAATACTAATGCAATACAGTGTATACGTTTATGGTATTCGACATCGCATTGATACTCCGTAAGCATCCCCAGTCACGAACCAAGACATGAAGCAGCGCAGGTAAGCGATGAAACGAGATTTACGGTCCACAAGGCGGGGAATCCCGTACTGAGAGTCCTCTTCCGTCGCTAGATGCGGAACGAGATATTGCCGTTCGCTGGAACAATTTGTGGCCGACCGTGGAGTAACGAGGCCTCCTTTTCTCTCTTTCTCTCTCTTTCTGGCCAGTTGCCCTATCGGCAAAACTGCCTCGAATGTCACGATAGTTTCTCGTAAAACTTCAGCCCTTTGATTATCTCGCGGATGCGTGCTGCGAATTTTAATGCGAGCGAAGTCGGCGGGAGACGACAACGCAGAAGCTATGCACGGCAGAAACTCTGGCGAATCAATTAATCTTTCTTTTCTATTTATCGTTTCGCGTATCAACTTCGCGTATTTTTTTTCAGGTTTCTATTTCAACAGACTCTGTAAGGAGCACTACATTTTTTTTTAAGCATTTGTATGTATATATGTAGCAGGCATTTCATTGTAAAGGAGAACTGGGACTGCTGTCATTTCGTAATTACTACCGTAGCGCAACATTCATACAAGAATATTCGGCATACATCTATTCTTGCATTTTATTTTTCTGAATTTAAGCTAAAGACTTAACAAATGTGGATTTGATAAATGTCCATAAATGTAAGGTTCTTTTTTGTTTTATTAAGAACGCGGATCGTTTTATTCAAGAAAACATTAGTTACACTGTTAAACGCAATTCCGTAGGAACTTAATCATCGAACCGTTCTCTTCGAAAATGATGTAATCAAATCAAATTCTGAATCTCTCTCGCTGAGGTTAATAAATCTTCGTCCGGAGATCAAACCCAACGCGCGTTTGAAACTCTGATTTACCGTGATTCTATTATCCTAATTCCTAAAAGGGATCTGCTGAGTGCGCCATGCGTTTCGCGTGTCCCCGCTAAGCTGCGTCGAGTCGTTAACGTGGCTGAGCACGTGGTGCGCAAGCTATGTACAAAAAGAATGGAGTCGCGGAGGAGAGTAAGCATTACGGTTCGGAGCGCTCTCAGAATGGCGTAGAAGGGGAGGAAAAAAAGAAGGCAGGAGCGGCTGGAATGACGGACGTTTCACATTGCCGCGATAATATCCCCGGTGTCTCGTGATTAATGCAGGCGCGCGGTAGAAAAGGGCGGGGGCGTTGCAAGCTCGGAGCCAGGATCGACTCGCGATCCAGAAAAAGCGACTGCACGGGGCGGGAAGAATAATGGCGTCGCGCGCTGATGACTTCTTTCGAGGCGAGCCGCGGCACGGCGTCGCGACAACCAGGGGCTCTCTCTCTCTCTCTCTCTCTCTTTTCTATTCTTCATCGTGGAAAAATCGGGCAAGACGCGAGCATGCAACGTGGAAAACGTAAAGGCCAGATTATACGTTCGGGATTGGACGCAGATTGGACGGAGATCGGAATTGAGCGTCGGCATTTGGCACTGTCTTTTGGATGCTGCATTTTCATCTTTCTGCGAGCAAGGTGGGAGAACGGTATTCTTCAAAAGTTGATCGATGATAGAATTATATGTATATTTTTTCAAGTCATCAGATTCGCATATTTTCTTTAAAGAAAGCAGATTATTACTATGTTTTATAATATCTTGACGATTATGTGTAATAAGGTATTTGAAATTATATATTTTCAATAATCTGCTCATACATGTGATACTCAGTTTTCATCGTTTTATAAATCATAAGAATGTTTTTTGTTTGATAGAATAACTATCTGGCTGTTAATTGCGCGTTCATATTTTTCTATTTTTCTCTTAATAAAAGATACGTTTTCGGTACAGGGTTTATGGCAGAAATTTTCGTGAATGAATGAATGATCGGAAATCATTTTATGATACTCTTCGATCGCTATACGATTCCGATATGCTGCGTAATACGGTTTCCGCCAGCGAGGACATTTCGCGTGCATGCTTTGGCTGAATGCACTTTGGAACCACGAAGCGTGATGCGGTTTGCCGAGTGCGCAGTGCCGGTGAACGCCGACCCGAATCAACTGAAGGGCGGAAGATAAAAACCTGTCGCTATGTATATACGTTGGTTTCACGCTGTAGCGCTGCTTTTATATATTTTTTTTTATCAGCGTAAATCTTTTAAAGTCACACGTTTCGATTTGCGAACTCTGAAAGCGCGCCACGTACAAAATACATGCAGATTCGGAGCCACGTGCCATTCGCAATCGCGTGTTTCGTCGCGATATCTTCGCGCAATGCATCTACAATATAAAACACATGTATCGAGAAACACGTTTATTTTACAAGTTTGTTCCCAAGATTTCAATGAGCGATAGACAATACTCACATCTATTTTACAAGGTCATTAATCATTTTTTATATAAATACTATATATAATATTATTGATTTAATTATCAATTTTAAAATACAATTAAAAAATATTAGGCTACTCATGTACCTTTTAATGCTCTTGGACTTAATAAAATAACGAAACAATTTGATAAAATAATAATTGAATTTAATAAATGTAACTAAAAAATGTAATAGAAAGATTCATAAAGTATATGACAGGTAAGCAAAATGAAAAGTTGATCAGAATGGTCGAGTATTCTAATAAATGGTGAGCTACATTTTCATGCGAGAATATTTGAATGAAATTCGCCGCCATGCGCTTCTTGATATTCATGAAATTTTCTGCTTATCTCGCGTATCAGTAATTGTTTTCGTTCGCCGGAACGGTCTAAAGCCGCTGCTTGGAATTTCGAAGCAACGTGGCTCTCTTCTTGAATAAAATATTTATTCTAAATGTGTATCGCGTCGATCCTCTGCCTGCACGTCGACTATATCTCTTTCTTCGAGATTTACGTTAATTTCAAAACGAGCGAAAAATTCTACGTCGCAAGCTGATGTATCGCCGTATTAAGAAAATTGAATTTACATAATTTGCAATATGAATAAACGTACGTATCGACTTTAGCAGTTTTTCTCGTTCGCGACTTTGTCATCAAAATTCATTCGGAATATCTCGCAGCGGGCTTGCGAACTTCAGATTATCTCCTCAAATGCTCGAATCACGATTATCTCCTTGGAAGCCATAAGTCATTGACGAGAGAAGTCCGCGCGAAGAGGACGAAAGAAAAAGAGAGCAGAGAGGGAGACTATTTGCACATCACTCAAAGGAGTTGGCGGCGCATCGGGATCTTCGGATCCTCCGCTGTCCGCAGCCTCACGCCGTGAAAAGCAATTTACACTGCCCTCCGGACTTCGAATTACTTCTGAATGCTGAAGAGGTGCGCTCTTTCTCGCCGTCAACTGCCGCGATAATGAAATCCCGAGCGATTTTCGAGCGCGACTGTTTGCGCTAACAAGATGCGACCAATTTCCTTTCGACTAAAGAATATTTTTTTGTCGAATATTATGCTTATTTACCATACGGAGTACTTGCGCTGAGCAACGGGCAAAGCAGAACTAAGGGGAATTGACAGAAAGATTTGAAGAAATAAGGAACGAATAGATCGAGGAAATTTTACGATACTTGAAAATTGTAACGCGAAGTATTGAAGCGCGAGTATTAATATCCGATATCGATAACAGTATATGATGCTTTTAAAACACGGAGAGTCAATCATTGGTTTTCAATATAATCTTTAAAAAGTTAATTTCTTCATAGTTAAGGACCACTTTATACAAGAAAATTTGATACACGTAAAGATCGATTTTCTGATATTCATGATCTAATTATGATTATTATGTACTGGAGGAACACGACAGACCATGTCCCGTCCTTGCGTGTGCGATCATGAACGATGACGATCAGGTGGTTTACTTATCCGCACGAGAGATTTTCAGGAAAATTTATTTTATTCCCGGACCGGTCATTATTTGTTATTAGAAGCTGTCACTGAATGGCGAATTGGAGCGCTCGTAATTGGTATAATTCCTTTAACATGCATAGGATCGGGTAATCACCGCAACACACGGTACGGCATAACCATGGGAAGGCGACACGAAGGATTGGAGATCGATTATATGACCCGGGTTCGTGTGCTCGCACGTTTCGTGCTTTCCTGTTAAATATGGTCCCGCCACTGCGTTTTAAGCCGTACTTAAGCTCGTTTTACATTAATAGTCTCCGCACTTTGAGTGTCTTCAATTATTGAAACAATAAACGCGAGAATTATTACGAACTATATTTTGTTTCGACTAAGCCTCGACGACGTGCAGAACTTTAGAGCTCGTAACTTGGTACAATAATAAATTTTTAAGCAGCTAAGCGGAATGAAAGATTCTTAGTCTTCGTATAAAGCAGATAATAGCTTGTTTACTTGTACAAACTGAATCTTTGTGTAGTTAAGAAAAAGAGGAAGAATCATTAGAAATATACATTAATAAATCAATTTGAATTAATGAATTTAAATAAATATCCAGGTCCAGTAATTCATCAACTTTAAATTATTGGACATTGACAATTATTTCAATTAAAATACTATACACACATATATGTCATACATGCGTGTGTGTATGTAAATTATTTATACAACATATTCTTTTTTTACTGTAAGTGATTCACATGACGAGACCATTAATCGCGCGTAGGTTTATGTAATTCGCTTTTAGGGTCGTAGGCCATTCGCAGGAGGAACCGTTTGATCGGCGCAACGGGATGCTCCAGCATCGACGACGTCGCGGCGGAGTATTAATGCGCACGGTGAATTGGGTCGGCATAATTGCTATAATTGTCCGGCATGCGGAATCGGTTACTGAATGCATACATGCGTATGTTGGCTCGTGTGGGATGAAACACGCGCCCTTTCCCTCCCTCTCTCTTTCTCTCTCTGTCTCTTCTTCCCTCCTCTCTTCCCCCTGTAGTGCATTGATTGCGCGTTCGCGTGGTGCGCTCGATAGAACGGAAAGACAGACATTCGCGGAACAAAGCTCCCAGTATGCACAAAGCGACGTAATTGGATGCCGATAATGCCTGTTGATGTCACTGATGTTTCATGATTACGAACTAATCCGACCGTATGAATATCAATAGCCGATATCATAAAGCATAGCTAGCCGACATTATTATATTATCTTTATTTCATGTATTTATACATAAAATCGGTTTGTCGAATAACTACTCTATATGCGGAATATAACAGCAAAATTAATTTCATATGGTTACTGTACGCCACTGAATGCAACCAGCTTATTAAAACTTCTGTAATTGTTAGAAAAAGAACGATTTTTTCTCTCTTTTTTTTTAACGAAAAGACTCCGTTTGTACAGGTAAATGAGCTATTGTCTACTCCATACAAAGACTAAGAATTTTTCATTCTGCTTAAGTTACTTAAAAAATGATTATTGTAATAAGTTACGAGCTCTAAAATTCTACACGTCGCGTCGTTGAGATATGCTTAGTCGAAACAAGACACAGTTCGTAATAATTCTCGCGTTTATTGTTTCAATAATTGAAGATACTCAAAAAATCGCAAATATATTTGTTTCCTTTTTCATTTAACAATGGAATTCCGACGTCGCACTAATTTTTAATTTAATAACTTTTTATCTTTAATGAATTAAAAGAAAGACAACAAAATTCGAAATATTAAATTTGTCAAAAATATAGTTTTGCAACTATGGGGATAATGTATTTATTGACAAAAATTTGGAGATGAGACTTTCTTTAATAGCCTCAGGAAAAGGCAGTGAAATATAGCGTATTGGGGAAAATCATCAATGCGACGAGAGGAAGGATGCAATCGCTGTCCACCATTTCGCCACGACTGAAAATTCGCGTCCCACGTGTACGTCCAGCGCAAAATGGAGAATCGTACATTGCACGAGTTTACTGTCGTACGTGTCCCGAACCGATTTCCTTTTATCGTGCCGTCGACCGCGGATTCACGCCGTGACGAACGTACGAAGTCCAATCGCGAATAACAGGCAATTTCGGGCGATGTAACCAGTCCGAGAGTTTATCCGCCCCAATTGCGTTGCGTGCTTGCGAAGAAAATATATAAACGTATAAATAATAGAATCAAGGAAAGAAAATATTTCGAAAACGTACTCCGTAGACGACATTGATTAAAGAAAAGCAATAGTAAGATATATTAATGTTAAAAATATATTGCAGTATGTAATTATATTACAAAATTATCCTAGAATTTAAAATAGCTCGGGAAAGAAAGAAATGAATATGGATATAAATGATTAATTATTAAATGTGCATAAAGAATTTCATTCGATACAAAAAGTTCAAGTCACATGGTCAAATATTTTGTGAAGGAAAGTTTTAAAATATGAATAATCTTTCTTACACTTTGTACAGTACAAAGTGTTATAAATAAAAATATTTAAGACTTATAAGACTTTGTATCCGTTACACAAAATGATGACGTTTGTTGTTCGCATGATATTCAATAGAAGGGGAAAGATTGAATGCTCTTGTAGCAGTGTAAAAGTGTTGAAAGAGGGGTGAAAACGCAGAGACTGTCCTGACAGACTTCTCGATTACTCATGTCTCGGAAAGGCGGAAGAGGTGCGCCAAGGGATGGAAAAAATATGTTCTCCACTTCCGATAGCGGGGGGCGGAAATTGAAGAAGTTATGCACGGCAGACGGGTTCGCAAATTATTTATTACTCTATCGTTTCGCGCGAACTCCCACGAATCGCAATGCGATGCGACGTGACGCGGCGGGACGAGGTGAGATGAGGCGGGATGAGAGACGGTTCTTCTTCTGTAATTTTTCACGGCGCGATCGATGATAACGCGATCCGCGGTTCCAGTAAACGATGTCGCAGGAATTTTTGCTCCGTGAGGAAATTCCATCGCGGCGTGTCTCGTGAGCGAACTTCGGAATTCCGCAATAATGAAAAGCGAGAAATTTAAGGCATCGTTGCATGTAATTATTACAGGACGGTATTACATTTTTATTTAGAAAAAACTGTCTCGGATATACATTTAAGTAATGTGATAATATCTCGCATTACTCTGCAAAAATACTCTGTCATCATTGTAAGAGAGTTTCAGACAGAGTTTGCGCCATCATTGTTCCCGATCTGTCAATTTTCTCGTAAAGTACATTAGGAACATTAAGACGTTCGCTGCATCTCGCCGCGGTATCTCACGGTTCGATATCTCAGTTGCGAGACACGAAAAGCATTCAAGTACGAACGTATGCGTACTTACTTTCAATTTTTCATCAGAGCGTCGAACTTGGAAGCAATACAGCTCGCCTAAGGTTCAAAGCCTTGTCGTCGTCGGTAAAGCCCTTTCTCGCGCAAGAATTCGAATCCTTCGTCAGAGACGGTCCTCTTACCTTTGAGTAACCGCATACCGTCCGCAGGCAGTTGCACAACGAAAAAAAACTTGCGAGACACACGACTATAAGCCATCTGTCTGAAAATATAAATGAATTATAATCATGAAGATGTTGTTGCACACGATTAATGGTAAAATATTTATTTGAGTGCTTTCTAATTTTTTATTTCAATTTTATTTTTGCTTTTGTAAAAATAATGAATTAATCATATAAATGTCGTTACATACGTGCATGCGTGTCTAATTTATTTATGGATATATATTAACGTTGTAAAACTTTGTAAAGTTAAAGAAATTTATCGAAGCGACTATTCATAGTTGATTCGTTGTTTCAACATTATTTTATTATTGCTGCACATTGCTTTAAATCTGAATATTTGATAACTCATCAATTTATTCAAGTATGTATTTAAAGGAATATTTTTATTTGATAAATATTACTCAAAAAACTTTCTATTAGTTACATTTATTTATGTATTCTACAAATCAATTTTTTGTTCGCGCAAAAATTCATGATGTACATTCATCGTATATATAATACTTTAGTCTCAGTCTACTTTTCACTCAATTTCTCACCTTTCTTTCTACCGAGTTATTTTCACGCGTTCGCCTTTCTGAAGTTAACGCGAGTCGACGTAGCCCCCGTTCCTATTCTCTCTCCCTTCGCATATCTTGACGTCCGCAAAGGCGACGTGACGCGGCCCAGGTGAGAACATCAGCCAGGGGAAAAAGAAACAGGCAAAGGATAAGGGACAAGGATGTGAAGGGTGTCCGGTGCCGGGGTAGGCGACATAACACGCGTGACTCGTCGGGAATCACGCAGCACGCGCAGGTACGCGGCTCGCGGCTAAATGAAATTTTAATAAAGCCGCGCCGGAGCGCCGCGAAGGGTGGAGGGAACGATCCTCACAATGGAACAATGGCTACGAAATCGTCCGAAGGCGTCGGCGCGCTTCTTCCGAAGCCGAGCAGCCGCGCCGCGATAATTATATCGAGGCGGCGGCACGGAATCTCGCCAGAAAAACTTGTCTTCGGCCCTTAAGGGGCCGAGGAGTCCCCGAGGACGCCACTCGCAGTCGCCTAACTAAAGGCGAATTTACACGGTTCGCTCCTGATGATTACCCCGGATGAATCATCCAAAATAAATTGGATGAACGCGTTTTTGTTTCGATGTATCGCGCTAAAAGTGGGCTACCCGATTCGCGGCCGATCCGACGCGGGCGTTCGTTGCTTCTTAAAAACTTGAACGTGAGAAAGAATGAGACGACGTCGCGGACTCCTCCCGTACAACCTGTACAATAACTCAATTATATATCATCCTTAAAGAGTAAACATACTATGTATACAGATGCATCGAGTTAGTGCAACCTCTCAACTATAAACTCCCAGTTCACAACTGTAAGCTGTCGGTTTCCTAAACTCAGTTCTGACTTCTCAACTCTCTCGACTTTCGACTTTCGTCTTGTGTTTCATGATCTACAATTTCTCACTTTGAATACGCGACATTTGCAATTTGCATTAGTATTGCACGTGATCAATCTAAATGGCAACAAAGAGAATTAATCGTAAAATTGTCACATCGCAACACGCGGACGTGTATCTTACTAACTGCTTCTACAAATTGAATCAAACAAAAGTGGAATGAAATTTTACAATTTTATTTTACATTTTACAATATTTATCCTGGGTGATAATCTGGCTAAAAATGATTTTTTTATTCTACATTATTTGTTTAAGTAATGGTTACGTGATTTATTTCGTTTTCACTTTTCGAACAATTTCGATCAATATCGTCAAAAATTCTACGTGTAAATTTGCCTTAACTTTTGCCTTCGTTCTCGCCCTTTGTCTCCCTTGCGACAGGAGCGCGCAGTCGTCTCGGTTCGACGATCGTCATCGCGAACGAGAAACTCGATCAGCGAGGGAAAAGGGCGAAGCAGGCGCGACGCCGCTGGTTTTTGTCGGCAACGGCCGTTTCTTTGTAAGACGATAGAATGGCATTCTAATATCGGCATCGTGCAAGAAATTGGTGCGCGCGCGCAATAAAAAGACCAATGGTATTCGGAACAAAAGCGACTGAGCGTTAGATAATTAGCAAAAATTTAAAGTCACCTCTATGATTATTCAGCATTTTTTGGTTATTTAACGGCTATCTTTCTTTAAAATTGAGAGTGTGGAAGTAAAATGCCTAAACCAAATCCACATAGAAATAAAGACTACGAATTTACAAAATGCTCTTATAAAAATGTAATACTGACAATAATAAATTGGCGAATAATTTAAATAACATATTACTTATTTTAAGCAATTTAAAAATACTGTTGTTTGTACTTTTATAATATTCAAAATAAATAATATTACTTAAATCATTTGCTAATTTATTACTGTTAGTATTACATTTCTGTAAAGGTGGAGTATAAATGTTTCGTCATAAAATCAAATAAATATATATGTATACAGTGACTAAATAAATACAAGTAGCTATATATGTATGCAGAAAACTGAAAAACATAATATAAAGATATTTGCTTGAACATTGAATCTCTTTCACTGAGAATTCATTATTTCATCGATCATTATCACGAGCCTCATCTGCTTTTTAAGTAGGGTAAAATAATAATTTTACTAGACCTGTAGTCGCGATATTACGTGACTTATCCATTCAATCTCATTATCCGGATTTATGGTACAATGGAAGCGTACAAGTTCTTCATCGCATGCTCCTTGTCTGCGCAAGACTTTTTAAAAGTCTTTCTAGGACCTCGAGCGTGTCTTAAACATAGTACGCAGCCTCGTAAAATAGCAGCGTATAATAAGCCGGTGAATATTTTCATGTAGTGTCGATAACGCTGCCTTCCGGCTGACTCTTTTTCTTAACGCGGCGTTTCGTTGTGCTAAGTTCTGCATAAACTTTTGCATTATCCGTGAATTTCATTCCAGAAAAATTTTCCATTTCAACTCGATAGATTAAGATAAAGAAATGGATAATTAAAAAGGATAAAAATTGGAATTAAAATAAATATTATTAAAATAAATCGGAGTCAAGATAAATATTCACTATGTGTTAGTGCATAAGGAAAAAAAGGAATGATGAGCAACGAACATTTAGACCGCAGAAAGGTATTAATTGAATTTAGCGCTATAATGTTAGTGATATTGATTTGACATACAAATTATCAAAAACTTATTGTTATTTAAGTTCAATTATTTCAAATGCCAAGTTAGCGCTGTCGGGCTGAACCAATAATGCTAGTTGTAGTGAAAAACGGGATGAATTAGCATAGAAGGGAAAAAAACGCATGTCGCCGGCGGGCCGAATAATAAATTTGTATTTCACGCGAGATCGCAGGAGCGTTGCTAGTTCTTGATGTCGGGTAACTGTAAATACGAGTGATCACGCATGGGAAAGCGTTCGCCGGTCTCACGATAGTCGTTACGAGAATCGATTATTATTACAAGAGGTGTATCCAATTTCGCGTCATTTGCGCGCGAAACCGAACGAGGTGGCCATAAAGACGCGCGCGCGCGAGCGCGGATATTATCGGACAAATTATGGTGCAGGGTCTATTCATTTACGTACGAAGTCGATGACCAATCAGTCGTTAACTGCTAACGGTAACGAGCCAGCATTGCGGATAAATTTGAAACGAGTAGGACAGGCTAACTACGTCGTCGATGATGACGCGTCCCTGCACATTGGTCGACGCTCGTCGATGAGCGCCTGCCAGGTCTGCCTCGTTAGAGAAAAAGCCAAAGCTACCTTCTTCATTCGCGCACGTCTAGAATTGAAAGATGACCCTCGCTACAAGTCTCGATGGGCTGCATTCACGTCATGATTCGTTAAGTAACGGTTTAATATCCCGTATGCGACGCGTCATCAGATATTACAGAATATTCGATGAATATTCGTCGAATGGATGTAAAGTAATATTAGTCCATTCATTTTATGTCCCATTATTCGAACATCCAATATTGTCGATATGATTTTCTCGGAATAAAACCTCTGAGAATTATTGATAGCGTATTCCTATATCTTGTCATTTTGGTAATACCAGTGCACTCACGTGATATATAATACTAAATATATAAAAAATATATATGTATACGCAACGATAAAAAGTTGAGAGCAGTTCTTTTTCTATTTCTTGACGTGTTCTACCCTTTCACTGCGATAGTTGATCTTAGCTTTTCGGGAGAAGAAAAGAGCGACTGCGAGTGTAAGCGAGTGTGCAGAGTGCGGAGCGTCACGACGATGCATTATATTTTATGGTCCCGTTGGCGCGGATTTTAACATTAAGTCGTCGCTTGTTTCCAGGACCGGCACGTGAAAGATGCCAGCAGAGATCCGCAGATGGATTCGAGCCAGGACTACCGACTGTTACTGGGTTACGAGAACAAGACGCACACAGTGCTCCGCTTCAGTAGACGATACGACACATGCGACCCACGGGACCTAAAGATCACGGTAGGTGATGCGATTTATGCAGCTCGAAAGGAGAAACGCAGGACAATTTCCTGCGGAGTATACACACAAGCACCGGAGATTTACTTGGCGCGTTTATCTTACGCTATTCTGTTTTTTTTTGTCGAGATAAACGCATTTGTATCTCGCGGTAAAAGATTAATATGAAATTCATTTATAGATGAGATAGCTTAAAGAACTTTATCTGAATGAAATGTTTTTGCACTAGTTATTTTATTAACGCCGATAGATTCGGTTTACCAGAATACGTTTATATATAGCTGATAAAAATAAACAAAATTTTGTTTACAGATTTAGAAAAGTAGATTTTCTCTTCTGGTTCTATTTATGTTTTTATACGTTAAAACAGAAAATATTTTTATCATCCTAATTAATATAAACATTCGTTAATACAAACGTAATTTCCTTCTCGTAAACACTTACATTTAAAATTAGCTGAAAAAAAAATTACACTCACCAGTTTCAAAAAGCGCGCACGTAAAAATGTTAAATACGAAAGTATGGCTAATTACTGTACTTAATTATTACCACGGTTGTAAAAATGTTGGGTTGCGTTTGGGAGCTGAAGTTGAATTAAATTCGGCGGCTCGTTATCGCAATTTCCCTGCGTGATATTCTGTATCGTGTATTGTAGGACAGTCCGACCTACTTCTTTATTTCGCCGGTAATTAACTTGGAAATAGATTGCGCGATACAGTCGTCGCTCGCTGCTCGAAGGTGCTCGGCATGAGCTTTACTCGAAGAAAAAGAAATTACGTCAGTGTTACGATCTGCTTTAAGTCGCGCAACATAAAATTTATGGCGACCCCGACGAGGTCGCAAAGACCTAAACTCTAAACTGTCTCCGCGTTATAGCGGCTTATAGAGTTGCGTTCACTAATATCGTCATCGACACGCATTCATTATGTTCCTTGTGGTAAATCGCGATCGACAAAATAATAAAGCTACGCTCGCTTTTGAAAGGTCAAAAGAATTAGTCGACGTAAACTTGCGACTGGCTCGTCTCACTTTTTCTCTACTTCCTTAAACTTGCCAAGCGCATCTTGTAAGATATGGTACGTTTCCAAGGAGAATAAGAAGAAGCAATAAAATGGTATTTGCGACCTGTTCGCTCGACGTGGTTAAAGGCGCGCAGTTTCTTGCAAAAGTCGTACCCCTTTAATTCTTAAGCTTGTAATCGCGTATTTTTAACTATTAAGTGGAGCACGAGGTCTCTGAGAAATTTTATTACATTGTGCAATTCTAACGTTTAGAGTGTTACCGCTTTTGAGTTTCACATGAATTCGTTCTAGTATGAAATCCCTTTGTACACCCAATGCTTACAGAAAAGTACAATAAAAATATTGGTACTATGTAACAGGTATGTTTGTTTTCAATCTAAGGAAAATACACACACGGTAACTTTTAGCGTTGCAGAAATTATATTTTGTATACCTTAGTACTGTTGTATTAGAAAATATTAATATTTACCGTTCTAAAAGTTTTTTTAATTTAGCAAAAAAGAATAAAAAATTTACCAAAATATCCGAATCATCTTTTTGCAAAAATAGGTACAGATAGATAAAAAAAAATTACCAAAGCTCTTTCGGGCATATGCCGTATGTAGTTATTTTTGGAAATATGTTATAGTTATTTAAAAGTTACGTATTCTTTTCGTTTGTGATCAACGTTTCCCCCGAATGCTTCCTATTATCGACACTTTACGTATCACTTCTACGAAATCTCGCGATCATGTTATCGACCAACAGCGCTTAACACACAATTGTCGGGGCTCGATTTTCCACCTGATCGTATTATTATCGCGCATCAATTTCGGGCGAGCTCGCTGCGATGCGATCTCATCGTCTGCCCGCGCGTGCATAATTCGCTGCAGCCGCATCGCTATCGAGGTTGCCGCTCGATGCCACGTGGATAAACGCTGTACGTGTTCGTAAATATTCGCTCGCGGTAAATCGAATTCCCCCGCGTTACGTAACGTCGAATTAAACGATATTTTCGGTTAACGGAATTTTCAGCTAATGCCGAAGCGTCGCCTCTTTCAATACCAATTACGAGATAATTTTTCTTACGCTACGTTTCCATATTATGTAGTAGAAAATAATAGTATAATAATCTAAATCCCATTTAATTTACTGACGTTTTATTATTTGTTGCTCTAAAAAGATTTGATGTAGAAACCCACAACGTCTTAAAATGATAAAGATGTTTTAATTGCAAAAGATTGACTATTATTTATCAAAGATTTAATGAAATAATTATTTAAAATAATGGTTAAGGTGTAAAAAGCTTTATTTTTCTAAATTTGTCGATATTAAAAAATAGTGCAATTGGATTGTAAAATTACATTCTTTAGTATTTAATCTTACATGTATTTATTATTATGATCGTTATGTTATTCTTTACTATAATTTCTATTATCTTTAATATAATAATTTATATTATTAGAAACACTGCTCTTTATTAGCACAAGTACTCCCAATTTCTAAGTACAAGCAACGAAAATTGCTCTCCGAATTATAATGAGCAATTCGAGATAATTGCAATCTTGAAGCAAAGGGGGTCATTGACCAACCGCGTTGTTCAAATCGCCAATCTGTGCCAAGACGGTCTACTTCCTCACTCCGGGAATTCCGCCTGAGGAATTTCTCGTGGTTGTGATCATCTTAAGTATCGTTTCTCTCCCCGACAAGAGACGTCGCCGCAACGATCTCGTCCCCCAACGAGAATGTCCGTCTGGCAGTTGAGTCATCGAAATACTTGGCTGTGAAAATAAAAGCGGACCGCGATTCCATCGCGACGAGAAACGACCGAGTCAGCGGGACCCCTCTCGGGGTTCTTATCTGATTGTGCGACGTATCGATACCCGATATAATATTTTTGCGAGGCGTCGCGTCTATCCTCGTCGAGAGATACAATCGTGGGTGCAGCAGGCAAAATTGACTGCGAGGGGTTATAACAAGACGCGGTCCGCAACCCTTGATATTCCGAAGGGGAGGCGAGAGGCAGAGTAGAATGAGTTCAGATTTGATGTAAAACATGGGAGATGATACAAATCATTTGTAGAGCGTGTATGTATCACTTTTAAGATAATGTAGATATAGCTTCGTTGTAGATACACCTTGTTAAATGACGCGCAGTTTGCAGTCGCGCTCGTCAAACAGTGAGTAATGTTTTAAAACTAGACTTACACGGCGCTCTCGATATAACGTTCGTCAGATTGGATTGCGCTACGCGGGACGGAATTACGCGGAAAATATCGCGCAAGCTCGCGCATATCCTCGTGTTTGAACCCTTCGATTGGAATATCATATTTTTCCGCGCCGATATTTCCCTGCGATCTTCATCGACGTAACAGAATACGAAGATGGATGCTTACTTTTTAGACGAGATACACACGGCGACATGTTTGTTCCAGAAATACGTTCGCGAAATATAGTGTCGTGCCGATGTTATCAAGAATCCCGTCCCGTTTGCGTCATCGATAGAAATCAAATATTGAGATCGCCTCAGGGAGTTATTACTTCTCGAGTTTCGTCTCTGCACTCATACTTTATCGCCGCGCTTATCTCGAGTTTCTCGACCCGAATTTAGGAGCCGGAGATTTCCACGATCGTACGTAAATCGGCAATTTTTCCGGATCTCCAATCGCACTGCCATGCAAGTACGTGAACTTTCTACGTCGTTTATTCGCCGAGCAGGCTTTTAACGTGATCATGGCGCCTAGGGGAGGGAATGAGAGTTTTTACAGTTCGCAGCTTGACGTGTCCTTGCTGATTTGCAATAACTGAAGAAATAAATATTTATATATATGATATGGAATATTTATATATTTTTATATTTTTTGTTAACAATAAATTTAATACTTTTAAAATTAAATTATTAAATTAAAAGACATCGTAACACAATAATATGATATCTTGTCACGTAATTTATCGTTTTCTCATACAACTTTTATATTTATTACATTGTTGATTTTTATGAAGCTATGACACTGTGTGTATCAGTGTAATTTCGTCTTTAGTACCATGGTAGTACTTAAAAACAGCGCAATGACGTTTCTACGAGCCGCGGAAGGCACCGCATGACACTACGTAGGACGTCGTAGGAAATAAGAACAATGCCATTGTGCAACTGCGAAGTTGGAATAGCCTCATAAAGGGTTAACTCACCCTCACTCTCGTAACCCAATTTCGCGCACCTTCCCGCCGCAGCGTAGACATACCCGCACAATTCGTAACTGAAGTTACTAGGCTACGCGCGAAGCTCTCGATCAATTTATCTAATTCATCCCGCAATATTCTCTCGTTTTTCCATCAGATTTTTGCACAGTGGAAAATTCTGAAATAAACCTATTGTTCGTAGGAAAAAAATAAAAATGTATCCTGGGACGAATCCATTCTCCAACGTAACCACGGTAGAAAAATATTTAAATTTGCTTGACAGTATTCATATAGCTCTGTGCTTATTGTATCAACAGAACTGAGCGTTTTATCCTAGTCATGCAAGCGGATTGTCTCTATGGCATATTTCATTTCGCGACGTTGACCCTATTTTTAATGCGGCTATTTTAGAAACCTGGTCGCTTGAGAACAAATTAATTAGCGATATCGGCGAATGCCCGTGTCGGAAACAATGGCGGGGTTGGTTGCCGAGAAGTTACAATGGACCGATGTGTTAAGCTGCACCCGCTCGTGACCTCGGCACCGGCCACTTCGGCACACTGACGCAAATGCGATGCTACCCGTAGTACATACATACAACGATACATCGCTGTATTAGCTTTCCAGCATGCCACTGCACGAGATGCTTTGCGTCAAACTTTGAGAAATTGTCTTCCATTCAATTTGAGAGATATTTTCTCAATTTAAATTTGATCACGTGCAAATTTCGAAATTAAATTTATTTTAGTAACGAAAAATATCAATTTAAAATTATATTATTGTAAGATTCAAGTAAAATTATTTGAGAAATAATTTCTTAATTATTACTATATCAATTTACAATTATGAGCAAATTGTGTATTTTTAATTATATATAGAATTTATGGGAAATAAATTTTTATGAGAAAAAAATATGTACGGACTAAAACTTTGCACGTTAAACGTTTTTTAATCGATAAAAATACGACTCTCAGTTCTATATCGAACAGTTAATTAAAAATTTGTTCCACCTACAGGCTCTTCAAGTTTAATTTGTCAAAACTTGAAATTTCAATGTTTGAAAACTCTTTAATTAGCGTTCGTGAAAGACCAATTTACTTCGAATTTGTCTGGAGGTACACTTTTAAAGTTCGATGCGAAAGCTCAGAAAAATACTATATCGCGCATATTCCCCGCTATATACATATACCGTATGGACATGCAGGAAAATATACAGCATCTATTCACGATAGAGGATACATATTCAAATGCTTCACTTCTCCTCGCCGGCGGAATTAATCAATTTTTTCAATTTCACGGCGCTCGTACGTATTTGACTCGGTCATCGCGGCGACTTGTAACGATACGGAGTTACTACTCGAACGCCCGGCTACTCCACTTACGTTGGAGTATCGCGACGGTAGATCTGCCCGGTTAGATTTATGGTGACGCGAGCACCGTTTCGATGGAATTTCGCGAACCGCCGTTTCGCACGATTGCCGCACTCAGTTACTTTTATTGCCGTGTCAATTCGCTGGCTAGCTTTTCGTCACACGATTGTTGACCGTGGTGCAGTACGACTTTCGGTTTGATAGAAGTGGAATGATACATTGGACAGTATTACGACCGCAGAATACGCGACGGTATATTGCATTCTGTGTTAGCAATCGTGGGAGGGAACGAGAGACTGTAGAGAGGTTGTCGTCGTGTCAGTCAGATTTAATGTTACGGAGAAATGCCTCTTGAACCTTATATCTATTATTTTAATTACGTATACAGTATTTTTATTAAAAATATTACATTTATTTTTCTATTTAAATAATTTATCTTAACCATTATTGATTTTGAGAAAGAGAAAGGAATAAAAGAATGAAATTTATGTATACATGTATAGCATTTATAACACATTTTACATAATAAGGGATGAGAGACACTGAATAAATTATAAAAAAAAATTATTAGATCTTTAAACTTTATAAGTTATCTGATTGTTCCGTTCGCGCGTGATTCAACTATCATTTCTTACCTTGTGATATTTCGTCGAAAAGTACACGATTTTGCTAAAGTACCTAAACATTTAGCTCGATACAGATGTGTGAAAATAATTTTGGACTATGAAAACAATTGTATAGGACGCTCAAGTTGATTGCTGGAATATCAAAACTTTTTGTAGCATTATATTATATTTCGTGTTTGAACGTCCTTCATAATTATTTTGATGGTTCAACGATATTATTTTCAGATATAGTTTAAATTTTTAGGCACTTCATCAAAATCGTTTTTTGTGTAAAGCATGAACAAAATTGTTAAGTCACAAGTGAAAGTGTATTCCTCACGTTACTACGTGCGACATTGTTTCGTAATACAGATCAACGCGATTGTCAGTACGCATTCGGAACGCATACGGTGGTTAGCCGCATAGCCACGCGAATTCGGATTGACACTACATTGAAAATGTGAATGAAGACCACGGAATTCCATTCTCCAATAAATTGCCACATTACTGAAGACTGATAACTTTTGACGTTATATATCTGCTTTAACTATGTTTTATAAAAGCTCTATATTCGAATATATGTTACTTCAAATATTTTTTATTTTTGCTAGATATGAGTTATTTACTTGAAAAACAAAATTGATATTGTTCACTATTCCTCTTTGAAAAAATAGTTAAATATATTTTTAATGTGTTTCAAAACTAGATAAATGCTACATTATTATCCTAGTAGAGATTACGTAAGAAAAATAATTAATTACAATCGCGCAAATTAATTTACTTTATTACAGCGTGAAATGTTGCGATGTTCGTCTCCTTACTCGAAAAAACGTTAGAAACGTTATTCTATGTCCGAGCAGATTGGTGATCCGACCTGCTTCCGATGTTCGGAGCAGTTCGAAATTAAAAGCCGAGCTTAGCACGGAATGTCTGGCGAGTTCCGTGTCGAAGATTCTTTCTTTGAGGAGGCGATATGTTCGAGACATGCCAGTTGGGGATTTCGCGCGATGGCGCAGCATTATGTAGCTCCGGATCGTCGTCACTGAAAATTTCCATTTTGCGAGACACTCGCGATGCCATTCATACATATACAGCGCCACGGCTCACATGAGTTTCTTACGAGGCTTATTCGTGTAAAATCCTCTCGAGGAAGATACACCGCAAAATAGTGCATCACGTTCCGCGAGAACACATAAAACGGAAAGAACAAATTTTCTAGAAGTGAAAGGGCAAAAAAAAGGAACAAATTCTACTTGTAATCTTGAGATTATTCATCTCAAGATATATTGTATCTCTAATATACTGTAAATCATGCTATAATTTATGTCGACGTTCAATTACTTTCTAGTTTAAAATTTCCAATAAATAGACCGAAGTAAATAAAAACTGAAAATTGTAGCAATCAATAAATTTAATAATTATGTAAAAGATTCTATCAAAAATAGGGATTTCTCTAAATTTATTAAATAACAAATCTAATATTGTAAAAATAACACAAAGATTTTGTGAAAAGCGTAAAAATTTTTTCTGTAACTTAATTACGTTATAGTAAAATAATAACCGCAAACACGAAAATGAAACTATAAACGATTCAAAGAAACCAATTTAGAAACTTCCTGCGAAAGAGCCATGGCAAATAACAATTCACATAAGCAGGAAGTGCGATGCGCAACGTAAGTAAGAATAATGAATAAGCCCTAGTTATGAAAACGGGCCACATAGAAATTGCGAAGATGATATATGAAGCATGGGAAATTTGTGAATTAATTCACGAATTTCGCGTACGAAGGTAATAGGAAGAGCGAATAAGAAAGTCGTCAGAGAAATCCTTGGAAGGGGGACGGTAACGAAGCCCTCTCATGCAGTACACATGTGTGCATCTCTGCATAGGCGTGTACCGGTGTGTGCGTGCGTACGTGTGACTAGTGGGTAGATTGGCGATGCCTTACAGAGGGGATTGGCTAGCTGTGACCCGATTCCGCCTCTATTCCACTCCTATCCATAGCCCTATCTAGTTTACCACTTCGCTCTCGAATAGCCCGCTACTGTGGAGAGGACGAATGGGAAAAAGAGAAACGAAGGATCGGGTGAATAAAGACGGAAATATAAGAAGTACGCGTGTGACGCATGAGGAAAAGAGAGGGAAACCAGCCAACCTGCCCGAGTATACGTGAGGTCCTTCCTTGGCGGTGGAACTGATCGCTATTCCGAATGGCTTGGTTGGATATAAAAGGAAAATCGAATTTGACCGATGCCGTTGGGAGAGAAGAGGCGAAAGAAAGGACGAGAGAGGAGAGCGCCTGGTCGCCCAGGTGCGGCACGGACGGTGGGCTTACTGGGGATACGTATCCCATTCGTAGGTGGAAAAGAAAGCGGGAGGATGTAAGGGAAAGACGCGATTTTCACCGGAAGGAAGAAAGGAAGGGAAGGAAGGAACTATTTGGCGCGACGGAAAATCGAATCAATGCGGCAAAAACCTCGGGATATTCCACGACAGACAGGATAAGAAGATTATGTGCGTTTGAAGATAATTATCGTCGCGCCGATTCGATTTCGATTGACTATCGTGTTCCGTGTACCAAGTCAAGCTCTGTCGATCAAAGCCTAAGTGATATCTTGGCGTTGTCGCATCGGTGGCTACGATAAAAAATGCTGTAAAGTTGTAATCCACGCGCGCGCGGAATTGATTCGCTGCGGAAATAAAAAGGTACTTTTTCTCGAACACACCTTAACTCTTTGAGCCCTTAGTATCTGTTAGTAGTACTAGTAGCACTAGTATAGCATTTAAATCGTTAAGAGGCACTTCAATCTTTTTACGACAAAGTGAGTATTACAGGACAGAACTTTTCTCTGCTCAGTTTACTTTCTCTTGTCGGTGATGTGCTATCTACCGATATCTTTTTCAATTCAACGTTAAACTCGAATGGAATTTAACATTCCGCTTATCAAATTTTTTTTAACATACGCTTGTCATGAAAATTCTATAAAAAATCATGAATATTGTTTCAAATCAGCAATTCTTTTTAAGAAAGATAATATCTCTATAAATTTTTTTTAGCAGAAAATTTTTTAGCAAAAACTCTACTCCATTAAAAAACAAAATGATTAAATGAAATATAAGAGACAGAAATGTATCTAATGAAATAAATATAAAAATTAATTAAAGTTTAATAAATTGATTAATAAATTGGTCAAATAATCCATTGATCTTTTGATATTAATGAGAGAAAGTATTTTTCTTGATAATCTGTTTCTATTTATCCTAAATTTCCAGTCTTTTACCGGTATTATTCTCGGGGGTTTGTGCTCCAAATGTTAGGCATTGACCATGCATTCGACCGCATTCCCGCGTCGTTGGAGTTCAGGGATGCCCTTGGCGTCGATCAAGAGGTGCACAGCGCACAGGTAACGGGAGCGTTTGCTCGTAAAATTTGTCCGGAAGTTTGCACAAAGGGAAAACTAACCGCGTGCAGTAACGACCACGAATTGCACTATAAAGGAAAAACGGAGAGAAAAGAAAGAGAGAGAAAGAAAGAAGAAAGGGAAAAGAGGCAGATGCCTCTTTTCCCTGCTTTTTCCGCGCGAGCAATCTACCTCTTGTCAACATGTTTGTTAAAGAGAGACAGGGGGCGGCAAAAGAGGGGTTTGTGGGGAGGCGGAAGACCACCGGAAAGTGGAATACGCTCTTCGGTAACTAATGACAGTTCGGAGAAGTTTGCCTTGCTCCTTGCACCGCTGCCCTTCCAAGTTTTCCAATCGGCCAAAAACTCGCAAACTGACATTTACCTAGAAGGATTTACTTTGCGATATACCAGAACCGTCTCGTTCTCTATCTCTGTTATCGCGGCGGCTCTTTCCTCCGGCGCGACCATCGACGCCGGGAGCGCTTTCCAATCATCCCCCGGGCGTTCGACTTCTCGTTTTCCTACCTCTGCTGTCTTATCGAATCTTTCTTTAAACTAAGGCGACGCGATAAAATCCGCGAGAGCTCGCAATTCGGCCTCGTTCGCTATAATCGGAAAGATGTAGGGGGGTAGCGATCGAAATTGTTTTCGTGCGCGTATCGCCTGGAATCGTCCCAATGTTATCTTGAAGGATGTCGAATCTCTGCTCTGACTCTTTGCTGATTGGTTTGAGCGCGGGGATCAATCGGTGAAAATGAAAACATCTATTCCATAATATTTTTTTCCTTCGGAGAGTGATTTAAAGCGTTTAGCGCAATGCCGAGGAAGATATGTGAAAAGAATATTTTTATATGGACATATTAAATAATTAAGATTTATAAATCAAGCGTTATTTATATATTTTTCTTCGACGAAAGGCGTCTTTTTTTTGAATATTGTTTCATATTAAGATAGTAACAAAAAAAATTGCAAAAAATAAAAATACATTTTTTGAATAAGTATTTTATCTCTTTAAAATTATTGTACATGCTTCGTACATAACGTTTTTATTTTTGTTAGAAGAAAGTGTAGAATTCTAATTTTGTATTTATTTACTACAAATCTATTTGTTAATATTTTTTAAATTAAAGCCATCACTCGTGTAAACATTGGAGATATCGGCAACATAAAAGGCTGTTTTTAGAAAAAATATTTGCAATGTCGAAATGAATACTTGCTGAAAGCATGGCAGCGCTCTTTGCTACACATGCATTCTGAGTTACAACTATTGCCGACACGTGCATGTAGTGACATTATATTCATCGAGAAATATTTATATTGGCGGTTGTAATAGTTTTTTTTTTCTGTATGCTAACACGTACACTCAGGCATATGTTTTGTATATGTGCGATATACAAATAGATACGCAAACTGCCTTAGTTTTCAAGCGTATTGTAGCTTGTATCGAAATATTGGAGCTTGTATCTCTAATTTTTGTCATGGGCAGCATGTTTGGAATCGAATGCACAGATGTAAGAAATAATAGAATAAAATTCGTGCAGAGCGTAAAAACAAAACGAAAAGTTATTTTATGACATAGGGGAAACGAGTCGAGGAAAATAAAACATTGTAGAGACAGAAATCAAGAAACAGAAAAGTCCAGGATTGCGTGAGCAATTTATATTAATTAATAATAAAAATTAAAAACGTTTAGAATGAGTTAAATTAAAATTAAAATAATGTTGCGTTTGTTTCAAATATTGTAATATTTCTCACGTTATTCACACTTCAGTTCCCTTTAGCATTTTATATTTCTTGAAACGGAAAAATATATAATTATGTTGAAAAAACGTACGTGCGTTTTATTCAAATCAGTCCAACTCAATTCTGCGTTGCTATGCCATTAGAATCTGAACATTAAATAATTTAAATCATTAACGTCAAGAGGATGTCATAAATTTTAATAAGATAGATTACGAACGCAGTGTATCATAGGCAGTTAGTAAAATTCGATTAATTGAGACAATGGTTTTTATCAATAGTGGCATCAGCATTTGATGCGATAAAACCTCTCGCGCGGTTGAAGGCTAAATCGGAGTAATCGATTTTGCCCAATGCGAGGTTTTACCGCAAGTTTCGCGAATGCCGTGCCAGTTTGTTCCGATACGTTGCGACGCTACGTGAGTGATAAGATTATATGTTGCAGCAAGTGCATTCGACCTTCGCAATTTCGTATTCACTCCTGCAATCTCGCAGAACGACACTCGAGAGTGCCAACAAGATGTTTCTACGCTGTTCAAATGCCTATATTTTGTTAAACGAAACGCTACACCCTTTTAAAATATTATTACAATGTCGCTTCTAAGACTCGGTTTTTCATTATTTGATTAACTTGGTTAAATTTTACCTGATGTTTTATCCAATGAGCTTCATCCATGATGATGTCATAGGAGAAGCTTATTGGCTAAAACTTCAAGTTAAGTTTAACTATAAGTCAACTAGACAATGAAGAACCGGGTCTAAATGATATAATTGGTTAAATAGACGAATGACCAATGGATGAATAGAGATACATAGAACATTTGTCATTAACTGCTACTTTTTGTAAATCACAACGTAATTAAAAATATTATTAAACTTTTATTTAAAATTTAAAATTTTTATTCACATTCTTACGTCATCGATGAATTGATTGACAAATTTGTGCAGTGTTATCAATTACAAATTCTAAATTTTGCTCTTGGTGATGAAACACACCTGACATCGGATTATTGTTTTACTTGATCGATATTCAGTACGCGTGGATGTGTGTGTGTGTGTGTGTGTGTGTGTGTGTGTGTGTGTGTGTGTGTGTATGTGTGAGCGCACGTGGATGTACGGCTGCCTTCCATTGAGAGTGAATGGAATTCTGTCAAGTCAACGGTATGCTTGTGTGATTAGTCTCGTCTTACGACGAGGAAACGTGCTTTTGTAGTAGAGAAGCTTCCTCGAGGTCGAACCACGGCCAGTAACGTGTCCAACAGCTTAATCTTTAACTAATCCGGGATTCCCTCCGCGCGCCGCCCGCGAGGAATTAGGGGTAATCCGAAACACGGGTTTAATGACCAACTACTCCTCATATAGCCGCACGTCGAATCCAAGGTAGCCGCGCGTTTACACAGCCTTAAGTAGCGATCTTAAGGCTTAGAACGAGATTGCCTAAGTTGTAAGTAAGGGAATTACCGAGACAGGTTTTAGCATAAGCACGAAGAAATTTTATTAATTAGCTATCATAACAAGGGATTATGTATCTCTTTACTCGGTAACAATTTAATCGTCCTAATTTATAGTTGCGTTAATTCATCTTTATTTAAATCGGTATGTGCTAGTGAAAGTATCATTAAGTTAATAGTTTTGATGTGCTCATTGCAGCTATATTTAAAAATAACTGTTACGATTTTTTTTGCAGAGATAAATGTCGATTATAAATTTTTATCACATCAATGATTTTTTGTTCTTAATATTCGAACAAATTAATAATGAATTTAATGTGTTGAACGTTGTCCGATATATCGAGAGAGATCTTCATTTTTATTTTATCGCGTGTTATGGTTTCGGTGAATTGCCAGTTGATGCAATCATGACTTTTTTTGAAACTGAGTAAAGTATCGGATTTGCGTGGGGGCTAGCCTGCAATCGCATGCAACAAAGTGCAATTAATCTCTTGCGAGTCGACAAGTATGCCATAGTCTTGTCGATCGCGATCAAGAGAGGATCCATTAATAAAGTAGATCCGACAAACGATTTCAGCAGGTTCACGATGGAGCACCCTGTGCTCCACGGAATTACATCGTGGCCGTGCACGATAGTTTACAGTTATTTATAACGAGATTTATACGCGTCCACGTGTGGAATAAGGATGTGATTTATGGCGCGGCCAGAGCAAGGTGATACTCAAAAATCGCTTGCTTCTTTTACAGCTGCGCAAACAGCAATTTATAGCGTGTAATCGTTTGCCTGTCGTACGTAAGAGATTTTGGATCTATTGCATCGCGATTGCACTGTAAAATTGTTTATCAAGTTTGAAATTGACACGAGCCCGTTCGCCTCTATTTTAGACATGCCAGTATAATCGTAAATTCTGTCATAATAAATTGTATTAACGCAAGCACATATATTTTATTATTAAATTTAAAATAACACATCGTGAACTAATGAGTTCGCAAAAGAGTTTATACAGTTCAGAATTAATTGCATTATGATTATTAACGTGCATTAAACATTAATAATAAATAATTTTAAGCTTGAGAAAGACTCTTGAGAAAGACTATACAAGTGTACAAAAACAAAAATTCGATGAATTATTATTTTTCCAATTAATATCTGTTTTCAATATTTGAAAAATACATAGAGATCCAACTTCATTCTTGCATTTCCAATTTCTACGCATACTCTACTTCGTTTTGTTTGCCTTAATCGGAATTCGTGGAAATTATTCTGGTTGCGCTCTAATTTTATTTGCGTTTGCGATGATGAACGCGCATATTAATAGCGAGATTACATTGTGCACGAAGGCTTTGACACGTGAGGCTTGCCTTGCCGCTCGGCCATGAAATGCTAAACGAAACTCATACTTGATCCCGCTCCGCATATAGTTGCGGCTTTGATAAGCTTCGCGCGCGTATCGATCGGGCCACGGCCCGGGCGTTTAAACTGTCCGATCGTCTCGGCCCTAAATGCCAGCGTGGAAATGTCCGTTGGCGGCGATAATGCAACTATTATGTCCGCGGTTATCCTTCGAATCGGAACTGGCGTGGTTAACAAGTACGAGAAGTTGGCGAGTTAATTCCGCGCGCGGTAAAATGCATCCATGCCAAAGAGATCTAAGAAATATTTTTTAATAAAACTTTGTGAATGATTAAATAAACAATTAATAAACATTTCTTATATTGTGCGTATACAGATATAGTAGTGGTATTGCTCTTAGAATTTCCTCAGTTTGAAAATTTGAATGAAAATGTTTTAATACAGCATAATCATTTATCATGATTGATAGATATCAATTACATGTATTATCTCTTATAATTTATTGCGTAATCAAGTTGGCATAATTGCGATTAAAATCTGTACAATAAATTGAATTTAATTATTACATTTTTGGCATTATGATTATGTTCAGTAAGTGAGTGAGACTCGCATGATTGTTACATGCCAAGATTTGCGGCGATAATTTAAATATCAGCGTTCGACGTGTATTATAATAAATATTCATCTAATTATTAATTGTGGCTGCGTTTATATAATTAGTCGGTCGATACTGTATCGACTGTCTTTTATCGGCGATGAAATGGGAAGAGGATAGTTTATTGAATTACGATTTCCATCTCCGATGGGATCCCACGTTTATCGCGTAATATAGCTGCGAAGCGATGCGAAATTGTCTGGCCGCATGCGACGCGATCGTCGCTGAGAGGCTCGCACGAAAGCTCGCCCACTCGCACGGCCTCGATCTCGTTATTCCCGCAACGTATTAAAGCTCTAGCGGATTTCTCTCTCTCTCTCTCTCTTTCTCTCTCTGTTTTTCGTATGGTGTGTGCTCGTTCTCCGTTAAATTCATTCCGCGCGACAGGTATAATGCTTTTTAACGAGTTTGCGTAAGGCGTCCGACCAACGAACTCGGACGAAGCTCCAAGATTTATGCTTGCGCCGCCGAAGACGTTGCAATAAAGGAGCTTGCTGGGTCGAGGCCACTGTAGGAGCTTTCGAGTTCCTTGACTCCGATGACCTAGAATTATCACCGTCTTTCCGTGAGCTTCTCACGAATTTATTTTTATTTTTTAGCCTGATATGGTTGAAAATGTTATTCTGTGCTTTTCTTGCCAATTACAACTCTATCATAAAATAAGTATTATTATATATAATTTTTTGGAAGAAAACGTGTTATCTCTTTTGCTCCGCAATATTTATGCAATGAAAATGAATAATTTTCAAAAGCATCGCACAGATGTGCGATTCTTTTGATTTGTAATTGGCGTATTTCTTATTGTCGTTATGGATATTGGTATGTTCGTCGCGTACAGCCTCGCTAATGCTACTTGACAATCGTTTGGGGTTGCGATCGAAATGACGACAACTTCGAATTTCTGTGTTGCCAGAATTTAGTTTCATTAACGAATTCGCGTCATATCGACGGTGGCTATTTGAGTTCTGGTCAGGTAGCCTGCGTCCCAGGAGAGTTACCTGAGAGAGCACTGAACACATGGCAATGTGTTGTTTTTTAATTGGATTGAATTCTACAGATCGGAATTCTCGCTTTAGCTGCGACGCGTTTGGCATAGCTGTATTAAAATCGACCGTTTTCCGTCACCCTGGGAGTTCGATTATATTTACCGAATGACATCATTCGCTAGAAAGCACCATATCCCGTTCGCGTGACGATATTTCGCGTCGCGTTTTTTTTTTAGAGATAGAATATCTAGCGAAGCTATTATCGGAAGTACATCGAGCGTAGAAGTACATCCTTTGTGCGCGTTATCAAGCGTAATTCCTCAGATGTTTATCCTCGAATGACTTTTAGGCTAATTGAGGTAGGAAAAATCTACGTATTCGTAAATGCATTAATCTCAATCGTATTAAAATTTGTTTTTATTTAAAGATATTTCACGAAATGTGAATTTTCAATAATGCTTTTGAATAATTGATCTAAAAATTAATATTGACAGGTAATTAATATAAAATTGGATCGCACAAAGTGATAACTATACATGATTTTCGTGATTAAAGATTCACTTTCGAAGAAAAGTGAAATTGAATTAATTATTACCGCTTTGTAACATATGCATGAAGCATTTTTTGTTTTATCGAGAGATCTTTTTTAATAGGTTTTGTATTAGGGAATATTTCTGTAACTAATAGAAATATACGAATCAAGGTTTATAGATATCGAATTAAATCAAATTTTATTTCTTTATTTGAATCCAAAATGAACCAAATCGATAAAATGTCACCCGAATCGAATCATTGAAATGCAATTTTTGATTAATAACATAATTATTATTAGATTGAATTTTAAAACAGATAATGAAGATTACTATATAAAAAAAATAATATTGATTATATGAAAGAGAAATATTTAAAGTTATTTTTAAATATGTGTGTTTATAAAATATCAATATGTCATCCGTGTTTGAACCTCTTTAATGGAAATTTTTGAATAATTTAGATTTAATTTATTCGAATTTGAATAGTTTGCACATCTTTAGCGTGATCGAATTCTTAAATTAAAATGCTATACAACGTTTAATATTTTGTAAAGATGATTATAAATTCTCATTTTTGAAGAGATTAGTGTATATATATATATATATATATACACACACACACACACGCACATATTAATTATTATAATTTTTAAAACTTCATTTGTACTTTTATAGAAGATCTCGATTTTATCTCAGTCGCTCATTTTATTTTTGAAATTTATTCCCATTATTCAAAAGTTACCGACACATCTACTTTTTCTGGAAAAAGAAACATCGTATTCATCGAGAAAATCGCACTGTATATCTTCGAATTAATATTTTATCTTATTCGAATATAAAACTACCGGGATGATGATTTCATATATCTTGAACACGCCGCTACAGCCTATGCAAATAATGGAGATCGATACACGTAATGTAACAATTGAAACTCAGAGAAATGCTATGGGACATTTGACCCATAACGAAGCGTCACTCGATTCCGAGATCGCGATGCGAGCAGAACTGTAACCGATGTTTGAGTTCCGGTCAGGTAACACACGTACCCCAGGAGAGATACCTGACCGGAGAGCAGACTGCGGGAGTTATCGCGTACTTGATCCTCCTCTCGCGTTCCAAAACGGCAGCACTTCGCTCACTTACCCGTAGAGACACTACTGTTGGAGTTTGCGTTAAAGTTTCGCCACTTCTCAATTCTCGACTTTTCTTCTGTGTCCTTAAACTTCCTCCTTTCGCTTCTCTCTAGGCCTCTGACGTACGCTCCGTTCATTTGAACGCTTGCAAAGAACAACGCTGCAGGACAACGCCGTTTGCTATTCTTCATTCTTCTCTTTGTCTGACCTATTATTTATCGGTCTCTACGCTTAGTCTGTTGTTAAAAAGCCCTCATCATTTTATCGTTTAGAAGCATCAAGAAAATTGTCTCTATAGCTTTCATCCACTTTATTGATTTATTGTTCTATAGTATTAATTTAGTTTTTATTTTTTTGTACGTATAAGCGTTATTAATCTTGCTATTTTGCTCAGGTCTATGTGACTCAAATTGCATGTTATTTTCTTAGTAATATTTTATTAAAAAATTTATTCTAGTATTTTTTATGATTTTGTTTGTTAATATATGTATAAGATCTCTTTTTTGTGGAAATTTTTTATTTTTTATCTCAAATGACATAACAGTATAGGAAATTTGAACAAAACTGGAGAATTAAAAGCTTTACTAAATGATAAAAATGTGTGCATTTGGCATTGTTACAGTTCGATGAGCAATTTAATGTTAAAGCATAAACAATTTTTTGTTATACAATAAAAGATATTCCGTGCTTTGCTTTTCATGTATTTTGTATTATTTGGGGCATTTAATTTCTGAATTGGATTAAATACGTCTAGCTACGTATCACAGCTCTCCTTTTCGCTTTTTCTCGCCTTTTCTCTTTCCATGGCAATCCGCGCCTCCATCCCTTCACGGCTGCAACCGGAAGTTAAACGAAGAGGTAATCCCGTGCAAATATCTCGGAATCAGCGATAGTTCCACTAACTTACGGGCGAACAACTCTTTCCCGTTTCCGCGCTCGGGTTATCGCGCATAATATATTGTCCGCCGAGTGGAATATCGTGTCGCGGCTACCGTCGACGCGCCACAAATTGGAACGAGCAAACCCGAAAATTTTCCTGTCCCCCAGTTTAGCAGAAGCGACCTTGACTCGCGAGTTTAAGGTGAATTTGCATTCTGGAAATCAACCCTCGTACGGAACAAATCTCAGTTAAATTATACGAGTGATACAAATAACATGTAAAATTTAAATTAAATCTTAAAGTAGAATTTTGTGTGTATAAATAAACGTGTGTAAAAATAGCAGATGTAAATCTTTTCATCTGTTAACTTAATTCTAATATAAATTATTGTTAAAAAGTACACTTGTTCAAGTATCAGTTAAAGTATTGACAAAAGGTATCGTTAAAAAATTTTAAAGTAAGGTTAAAAAGTTTATTTTATCTATGTATATATCTATATATGTATCAAAGATAAAATAAACTTTTTAACTTTATATATATATATATATATATATATATATATATATATAAAGTTTAAAAATAAATGTATATATCGATCAGCAAACCTAATATCGCGATTGTTTCGGGGGAAAAAATGTAAAAGGAGAATTCTTATATTTTTATAGATGCATAGATAGATGTATAGATATCTCGGAAAAATTGCTTTTGCAAGCGTGAGTGCTTGTTGAAAGTAAATATAAATTCAAAGGTCGTAGTCATCATGCAGTCGATACGCTGACCCAACTCGCTGTTCTTCTATTTTTACGAAATATTTACGTCCCCAAATGCACGATGCGCACATATAAAAATCGCAGAAATAACGTTCGAGCGAATGTACTTTGCGAAGGAAAACGCCATTGGTATCTATGTGCAGAGGAACAAGAATTTGTTCGGAATGAAATTTTCGCAAACAGTGCTCCGCCTGACGGGTTTTTCTACGAGCCCATCTACGAGCTCGTATTCAGCGTGTGATGGAAAATTATACAGTGTGATCCACAATGAGACATAGTATAACTTTCAGATTTGATTGTCCAGGTTTTGTCATTGCGGATAAAAAGTTTTATACGAACGAAGGTAATTGAACTCTGAATCTAAAATTTTGCGATATATATTTTTGGATGTAATATTTTTACAGTGAAAAATCTATTGTTGCACTGAACTATTGTGCAAAGTATTTACATTCTTTGATTTTTATAAGCACTGCTATTATTTTTCTTTTATATCACACGAATAATTCTTCGTGTCTTTTTTTTGACATTCGAATAGTCGCTGTTTCGTAATCATGAGAGAGCTTGCAAAACTTTTTTTTGAAGATAGCTTTCAAGAGATTGATCCTTCATATTATATCTATAGTACGTACCTTTATGAACCGTCCTGTACGTTTTACATGTATAATATGTGATTCGGTGACGAATATCGTCAAGGAATCTGGGTCACCGATTGGATTCCGCGCGAAAAGAGACGACGGCGCCAAGTTGCATATCGCAAGTCATGTCCGCGCATCTTTTCGCGTACGTGCACATGCACGCGTTCACCGATCCACATCTGTAGCCCACGTATCTTTCGTACGTGCAATTCCATACTGTTCGGCGGAAACGAGTAGCAAGAGATCCATCTCGAGCCACGATTCGAAATTACTTCGAACGGAGCGCCGGATATAGAGACCTCGGAGAGTGATCGTTATCGTTCGAATAATTAATCCATTGCTCTAACTTCTTGATTTGTAACGTCGGCTGCAGATCGCTGAGAATTGGAATAGTGAACAAATCCATGAAAGTATTTTGCAAGTTCTATCTCTCACAGATATTTTATAGTTAGTACAAAATATTACTTTTTTTTTACAAAATTACCTAATAATATTAACGTTATTATTTATACAAAACTATCGGTTAAATATATATATTTAATTTAACAAATTGAATACTTGTAATGTTAAAATAATAAGCAATCTAATTTAGATTGCTAGTTACATTTAATAAAATATATTGAATTAGATTAAATTATGTTAAATTTAATAAATTTAATAAATTATATTGAATAAACATTGGTAATTTACATTCATTGAAGCATTCATGATGTTAAATATTTAATTTAAATATAAATATTTAATGTTAATTTATTCAAAATATTTAATACATTTTTTAACGTTACGATTTCTGTATAGAAAAAAATTTTATTCCATGAATTTGTGCATTATCTCTTTTTTTTTAATGAAAGGAAATAGGATCGAAATATTGCGTCAGTTAATGCATATTGAAATTAAAACTGATTTCATTAAGAAGTTTAATCCCAAATTGAACGTCAACGTTGAATGTACAATTTTCAAATTGGTCGAAAACTCAGAATTACATGCCTATATGTAACTCTAATTGTGTGTTATGAAAATATAAATTATTCTTTTCAAAATACATAGAAAACTGAGAAACGCCTAGTTACAGAAGCGGCTAGAGTTTCAACCTAGGTGTTACCCAGTGAACCGATATCACTTTCGCCGCTATTAAAATCTTTAATCGATCGCGCGCAGCTCACAATAAATGATGTAAAGTGGCGAACTTCAGAAAACCGTTAGCTTAACGACGTACGAAGTATCTGAGACTGCGTTAGATACGGTAAATGGTGCTTAAATCGCGTGTACAACGATGATGTAAGCTCAAAACGAGAGAGGAAAATTATTTTCACTGTAAAAAAAAAGTGAAACATAATAAGAGGAATAATAATCCCTTTTCGCGACTATTTTAACACTACTCGCCGCTTACATGTTCTCGACGCATCGTTGAAATTAACTTTTCTGTCTGCGAAAAGCGTTCGCTCTAAACTCACTCGTGCTGTGACGGCTTAATAGGGCGCAAATGATATTACCAGTTACCAGAAATTCCGAATGCAGTTTTACAACGTGGGCGGTGGCGACAGCAGTTCAAACTGTAGATACGTGGAAGTCGTATCTGGTTTTGGCCGTCACGCCACGTTACGTTAATATGCGTCGTCGCTTTTGCAGATATAACTATAAGCGCAGGTAGTTATCGCGCGACGTGTCTCAGCCACATCGACATGACGAGCGAGTCTGTGTGCCTTTTGTGCTGCGCATCACGGACAGAAAGTAACGTTGCGAAAACTGGAAGAACCGATAGGCGTACAGAAGGGATGTTTGCATGCAATGGCATTTAAACCGCTGCATGAATCAGCTAATCTCTATTTCGATAAAAGCTAAATGGATGAACTTAATAACATAAGCGATGCAAGAGCGGCAACGTAAATATAACTTTTTATCAATTTATTGCAAACTTTCTTCTACGATGTAAATATAATTAATAGTTTCCAACAAAAAATCGAACAAGCCCATTTTGTTCAAAATCTGAGTCATGGCGTCAAATAATTTTTCATCAATAGCATTCACAGCGTGAATGATTTTGTTTCGAAAATAAAAACAGAAAATAGAAAATATAAATGTAAATATATATTAAATATAGAGCTGTCAAGAATCAAACAAGCCCAATGTTTTTAAAATTTGTTTTTAAATCGCCTCAGCATATTAATCCTAGCGTTTGTTCGTACACGTATAATATTTGAATAAAAATTACCATATATGTATATAAAAAGGAAAAGGATTTTTTGTTAAATGAGCAACTTATAAAATTTGATAAATAAAAAGTGGAAAGAGTTGTTTTATATTTTCAATAATATTTCCTTCTTTATTATTATTAATGTTATATAAAATATAAATGTTAAATATTGTATTATAAATAGTAATAAATATAAAATTCGCGCAAGAGAACTAAACATATCTATATATGTGGTTTTTATTTCTTTTTTTTAAATGCACACGCGTGTGGCTTTATTTAAAACCTGTAACTTTGTTCTTATATCTACATATGTTCGGAAGAAAGTTAACATATTTGTGCAACAAACGATTCGAAGATGAGAAATTTGTTTTGTTTCTTAAAAATTTAACTTTTTGAAAAATTTATCCCGATTAATTTTTGGTAGGAAACCTTTCAATTTTAGGCTCTAGGTACGTTTTGAAAACATCATTTTGAGATCAAAATAATGTTCCACAATATTTTATCTGACTATCAATAATATAACAGATACAGATCCATCAGAAAGATATTGGCACCGAGTGCTTGCATTTATTCATTTTTCTATAACCGGGTGTTCAATGGGGCCTCATTTCCAGTGATCGCACGATCCTCAAAGAAGATCGCATAAGACATTTTACACCTACGTCCCTTCATTTCCGCGACAAATTCGCTGTCCGTGCTTGCGCAGTCGAATGAGAAGTGCGCGAAGAAGAATCTCCCCCCCCCAACCCCTTGAAAATTTTTCAACCTTCGTATTTTAAGTTTCCCGCATGAAGAGTTTCATTCTTCAAGCACTATCTTGGTACTTACACACTTGGCAAAGTATGTGACGGAGTATTTGGCAAATTACACATCTTTTTCTTACCAAGCAGAAGAATGGCATCGATCATCGTTGTTTTAATCTGCGTTTGAAGAGGATTCGGAGAATCCTTTAACGTTGTTTATCTTTTTGTCCTTGTGCTCTAAATTTCTCGCGTGAAAATTCTCTTTTCTCACACACTCCTGACACATATCTTTAATCTATGTAAAAATGAAAACGAATTTATCTCTATATATTTCTCTGAGTCGATGATAGAAACAAATTTTCTCGCCATATTTTATGTTGCTTCTCGATATTTACTTTTTTTAAACATCTTAACATTTAATTTTTTTTCGAAACTAAAGTGACTCGATCCGTTTATCGACTTACAATTCTCAGCGTGATATCTTTTCAACATGTTTCCCCGGCTTACCGGTGCGGCAAGTCTATTCTTCGGGGGTGTTGATATTTATTTAATCCGCGTGAAAATGCAGAGCAGAGAGTTTACCGTCGGTTTATGACTTCCGAATTGACGTACGAAAGTCGATGATCCGTTTATCGGATCGATTTGCGCGCACACTCGACCCGGCGAATTCAATGGCTGAAATATATACGAATCTCGACCAGACCGAATCCACGAGGACGCGAATGTCGGGGACTTTCTATTGGCATGGCTTATTCGTCGCACCAATCTTCCGGTTTCTCCCGTGCGTACGGGCGCACACGCGTTTCTCCATTTTCTCCATTCCATCCGATCGAATAGTCCCGTTTTCACCTCCGAGTGGCACAGCCACTCTTCCGGCATTCGCCACTCGATCTCCAATTTCGCTCTCGCGATCCATGCTATTCCGCGCTGCTTTTCCACCGAGTCGAACACCATCCTTCCCTGCCACACTCATCATACGCAACCCTTTCTCGTCTTTCGAGTATCTGTAGGGCTGCATCTCGTCACCCCTTTGCAAGCGTCATCCCTTCCGCAAACCTCCGCGAGACGCGCGGATTCGCACCTCGCAAAGCGTATTCACCGTACTCGCGTCATTTGCTTTCCGGTGAACTCCTCGCGAGAAGATCGAAGATGCAGAAGAGGATTTACGGAGGATTCTAAAAGTCGCGTATTTCTTTTGACCTGGTTATCGAATCTCTGCAGATGATATTCTTGTTCAGAAAGAAAAGAAGATTCCAAGGATGGCAATTAACTGATATTTTTTTAATATTTATAACAAATATAAATATATTTGTAATTTATTTTGTATATTTATATGCAAAATTTCTATTCCTTTTAAAATCCTTTTAAAATATACGAGGTTTTTTTTAGAATATAAAATCTGATAAAATATAAATATGTAATTTGGTCTTTGTGAGTTTATACATTTGATGGACTAACATGGAGATCATATTCCGTTACATTTCCGGAAAAATGAACAGATGGTAGGAAACGAAGGAAAATGAGAACAAAAGAAACGACCGGAAGAAGCCGTAATGCCGGAGAAGAAGTACTCTTGCCACGGTAGCGTCGGTTTTATCCAATCAGCGATGCTTTTAATACTAATCAGCAATCTGCCTCTTGGCTCCCGACGAACGAACTGACTAATTACTGATCGAGATAAGAAGCGCAAAAATGGTAGGCGTGGTAATATGTGCGCGCGGATTTACTCGCGTCTCATAGAAGCATGTTTTTTTTTTCTATTTTTGTTCTCCTTCATTCAATACCTTTTTTCGAGAGCAATACTATTACTGCGAAAGAGAAAATAAAAAATATAAATGCGCGATATTTTTGCGAGAATCGAAACGATATTGATCTAAAAAATTTTCGCTAGAGTAACTATCAAAGCCAAGGACAAAAACATCAAGAAGATAGATTTGTTACATTATTTATCTCTTCCGTATCTTAAATTTTTCTGCCGGATGGTAGAATTTTGCAGCAGACAAAAATAGCGATATTTTATTTATGAGCTCCTCAAGAGGATTGCTCGCGAAATTCACAACGAAGCTAAGAATATAGAATTTTCAATTCAACTAAGGAAATTAAAATATGAATAAGTTATAACTGGACATCAGACTTTAACGCTTGTAAGCGGTTTTTGACAAAAACCCAGTCTAAACGTTACGCTTTAACTCGTGGCGAAAATTCAAGGGAAATCTCAAGTGAAGAAAAATAGATTCATTTTTAAGGGTTAATGCTTGGACATTTCCGAATGAAAGCAGCTTATCGCGCTTATCTGAATCGCGAATGGCCAGTCGCGCGCGTCGAGTGAGATTGGATCGTTACCGAAAAGCAAGGACACCCGTAAGTTCCTGGCGGATACGCCAAAAATAACGTCGGAATAAAACGGAATCCTCCATTACCGGATTCGCGGAAGAGGTTCATGCAGGGGTTATCTAAGCCTCCCCACCGTCGTTATCTTAATGGCACTTATTGTCTTGACGTATAGTACGTTTCTCTCGGTCTCACCACCCTGCCTTCGTGATTCCTCTTTCAGTTCTATCCTTTCTCTACTTCCGTGCGCATTAAGCTCGCGCGCGGGGTTGCGAGAAGGTGCACCACTGTTGATGCCAGTCGTTATCGCGAGAGCTGAATACCATTCCTCCCCTGTCCTTCATTCACCGTCAGGAACGTATACAAACTTGGCAGCGTATCTCTGTTTTCAGATTTGCGTAAATTGAACAGCGAAACTTGGACAGAACTAAGAAAGTGAATTTGAAATGATATTACGTTCTTTTGAAAGCTGAGATCGTTCTTACGACTTTTACGGTTCTAGTGGAAAAGATGTAAGTCATTAATTTAGAAATGATTTGAGACTGAATAAAGTTTCGTTACCTTTGCACGCTTGAAACTTAACCCGCGAAAGGCGATTTATTTTCAGTTAGCTACCCGAAGTTGATCGAAACTTTTATTGAAAAAGGAAGCACTTTAAATTCTTTAAGGAACATTCGAGCGAAAAAGTAATATCAAACACCAAAAAATTGTGCTTTATATTTTACAACATTATTATTTTCATCATTAGTGTCAATTGATGAAATGATCGGTCATGTTCTGTATTTGTCGAGTAATATTGTGGCAATGAACCAAAATGATGCGAGATTACAGCAGCATCAGCAGCGTTTTTAAAACAGGAAATTACGAGACGGATGACGCTCAATATATCTCGAGGAATATATCCCGAAGGAGATTCGGACGATTCTGGTTTGGCCCGGAACATTTACTTCCGACAAATATCAGTCAGTCCTCGGGACCTGTGCCATTCTGTACCCGCTTGCGAGGATACGGACCGCTCATTGTTTCCGATTTTCCACGTTCCCGAACGTTTTGCTATGCCGACGACGACGATGATTAATATTGACGCGGCTATAGCGGAGGTAGAGTCTGCGCCGTAGCTAAATTACGCGAACTTTAGTGCCCTCCTGTCTGCCCTGCCGGCGACGAGGTCCCTAGGGATTCCCCGGTTCGTTGACACGACAGTCAACGTCATAGGCCAGGACGTCTCGTCCTGGCGCAGCACCGCTTGCTAAGCAACGTCGAGTATCCCTATGCCCTATGCGCTTCAGATTAAATTAGAACTCCGCGTAGAGCGACAAGTAGAACGGCTAATCGATGGTCATTTGTCTTCCAACATTTATTAATATCAGCGGACACAGTTATAGCCAGTTGTGTAATCGCGAGTCAACGGGCGTTATTTGAATTTTCGAGCATCGTCGATTTGGAGTAACTTCTACATTTTCCTATTTCGCTTTGAACGTAGAGGTAGTAGAGTGGATATATATCTTTAAACGAAATTGCAATACTTTGTACGTTCACATTACGCGCTATTTGACAGGTGCAACTTTTCCTTCGTTTCTCGCACTTATGTGCATTTATTTATATCGCCGTATATTTCCCATTGCGCGCTATCAGCGAAAAAACGGGGGAAAAAAAGGAGGATACAAGCCAACGGGGAAAAGTTTGCGCGTGCTGCAACGCGCGAGGTGAAAAACCACGAGACTTATTCTTAGCGTTTAAGCTACGAACTCTGTATTGAGTTGATGCAGCGTGAATGCGAACATCGATGCTCGGTCATTTAGCGCGGTGAGTGGTGCCTTCCGCGTTCGGACAAATAAAAAAAAAGAAGGATGAGAGAGAGAGAGAGAGAGGGGGGGAGGGAGAGAAAGAGAAGAAAAAGCAGAGGTACACAGTCGGCGTAACGCGGAATCGATAGCCGAAGAATTACGAGTAGGGGGGTGCCGCGCGTGTGCGCGGCTGCGGAATAATTCAGTATTCTCGGCATAAGTGGCGCGCGCCGCGGAATGAACACATGCGAT
This sequence comes from Solenopsis invicta, assembly GCF_016802725.1. Lineage (NCBI taxonomy): Eukaryota > Metazoa > Arthropoda > Insecta > Hymenoptera > Formicidae > Solenopsis > Solenopsis invicta. Next base: position 18,804,985 of record NC_052665.1, read on the forward strand.
TCTGCCAGAGGGTGAACCTGCAAGAACCTGCCTGCGAGGCGGAAGAGAGACCCCACCGCAAGCTCGTTAATTATACAAACGCCGTTCGTGCTCACCTCGGCGTGGCTTGCTGACGCGAATACTCGCGCTTTGCTCGCGTCGCTTTGTTCAGCGTCGATAAGCGATAAGGGTGGTTGCCACTCTCCAATTCCGACAGTCGACTGTCTTGACCGGCTATTTTTACTATGGCTCGCCTACACTCCGGATACGTTTATTGACCTTGGATGAACAACGGTCGAAAATATAGGGGCTAGAGCGTCTTGCGAGCGTAATGCGCGGCGCTGTCTCCTACTACATGGAAATTTACTCGCGCAATTTTAAAATTATCTTATTGAAGTAGTTTTAAAATGAAAGTTTGACACAAAACGAGATAATAACTCGCCCTTTTATTACCGCAATCATAAATGAGAACTTTGTGTATGTGTGCGAAATCACGTCACAATTTTTCATCGTCACACGTAATGTGTATGAGACAGGAGACAGAAATTCAGCATACCACCCATAGTTGTATAGATAAAATGATTAATGTTTTAGTCGCGCGTAAGTTGATGTTAACGTTTTAACATAGTGAACCATGTAAATTGCCAATGCTGCAGACGTAAAACACATGTTTTATTCACTCGTCATTTCATTAAACAATCGTAACATTAATTAATGGCCAATAAATGAAAATGGCAGCTAATTGCCTCATGAAATAAGCATAAGTCTACAAGCGGATTTGCACCATACACGTAAACAAATTGTAATGCACGTCCGGCTACATATATTTATATAAGATCAATAACATTTGCTAATGATTAAGCGCAAATATTTTTGGCCCGTCTGACGCGAGTGTACATCGATGTGTGGATCGTTAATCCGGAAACTTTAAGCGATCGTCATTAATCTTCGCGTATCGAGCACCGAACTTCAGCATCGGCGGGTGAATTCGGCGCGCGCTTAGTTACGTTACAACAACGCTCGTGAGTATTGCTCCGGGTCCTTGACAGGATCCAACGGGAAGTTTAGACTGAGTTTACCCGTTAATGACTGGGTACATACCAGAGGATGTGCTCAGGTACGCCGGTGGCCACGTATTCGCCGATGTTGGCTCATCGGCTTCCCGTTGATGAAGAGAGTACCAACGATACACCAAGCAAAGCGATAGAATCTTGTTAGCGGTGCCCACCCTTTTTCAACGCGGAGTACACAAGCGTATCCAATCAATGCTTCTCGAGCAAGTCCGCTGGGATACGTGATTAAGTTTCGATACCCGGTGAGTTTTAAAAAATAAAACGCTAATCTCGTGAAAACATTGTGTTAATCGGCAATGCCCGCGAGTACAAAAACCGTTAAAATAGTCCGTTGAAAACCATCTTAATAATAATGTTTCTAGCTCATAACTTTGCACAATTAATATAGAAAAAATGGCAAAAAATTTTCAAATAAATATTATTATACATGCATTAATTTGTGAAGAAAAAAAGTTTAATAATTAGCGACTACGAGTACTATTTTTTACTTCTAATAAATACGGTTCAGTTTTTTTTTTTTTTTTTTTTTAAATAAGATCAGAAATGGAAGTAATTAAAGTTGAGTTTATTGAAGCTCTTTAAAGCATAAAGAAGCCATTATTGATCTGCACAGGCTCATCTTACGCGCATTACCTCCCAGAGTGCCGCCGACTTTAATTTCGTTAAACTTCATTAAACGTATAGCGCGATATACGCGCGGTAACGCGTATACATCTGCGAGCGAGAATCGTGCCGTCTTATCTGTTGCAGTTAGATATCCGTGTGAGATCGCGCTCGTTTTATCGCCGACTGTGCAGCGCCGAGTACGAAAACTAACACAACAAGCGCCGATAGCTTGTGTATCTTCGCCGACGTGCGCGCGTTTTCGCGTCATTATTCAAACGGAGAGAGAACTTTAATCGTGAGAACTTTAATCACGCGATTCCAAAATTATCTAGCCGACGTAGGGAGGAACTTCGCAGAGTGGAAACGAGGAAAAGGAATTGCCTTGCGTCGCCATGATAAAGCGATTTTACTCGCACTTGACATTACGCGGCGGCCCTATTTGGAATTCTTCGAAGTTCGTAAGTCGACATGGAGTTATCTCAAGGACTCGTGAATATCGTACCTGTCTAATTAAAGGAAATGGACGCGATTCTATCAAATCGAAAGACGCAGTTGACTTGATTTGATATCGTATCTTTAATAGTTTTTATAAAAAGGAGAGTTCCTTCTTTTTCGGCTTCTTGTTTCTGTACGTTAATTTTTAAGAAAAAATTAGTTAAAGATTAAATGGAATTTATAAAAAAAATTGTTGTAAATATTTTGATATTTTTAAATAAAATAATCAATTTTGGAACCGTTCTCTTCATCCTATAAATTTCTAAGCAGTTACGCTAAATAAGATTTAAGCCGTTTAAATTTAACACACTGATAATACCTGTTTGTAGTACCGATAAAATTTAAGAATCAATCATTTAATTTTCTACATTACTTTTAATATTTTTTTTGTTTTTAATCCCGAGTCTTGTTTCGATAATATGAAATCGCGTTCCGTATCAATCCGCGCAGAGAAACGGGCGAGCACGTTTAGCGCTTAAACGGGAATACGAAGCTCGATCTGCACGCGCCGCGAGGAAAATCGATGCGCGTAAAGTATTCTTCTCGCGTGCACGTGAAACACTGATACGTATTTGAATCTAATCGACGTAGGTGCGCTGGGCTGCTGTAACCGGGCTTGCGACACTTCCAATGGCACTGGCGTTACGAATGATTGCACCACGTACAGCATACATATCGTATTCTAGCTGAGGCGGATGCATACGCCAACTCGTACACAGGGTGTTCCCCTGTTTCATCGCCATTCCTTCCAGTAGCTTAACCTTCAACAAATTCATCGATCCGTTTTTTTTTTCTTTAGCGGAGATTTGATCGGCGTGTTGCAATCTTTTGAATACAGTATAGCTCATCATTCGCTGTACTTGATGTTAAGTTTTTATGAAATCAGAAGAGTTACTCGAAATATTTATTATTATTAATTAAATTAATAATTACTATTTTATATTATATATAATATAAAACAGCGAGAAATCTTGTTTTATATTCTGAGATTTCGTGTATAAATTCTTTAGCTTTAAATCATTCGTGAAAAAAACTATTGATAGTCAAACGTTTACTGAATTTTTAATTGGTTTCCACAAAATTTTTCACGCTGTATGTAGTATGCTATGTAGTTGCGGTAAAGTTTCCAGCGAGATTTACACGCGTTTTCGTTACGGTGAATCGAGACTGTCGACCATCGAAGAACCGATTCGATCCCGCCAACTGGATCGGTATTCGCGGCGCTATTATCGATTTCTCCTTACGTTTCACGGTGATAAATATGTAGAAGCCCGCGTATTGCTTTATTGCAAATTGCGCTCACGCTCGCGGGAGTACTTGAATTCGAGATACCCTGGCTGGATCTCGCGAGACTGAGATTATCGATTCGGCACCTCCGCCGTTCCCAGGTGGCGAGTATGCGAGCAAACTCCTATCTACTTTATGGCAAACTACGCTTATTTATGGTACACACGTTTAAACATTTGTAACAAACCGACAAATTCCGTGAAACGATCGATAGTTTCTTTAACATTTGAGAATGTGTTCTCCATCTTAAGTACCAATGACTAATCGATGTCTTGTTCTCGAAAGAACGTTAGTAACATGAAATATCGTCTTTTCTAGAAAAGGAGTTTAGGGTTATTTAAAATTTATATTTGCATAAATATATATTTTGAGTTGAATTATATTCTACCATTTTCTTTAAATATTAAAATATTTACATTATAGTAGATGAAAATACGTATCTATTTTGTCGAACATTCTCCCAGTATTGTGCAAGTAATCTCCATAATACTTTTTTCTCTTCGTTTCACGATATTCCTAAATTACCATTGTGATATTAACGGAGGATACTATTTATCTCTTCTGAGAAAAAATATTAGCTCTCTTAAGGATAACGAAATGATTCAATTCCGGCTGATAGCGACGAGTCCGCCCTCGAATGTCCGCCACGGATGATGAGGGTACGAAGCGGGAAAGAGACTGATGACGAACAGGGTGAGAAAGAGAAGAGAGAGAGAGAGAGAGAGAGAGATACAAGGGGTTGAGCGGTATGAACGGGGTTGTAGGCAGGCGAGAAGCGAGTGTGTTGGGAGCTCGAAGCCCTTAATTGCTTTTTAAAACTTTCGAGTTCGAGCTTCTCCCCCTTCCTCTTCTCCCCGGCCGCATGACGGTGGGCGGCCCTCATCGCCACCCCGTCGTCGCACCCTTTGCATTCTACTTAGGAATGTTCAATATTAGTTTTCCCTATCGGGGTTGCGAACGCGCGTTCGGCTAAGACGACAGGCGAACAAGACGGATGCCAGAGGTGGAGGTAGGGAAAAACGGTGCTCGAGCTGATTCGTCGATAACTGGCCGTCAGGTTTTTGCACTTCGGGCAATTAACGTTGCCTTCGAAAGAAGCTACTCACGGGTATCGGTTTGTCTATACTCTGAACATCGGGAATCGTCCTTCTTTCGGCGAAGCAAACTGCCCGCGCCGTCGAAGTTTCGTGGTGCTCTCGTCTTTTCTCCCCCCTTTTTTTGTATGGGAAGAAAGATACTTTTAGCTCGAAAGTTAGCTCGAAGAGAGCGCGGCTGTTTCCACCGCGTCAAAGTGGAACGATTGTCATCAATGTTGACTCTTGAATTGTTCTATAAGTGAGAAAACCATTCACAGAATAACTGTGTTTACGTTAGCAATTAATTGAAATCTGTTGCGATGGATACATTTTGTCTCCAAAAATTATTTTACACCAACAGAAATATTTGAAATAAATTATAGATATTATTTAAATAATTTTAATTTTAAAAATGATTACATTTATGATATTTCGACACTGACATTTATACATTGGCTTCGTTGTCACCCTTAAGTTTTGATAACATTTAAATTTAAAGTCATCTTTTAATACATTTAATGTCATTATGAAAAGACTATTTTTAACACGAGAGTCGTCCCTTCGCGAATCTTTTTTTTTTCTTTTAGCTCGCCGCTGAAGTGAAGATTTGAAAGCGGGGAGCTTTATCGAGTTTCTAAAACGGAGTTTTCCGAGGAAGGAAGAGCGCGTCATTTGCTCACATAGCAAGTGATATCTCTCAACCCCGAAATTGGGGTACGCCCCTTAAATTCAACGACTGCCGCGCGACGTTAGTCGTGAGATACGATTCTTGGCGTAATACCGAAGAGAAAGAACAGGGTGGGAAGTTTCGAAGAGAGGAAAGAAGTGGATTTTCAATTTCGGAGGATAGACCAGTTCGCGTGCTCGACCGAATGATTCCCATTTGTTATCCCTTTATTGTAACTCTTTTTATCGTAACGTCAATATTACATTAACCCCTTCCAAATTTCAAGGAAGTCAATCTCTAATTCTAACAAATTTGTGATACTAAAAAGTTGAAGATAATTATATTTGGCTACTGGGGACTTCTAGATAATTGTCAAATGCTGAGATTGAATTGTCCGATAAGATATGATATTGCTCTATTTACTATCGTTCAGGAAATTGTTTTAACGTCTCGATCGAAATCGTTTCCGTGGTTCAAAAGAGAAGTCCACAACAACAATAACCTTAGTCGCTTCGCGTAATATGGGGAACTCTATTAGGCGCCATTATAGTACGTTTCCTTCGATCTATCCCGCTGCTGCCCCTTCTCTCTCTCTCTCTCTCTCTCTCTCTTTCTGTCTCTCCGTACTCAACTTTGGGATTCCAGGGAGCACGTGGCCCAGATCTTTTATGCCAGGGTTTCCAAGGGAACTCGCGCGCCATTTGCTCACATCGCGGCTGACATCTTTAACTTGCGAAATGGGATCTTCTACCTCCCTCTTCTCTTTCCTTTTGACCCAACGACTATTGGAACGGATAATTGCAAACTACGACTGTTCCTAGCGTAGATTCGTAGGCAGAGGGAAGGACGTTGGTGTGTAAAACGAACAAGTGCAAGAGATTTATGGCTTGCGAGAACAACGAACAACAAAGTTGTCCCGCGAAAGAAACGTCGCTTGAGTTAGTAGAGGATGTCTTCGAATCTCAAATCCGTTCCGTTTGTCTTCTTGCTTACATCTTGTCCTGCGAAGTTACCTAGCTTATCTTTCAAACAAGATTCTTTGTTTTATATGTTACTCATGTCTTAGGAATACTTTTTTTATGGGAACGTTTCCCATTGAATTTAAATATTCAGCAAACGATTCAGTTGATTATACAATTAGCAGTCGAAAAAAAAGAATGTAAATTAAATAATTGAAATTAAATAAGCAACATGTGTGCCTAGTCTGAATTTCTTTAAAGCAAGTTTTTGATCATCTTCGACGTGTACTATCAAAAAAATGTAAAGTTTTATCGAAACGCTATCAGTTATTCACGCAAATTAATAAGAATGCTGCTCTCGATAGATATTAAGAATTCCGTTATAATATTATCCGAGATTGAAAATTTTTATAATATTATTTCCTTTTATTAATATAATTCTCCGTACACTACACACAACTTTTCTTTTATTATGGCGCAACTTCTAGCATCTAATGAGCATCTTTAATAAGCTCCTCGTAATAATTAATGCATGGATCGTATTCTGAAGGATCCTTACAAGCGTCGATATCGTTCCTGCTTCCGGAAGAATCTTCTTTCTACATCGTTCTTTCTTTGCCGATCTACTTAAGAATGCAGCGAGTTAGGTGGATCTTTTAAATCAGGATTTCTGAGATCGAGCGCGTGGCTTACTCGCATCGCGAATGGTGGACTTGAATCTCACAATAGTACTGCGTTCTTTGAACCAGACGATCAACGATATTCACGAGCTACTATTTTCCGCGAAACTCCTGCATAAGTATGTATCGAAATAGAAAATAAAAGGGAGAGGATATCTATTATGCTGTAGCGTAAAATCCTTTGTAAGTCGCTTAATGAAAATGCATTGTGTAATAATATCAATGTGTAACAAAATTTCAAACAATTAGAAAATAAATTGGATTTATAGGATGCTAAATTAAAAAAGCTGAATGAAGAGAGAAACCAAATAAAGAGACTTGGACAACGATTAAAAAGATAAAAATAAAAAAGTATGCAATGAATCACGATATTTAACATTGTGAAAGATGAAATGTGAAGGTATGTCAGAATTGTCAAGATGAAATATGAGATATTAGAACTCTCCGAATTAATTACGAACTTTGTTTACGAAGAAAACAGCCAGAAACAGAAAGAAAGAGCGAAAAAGACGCATTTATTATCGTCCTCAGATAGGCTCTTTTGAAGTCAGAGTAAAAAAGCGATAAGAGTCTGTAACGATACTAGATTCAGAGGATTTAATTTATCTCGTATTTAAAATATTAAGCAAAAAATCTATAATATCCGAGACCAGTTGCCGCCGCGTTTCCTTTAAATTACAGATTTTGTAATCAGGATAATTATTTTCTCGTCGCGAAAATTTAATGACCGTCTTTATTATCACAGTCACTTCATTGTCGATGTTATACGTACCCGGATAAACAAGCCGTAAATTGAAATTCTTTCACGGCAAGGTTTATTTAAAATTCATTAGAGAATAAAATAACGTTATTTACTTACAAGCTCCGAAGCTTGTCTTTCATATTAAAATTGCTTTTGAGACACGATGTAACGTAACATGCTTCTGAAAAGAAACTGCAGCGCTGTTGATCGAAGGGAGGACAACGAGAGTGTATAACTTACAAGTCGAGGGGCGTCTCCGAAATCGATCGATGGCGAATCGCGTGATTCCCATCTCGCTCCTTCCAGAGCGATGCCCATTTCCTCCGATCGACCTTTCATCTTGGCCCCAGGAATCTTTCGATCTGTCGGATCTGGGTCGCCACGTCGTATTCTACCACCTCGCTTTGCCACGAGTCAGGCGAGAACGGCGGCGCCCGATTGTCTCAGCCAATTCGGAAACAAACGTAGGTGCGCCGACGATTATACGCGGCGGAGTTAACGGACGTGGGATTTCTCCTCCTGGAGGTGGGGGAGTAGACGCGACGTCGGGTTCGGCGATTATCGAGGAACGTGAATGGGTAACACGTGAGCGGTTTGCAAATCCGTACATCGTCGATTGCGAGACTTCTGTGATTCCGCCGACGATTTTTTGCTTCACGCCGAGACGTGTCTGGAGTGGCGAAGTACGCTCTTAATCCGGGTCTCCGATACGTTAATGGCGGTAGACAGGGTTCGATAACGATCGAAAACATGATGGATGTGAATTCCCGCGGTACCTGGTTTAATATTTCTGAACTCAATGTTTCATAAGGTAATTTGGGAAAATTACTGTTACACTTTGTCTCCAGCACTTTATTAATAAAAACACAGTTATTGATCTTCTTTTTCAGCTGTAAATAAAGATCACGGCTTATGAAAAATATGTGCTTAATCCTTTATGTGTTTACAACTTTTAATTAGTAGAATTGAATATTGTATGAATATGCTAACTAACAATCTAAAAAAGGTATTTAATTTCTCGTATCTTCTCGTATAAAAGAGATTTCGAATTCTTATTTTATTTATCTTCATATATTTTTGTTTAATCTATTAATAAATGAGCCAAATTGATTAAGAATTTAAAAAATAGAGTAGGCATGTCTACCACAATTTGAAAATGTCAACACTGATGCAGAAATTGCCTTGATTTGTAATCATATTTGTAAATTCAGGAAATAATTGCGCGCTTCTCATTTTTATTCCTACCACTCGCGTCAATGAGTGACTTTTTTTTTAGGATGGATCGGTTAACGAGCTCGTATACGGTCAGTTTCCCAATCAGGCGCGATTGTCCCGCGACGTGTAAGTGGCTTGCTTGTGTAAAAGCGACCCCAAGTTTGGCGCGGTTGGACACGTGTACGTTTCGCGGGCAACCGCGACAGCCGGACGGCGGGATACTGTCGCTTGTATTCGGTATATGGCCCGACCACCCTCGATGGTCGCCTTTCTTCTCGGGGGATGAATCGTATGTGCTCGCAGTGCGGGATCGCGCGCGTCAAGAGAAATCGACTCCCCTCATAGAATTAGGGGCGCTGAAAGGCTTAAGCTACCCCGGGTGGTCGGGCGAGTCCGGAGTTTTAATTACAGAATTATCAAAAGTCATACGAGACGAGAAAAATGCTTTGCACCACTATTCGGCCACCAATTGATTCATATGAAATATATATTGATATTCACAATATCATATGTGCAAATATTCTTTTATTAAAAAAGAATGTTGACTCTATTTTATCGGAGCTATGTATCAGCGATCGATAGAAACTAATGCGTATTTCCGTTATATTTTTCTTTAAGAATGGCTCGCAATGGTTCGTCTGGCGCAATTTTCGATCGTAAATTTTATAAAAGGTTTGATTAAAAGACGCAGCCGAGCGCGCAATCTTCGGCAGAGGACGTTTATTCGCATCATATGGGGTAACTCTTTCCGGGAAGCAGCCAATTTTTATGGCGACCCGGGTACAAAGGCACAGCCTTTGTAGTCCCGTTTCTCTATCGATATTTTTTGGCGGCGGCAAAAAGTGGAGAACTAGACACTCGTTTTGACTTTGGATCGTCCTTTGTGTGTTTCAGAACGACACGATGCAAGTGGTGTGGCAATATCACGTCGAGGAGCCGGTATCAGCAGCCGGTATCTTGCCCGATCACGGAGCAGTGCGGGGATCAAGACCGTTATACCTGGTGCAGAGAGACGCACAACCCAGGCGAAACTCGCGTAATCAGGAAGCGGAGCCGCCTCTGAAGATCTGGGACATCCTGAACAAGCAGGTGGGTTGCAAAGCTCTATTTTCGCTTAACATTTAAATTCTCATATTCATAAGACGCGCGTTCCGCGTTCCGTGAGATAAAACTCATTCTGCGATACGATAAGTATGATACGGAGATTCTGTCGAGATAAATACTTAACGAATGAGATTAACTAGCTGAAGAAGGAAATATTTCGTTTCGCTCCAGATGTAATTAAAGGAGAGAAGGAGGAGAGAGATAGAGAGCAGTTGGTGCACATTGCATTTATTATGATTTGCGTTATTACGACGGCACGTGACAAGAAACAAGAACAAAGTTAATATTCATCCCGACCGCGGAGAAATTTGCGAGCGCGAACAAAGACGATTAAAGAGTTTTAATTAGAGTTCACGAAAGTGGATCTGCCATCGGCGTTGTGATATTGGACTCGATTTGTGCAGAGGGCAGATTTAAGCCCCGGGTTTCATGAAAGTATTTAAGATAACTAAAGTTACTTTATTCAGATTTCACTAAAGAATCATCGTTAGCATTGTAATTCGTTATTAACTCAACATTAATTTTAGATTAAGAATATCTAGTTTTTAGACTTCTGAAAACTAGAAACTTTTGAGGACTTGCAAAATAAATTTCTAGAATTTTGGCTCAAAATGTTAAAAATACAAGTAATTGGTAGACTCAATACTCCGACATGATTTCTTTTAAATTGCTTTGAAAATCATAAAGTTGGAAATTATTCCATATCCGATATTTCCTAGTTAAACCTAAACAAAGAAAGTTAAAAATTTTCACAAACAAAACTGTGAGAGAAACTGCTTTCGCGCGATCGGCGTTTTGACGCCGTTAGAGAACGCGGCGAATCATTCGTTTATCCGAATCCGAGACGCGAACAAGCTTTTTCAAAGCTCTCTCGTCATACGGTTTTGTTTCCGTCATTCGTAGACACGTGTACGGGTCGTGTGTGCGTATATGTATCGCGTGCGTGAGATGAATGTTCGAAAGCATTTAGCTGGATGCACGCGCGACTGGATTTTTATCACGCAGCTGTGTTAGAAAGAGAGAGAGAGAGAGAGAGAGAGAGAGAGAGAACGAGCAAGAGAGAAAGAGAGAAAGCATTGTGTGCCGAATTTATGATGGCATAAATCTTAACCGGGTCACATCCGGCAAAAACTATTCGTTCATTAGCGTCGCCGGGTCGTAGATTACGGGGTTGGCGCTATCGCCGAGAATCGGACAATGCTAATTCCACCGTCTGCCCCGCCGCTGTTTATAGTTTATATCGAGACCGGAATCGGGCCACGCTCGCGTATTCCGCTCGTTGGCCCGCGAAAAAGTGCAAGATCATTCACTGGACGTGCTGATAAACGACCCGGAAATGTTGACCATGTAATATCGTTTGAGACAAGCAAGCACCTCGCACGGAATGTATTCGCTCGTAAATACATTTCCGGTTTGTCGAATCTCACCACTTTTAGCGAGATTTTGCTTCAGTGGCCGTTTACATTACGAAGACTTTGTTACAATCGCTGTAATGGAATAATCAAGATAACAGGACCAGCTTTTTTAGCTGCACTTTCTTCTTTAAAGAAACGGCATTTGTTTCCTTTACTTTAGATATAAACAATGTAAAAAAAATTAAAGTGCAACTAAAGAGAATTTATCCTCTTACTCTTCCTAATACGTACGAGAATTATTTAGCATTTTGAATATATTTAAATATAACACGGGTGAATTACAAATATTTTCTGGGTTGTAGAAAATAATAGATGAAATCGCAACGAAACATGAATGTTCAAAATGTTTATCTCGCTGAACGTTAGTCATTCACTCAAAATTATTATCAGAACTATTCAATCAAAATTATTTATCACCCTTTTAACATCAGTATCGAAATATCAGTATAAAGTATCTAAAACAATAATTTTATTTTTCGTTTTTTTTTTTTAAATTATTAGTACGTTTTAGAACATCACTGACGCTATATTTCTGTATTTCGAGTTGCGCCTGTTTTTTGCACGAATATCGCAGAGAAGTTTCGCCGTTAACTTTGCACGGAAAAGTTGCCGAACAGTCGAGTAACTTTTGTATCGCGCCATGAATATGAATAGAAGAATAGGCACAAAGAAGACGAGGCTGATGAGGAATAGGTTCACATTGCGCCGCTTTTTAGATTCTACGATGTTCCTCCGTTTGTTAGAGAGATTGCTGCTGATTCGTTAATTTTTACATCCTCACAACATATTTGCGCGAGTACTATCTGTTATAACTATTTATTTGAACATTTATTTTATTGAATTAATTTCATCAAACTTAGACTTTATTTATTCAACTACGAGATCGCTATGGTTGTTTTATTAGTAGCCGATAAAAGTTTTTGCAATCTTTTTTTATCGGACATGTCATGTCACTTTGCGATTGTCAATGAAGAAAGATCGTCTCGAAATGACAAAGGCAGTCAATTGCGTATTGGTACAGAAATCGGAAATGCATTTACGGGGTCCCTAAAAATTTCCGTCGCCGCCGGGCGTCAGTCAGCGTGCTCGACCGCAAAACAATAAACGCGCTCGTCCTTCTCGGTAATCTCGACATCGATAATTTCGCATAAGCGCGTGGGAGAATCCGCCGGCGAGGTTCGAGCGCTTAGGGCAGGAGTCGGTCGTCGGTCGTCAGGAGAGGGAGATGCGCGAAAAAGAGAATTGTAATTTTCTCGAACGCTATACGGTCGTCCATACGCCCCGCGGCGAGCAGTTTGAAACGACCCACCAGCACCCTGCCTTCCCCACTTCCCCCGGGCTCTCCGTATTTACCGAGTACATTGCAACGACCGAGCATGGTTTCATTGATGCACGAAATCTCCGTGAGTAATTCAGCAGAATCTGACTTGTAGATGGAAAGTACATATAGGGCAGGCAAGCAGCATAACTAATATTGGCAGGGTTGGATAAATTAATATATTTTTTTAACTAAATTAAGTTAAAGTTAATGGCTTATTAATTTAGTTACGTTGAAAATTGCGTTAAGATTAAATTGAGTTTGAAAGTAAAAGTTAATTTTGAAAAGCATTTATTTATATTAAATTATAATAATTTTTCAAAACTTACTCTAAGTAGCAAGATTGCAATAAAGGTAAAATAAATTTAATATTTTACTTGAGAATTAATTTTATATGATATAATAAAGAAATATTATTTTTTTATATGGAAATGTATTTTCTTAAGTACATTTTTCACTTAGAAAAAGTTAATAAGTTAAAGTTGATATATTTTAAAAATAATTAGTTAACGTTAAAAATTCATTTATTTATAATTAACTAAGATGAATTTTATTAATGTTTTAGCTTTATTATTTAACTTTTAACTTGTAATGGCTAGTGAGTAATGAGCCAACCTTGAACACTGAATGTGTAATTCCTATCCCGTGAAGCAAGAAGTATAATTAATCAGCTGATGTGCAGAACGTATAAGTTGTAATTAAGTTGTAACATGATTAGTTTAACAATTATAACATATCATTAACGAACAAATAAATAAGTTTGTTCAGGGAAAACTACATCATGTCACGTGAAACTTATGCATATTCGACTTGTGCTGAAAAAAATTTTTAGATAAAAACTAAATAGTTTTTATTTCATCGTTTGTAAATCTTCTGCTCATCACGTCAAAATAATCGAGATGCATCGATATATAATGCAGCCGGGTGCAGCTAAGCACCGCTTAATATTGCGAAGTACCGTTTTGAGATCGTTCTGAACAATATGTGTCCACACGTAACAATACGGCTTGTGTATATATTGAGCGAAACACCTAGAACAAGTAACGCAACTAACACGCCGGTACATGCAGTTCTTATTCTGTTATACGTGCCGAAAAACTCGCAACACGTTCGTGCACAATGCAGCCGGCCGTGCATGAGAACTGTGCAAAATAGTCGCGTGGCGTGGAAGGCGCCGCTTTGAGACAGGGCGAAATGGGCTCGTATATCACAAAAGCAACTTGCAACCTTGTTACGTAAGTCGCACGCGGCGTCGGAAAATATGGTAATGAATTTCTCGTATATATTTGCGTTTAACTGCTCTTACCTCGTTGTAACAAACCATTAACCTGACGTATGCATCAAGTAGCTAAGTTTCCCGAATTTTCCCCTCTACTTTTCGCTAGTCATTTCAACAAAAGAACTCTTTATGCTTGTTAAGTGACAATGTATTTATATCAAAATATAATAGGTTTTCGAAGTACACGCAATGAAGTTATGGCACCATGATATGATCAAATGTTTGTGGCACAAAAATGTTTGTCCGATAAATTTTTTATATCTGTTAATAGATATATATTAATAACAAAAATAAAAAAAATTATTTTTTTATTTTATATTTTATTTTATATAGATTATATTATACAAACAATACCTCTGATTTAAATAATATTTTTAATTATTATATTTTGTGTTTTACATTTTAATTTAAAGATTTGTAATAGTTTTGTTATAGTCATGTAGTTATAGTTTTGGGAATTTATAGTAGAAATTTTAATTTTTAAATGAAAATGATCGACATTTGGAAGTAAAATATATATATGTACACAATATTTTCGTACTTCTCCAGTTTTCCATGTATTTTAGTTTGATTAGTTTTCAAATGTATGTGTATGTTATATTCAGATATGTACACTACATATATATTTAAATCAAATATTTTCTTTCCGACCAAGTACCATACATTGATACTTTCCTATGATATCGATATTGATACGAAGTATCAATGGTCCCAATGTAGCGACTCTATCCGTTAGTTTCGCATAGAATTATACTCGCTTAACGAAGTACCATTCGAATTGCTGTGCAGGTTCGTTTACCCATGGGGCAAGACACGCTGCTCTGGTGCCGTGTCCTGAGGATGCCGAGCATTAATCAGAAACACCACGTCGTGAAGGTGAGTTCCTCCAGGTATATAACCCGTTTACGGTAGCTCGCGCGCGCCCGCCGCTCTCCGACTTGATTAAAGCGAAGGTGGATGCTCTTGTAATGCCGAAGAAACTGCACGTCGAGTTTGCCGACTCGCTCCTCCTATCTCCCCCCCCGCCTTACAACCTCTCTTCCCCATACGGGAGTTATCTTCTGCCTCGCGTGTTTTCGCGTCTGGAGATGCAACATCTTCAGGTAGCCGTCCGATAAATATGCTGCGCAAAATGATAATCTAGAGGTTACGATGTTTTATACCGGGTGATTAATCATGGTTTTTGGTTTCTTTTATAATTATTCTGACGCACGTGGAGAAAGAATTGTTTCAATTCACAATCTCTTTCTACGGTCATTTAATTCTTAAATAATATCTCGAAACATTAAATGTGATTTAGAATATTTAAAACACACACATTAAATTGTGATTTCTTACGTAATCATTTTTTCTTAATATATTACAATTTTAAAGCATCCTACATGCTAATTAAGGACTTTGATTGTTTCGAGTCATATTTGCATTTTATAACAGGCATAAAGATATGATAAAATAATCGCGTGCCTCATTGCTCGCTCGATTATAAAAAGATCTTCGATTTGCGTGCCGGATGATAGCCGATCGATTAATTCGGCTATGAAGCTTCATCGTAAATGTACGAATGGATCTGCATGATGGCAGGATCAATGCGGTTATAGGCAAGATCGTTTCGCCGTTCCGGCCGTCGGCTTCACTACCAACGATGACAGATCGATGCACGAGATGTCATCAATAAATGCGACAATGACGAAGCAGCCGGTTGTAAACGTTGTATTACTGCTGTGTATCGATTCACGCTGGTAATAAGTTCTATTTCAATGCAGAAGCGCACGATTCTCCAAATCGCATGTTAAAAGTCAGAGTCGCACTGACAGTAAAGCGCAGACAGTAAAGTTTGTCGATCTTCGATTTTGCGAATTTCAACGGGAAGCGACATTTTATTATCGACGGAATCTGTTTTGCTTTATTTTACATTAGTATTTTCTAATCTATTTGCTGCAGCTTCGCAGTCAACATTACAGCGAATGAAAATCCTATTAGGATTACGGACTTCATTATGCTTTTTTACACGCTATTAAAAGTTGTTAACTTTTATTATGTCTGAAATGACTCTCTCGCGCGCAGAATGTCCCAAATTTAATACCCTGAACGTTAATAGGCGTTGTATGAATAGATTAATGGATATAGCGTAGTAACGAAAGTATATTTCTGAAGAAAAATTAGTTTTAAACTGAGGAAAATTACGGCGATATTAAAAAAAGGTGCTGTAATGTTTGGAATTCTTGATATGAAAGATCGCGGCATAAGTGCTACCTCTTTGCTATAAATTCTAGAATTTATGTACTCGCCTATTTTTACTGGACCTCCTCCCATTCGACGCGAATTTTATGTCAGTGAATAATTTGGATAAAAGATATTTTCTCGGGTAATTCACGTTTTACGCTTCTCGAGTTATATTCTTCCTCTCTCGCAAAGCATATGATAAAGCTCAATAAAATCTCACTTAGTTATATATTCTATTCGAATTTTACTTTATTATGATTTAACCCGATATAATATCTGCCAGTTATCGGAAAACCGATAAATAAAACGATCAAATGATGAATGATTCTTGTCAGCTCAGCTATTTTATTTATATATTTCTGTCTTATTTCCTATTGTATTTATTATCGCTCATTCTATTTCTTAGATGTGGTCTTTTATTGTATTTCTATCTTTTCTGCCTTCTCTTTTCTATTTCACCGTATTTCAACGGTTGCTGATGTTCATATCCGCAGCGAGGTATTCCCGAATAGGGTGTTGGGTCGGCTGGCTGATATAGTTCGCACTATCTAGCGTAGGTCGACCGACACCTGAATCTCGAACTCGATCGAACGTGACCCAACTACGCAATGCGATTGCTCTGTGTTCCTATCGCGGGTACAACGACGGGAGGGAGGAGAGACGATTAGCGTTTCGATTGCGATAACTCAGGCGCTTAAAACGTGGACCCCCCTTCCTTCTCCTCGCATTTTACGGAACTTTTATTGACGGAGCACCAGGGCATTCTGAGGTTAACGGTCGAGTGAACTGCCGTTAACCGTGGTATCGGTGGGCACCTTAATTTGTTGCTCCTATTGAGAGGGAATCGAAACGGCACGTTTTCCCAACGTAGAAGCGCGAGAAATGCCGCGCGTATCGACTTGCGTCGAAAACCGCTCTTTGCCAATTTTACGCTCGAACAGCTTTCTCTAAACTGCTAGAAACGAATGCCTACTAGAGTGCGAAGTGTCTTTCTCATTCTGTTTACTGTCGATATTCTATTATCCATAGTTAATTTAATGACATCCACTTTGCTTTAAATCGAAACCGCGAATGCATAGACCATTGACCGGATTAATGGCCAATAAAACGGTACGTCGCGTCGTGGGAAAAGAAATAGAGAATATTGCAAAGTATTTTTCCATTGACATGATTAAGTTGTATGACTAAATGAGACAATCTTCAAACTCGTTGTTTCTTCGTTCAGCGTCGATCCCATTGCGATAAAAGTGTCAAGATGTACGTTGTTCCTGAGTTATGAACACGTTACGAACACGACCGAAATGCGCTCGACATTAATCCTCGTTACGAGCTCGTACGCCTGTTCTGTATTTCAGTACGAACCAGTTATTCAGCCGGGAAGCCACGAATACCTTCACCACATGACCCTGTACGAGTGCCGCGGAGATCAAGCCGAATTGGAATCCGCGGCCGAAACGACCGGGAGTGTCTGTTACGTTCCTGATAAACCCACATTCCAGTGCAACACGATCGCAGCCACTTGGAGCCTCGGTTCTGAGGTATGTCGAAAACTTCGCTTCCGTTCACGCCTCGACGCAAGCACCGAGGTGCTTCCATATTGGCAAATTTTCGGTAGTCAATGGAAACGACGTCTGCTGTATAAAATCGCAAGAATGTAGGAAATACAGATTACAAGTTAAAAGTTTTAGAATTTCTTATTTTCATCTATTTCGATGCGCTCTATGTGATCACTAGTTAAATTTCTTTAATCATTAGATTTTGCCAATAATGGAATTACCCAATTGCTTCGTCGAGATCTTTGATTCGGCTGTTAGAGAGCAAAATAATTTTATAAATTATCTTACTGATATAGACTGATAAGGGAACGATCGGAATCTTCAATCAATTTTAATGTACTTTGTTGTAGAACATTAAAAAGTATTAGATCCTTTTCTGTTATTTGCTTACTTGAGATTTAAGAGTTGAAACGCCCCTTTGAAAATAATGGATTTTTAAAAAAATTTGATTTTTTTTTTTTTTTAATGTGTATATCGTCGTAAAAAACTATAAAACATTTTTGTATGAAACATTTTTTCATATACCTCGTAGTTTCAAAATATTCGCAAAAATTGAAAAAATTCATTATTTTCAATCCCCAAACGTCAGAAATAAGCAAATAAAAAATATCAGTCTAATATTTTTTAATGTTCTACAACATATCTAAAGCTTAACATATCAAACTCGGTGAGAGACACCGTTCCTGTGTCTCCGACATCTGTGAGATACAGATGGTATAGATAACTCGAATATAGATAATGAGATATAAGTTGTTTCTTTTTAAAAATCTGGGGAAACATTATACGTAAGCGAAATATCTTAAATTCGTTGCAGTTTACTTGTATTGTCCGCAAATCTGATTGTCAGAAATGTCCATTGCCTTTAGCCATATAAACTCGATTCTTCGTCAAATGTTGCGCGTGATCGTGGAAGGCACGTTCAGAGTTTCGTGATAATTCCGAGTGCGGTGTAATGTATACCAATGCGAGAGCAGGAATACCGCAAACTTGTTTCTTCGTGGTTATTGGTAATACGAACATCCTGTGAAATTGCAACCGATCGTAAAACGTGTTGGGATCTCATATATGTGTCCCAATAAATGATGAATAACATTGATAATAACGTTAATTGATATAACACGTGATGTTTGCCATAATATTCAATAAATGGTTTATTGAGTGCTTTTTTATTTTGATTTCCGCATTTTATTCTGTTTTTCGAAACAATATATATCGATAACGTTATTATATTATCTTTAAACATTTATCAGATTGTCTTAAAAAATCGTCACGACAATATGCTCCATCAATTTACATTTATATAATAATGTTTTTAAATAATTATTATTTAAATCTCAGACAGAAAATAAATGATAAATGAGATCTATTACGAGAGACAGATGCAATTAATTTGTTTTAATAAATTATGGTAAAGCGAAACGTTTTATTGGATCTCAGTTTAGAGTTTTAAAATAAAAATTATATTAATGATGTTGAAAGATGTTCGGTGCAGACGATCAAAATTATTCGGCCCATGTTAATAAATTTAGATTCAAAGCGTTTTTGAAGATAGCGATTACGGCACACAATTCCCCGAATTGGACGGATCATTATCTCGCTCATCATCAGTAACTGAAAATTAAAATTAACCGGGCATAATTCGCGAGTACATGCACCACCAATAAGGAAACGAATTCCACGAGCGACAATTTCCATCGAGGGCCCGTTCTGATGGATCGAGGCGTACAACGATTATACCATGCTGGAAACGTCGCGTCGCCGGGATAGGGGCGGGGGATCAGACCGGACCAGATCGGATGAGAACGGGCCCCCGATCAGAACCGGACCGGCGCGGCGTACTCGCTGTCGGTCCTGTTTTTATTTACTGGCGGCTTCTGCATAATCCATCGTTTCCCTCTCTCTCTTTCGCCGCACCAGGGCTTTAATTATCCGCCGGAGGCCGGATACGCGCTCAATCCGTACGCGGGGCCGCGCTACTACATGCTGGAGACCCACTACACGAACCCGCAGCTGGACGCCTTCATCAGCGACAGCAGCGGTCTGCGTCTTCTCTACACCGATCGACTGCGCGCTCATGACGCCGGTATCCTCAGCGTTGGCATCGACCCGAACTGGCGGCATATAATACCGCCCGGCCAGCCCGAGGTGGTCTCCGAGGGCCACTGCATCGCCGATTGCACCGGCCAGACGATACCGAACAGCGGCATTAACATGTTCGCTGTGATCATGCACACCCACCAGCTCGGCAGAAAGGTCCGCCTGCGGCAGATCCGCGCCAGCGAGGAGCTGCCGCCGATCGCCGCCGACACCAACTACGATCCCAATTATCAGGAGTATCGGAGGCTTCAGAGACCGGTCAAGGTGTACCCGGTAAGTACAGTCTTAACTCTAGCGTGACGTGCGATGTACGATGCACCGCGTATAACACTAAATATAATACTGCGAAAGATAACATTTTTTTTTGTTTTCCAATAGCGATATGCTTATTCTATTACAGTATAATTATTCAAAAAGGAGATATCGAATATTGCGAGCTCAAGTTAGATTTCATTTTAATCGTTATATCAAAATCCAATTTATTGGCCAATTTATTAAACCTTCAGCCTTTTCGCCCCTTCCTTCCCACGGCGATGGCTAACGCAATTATAAAATATCCCCGACTAACGGAAGAGGATCACGAAGAATCGGGAAAAGAATCTCCAACTCTTATCCTTCGAGATTTCTTTTTTTTTGAAAATAATCCAAGAATATTCTTAAGCGCTTCGCAACTAACTTGCGTCTTCTCCAGCGGTCCTTTAATATATTCTTTATTTTTTCTGTTCTGTTTCCGCTACGTTGCGCGCCTTTCGTTTAGTTGCCGCGAACATACTTCTAGCTGCATTATAACCCGTAGCACGTATCAGAAAGTTTATGAGCTTGTTATAAAGTTTATTAACGTGCAATAAGTATAGCTTTGATCACGTAAAGTGCCGACATGCTACAGATGCAGGGCATGAACCTGAGTTTAATTGTTTGAACGAGCTTGAATAGGGTGGGCTTAAACGCGATTACGTGTTAACATAGAGTAAAAATGTATTATAACAGAGAATTGAATTGAAAAGTAAGAACACTGAAAATTTACGGTCTACAATGATGCATCGATACCTACGCATTGCATAATTTACTATACTAATCTAAGAATTTCGACTTAGACCTGCGAATTACTTGCTAGCTTCTTACTGTTTTATTAATGATATATTCTTGGGTTTTTAAATTCTTAAGAGTTTCCGTCTAACCTAGTGACTCACGTCAGATGATTCTTTTTTATTACAGGGTGATCACTTAGTCGCCGAATGCACGTACTCGTCCGAATCTCGGGGGGCCATTACGCTCGGCGGCCTGGGAACGAGAGAAGAAACTTGCCTAGTGTCCATTCTCTATTATCCTCGCATTGAATTATCTCTCTGTTATTCTTTACCCTCCCTACCGACGGTGCTGCACAGCTTGGGAATCCAGAAATTAATACAGTAAGTGTATGTGTGTGTGTGTGTGTGTGTGTGTGTGTGTGTGTGTGTATTTTCATCCATTTGTCTTATTAACAAAAAATGTGATATGATAAGATTACATAAAGTGTCTATACTTTATATGAAATGTCACAATTAAGAAGATGAAAAATGCTGGACATAGCATTTTATATGTTCTTAAAACTTTGAAAAGATATTTTTAGTAGTATTTGAATTGGCGAATAATTGTAGCTTTAAAATACATCCCAGACACAAATTTCCATTTTACGATAACGATTTCTGCGACGTGATTTTAACTAGCTCTCGTTTCTTAATTTATGTCATTACAATCTCTTGGCAAATCGTTTGCGGTTGAAAGGAAAGTTTTACGATGCATTTAAGACCCGCACGTCGTATATTGCTACCAGTTTATACGACTCTATGCAAACGATGATCGTTCGACATTTTGCTCTTTGATCGTTCTGAATTGGTTATTAGCCACAACTTGTGCATTACGAAAGTGCTAGCCGTCAATTACTCAAGGAGCGACAGACGTTATATCGCGTCATCCATCGTTAAGCTACGCAACATATAACTCATCGTTCTTAATAGAATAAGTCTTCATAAAATTTTCAAAGTCCATCGCGCTCTTTGCTACAATGTTTAATATATTTTATTTAATAATATATAATATACGAATAGCTACAGCGCTATATAAGAAAAGTACGTCTATGTCATAATCACCAAACTAAAATATAGAAAAAAAGACAAATACGAATGAAAACGTGTATAAAGTATGAGGCACGGGGACTTTACGTGGCAACTTTGATTTTGTTGTAGGGGTTCCAGCCCGGTGACGATCCAGGAACCGCGGAACTTGGAGGGTATGACACTCGAGGAACGGCTAGTCAGTTACGACTGGGTGTCGAATTTCCAAAGTTTCCAGGAAGCCACTCGCAGCGGCACGTTTAAGCCGCTATGCGGTACCAGCAAGGGCGCCTTGCCCGGCACAGAGAACCTCGAAGTGCACTATCCGCGCATCTTCAGGCCTTACGAAGAGGCGAGCGTGCCCTGCGCGAAAAAGCCATTGCGGAACAAATTGTCGATGCTGTTGAGCGAGGACGGTGACATTGGCGCGCCCGCTGATCCCGACAGCGACGAGTCGAATGCGGTCGAGCGAGGTCAGTTGGTGCGTAGCAAGGTATCCCGCAGCAGCGATGCGGGACCCACGGCCGGTAGCTCTTGCGGCCGTACGGTATCGGCGGCGGTGATCTTGGCCGCCGTCACCGTCGTCGCCGGCGCTGCGTTCAGGTGAACGTCGCCGCCGGACGAGCAGTCGTTCGAGTTCACTCGGATCTAGGATCATCCATCGCGATCGAACCCGCGGCGGACCGAGCAACGGCAGCAGTAACAACAGCTGATACGTTTGCGTAAGTACATGCCAACGACACTTAGGCTTAGATAAGTGTTATTGTTCTCCGACTGAACGCGTCCGGAATTCTTCGGGTGATTCGATCGATGGACTTTTTTTTCGCGAGGCGGGGTGAGCTTTCCGGCACGGCTAACGGCTGGCGTAATCTTCGTCGTGTATCATATCGTGTTTCGTACTGATACGTAATAGAAGTTACACCTTCGTCCTCGATCTTCGTTACTCCGAATAGTGAGGCTGATTCGATAGATTTAACTTGGGAGTGTTACTATAAATTGTCGAGAAATTGTTGCGGAAATATAACGCAACAATTTACATTCGTGTCTCATTGAAGTTCGAGTAGTATTTAAAAATTGAATTTATCTAATTTTTCTTATAAGCAACTCGTAAAGACTTAAGCAATGCATGAACGCGCGTATCGCGAAGAATACAGCCAGCCTGTAGTCGAGAATGTCGAATTTCTGCGAGTGGAAAAGGACAATTGCAATCACCATTCGATTCGGTGTAGATGAAAATTATATACATATATATATATTATAGAAAACGTAGAGAAAATTACCGAATCCACGTTATCTCGACTTATAGGTGTTGAAATAAAATTATGGTATTTTACGGAGGCATGTCATCGAAAAATTCTCAACCACCGCATATGGCATTTGGTTTTATCAGCAAGAAACATTAACTCTCTTTTAGTACAACTACATAGCTGCATACTGAAAGATATCAAAAAATAAATTAAAATAAACTTAATAAAATATTCAAAAATATTTTGTTTTTAATTATTTTTTTATTTAATTATTTGTATTTAATTGGACATGTCCTACAAAGAGAAATATCTCTTTTGGATGCTCGACCTATAAAAAGCTCCGCGTTTCACGTTGTTCTCAAAGCAAATAATTCTACGAAAGTTATTTTCAGAAGAACATCTAGTACCAGATGTATAGAGTATTTTTGTGCATATTTAGAAAGTTTTTTCTCACGTTTTTATTTTTGGCTTTTGCAAGTTTTGTTTTTGCGTCAGTTTTACGTTCGTTCTCGATAGCTCTCGAGAATACACGCGATTTTGAAACTCGAAATGACGATAATCAAATATTCAGCTCGACTTTTAAAAATCAGAAAGGAGAGAGTTAATGACGCTGTGTTGAAGCCGGAAGTCGGATGTGGATGTGCGGCATATTAATTTTCGCCCGCGGGTAAAACCGAGTACAGGCGATCGGATCTATCGTGTTCTCGTTTCGCGATCGGCTTTTCTCTTTCGCGACTTCCGTTCGCGCGCACCATTGTTATATAATAGAGAATTTTTGCGAGCAGTACTCTTCGAAGCACGGTAAAAGCGGAAGTCCCCACGCCCGATGCGAAATATCTATAAATCATCGTGACAGTTTTCACCTGAAATTTATATTATTATTTATATTCGGGACATTTGCATTTACCATATTCGAAATACGCTTTTGCAAAAAAAAGTCTGTAATGTCCCGCGCGCTCGCGTAGGTTGACCATAGCGGGATATCACTCGGATACGAATGCATCGGCTTGGTTGTACGTAGACTTTAGCACATTAGAATCAATAATGCAAGTTGCAGTGGAAATGAATATGAGAACTTTCCCTGTTCTTTATATATACACATTCATTGACCCTCACGATACATCGACTCACAGTAATAATCAAAACTTCAAAGAATTTATATATAGATTATTGTAGATGGGACCTAATGAATATCATTCTGTTTTGTGCAAAGTTATTTTTTACAAATTTTAATAAAATGTAAAGAATAAATAAAAGATTCAAATATATTGAATCATGGACTGCGATTGTAATTAATAAATAAGATACTGCATAAAATTGTAATAATAAAAGTAACTGACATTTTATTTTTAATAGCTTGTAATCAAGAGCTAAACTTTGTTATAGAATGTTGCTGTAAATATTAATCTATGTAATATTCTTGACATTATGAAATGATAATAATTGAAATTGAACGAGTTTACGCTATGCAAATGTACCTTCTATCACTGAATATGAAATTGACTGGTGACTGTACTATTCATCTATACTTAAAATTAATTAGTTTTGTCCTGCGATCGCACTGCCTGATACAGCTGCCATTCAATGTAGTCGCCTGTGAGTCACTCTATCATCATCGATTTCAAGACACTGCCTTAGCGCTCCTACACGAAGCTACTTTTAAGTCGCATTAAAATGTATCTATTCCATCTTGATGAGTGGAATAGGTAACATTTATTAATGAAAGCATTGGAAATTCTTGTGTTTGATTTTTTTTATAATACACATGACGACTTTGTCGGCCGATGATTTCGAACGAGAGATATCCTTGCAAAATTTCGCAATTCTCTCTTGTCAATAGAGCGGAATATTAATTTAAAACTTCTTTCGAGTTAATCGCAAGAGTTTAATTGTTGGCTGTTTATTTGCTGTTCGAGAATCGAGCGAGTCGTCGCGATTTTCGCGAAAGAACGTTTCGTGAATTTATTTTTTAGGGTACGACACGTGCTTTCTCCGAAGTTTTTCCAGTGCGGTATTTCCCAATTCAATTTAACCGTTTATTAACTGGACTTTTTTTGCTTATAGAAAAATTAGAAAACTGATAAATGAAACGTATTAATTAAATCATTAAAATTTAGGAAATATAGATGGGTATGTAATTTTCAGATTAACGTTGTAAAAAAATTAATTGCAAATCTGTTTGAAATGAAAATTTTTTTGCGATTTTTGATAGTACATTTTTCTGTGAAAGAAAAATGTAACTTCGAAGCAAGCAAAGAAAGCTAAAATTTTAAAATTTTATTATTTCTGTTTTGTATTAATAAAAAATTTTACAAACTAGAATTCCTTAAGGACTTATGTCGTAAGAAATGTAATTTTGTGATAAAAATTTTTCATGAAATTTTGCAGAAAATAATGTTTGGGAAACACTGTTCTAATAATTTCGGCGATCACGCAATAAACGCGCTTCACAACGTCGTGCTCGCACGGTTCTCGCCAAAGTCTGTACATTTTGTTAATTAGACCGTAGTGATAGAGATGCATTTTTTATAAAGATTGTATAAGCATTGGTTGATTTGCACGCGATGGTAATTTTGTGTGAGAATCTAGGTCTCGCTACCGGATTCGTATTCGTATTCTCTTTCGTTGAAACGTTTTTACGAAGGAGTGTGTTACTTAACCAACGTTTATATATAAATATATAAATAGTCACATTATATATATATATATTATACATACCCAACGACTCTTTGTAATATTCTGTACAGTTTATTATGTGTAACGTTATTCACGCGCTTGTCAACGCTCGTTGTCGTACATGGGCGGTTATTTATTTCTTATTTAATGTATAAAGCGATATACTTGCGACTTGACACATCTCCCGTTGTTGCGTACATACACATGTATACATAATACACATACATACACACATTTTTGAGATTTTTTAAATAAATCTGACACATAGAGACACTCGATTTTCCGATAAATTGTGTGATTCTTATTAATTTCACCCATATTAAGGCTATCGGAGAGTAATCGATATGCGCTTGAGCGTGCGATAATTTAGATTGCTCAACGTATAAACTAAGTTATCAATTATAGATTTGTAAATTTCAGTGATTTATGATTTTGTAACGTATTTTTTAAATGAAGTTATTCGATTTTACCAAAGTTCTGTTTATCTCCAGTTTATTGATTAATTAATATAATTACTATTATTGTCATAAAATTTATGTTATTATTAGCCGCTTATTTTAATCAGCTGCACGATACGAATAAATATAGATGACGTGCCTAGTAAACTCGTGAACGTTTTCAAGGGCTAAACGAACGTTTTGAACGATACGATCTGCATGGCGATTTGCATTCGATTCGAAAGCTTCTCCTGATAATTTCCATTTAAATGACTCTCGACTCGGATTTGTTCTTTATTCTACCTCATTTCGAAATCAAACGAAACGGAAGTGTCTCTAAACACGCGCTGTTATCGATTTCAATTTTGCACCGGTATTAACAGGAAAATAAAAGAAAAAAAAACGGAGAGTTTGGTTAGCCAAAATCAATTTCCAATTTTTTCGTCAAATTCACACTTTTTGGTGTTGGATCGAAAAAGATCTTCTCCCTCCTGCTCTCCTCCCTCTAGTATAGCGAAATCTCAAAGTAGGCGCGACTAATCGGTATCGGACACGTAGGTACGTTTTACAATTTAATACTAACTGGTAATTCGTAAATGTCATAGGAAAATCTGTGTGTGTAGAGAAGACCTTAGGGCAATCGAATGGCCGTATCTTAACCCTTAAGCAGTCGGGATTTTCGAGTATATCTCGCGATATTCAATTATTCGCCACGTAGCACAAGCGAATCGAACTTATCAACGAAAAACGGACCAGTCAAAATTATTTTATCGAAGCACATAATAAATAACTTGAGACTTTATACAAATTTCATTTTTTTTTATTTATAATTTTATTTATGGAAATTCCCTGAAAAATTACGTATTATAAGAAACACGGACTCTGATCGTCATCGACTACTTAAGGGTCACAAGCAACGCGGAGGTCATTCGTTCGTAACCACGCTGTACTTGTCGAATCGAAATTGCTGAGAACTGCAGTATATATTGCTTTACAAATATTGTGTTTCGAATGAACCCGGTTCAACGGTGAGAACGCGGGTAACTATATTCTGGCGATGAAAAGCGATCGGCGTTGTCGGTAAATCCATGCATGACGTCGCTCCCCCAACTGTGCTCGATGGTACATAGTTGTTCGACAAACTATTTTCGATAACTCGCAACGCCACGCCGGACAATTATTACGCAAAAGAGACGGCCACCGCAGCATTTTTTCCGATAACCCGTTATCCGCGTGCAGGCGAGTTTCTGCTGCAGAGTTACTGAATGTTTTCGAGAAATTTGTTCGTTTAAAATGGAGCGCTCATGTCGACGGTAAGTTCATATAGGACACGTCGCGTTTAAAGCGTTTTGCTTGCGGTAATGTGAGCGCGGCAAAGTTTTTCTTGGAAGTCATGAAAGTTTCGGGGTTTTTCTTTCCAAGCAAGATTTTTTAAAATGAATAAATCATTCGTTGAAAGTATCGACTACCGGGATCCGACAGCGTCGCATTATTATCTGGCACGTCGATCGATACAGTTTGCTCGATGGAGGCCCCATGCGCAATAACATCATTTAAAGCACATGTAGTCGTAGTCAGAAATTCCGACTAATTCTGCGGATTCGATTGATTCCGCTAGTTTTTTTTTCTCTTTTCGATTCTCTCTCTTTCACTCTTTTTCTCTCTCTCTCTCTCTCTCTTTCTCTCACTCTCTCATTGCGTGGACATGCATGTTAGGATCTGCTAAATATTCGACGATTTTTAACTTCGTCAAACGGCTTGTAATAATTGATGCGCGATAAGCGAGGACGACGCGATATATCGTCCTCGTTCGAGGAGTTGATGCGCATTGTCGACGGTTGCCAAGGATCCTGGCGGGTCCTTTCGTCGCGGATCGTCGGCGATGTGAAATGGGTGCTAAAGAACCGCCGGTGATATGAATAGAACAATCAAGCGATGCGTCACGAGTAAATGTCCTTTAATAAACTGGGATAATTATTATGTTAGGTAACATAGCGCGACGTGTTACGCCATTTATACTTGATGATCTTGTACTGTACGTAGGTATATTAGGCAATCTTTTTTTTGTAACGATTGCTGGCGTTCACCGTCTTTTTGACAACATTCGAGGTGATTTTTCAAAAATCTTTCGAATTTTCTTTTAAGTATGTTACAGTATTTCTTTCCTTTTATTTTTTTATAATTAATAATTAACAAATCTATTTTTGTTTAATTTGAGATATTTTGATAAATAAATTTAAAGAATTAATTACAACAAAACTGTTTTTTCTGACAGTAATATACGTGAAATGGTTATGCAAATTGTGCGAGAAATACAAAGTCAAAACCTTTTCTTGAAAGCAAAATTCACGTTGCGACGCCGAAGAATCGAATTTCGTGGCGTCGTGAAGTGTGCTGACACCTTCCACCTTCCATCTTCCACCATTTCCAACAAAAATGTTTATTTCATCGGGAGTACCGAACTAAATTCGAGTGGATATGATTCCCGTTTTGAAGCGCGCTGAAAGTCAGTCGATGTCAACGTCGCCGCGAGCTTGACGAAAACGACGGTGGAGGCCAGGAAATCGAAAATGTATGTACTGTACGTAGAGGATTAGCGATCGCCGGCTCGGGTTTCGCGTCCTTTGTCAAACAACGGAGACGCGAACGTGCGCGGCGATCGGAGCGGTAATGCATAAGCAAGCGTGAGAGTGCATATAAGGAAATCGAGCGTATAGCGTGTGCGTGTACATAGAATATCCTGTATATAGTTTTAGATTTAAATGACGTCCGGGGAACCTCATAGGCACCTTACTACACACTCGATACCTATTTCGGATAGGTGTGGCTAAAAACACACGGCATCTTATATCTTTATAATATACATACACCGAGCGCCCTATCCTTCCATAACGCTCTTACATTAGATTTATACCTATCCGATTTACACTCGATATTAACATCTAAACGCTACACTATCATCTACACTGTAACAAATTGTATTATATTTTATATATATAAATATGTAAATGTTTTTTTAACAGATGTGTTTTTCATTGATTGACCGATCGACCTGTCTCATCCTGACTTCTACAATTGATCGATGTTTGGAGAATTCTACGATTTCTTTTCGATGATATTTCATGGAGATTTTGTCAAGCCCAATTATGTTATACGTTTGTTTTATTATTATTAATTATATTACAGAAAATTACGATAAGCTGGTACAAACATATAAAATTAAGAGGTAAGTAAATTTTATTTTTTATTAAGTTTAGCTTCTTATGAAGTATGTATTGTGTAGAAACAAAAGCTAACGTATGATAGTATTAAACAAATACAGCCTGAATGATATCGTATCTGTATGTGCAAATAACGGTAGGATTTACCATAATATTTTTATCAAGCGCACCTGCTTCTCGTTCTATTTCAAGTCACTAATTTCCGGACGGCAAAGTTCTCGCTCTTCTATCATCATCAATTTCCGCCGTCTTCGTGTTACTGACCGACCGTATTTCAGGATATGGCGCGCTCTTGCGACGCTAACTACACTAAGGATATTACGCTATTTGAAGTATCGATGCTTTTCATTTGACGTTCCAATATTTTTTTTCAGTTCATCGGAAGTATATTCGATTCTGGTCATCCGGAAAGATAATTTTTTTAATAATCACACATCTAGCATATTCGCCCTTATCTATATATCTATATAAAATTATCTAGATGAAAAAACAGCTTTATTTTTATTTTTATTAGATCACTAAAATGTTATATTATCACCTTCGTTATTTTAGGTAAAAGAAGCATTATCTTTTTCAAATTATCTAAGCTAATGCTTCCAAGTTATTATTCGTTTCAATAGAAAAATGTTTTAAAGTGATGACAACAGATTATACAAATCAGAAAATAGTAGCATATAAATATTAATAATATAAATTACCCTAAAATTATAAGTGATAATTTTAATTTTATATAAATATATAGATAAGGGCGAATATGCTAGATGTGTGATTATTAAAAAAATTATCTTTCCGGATGACCAGAATCGAATATACTTCCGATGAACTGAACAAAAAATATTATTGTAAAAATGTTTACAATGAAATTTGTCAGTTAT
Organism: Solenopsis invicta; assembly: GCF_016802725.1. Taxonomy (NCBI): domain Eukaryota; kingdom Metazoa; phylum Arthropoda; class Insecta; order Hymenoptera; family Formicidae; genus Solenopsis; species Solenopsis invicta. Next base: position 18,835,305 of record NC_052665.1, read on the forward strand.
TATAATGTGACTTATATATTTCTTCTATATTTTTTAACTTTGAGTTTTATTTGCATGTATGATCAATCCAAATCAAAAGATCATTTTTTTTATCAGATTGATTTATTTAAAGGTTGTTTTTAAGAAAGAAAGATTTACAAATAAAAGAATGAATATATTGTTTTTATATCATAAAATGTCTTAAATTGTTTCTTCAACGATATTATTTTCAAATTATCTAAATAGAACGATATAATTTTATCTCTCACTTAGATAAATTGAACAATCATCTTATCTAAGTTATGTAACTTATCTTTAGCTATATAGATAATTTTAAGTTAGCTAGGTGCAATACATCATACTATATTCTTGTCGAAACAACGATTCTACGACGGGACAGAATAACTAAGTCTGTCAATTACCTGTACAATGATAACTACTGCAAGTTATCTTTTAGCATCGATAGCTCGATAACATCGAGTTTGCAGTAAGCATTCGCAGACTCTGTACTCCTCGCACGGCGGAAACACGCCACGTAGACATGCACGAGCGATAAAATTACCATGTCCAACAAATCACCCCAACGGAGCGCGCTATCGAGTGTGCGACGCAACTAATTATACGCGCGTATATTACTTGCGGACGACCCGGGACGGCAGTTCGGCTGCCGCTGGCAGTTTCAATTGCCGTCCGACGAGCTCGTCCATCGGATTACAGCATGGATTTACCCAAGGCGTCCGCGAGAGCTCCGATCCATTAATGAACAAGTTCCCAGCAAGTTCGCTAATACTGGTATGCGCGGCTAACGGCCGCCACTTAATCAAACTTGCTCGCGACTCGATGCGGCCGTTGCGTCCGCGCTGATGAACACACCCAATCCTTTTTTCACCTCATTGATGCCATGATACGTATAATTTTCTAAGTTAAAGGTAAGAGGAAATAACCATAACTTTGTGATGTCTTCATTGTTTTGGGACGTAATTGGCAATATTACGTATTTAAATTGAGGTCAAAATATTATTAATGGCATATACTCGGTACGTTATACTAAAGTATATATTGTGTTTCGGAGAAAATGTAAACGCAATTTATCATATTATAAATCCAAGCCACATTTGATAGAGATAGAGATTACCGTGATATCCAACGCGTAGATATCGGCGAAACCAAAGATAAAACGGAAACGATCACAAGTTTCGTTTTACGAACTTGAGCGAGATCCTCTTAAAACTTCGACTGCCGCCTGCAATTGGAGAGATAGGAGACACCGAGAGTATGATGGAGTTATTATACGTTCGATACTCCCACCGCGAGAACGCGGTAGAGAAGTCGCGGATGTTTCAGACGGTATCGCAGCGATGCTTTGTTTATCCTATCTAGGAACTGTGCAATAACGAAGTCGCGTTTCCCGAATGAATCGATGTCCCGGGTGACATTTCTTAGCCTGCCGCGAGAGTTTATGTAAAATGCGCCATTATTACTTCTCGCGAGAGGAGTTAATTAAAACCCGTTAGTAAAAGCTACGGACGATTTGAATCCGCGTTGCCGAATGAAAACGATGACGGGGAAACGAAAACGAGCTGCCGCGATTTCCGCCCTTGATTGTTTTCCCGGATCGAATTGCGATGAGCATCAGCAGAGAAGAAGAAATATTATACGAAAAAGAGAAAATTATTAAAGTGACACTGAATCGTGAGGGAATTATTTGCAATTACTAATCATTTTTTATAAACTTATTAGCGAATTTACAAAATTGAAAGTGTTATATTTTATAAATGCAATGTCTACTAATATCTCTTTAAAATTTTTTTATATGTGAATATCAAACTATAAAATTCTATAGAAGAATCATAAAAGTCAATAAAACATTTATTCTTAGAACTTTTGTTTGGCATGTCCATTATTTTACGAAAAATTTGAATTTAATATAAAAGGAAATATAAGAAAAAATAGAATTGGAAAATCTTTGATACCGTTTTATATTACTAGACAAGAGCCGGACCTAAGTTATTCGACGTTCCTATGCAATAATTAAATTAGCACTCAGCATATATGTGCGTGCATGCGTGTATATGAGTCAGAAAAAATATTTTAAAGTAAAATAAATTAATAAGATAATTTAACCTTAGAATAAAATAATTTATGTAAATTACCACAAATTTTGCGTAAATTAAAAGTGAAAAATTATTAATGTAAATAATGACGGATAAAATCCAACATTTTTTTTATTTAATACATCTGTTTGTTTAGAAAAATTACAAAATCCTTTAGCATAATTTGAAAGAAAAAAGAAAGAAAAAAACAATAAAGTTCAGAAACTTCTAAAAATGGATCAATAAAAAAATACTAATATTATTTATCTATCAATGACAGTGATAATGGAAGAAAAAACAATTTATATTATCATAAAATTTAAAACTAATGTCACAAAATATTTACTATATTTGAAATAATCTAATTTGCGGTTTTTGTAAATTCTAGAATTTATAGTAAAAAAATATATTTTTATTTTGCATAATACATGCGGCGTTAAACGCCCCCAAAAAATAACGCCCCCATGCCATGCTTGATTCGCTTATTCTGTTACACCAACCCTGTAACTAGGTGCAGCTGTACCTTATCTTTACTTTAAAATATTATACTGTATATAGTATGATATTATATCCCTTCCCACATGTATTACTAAAATTATATACGATAAGGATCGTCCTCACACTATCATATCCTTTACAACTTCATTCGTCCGGCGGCCACGTCGTTTCATTGAAATAACGGACTAACCCACTTTGCGAGGCGAGGCGAGGCGGCCGAGATTGCATAAGTTATGCGAGTTATCGCGCGTATCCATAAGGGGCGATACGTTCCTTGAATGCGAGAGGTCGCAGACACGAATGCACCGCTCGCATGTAAATCTGCTCCTCCCGCTGTCGTACTTCCGGCCGAACCATGTCCGACTTTTAGCTGATAAAGTGCCCGTTGCTGATCTACCGCCTCGATTCTATGCTCCTACGTTTCTACAGTAGAACTTCGATCTTGAGAACTTTCTGCCGCACGACCGACTCACGAATTTATAGCCCCTGGACAAATTTGTCTTCCCATAATGAGCGTCTGATCAATTCGATCGTTCTACCTTATCCTTTGAGGCTACTCTATTATTAGACGTTATCTCTAGGGAATCGAAGGAGAAGAAATGAACGAATCGAGTTACAATGTGATCGATTAAATCTTGCAATTTTCTTTTATTTTAACTCAACTAGATGATAGACATGAAGAAAAAACAGTTTTTCTTTGAATAGAATTTGTTTAGAATTTACCTCAATTAAGAATTCAAAATTAAGGAAGTAATCAAGTAATTTTAATCAAAGAAAGGGTAAAAAGTGAACGTTTTCACATCTGTCAAAATTATAATTGCAAAACTTAATAACGTAAAACAATGAGATTTAATTGGGTGTGATTCACGTGCAAGAGTCTGGAAAATATCACAGAAGTTTTTAATAATGTAATATAATAGAAATTTCAAAGTAAATTACTTTCAAATTTGCCTATAAATTCTTTAGTAATGTCATTTGCTGACACTTCATTAGTGTCGTTTTATAATCAATGATTGTTTAGAATTTTTTATATATTTTTTTTAATTGAAATAAAATGATCTTTAATGCAGATTTGCGCACCAGTTGCTTTTTATAGGAAAAAAATGTATGCTTGCACAAATTGAGAACTGACTGAATAGACACGGCGGAGTGCGTATTTGGCGAGTAGTTACAAACAAAAACATCACAATAGTTTCGAAAACTGGAAGCAATGTCTGTACGCAGCTTCACGACGTAGAGTGAAATATGAGTCGTATTGAAGTGAAACCGACGTATTCGCAATTCTGACGTGTTCTCCTGTTTTCTGCTTTACATTTTGCGTAACATGTATAGAGTAACATGTGAAATGTATAAAAGTTACGCATATAGGTGATATTTTATACATACATTCATCGCTATTTTATAATAAAAAATGTAATATTCTATGGTTGTAATTATTATTATTATTTTTTGAAAGCCAAGTCTAGTTTTCTAATATTCTAATGTTTATATAACTTTTTATATACTATTTTCAATATTTAGTACAAAGTAAACGGAGCGTATTATATATTCTACTTATAGGATTCAAATATAATCTAAGGGAAAAATTAAAATTATCCGAGTACTAGAAACGTGGTTTAAAAATTAATATCCACATTTCCACAAATATCGTTTTCTATAATTACTTTTAATTCTACTGTGTCTAAAAATATGGATTTATCGATTTAAAAAATTAAATGACCATATTTTACGAAAACCGTTTAAATATATTTTTACTTTTTGCATTTACTTAGAATATCTTACAATCGCCGTGTACGTCAATCTTACTAGAAAATTAGATTTGTTTTCTCGCGTGGATGATGATTCGCGTATACAGTCACACATATATCTCTGTTTCAACAGAAAGAAGAAATACTTGTTTCTCTTATTTCTTTTCTGTTCGTCTCGCCGCTCCGCAGTGGGATGGCTCAAGTAAAGTTCCCTGCATTTCTTTATTTTGCCCTGGAGTATGATCTCTCGGGAGTTTTGAAACTGCAGCGGAACGGCGAACTTGCGTCTGCCATTGGCAGAAATTAATGAGATATTTGAAAGCGGTTAAACTTCCACACAAAATCGTCGACTGCTCCTTTTCCGTGTAAATTTAAACATGGTCGAGCACTCTTAAATCGATGGCTGAGATTGAGTGAGACTCAACCGTAGATCTTAATGATGCATAGCGTGCCTATTGTAATAAATTTTATTAAGAAACCGATCGATGCTTTTGTTCTTATCTTTATTAATTCACAGATAATTAGATGCAACGAAACTTTAGGCAACAAAGTCAACTTTAAGTTCGTTATAACTTTATTATTCCTTGTAACTTACAGATATATATGTGTGCGCGTATGTGTAAATACGTGAGCCATTCCTCAATAAAATATTTTATTTTCAATATATTTCTCAATGTCGAACTCTGTAACCATTTTAAAATCCCTCAATGTTGCACAGAGAAAGCCATAACGTCCATTTCGAAAATACTGAAGCAAACACGAGCGGACTGCCTGAAATTCGCGAAACGCGTCGATCGTCATAAATCTCTGTCGCACAAAAATACTGACTACTAGTACAATTTGCTCGCAACGCCATTTCTCACGGTGTGCTTTGCCTTGTATATCGATGAAAATTTACCGTCCCTAGCGGCCGTCACTTTGTTTGTCGGCCTTTTTACTGCTCTACTTTCTCAAGCTCTGATACGTTTTGCCGCGTGAACCGGCGATTTTGCATCATCGCGTGACATTACGATACGAGGAAACAAAACTGAGAAGTTTTCGTCGGCGCATTGATTTATAACTGTAAAATGTGAAATAGCACGGCATTAAATAGAATCATACGATACGAGTAAATTTAAAACATTTCTATGTACTCTCGTCTCGTAACAGTAGATTGCACTAAACTTTACGCAGGAGTAAATTTTCAAAATAAATCGAACACAATGCGATGCAATAGATATTTTATTGCTCATATCATGTGTTACAATGTAATCATAATTCTTGTTTTTCTTTTATATTTTAAAAAATGTGAAAACTCTGTAAACTTTCCAAGAGTTTAGGAACAGAGGAAGATTCCTCTTTGACTTTCCGTGCACGAGGTATCGTTCACTTTTGAGAAAATACAGGTTGCATTACGTTCAAGATAAAGTTACTTTATCTCGATAGTAATGACGCAGTTTTAGAGCCTCGTTAAAGCCGCAAATAAAAAAAGTGAAAAATTGCAGGAAACGAGTTTAGAGTGAGGATAGCACTTTAACGCCGAGAACTCTAGAAACTTACAATCATCCGTCGACATACTCTCTAGTTCCAGTTTTAGCAAAATTCGTAACGCGTCCATTTTTTACATTTTAATTATTTATTTCAACAAAATTCTTAATCTTTTATTCTCCTGTCAGATCTTACTCTCTTTTTTGTATTTCACTTACGGAAAGGCTCAAAATTTTAAACATACGTAAATCTTTTTAATCGTAACATAAATTTGACGCTAAGACAAAAAATTACTAATTTTTAATAAATATTTGCTCGAATACTTGCATAGAAATATTTACTAAATGTAAATAAATATTTGTTTAGTACAAGGATTATTATGTAATTTAACTATCATTATTTTTTATTGAATAAATATTCATGTACCGTAAGTAAATATTTCATTGCAAATACTCAAATAAATTTTTTTCTCAATGTACGTTAATTGATAAAAATGTTATATAATATTACCAAAAATACAATATGCCATAAAATACAATATAATACTCTATTGGTTTTTGTATAAAAAATGTTAAAGTGTACGGTTTCAAAAAATAATGTTTTTACAGTTTTATTTGTACATCAGCATTGTCTCCAAAAAAGGTCAATAATCCAGGCATCGTGTTCCGCAATTAGTTCAGGCTCCGCTGTTGCAGTGCTTCGCAACGTTGCGATTAAAATGAAATTTTCGTAATGCACGCGCGGTAATGGTTACAATTTGATCAAATATACAAAATCCCCGCGTGCGGTCGCGTGTCACGTTTACAGGCCGCTTTTTCTCTGAGCCGCTACATCGGGGCAATGCGGCGCCGACAGGCTATTCGATGCGGCTGGAATATTTCGTCGCTGTGGTGGATCGCGCGCGAAGAGGGAAAAAAGGGGCAAGAGCGACAGCGAAAACGGAAGCGCGGAAAAAAGTGCAGGGAGAGAAAGAGAGAGAGAGAGAGGGGGAGGGAGGGAGTGTCGAGTTGCCGGGGTGGCTCTAGAAATTTATTAGCGCCGGACGCACTCAGCCGCGGCGCGTCACTGTAAATTAACAGCAAACAGAGAAACGAGATGACCCGCCCTCGCACCCTTTCCTCACCCATCCACCATCCCTCTCGTTCTCCACCATGCCGTCCCTTTCCATCGCCCGTCGTTCTCTCTTCCGCGCGCGGTCCATCGTCGGCGACCATGCGCGCACGTTGTTTGCCATTCCCGCCTATTCGACTATGAATTAAAACATAAATTTCAATCAACCGGGCAAAGGCATTTACGTGCCTTCTCGTCCGGAATATATATACCCGGAGTGTCCCGAAATCGCCGAATATCTTCGGCGTGTAGTCACGTAGTTGATCGAATGCAAAATCAATTTTTTCTTAGCTATGACAGAGCAGCATTTACCTAAGCATCTGAAAGCTTTGTTTTCTAATTAATTAACAAAATTTATTAAAATTGAGTGACACGAGTCACCTCATTTTTATATATCTTGTTAAGATTCCGTTTGCTAAATTTTTTTTTTTTTTTTGATAATATCTTTGCAACTAATGTCGTCTAACGTTACAATTAATTTTTATAGTTTGACGTTTGATACTTGGAATCAAAATACATACGGTACTTTCGGACCACTGGATATATCATACGACCGTGGCCGTCGATTGGGTCGACGTATATACGAGAATGGAGGGCGAGCGGGCGCAATTATGCGAGCTCCCGTGCCGATTAAAGAAAATTGTTGCCTCCAGGGTCACGTTTTTCACCATCAAGACATGCCGTAAACGTTCGAGCGTACGTAGGCGGTAAATATACGTTGAATGCGTACGGATCTCAAGAATTTCCTTATCGCTCAATTGCCGGAGCACGTGTTTATTCAACGTGTTTATAGAGTTTCACACATGGCGTAATGCTAAGAATTTTTTTTTTACTTTCTAGTGATATAAAAGATCCCAGTTCCTACGAGTGTTTTCTTTTCCAAGCGCTATCCTTCTCAAGATGTACAAATTGTACAGTTAATAAATATCTGTAAAGCGTGACTAATCACTACACGTGATTAGTCGTAACGTTTTGTTTACTTTACTAATATTTAACATAATCGTATTTATAATATCAAATGTGCGATTCACTGATTCGTACAAACTTTGCGCTTCGAATAATAATTATAATAATTGAATACAAATACTTGTATCTGACAGAGTTAACTACACCTTTGATTCGCATTTTTAAAACCGATTGTAAGCCAATTGTTTTGCGAATTATGGTATCGTCCGAATTCGTCCGCCGCAGCGCTGGACTTTAATCAATGCGCGATCGCTTGTAATGAGTTAATTATTCCCTCACTCGCGATAGAAAACCATTAGCAAGTAAGCGCGCGGTATATTATTATCAGGCCGTCGCTCTATTAAAGCTGCCGCTTTTCCATTAATTAATGCGCACGTCACGCATACTGATCGCCGGATTTTGTCATAATGTAACTCGCTAATGGAGAAGTCACGTGTGCGAATAAATCTTCACAAAGTGATTATTTACCTAAATTATTAACTGCTATCCCTGTTACAACATTCAATACTCCGACAACTGACAATGCTAATATTTAGAAAGTCGATTCACACGTCGATTACACTTGGTTATTTAGGAAATAGATTCTGTTACCTAAATAAATTCTTCTTCATTCATATACTTCTTAAAACGCACAATCTAGTTTATTAGTCGGTAAGAGGAAAATCTAGTATATAGAAATTAATAAGGCGTTTTGCTGCGAAATGCGTTTTTCTACTTTCTAAATTCGGTTTATAACGAGCGTCCGCTGCATTTTCCACTTCCTACTTTTTCTCTGGTTGTTATTTCTTTATAACAGGCCAATTTAACATCCTTATAAGAAACGGCATTTCTCTCCGCGCGAAGCTATCCGAAGAAATGTTACGAATTCGTGCTGCTTCTGAGAGCATGGCCGTCGGTTAATGCGGTGCAAAGTTCAAAGTGTTTCGGCAAAAGCATGCGAGGAAGAAGAAAGGGATGTTACGCTGAGCACCAGCGTGGTTCTGAAGAAAGCTTTTAAGAGACGCGGTTTATACCTGTTCCGTTTCGTCGTTATATCTTTCTTGCGGTACTTTCCGTGATTGCATTAACACTTAACACTGTATTACACCGTGTAATGAGATGATAATATTTTTGAAACCGCTTTCTTGTGTAGAGAAAAATAAAAAGAAATATTTCGCGCGGATTTATTAAAATAAACGATAACAAAACGCTTCTCTTTACCCTGTTAATGGTAATTAAACATACGTATCGCGAGAGTAAAAAGAAAACGACCTAGACTCATCGAGTCTAGTGTACCTATGCTCTACGTGCTCGCACGATGAACGGTAATAAAACGCTTATACCAGGTAACTGCATCGCTGCCTGTTTGAGAATAACAACAGCGCACGCCTTTCCGATCGCCTCGCTGGTAAAGATAAACGGCGAAGCGACGGTGCTGGGTAAATATACGCCGGTGTTTTCGCTCGTACGTGCCACCGCCGCGCACCGTCTCGCCGTCGTCGAGCTACGAAGACCGGCGCGGCGCGGCGCAGCGGCGCGGCCCTCATTCTCTTTGGTCGAGGGTAAAATGGGCGGGCATAGTATGCCCGGGTTTCCGGGCTTCGACGAAAACGCGCGGCTGACGCCATCGAATCCCCCGATTCAATCAGCCCTCATTGTTTAAAAGTGCTGGCCGCGATACCACCACCGTTCGTTCCGCCACCAGCACCATCGCCGTCGGCCATCCAGGCGAACATGTCGTTCTGTCATCCAGCCGAGTTGGTTTTCAACCAACTTGTTCGCCGGTCCCGCCGGTCCCGCCGGTCCAGTTCCAGTGGCGAGTCCTTCGATTCGGGGCGACCTGATCGCGCGACTGTTCTTTCGACGTGAGTTACATCGACCGCGCCGCCGCATTAATTACCATTAGAGAGGATTGCTCTAATTTTGTCCTCTCTTCCCGCGTGTCGTGTTCTCCGACCGCAGGAACATTCGACGGGAAATTGCGGCTGCGGAGGAAACCGTGCGGAGCATCGAGCGCGGCTAGTTGGCTGGCTGACTCGTTGGTCCGCTGAGCGAATTTATTACGGTCACTACGGTCGCTGACTTTAGCATTTTTTCGCAGCTCGTGGATTCCCGGCCACCTGTACCGATGGCTCATCCCCCCGGTGACGCTAGGTGCGAGCCTCACATGTCCCGATCGTCCGCATTTCGATCCGGTTGGCAGTGATTGAACGCGTTGAGTGCGCGCCTCTCCCTCTTCCTCTTTTCCACCTGCTCTCACGACCGGGTACTTTTATCGATAGGGAAGATGGATCTCTACCCCGGACGCTGTTTTCCTAGCGCTCTTTATTAAAACCAATTTCAACGGGCTGCGGCGGCTCGTCAAGTTTTATGACCGGCACCACGGCGATAAGGTACAAAAAGGTCAAAAAAGTTTGGCTGGAGTTAGCTTTCACGTGACATGACATTTTGGACGACAGCAGGATAACCCCGAACAATTGTCGATGTCCAAAGGCTAGTCCAATGGGAGATTAGTTGACATTATTAATTGGATCGATTTATTTGAAGATAAATGTGTATATTAGACATTGTGTTTGAACATCTATGTTCTGAACTAATGAGACGTATGCTAGGAACGTAAACCTATTCTGCGTATTAATCTTTATTACATACGTGTATATGTAAAGATAATTTATAAAATCTAACTTTCAAAACGCAACTACTTATGAAATTGAGGTAAAGTAAATTTCCCTCGTCGTCACTCAAAATAGACATTTTATATCATCGCGATGGCCATCGAGGCGATATTGTATTCGTGGAACTAACAATGCAGAGTAAAAAAAACTTGCGGACACAAGATTTATAACTCGGCGGCGAAATTAAGAGCGCGATAAATCATGTCGAATGATTTTGACCCGCAGTCGTTTTCATTGCGAGTACTATTTACGATGTATTTTCAAGTACCGCCAAGCGGTACAAGCTGCTCGGCGCTGGATGAAGTTTCGGATATTACACGACAAACACGCATTTGAGTTTCACCGTATTACGAGTTTTAACGCGGTCCGCAGTCGACGAGAATCGCCCGTCGCGAAAGTGAGCCCTGCCCGTTCCCTTACCCAAAGTCGCTCCGCATGCATTGCATTATTGAGAATGCTCCTACTATGTACGTGTGCAAACGTTACTAGAGGTAATTACCAGAGAGCGGTGTAAAATCTACACAGTGCGGAAAAGGCGCTGTGCATCTTAAATCTTGCATATCGAGCGTTCGTTTATTTGAAGAAGAAAGTTGAATTTTTCACGCGAGTAGTTTCCACGCGAGTTTTCACACGGTGCAAAGTGCAGTTTTTAAGATTTCTATGGAATCTCTACGTCCAGATATTTCTTATTAAAAACACGTGATTCGCGCGTAAGCTGATTAAGCTACATGGCGTAACAGTTGTAAGATCTATATCGACCGTTAATCACGATTACACTGAATGTTACACACGTCCTACGCACTGGGCATTCAACCTCCTCACATTACACGTGAAAGCCGTATTAGCGTTAATTGGCAATCAGTTCATGTTAGCGTTCTAAGGTTAAATACATCTTTGTGCCAGTCGGACGGAAATCCCGTTGTAATTGCTGTTAAACTCGATGTGCCGATAAGAGGCAACCGACATCGATATACACACGGGAAAACTTTTATCGTAGTCGGACGAAAATACGTGGCGCGCTGCGCGATTTAATCCCAGTTTTGTCGCGGGCCCTCTGCCAATCGGATTAACGACGTACAAACGCGACAAATGGCGTGAATATCGTGGATGCTATATTATGCTGGATGCGATGGAAAACCATTTGCATCAATGATTAATTATCCCATTATGAAACGGGTTGCTGAAAATTTCATAATGTTTATGATACGAGATTATTTAAAGAGTTTTTCTCCAGTGTATTTCCGCTGCACATTTCTAAAATTATTGAAATTTAATCAAGTAAGAATCAGTAACAACGAATAGACAGGCTTTGAAGACCTAAAAATGGTTTAAAAACGTTGTTATGGTATTACTATGCTTTATGTATCATAATATTCATTTTACATTATTAATTTATGTTCAAAGTAAAAATAAATATTGCATATGTGATGAATATTATAACAAAGATTATGTCTAAATAGTATAAAATATAATAAAAATATTCTGTAAAGCAGAAAAAAATAACCAACTTAATTTAATACAAGCGTAAACACAATTCTTTAAAATAATTGTTGTGTATAAAGTTCTTTACAGGATGTAATTATTTAAAGCTACAATTGGTTCGTTGAAATATAAAATTTAAATGAATATTTGCCTTAATTTGTAAATTTTATCCCTATCGTTTTCTGTTCTGCACAATTCATTTGCATTTCTTCAGTCTTTTTGTGACGCACGGAGGATCGTTTCGTGTAAATAATCGCTATACTCGTATGTACAAAAAACATACGTTACTACGCACTCTCAATAGACTCGACTTATTCTCGATTTCTTTCGTAATCATTAGACGGAAAATAATTGCACGCGGATGAGAGGCCATTTATCTTTCGTTCGCTAACGCCCGCAGCGGGTACTCTAACTACGTTCAACGTATTTTGTTATGGGACATTCATTAAAATCCCGCAACGTAGCGGCGATTAATTGATGCGCGCGAGCGCATGAACTTCTCAGCCACCGAGGGGTTGACTTCATAACGACTTCGATCGCGACTCTCCCTCAAAAAAGAAGATATATACGCCGTCATGGCGACGGCAAATTAAAGACCGTGACACATTTGCAAAACGATTGCTTCGGGTGCTTCTTCCTTTCGAACCTTAATGGTGCTTTTTTTCTGACGACGCAACATAAAAAAGAGAGTAAACGCTCGGGTCGCCAAACTTCAGAACTTGGAAACTTGTCGGGTGATGTGTTGCATCCTGCTCAATCCATAATCGCGAAAAGTTGCCTCGCTTTTTTTTCCCTGAGCATGATCATGTTTCAACGACGAGTTCCTACACAAACTACGTGATCGCATCGTAATTTATCATGTTCCTGTAGTTATTTACAGGTTACTTCTTCGTGGGTGATCAACGCGATTACAATGCAATTTATTGCACATATTTTTTCATTTTCTGCAATCAACACTTGACACGAGTTCATTAAATTTTACAATATTTTCAAAGTTTGGGAAATTGTATGTTAAGACTGTAGGTTTTACTTTCCTATTTTATTTTTTCTATTTATTTATTACTTCATACTATTAATTTACTATTGTTTATTGTTAACAAAGTTCTATTTCGCTTTTTCTATTTTATCCAATTATATGGTTACTTCGGTAGGTGTGTCTGATTTTGTTCAAATTCGCATGGGAGGTCATTTTTTCGCTGAGAAAACGCTCGTAGAATGCGCGAATGTGTTGAATGGTTTGTTAGCAGTCGATTACTTCGACGCCTTACAATCATAGCGCCTCTTTGAAACGCCTCGCACCGGCCGGTAAGCAATCGACTCGCATACCAACTATTGAACTAGTTATCTTCCCTTCAGCTATTGCGGCAAACGGTGTGATTAATGGCTGATTCGGCGATTTCGAAATCAATTCGTGCTTGGGCCTTCGTATGACCTACTGCATGCGAGCGAGTGTGTGAAATTAACGCCGAGTCAACACCTCGCGCGTTTTGCGGTGGATCCTCCTTCACGCGAGCCGAAGAATTTCACGAACTTCGTTAATGAACGTCATTTCGAGATGACGCATGGGAGAACATTTAATTCATCACTAGCGCCACGTTAATTGGAAATGTTGGAATTCTGCTGTTTTTGTTTGATGAGAATAGAACGTCACTACTACATACACAGCTGAGTAAAATTGTTCCAACGATTCGTATATCGTAGAGAAAAAATGTGTAAGAGTTTAAAAGTTTCATTACATCTAGATGTATAAAAAGTAAACTGTCTTTACAAAAACTTGAACATTGAATTGGAAAACGATTAAATTAACTTAAGAATGATTATTTTATATGAACAAATAAAGTCTAGATTTTACGTGTCTCCTAATTTTTCTAGATTTATTATCGCTAATACGTTAGACGTAACGTGGACTTGGTAAATTCAAATTTTCATAAATATGCGTACATTGCTAATCAATGTGCGCGCGATATTTGAGGTAATCGTATAAAAGTCGATTAGGTGAAATATATCTTATGACCAATTCTCCATGCTTCATCGAGCCATTTATTAAAGACATGAACCAACGAGGAAAAAGACCGAGAACTATTCTCTCTTGAAAGGAGAGTCGGGATAGAAAGACTTGAATAGGCTACGTATGAAATGATTAAGGGAGATAGCGGCTAGTCCCTTGAAAGGGTCGGATAAGATTATAGGTTCTTTGATGGGTATAATACTTCCTCGCTGCCTCATTTCTTAGGTCATTACATCTCATCCATGTCTTCTCTTACGTTATAGAAAGACGTGCAGGTTTTCTGTAAAGGCGTAATTTACGAGCTACCAATTTTATTCACACCTTATATCACTAGCGTTACTGTTTACTTTGATAAATTTTCACTCAATTTGCAATTATGCACCCCCTTTGTGAAGATTATTTCTGAATAATTATAATCCAGTCAAATTTTAATAATAATCTAAATTTAATAGATATAATTTTTAAGTTGTAATGATTTGATCAATTTAACTTAATAGACTAATATGTATAATTTTATTAATGTCAATCAAAGGTGAACTATTTGGACGAGTCGAGATTTCTTAGTCTCCATAAAATCATTAATTTCTCCATCCCCAACTATTTGCCAAACTTTGCAGATATAAGTGTAATGTAGAAACTCGTTATGTGCACGTTTCAGTTGCGAGTTGTAGACACTAAGTTGCAGGCTTCAGCACGCTGATCGATGACTGTCGAGTGCGAACGGCGGGGCGTCGGCTCTTGAACTTTTTATTAAAACCGGCCGGGGTTAACAAGAACGCTCGTGCGAGTGTGAAATGTACGGCTCCCTTAAGTCAGGCGCCAGAAAAGTACGGTGCATAGGGTTTACAGATGAGAGAAGGTAGGAATGGGGAGATGAGGATTTGGATGAGGGTCGGGGGAATCGAGAACAAGGGAGAGAAAAGTGAAGTGCAGGGTGATTTGCAAATTCCATCATCTCTCGTCGCATTAGCCTTCCCACCCTCTCCTATCTCTCTCTCTCTCTCTCTTTCTCTTTCTTTCTCTCTCATCCCTCCCCAATTTTCACATAGCTTTTTTCCCCACTTTTCCGCGAAAATCGCGATGAAAAATACATACACTAAGTACACGTGTATACGCATATACGTACATGTGTATTCGTTCGCTATCGTCGCGTGATTGCGCGTGACAAAAAGACGTTTTGCGGCTTTTCCTTTATCGTTGAATCTTGAAGGAGCCCGACCGCTTTAGGCGTATAGATAGCATCCTATTCAGATAAATCCGCTTTTGACGCTGCTATTCCTATAGAGGATAATTTTCTCTTTACACCAAAAACGCGCGCTGTCGTAAAGCGACGATTCGTGCGACGAGTTCGGCACTAAAACGGGAGGTTATTACTGATAAGCGTTGCGAATTAATCTCATTCTAGATACATCAATAATGATTTTAAACTTTTCTTCTTAGATTTTTGCCAGGACGGTGATGGAATTAACGGGACGAGATTGGCGAAGCGAATATATATGTACTAAGATGAGAAAAAATTTAATATCCCCTACTTATTAACCGGAATAATAGGAGCGAAGGAAGGTTCGCTTTTACGGCAGGCGCGTGAAAGAATTCGCGCGATTAAGCCCAGGATGTCTTCTAGATATTCAAATAATGCTCTATTTTACGGAGCGTGCACGTAAAAATAAAAAGCCACGCCTCGAGTAGATTAGATTGCACTGTGCATGCGACGCTGATAATTGAATACCGGAAATCATTCGTGAAATAATCACGCGCTGAATTCTAATGCAAATCACACAGGATATACATTAAAGAGCAACTTCCCTGTTCAATTACATAAATTAGTTAATTTAAGTTAATTTTAGTTACTAGAGACTTGCCAAATAGTATTTAAGTGATACATTTTGTCTGATGAAATTAGAATCAACTTTTCATAAAGAACATAAAGACATTAAAAATTATATTAATTAATTGCAAGAATATTCAATATCAAAGTTACAAAAATTTGACAAATAATTTTAAAAATTTTCCCCAAAAGTATCACAAAGCAAAATTAAAAAAAAATTCTATTAAAATGTTAAAGCAATCATCAGATTCGTAAGCTTTATAAGAAGTTTCATACATGATTACGACGAGACAACTTTTTCCCTTTTCTGAATTCTCTTGTGGTATTTTCAGAGAGAAGAAAGATCTATTCCGACAAATTTCCATAAGACTACTGTGTCAGCAGACAAACTGAGATAAAAATGACTGCCCTTTTTTAAAAATGCTTCTCTGCAAATCCTGCGATTCTAAATGCGATCACGAAGAAATGTTCTCGGACGTATAAGAAGGCGCCTTGCGTGAAAAGATCGGTCCGGTCAAGTGCCTACTTCCAAACGAGGCCATTGCACCCTTTTCCCTTCCCCCCTTTCTTTCTCTTTCTGCATCACCTCCTCGCTTACGCGCAAGCTGCATCATACTGCAAAGCAACTGCACAGACGGATGACCTGAGTTCGTGCAACACCCCGGGCGGGAGCTCTCGTTGCTCCCTCGGACCGTCCATTCAAGCCTTTTATTTTCCTGACTACGTGTACGCGAATGAACCCCTATCCCGGGGTGGCGTGTCTACGAGAACCAGCGTTCTTCCCGAGCTGACCCAATTTTTTCACTCATGACACATTGTCCGCGCGAACAATCGGCTCCTCGCACGTGAATGGCATACAGACCACGAATCTATGAGGAACCGGAGTTTGGATGGCCATGCATATAATCTGTCTTAAATGTACGAAATGTTATTTTATACGCGGTAATAATATTAATAAGCAAAAAATATTTTTCACGTTTATATAAATCTCTAAGCTTGACAAATTGATATTGTACAAATTAATATAAACTGCAAGAAAAATTAGTGCCACGAAATAGTATGAGAAAGGTTTCAAGCTTGTATTTAAATTATTTAATGCGTTTGTTGTTCCACAAATCCCTACGTTTCTGGGACACACACGCATTGTTTGTAACTTCCTATTGCTTTTGCAGAGTTTTCTTAATGCCCGCGTGCGAGTATTCCGGAGATTCTCCTCGTTTAGCGGCATGCCACTGGCTCCGCTCACCGAAAGCATTTCTCTCCATCGCATTTTGGGAGAAATGGGTTCACCCTCTAATTCCCCGCGCGCGTCTCCCGACTTTCTCGTATTTTCCACGCCGCTGTATAGCGTCTAATTAAAGTT